>NC_139018.1:142716364-144033441 GCF_964374135.1 Grampus griseus | reverse complement strand
TGCTCTAGGCGCTTGGGCTTTAGTAGTTGCAGCACACGGGCTCAGTAGTTGCAGCACACGGGCTCAGTAGTTGTGGTGCACAGGCTTAGTTGCTCCTAGGCATGTGGGATCTTCCCAGACCAGGGCTCAAACCCATGTCCCCTGCATTGGCAGGTGGATTCTTAACCACTGCGCCATCAGGGAAGTCCCAGTCACCCACAGTTTTAATACTTGATTCTAACTACAAGCTCTTTGGTACACACTTTACTGCTGATCTTGTTGAAAAGGCAGCGTTGTTTTAGAGTTGAGGACAGAGGAAGGAAGACAGGGAGGAACAGCTGGGAGACTTGGGACTGGCTGTTGGCAAATGTGTTTGAAGAATGAAGATGACTGAACCTGATTTAGGGAGCAGGATAGTGGATGAGAGGAGATATGGGCAAGACATTGCAGGCAAAGGAGGTGCAACTTCTTATTTACTTTTAGGTCTTTCCATCTATCATTATTATTCATTATGAAATGTTTTTGAAGGGAAACTGTTATGTTTACAAACCTTAGGATGATTCTGCCACCTTTAAAAATAATTTCTAGGATTTTGGCTTAAATTGGTTTTCAAATTTGTTTTCAGACAGCTCTGCTTGTGTATCCATTAATTCTTTAACTTTGGACTCTACTGTCGCAAGAATTCCCAAGCAAATTAATCAAAAGTCAGTGTTGCAAATACTGGTTTGTGTATTGATGAGTATTGTGCAGCCTATACTTTAATTTTAACCCACTTAAAGAAATAATTTTGTTAGGTTTCTAAGAAATTGCATTTCTATTATAAATGTATTTTCAGACAGTGCTGACCACTTTACCTTTATAGCTGTGTTCTCTCCTTTTTTGATTGTCTTCTTCAAAAAGAAAAGCAAAACCCAGACACAAAGAAATGGCTACCTTTCTGGTTGGATGTCCCTGGGGGTAAAAAAGTAGTTAATTGATAACTAACTCTGTGCCAGGCATTATTTGACCATCACAGAAATCCTGGAGTAGGTATTGTTATTATGTCTGTTTTACAGATGAGGAAACGGATGATTGGAGAGTTTAACTTGCCTAAAGCTAAACACTTTTGGTGCTGTCAGAGGTGGATCTCAAATCTTCCTCCTTTTTGCTGTTAGTCACCAGCATTGCAAAGAGGATTAAGGTGTAAATTTGTTCTTCCTCTCTCCCTCCCTTCCTTCATTTTTTTCTCCCTCACTCCCTTTCCCTCTCTTTCTTTTCTCTCTGTATTTTTTTTCTCAGTCTCCCCTTTCAATCTTTACACACAAATAGTTTCTTTATGCCAGGCACAAATGCTCCATAATTAATTCAATTCTCCTATCAACTCTGTGGAGTAGAAACCATGATCATCAATGTCATACAGAGAAGAAAGCTGAGGCAGAAAGGGGTTAAGTAACTTGTCCAAGGTCAAACATCTTGTCAGTGTCATTTTAACACTAGAATATGAAATAAACAGGTGAGTTATATTTTCTAGAATATTAATCTCATTAATGTAAGCCACAAAACAGGCACGACTGTTCCTTTCCCCGATAAAGTGGAAATGCCATAGCTGACAGATTAGCATGGTTTATGAAGGCAGAAAGGACGAGACTGGAAGCATTGTACCAGCCCCGGAGGCAGCGTCTGGCGTCAAAGGGTCTGCTGTGTCCCAGAAACCCAACAAGACTTCTGTTGAGCAGAAGAGCGGGCCACGCAGCCGGGGGAAAACGAGGCTGAAGTCACCAGGGGCAGAGCCTTAAACGCCAAGCTGGGGATCGCTCTCGGTAGAACCAGGGCCCCTGGGCCTGGCAGCTGGACCGAGGTCTCCCGGGAGGTGGACTCCGGGACGAGGACCTTCAAAGAGGAGGCGGGGCTGCTTGCGAAGGGTCAAAACTGTAGTGGGAGAGCCCGGAAGGACTGTGCGGGGGTGGAGCTTGCGAAGCTGGAGTGACAGGGAGAGGAGGGATTGTGCAGGGGTGGAGTTTGCTGAGGAACAGGCCTAGTGGAGGGGCGGTCTCTTGGTGGGCGGGGCACGAGGGCAGTCTATTGGTGGGCGGGGGCTCCAGGAGGGGCGGAGCCCTAGGAGGGGGCGGGCAGGGTCCTACCGTGTCACAGCGTCAGCTCTGGAGGGACGGGCCTGAAGGGGCGGAGCCCGCAGGGGGCGCGACCCTGCCCGACCACCTCTGCGAATCCAGTCCTGCTGGTCGCGCGCAGCTCGCAGCTCGCCACCCTGCTCCGTGCCACCAGCATGTCTTTCGTCCCAGTGGCCGAGGATTCCGACTTCCCCATCCACAACCTGCCCTACGGCGTCTTCTCCACCAAAGGCAACGTGAGCTGCAGTGTTCGGCTTCCGGGCGCGGGGAGGGAGGGCTTCCCCTCCGCCCGGGACCTCCACGCCACCTTCCTGCTCCGCCCCTGGCCTCAGCCCAGCCCTGCCACCTCCGCCAGCACCCGACGGAGCAGGACATCGGGCCCGTCGTTTCCCTGCTAGACGCCTCTCGCGAAGACCGCCGGTGTCATTTGGGGCCTAACGAGCGGTGCCTCGCATTCTCCTCCCTGGGGAGTGCGATGGGAGGTGGGGTGGAGGCAAGGGCCTTTTTTCTTTGGAGGGGCCGATCATGGAGAGTACTTGTAGGTTCAGATCCCTCCTGGTAACTTTCTAGATGTGCAAGTTATTGAAATTCTCAGCCTCAGTTTCTGCAGGTTTGTGTGAGAATTAAACGCAAAATGAAACGGTACATATGAGTCTCCCTTTCGGGTAGGCAGAGCAAGTTCTCTTATTATTACAGAGGAGTTGAAACACAATCATACTGCCTACTCCGAAGTCATTTGGCTTTGTTGTCTCCCCCCAAGGCACCACGTTGTAACCGGTTGTTTTCTCCCAGGTTAGCCTCTAACCCTAGAACTCGGGAAATATTAACTGACCCGGTATTTTCAGTAGCTCGGAGGGATGAGCGCCTTTGCTGGCAGTAGAGGCCTGGGATCTAAGAGGTTACGTTTCTTTACTTCCAGCTGGCCTTCTTTCAGCTCCCTGGGCTCCCTGGCATTCCCTTGCTGATCAGAAGAAGCCCTTTTGGGCAGAGAAATGAAATTTCACTTAGTAAGTGTAGTCTGATTGGCAGAAAGAAATCTTTGAAAACTGGGGGTTTATCAACAAATATATAAGAAGGTCCCTGGGTGGGGAAAGCAGATTCCCCTGGATTTATTCATGGTATTTTGGGCTTAGCTTTCTGCTCCCAACTTTAAAGGTAAACTCCTGATTCATAGAAGCCCAGAATCTGCTTGTGCCCAAGTGTTCGGGAACTGTTTGCTAAATGGAGTTCCTGTCAGTTAGCCCCTTCCTGGAAACTGGGTTCCCTGCCCCCATGGCAAAAAATGCCTAGGTCTAGAAGATTCAACATGTGGTTTCACAACTGCCTGGCCTGGCCAGTTGTTGCAAGGATGCAAAAAGGTAACACTCAGTCCCCTGGAGGGCTGCAAATACAAATAAGAGGCATGTTAAACCTTAACCTGCGTTAGCCAAGTGCACTCTGCTGGCGAGCCCTCCCCTGCACTCCTCTGACACTTTGTCCTCAGCTGTGTGTCCTCAACCTTTACTCCACAAATCCATTAGGCAGAAGCCTTTGGAGGGGGGGGTGCTCTGACTTGCTCTCCCAGAAAATTCTGGAATGAATGCCCCTTAGGGTATGGCTAGTGGCTTTCAGACTCCATGCCCCAGCTGTTCCACATTAGAATGTGCAAGGACAGCCACTAGGGAGGTTCACTGCCCTCTGAAAGGAGTGCTGGGGGTTGGGAGTGGGCCCCCTGGGCATTGCAGAAGGCTGAGGGCCTTCAAGTGGAACAGGCTGTGTCTGAAGCTATGGCTGCAGGCACTGGACATTCCAAAGGTGGTGGCTGCCTCTCCAGGCTGACCTAGTCGCCCACGCACAGCCTCCCTCTCCTCCATGCCAGTGGCCAGCCGTGCATAATTTGGGTGGAACAATAGTGAATTAATCCGGCTTTCATTTTAGTCATTCTTTTATTCAGTGAATGCTTATGAACCTCAACCCTGGGCCAGATTCTGGGCTGGGAGTTGGGGATCAAAGGCACACGGGACACCCTCCCTCCATCGTGGGTTGCTCATGGACTAGTAGAGCAGACCCTGGCTCTCTCTGTGAAGACAGGGACCGTGGCTTCTGAGAAACAGACGCTGCAGTAATCTGGAGCTGACGGCCAAGGTGCTCAAGTCCCCATGGTTCCGGCCCTGCCTCTGCCTCCAGACCCTCTGCTCTCTCTAGCCACACTGGCTGCCTTTCAGTTTCTGAAACATTCTTTTTTTTTTTTTTTTAAATATTTATTTATTTACTTTGGCTGCGCTGGGTCTTAGTTGCAGCACTGGGGATCTTTTAGTTTGCAGCAAACTCTTAGTTGCAGCCTGTGGAATCTAGTTCCTCAACCAGGGATCGAACCCAGGCCCCCTGCATTGGAGGCGCAGAGTCTTAACTGCTGGACCACCACGGAAGTCCCAGTTTCTGGAACTTTCTAAGAGCAGTTTCCTGCCTCAGGACCTTCACACGTATTGCTCTTTCTATCTGGAATACTCTTTTTTTCCTACTCTGTGTATGCCTGATTTCTTCTCACTCTTCTGGGCCCAGCTTAAATGTCACCTCCTCAGAGAGAGCTGTCCCCTAAGCACGCTCACTGAACTCCAGCCACAGTTATCGTCTGTCACCTCACCGTGTGCTTCCTTTTGCTTCTGGAGGGTGGGAGCCATGTCTCTCCTCTATCCTCAGTGCTTCTGCAGCCTTAGTATACTGCTGGGCTGAAGGAGATGCCCCATAAATTTTTTTGTCTGAGTGAATGTCTGCCCTGTGTCTGGTCTGGTGATAAGAGATTTACAGATGTTAATTAATTGAATTCTCACTACAAACTTGCTGTTGGGCTACTGTCCCCATTTTACAGATGAGGAAACTGAGGCTCAGGCTAAGAGTCCTGCTCCAGGTCTCACAGCCAGTAAGAGGCAGATTTGGGGTTGCACCCCACAGCTGTGAGCTCCCAAACCCCATGCTTTTCCCTCTGTCAAGCTGGGAGGTGGGTAAAGATCTCCTTTGGACAACATTCTGTGGGATATGACCAAATGTTATAAAGCGGAGGCAATGCACACGCATTCTCTTAAAGTTAGACTTAGGATATCTCTTACTAATTTGTCTCCCTCAGGTTATACATGGGAACCTGAGGCCCTCAGAGGACCAAGGACTTGTCCAAAATGATAAGATGGTGAATGACAGAGTAGGCAGGACCCCAGGGATCGGGAGTCCAACGCTGAAGAAAATAACTCCCAACAGTTAAAGTAGAGGGACTCACTGTCTCACGTCTTCACGTCTAGGTCTAGAAGATTCAACATGTGGTTTCACAGTTGCCAGGGTTTGGAACACAAGGGCGGCTTCTCGCCATGCTTGCAGCCGAGGAGGCAGGCAGCCACACTTGGGACTAGGTCTCTGATGTTGCTCAGTGGCCTCGGCTCCTTCCTGCAGCTTGGTGTGGGGGCCAGGGTCAGAGAAGTGGCCCAGGGGTCTGCCTGCATATCCCTTAAGTGGGCAGCCGCTGGGGTCCAGGTGGCCCAGCTCATTGCCCAGGGAGATGAGGCCCAGGGAGCTGGGAATGAGAACCACCCTCTCCAGGCAGCTTCCTCATGAGCAGGGTCTGCCCGGGGCCTCAGGGCCAGGTGAGGGTGTGGCTCCGGTCTACCCCTGCGCACGGAGGGATAGCCATCTTCTCTCAGCCCCCTGAAATGAGCAGCCACTGGAGATAAGGCCAGCCAGTAGCCCCACCTCTAAACTCCCTGGAACTGAAATGGCAAAGCTGGTGGTTCAGGAGAGCTGGAAGCTCAGCTCAGGACAGAGCTTTAGGAGGTCGAGTCTGCAGACATGCTCTCAAGTTCCTTGTTGATGAGCAAATTTCAGGGCCATGTGGACAAAGGTCAGGCTTTGCCAAATATTTGCGACATTGTCACACTCAGGGCTGAAGCTGGGATTTGATGGTGCAGAAAGGAACTTTTCCTGCCTGCTCTGAGCAGTCTGGTTTCATGCTCCCTGGTGACCCGAGCTCTGCTCTGTTTGAGCCATAATAGAGCTCATTAGTCCAAGCCCCTGGCCCTCAGCACTGTGCCTGGGACACGCTCTGCTGTGCAGAGGAATTGTCCCCAAGGGAAGGCCTAGGTTAAACCTGAGAAATAATCCAGTTGCCCGGTGAGGTGGTGAGCTTTTCATCATCAGAGGCATTTAAGCAACACCTGAGGAGCTTTGCTGGGGACTTTGCCTGGATGAGGGGCTTGGACTAGGCCTCTTTCAACTTACCCACTCCAAGGGGTGTTTGATTTATTTTCCATTGAGGAAACACAGATTCTTTTCCCTTCTTGTCCTAGAGGCAGACATGGCACCAGGTTCTTCCCGGACAGAGATCACAGGGTCAATTTCAGCCCTCTGAGAGGCAAAGGGAGCTGGGGTACGGTGCTAAGGATCCAGTTCCTCAGTCCCTCTCCACAGAGGGCCATGTAAAGACAAGAGCCAGGGGCTCGTAAACAGACAGACTTGCTGGGTAAGTGAGCCAAGGCCGGCTGAGGCTGTGCCCAGTGCTGACCATGCCACCTTCCTCCCAGCCAAGACCAAGGATCGGCGTGGCGATTGGTGACCAGATCCTAGACCTCAGTGTCATTAAGCACCTCTTCACTGGGCCTGTCCTCTCCCAACACCAGGATGTCTTTGATCAGGTAGGACATTGTGACATGGCTTGTCCTGGATCTCAGTGGCCTTTGTTGCAAATGCCGCTAAGAAAATGCCCTTTGCCTTCCGTTTCTGAGAGAGGTAGTGCCTTGAGGGCTCAGAGATTTTACTTGGGTAAGGTTGGGGGGTGGCTGTGAGACAGACAGGCTGGCAGGAGGTAGCCTTGGGACAGCGCAGGGTGGGTTCCTGGATGAGAAGAGTGTCAGTCCCGGGCTTCCCTAGTGGCGCAGTGGTTGAGGGTCCGCCTGCCGATGCAGGGGACGCGGGTGCGTGCCCCGGTCCGGGAAGATCCCACATGCCACGGAGTGGCTTAGCCCGTGAGCCATGGCCACTGAGCCTGCGCGTCCGGAAAAAAGAGTGTCAGTCCCTCCGCAGTCCTAGGCCCTCCCCAGTTGTCTCTGAGATGATGCTCTCCAATAACTGGTTCATTTCCTCATTTTAAGCTGGTTGAGTCTCTGCTTGTTCCAGGCCGGTGCTGGGCCCTCCGAGGGAGGGAGCCATGAGCCCTGCCCTCCAGGTTTGATTCCAGCCTGGGAAGAATGGACAGCTTGCCCCAAGTGCCCTCTGTGTTGCCACCATTTTAGGAGTCAGCCTGAAGGATACATACACGAGTGATGGACGTGAATTTACTTCCCTGTAAACGGTCCAGTGCTTTGGTGTGCATCCTCCCTCCCGTTCCACGGAAGGAAGATGATATATATTGAGGACCTCCTATGTGTCAGGAGTTTTACACACATCTCTTGTTCAATTATCATGACGACCCTCTGGCATAGGAATGGAATCCTCATTAGATGAATGAAGGTCTAATCTGAAACGGGACACAATTCTCCCAGGTCACATGGCTGCAAGGATTGGAGCTGGGGTTGGAACTCTGGCCTTGAGAATCCACAAGTGCTTTTTCTGCTACACTTCACTGGCTCAGAAACCTCTTCTTAACTTACGTGAAGGGGATTGGTGTAGACTGCAGTACCCCTGCAGACCGGAGGCCCCCACTGGAGGAACGCAGCCATCTTCACTGCAGGCGGGGCCAAGCTTAACCAGGCAGCTGTCCCAGATAGGAGCTCCCAGGCTTTGCCAATTGCAAGTCCATGAGGGGATGAAGCCCCATCAGGAAAGATGACACGTCTCCCCAGCTCGATGACAGAACTAAGAACCAAAGTCCTGAGAGTTGGAATGAACTGGGATAAGTGACAGGGGACCCAGAAAGCTGGCCAGGCTCTCTCCTGTCAGTAGGAGGGGTAGCACAAGGGGCTTTCCCACGTGTGATCTTCTTTCTTCCTGTGCATCTTGGTCCTAGCCAGCTCTCAACAGCTTCATGGGCCTGGGTCAGGCTGCCTGGAAGGAGGCAAGAGGATTGTTGCAGAACCTGCTGTCCGTCAGCCAGGCCAGGCTCAGAGATGACACGGAGCTTCGGAAGCGGTGAGGAGCCCGTGGACCGTGGTGGGTGGGGAGGAGGGGACCTGGCTTGTCGGAAGAGGACGGTGTGGTCGTCAGGGACGTTCTGAGTCACAGGTTGGCTGCCTTGGCTTCATCCAGCCCGGACCTGGGCTGCATTTTGGTGAGAGGGCTCTGGGCCGACTGGGATTACCTCTCTGCCTGGACTGGGGTGTCCAGGCCATGCCTGGCCCACCGGCCCACTCCCTTGCTCACTCAGCCATTCCTCTTCAGCATCATTTGTGTCCTTGTCTGGTTTCCAAACAAGGGGTAATATAGCCCATTGCCTAGAGTGGAACCTAGAAGCGGGGGAGAGGCAACTTGTCTTTAGTGGGTGGATGCCCATCCTGGGGTGGCCTCAGGCCAGTCTGGAAGCGCTCGCTGGAGATTGTGAGCAGGACTTGGGCCATGATCTAGGCTGAGCCTGTGAATGACCAAAGCTTGACCTTGAAGCCCCTTGTTCTGTGTTTCAGTGCATTCACCTCCCAGGCTTCCGCCACAATGCATCTTCCGGCCACCATAGGTGAGTCCAGTCCCTTTACCAGGATGCACACGGAGCAGCTGTTGCTCAGGGGCAGGCACAGCTGGAGCAAAGGCCTGGCGAGCGGAGCCCGTGGGTGGGAGGGGGGTCTGCCACTCTTTTGCAAATTCCATTGTCTGTTTCAGGAAGTCTCGGCTCCTTGTTTCTTTTTCGTTTCTCAACTGGGAGTTCTCAAAACGAATTTTTAGTGAGGCGAATTTGTGTCGCATGTCTGGCGTGCTCTCCCGGCCCCTTCCGCCCACCCCTCCTTGTTCTCCCGCTCTGACCCTGCCTCGGAACTGGCCCTTCTCCGACCTGCGGAATCCAGGTCACTGAAGGCATCTCCCGACCTTTCCCCCGCAGGCGACTACACGGACTTCTATTCCTCTTGGCACCACGCCACCAATGTCGGAATCATGTTCAGGGGCACAGAGAACCCGTTGATGCCCAATTGGTATGTTCTGGACCAGTGTGTGGCTAAGTTCCAAGTCTGTCTTTACGTGCCCGGTAGCGTGTTGTCCCAGGAGCTGCCAAGTCCTCTCAGGTTAAGGAAACCCGGGAGGAAAGCTAACAATGACCATGATGTCACCACTTCTGGAAACAGTGGCCTCAGACTCTGGTCCTCCTCTCCCTTCAGCCCTGGACCTGCTGTGGGATCATGGGGACTTCCCTTAAGCTCTTTGATCTAGAGAACACGGGTTGGAATTAGATCCTGACTCACTAACATCCTTCCGGATCCTTTTGTTTGTAAGCTGTGAATTACGGTTCTATTGGCAAGTCTTCCATGCCAGCATTCTCCATACTTAGACTCTTCCGATGGATGAGAATCCTCAAGTGTGCCCAGTGCCGTGTTTTCTCAAAGAGTGGTCAGCTCGAAACGGGGGCTGCATTTATTTATTTGATCCTCATAGAGGTTCTTTGGGGTCGCCAAGGCTATGACTGACACCCCCATTTCACAGGAAGGGAAACAGACTTAGAGAAGGAGCAACTTGCCTGAGGACAAACAGGGCCAAAGGCTGTCTCCTAACACCCAAGTCAAGGCCATTGCCGGAGCCTAGAACGCAGAGCCAAGATCGTTGCCCTTTGCTGTGTGTTGTCCTCTAGATGTGATGGTTATTCAGAGCACAGTGGCAGGCACATGCCCCAGGCCGAGTGCCCTGGGCCACACACAGTTACTGTGGTGGACAGAGACTTTCCCCTCTTTTAGTGGGTGTTTCAGATAAGCTGTGCCAGAAGGGGCTGCGTCTGTCAGAACCAAGAGGAAGAAGGGGGAAGAGAGTGGGTTACGACCCAGAGAAGTTAAGCAACCAGGCCAAGGTTGCAGAACAAGGCCAGGGTGCGTCTAGGACTGCAGGAGGCCAATGAGTCACGACTCTGGCCCTGTGCATGGTCCAGGCCAAGTGGGGGAGTCCCAGCCCGTTTCCTTCTGCAGGGTAAGAGCAAACGGGCTTTCTCTCTCAATGTTTGATGCAAAGTAGTCGGCGGCTGTGCCTTTTTTACTTTATGCATATATCCTTTATTATAAAGGTAATATATGCTTGTTGTGATTAACCGAAACAGAAAATACATAAAGTACATAAAGTAAAAATTTCAAATGTGCATACCATTGGACACACAGTCTTACTTTCATGCATCTATCCTACAGAAATAATGTTTGAATTCAAGGGCAAAGATGTTTACCAGCAATCTTTCTAAGGACCCAAAGCTGGAAGCAATCTGAATGGTTATTGGTGGAGGACTAGTTGAAAAATCATGGTCTTTTCACAATATGAAATGTTTTGTAGCTGTCGAAAGAAAGATTTAGGATCAAAAGTCATGTGCATGATATACATATATATTTTTTTAAATAGATTTTATTTATTTATTTATTTTTGGCTGCGTTGGGTCTTTGTTGCTGCGCGCGGGCTTTCTCTAGTTGCAGAGAGCGGGGGCTACTCTTCGTTGCGGTGCACAGGCTTCTCACTGCAGTGGCTTCTCTTGTTGCAGAGCACGGGCTCTAGGCACGCAGGCTTCAGTAGTTGTGGCATGCGGGCTCTAGAGCACAGGCTCAGTAGTTGTGGCTCGCGGTCTCTAGAGCGCAGGCTCAGTAGTTGTAGCTCGCGGGCTTAGTTGCTCTGCTGCTTGTGGGATCTTCCCGGACCAGGGCTGAAACCCATGTCCACCGCATTGGCAGGTGGATTCTTAACCACTGCGCCACCAGGGAAGCCCCACTTTCATGATATATGAAGTGAAGGTATTGTGTAAAGTGAGTTCTCATTTTTATAAAAAGACAGAAAAATATATGTACATTCATACTGTATTAGTTTCTTGTGGTGGCTATAACCAATTACCACAAACTCGGTAGCTTAAAGCAACACAGATATATTCTCTCACAGTTCTGGAAGTCAGAAGTTTGAAATCAGCTTCACTAGGCCAAAGATAAGGTGTCGGCAAGGCTGGTTCCTCTGGGAGGCTCTAGGGGAAGAATCCATTTCCTTGTCTTTTTCAGCTTCCAGAGGCTGCCCACGTTCCTTGGCTTGGGACCCCTGCCTCAGATAACTCCACCCTCTTGGTTCTGTTACCCACCAGGGTTCTTGGCCTTCCCCAAGCAATAGAAATTGACTAGAGGCCAGACAAGAAATTCAGGCAAGGCTTTATTGTGCCCCTGCTGCAGCCACGAGAACAAACAAAAGGTTCCCTTGATTGCTCGCTCCCCGAGGGGGGGCAAGCTTGTTCCTTATATGGGGTGAGGGTAGGGGTGTGTCCAGGGGTCGGGCCAGGGGTGTGGCTTAGGTGTTTTGCCCACCCCTTAGGTGGTGGTGTGTGCAGGGGGCATGCGCAGCCCCCTGCTTTTGCTCCCGACACCCTGTTTTTGCCCCAGGCTCTTCAAAAGTGGCAGTTGGGATTTTTTCGGTCTCTTTGTATCTTTCGGGTCCAGAATTTGCCCCAACTGTGTATGCACATGCACGCATTTATCTTTAGTCCCATACAGTTTCTTAGTATTTTGTTGCTCATGGAGAGGTGTGTCCATGTGCAAGGATTGCGGCACTGCAGCAAAGGGTCCCAGGTCCCATCCTGTCTCAGTTCCATCTGCAATTGTCCTAATTCCTTCTTTGACCTTCTTGCCTCCCCTTTGTAAGGACCCTTATGATTACGTTTAAGGACCACCTGGATGATTCAGCATAATCTCTCCCATCTCAAGATTATTGACTTAATCACATCTGCAAGTCTCCTTTGCTATAGAAAGTAACATCTGTAGGTTCCAGGGAATAGGACCTGAATATCTTTTTTGTTTTATGGGCCGTGCCTCATGACTTATGGGAGCTTAGTTCCCCGACCAGGTATCAAACCCACTCCCCCTGCATTGGAAGCATGGAGTCTTAACCACTGGACCATGAGGGAAGTCCCAGGACCTTGGTATCTTTTGAGAGGCTATTATTGAGCCACACACACACACATGCACACTCATACATGTACACACACATATACCTACACACATACCTACACATATACACACACTCGTACATACACACACACACACATGCACACATTTGCATAGACTGCTATGAGCATAGAGAAAAGTCCAGAATAATAGATTCCAGACCAACTTTACTTCCTTCAGGGGAGTGGCTGGATGGGGAGAGCTGACTAACTTCTGTGCTGTTTGAATCATTACATGGAATGTAATTGCACACAGTTGTATTTTATAACTTAAGCCAATAAGGGGAGTAAAGGGGGAGAAGAGGGAAACCCCCAACCCACTCCCCAGAGGCCATTACTCTGAATGGTGGCTGGCCCATCGCCTTCACCTCTCCAGGTTACGGGTGCGCGCACACACACACACACACACACACACACACACACACACGGACACGCACGGCCACATACACGTTTCATTTCTTTAGTTAACAAAACGAGACCATGCTGACTGACATTTGCGTTTTTCACTTTAATATGTCATTTACATTGCTCCGTGTAAATAAACTTAAATCTACCTCAGTCTTTACGAAAATAGATTTTTTTTGATTAGGTAATATAAAGGCAAATGCGTGGTAAATTGCCGTTTATCTAACAAGATGCAAAAAATACTAGACAGTGGTAAATGTGTATAGAAATATCAAGGGACAGTAAATTCCAGGTGGTGGCCCCCTCCGGGGTGGGGTCAGGAGGGGTGGGAAGCAGAGGGAAGGGACCGGGAGGGCTACCAAGGGGGTGTTATTTTTATTTTTCGGTGTTTCTGGCCACGTGGTACACGGAATCTTAGTTCCCAGACCAGGGGTCTAACCCATGCCCCCTGCAGTGGAAGCGCGGAGTCTTAGCCACTGAACCGCCAGGGAGGTCCTTATGAAGGGGGCGTTTTTAATTGGCTTAGACAGCCTGTTGGTGCTGTGTGGTTATTTGTCTTATTATATCTTTTTGTATATCATAAATATTGCAAAATACATATTCAAACATTTAAAAAACTAAAAGCTACAAAAAATCATCAATGCATGTACATAGTCCGGAATTCCAAAGGAATGTATGGGTAAACAGTGGGAAAAAAGCAAGATTCTGCCACCCTGTCCTTCATCCTCCTTCCTTTCTCTGAAGGCAAAACCTTTATCAGCTGCTTAGAGATTCTTTCACAGATACTCTACACAGTCAGTGCTCTCTTATTAACTTGAAAGACTGTTTTGTGCTGAATAGAAATTAACCCTTTGTTGTAATGCGGTGCAACTCTTTTCTCCCATTGTGGCATCTTTTTACTTTATTTGCTCTTTCTTGATGCAGAAGTTTTACCTTTCTATAAAGTCAAACATGTCCATCATTTCCTTCATGGCATTTACTTTTTTTTTTTTTTTCGGTACGCGGGCCTCTCACTGTTGTGGCCTCTACCGTTGCGGAGCACAGGCTCCGGACGCGCAGGCTCAGCGGCCATGGCTCACGGGCCCAGCCGCTCCGCGGCATGTGAGATTTTCCCGGACTGGGGCACAAACCCATGTCCCCTGCATCGGCAGGCGGACTCTCAACCACTGCGCCACCAGAAAAGCCCGGCATTTACCTTTATGTCGTGCTCAGACTTTCTCCACCTCAGGAATTTGAAGATTTGGGGAGTATTTTTTCCTAGTACTTCTTAGAGCCTTACTCTGCATAAATTCTGATCTATAATCCACTGGGGATTTCCTTTTGTGTGTGATGTGAGGTGTGGGTCTGTATTCGTTTCCTGGACTGCTGTAACAAACATCCATACGCTGGGTGGCCTAAAACCACAGACATTTATTAGCTCGCGGGTCTGAAGGCCGCAGGTCTGGAATCTAGGTTTTGGCAGGGCCCCACTCCCTCTGGAGGCTCCAGGGGACAGGCCGTCTCCCTGCTTGTCCCGCTCTGGTGGCTGCAGGCCATCCTTCCTGGGCAGCATCACTGCAGCCTCTGCCTCTGTCTACACAGGGCCTTCGCCTCTTCCCTTTGTTTCCTCTTGTGTGCCTCTTATAAGGACACTTGTCACTGGATCTAGGGCCCACCTGGCTAATCCAGGATGACCTCATCTCAAGATCCTTAACTTAAACCCTTTTTCCAAATAAGGTTGAGTTCGCATCTTCTAGGGGTCAGGACGTAGACATACTTCCAGGGAACCATATTCTACCCATTACAGGATCTAACTTATCTTGTTATGCAAAAACGTTTTTCACTTTTTATGTATTATGTTCTTTGTTTTAACCAGCTTGTTCAATTGGTCTGTTCCTAGCAGTACCGTACCGTACCGTAAATCACCTTATGATGGTGTTTGGAAGTTCTTTCCTCTTTCATTTCCTCTCCCATATTTCTGTCTTATAAACAGAGCTCTTGACGGTGTTCCTGTGCTCTGGATGGCTCTCCCGCTCTGAGCTTTATGATCTAGTCCCCGGGTCCCATTGTAGTAGGTAGGGAGGGGGCTACAGGGGAAGCAGCAGAACTTTGTGGTCGGAGAGACCCAGGTTTGAATTCCAATGGCAGCACTTCACACGGGGTCACCTCGGCCAAGCCTTGGACGCTCCTGAGCCTGAGTTTGCTCAGCGCTGTCCCATTACGCCTACTGTGCAGGGCTGTTGTGAGGAGGGCATGAAAAGGGAAACAACAGGAAAGCACCCCGTGTGATGCTGCGTATTCTAAGCGCAGAGTACGTCCACAGTAACCATTTCAGTTATTCTGCGTGTATTTGCATCAGCACCATATTGATGCTGGAGACAAGGATGGGAGGAAATCATACTTTTTCCCACTGTTTAAGTACCTTTTGCTTTTTTGAAAAATGTAAATTGCACATAACATAAAATTTACATCTTAAGCATTTTTAAGTGCACAGTTCAGTGGCATTAGTACCTTCATATTGTTGTGCACCCATCACCACCATCCATCTCCACAAGTTTTTCATCTTTTCAAACTGAATCTCTGGACCCATGAAAGAATAACTCCCCGTTTCCACCCGCCGCCCCGCCAGCCCCTGGGCACCACCATTCTACTTTCTGTCTCTATGAATTTGACTCCTCTAAGTACCTCATGTAAGTGGAATCAGGCCGTATTTGTCCTTTGGTGTCTGGCTTGTTTCACTAGCACAATGTCCTCAAGCTTCGCCTGTGGTGTAGCCTGTGTCATTATTTCCATCCTTTTTAATGCTGAGCAATACTCCATTGTATGTATAGACCTCATTCTTGCTTATCTGTTTATCTATTGCTGGACACTTGGGAGTACCTTTCGATATTTCAACCATGTATATATGTGGACTCCCTTTCTTTTTTTTTTTAACTTTTTATTTTATATTGGAGTATAGCCGATTAACAATGTTGTGATAGGGACTTCCCTGGTGGCGCAGTGGTTAAGAATCCGCCTGCCAATGCAGGGGACATGGGTTCGATCCCTGTTCCGGGAAGATCCCACATGCTGTGGAACAACTAAGCCCGTGTGCCACCACTACTGAGCCCGTGTGCCACAACTACTGAAGCCCACGCGCCTAGAGCCTGTGCTCCACACCAAGAGAAGCCACCGCAGTGAGAAGCTCGCGCACCGCAATGAAGAATAGCCCCCGCTCACCGCAACTAGAGAAAGCCCGCACGCAGCAACAAAGACCGAATGCAGCCAATAAATAAATGAATTTAAAAAAACCAAAAAAACCCCAATATTGTGATAGTTTCAGGTGTGCAGCAAAGCGACTCAGCCATACGTATACATGTATCCATTCTCCCCCAGACTCCCCTCCCATCCAGGCTGCCACTTAACATTGAGCAGAGTTCCCTGTGCTATACAGTAGGTCCTTGTTGGTTATCCATTTTAAAGCTCTCTTTTTCTCATCCACTTTTTTTTTAATATTTATGTATTTATTTGGTTGCACTGGGTCTTAGTTGCTGCAGGTGGGCTCCTTAGTTGCGGCACATGGGCTCCTTGGTTGCAGCCCATGGACTCCTTAGTTGTGGCATGGAACTCTTAGTTGCAGCATGCATGTGGGATCTAGGTCCCTGACCAGGGATCAAACCTGGGCCCCCTGCATTGGGAGTGCAGAGTCTTAACCACTGCATCACTAGGGGAGTCCCTGGTTATCCATTTTAAATATGGCAGTGTATACATGTTGATCCCAAACTCCCTGACTATTCCTTCTCCCTTTCATTTTTAATTTGAAAACATTTTGAAATTTACTTTGCACGTGTAACAGTGTTGATGCTTTCTCTCTCCTTCCTTCCTCAGGCTGCACTTACCAGTGGGCTACCACGGCCGTGCTTCCTCCGTCGTGGTGTCTGGCACCCCAATCCGCAGGCCCAAGGGACAGATGAGACCCGATGACTGTAAGTACCCTGCCATGCTCCGCTCTGTGTCCCCACACCCTGAGTTCCACGCCTGGCACTCACTAGCCTCTTTCTGGTATGATTCCAGCTAAGCCTCCTGTGTATGGTGCCTGCAAACTCTTGGACTTCGAGTTGGAAACAGTAAGCCATGTCTTGATGTTTTATTGGCATAGGGTCTGTATATACACTAGGGCAGGAGAGCTCCCTGGGATGGCCGCCCTGGACGACAGGCCGTTCCCCCATCTCAGCCACGTTAATGGCAGTCCTGGGTCCCCACTGGGCCATCGGAAGTACTGTCCATCCTCATTATTCTCCTGCACAACCTCAAAACTGGTTATTTCAGGGCTGTGCATTTTTTTAAATTAAACTTATTTTGAGATCATTGTACACTCACGTGCAGGTGTAAGAAACAGTACCGAGAGCTCCAGAATCCTTCACACACTCTACCCCAGTGTAACATCCTGCACAGCAAGATGGTCATCTCACAGCCAGATGTTGACATCAATCCAGTTGGTTCCCTCACCCCAAGGATCCCTCATGCTGCAGGGCTGTGCATTCTGAGAGGGACACTGAATTCCAGGAAGCCCCCAAGGTCAAGGGACGGGGAAAGAGATGGGAAGGAAGAGCTGAACTGGAGGGGAGTGTCCCGGGACACCGGCAGTGTCTTCAGTCTCTGCTGGGTCATCGGATGCTGGGTAGCGGAGTCAGGCCGGGGCAGGGAGGTGCGGGCAGGCCGTGGAGGGGGCTTCTCAAAGTCAGCACTCAGGGCTTCAGGTGATGCTCAGAGTGTCTCCTCATGCAGGTGGAGGGAAGGGGCTGCGGAGTGCGCTGGTAGGGCTGGGGGCGTGGGAATCTAGGTTGATTGGAGGCAGGCTGGACCTCCCTGTAGTTCCAGCCCTGCCTTGTGATTTCTTTAGATTCTGTCCAGAGGAGGGGAACAGGTGGGCACTAGTCCCCTAGTCCCAGCAGGGCGTTACCGGCCAGCCCTCCGCCCCCTGATGCCTTTGTGAGGCTGCCCCGTGAACCCTAAGAGGAGGTCTCCCAACCCAGATCCCCCAGAGCAGGGCCCCCTGGTTGGGGGCCAGGGTCTTCTCTCTGGGGGAACGGAGGACTCTGCAGACAGATGCTTCACCTGTGTTGGTTCCTGTTTCTGGGGGAGGGAGGCAGGGGGTGGTGGAAGGGGTGGGCATGATATCGACCAGGGTTCTTGGCTTCCTTAATTAATAGAAATTGACTAGAGGCAGACAAATTCAGGCAAGGCTTTATTGGGGCCCCTGCTGCTGCAGCGGGGGGCAGCGAGAACAAACAACAGTTTCCCTTGCTTGCTCCCTGAGCTGGGGTGGGGGGGTGGGTGGGGGGGCGGCAGGGGGGCGGGGCGGGGCGAGCTGAGCTTGTTCCTTATCTGGGGTGAGGGTAGGGGTGTGTCCAGGGGTTGGGCCGGAGGGTTGTCTTAGGTGGTCTGCCCACCCCTTAGGTGGTGTTGTGTGCAGGGGGCATGCGTAGTACCCTGCTTTTGTTCCCAACACTGGTTTTGTTCCCGCTCTTCAGAAATGGCACTTGGGTGTTTTGGTCTCTTGTATCTTGTTGTCCATAATTTGCCCCACCTGTGCATGCACCCAGTTATTTTTAGTCCCGTATAGTTTCTTTGCATTTTGTTGCTCAAGGAGAGGTTTGTCCAGGTGCAAGCACTGCAGCAAAGGGTCCCAGGTCCCATATGGTCTCAGGCAGAGGAAAAATAGAAAGTCATAGTGTGGAGAAACAGTGACGGGTAGGGAGCACAGATAATCTTGACGATGGTGGTAAGATTCTCTATAAGATGGCATCTTTTTTTTTTTTTTTTTAGAATCTTGACAAAATTTGCAACATTTAAACACTGTCACAGAATGGATATAACTGCAACCTAGGTCCTGCAAATGTCATAGCTGATTTTGTGTGCTTTTGAGTTATCTTCTCAATTTTTCCCCCCAATGATGTCTACGTATTCTCTTGTTTCCTGGACATTGTGCTGGTGGTGCTTTCCTCTGAGATGGTGGGTGATGGGTTGGGGTGTGGGGTACGCCCCGGCAGGCTCTCTTTGCTGCATCACAGAGGCCTTCTTAGTTTTGTGAGACGAATACAAACCCTGATATTTTCATTTTTCACAAGCCTGGTGTAGCTGTCAAACCTTAAAATGCAGAGCACGGTATCGGGTGAAGGGGAAAGGGCAGAGGTGTGGGGTGGGCTGAAGGAGGGAAAGGGGGCTGCCTTGGTGATCAGGGGCCGTGAGTGGGGGCCCTGGGTGGGTACTGGCACGCAGCTGCTCACCATGTCCCCGGGGTAGCCGTCTATCTACTCAGGTGCTGGTCATGGCATAGAAACTGTGGATTCGTACACAACGGTCCAGGTCCCTAGCCGGGGTTTGGAAATACCTGACCTTTACCCTCCAGGCAAGTGACCTGGGGCAGCAGGTCAGAGCCAGATTCTCATCAACTGTTCCCCTTGTCAGGCTTTCTTTGTAGGCCCCGGGAACAAATTTGGAGAGCCGATCCCCATTTCTAAGGCCCATGAGCACATTTTTGGAATGGTCCTTATGAACGACTGGAGTGGTAATTACGGGATGTCGGGCATCCTGGTGTTGAGTTTCCTGCGCGCACTCTGCTCTGGGTGAAGGCTGGGTATTTGGGAAGCCATGGATGGTCTCCTGGGTCTGGTGCCGGTCAAAGTGGCTGAGAGCACAGGCTTGGGTATCAAACAGACTTCTCAGCTCTGAGCTCTTGGCCAGTTACTTCACCTCTCTGAGCTCCAGTTTTCTTGTAAGATGAACAGGGACAAGGCTGATGTCACAGCTAGTACGTTTGAGCAATTTTGTGCCAGGCCCAGGGCTGAATACGTCACATGGACTCTCCTGTCAGGTCCCTGCGAGACACTGATAATATTACTACTCCTGTTTTACACGGGTGAGGAATGAGGCACAAGGACGGCTTCAGCTAGTTGCTGAGCTAAGATTTCAAACAGAGCAGTTTCTGGGCCCAGTTTCTGAGCCCATCTCAGCCCCTCTGCCATTTGTAGGAGGACCGTGGTGCCGTGAATCTCAGCAAGTGTTGCCTCCCCGTATGAGGATGAGCTTCCAGCCCCTTCATGGGGAAGTATCCTGCCTGCCCTTTGGTCATCCTCCTCTTTGCTGCAGCTTGGCACAGTGACCTCAGAGGACCTCTGTCCTTGGTCCTGGGGCAGCCAGCCTGGTTGGGGCCAGAGCACGGGGGTGGGGGAGGGCTGTGCTGAGTGTCTGTGCTCCTTGGTCAAGGGAAGGGGGGAGCCTTGCCGCGGGGCCCGGTCAGCCTTTGTAAGCCCTGCTCGGCCTTTCTTCTGTAGCTCGAGACATTCAGAAGTGGGAGTACGTCCCTCTTGGGCCGTTCCTCGGGAAGAGTTTTGGAACCACCATCTCTCCGTGGGTGGTGCCCATGGATGCCCTTATGCCCTTTGCTGTGCCCAACCAGGAGCAGGTAAGCACGCCCTCTGCAAGAAGTCCAGGCCCCTCTGCCTCCGAGGCTGTTTGCCCAGCAGGCATGGAGAGGGCCTGGAGGATGCCCATGTGCTGGGGGTCCTGGTTATGGGGACCTCCAGGCAGGCATGGCACTAATCATTCTGCCTTGTGCTTTCCCTGCCCCCTGCACAGTTCTTGAGGAGGACATGGAATTTTGTAACCTTTAGAATCCTCTGAGGCCGGGAACTGTCCAGTTGGCAGGAAAAGGGGCCCCTTCCAGTATCACCACATTGCACAACTTTCCAGGTCAACAAGTTGTGTTCTGTGTGATGGCGCCCCCTGGAGCCCAACTGATAGAATGCAGCATGGGGTCCGACAGCAAGGCGTCCGTCCTGGCGCTGAGCCTCGGCCTTGTGTTCCCTGAGCCTCCTGTCCCTGCACCACTGTCCAGGCCCGTCTCACAATCCTAGCCCTCCTCAGCCTGTCACAGTCTAGCCGCTGCTTCCACCCCATCAGCACCGGTGGTCTCACCAAAGTGCCCAGTGACCTTGGTCAGTGCGGGGACCTTGTGCCCTCTTCAATGTGGACCCGTTGGTGGCCCCCTACTCTTCCTAGGCGCTCTCTCCCCCTGGCTTCTGGCATGTGACCTGTCCTGGTTCTCCTGTATCTCCTAGAGTCCTGTGATGTTCCAGCCGACTCCGTCCTCCACCTGGGGGCAGCCCTAGCTGAGCTCTGAGCCTTGCCCTTCCCCCGGTCCCATTCCCCCTCGCCTGGCTCACACGTGGACACCTCTCAGCCTTCCTGTCATCCCAGGGAGCTGTGCTTCAACGCTTGGAGTCTTTCCCCACAGACCGGTGCCTCGTGAAGCTCCCGTGCGGCTCTCGCCCTGTCCCCTTGCTCCCTCCTCTACCGCTCCTGCCACAGCATCTCCCTCCCCATCATTTTCAGTCTCCCAGACTTGTCTCTTCCGTCTTTGGTGAGTCCTGCCCTCCCAGGACCGCCTGGCCTGCCGCCACACCCCCTGCTCGTCCCCTCCAGGCTCCATCCCTGGTCCAGATCTCTGTTCACAGGCACTGCTGCACCCTCGCCAGAGACCTCTGGGCTCTGTCTCCCTTCATGCCAGCCCTTCCCAAATACCCTTTCCGTGCAACCTTCACGACCCTTGCCACTTCTGAACAATTATTTATTAAATGCTTTTTCAGCTTCCATCTGAAAACTCTCATAATGTATTTAGAAAAGGAACTTTATGTCCCTATCTTCGTTAGTAGCCACCAAGTTAATCATAAAAAGAATCACAACCATTAAAATAAAATCACCCCGCATTGTCTCATGGCCCACTAGTGATTCAGGTACATGTTGCTCTTTGGGAAAACACTGCTTTTGGCCAAAGTTCAGACCTTCTACCAAAGCTCTGGCTACCAAAGCTGCCTGCACACTGAATCCAGCACTAGAAGGGCTGAGCGCCTCTGCCGGCCGCCCCTGCCTTCCGCCTTCCCTTTCTGTTGGCCTGGCCTCTCCCTGCAGGCCTGGCTTTGTTCCCGCATCTCTGGCCTTCCCACTGTCCCCCTTCCCCAGTGCTCCCCTCCCTGGCTTTCTGGGTCCTCTGTCTACCTTTGACCTGCCGCTGCCCCTCCCTCGGCTGCTTTTCCCAGAGTCCAGCACACATGACCACCCTCGCCCCCCAGTGTCCAGGGACACAGTGCTGGGCCCTGGAGAGGGGACACCCTTCTCCCTCAGGTTCTCTCTGCCAGCTGCTCTGCTGGGCTGTGGGGCTCAGCCCCTCTGTGCTGTGCTCTGCCCTCACAGGACCCCAAGCCCCTGCCGTATCTCCGCCACGACCAGCCCTACACGTTCGACATCAACCTCTCTGTCACCCTGAAAGGTACTGTCGTGGGGTCGAAGGGTGTGTCCAGCAGCTGGGTGGACCCCTGTGCCCAAGTGCCAGTGCCCAGGTGGCTGCTGAGCTTCTGAAGGGGGGAGGGGATGGGGTGCCACCTGCTGCAGACTGGGAGACACGTGGGGCTCTTGTAAAGGATGGGAAGGGACACCCTTGTGCTCATTGCGAGCCGCACGGGGCCCATGTGGGCTTAGCCCCATAGCACCGGGCTGTCAGCTGTTAGGGCCAGAAACCGTGGAGTCTGGGACCTCCACCCTCCACATGAATCCCCTCTCCAGCCTCTCCGACCAGTCTGCCCAGCCTCTGCTCACACGCCACTGCCAACCCCTCACCCTTGGGTGGCATGTTTTGTCCAGTGCCCGTTTGAAAGCCTGTCCTCGTGGGCCTGGCTCGGTCCTCTGGGACCACACGGAGCCAGCACCCCTAGCCCCCGGGTCCTGCTCTCAGTCAGCCCTGAGAGCCTCGCAGCAGGGCCTGCGTCCCCCTGAGGCTGCCCAGCTGGGCTGAGGTAACAGGCCAGTGGAGCAGTAGTAAGAGAGAACCGGGCTCTGCAGGCCACGGCTGGGGTTCGAGTCTTGGTTCTGCCCCTGCCCAGCGGTGGGACTTCGGACAAGTTACTGAATCTGTCTGTGCCAGTTTGTCGTCTGAAAAGTGGGATAATAGTGGTATTGACTTCAAGGTGTAATTGTGAGCGGTAAGCAAGGTGATTCACATCAAGGTCTAGAACAGCACCTGCACCTGGGTAGAATCAGGTGCCATTTTCCGATCCTGAGGGGGGCCCTTGGCGCTGGGAGAGGGCTAGTCTGGGGGCTGCACACAGACCTCCTGGGCCACACTCTGGCCAGTCTCTTTTCTTCCTAGATCTCTCTCCTCTTTTTGTCCTGTTTACATACCCCAGGCTCTGCTGTGGCTCTCTCGCTGCAGCTTCCAGGGTCTCCATCCTTCACGGGGGTGATTCTGGCAGCAGGCTGTGTCCGCCAGGAAGAGGAAGGAGCTGTCTCTCTCGGGGGGAGGTTGCTCCACACAAGAAAGGGCTCCTAGGAAGAGCCTCGCAGCCGCCAGAGCGCCCCTGGAAAACTGTGCTGGTCCCACTCTTTCACGTTATCAATTGGGAAAGTGAGGCTCAGAGAGGAAGAGGGATTCACCCCGAGTCATTTAGCCGGCCGACGGAAAGGCTGAGACTACAGCCAAATGTCATAAGCCCTAGGCTGGTGTCCTCCTACCCACAAATGCCTCTTTGGAGGTCATTTCTCTCTTGTTTTCCTCCTGACCATCTGGAAACATCCAGGGGAGTGCACTGTCGGAGAAAGGGACAAGATTATCAAGAAGTTGCAGTGCCCAGAGATGTAGAAAGACCTGGAAGAGGGAGGACCGGGTGCAGGGATGGCTTCCAAGACCCTTCCCCACACCAGTCCTGAATGTGCATTTCTGATGTTCTGAGTTGGGGTCTGGGTGAAGCAGGCTTGGGGGACCCTGACCTTCCATGGGGCCGATGAGCTCACCTGTGCAGCCTCAGAAAGGAAGACAGGGCCAGGGGAGGAAGGCCCGTCCTTGGGGAGTAGAAGAGCTTTCTGATATTAGCACGCTTCAGAAATGGTACAGCAATGGCCTGGTACCTTGTGTGTAGTAGGTGTGTAATTGTTTCATAAATATTGTTGAAATAGTAGCACATTATCCATCATGGGAGGAGTCTGGCAGGGGACAGATGGCCCCAGCTGTCCAAAGGGCTCTGGCGGGTGTGGCAAGTTGGTTTCAACTTGTACAGCATCTCCAGTTGATGATCAGCTTCCAGGAGCATCGTGTTAAGCGGGGTTCTGAGGCTACATCTGATCTCAGAGGATACCAGAACTGTGATCAATTTGTGCTGTCTGCCGTGGGTGTGGGAGGAGGAAATGGCGTCTTGTGGGCATCTCTTTGCCATCCGTGGACTAGATCCTCTCTGTGCACGCCTCCCAGCTCTGATATCCTATGAGCTCATTGGTTCACGGACTCTTTAGGTAGAATCACATTAGACAATGGGAAGCTTAAACCACAAAACAATTCCCCCTACGAGGTGGGTCCCTCCCTCCTTGATGAATAGAATTAGGTCTTTTTGTCAATGTTACTTGTCTTGTCTACCCAACAGGAGAAGGAATGAACCAAGCAGCTACCGTATGCAGGTCCAATTTTAAGGTAAGC
Source organism: Grampus griseus (assembly GCF_964374135.1). Lineage (NCBI taxonomy): Eukaryota > Metazoa > Chordata > Mammalia > Artiodactyla > Delphinidae > Grampus > Grampus griseus. Next base: position 144,009,425 of record NC_139018.1, on the reverse strand, counting down.
TTTGAAGTTAGGCAGACTGCTTTTTGGAAGTGAGGGAGACCTTTCTTCCCGGGAGGACCAGGGGAATAGCATCCACTTTGGGCTATGATGATGGGTCAGCGTGTGGGCCTAGAGCTTCCATGGCCCTGTATCTTTCCAAAGAGGCCAGGAGGTCACAGAGACCCCTCCAGATGGAGGCTGCATGGACACGGCCAGTGCTTTTCCTGGGGAATAATAGATACTCCTCTGAGGGGCTAGTCCCTGACTTCTGTCTTGCCAGGGGCTGGGTAGATCAGAGTGACTTATTTTTTTAAAGTGAACTTTTAATTGAAGCATAACACATAGATATGAAAATGCACACGTTATGAGTGTACAGCTCAATGAATTCTCACAAAACAACATCCCTGTGCAACCAGCACCCAGATCAAGAAACGGGAAACCTCCAGGACCTCAGCTGTGCCCTGGGGCCCCTTCCAGGCACATCACCGCTCTCCCTGTCAGGTGTAAACTTTCTCCTGACTTCTCTTACCCTCCATTCATTTTGTCTGTTTTTTAAATTTTATAAAAACAGAATCATACGGTATATACCCTTTTCTATCTGGCTTCTTTTTTTTTTTTTGCGGTACGCGGGCCTCTCACTGTTGTGGCCTCTCCCATTGCGGAGCACAGGCTCCGGACGCGCAGGCTCAGCGGCCATGGCTCGCGGGCCCAGCCGCTCTGCGGCATGAGGGATCTTCCCGGACCGGGGCACGAACCCGCGTCCCCTGCATCGGCAGGCGGACTCTCAACCAATGCGCCACCAGGGAAGCCCTGGCTTCTTTTGTTTTAACATTATGTTTCTGAGATTCAACCATGTTGCAATTTGCAGTGACAGTTCATGATTCTTAGCTGTTGTATTGTGTTCACAGTATAAATGTTCCACAATGGATTTTTCCATTCTACTCTTTTTTTGTGTGTGTGTGGTAAAAATATGGAACGCTTCACGAATTTGCGTGTCATCCTTGCGCAGGGGCCATGCTGATCCTCTCTGTATCGTTCCAATTTTAGTATATGTGCTGCCGAAGCGAGCACTCCATTCTACTCTTGATGGACGTTTGGGTTGTTTCCGTTTTTGGGGGGAGAGTTACTGTGAACATTCTAGTCCAAGTCTTTTGGTGCATGTATGTGCGCATGTCTGTTGGGTGGATATCCAGGAATGGAATTGCTGGGTCATAGAGGATATGTATCCATACTCAGCTGAGGGGTACATCCAAACACTTCTCTAAAGGGCTTGTTCCGATTTATACTCACACGCGCAGCATGTAAGCGTTTTGGCTGCTCCACATCCAAGTCAACATGTGACGTCGCCGGCCTTTTCATTTCCGCCTTTCTGGGGGACTGTGATTTCCGTTTGCATCTCCCTAAAGACTGATGCAGGGCTTCCCTGGTGGCGCAGTGGTTGAGAGTCCGCCTGCCGATGCAGGGGACGCGAGTTCGTGCCCCGGTCTGGGAAGATCCCACATGCCACGGAGCGGCTGGGCCCGTGAGCCATGGCCGCTGAGCCTGCGCGTCCGGAGCCTGTGCTCCGCAACGGGAGAGGCCACAACAGTGAGAGGCCCGCGTACCGCAGAAAAAAAAAAAAAAGACTGTTGCAGCCGGGCACCTTGTCATATGCTTGTTGGCCATTTGAACATCCTCTGATTCAATATATTCCTTTTTCCTCCAGTCTCCCTTCTAATTTAACTTTATTCTGGGCTCCTTAGGCTACTAAGAAGGAATAAGGGGGCCTCCCTGAAGGGGTCTCTTGGGTAAGAATCCATTTCTAAGATTTCCTCTGCCTGGAGGTGTAGCTCCAGGAGTGGCAGATCTGAGAAGCTGTGACCTTGCAGAGGCGCAGGCGTGCCGCCTCTGAGCTGCTTGGGGGGCGTGTGGTCCTCAGCCCGCCCCCACCAAGCCTGACCTCCTTCAGTGCTCCTTCGTTCCTCAGTGTGCTCTGAGGTCCTGTTTGAGTCGTTCAGCTCTGTTGCCCAGTGTCTGTTCCAAAGCCCAGGGTGGGAGAATGGAAAGGAGTTCTTTGCTCATGAGAAGCTTCTGCTATGACGAGGACCTAGACCTTGTCAACTTAGGACTTGGGTAATCGCAGGACAGGGTGGAATTATGGACAGATGAGCACATTGCAGATTGAGAGTCTGAGCAGTGAGGTTGGCTCCTCGGGGAGCGCTTCGTGGAGAAGGTGGGTTAGGGGAGGGCTGGAAGGGGCAGAGGAGCGGGGGCTGTCGCTGGTGAAGGGGTGGGGAGAGAGGTGGGGAGGGTCACAGGGTAGCTGCAGGAGGACAGCTTGTCCTTGCTCTGAGGGCCGGGAGAGAGCCCAGGGAAGGCCTCAGTGAGTGGCGCAGGCTGGCAGACTGCTCCAGGAGGCTGGGAGAAGCCCACCCTGCCTGTCCCCGCCTCTGTGTCCCTCGCCCGCAGTATATGTACTGGACGATGCTGCAGCAGCTCACTCACCACTCTGTCAATGGCTGCAACCTGCGGCCGGGGGACCTCTTGGCTTCTGGAACCATCAGCGGGCCGGTGAGTGTCTGCTTGCCTTGGGGGCTGCCCACCTGGGGCACCCCTATTCCCCCTACAGACTGCAGGGCCCTCAGCTCTCCCCTGAGAAGGGATTCCAGCCCGAAGCAGGTGTATCTTTCAACTCTGTCCTACTCAGAGCTTCATCCATCTCTGGGTGCAGGAGGGCCTTCTTTTTCAAATTCAGGAGAGGCTGGTGTAGGGATGAGAGGCTGTGTCTGTGTCCTGGGGGAGAGTGAGAGTGACACAGGGGCAGACGCAGGAAGCCACTACAGTGTCTGGCTGTCACCACCTCACAGTGCCCCCACCCAGGAGGAGTGGCCCACTGATTCCCCCCAGCCCCCTTCCACAAGCCCTTGGTGATGACTTTTGGGTGGTGCATGTACCAGTCACTTCCGGCAAGGTCGAGACTGCAGGCTCTTTGATGGAGAATCTCTTCCCAGTGGGTGGGGTCAGGCACGACAGCGTCTGGGTAAGCCGCAGCCTCTGGAGCCAGCAGGGGCCTGGCAGGAGGGGCCTGGGCACGCTCGTCCAGCATCCCGCACCTCCGCGTCCTGGATGGAATGAGCAGGGCAGGTAGAGTGCCCGGCCTCGAGGACACTTCTGCAGTGGTCCCACCGAGGCAGGGTCTCTGAGGGCCGCGGGATCCCCCGCCCCTTCCCAGCATCCCCTGACCCCCGCCTTGCTAACCACTGCCCACACCAGATCCGCCACGCTCACCGTGATGTAAGTACATATCACACCTTCTTCCCTTTCCCGTTATGAAGGAGCCAGAGAGCTTCGGCTGCATGCTGGAGCTGTCGTGGAAGGGAACGAGGGCCATAGAGCTGGGGAATGGACAGACCAGGAAGTTTCTGCTGGACGGGGATGAAGTCATCATCACAGGTGAGGGGGCCGGGGCCCGCGGGCGTCCTCTCCTCCTCGGCCGCGGGCGCTGTCCTAACCGTCTGGCCAGGAAGCCATCTGTCCCAACTCGTCCCCACTCTGGCAGTCCCAGGTCTGTGTCTGCTTATACTGGCCTTCGCCCCAGCGCTGCCTGCCGGGGACTTTATCTTGGTTTAAATTAAATTTTTTTTTTTTTATCTTTTGGCTGCACCGCGCGGCACGTGGGATCTTAGTTCCCCGACCAGGGATCGAACCCACGCCCCCTGCATCGGAAGCGCAGAGTCTTAACCACTAGATGACCAGGGAAGTCCCTGCCAGGGACTTTAAATCGGAGTCTCCTCGAACCAAAAAGACTGCAGAAATCCAGCTTTGTCTCCTTCCTCCCTGAGCGAAATTCTAAAATAATGGCAGGTTCCCATTGTTCTGGACTCTGCAGTGCAAAGACCCTGTGTCCTATGACCTTGTGCCCTATGACCCTGTGCCTTATGACCTGGCTGAGTTAGTGACGAGATTTCCCAGCAGCCCATTCCGAGGAGGTCAGGGCACCCCTTACATCTTGGGCGGTCGTTCTGCCCACCACACATCATTGCTGGAGAGGAAGGAGCCGCCGTGGTCAGCAGCCTGCTACTCAGGGTCAGGTGCAGGTTGGACTCCCACATCCCCACCGGCCCTGTGACCTTCCTCAAGTTATTGAACCTTTCTGGACTCAGTTTCCTCATCTTTAAAATGGAGTTGATGATAGATACAGTAGTTAACCTCACAGCATGGTTGTAAGGATGAGACGAACCAGTCTATTCCTTCAGGGGACGTTTCTGGAGCAGCTGCTGTGACTCCCGTGCTGGGGTTCAGGGGTGAACAAGGCAAGCGCAGGATCTGCCCCCTGGGGTCATGTTCCACTGTCACTGCTGCACCTGCATTTTACAGGTGGGAAAATGACTTGCAGGGGGTAAATAACTTGCCCAGGATTTGCAACCAGTAAGTCATGAAATCAGATTTCGCATCCAGGCAGCTTATCTTCAGAACCCCAATTCTTAAGCCCTTTGATAATATCTAAAGAGCCCTCAGTGCTTAAAATTGGTGACGGTCTTCACCGTTGTCCTCATTGTCATTGCTGCTTTTTCCAGAACCCGGTTTTGAGAATGCCCAGCATCCTGACTCCTCCTTAATAGGAGTCCCTACCTGAAGCGTGGGAATCAGCCACGCCCATCTGCCCTGCAGGCAGGTTAAGGGGGCACCCGTTCTCTGCACTCGCTCTCCACATCCTGGTCTCTGCCTGCCGACCACACATTTCCCTTCCTGGGTCCTATTGTCGCCCCTATTTCCTGGAAAACTGGGCTGTAGCTGTAGCTATGGATTCTCGGTCCCATTGGTGGGATGGAGTGGGGAAGAGGCAGAGGGTCAGATTTCAGGAAAGGGCCAGTGAGATCAGATAACATTCCAGAGGAGATGAGTATACTTTTCGCTTCCATTTCCATGGTTGATGGAGCCCAACCCAGGGAGGCAGGGAGCTGCTTTTCCCCTCTGCCCAGGGCTCGGTGACACGCTCTGACTTGGGTGCAAACTTTCCTCATGCTCTGGCCTCTCGGGGCCCTCTGTCCCTGCCTGAACGCACCTGCCCCCAGCTTCTCCTCCCTGCACTGGAGAGCAGCAGCTTGGGAGCCTGGAAAGACCTTCCTCAGCTGGGTGCAGAGCCTCACTTTTCATCCTTTGGGCCAGTGGTCTCAACCAGAGTGGCTTTGCCCCTTGGGGGACATTTGGCGACGTCTGGAGACAGTTCTGGCTGTCTCCGAATGGCAGCCAGGGACGCTGCTAAACATCCTAAGTGGACAGGACAGCTTCTCATGAGAAAGAATCATCTGACTCAGAAGGTCGTCTCTGACGTTAAGAAACCCCATGTGGACCATCTGCTTGGCAGCTGTAAAATGGGGAGGAAGTGGCCAGCTTTCCCACCAGGATGTAATCGTGCATCTGTTCTCAGGCAGCAGGCAGGGCTGTTTGCTGGGGGTGGTGGCTCTGTTGTAACCCAGGGCAGGAAGGAGCAATGTGAATGACAGAGCACCCGGCGTTGGAGTGGGGAGGAGAAAGACACCCTCTGAGTATTTGCAGCTCTCCAGGAAGAAGGCGCTTTAAAAATGCTGCAGCTTAGGGCTTCCCTGGTGGTGCAGTGGTTGGGAGTCCGCCTGCCGATGCAGGGGACGCAGGTTCGTGTCCCGGTCCGGGAAGATCCCACATGCCGCAGAGCGGCTGGGCCCGTGAGCCGTGGCTGCTGAGCCTGCGTGTCCGGAGCCTGTGCTCCGCAACGGGAGAGGCCACAACAGTGAGAGGCCCGCATACTGCAAAAAAAAAAAAATGCTGCAGCTTGGAGTGAGCTGCTTTGATAGATGATTGATGAATTTCTGCCAGGTTTTGCTTCCATAGGCTTTTTTTCCCCCCCAGGGACACGAATATTTCTGAGCATTGAGATTCTAAAGTGACTGATGGAAAAATAATGAAACAGAATAGGCAAGGATGTTGCTCTGGACAAAAGGTGACACTGCGTGTTAAGGGTCAGTGCTGGGGTGGCAAGGATGTGCCTCGGTGATGCCGGGGAGGGTGAGGGGCTTGTTTGGGGATGTTGCTGGTGTCCAAGCTGCCACCTCCCCAGAGAAGGCCAGCAGTCAGAGCAGCCCTCACAGGGAGGACCGGTGGGATGATTGGGCAGGTGGGAGGAAGTGGGAGGAGACAGGCTGGGTAGGCTGTACTGAGCTACAGGTGGCCGTGAGGACTGTCCCTGCACTCACTGGAAGGGCTCATTGAGGCGTCCCTGACCCCGTCTCCCAAAGCTGTCTTTGGTCTCAGTGTTCAGTTGGCTGGGAGTCCTCTCCGCAGTGAGCTTCAATTTGTTTCTCTCAGTTGTGGGAATATCGCAACTCCTTGCTTTCCCTTCTTCACATTGGGTAGCAGAAGGCCTAACTCCAGATTTGGGGGTCGTCCTCGGCAGGTGAGGGGGTCTGGTGGTGTTTTGTGTAACTCAAGGTCACGGGCATCCCCTGCAGTGGCCCTCGTGTTCGTCATGGGCAGGTGGCCGTCACCTCAGCACTGCCGTGGCTCATGGTGCTTGAGAAGCATCTCAATCTGGGGAGCCTTGGAGCCTCTGTATAGGCCTGACACCCATAAACCTATGTGCTTCCATCTGTCTTCTCTCTAGGGGCCACTGGAGAGGGCGCTGTTTAAAACATAGCTGTAAAACACAGCTTTCACTGTCTTGCTGAAAACTCCTGAGTCACCTCAGTGCCCTTGGGAAAAGGTTCAAACTCCTTAACATGGCTTCTAAGAATACTCTGTACTCTGGCTTCTCAGGGGACCCCACACAACAGCTTCACTGAATAAATGCACCTCGTGCATCTCTCGCCTTGGTCTCCGTGTCTTTGCACACGCTGTTCCCTCTGTCTGGCACACCCTTTTCGTTGTGTCCCCCCTGGTGAACTCGTATCCACCTGTCAAGTCCCAGCTCCGATGTTCCCTCCTTTCTGCTCCTGTTTCCTCCATGCTGCTCTCCCAGCTCCTCATAGACTTGTCTGCTCTGACTCAGACAGCTGCTCCTACTCAATGGACCCTTCTCAGGTCCAGGGACAAGGGCCTCCTCCTCTCTGCCTTTCTGTTGAAGTGGAATTGAGTGAATTTGTTTAACATCTGCTCTGGGAGAGATGTCATGCTAGGGCTTCAGCCACGTGTTGCATCGAATCCTCACAACCCTGAGAGGTAAGGATTGCTATTCCCATTTGCAGACAAGGGGGCTTAGCTCAGAGGTTAAACAAGTTGCCCCTAATCCCCCAGCTTATAATCATCATAATAGCTGACACTGAGCATTTCCCCTGGGCAAGGCACTCTTTTGGAGTTCTCTGTGTATTAACTCATATCATCTTTGCAACAGCCCTGCGCAGTGAGTACTATCATTAGATCCATTTCACAGATGAGGAAACGAGTTCCAGAGACTTCCCTCGTGGTCCAGTGGTAAAGACTCCACACTCCCAATGCAGGGGACCCGGGTTTGATCCCTGGTCAGGAAACTAGATCCTGCGTCCTGCAACTAGGCTAAAGGAGCCTGCATGCCACAACAAAGATCCCACGTGCCACAACTAAGACCCGATGCAGCCAAATAAATAAATAAATATTAAAAATAAAAAAAAACAAAAACAAAAAGAAAAGAAACTGAGTTCCAAGGGGACTCAAGGTCATGGAGCCAGTAGGTGGAAGAGCCAGGCTTTGAACCCAGTCAGTCTAGCCTCAGGCTAATTAGCAAGCCTAGGATTTGAACTCAGACTTACTTAGGGAGAGTTGACCTATACCTATTGCTTTACCTCTCAGGAAAGCCATTGTGCCATCCTTGCACCGCTTGTGAGGGTCCCTGACAGTAGGGCGGGCCTGGAGTTCCATCTTGGTGCTCCTGTAGCTCTGCCCAGCTTCTGGAGAAGGTGGTTTTTCTGTCGAAAATACCTGTTTGTCATTCAGATGGCGCCTTCCTGCCTTGGGCCCAGCTGTGTGCTGACCGGCACCGTGGCCGCTTGGGCGTTGGTTCCCCTGAGCCCAGCGGCTTCGTGGCTGACCCCTGTCCTCCTCTGTTGCAGGACAGTGCCAGGGGGACGGGTACCGCATTGGCTTTGGCCAGTGTGCAGGAAAAGTGCTGCCTGCCCTCTCAGCGGCCTGAGGTTCTCTCTGCCTTCCTGGAAACACAAGCCTTGAGCACTGCCCTCTCCACCTCCCTGTGGGGAACCAGGGGCCCCCACTGAGGCCGCAGGCCTGGTTCTTCATTCAGTAATAAATAAAGCCATCGTGCTTCCTCTCCGTCTGGGCCTGGCACGGCTCTGAGTGCGCAACGTCTCCTCGTGTTCTTGGTTTGACCCAGTGGGTCAAGGTGTGTACCGCTTCCTTGAGAGACCAGTTCGTTTTCTAGTTTTTATTAGTGAGGCTGAGGGTCTGCTGTTTCTCCTCAGACATTCTAGAGCTCCCAGTATTCTCTGGAACGTGGAAGAAAGAACGGCACTTATATTAGCTCAGAGTCCTCCAGAGAAATGCGACCAAGTAGATGTGTATAGAGAGAGAGACATTTATTTTAAGGAACTGGCTTATGTGATTGTAGAGGCTGGCAAGTCCAAAATCTGCAGGGTGGGCCGCAGGCTCGAGACCCAGGGAAGAGCTACAGCTGGAGTCTGAAGGTGGTCTGCTGGAGAGTCCCCGCTTCCAGGGAGCTCAGGCTTTTTTCTCTTAAGGCCTTCAGCAGACTAGATGAAGCCCACCCATATTATGGAGGATAATGTGCTTTACTCAAAGTCCCCTGACTTAGATGTTAATCTCACCTGAAAACTACCTTCACAGCCACATCTACACTGATGTTTGAAAAAACATCTGAGTCCCGTGGTTTAGCCAAGTTGACACATAAATTTACGCACCACAGCACCCCTCACGTTCAGTATTTCTTGGGACTGACTGATGGATGTACGTGGGGTGCAGACTTGGTTCAAGGGCCCTGTAGCTGTATCAGCACATTATGAACCTTTGGCTGAGCCCCCAGGTCAAGGGTTCACACACCTGAACTGTGAGAGGGCAGGAAAAGGGCCAGGGGCTTGCTTTTCTCCCCTTGCAAGCCCACCAGAGTCAGGAGAGTGAGCCTTGCCCCGTCTCCTCTGCCCTGCCCGCTGCAGACAGGCAGCCTGGTTCCTGGTGACCACAGGGGAAGAGGATGCCTGGTGACACATCTTGGGCCTAATGGACCCCACACCAGGGCCTGGGAGGATGACTGAGCCTGCGGAGCCTGCCCATTAGATCACGCTACTCATTCATTCATTTATTCACCAAATCGTTATTGAGTGCCTTCTCTGTGCCAGGCACTGTAGTAGGCACAAGAGGTGCAGCAGTCACAGGATAGCTGTGACTTGTGATGCCCTTGTGCCCTGTGATGATTACTTCCTAGCGGAGGGAGATGGACAGGAAACAAATGGGCAAGGAGAAGATACGTACTATTGAAATGGAGCAGGACCCTACGGTCTGTGCCCACCATGTCCTCCTCCTGCCTTCTGTCTGTGGAAAAACTTTAGCCAAAGGATAAGTTTAATCAGAGAAGTGAGAAAATGCATAAACAAAGGAAAACAGTCAAAGGAGACCAAATAATAATAGTTTAGTCATTAAGCAAAGTCAAGGACCTTTAGTTCCTTCTCAAGGGCTATAGATAATATTCTGAGCCATATCCTGTGAGCTGTGTTATAGATACTGAAACCCACACCAGGTGGAGAAGTTAACTACAAGATGACCAGACTGTAGCCATGACATAAATTGCCACCATTCCGAGAATTGGCCTCAAAGAAATGGAAACAAACCAACCCTGGAACTGAAGATTAACTGTACTTAAAACCATCAAGATGACAGTGGTCAGACCACCGATGACCAGTTTCAAGATGACTGTCAGAGCTGTTTCTGCATGTAGCCTCCTCCCTCTTGTCTATAAAAGCTCTTGCCCCCTGATTGTCGCTTGGGGGGGAGTCAGCCTTAGGACAGGAGTCCGCCCTCCACCTCCACCCCCAGCATCCAAAGTAAAGCAAACTTTCCTTTCCACCAACCTTGCCTCTTCATTGGCTTTGAGTGGCTAGCAGCCGGACCCCATTTTCGGTTACACTAAGACAGATGGGGATAGATTCTATGGAACAATGGGGGACATGGGTGCCGTTATAAACAGGGTGGTCAGAGAAGGCCTTAGTGCCTCTGGTTCTTAGTGCTTTTTTGCTAGACAGCTGAAGAAAGTGAGGGATCAAGGCAGATGGACATCTGGGGCAGAGTGCTCCAGGCAGAGGGTCCAGCCAGTGCAAAGACCTGAGAGTGGAGCATGTTTATCAATTCTAAGGAACATTAAGGTATTTCTTTCTCACGTAAAAGCATTTTGGAGCCAGGAAGTCTGGAGTTTGTATGGCAACTCCACAGTGTCATTAGGGACCCAGGGTCCTCATCCTCAGCACATGGGGTTCAACCTCAAGGTCACCACATGGTGCAAAAAGCTGCTGGAGCTCCAGCCAATACACCCAAGTTCCAGGCTTGCAGAAAGAAAAATTAAAGAGGTGAGGGTTGGGGGGATGAAGGGCTGAAGGGCCCTCCTCCTAGATGAGTTAGGTACCCTTTGAGCAGCCTTCCTGGGAACCCCATACTACACTTTTCTTGCGTTTTATTGCCCAGAACATAGTCACAAGACCACACCTCATTGCAAGGAAGGCTGGGAATATAGTCTTTTAACTGAACACATTGCTTCCTCAGCTTAAAATCGGAGCTCAACTGCTAAAGAAGAAGGGGAGAATGAATCCTCGGGGGTGGGGTGCAGCTCGTAGTCTCTGCCACACACAGGCTGGGAAGCATCGTGCTCTGAGGCTGAACTGGTCTTGCACAGCTGATTTTATTCCACGAAGCTGCGCCCTGGGGCCAAGGTCTTCAATGCTTTGCTGATTTCAGTGGAAATCCTGTACAGTAAGTCCCCTGCATACGAATGAGTTCCGTTCCGAGGGTGCGTTTGTAAGTCCAATTTGTTCGAAAGTCCAACAAAGTTAGCCTAGGTGCTCAACTAACATAATCGGCTGTATACTGCTGCTTTTCACTTGCTTCCAGACATCCTGGCCTTGAAATAAAGATACTGTACTACTATACTCTATACAGTACTGCAGAGTAAAGTGCACAAAAGCACAAACACTTGTAGAGGATGCACGCACGTGACAATATACTCCAGACACGTGGACTAACTTAACGTGATTGGACATGCAAACGCACGTTCGCATCTTTGAAAGTTCACAACTTGAAGGTTCGCATGTAGGGGACTTACTGTAGAGTCACCAGGGTCTCTCAGAGCCCTACCATCTAGATAAGATTGATCCAAATACGTATTCTCTGAATTTGGAAGACCGAAGTCTTCCTTGGGTTTGTTCTGAATTCCTGTGGGCTGTGTTCCCAGGGCCACCTCTGCTCCTGCTTGCTCCACTGAAATCTCTGTTCCCCACCTTGTGTTTGGGATTGTTCCCTTAGCTCTATCTCCTGGCATCAACATGCATGAGTGACCCATCTTGTTTTCCTCACCTAAATACACCTAAAGAGCTATTGCACATGGCAGATCTTCACCAGAGGTCCCTGGGTCGTGGGCAAAAGTCATCTAAAATCATTATCAATCCACTTGCCCGCTGGCACCAGAGAGTGCTGATGCCAGCTATGGAGATCACATGCTTACCCCTCACTGTGCATTTAATGGGCTTAGGGGCTGGTGATGCTGGATGAACCCTCTGGATCTGGCCCTGGAGTCTGAGACACACACAGGGTGGACGTTAATACGGGGTCTGGCGTGGGATTTCTCCAACGATTACTTTCCCTTAACCTTCAGCAACATGAGCTTCTTTGTTTTCCAGCCTCGATCTCAAAATTCCCATTGCCAGCTCCAGATGAGAAGTGAATTTAATAGTCTAGTTCGGGAACCGAGCTCACTGAAACCTACCTGTGTATAATGGTAATGAAATCGACAAAAATGCTTTTCATGGCCAAATCTTCTCTTTTTCACAATGGTATGTTAAGAACTAGAGACGTTTGATCAAATAGATGGAGCTGACAGATCCGGTGATGAACATCTCAAGGCAAATTGGCTGTAATTATCACTCTATCTTCCTTATTAATTCATACGTCATTCACGCTTCCTGTTTTAACCAGTGGCCCATGATGAATCTAAATGGATGACTATGCAACTGAGAATAGAATCCATTTTGTGTGTGTGTGTGTGGTACGCGGGCCTCTCACCCTTGTGGCCTCTCCCGTTGCGGAGCACAGGCTCTGGACGCGCAGGCTCAGCGGCCATGGCTCACAGGCCCAGCCGCTCTGCGGCATGTGGGATCTTCCCGGACCAGGGCAAGAACCCGTGTCCCCTGCATCGACAGGTGGACTCTCAACCACTGCGCCACAAGGGAAGCCCTAGAATCCATTTTAAACTGCACTTGAAGAGGAACAAGCCCAGTGATGTTTCTACCAGGCTGCGGCCTGCTGGAGGGTGTCAGAGGGCTCCGGCTGGACTCACGGGCGTGCCACTGCCCTGGGCCTGGCAGGCACTGGGTACCAGGGCCCAGGAGACCCTGCCCTGGGCGGGTGGGGAGCAAGGGAAGAGGAGCTTTGTTGCTTTCACCATGGGACTTCCCTGCCCTGCACCTGCTCACTCACGCTGGTTTACCTTAAAATGCCATTTACAGGGCTTCCCTGGTGGCGCAGTGGTTGAGAATCCGCCTGCCGATGCAGGGGACACGGGTTCGACCCCAGTCTGGGAGGATCCCACATGCTGCGGAGCAACTGGGCCCGTGAGCCACAACTACTGAGCCTGTGCATCTGGAGCCTGTGCTCCGCAACAAGGGAGGCCGCGATAGTCAGAGGCCTGCGCATCGCGATGAAGAGTGGCCCCCGCTCGCCGCAACTAGAGAAAGCCCTCGCACAGAAACGAAGACCCAACACAGCCAAAAATAAATTAATTAATAAATTAATTTAAAAAAAAAAAGCCATTCAGAGCTATTCTGAGGATGAGGGTGGATTTCGGCCAAGATAATGTTTTTGAAGGCAAGGGAACTTTAGGATTTCTTTGTTTTTGGCTCCACCCGTCAGCATGTGGGATCTTCCCCGACCAGGGATCGAACCCACGCCCCCTGCTTTGGAAGCACGGGGTCTTAACCACTGGACCACCAGGGAAGTGTGGGAACTTTAGGATTATAAGTATCATAATTAATAATTATCTCAAAGAGTCTCAATACCAAAATGGACCTCCAAAGTGTTTACATTTAAAATTTTCCTTTCTTTCTTTAGTTTGGGAGCGTGTTCCTTTTAGCAACCCCAGAAAAATTTAATGTGTCAGGGTTGCATTCCACAGTAAGAGTTTGTTTTCTGTGTATCTCTCTCTCTCTCTGTCCTCTCTGATACCCCAGGGCTGAGGGAGAGGCAGAAAGTTACTCAAAGAACTACCGATCTATGGGAGATGGATACAAATGATGGTTGCTTGAAGGGTCTGTTTTGTCTGTTTGGCTTTGTTTCTTTTCTGCTCTTAGAGAGAAGCTAAATAAGACTGGGGCCAGTCTTATTTTGAGGCTCTCTGCCAACAGCACATAAAAGCTGGAACAATAAAACCTTTCTTGAAGCGGGATCTGGATGGAACCTCTCTGTGTCTACAGAGGACTTGATCCCGGAGATGAATACACTATTGCTGTCTGTGATTTTTGAGCAATGTCTGTCTTCATTAGATTTTAAGCTCCTGGGGGCAGAGTCAGTTTTGCTCATGGAAAGTTCTTCATTATCTAGCACAGAGTAGGCGCTCAATATATACTTGTTAAATAAATGAATGACTATCTGGGAGATGATTGGGAACAGGGATTATGTTGTATTCATAAGTCTACCCCTGCTTGGCCAAGAATACACATGGAGACCCACTTATGTCTCAATATTTAAGAGATACAAGTGAAGCTAAAAACTGTTAAATCCTCTCTATTCTCCTACCTTGGCATACACATTTTCGTAATTACAAAACAAAAATATCTGCAAAGCTATGGTTTTTATATGATTGAAAACTGGCGAAATATCAAATATAAATGAATATAATTATCATTGCACTTGAAGAGTGTTGACGGGCTGGTGATGTTGGAATGAGCGTTAAAGAAGTACAAATACATGAATTGCTATATCAATATTTTTAAAATAAAATTTTATTTTTAAGTTAGTTTTTCTTGCCTTAATTTCATTAATTAATTAATAATAAATTAATTAATTTCATTAATTAATTTCACTAATTATCCTATCTTAATCAAGTTTTTCACATAATTTGGGTTTTATTGACAGACTAATGTAAATGATTACAAAGTAAAATGAGTTATACTCAAAGTATATGAAATGTAGCTATTTTCATCAACACCTTAAATGTTAAAAATTGAAAATTTTACTTTATATTCATTTCCAGTTATTTTTCTTTGACATTCAAAATTATCTGTTAAAATGAAAAGGCAAGATACAAATTATAATTAAAGGACATCAGCATTTCATATCAAGCTTATTTAAATCAAGTTGAAATGTTTAAATTTATTTTTTTAAATTCGATTAAATCCTATTAAGTGCTTTTTATAAAAATAAAACTATTTATAATCCTAGCGTTCAGTGTCCATCTGGTTGCCAAAGTAAAGGATTAGTATCACGCTCCATTTATGTTATGTCGAGACTTATGTACATATAAATTAATATGAATTAGTTAACATTGCAAAATGTGCCCTAATTGCCATGTGCAGCTGTTGTGAATCCCGTGCCAGAACCACGAATTGGAAAACAATCAAGAAAATGAATTTTGGGTAGAACTGAAAAATGATACAGGTTGGGGCAAGAGTCCGTTGCATCCATGCTAGGAGGAAGTATTGAGTGACCTAATCAGTCTCTTCTCTTACCGAAGTGCTTTCACTCCCCCACCCCCACCCCCGCAGGAGGGAGGACGCCCCCATCGCCAGCGCTGGCAGTGACCCACCACAGGGCTGTGTGGCATTCACGTGGGCACTTTTATTTTGTGGACGCAGCCCAGAGGTGTGAAGAGGCGTTCCCCTGGGGCCTGGGCAGTATTACTCTTGAGAGGTTACGTAGGATACAGGTGGGGCCGCACCAGGATGAGTCCCGAGGGGAGAGGGGCCCGAGTGCTCTTGAATATATTCATTTGTGTGTGTATGTTTGTGATATGCTGAGCCCTCCGGGGCATGGATCCCAGGGAAAGCCCGCCTATTCCTCAAGCCTAAAGGCACTATTGCTTCTTTACCTCCATCTCTGGACCCCCCACTGTCTCTGATAGTTTTTGTATAAACGAAGAGACTTGTTCATTTCACATAGCCAGTGAGTGGCAGAGCTGAGACTGGATTCCACAACTTTGAACTTCTAGGGCAACACTTTTCTCAGCCTGGTAAATTGTGGTGTTTTTGTGGGGTTTTTTTGAGAAACGGTAACATTTTATTACCATTGAAACAAATCTTTTTATTTGGAAATAATTTCAAACTTACAGAAAACTTGCAAGAATTAGGATAGTATAAAGAACACCATATAAAGACCACACCAGAAGTCTCTGGCCGTATTTAACTAGTGTTAACATTTTACCCCATTTGCTGTGTTATTTGTGCTCTCTGTCTTTACATGTACATATGTTTATACTCTCCAATATGATATATGTAAATGTATATACTCAGACTAGTTTTTCTGTACCATTTAAGGGTAATTTACATATATTATGGTCCTTTATCCTTAAATACTTCCGAGTGTATTCTTAGCACAAGGATATTTTCTTTTTTTTTAATGTTTATTTTATTTATTTATCTGTTTATTATTTATTTATTTTTAACATCTTTATTGGAGTATAATTGCTTTACAATATTGTGTTAGTTTCTACTGTATAACATAGTGAATCAGCTATATGTATACATATATCCCCATATATCCTCCCTCTTGCGTCTCCCTCCCAGCCTCCCTATCCCACCCCTCTAGGTGGACACAAAGCACCGAGTTGATCTCCCTGTGCTGTGCAGCTGCTTCCCACTAGCTATCTGTTTGACGTTTGGTAGTGTATGTAGGTCAATGCTACTCTCTCACTTTGTGCCCAGAGATATTTTCTTACATAACCACAGTACCACTATCAACCTCATGAAATTTAACATTGAGGCTGGCAAATTGTGGAACAGTGGTTGGAACTTTGATTTTGACCCATGGAAGTGAGCTTCTTAAGAGCAGGACTGTGCTTGACTCATCTTTGTGTCCAAACCCCCCATTAAACAGTAGCTGCTCATAAATGTACGTTGTATCAAGGAGTTCCCTGTTTCACAGCTATGAGCTCAACACGAAGCTCTTCTTTCAAATAATCTTAGAGCTGTATTTGGTAATCTAAGAGAAGGAAAAAATCATGTGCATAAAAATGGTCATTGAAGCACTGCTTATGTAGCGCAAATTTCAGCCTGCTGGGTGTCATCCCATCTCTTAGCCCTCTGGGGTCATTCTTTCCTTAGTATATATTCATAGGAAGCCAGAGCCCCCATTCTACCATCAGGGTGAAACCCAACATTTCCCCATTTGATGGGCTGACTGTTATGAAGTGAGGCTGGGGGGGAGGCATGTGTCAACCAGCTGCTTCTCTGTGTAGTTAGGCTGAAGGCTTCTGAGTTCTGTGGTCCCTCTTAATTATTGTATTAGGGCCACAGGGCACTCCTTTTCTTGGAGAAGGGAGTACAACAGAACTTAGCAAGGTCACCCCGTCCTTGGTGCAGAAGGGAGGAGAGATAGCGGGCCAGACTTTGTAAGAAGCCCAAGGGGCATCGGTGACAGACACTCTGATCCCCTTTCTGAAGTATTCAAAGTTAGAGAGTTGGTTTTGGAGCACTCGGTGGGCCATGCCTAAGATCTGTTGGCAGGGAAGAGCAGCGTAGGTTATTCTCTCTCAAGCTTCCCAGGTGATTCCGACGCACGCTAAAGTTTGAGAACCACTGTACCAGAAAATACTTCCTACTGCATCCCGGTCAATAAAGATAATAGGTTCTGCATCTGGAGACACTCGCAGTGCACTGCACCCGGCCCAGCTTCTCTCAAAATGTCTACCGTTCATGAAATTCTCTGCAAGCTCAGCTTGGAGGGTGATCACTCCACACCTCCAAGTGCATATGGGTCAGTCAAAGCGTACACCAACTTTGATGCTGAGCGGGACGCTCTGAACATTGAAACGGCCATCAAGACTAAAAGTGTGGATGAGGTCACCATCGTTAACACTTTGACCAACCGCAGCAATGAACAGAGACAGAATATTGCCTTCGCCTACCAGAGAAGGACCAAAAAGGAACTTGCATAAGTACTGAAGGCAGCCTCGTCCAGCCACCTGGAGACAGTGATTTTGGGCCTATTGAAAACACCTGCTCAGTATGACGCTTCCGATCTGAAAGCCTCCATGAAGGGGTTGGGGACCGATGAGGACTCCCTCATTGAGATCATCTGCTCAAGGACCAACCAGGAGCTACAGGAAATCAACAGAGTCTACAAGGAAACGTACAAGACCGATCTGGAGAAGGATACCATTTCCAACACATCTGGTGACTTCCGCAAGCTGATGATTGCCCTCGCGAAGGGTCAAAGGGCAGAGGATGGCTGTGTCATTGATTATGAACTGATTGACCAAGATGCCTGGGATCTCTCTGATGCTGGCATGAAGAGGAGAGGAACTAATGTTCCCAAGTGGGTCAGCGTCATGACCGAGTGGAGCGTGTGCCACCTCCAGAAAGTGTTTGAAAGGTACAAGAGCTACAGCCCTTATGACATGCTGGAGAGCATGAAGAAGGAGGTCAGAGGAGACCCGGAAAATGCCTTCCTGAACCGAGTCCAGTGCATTCAGACCAAGCCCCTGTATTTTGCTGACAGACTGTACAACTCCATGAAGGGCAAGGGCACTCACGATAAGGTCCTGATTAGAATCATGATCTCCCACAGTGAAGTGGACATGTTGAAAATTAGATCTGAATTCAAGAAAAAGTATGACAAGTCCCTGTACTATTACATTCAGCAAGACACCAAAGGCGACTACCAGAAAGCGCTGCTGTACCTGTGTGGTAGGGATGACTGAAGCCCGCGATGGCCCAAGGGTCCAGGATGGCTGCTCCGCGCTCCCAGCTAACAGTTCTACACAATCAGCTTGTGGCTAACAGTCCCCTTGTGCCCATCCCTGGGAGGATGACGTTAGCATGCCCACCCCACCCGCTCCATCCTTAGTTTAGTTGCCTAAGCATTACCTGGCTTTCCGATCTAGTCTCTCTTTATAGTCAAAGAAATGAACATTCCAAGGAGTTGGAAGTGAAATCTATGATGTGAAACACTTTGCCTTCTGAGTACTGTGTCGTAAACAGATGAATAAACTGAATTTTTACTTTAGGAAAAAAAAATAAAGGTAATAAAAAAGAGTTCACCTTCATCGGGCAGGGGACAGTGGTACCCCTTAATTGCATTACCTCAGGGATTTGCCATTTTCCTTCTCTCTGTTGTATTGTAGGGGCCCTGCTCACCTTAACAACCCACAGAACTTCATGAGTGTCTATTATATAGATGACATTATGCCAACCGGCTCTGGTGAAGTAGCAAGGACCACACACGGCCCGTGCTTGCCAGAGGGTGAGAGAAAACCCCTATGGAAGTCCAGGAGCCTGCCATCTTGGAGAACTTTCTAGGGTTCCAGCAGTCGGGGGCATGTTGGGACATTCCCTCTTAGGTGAGAACCTTGCTTTTCCTTGCATCCATGGAAGATGGGCCTCTTTGGGTCTTTGAGGCAACATGGAGCACATCTGCGTGTACCACTCTGCTGCATTTACCGGGTACGTCATAAGGCTGCTGGCTCGGAATGGGACCCAGAGCAATCAAGGGCTCTAGAACGGTCAGGCTGGGACGAAAGCTACCTGACCAATTGAGCCTTAAGACCCAGCAGACCCAATGGTACAGGAAGTGTCTGTGGCAGATAAAGATGCTGTCGGGAGCTTCTGACTTTCCCCAGTAGGGGAATCAGAGTGCTGACCCAACTGCAGGAAGATTGGAAGAGAGGACTCAAGGCAGTCTTGAGGAGAGGTATGTAGAAGGATGTCTTTGAAGGATCCCTGAATGTGAAGATATTCATGTGCCACCTAAATGCCTATCAAAAGGTATCCATTGCAGAGAAGACTGTCAGTAATCAGGTGGCCACCATGACCCAAACTGAGGATGCCTTCCCCTCTCCACTCTGGTGTGTTCTCAGTGGTACTGTGAACAAAGTGACCGTAGTGGAAGGGATGGAGGCTGTACATGGGTTTAACAACATGGGCTTTCCCTCACTAAGGCCCACCTGGCTGGTTTCCATCACTTCTGGGTATGCACCCTGCCCAGGATTAAGCCAATGCCCAGCCCCTGATGCACGGCATCCTTCTCCAGGGATGGGCCGTGCGAGACAGGCCAGCCACCACTGGCAAGTTGATTACACTGGACCCCTTCCATCATGGAGGGTGGTGGGAATAGATTCGTATTCTGCATGCGGATTAGCTACCTCTGCCCTCCTCGCCGCTTGTGGTGTTTCATTGATCTCAGCGTATCTCACAAACATGACCTTCAACCAGACAACCCATTTGTTTCTTGTTTGTTTGTTTTTTAAAGTTTTTTTTTGATGTGGACCATTTTTGAAGTCTTTATTGAATTTGTTACAATATTTCTTCTGTTCTATGTTTTGGTTTTTTGGCCCCGAGGCATGTGGGATCTTAGCTCCCCGACCAGGGATCGAACCCGCACCTCCTGCATTGGAAGGCGAAGTCTTAACCACTGGACCACCAGGGAAGTCCCTGAGAACTCATTTGTGAAGGAAGTACAGCTGTGGGTTCATGTCCAGGAAATTCACTGGTTTACCACATGCGTCATCACCCAGAAGCAGTTGGCTTGAGTGAAATTTAGAATGGCCTGTGGAAGGCTCAGGTATGGTGGCTGACCTACAGGATGCAGTATTCACCTTAAACCAGAGACCAATATACGTTGGCATCTTCCCTTGAGCTGGATGATGCTAGTCTGGGAACCAAGGGATGGAAGCGAGAGTGATTCCTCTCACTAGGATACCTAATAACCCAGTTATAGAATTTTTGTTTTCCATCCTGTGACCTTGGACTTGGTGGGTTTGGAAATTCCTAGTAACAAAGAAGAAATATTTCCACCAGGGAACATAGTCATGGGTCTGTTAAATTGGAAACTGAGATCATCCTGTAGCCATTTGGGTCTCCTCATCTTGGACTAGGAGGTGGAGAAGGGGATCACTGTGCTGTCAGGGTGATTTATTCCAATATCTCAGAAGAAACGGTATTGCTCCACAATGAGGGCAAGGAGGGCTAGCTCTGGAACCCAGGGATTCACTGAGGAATCTCTCGTTATTCCTCATCCCATATCCTACTCTGTAGGTCTGGGGTGGGGGCATGCATTTAGATTCCTAGCAAACTCCCCAGTGACGCTGATGCTATCCGTCCTACGACCGTAGCATGACTAGCGCTGTCCTAGGGCATCTGTTCTCTCCTGAGTATTCAAAAATGCTTCCAGGAGAGGCCTTCAAGGCCTTGTCAAGTTCTTTGAGGGGGTGGGGATCAGTGGAAACTGGCAACCAAAAAACAGACAGTGCACCTAGAATTTGGATCCTCTGTGAAGGAAGATTTGGGTCATTCCACTGGATAAAAGACTCTGGCAGTGGAGGGACCGCCAGAAGGTCGAGGGGATATGGAACGGGTGGCAGAAGAATGACACTGTGGTTATCAGCCTAGACCTCCTGACCAGCCACAGAAGACGGGACTCCAGCAGCTGTGCTTTATAGGAATCGTTTCATTCACTCACCTAGAGGTGGATACGTTACAATGGAAGTTCCGGGGGGAGTGGAACTAAACTGATAGCAGCCTCAGACAATGGGGTTGTTGATGGGAACTTATATTTCCCCTATGTTGGGGACATACATATTTTCCCCATCCACGATGGGTGCTGAGTGGTAATAGGGGTGCAGTGTACTGGTTAGTTTTCGTTTGCTCTAGTTCGCTAATATATAGGAAGGATATCACCCAGAGTCCCCTGTCCTTTAGCTTCTGTTCTTGGCCGATGGCATAGGAGATTAGGGGGCAGGAGGTGAGAAATCAAGGTATATAGTCTCTTCTCACTGGGTTGCACTTTGATTGTCCACCTGTGGCCATGGCTTTTGTTGGGGGACTCCTCTCCCACTGCTACAGCTTCCACTGGATTCTGGGAACACCCCTTCCCCTTGTGGCTTCAGGCCCGAGTGGTCATGGACTCACCCTGTTGCCCATCCATGGGCATTTTGCCAACCCCTTTCGTGTCCCTTAACCCTGCCCAACCTCTGGAAATATTCTTTCATTAAACCCTCTTCATTTAATGCTTTGGGTGTGCATCTCTTTCCTGCTAGGGTTCTGAGTGATACGGGTCCCAAAGACAAACTCCCCAGGAAGGAGGGAGAGTCTTAGCTGATGGTGATCAAGGACGTGAGGATTCAGGGGGCCGGTTGGTATGGCCGAGGCCATCCTGTCCCTCTGAACACAGCCAACCTGGCTGTAGTGTTTGGACAGAACGAATGAGCATGGGAATGTGGACCAGTGAGCTTAGCTCGAGCACCTCTCAGCAGACTGGGCTATAAACCAAAGAGGACACTGCAGGTTGTCATCCGTCACGCACATAGGACCCATCTTCAACAGCTAGACTGCGGGGTGTGAAACCACACTAGTGGACACACCAGGCTTTGAAATTCTCTCTACCTGACATTTGGAAGCAGGACCAGCTCCTTTTGTTTTTGTTTTTGTTTTTGCAGTACGGGGGCCTCTCACCGCTGTGGCCTCTCCCGTTGCGGAGCACAGGCTCCGGATGCGCAGGCTCAGCGGCCATGGCTCACGGGCCCAGCCGCTCTGCGGCATGTGGGATCCTCCCGGACCGGGGCAAGAACCCGTGTCCCCTGCATCGGCAGGCGGACTCTCAACCACTGCGCCACCAGGGAAGCCCTAGAACCAGCTCCTTTTGGATTGAGTTAGCCTCGAAATTCTGGGGCAATTTTATAGGAGAGGGAGTCACGGGTCTTTCAATTCAATAAGAGCATGTAGATATTTGAGCAACTAATCGGAAAAAAATGAAATAGAGATGATGGGAATTGATATACCAGGCTGGTAAAACGAGTGTGCTATCATTCATATCAGCCCATCTGAGCATTCTCAGGGGTCACATTTACGCTAGCAACCGTCATTCTGATTTTTTTTAATTAATTCTTATTGGACTATAGTTGCTTTCTGATTTCCTGTTTCTGCTTATTTCTGCTACCTCACTTGTCCCTGGGATGACTCTCCCTTTCCAGATTACATTTCTTCACATTGACCCCCTTCCAGATGTCTTTATTGCCCCCAAATACCACAACCACAAAGTGGATTGTGTATCAGACTTTACTGAGGGTTTGGAGTAACATGGGGGGACTGTAGCAGAGCACAGAACAGGCCACAACGTAAAATCAGCCACGAGACACCACTGTCCGGAAAATCCATCACCCTTTCCCTGCAGCGGGGAGTTTCTCTCTCATCATATTTTGCCTTAAGTCCTGGATTAGGGCCAATGCCACAGATGCTTTTCATTTGCTCTCTGCCAGCTTCCAGTCTTCAAAACTTCTCTTCATTTCTTTTGCTGGACAGTTTACCCTCTCCATACCAAACCCCAAACTTCATCTCAGCTAGCTAGAAACTGGCTAAGATGCTCTGATGACAAAGGACCATCTCCTCCATCCTTTAGCAGCTAAAGCAACAGCAGGAGCTTGACATTTCGGTTGGTTTTTCTTTTTTTTTTTTTTTTTTGCAACATGTATAATAGGGAAAATGAAGGCAATGTAAGCACTTATTAATAGGACTCTGGAAAACTATGTACATGCACTAGATGGCGTGGTTTATAGCCAGTAAAATGACGAATAGGAAGACTGTAGCAGAAACATGCTTATGACGGAATGTTAGGAGATATTGACTTAAATGATGTAACCGAAGCCTTTTATGAAAAAAATACCTTGCACGTGGACAAGGATTAGAAGGGAACACATGGACACACAATAGAAATCACTATTTTGTGGAGGCTTGGATTTGGAGTGAGTTTGAAATTTTCCATCTTTTTCTGAAATGTTATTTCCCTTTGCCACCAAAAAAAAAGAGTCAAGAGATAGAGTGGGAAATATTAGCAAATCTAGGTGTGGAAAAGAAATAATTGAGACCAAAGGATCCCCAGGGTAGTGCTTCTCAAACTTTAACATGCATACAAATCGCTTGGTAGATCTTGCTAAGAGATTCCTGGGCCCCATCTCCAGAGATTATGATTCTGTAGGTCTGGAGTAGGGGTCCATGATTTTGGATTTCTAACAAGCCCCTCAATGTTGCAGATGCTATTTGTCCTTCATCATGGTTTGAGTAGCACGGCCCTCAGGCACCTGTTTTTCACTCCTGAGAGCTCTAAGTATCTCCAAGTGAGGTCTTCAAGACCTCTTCTTGTTCCTTGGGATCTGTTATTAGCTGATTGGGCGTTGGTTCTGATTTGCATTGTAAATCTATGCTGATGAGCTTTTCACAGAAGTGTTTGGTATCTCTGAGGTAGGCTGCAGAGTGAAGGCTGCTGCTAGGCCTGAGGCTATGTACAAGGTCCCTGCTCTAGATCCTCCTCTCACACAGAGCCTCCAATGCACCTTGGTCCACTGCCTTTGCCAGCTGTCCCTTTGTGCATCCCACACGGTGAGGGTGTGGAGGGAGGAACAGCTGGATATGCCCTGGAAAGCTGTCTGAGCAGCCGTGGGCTTGTTCACTTTCAGGGGCCACCTAGCGGTGATGGTGCTTTGGAAACCCACTTCCCAGGTGACCTGGGATGGAGTGGGACCCATGGCTGGGAGGCAGGTGGTGGGAAGGGAACCTTGAGCTTCTTCACAGCTGCAGGGCACTTCTGATGGGGATGGCAGGTGTGCCTTAGAGGGATGGAATAAATGCATTCAGAAGGAAGGGGAATTCTGGTGGTCTAGTTTAACTTCGTATTATGTTTGTGGGAATACCGATGACCATGATAATTACATAAATTAATAGACACCATATCCCTTGAGGTCAGGTGCTGGGAGAGGTTGCTGTGAGTATTCCTCTGACCAGTGGTCCTGGCTGGGAGATTTGGCCTTTCAGCAGTGGAACTGAAAAAAAGCCCAGGGTTCCAGGCTCTGCAGAGAGGGGGGAAGCCAGACCTCTCTTCCTCCCAGCTCAGACCCCTGGCTTCTCCTGGGGTGGTAATATCAAGAAAATACACCAATGTTTGCCCATGTTCTCTCATTTCATCCTCACAACAACCTTGTGAGGTAGATGTTATTCCCTCATGTTACAGATGAGGAAATGGGGGCTCAGAGAGGCTGAGTTATTTGGGGTCATATAGCAAGGAAGTAGAGGAGTTGGGACTTGGGACCAGGTTTGTGGGCTCTGGTCCAATATTCTTGCTGCAAGGTCTTAGATATAGGTGATGGGGTGGGAGGGTGACAGAAGGGTGGGAAAAGAGGGAGAAGTCATTATCAACAACTTATCCCTTGTCTCACCCCACAGCACGTTTACATTCAAAGCACTCCCACTCCTGTCCTTTCATTCACGAGGTTTACACAAAACAAAAAGGGCAAGGCTTTTCCTCCCCTTTTTAAAATCAGGGAACGGAGGCACTGAGAGGTGAAGTGACTTGCTCAAGGTCACACAGCCTTAGAGTGACTGACAGGACTAGAAGCCATGTCTTCCTGTCCGATATTAATCTCATAACTGTGTGCTCTCAAGAGGTCACTGGGTGAAATAATTTTGCATGAGGAAAAGTTAGCAGAAAAAAAAAAAAAGAAATGTAAGACCAAAGGAGATAATTATGAAACTATGACTTATCCACCTGATGGAATACTCTGCAGCCAGTAAAAATGATGGCTATAAAGAGTGCTTGATGAAATGAGAAAGTGTCCCTGCTCTAATATGAAGTGATACAACGTCATGCACACAGTATGATTTTGACTATTTAAAAATACATGTAAAAAATGCTGGGAGAAAATATATCAAAATGGCGGCTTTGGGGAAGTGGGATTATAAGGGTTATTTTCCCCCATCCTTCTATTTTTTCTGTATTTTCCCAAACTTCCAAAATACACATTTCATTTATAACAGGAAAAATATACCCCTCTATATTTTAGTTAAAAAAAATACTGTTGGGAAGCAGCCCCTGTGCCTTTTGTGAATTTGGGGTGGTTCACCTTCCACCTCCTTTCCCACGTCACCACGCGCTCCATTGCTGGCCCACTGGGAAGGGGCTGGGGCTCAGGTGAACGTCTGTGCTGGGAGCCTCCCAGTGTGTGTGCTACTTTGCATGTTAAGGGCAAGAGTTTCCTCAAAACGAGACCACTGTTGTTATGATGGTGGGTGACTGTCCCGTATCCGATGCCAAAAGGTGTGCGCGAGCCAGGGAAGATGACCGCCCCCTAGGCTCACAGTGATTCCCCAGACTGGAATCCGGGCCTCCTGACTCCCGGTCCAGCGCTCTTATCCCCAGACTGGCCCACCACTGCAACACCCACAGCATCCCGAGCATCTCACCCTGCTGCTCCTGTGAGAGCAGGCAAGGCTAAGGTGAACCTTCTCCATCCCCGGTGGCCAAATCCTTTCTTGCCTCCATGGGCTGGAAAGCCGGTGGCCAGGGGACAGAGGCACATCCTGGGGCAACCCTGTCCAGAGAGCGCTGGGCTCTCGGTCCCTCGTCGCGGCCCCCGCCCGCGGGCGCCTCAGTCATCCAGGTGTTGCTCCTCCCAGGTGGATGTGGGGATGGCGCTGTAAGGGTCCATGATGACCTTGGCGCAGCGAATGATCATCACGACGAGGAAAAGGCAGAGGAAGACGAAGCAGGCCAAGGTCAGTCCTTTGTCCACGTCGACGTAGACGGGCTCAGGCGTGGGGTCCTCCATCTCTCGGCAGTGGCTTCAGGCTCCTCCTCCGGCTCGCGGTTGACTGGTACCATCTTCCACCCCTGCAGAGAGCCATAGCAGTGAGGACCGGAGGGTCGTGCCAACTTGCCTGGGGTGCGGGCAGGGCACAGCCCTCCCCCTTCGTATATGTCCCCCTGGCGTGGGAGTCTGCTGTTCCCCCTCCCCTCCCCCTCATGAGGGCGAGGAGAGGAAGGGTCACGTGCCTCCTTTTCAGGCGCCTACGTGGTCTCAGCCCTGAACCTTATAGGCAACCCAGGTGCCAGGGCCCAGCCAGTGCGTCCTAGCGGGTGGGGGAGGTGACAGAGGAGTCCCAGCAGGGGTAGAGCTGGGCTGTAGCGGAAGCACCTGCTGAGGATGGAGCCCCTGAAGTTGCCTCCCCCCTCTGAAACCCTTTAGGACGAGTTATAATAATGCTTTCAACTCTGCCAAGCCACTGACTGAGGGTGATCAGAAAGCATTTTATTTTATTTTATTATCGTTGCTTTTTTTTGGCTGTGCTGCATCGGCAT
Organism: Grampus griseus; assembly: GCF_964374135.1. Classification (NCBI taxonomy): domain Eukaryota; kingdom Metazoa; phylum Chordata; class Mammalia; order Artiodactyla; family Delphinidae; genus Grampus; species Grampus griseus. The sequence goes on along the minus strand of NC_139018.1, from coordinate 143,982,956 downwards.
GCGGGATCTTAGTTCCTCCACCAGGGATCGAACCTGTGCCCTCTGCAGTGGGAACGCAGAGTCCTAACCACTGGACTGCCAGGGAAGTCCCCAGAAAGCATTTTTAAAAATTAGGTAATTAATATATATTTTTTAAAGCAGTAGAACTTACGTTTCAAATGGAAATGAATGTTGAATACCAATACATGAACAGATTGAAGGGGGGTTGCTGTCCCAGAGTTGGGTGGGCGGCAGCATGGAGGGTCTGCATCCCTTCCCCCTCTATGGGGGCCTTCTGGGACTCCTGAGGGACCTTTGCTGAGCCCCCGAGTCACAGTTGATAAACTGCGGGTGTGATGGAAGAACGGTTTTGGCAGTCAGGTGGACCCCGAGCCCAGCTGCCTTGCAGTGCAGTCCTGGGCAGTGTAAGGTTATCCTTGTACCAGGCCTACGCCTCCCTGCTGTGATAATACAGGGCACGAGGCTGCATCACAAGGGTGTGAGGATTCAGTGCATCTAACATGGTCCCTGGCCCTGTGGGTGCCCCAGAGCAGGCCAAGATGGCAGGTCACGTCCTTGCAGCCCAGCGGTCAGGGAGAGCTTAGGACGAGGGGCACTGCTGCTCGTTATCATCACCCCCTCCCCCGCCCACCCCCCGCTGAATTTTCAGAGCCCTTGAGCTCTACATTGTGCTTTCACATCCAGTTTATTATTTGATCCTCACGACAGCCCAGGAGGCATGTTAGCCGTGTATCAATATGCCCATTTTATAAACGTGGAAACTGAGTTACAGAAAGGGGGGAAATGACTTACCCAAGGTCCCACATCCCAAACCCTAGGCCTCTGCATGCCTCTCTCTTCTCTGATGGAAAGTAAAGTGGGGACCCATCTCCCCCACCCACTTTGCAACTTCAGAAGGGCACCTATGCAACCCTGGGCTGGCTGGTCCTGACATATCTGTAACCACAGGTGACTATGCTTTCCCCTCCTTTTTTTTTTTTTTTTTTTAAGTTTTTTTGGCCGCGCCACATGACACGTGGGATCTTAGTTCCCTGGCCAGGGATCGAACCCATGCCCCCTGTGTTAGAGGAGCTGGACCGCCTGGGAAGTCCCGCTTGCCCCTCTTTCAGACATCGTCTCCATCCTCACCCCTTTCCAGAGGGCACTGACCTGCTGGTCGGAGTGATCACCACTTCACAAGGGCCACTGGGTGGGCTCGCACCCTGGGTGGGGCTGCTCCAGGAGGGAGGGAGAGTGACCAGACATCACAGCTGGAAGTCAGTGAGAGCAGTGGCCTTTCCCTTATAGAGCAGGTACCCACACTGGCAGCAGCTGGAACAGAATAGGACAGAAGAAGGCTGATTACCTCCCAAGATGCCCACTCCCAGCCATGAGCTGGGCTGGCAGGAAGGTCTGGCCTGGGCAGCTTCTCCCTGGGCATGGTGGTAGGAGCAACCACAGTTTATTCTGATGCTGTTTTTTCTTTCCTTCTCTCTTTTAAAATATATAACATTAAAAAAAATTGTGGTGAGATATACATGACATAAAATTTACCATAGTGACCGTGGTTAAGTGCACAGTTCGGTGGCTTTAGGACATTAAATCGTTGTACAGACATCACCACCATCCATTTCCAGAAATCCTTTCATCTTGCCAAACTGGAACTCTGTGCCCATGAAACAACTGGGCTGAACTGGGAGATTGGGATTGACATACATACATTACTCTGTATAAAACAGATAACTAATGAGAACCTGCTGGATAGCACAGGGGACTCTACTCAGTGCTCTGTGGTGACCCAAGTGGGAAGGAAACCCGAGAAAGAGGGGATATATGTACACATATAGCGGATTCACTTTGCTGTACAGTAGAAACTAACACAACATTTTAAAGCGACTATACTCCAATACAAATTAATTTTAAAAATAAAAAATATAACATTAAAAAAATTGTGGTAAAATATACATGACATAAAATTTACCGTAGTGACTGTTGTGAAGTGCACAGTTCAGTGGCTTTAGGACGTTCAAATCGTTGTATAGCCATGACCACCATCCATCTCCAGAACTCTTTTCATCTTGCAAAACTGAACTCTGTGCCCAGAAAACAATGGGTCCCCATTCCCCCTTCCCCTCAGTCCCTGGCATCCGCAGTCCTATGCTCTAGGGATCTCGTATAAGTGGAAAGATACAGTATTTTTCTTTTTGTGACTGCCTTATTTCACTTAGTGTAATGTCCTCAGGAGTCACTCAGTGAATGTCAGAATCTTCTCTCTTTTTTAGAGGCTGAATAAATATTCTCTTGTATGAATATACCACGTCTTGTTTATCCATTCATCCATTGATGTACACTTGGGTTGTTTCCATCTCTTGGCTATTGTGAATAATGCTGCTGTGAACATGGGTGTACAAACATCTCTTTGAGACCCTGCTGCAATTCTTTTTTTTTTGAACAGAGAACATGCTTTACTGAGGAGTAGATATAGAACAGCACATTCTACCACATGTGGGGAAGGGTTAGCTTCTGTAAAAGGCTTTACCCCTTAAGAAAACCCCCAGTGAAGTTGCTTTCGGATAAATTTTAACAGTGACACTGAAACTGGCAGGGAGCTGCCACTGAACATGCTTAAAATTAGCTCCCCCCAACCCACAGTGAATATAAACCGTGTACAAAGATGACAAGAGAAAGGCACAAGTGACCAGAGTTGGGATTGCAGTGAGGGCTCCACATGAAGACAGTGGTGTTGCAGGAAAGGGTGACATGACGTACATCAAAAGGTGCCCCAAGGTAGCAGGTTATAATGGGCTAGAGAGAAATTAGAGGGAGCATCTCTTCCTTCACTTAAACAACACCAAATATAGGAGGCCAGAGAATGGGGGAATGGTGGTAAATCCCAAAAAGGAAATGGAGGAGGAGTTCTTGGAAGGGCATAAGCACTTTAGTCCTAGGGGGAGGGGGAGGCAGTGTTGAAAAGCAAACCCTGGCAGCGGTGACCATTCTGCCTTGCTGAGTCATGGGCTGAGACACGGAAGTCATTTTCAGTCACTTCTCCAAGGATGTTCAGACAAAAGCAATGTAACTTATGTGGAAGCATAGGTGTGCTATATCAGACTGGTACTGGTGAAAAGGTCTCTGCAGTATAATTAACCAGTTAACATGCAGCATGAAAGGGAGAACTGGAAATTATTTGGGCACCTGCAAATGTAAAAACGGGCAGGGAGTAAAGAGAAGAAAACGTTTACTACTGAGCGCTTTCTGGTGAGGCAAAAAGTAGCGTTCCATTCCCTTCCACCAAGACGTTGCCCACTGCCCACAGGTGAACTCAAATCCAAGTACAGAATCACCACCTCTCAATTCTTTTCTCCATCGCATTCAGATAATGTGCTGTAACCAAGACTAATCCCTGCGAGTCTTCAAAAGTGTCTGGCTCTGGTCAGCCTGATACTGATCAAAAACAGGTCTTTCAGTAAAAATGGAGGAAAAAACTTAAAGTGAGAGGAACCCAAAGGGAAGGGACCCCTCCCAGCACACACACACACTCAGAAGTGTTACCTCTTCCCTGCCCCTCCAAGAACTTGGATACACGTAAGGAATAACTGGGAAGGTCCTGGTGTCGGTAACCATAGTTGGTGGCCTGGTGACGGGGCAGCAAGAAGTACTATTACAAGGTTTAGAAGATACGACACGACCTCATGGGGCCAGAGGAGAGAACCAGTGACTGGACAGGTACAGTACCAAAACAGAACACCTTGGGTCAGTGCCACGAGGGATCTGCACTCAAGTCTAATACAGATCCCATCCAGGCAACCTCACTGAGGCCGAACAACAGCTCCTCAGAACCAGCGTCTGCAGTGTACACGAAGGTCAGAGCCAGGACAGTCCTGGGGGGGATGGCCTTCCCAAAGGATACTGTACTTGCCAATCACAAGAGCAACACAAATGACAGACAGATCCCTAGAGTACAGACTCCTACTGCTGGGGTTTGCTGGCTCGGAGTAACCGGTCACTTTAAGTGGCCTTCGGAGGGGTCCCTTTTAAACTGCTTGGATCCATGGTTTTATTGGAGTTGGATCTTTTGGCCTCGTTGGCTAACCACTCATCAATCAGGTCCTGTCTCTTCAAAACGAGATGTTTTCCTTTCCAATATTTGAGCATCTGAAGGGCTTGCAGAGTGCTGACAATGTCCACGGGATTCACAGCTGTCTCCTGGCTAATTTCTTTGATAGAAATCTCTTTGCCTTGGAAATTATGCAGGTAATAAAGAAGCACTTCTTCCAGTAACTGCGGTAGCTTATGAGCCCCAGATCTGAGAGTGGACGTTCTGGGGAGCCAACTTTTGCTTCCTCTTTGGAAAGCAAATAACTGAAATCAATGAGCATCTTGCCAGAGCCCTGTCTCATGTACTGAGGCGTGGTAAGGATACAGGATACACTGTGGTGGAGGAATGAATTCTTTTCCTCGGAAAATTATCCAATCAGGTGACAACCAGTGCTGTCTGCTTCTGTCATAACATAGAACAGGAAGGGTTCTACATCATAGTATAATGTCTTGTGGTCCAGAAAAACCTTGGCCAACAGGCACAGTTTTTGGCAGTAGATCTTGTTTTTCTTGCCATCCACTTCAAACACAGAGATTGAACCTTTGCATTATATCTCATCTCCGGGTGGGTGTTTCCACACACACTTAGCCACGTGTCAGCGGAATATTGTCTGGCTCTTCATGTATGTTAAACAGAATTCACACATGTAAAGACATCCCAGTCATGCATATTCCTCAGGATAGGGAGAATGGTACCAAGTATCAAGCTCATAGCGACAAAAAGCAATAGTTTTAATCATGTTGCTCCCCCCTGTGATTTGGCCTTGCAGCCTTAACTTCTCCAGACTCTCTGAAGCCCGGGCTTGTGCTCTTCCGAAAAGATCCGTCATACTCGCTACTCAGGTTTTCCAGGAGAGGTTCCCGAGTGTTCCCATAGGTCTGCCTGTGTTCCATATATTTCTCTTTCTGTTCTTTGCTCAGCCCCGCATTTCTTTTCTTCCTGAGTTCAGCAACCTTTTCCTTATATCGCAACTGCCTCTCTGTTGGTACCTGGTGCCTGGTTGCATGCCTGTTGTTGCCATCTTGCCTGTGGGACAGCATCCTTTCTTCTCTCTGCTTATTCTGGCTCTGTGCTCTCACCTTGAGCATTTATCAGCTGAGAGGTTACGATAGAGAGGGCATCCTGATGTAGAGAAATGTCTCTTGTGTTTTCCTGTAAGGTGTCCTAGGGAGTCACAGCCTGGCGTAACACCGTTCATACTGAAATTGTAGCTTTCACGGGAGTGGCAGCGCTTGGGGCGATGAGAGAGATCACTGCCTGAGTCCTTCAGGGACACATCCTTGGCAGTGCTCTCATGGTGAGACACGTTGGGGCTGGAGATGTCTATATCAGACTCAGAAGAAGGGGCATTTCCAGCTGGCGTTCGAGGTGGAGACTCACATGATCAGCTGTATTTTTAGTTTCTCTATCTGAAAAGTCAACCACTTGCTCACTTTCTGAGCCAGATGGAGGAGTCTGCCGAAGCGGGTATTTTTTTCGGGGTCACTGGGGTCGGCTGCCGCTGACTACGCGTCACTCTCCTGGTAGAATAAGCAGGTTCCTCGGTACCGAAAGACTGCAAATTTCCAACAGGACTGGAATCTTGGGAACTCTGGCTTAGCCGGGCCGAGGAGCGGGTGACTCGGGCAGATGGCCGGGATGTACCATCACTCTCTGAACTGTCTGTGTGCTCGAGATCTGTAGAAAAATCGGAATCTTCGGTTCCATCTGAACTACTGCCTGCATTCCTCTTCCTTTGCGGCATTGCCGGCGGCTGCGGCCCACCGGTTCCGATTCGGGCAGCGGCGGCAGCAGCAGTAGGAAGGGTGGCTCCGGCGGGCTCCGTGGCGGCCTCTGTAGCGTCCCGATCCTGCGGACGATCCCAAGTACCTCCTGCTTCACAGCGTCTAGAGCCTTCTCCTGTTGCAATTCTTTTGCACAAGTGCAGTTGCTGGATCAACGGTAATTCTATTTTTAATTATTTGAGGATCATATTTAACATCGTTGTATAAAACAATACTTATACACAGTTCAAAATTCAAAAAGTACAAGAAGAAAACCACGAAGAACAGTTTTTAACGACTTCGCTCTCCAAGCAATCCAGTTCATTTCCAGACAGACTACTGTTATGAGGTCCTCAGACATCCCTCTCATCTGGAGGTATTCAATACATAGACATTGTATTTGCAACTATGTACATGGTGTTTACATTGTATCGGGTATCATGAGGAATCTAGAGACGATTTAAAGTATGTAGAAGGACGTGCATAGATTACATGCAAATACTATGCGATCTTATATAACGGATTTGAGCATCTGTGGATTTTGGTATCCAGTGGAATCCTGGAACAGACTCCCCACAGCTACTGAGGGACTGTTGTATTGCCTAATCATGTTTGCTTTTCGTCTTTTCTTTTTCCAGAAATATATCCCTCTGTTGTAACTACTAGAGCATGCAGGACCACTTCCTCTCACCCTATCCAGTGGTGACACCATCTTGAGTGTGGTGTCCATTTTCCACTCAGGGCACCCACAGAACTTTTAGGGTTCCTTGGACCATACTTTGAAAATACGGATCTAGTCCACCTCTCTCCGTTTCAGAAATGAAGAGACTGGAATTGAGGGAGGGGGAGGGGTTTCTCAGCGTCTCAGAGCGATAGCATAGCTGACCTTGGAGCACACTCACATTTCTGACCCCAGCCAGGTCTGTGCTTTGGGCCACATGTACCGATGCCACGTGGTCCTTGGTGGCTTTCAGGGATGGAGGGGCATGCTGGAGTTTCATGCTCTTGTGTTTCACAGCTGCACCCAGTGTGACCTCTCAAACACAGACTCTGAAATCCCTGGCCAATGGTCTGCCTTAAGTTCATATCAGATACCCTGCACCAATTGTAAAAGTCAGACCTCAGAGAAATTGTCTCATGACCCTCCCGTGTCTTGTATGGGGCGAGAATTGGTCCCTATAACCTGGTAACATGCCCCAGAGGAAGATTATCAGCATTTTCCGGATGCTTCCAGCTGGAATGTATGCCAAGAACTTGGATGCAAAGAACAGATTCATCTTTCCACCCTCCAGATGGCGTGTGCTCATTAATGTTAATTACTGGGCTGGCACATGTCCCTTCCAGCCCCATTTCCCAGGGAGGACCTGACACCCGGGAGTGATGCAACGCTGAACTCAGCTGCCGTTCCCTGGGAGCTGAGGAACTGGTCTTCCCACGGGCCAGCTCAGTGGTCCCCAACAGAGTTGACCCATCCTTCAGCATGGCGCCTGCGCAAGCCAGATGCTCCGTGTGCCACGCTCTGGGGGCGGCTGGAGGTGAGCTTGCTTGAGTCCGGGGTTCTGATCTGGGTGAGTGAATGACCCTGAAGGGGAATGGCTTCTGGGCCGACCCAGCACACTTGTCTAAGTGAGTGGCTTTAGGGTTGGGGTGTAGAAGATCCAAATGGAAAAGGGTCCTGACAGATGCCATGGGAAAGTCACAGGACAAAGTGACCCGTCCAAATATAGGCCCTGGAAACAAGTATCTCAGTCAGGCTTTTAGGAAAAAAACAAGCAATAGGGCAGCCACAATTCAAAGGGCACACAAATAGAGGATTTACATACAAACGTGTGTACTACCCCAGGGCTGGGAGTGGGGGGCTCAAGACCTTACTCTCTGGGCTGACATATTTCTTTATTTCTGTACATATGTGTGTCTTACCTGCTAGGGCTACCATAACAAAATACCACTGACTGTGTGGCTTAAACAACAGAAATTAAGTTTCTCACAATTCTGGAGGCGAGAAGTCCCAGATGAAGATCTGGCGGGTTTGGTTTTTGGTGAGAGCTTTTCTCCCTGGCTTGCAGACAAGGCTCCTTCTCGCTGTGTCCTCACGTGGCCTTTCTTCAATGTATTGGGTTAGCCATAAATTTCGTTCGGGTTTTTCCGTAACATCTTACGGAAAACCCGAACAAACTTTTTGGCCAGCCCAATATGAGAACGGGAAGAGGGAGAGAGATGTTGCCCACTCTTCCTCTTCTTATAAGACCACCAATCCTATCAGACGAAGACCCCACCTTTATTCCCTCGTTTGACCTTAATTACCTCCTAAATGCCGTATCTCCAACACATTGGGAATCAGGGCTTCAACATGTGAATTTGGGGGGGATACACAATTCAGTCCATAGCAGTGTGTCAGTTCCTCAAGGGCAGGGTCCAAGTCTGCCCGAGGGGCACTGCCAGCCTGGAACCAGGCCAGGCCCGCCCCTTGTGGGTTCACAGGAAAGGTCAGAGAAGATGCAAACCTGCACCTAGCCGCTGCCCTCTGGACACCAATGGGAGGAAGCAAGGGGACTGAAAAAGCATGTCACTTATTACTGTGGGGAGAAACAACGGGCTGTACCGACATTGTGAATTCAATCAGGTAACAAAGATTGGAGCTGCTCACGTGCAATCATCCACTGGTTCTATAAATAGTAGTGGAGCCATTATGGAACGTGACCTGTCAGAATCACTTCCCCACATGACAGATGGATTAAGTGGATGCCATTTGCTCAGGACACAGAAGATGTCCAGTGTCATAACCTGACACCAATTACGTCGTCCTGTGGGACTGCGCTTGGTGGCTCCACGCCTCCATCAGAGCAATTAACAGGCTTGCCAGAGAGAAATGATGAGTATGTGCTAAGAGATGATTAAGACCATAACCACTACCAGGGCTGGAAGGATGTATGGAGGGGATGGGATTCATGGAATACTGTGGTGAGAACTTGTTATCTTCCAATATTTAAATATCCCTAACCTCTAAGAAACATTCCAGAGCAAGGAGGCTGTATGAAGCAGCACTGTTTCGGATAGAAGAAAAGAGAGTATTTCTGCCAAGAGAACGCATCAGCCTTGTATCCTACTTCCATAAGCCGTCACACTGGTTCTGCTGTATCTCTTTGATAATATGATGCTGATGCTGTTGGTCTCACTTAGATCTCATACTCCCTTAACTATTTGGTGTGCACACCCCCCAGCCTCTGTATGTTTTGATCCTAGCAGCTCACACCTACTGTTTTTTAGAAGACTGCCCTTGGGCTACTGCAGCTGCTTCACCCATGCGTGCAGAGAACTCGAAATGCCTAGAAGTTTACATCAAGGACTCTTACCCTACCCAGACTGCACAAGATGCTATAATTAGGAGATTCACTATCAGGAAAGCGTGTTCTGAACAGAAGGCCAAGGGTGGGACTGGACAGCCTTTTGCTAGTGCCGAAGAGATTAGATGTGCCACTTGGCCATCTCAGCAGAAACCAGGAATAGAAATGCGATTATCCAGAAAAGATCTCTGGAGGACTCTCTTATCTAATGGAGTGAATCCCTGGGACATGCATGGGTAATATACAAAGGTTTTGAGAATGTTACATTAGAAATGCTGCTGGCTGGGGCTTCCCTGGTGGCGCAGTGGTTGCGGGTCCGCCTGCTGATGCGGGGGACGCGGGTTTGTGCCCCGGTCCGGGAGGGTCCCACATGCCGTGGGGCGGCTGGGCCCGTGGGCCATGGCCGCTGAGCCTGCGCTCCGCAACGGGAGGGGCCACAGAGGTGAGGGGCCTGAGTACCGCAAAAAAAAAAAAAAAAAAAGAAATGCTGCTGGCTAGAATCGAAAGGGACACAGACAAGATAAAACGAAGGAAGGCTATTGGACTCTAAAATTTCTACAGGCAGGAGCAGGATGATAAAACTAGTCAGCTACAAAGTGTTCTTCCCTTCAGGACAATAGAGTAATGACTCTGAGAAGAAGAGCTTTGGCTCAGACTGCGGAGCTGTGTGGATCCTTGAGTCATAGATTATTCCCCAGACCTTGAAAACTAATGAAGTTTTCCCAGTTGGATTTTGAAATTGCTTGGGACTGGTGACTCCTTTCTTCCTTCCATTTTTTTCCCTCCTTTAAAATGGGAATGTGTGTAACTGTTATCCTATGCCTGTCTCACCACTGTATTTTTGGAGCAGATAACTTGACTTCTAGTTCCACAGATGGAATTTTGCCCCAGGGTGGATCATATGCCAAGTTTTACCCATACTTAATTTAGATTTGGAGTTGATAATTTTGGACTTTGAGTTGATGCTATAATGGGTTGAGAATTTTGGGGATGTCAGGATGGGGTGAATGTATATAGGATAGAGATGAATCTTTGGAAGCCAGAGAGTGGACTTCAGTAGATTGAATAATACCTCCTCAAGAAGTCCACAACTGAATCTTTGGAATCTGTGAATGCTATCTTATATGGCAAAAGGAACTTTGCAGATGTCATTAAGTTAAAGATCTTAAGATGGTGAGATTATCTTGGGTTCTCTGGCTGAGTCCTAAATGTAATCACAAGTGTCCTAGAAGAGTAATTACACAGGGAGATTTTTGGCTACAGTGGAGGAGGAAGTGTGACCACAGAAGCAGAGACTGGAATGATGACGCCAGAAGCCAAGGAATTCTGGAAGCCTCTCTAAGTGAAAGAGGCAAGGAATGAATTCTCCCCTGGAGCCTTCCATAGGAACCAGCCCAGCTGACACCTTGATTTTAGCCCCTTAAGACTCATTCTGACCTCCAGAACTGTAACAGAATATATTTCTGTTGTTTTAAGCCGCTAAGCTTGTGGTCATTTGTTACATAGGCAACAGGAAGTCACTATGGAGGTTTAAGAGAAAGGCATTTCTGTACACAATCCTTTTGATTCTTATATTCGATCTATAAAAGACATGCTCTATTTCCCCAGGTTTGGAGAAATGGAAACAAATCAATCAAAGGTACACAAGAACATGATGTCTACTTACTAGAGGAGGAGTGACTCACTGGCAGGCTGTCAGAAAAACGCACCTTAAAAGGGAACTGAAAACCCAAATGAAGATGGAACAAGAGCACAGCAGCTTCGGGCACTGACGCAAGTCAGACAAAGGCAGCCATATAGTCGGGGAAAGTGAGGGGAAAGAAATTGCACAAAGATATGGAGAGGACTTCCCTGGTGGCGCAGTGGTTGAGAATCTGCCTGCCAATGCAGGGGACAAGGGTTCGAGCCCTGGTCCGGGAAGATCCCACATGCCACGGAGCAACTAAGCGCATGCGCCACAACTACTGAAGCCCGCGCGCCTAGAGCCCGTGCTCCGCAACAAGAGAAGCCACCGCAATGAGAAGCCTGCACACCACAATGAAGAGTAGCCCCCACTCGCCACAACTAGAGAAAGCCCGCACACAGCAATGAAGACCCAATGCAGCCAAAAATAAATAAAAGTTAAAAAAAAAAAAAAGATACGGAGAGTTTCATCAGTGGTCTTGCTGAGGCCGTAGCATCAGGAACTGAGGCCTGGAACTTGGTGCAGTGGGAGCTGTAGCTCTTGCCCTTCCCAGTTTGCTGATCCATCAGGCACGGCAGTCACAGCAACAGGAGGAGCCAGAGCAAGCGCCTCAGTAGAGACCATGAGAGGCAATGAGAGGAGAACAGGGGCAAGGCTGCTCTCGTCCTTACACCAAAAGATCCATTCTTTGTGGTAAACTTAGGGAACTTCTGTTCCTTATAGAGTCACTCTCAAATAGAAAACACCTGAAAAAAATCGTCTTCATTTCTGGAAGGCAGTGCGCTGAATAATGCCGGGAAGGGCACTAGCTTTCTACTGGTTATGAGGAGCAGGTTAAAAAAAAAGAAAATGCTACATTGTTACAGTGTATATATATATATGCCAGATAAGGCAATGTGACACCACAGGAAAACTCACACTCTGGACACAGGGATGTGGGTTCAAATTCTGACTTCACTGTTTACTAGTGGAGGATCTTGAAAAAGTTGCCCCCATCAAGACTCAATCTCCTTGCCTATAAAATAGGGCTAATTATGCCTATCTCATGGGGTTGGCATGTGGATCAAATGCAAGAATGGTCCTTTTCTGGCCCAGATCTTTCCCGTTCTCGCATGAGCGCAGGGACAAAACACATCTGGAAAGCTTTACATGACTCCTGGTCTGCTCAGAGCCTGCTCTCTGGTTTGTTTTACCTCCTTTGATAAGCTTGCTTTCAGACTCCCCTCTGTTTGTCCTCAGACCGTGGTCCCGAGTCACCTGCTTGGCTCCTGGGTTCGGTGTGCGTACGGGGATGGGGAGCTGAGTCACCAGGCTCTCTTGGTCTCAGTCTGGCCTGCAGGTCTCTCTGCTCTTCCCCACAGTTCAGAGCATCCTTCTGGTCTCCTCCCCGTGCTGACTGCTGCTTGTGCTTTCCACTGAAAAGTAGATGATGACTACACAGCTACCCTCCACACCTGGCCCGTGACTTCTCAGGCCTCTGGGAAGGGCCTGTCATATCCTGTCCATGACCTGCTCCTGTCATTTGCCTCGGACATTTTCAAACTTACAAGAAACAGGAAGATCTCAGAAGTAAAGGAAAACAGAAGTGAATATGATTGCTCAAACAATAAGTATCATGGCATACCTAGGAGCTAAATTATACTTGGAATAGGAATTTCAGGAAGAGAGGAAAGAATAGAAGAAATTATAATAGAAGAAAAGTTGCCTCAGCTGAAGAAAGCCTTACGTCTGTAGCTTAAAAGGACTAATTGAATATAATGGATTTTTAATGGAAAGAGACTTACACCTACATTTTTCTTGGTGACCTCTGCCTTTCAAAGATAGTGGGGAAGAAAAAAATCTATGAGGATATAAAGAGAGAGAAAAGTAGGCTATTCACAGAGCGTAAGAAAATAATGTCAATAGACTGGCATCAGATCCTCCTCAATAACACTAACTACCTGAGGACAGGAAGTAATATCTTTAGGGTTTTGAAGGGGAAGAGTAAAAACAAAGAATTCTGTATAAAATAATGTTATTCAGCTGTGAAAGTCATTTTCAGATATTAATGGATTTGAAGTACCCATCTCATGCATACAAGTCCTCCATTCTTCCGGCCAAAAATAACTTGCTTGAAGAGGTACCCCTTTCAATAAATGAATATTGATATAAATGAATAAATTTATTCATACCACTAAGTAACTCAAAGTGAAAGATTCAAGGGAGAGGAAAACGTGCAGAGAATAATAAAACCGATAAAATAATCTATAGTGTAAATAATTATAATAAATATAGGTATAAAACAATGTAAATGTTAAAAAAAGAATTTTAAAAGTTACATAACATAAAGACTTTATAAAAATAATCCGTATCTAAAAGTTCCACATTATTTCAATAAAAATTAGTGGAGGGAAGGGGGAAGGAAATCAGAATATAATGCATTTTTAGTATTATTTGGGTAATGTAAATATTTTAATAATTTTAATTAATTCAATAATTTAATGCCAGTTCTATTTTAATATTGATAGAGTAGTGTAGATTAAGATATGTGTTTGAATATTTAAAGATAAAACTAGGAGAATGACAAAAAATAATTGAATAATATAATAAGCTGAAGAGACGTTTTTGTTGCCTGTGGGGAATATACATTATTTTCAAATGTTCATGGAACATGTACAAAAATTGATTTAGTGTCAATTTACGACGAAAACACCCACATATTTTAAAAAGTAGAAATTTTACAGGCTGTATTTTCCAACCACAAAGGATTAAACAAACTAACAAACCAACAAGCTATTTGAGTTAAATAACGTTTAAAAATAATTATTGAGTTAATGAGGAAATTAAGCTGCCATTACAGAATACGTAGAAAATCACTCTAATGAGAATACTACATATTAGAAGTTAGGGGGTGAGGTGAGTGACAGCGGTTTACTACACTCAGGACCAAAATCATAGCTTTCATGATTAAACAAAAAGAATTAAACAAAGGGAAAGAAGAAATCAACTGAGAGAGTATCAAAGAAATCTGGAAGATGAAATTAGTAACCTTAAAAGCAGAAATTAACAATTCACAAAACACAGCACCAATAGAATCAAAAATAAACCATAGAGAAAGGTCTTTGTGTAGTTTGAACCTGGGCAAACCTCTGGCAAGGTTAATCTAGAAAAAAAGAGAAAAGGCAAGTATACACCTTTAGGAATGAGAAAGAGGCTATAACCACCGACACTAAGGAGATTAAAAATATAAAGAGGCAGTGCTGTGTAAAACTCCACCAATACATTTGAAAAATTCAATGATATGGATGTTTTCTAGAATGTAAATTGTCAAAACAGACTAAAAATATGCAGTATTGGAAAACAAAATTAAACAATCTCTGTGAGAGGTTTGTCAAGAGCTTCTGCTTAGCCTAAGTTGGGCGGGGGTCCCGCAACCAGACCAAGGTCAAGTCCATGAAGCTGCCTAAAGTCCTCCAGTGCATCATGGCCTCCCTGGAGCTTCCCTGGACTGGGGAGGCACCCTTCCTTGTTCTGAGAACTGGGGACAGCCTGGTGGCCACCACTAGGCTTCCTCTCCTCTTTGCCAGTTTGGGATTACAAAACAACAGGAACACATTTCTTGTTACTACTTCTACTGAACAGCTCAAGCTCCAAAGTCACCAACTTTGAATATGTTTCCGGAGACTAAGAAGTCCCCAACGTGCTTATTTATGACCAAAAGGCCAGTTTGCCCATGCCTTCCAGGTGGAGTGCCCCCTTGAGGCCAAAGGATGCCACATCACCTCAGGAAGCTGGTGGACAACTAGGAAGCTTACTTTATAGCGTAGGTGGTTCTTCCAGGTGTGGGCTGTTCCAGCCTTCCAAAGTGCTCTGTCAAGAGACCCCCCGTCACAGCTCCTTAGATTCGCTCCCATGTATGAGCCACATTCCTGGGACTCTAGTCAGCCTCCAGGATGCTGGACTGTGACCGATCCCAGGATCCACAGCCTCAGGGATTCAAACCATTCCTCTCTCAAGAGACACCAATTCCAAGCCTAATGCTTTTATCCTCACAATGATTTTATTTCAGAGGCTTCGTTGCTCTTTCCTCCCTCTGGATATTGTTTAGGCAAATCGTGAGCTGAAGCAGATTTCTGGAACTTGAATCTCGGGGACAAAGGGGTCGAGTCTCAATCAGTTTCCATTCACCAGGCTCCCAGGCTCCTCATGCAAATATGCCCGCCTCCCCCGGCATCTCTCTAGGTCTGCTCATCAGCAGTTTATTTCCCAGAAAGAAATGTTAAATTTCCATCTCTTTGAATATCCTGCTACACAGAACCAATATGAGATTTTAAAATGTCTGTCCTTATCTCATCTTGCGTTAGAAAACTTTGAAGACTGTCTTCCTGTTTGCTAGGGCTGGGGCTCCATGAAAGTGCATGAGCATATGTTTTCTGTCTCTCCTCGTGTTAAACATATGGCAAAAGGGAACACTTTCTGTTGATAGTATTTCCCCCAAATTAATGCAAATCCCCTCTGCAGAGCTCCACAAATTGCTTTCCTGGGTTTGAAGGGTAAACTGACAAGAGCCCAAAGTTTTGCAAACTGGGAAGAGATGTTTCTTTTCTAAGGAACATAATTCATTTCCAGCCATGAATTGAGATGTTCACATTTCCTTCTTACAAATTTTACAAGTGTTATCTAGCAGCAGGGGGGCCAAGAAGCTGAAGCAAATTCCTTTGCTGCAATTTTCAAAAGTAACTTGAGCCTTGTTTTGGATAATTAGTCTTTCAATATAGAATCAGAAGTAATGACCTTGGACAGCAACCAATCCAGTGTCATTATTTTGAGACTGAGGCTCAGAGAGGGCAGATGATGTGATCAAGGATCCCTTTACGGGACCAGCACTGTTGAATGCTGATTGCTGGGGAGCGCAGTGACTTGACACTATCCATGATCTCCAACAAAAATCTCTGATTTCCTTATATTCCTTCCAATGGCAGAAGGTAGGCTCTAGTGCGAAGACATGAGGGGAAAAATTCATCTTGCGTTTTTCATCTGTGCCAGTTATAAGCAGGGCCTCTGTCCTACTGTGGACTGCATAGTAACATAGCTCTAAAAAGAAACATCTAGGAAATTGAGACAAGACTGCCAAAGTTGAGGGCTGGTGGAGATCCAAACAAGGGGTTGGAATCCTATTTCAATGATTATGGTGTTGGCTATTAGCTTCTGGTAAATAACTTGCACTGAGTTAAGGAAGTTTTATTCCTAGCTTAGACAAAGTACTTAAATTCTCTAAGTTTTAGTTCCCTTATATAGAAAAAAGGGGACAATAATGACACTGACCTCATAGGATTGTTATGAGGATTAAATAAAACATGGGAAATTCTCAGCACATAGTAAATGCTTAATAAATGCTAGCTGTTCTTATTGAGTCTAGTATTCTAATGATTTTCAGGATCTTTTGAGATGAACGTGGAGTTTTTCACTGTCTATGAAAAAATATCTTAATGTTGAACCAAATTTATATCCTGGAATAAGTTCTACTCTGTATACTATTTTTAAAACACAGCTGGATTCAAACTTTAATGTTTTATCTATTTTATTACAACCATTACTAAGTAAAATGGATCTATTGATTTTTTGGTGTGCTATTCTGTTAGATTTTTGTATCAAGGTTGTGCTAATTTCTAAGCACAAGAGTAAGATTTCTGTATAATTCTGTGTCCCTAATAGTTTAGGAAGAGGAATTATCTGTTCCTTAGTAGTTTTTAAAACTCAGCCTGTGCCTGGGGTCTATTTTGGAAATGGATGATGAACAACACTTTGATTTTTTAATGGAAATATAAATATTTTTATATTTAAAATATAAATATAATATAAAATATAAATATGGTTAAATATAAAATATATATTAAATATATTAAAACCAAGATATAAATATGGTTAAAACTGGATAGTAAATATATAGATATTCTCCATATTCTCTCTAACTTTCTGCATGTTTAGCTCTTTCAAATAAAATACTGGCAGAAAAAAGTGGTAATAGATACTATTGAGAAAAAAAGGTAATGAGAAAACAATTCATTGGAAAGCAAGAGAAAAGCGTAGAATTGATCTATAACATCAATAATTTTTTTAGACATCTTTATTGGAGTATAATTGCTTTGCAATGGTGTGTTAGTTTCTGCTGTATAACAAAGCTATACATATACATACATCCCCATATCTCCTCCCTCTGCGTCTCCCTCTCACCCTCCCTATCCCACCCCTCTAGGTGGTCACAGAGCACCGAGCTGATCTCCCTGTGCTATGCAGCTGCTTCCCACTATATATTTTACATTTGGTAGTGTATATATAAGTCCATGCCACTCTCTCACTTTGTCCCATCTTACCCTTCCCCCTCCCCATGTCCTCAAGTCCATTTTCTACGTCTGCATCTTTATTCCTGTCCTGCCCCTAGGCTCTTCAGAACCTTTTTTTTTTTCTTTTTTAGATTCCATACATATGTGTTAGCATATGGTATTTGTTTTTCTCTTTCTGACTTACTTCAGTGTGTATGACAGACTCTAGGTCCATCCACCTCACTACAAATAACTTGAATTCATTTCTTTTTATGGCTGAGTAATATTCCATTGTATATATGTGCCACATCTTCTTTATCCATTCATCTGTTGATGGACACTTAGGTTGCCTCCATGTCCTGGCTATTGTAAATAGAGCTGCAGTGAACATTGTGGTACATGACTCTTTGAATTATGGTTTTCTCAGGGTATATGCCTAGTAGTGGGATTGCTGGGTCATATGATAGTTCTATTTTTAGTTTTTTAAGGAACCTCCATACTGTTCTCCATAGTGGCTGTATCAATTTACATTCCCACCAACAGTGCAAGAGGGTTCCCTTTTCTCCACACCCTCTCCAGCATTTATTGTTTGTAGATTTTTTGAAGATGGCCATTCTGACCGGTGTGAGGTGATACCTCATTGTAGTTTTGCTTTGCATTTCTCTAATGATTAGTGATGTTGAGCATTCTTTCATGTGTTTGTTGGCTCTCTGTGTATGTTCTTTGGAGAAATGTCTATTTAGGTCTTCCACCTATTTTTGGATTGGGTTGTTTGTTTTTTTGATATTGAGCTGCATGAACTGCTTGTATATTTTGGAGATTAATCCTTTGTCAGTTACTTCATTTGCAAATATTTTCTCCCATTCTGAGGGTTGTCTTTTGGTCTTGTTTATGGTTTCCTTTGCTGTGCAAAAGCTTTGAAGTTTCATTAGGTCCCATTTGTTTATTTTTGTTTTCATTTCCATTTCTCTAGGAGGTGGGTCAAAAAGGATCTTGCTGTGATTTATGTCATAGAGTGTTCTGCCTATGTTTTCCTCTAAGAGTTTGATAGTGTCTGGCCTTACATTTAGGTCTTTAATCCATTTTGAGCTTATTTTTGTGTATGGTGTTAGGGAGTGTTCTAATTTCATTCTTTTACATGTAGCTGTCCAGTTTTCCCAGCACCACTTATTGAAGAGACTGTCTTTTCTCCATTGTATACTCCTGCCTCCTTTATCAAAGATAAGGTGATCCAATGTGTGTGGGTTTATCTCTGGGCTTTCTATCCTGTTCCATTGATCTATATTTCTGTTTTTGTGCCAGTACCATTTTTCTTTCTCAAGATTGCTTTGGCTATTTGGGGTCTTTTGTGTTTCCATACACATTGTGAAATTTTTTGTTCTAGTTCTGTGAAAAATGCCATTGGTAGTTTGATAGGGATTGCATTGAATCTGTAGATTGCTTTGGGTAGTAGAGTCATTTTCACAATGTTGATTCTTCCAACCCAAGAACATGCTATATCTCTCCATCTATTTGTATCATCTTTAATTTCTTTCATCAGTATCATAGTTTTCTGCATACAGGTCTTTTGTCTCCTTAGGTAGGTTTATTCCTAGGTATACTTTTCTTTTTCTTGTTTGTTTCTTCATTTTATTTTATTTATTATTTATTTATTTATTCATTCATTCATTCATTTATGGCCGTGTTGCACTGCATGAAGTATCCTAGTTCCCCAGCCAGGGATCGAACCTATGCCCCCTGCATTGGAAGCACAGAGTTTTAACCACTGGACAGCCAGGGAAGTCCCTGTTTCTTCATTTTAGATATTTCTTCATTGGTCCTGTGCTTTGCAAAATTTCCCCCCAGTCTGTGGCTTGTCTTTTAACTTTGTTCATAGAATCTATTTATACTTGTTCAAATTTTTTTTTTTTTTTTGGCCGTACGCGGGCCTCTCACTGTTGTGGCCTCTCCCGTTGTGGAGCACAGGCTCCGCACGCGCAGGCTCAGCGGCCATGGCTCACGGGCCCAGCCGCTCCGCGGCATGTGGGATCTTCCCGAACCGGGACACAAACCCGTTTCCCCTGCATCGGCAGGTGGACTCTCAACCACTGCGCCACCAGGGAAGCCCTCAAATTGTTTTAAAGTTTAATATAGTCAGCCTCATTCATCTTTTCCTTTATAATTTATGCTTTCTGTGACTTCTTAAATCCTTTCCTATCCTGATGTCTTCGATGTATTCTCCTATATATATTTTCTAGAATTTTGACATTCTGTTTTTCTCACTTACTTAGGTTTACCATCCATCTGAAATTGATTTTCATGTTATCTGACATGGAGGTGTACAGTTGTGTCTCCCCATATGGATAGACAATCATCTCATCCCCATCTATTGACTAGTCAGTCCTTTCCCCAGTGATTTGTAATGCAACCTCAAGTTTCCATCTACACAGGAGTCCACTTCTGGGCTCGTTATCTATTTTTGTTTACTGTCTCTCCCTGTGCCAGTACGATGCTGTCTGAAACTATGTTACAATGACTTTACAGTACATCTTGATATATGCTAGTCCAAGTCCTCCACTTTCTAGTTTTATTCAAGAGTACCTTGGCTCCTCAGATATGTTAGAATCATTTTGTTGGGATGTTGATTGGAATTGTGCTGAATTCATAAATTAATTAGTAAGGAATTGCCATCTCTATGATATGGAATCTTTGACTCATGACAAAAGTATTCAGGCTTTCATTCCTGTTCATTAATCATGTTTTATCATTTTCTCCATGAGAAAATGCACATTTTCTGCTTATTTCTGAGTACTTAATATATATGTTTATATTTTTCTTTGAAATAATTGGGGGAAATTGAACATGGATTAAATATTGTATGATATTAAAGAGTTGGGGTTAATTTTTGTTGGTTATGATAGAGGTATTGTGGCTATGACTACTTCATATAATTTCTTTGGTATATTTGTTCTCACACACACACACACACACACACACACACACACACACACACACACGTATCCTGCTCCCCAGAAGAAATCACATTCTGATATCACCGTAGATTAGTTTTATCTGTTTATAAACTTCCTATAAATGAAATGAAGTGTGTACTCTTTTGTGTCTGGCTTCTTTCACTCAAATTATTGTCTGTAATTTTTAAACCGTATTTCTGCATCTATCAATAGATCTTTTTTATTGCTGTGAAGTACTCCACTGTGTGATCACGGCACAATTTATTTTTTCACTCTACAGCTGTGGGCCATTCGGGTTATTTCCACCTTGTGCCTATCATGAATTGTGCTGCTAAGAAATTTTTGGACTTCTTTGTTTATCTTTTGGTGAATATATGTACCCATTTCTATTGGTTGTATTCCTTGAAGTCAGGTTGCTGGACCGTATAGTAGTTGTATGTTCAACTTCTGCAGATCTGGCCAAAGAGTTTTCTAACGTAGATGTTCACACTTACATTCCTTCCAGCAATTCCAGTCCCTCCGCATCCTCATCAGCATTTGGTATTTTTAGACTTTTAAATTTCAGCCATTCTGTTGGGTATAGTGTGGGTTTTATTTGCATTTCCCTAATGTGAAATGAGGGTTTTTTCCTTTCCTTTTTAGCTAGTTGGCTATTCTCCTCTGTGAAATGCTTATTTAAGTCTTTTGAGCATTTACTTGTTGGGCTATTTTTCTTTTTCTTTCTGATTTGTAGGCATGACATATACGCTAGATAAGAAACTTTTGTCGGATATGTATATTGCAAATATCTCCTCTCAGTCTTTGTGTTTCCTTTCCATTCCCTTACTGATGTCTTTAGTGAACAGAAGTTCTTAATTTTAATAAAATACAGATGATTAATTTTTCCTTTTATGGTGAGTGCTTTCTATATCCTTTTAAAGAATTTTTTTCCTACCCTAATATCATGAAGATCTCCTGTTTGCTCCCAGAAATTATATATGTTGCCGTGCCCTAAAATAAATGTCTGTGTTTGGTGTTAAGCAAGGTTCATTTTTTTTTTCCCAAACAGATATCCAATCTCTTTTGCACCGATGATTGAAAACACCGTGTTCTCTCGTACTGTATTACTGTGGCACCTTCACTGCAAGTCAAGTGACCCATATAACTGGGTTGAGGTACAGATTTAAAAATATGTCCACAAATCCTTTCAAAAGGGGCAGTCCATGGCCCTTGGACCTGGATGGGCCTCTGTGGCTGCCTCAGTGAATAAAATGAGGTGGAAGGGATGTTGTGTCACTTCCGGGGCTGGGTTAGAAAAGGTCACACAACTTTTGCTCTTCTCTCTTGGGCACTGGCTCTGGGAGCCTTGTGCCATGATGCCAGGAACTGCCCAGGGCTGCCATGTGGAGAGACTGCCAGAAGAGCCAGGCTGTTCCAGTGCCAGCTGTGTGAGTCTTCCCAACTCATGTGCCAGACACGGGAGTGAAAGAACTTGGAGAAGACCCCAGCCCTAACCACCGTCTGACCACCACCCCCTGAAAGATCCTGAACCATAACTGCCTAGCGGAGCCGACTTCACCTCCCAGATCTGTGATCAAAATGAAAGGTTACTATTGTTTTAAGTCAAGATTTGGGTGGCAAATTACACAGCAATCAATAACCAGAACCATCTATTTATGGACTTCTCTATCCTGTTCCATTGTCTTTCTTTTTTTTTTTTTTGCGGTACGCGGGCCTCTCACTGCTGTGGCCTCTCCCGTCGCGGAGCACAGGCTCCGGGCGCGCAGGCTCAGCAGCCATGGCTCACGGGCCCAGCCGCTCCGCGGCATGTGGGATCTTCCCGGACCGGGGCACGAACCCGTGTCCCCTGCATTGGCAGGCGGACTCTCAACCACTGCGCCAGCAGGGAAGCCCCATTGTCTTTCTTTTTACCAAACCCCCATTTTCTTATTTTAGCTTTATCCTGAGCCTTGCTCAGCTTGTTGGGATGTTGAATGTCCTCCTCTTTTTGTCTGCTCACTTCTATGAAAGGAGGTGGAGATCCATTTATATTGGAAGCCGCTGAGGCTCCTTCAGCAGTTGCCTTGGTTCCACATACCCAGCCATCTGCTCTAAGAGCTGCAGGGCTCCACAGGTAGGGTCCACCCTGGGCACAGTGACTTAAGTGGGGAGCACGAGGCGAGTTTTATTTCAGGGAACTTGGGCCAGAAACAGAAGGAAGAGATTAGCCCTTCCCTCCTCCCACGGGAAGGTGGGCAGCTCAAAATCCTGCTCTAGAAGCAAATCCCCGATTGCAGCCAATTAAGAAGGAATAGGGCACCTTCCTGGTCTGGATCCTCCCTGCTGGGCTCAGGGCAGAGCTTTATAAACCCTTTTGTTTTCCTCTAATGTCCATCGCTCAACCTGCCTTCTCCTGCAGATGCTGCTGCGAGGTCTGGTTCTTTCCTAAGAGTTCCCCTCCCCCTCAGTATTGGTGGGGTGCCCCCCCCTCCCCTGGCCCTCGTACTTGGGTTAGCAGTCTCCAAGAGCAAATTCTCTACTTCATTTAGGAAGCAGTCCATGCACGAGACCCTGGGGCAAATGACAAGCCTTTCGTGCAGGAGGCCCTGGCATGGCTCTCAGATTGGAGTTTTTCAGTTTCTCCTGAGCCCCAGGGCTGAGCAGATGCTCTGGCCCTGGGCCTTCCGCTGCTGCTGGAGATAAGTCCCACATCCCTCCGGGGGTCAACTTTTGACATAAGTGTTGAGCATTCAACCAGTGATTGTCACCTGCTCCTATCTG
The DNA here is from genome assembly GCF_964374135.1 of Grampus griseus. Lineage (NCBI taxonomy): Eukaryota > Metazoa > Chordata > Mammalia > Artiodactyla > Delphinidae > Grampus > Grampus griseus. The sequence continues at coordinate 143,960,074 of NC_139018.1, read as the reverse complement.
ATTCATATCTTCCAGAAATTGTTATACTCTTCTGCTCCTCTGAGGACACCCTGACTCCTTTTCCTGCAGCGCTACAGGCGTTTGTGTCTCCATTTTATTTCTTTGGTAATTTCAGTGGGATATAAAGAATGAAGAGAAGGAAACAAGGAAGCAATTCTTCATTTTGAAATGAGCAACCTTCACCACCCCCGCCCATATCTTTGCTCTTTTGTCTATTAACTGCTCTAGTCTTCATATCTTACTTGTTGGGATCATGGTTTACTGAGTTTTATTGAGTGCGCCTAGCGGATTCTATTTAAAAATTACTTCTGTTCTGTGAAATACATAGTTTCCCACATGCTTCCCCTGACTCTTGAATTGCAGCTCCTTCCTTAATGTTACAGAGAAAAACAAAACAAACCCAGTAACCTTGGCGTGCAAAGAAAAAGTACCTGTGCTTCCTACAGCAGGTTGAATGTCCTTCACAGGCACCCACCCTGGTGAGCAGTACGGGGACAGACTCAGTAACAATATCACAGTCTTCTACTTTCTTCAGCTTTTCAGTTTCATTCATTCATTCATTATCTGTCATTCAACTTTCCACTTCCCACTGAGGCTGACTTCAATGGTCCATATCTTTAGGTAAACGTGCAGGCTTTCGGAGTTCTGCCTCTCTTCCCCCCTCCTCCTCCTCTAGTTGACATCTGTGTCTACGAGTGGTTACGACGTCCTTGCAATGGGCAATAAGGACCTTCAGATCCACGTGTACCCCTCTGGATCCTCGCTGGCTTCCGTTCCCTAGGACAGTGACTGCTGCAGTGTGCCTGGTCCCTTCCGGACTATTGGAATGATGGGCTTTGCCCCTATTTCCAGGTCCTCATCCATGGTCCTACTTTCCTTCTAACCCTAGGCTTTTGACCCTGTCACGTGTCACAGCCCAGGATGCGCAGTGATGTCTAGGTGCCCTGCACACTGTGCACAGGCAGTGGGGACCCAGGAGCACGACCTCGGGCTTGTGATCTCACCACCTCTGTGCCACTTCTCCTGCACATGGTCACCATCAGTGGGTTTATCTTAGGTCCTGCAACTTCCCCCACCACATGCCCAGAAAGTGAGCTCCTGGCCCCATGTTTGTGAGCTCCTTACATATAGCTGGGCGTTCTGAAAGCCCCTAAGGTGTGACCCCCAAGGCATGTGAGGCTGGGATACAAGATCCTGCCACTCTACGTGCTCACCTTCCTTGTCCCCCTTTTCCCTCCCATGATCTCTCGCCCTGGAAGGGACAGGCTTCAGGCTTTCCGTCTGTTTTACAGCAGGCTTCGTGTCTGTCCTTGAACTTCCTGGTTCACACCAGGTCAGCACAGACTTGAGAGTGAGTGTTAGGAAACTTTGACAGCAATTTGACATTGCAGTGACGCCCAAGTGTGTGACAGCGGACTCTCTCCCGGGACACCGCACTGACCAGCTAGGTATGAGTCACGTGGTACAAGCTGAGTACTGATCATGCGCAGTAAAACCGCAGATTGGGAGTTTAGGGGAAACCCGGCAACAGCAGGGTCTTCGCTGGAGAGTCTGAGAAGCGCTTCTCTCCACCGTATTCTCCTTCCACCCTGGGACCACAAGCCACCTGGCCTGGCTAGATGGGCGGGGGAGGGGGGTTGTGTTGGAGCATCCTCTCTGTAGGATGGAAGAACTCCATGACCTTGATAGTCTCACGGAAATGAAAGGGTGATAACCTCCTATTCCCTTGGTATTCTAGCTTTCAAAGCAATATTGACTTGACCAAGAAATTCTACTGTGGTATATGGTAGTCAAAAGCTGAATAACCCATTCTTTTAGCTTTTTTGTTTTTAATTGAAGTATCGTTGATTTTCAATGTTGTGTTAACCTCTGCTGTACAACAAAGTATGAATAATCCTTGAGATGCTGTGCTTTGGGCTGATTAGGGGAGAACAACAGGTGCAAAAAATATAAAAGATACACACATATCGTTAAAAAAATTCCTTTTTATATTTATCTCAAACAAAGAGAGTTCCATCTGGGCTGGACGATGTTCCCCGAGATACTAAATCCTTTCACATTGAGGCTGGAAGGCCTTATACTGAAGTGAGGCAGCAGGAGCTGATTAGGGTGAGGCAGGTATGTGTCCTGGTTGAGAAAAACAGCAATGGTGGGCGTGGTGCGAAGTATGATTCCTGGTGCTGTTCTGAATTATTTGAAGGGCCTGGACCTAATTTTCTTTAAGGCTTGGCTACTTATTAGAAAATAACAAGACACTTTTATAGACTTTGCTCAAATCAATTGATTCGTTTCTAGAGCTACTTTCTGGAATTCTTGAGCTGACAGAATTACATAAGGTAGAGAATCAGTTCTGTTTGCAGATCTGTAGCTGTGTAATTGCAAATTACCTTCTGCCCGAGGGCCAGTGTCACACTGAATCTCTAAATGCCCCTGGGGATGGGGGTGGGGGAATGATGTCACCACTGAAAAGAATGAGGACTTTCAGTTCCTGTCACTTGAATACTCACAGCTTCCCAAATGGCACAAATGTCAACATATACTCACCCATTTCTGTTAAGAAAAAGCACGCAAGATTTGGAAATGGGGCCATAGGATTGCTGAACGACCTTTCTCTGTTGGCTGGGCGTTGCTTGTGTCTAGCAGGCCTGCCCAGGCTGCATTGATTCTCTCTGGCTGCGGGCCTCTGTTTGATCTGCTCCTTACTATTTATTGATTAGACTCTTTTACAAATCTGAAGAGTAGATGCAACTTGTAGAAAACTGATGGCAATGCAGATGACTCTTGCCTGACAGCAAAGGCAAAGAATTTTGCCTGGTAGAAAAGATCACTCCAGAGCTTACAGTTTATTGCTCTGTAAGACGTTAGAAGTTTTGTATGTAAATCAGCAACTGTATTCAAGCAGCTTTCTTTCAGGGACTTGGAATAATTTACTTTTTCCAGTTCTCTTGGAGCTAGCCTTACCATCCTGATGGTCTCTTCATTAATGAATTGAATAAATCATTGCTCACTTTATATATTTGCATGAGAGTCGTAATTTTAATTATTTTTTGGCTGCGTTGGGTCTTTGTTGCTGCGCACAGGCCTTCTCTAATTGTGGCGAGCGGGGGCTACTCTTCGTTGCGGTGCGCGGTCTTCTCATTGTGGTGGCTTCTCTTGTTGTGGAGCGCCGGCTCTAGGCACGTGGGCTCAGTAGTTGTAGCTCGTGGGCTCTAGAGCACAGGCTCAGTAGTTGTGGCGCACGGGCTTAGTTGCTCCGCGGCAGGTGGGATCTTCCTGGACCGGGGATAGAACTCATGTCCCCTGCATTGGCAGGAGGATTCCTAACCACTGAGCCACCAGGCAAGTCCGATTTTAACTTTTTGAAAATTATACATTGACCCTTCTATTGTCCTCTTGGAAACGAGACAATGTATGAAAATTGAAAATCATTCCCATCACAACTCTGATACATGGAGAAAATGTAACGTCTTTCTTTTCTGCCTGTTATTGAAGTAATCTTTTTCCAAGTGTCAAACACAGTTTAAATTTTGTCTGATCTGATGATTGTACGCAGCACCTTAAGGCAACAGTCGGGCTTTCTAGGGAAAAAAAAAAGGTAGGTCCTTCCAAGAGTCTTCTAGTTCATCCTTCTCTAAGGTGGTGTCTGGGCTCCAGGGAGGTGGGGTGTGTGGGTTATGTGTCCTGTGGCACTGGGTGTGGTGGCTGTCCTCGTCCCCTGGTCACTGGGGCTAGGTCCCATCTCACTCTTCTTTGCTCATGCTGTCAGCTGCTGTAGCTTGGCGGTGGTGTTTTGGTTCTTTGGTGGGTATGACTGCTCACCAGCACTCCCTGACTGTAGAGTCTCTGAGCCCTCTTCTTTCCTCCATCCGGCCTGATGGCTGTGCAGCTCACTTCAGTCTCTGAGATGGGGTGCTGAGCCTCGGCGTTGTCTCAGAGGCCACACAGAAAGCAGGGGAGCTCGAGAAAGCCAAACTTCAAGGCCACCGCACTCGGACCACTACATTTGCTAGGCTGTGTTTTTCAAGAAATGTATCCATTTCATCCAGATTGTCAAATTGACTGCAAGTTGTTTGTTTATACCACTCTCTTAATATTTTCTTTGCTCTTTTAAATGTTTATTTATTTATTTATTTATTTATTTATTATTGTTTGGCTGTGCTGCGGAGCATGCAGGATCTTAGTTCCCCAACCAGGGATCGAACCCGCGGCCCCTGCAGTGGAAGTGCAGAGTACTAACCACCGGACCACCAAGGAAGTCCCATCTCACTATTTTCTAGTATATGTAGAATCTATTGTAATGCTGCCCTTTAATTCCTGATATCAATAATTAGCATTTTCTTTCTTTTTCTTCACCAATTTATCAATTTTATTAGTTTCTTTAAAAAATTTTATTTAATTAATTTTTTTGGCTGCGTTGGGTCTTTGTTGCTGCGTGTGGGCTTTCTCTAGTTGCGGCGAGCAGAGGATGCTCTTTGTTGCGTTGCTCAGGCTTCTCATTGCGGTGGCTTCTCTTGTTGTGGAGCACGGGCTCTAGGTGCACGGGCTTCAGTAGTTGTGGCTCGCAGGCTCAGTAGTTGTGGCGCACAGGCTTAGTTCCTCCACGGCATGTGGGATCTTCCCAGACCAGGGCTCGAACCCGTGTCCCCTGCATTGGCAGGAGGATTCTTAACCGGTGCGCCACCAGGGAAGTCCCGATTTTATTAATCTTTTAAAAAAGCTAACCCTTGGCTTTGCTGTATGTTTGCTATCTAATTGATTTCTACGCTTACTTGACGGCCTTTGATTTTGCCGTTCGTTTTCCGCCTTCTTCAGTTGGAAACATACATCAATGAAGTTGAACCTTTCTTCTCTTTCCAACCTATGCATGTAGAGCTATCCATTTTCCCATAAGTAGTGCTTTAGCTGTAACCCACAAGCTCAAAATATTTTCTAATTTACATTGCGCTTTCTTCTTGGACCTATACGTTTTTTAAAAGTGTGTTGCTTAATTTCCAAACATTTAGAGATTTTCTGGTTGCCTTCCTGTTATTGATATCGAGTTTAATTCTGCTCTGGCATCTGACCACTGCTTCTCTGTGTGTGTCTCACCATCCCCAAGGGGCAAGGACCCTCAGTCCTCAGCGATCCTTCAACTTCTCTAATGCACCTCGCCCTGCCAAGTCCAAGTGTGGAGAAGTTGGGGGACACATCTCACCACCTTCAATCTCTCTTTCACCATCCCCCCTGCCATTTTTTGTCCTGCCTTCTTCTTTTGTTTTTCTCAATTTTACTTCCCCTGAGTCTAATTCGCCTTCTTGAATGCAGCTAATATCTCATTAAGAACAGAGACAAGGCTCTAAACCACGGCAGAAATTTATGAGCCAACTACTCTAAGTTGGTTTGTGATTTGCTAAATAAAGAAGGAAATAAGGGAGTTTGGAAAATTTCTTCTCAGGAAAATAGCCTGGCTTGCAAGGCTATTATTCTGCTGCATAATTGTATTTTTGATTGTGTCAGGAACTGAATATGAGCGTGACCTTTCTTTTGCATGCTGCCTGTAGCATTCTAATCTCCTCTCCAGCAGATCGTTGCCCAGGATGAACCGGGTGAAGGTGAAAGAGAAAAGCCCATTAACTTCGTAAAAACATTTTCCATCTTGCGGCCAGGGAAAGGTCTGTGCACGCTGAGAACAGCAATGGCTGATACCTGTGCACAGTTTACATTTTGGAAACGCGTTTCCATTAATGGTGATATTAAAGCAACAACCATGGGATTGCTTTGGTTACCAAGCTAAACAGGTTCATGAGACTATGTTCCAGTCTGGGCACCCGGATAGTGTGGTGCTTCTGGGGCCATTGGGGCGTGGGGATCCACAATGGCTCTGAGTAGTAAGTTCCTATGTTTGGAGGGAAGTACTTGGGGTGGGCATGGGGAGAGCCACGCCCTAGGAATGGGGTGGGGTCTGCCTGGGACACTGAACACCTGGAGACCGGCAATCAACAAGCAGAGAGATGATGAGGGCTGTGAACGAGGGTAGTGGCAGTGAGGACCAGCCTAGTGTGGGTAAGGCAGCCAGTGGAAAAGGGAAAACCCTTGGCTTTTGTGAACTTCCCTTCTTTTTCTGAAGCTCGGAGGACTCATTTACAAAGTCTCATTCATTTGCAGTGATCCAAATGTCTTACATCAGACCAGCGGCCAAAGAGATGTTTAGAAAGTTGAACCTACATTTCTAATTTCACAGCAATTTCATTTGTGCCCTTATGTAATTATTTACCTTTTCAACACTGGCAAAGAGCCTTTAACAGATTTTTCTTTTAAATGGAGAGAATCAGCCTTTCTTCTCCTCATAATGAAATTGATTTGCACAACTCGGATGAGCAGTACATGTGATACAACAGCTCTGCTCAGGCGGCCCTTTCAGACCTCAACCACAACCTTGGGGACAGGACTCCCCGAAAACGCATGGTTCTTCGTGCCCCTCATCCTCCCGAAGAAAACCTTCCACCTCCTGGAGAGCCTCTGCAGGGAGTGTCTTTTCATAAACAGTCGGGCTGACTCAGGTACATTGAGCCATTTTTGCTGTCTTAACATCTCAAAGCCCTTTCTCACGTGAAAACAGAAACCAGTCCCCTTCTTAGGAGGGGAGTGAAGTGGTTACAAGTTCAGGTCCTGGGACAAGATGTCCAGGCTCAGATTCTGGCCACCTGACGCACCAGCCATGTGACACTGGACAAGTGATGTAACTTCTTCAAGTCTCAGTCTCCTTATCTTTAAAATGGAGATAATAATATCCCAATGAGTCTCACTGGATCTCTGAAAAGAATAAAGGAAGATGTATGTCGAAAGTGCTAAGCAGAGTGTCCAACAGAGAGTAAACACGTGACGAAAATATTTGCTGTTGCTTTGATTTTTGTTTTGATGGTCCCTCCATAGGTGTGAGTCCCCCAAGATGACGGCAGGAGTAAAGATGCTCCCAACCTTCGGCCTGCACACCTGCCTGGCTCTCTGTGCTGGCTTCCCCCAAACACAGCCAACCACACAGCAAATCACCTGGTGTCCTCTGACAAGGGAACAACCACAACGACTGAATTATCCAAGAAGCATTCCTTCCACCCAAAGCTGGATCAGAGGGCTGAGGGCTGCACTCCGCCGGCTGTACTTGCTGGTACGAGGGGCTCAGGAGAGCGACACAAGCCTGTTTCCCCACAATGACTCAGACCCACAGAGGCAAGCTGCAGGTGACTGACTTGACTGTCCCCGGGAGTAATTAATCTCCCTGAAATTAATGATCCCTCCAAGGCAGGCAGCCACGGTGGCTGCACACCTTCAAGCTGCTAGACTCATCTGCATATGCAAAGATGTCTGTGAGGACAGATGACACCCCTGTGGGTGTCCACAGCCCTCGGGGATCCACAGGGCTCCCCACGAGTTCCGACACTGGTCAGGAATGGGGTCACCATCACAGGGCTCCTTACCTACCTCCTCCATTCTCATAAACAGAGGAGAAGAGTGTCCTTCAGAATGGGAGCAAATCTACCATGGAAAAGCTGAATGACTTTGAGCGAGTCACCGAGCCTGGTGTCCTCACCAGGAAAACGGGCAGGTTGGTTTGGCGGATTCCATCCTTGCATGTAGGGCACCGTGCAGAAGCCAGAAACCAAGGAACACCAGCCTCCTTCCTTCAGTGCATTTGCAGACTTCTTGGGGGAGGGGAGGGTTTGGGGACAGGGATTGGTTACGGAAACTTGACAGTTTGGAGACTGATCCTCTGAGACCAGGGGCATTTGGACGAAACTCGGAAAACAAATCACTAAATATTTTTTAAAAACCAGGCACTGTGCTAAATTAGTAGGGTGATGGAGGTCAGGGATGGATGGAGCCTGGGCAGAGGTTGGGTCAGGGACAGGGTGAGATGGGCTGCTTACTATGCACAACATCTAGAAGTAAAAACTGGGACGCCACACCTTGGCTGTATCAAATCACCTCTATCAAAATGCCCCCCTCTTCACAACTGCTGCACCGGTTCACCCTCCCAACACCCCGCAGTGTTCCAGACGCCCTAGCTCAGTTCTGGACACAAGCCTGCTTCTTGGTCGTGGCCCTCTTCAGTGAGGCAGGGATGGTGAGCTGCACAGAGCAGCAGGCTGAGGGGCGGCCCCCACCCCCAGAGTTTGAGTAATGGCTCTGCCTCTTGGTGGCTGTGTGACCTTGGTCAGTTTGCGTAGCCTCTCTGTGCTTTGCAACCAGAGTTCTTTCCCTGCTCCTCAGCTGTTCTTCCTTGTGGAGTCATGGGGAGATGATGAGGCAGGGGGAGGGGCTGCAAGACAGAACCAGTGTAGGGGCCTCCTGTGTTCCTCCATTTATGGTATCCTGTGGGGTTACCCCAGTGCTGACAGGGACCTAGTCAGACACCGGAGCAGCAGAAGCCTAGAAAATGGGATTCTCTCTCTGGGTCCCTGAAGCACATCCCAATGTGAGCTATAGAAGGGATTCAGGACAGGTGCCCTCCTGATCCAAGGGCCATGGTGCACATGTGTCTCCTGGGGGAAAACTGTCCAGGCTGGCTGACCTCCTCAGCTCAGAACCTCAGAACGAGCTCCCCCTGAATCGTGTTTATTTGCGTAACCTACTTGTGGGCTTGTCCGGCAGGGAGCAGCTGGAAGTGAGTTGCATAACGTCACTCTGGAAGGCTGCAGGGGAAATCAAGTCCCAGTTTCTATCTCTCTCCTGAGGACCAATCTTGCCAGCTGGCCATCTTCACTGGGATGTCCCGGTATGTTGCTCCTGGCTGCGTGGAGTCGCCATTGTGTAGTTCTGCAGTGAAGGCAGCCCTCTCCTCGCCCCACCACCCTGCCAACCCCTTCCTCCTCTCAAAAGGCTTGAGTTTGGCTCTGTCCCCTCATGATGATGGCCTGGAGCAAACTGCTGAACCCTTCTGAGCCTCAGCTAGCTCATCTGCAAAATGGGAAGAGCGGCAGTAACAACCTCATGGGGTGGTGATGAAGATTAAGAAGAATTAATATACATAAAGCCCTAAGAAGAGAGTCTTGTTCCTAGCAAGCACTGCAAAATATTCCTCAGCCAGCTGTCTATCTGGACTTGTCTTTTGCTGGAGCCTAGGTCTGTTTGGGCTGCTATCACAAAATACCACAGGCTGGGTGTCTTGTAAACAACAGAAGTTTATTTCTCACACTTCTGGAGGCTGGAAGCCAGAGATTGGGGTATCAGCACAGACAGGTGAGGGCCCTTTGCCAGGCTGCAGACATCTCACTGTGTCCTCACGCGGTGGAAGGGGCCAGGGAACTCTCTCTATGGTAAGGGTGCCAGTCCCATTCACGAGGGCTCCACCCTCACGACCAGTCATCTTCCAAAGGTCCCACCTCCTAATAGCATCACTTTGGGAGTTGGAATTTCGATATATGAATTTGGCGGGGACACAAACATTGAAACTGTAGCGGCTGAGAACCATACTGAATCCTGCAGGTTCAAATTCTTAGCCCAACATTCCCTGGAACATGTTGGAACAGGGAAGGGATCCCCTGAGTATTGCTCGGTCCATTTGCAAAACACCCCATTTCTTGGTCCCTCTGGGATGTTCCCACTGCACCGATATGGAACAGTGGCATCGGCTAATTATAGCCCGTGGGCCAGATCTGGTCCCCTCCTGTTTTTGCACAGCCCATGAGATCAGAATGGTTTCTGCATTTTTAAGTAGTTGAAAAAACAAAAGAACTGAAATCACGACACATGGAAAGGATATGTAATACTGATCTCAGTGTCCATAAGTGCAGTTTTCCTAGAACATGGCCACACCTGTGTGTACACATCTATGGCTACTTCTGCATGGCAGTGGCAGAGGGGAGCAGTGGCCTCAGACCACATGGCCCTCAAAGCCTAAAATATTTACTATCCAACCCATTACTGAAAAAGTGTGCTGATTTCTGTGTTAGAGGTCCCAAGAGATCCAGAGTAGCTGTTTTCTTTTTAAATTAATTTTTATTGGAGTAGAGTTGCTTTACAATGTTGTGTTAGTTTCTGCTGTACAGCAAAGTGAATCAGCTATACGTATACATATATTCCCTCTTTTCTGGATTTCCTTCCCGTCTAGGTCAACACAGAGCACTGAGTAGAGTTCCCTGTGCTATATAGCAGTTCCTCATTAGTTACCTATTTTATACATAGTATCAATAGTGTATATATGTCAATCCCAATCTCCCTATTCATCCCACCCCCCCCACCTTCCCCCTTGGTGTCCATACATTTGTTCTCTACGTCTGTGTCTCTATTTCTGCTTTGCAAAATAAGATCATCTCTACCATTTTTCTAGATTCCACATATACGCGTTAAGATACGATACCTGTTTTTCTCTTTCTGACTTACTTCACTCTGTATGACAGTCTCTAGGTCCATCCACGTCTCTACAAATGACCCAATTTCGTTCGTTTCATGGCTGAGAAGTATTCCATTGTATATATGTACCACAGCTTCTGTATCCATTCCTCAGTGTAGCTGTTTCATAATTAGTGTTTCCTAGATTTATTTGGCCACACCTTCCTTTTTCTTTCAAGTGACACCTGTTCACGTTCTGAGTGATGGGTGACAGCAGTGCTGCCTGGGTTCTCCTGGACCTTTTGTTTCTGTCAGCCACATCCTAGCTCCGGAGGCTCGGCTTTCTGAAGCCCTCCCTGTCCAGACCTTCCCTTCCCGCTCTTTCATAAGCCCTAGCGCTCTGACCCGGGTCCCTCCTTCTGGTCCCCTGCGGCCCACCTCTCTGTCCGATGCCCACTGCCAGACTAGCCATGTCAAAGGGCCGCATTAATCACCAACGTGCTACAGCTCCATCATCTCTAGGGTCAAGTCAGCCCTTTGGCCAAGACTTCAAGGCCCGCTGTGGCCTGGCTCTGCCCAAGACGCCCTGCCCCGTCTCCATTGCTCCTGACACACTGGGGACCTTGGTTCGTTCTAGTCCCTGCACTTTAAATGTTCACTCTCATTGACCAGCCAAAGTCCCCTTGGCCTGAGTGAGGGAAGTTATTGTTTAATGGGCAAAGAGTTTCAGTTTAGGAAGATGGAAAAATTCCAGAGATGAATGGTGGTGATGACTATACAAGAATGTGAATGTACTCGATGCCACTAAACTATACACTTAAAAATGGTTAAAATGGTAACATTGTATGATATGTATATTTTACTACAATTTTTTAAAATTAAAAAATAAAACTAAATAAAATTGACAGTTACACAGGAAATAAAAAAAAGTCTCCTAGGCTTAGTTCAATGGCCCTTTCCTCCAGGAAGCCCTCCCAGATCTTCTATGTCCCTCTTCAGAGGTGCCTTTCCCATAAGGCTAATGGTGCTTAAGTTTCAGGGCCCCTCACTTGCATGGGCCCCTTCTAATACCTTGGGAGGTATGTGCTCTCACAGTATGTTCTCATGGTCATGTATTTTAGCAAAATTTGCAAAAGCAAGATATATTAACTTCAAATGATTAAGAACACTGCATCTTCCTACTCTAGCTGCCCACCACCGGGCTCACTTCCCCTCCAGTCTGAGGCCTTTGAGAATCAGCGGCATTTGGGGATCAGGCCAAGAGGAAGTTCCGTTGGAAATACATTCAGTTTGGATCACTGGAATATATTTACCTGGTCCACCATGACTTGTGTATAAAAATGCCATGTGTAGCTAGGTTTCCCTGGCTACAGAGTGGCAGGGAAGATTGAAACTGAGGCCTGTCTGACTTGATCTTTAGAATCCACTGTATTGGCTTTCCCATGCTTTGATGGTCATGGACAGGCCTTGGATTCCTTAAGCAAAGGCAGGTTAGTCTATTTTCAGAGCCTTGCCAGCCTCTGACACTGTTTCCCACTCTCCATCTGTTCCCATGTGCTTTCCTGCCTCATGGACCCCCCGAGCTGCCCGGACTTCCCCAAAGTGGACTCTACACCTTTGTCTTGGGTCCGCTCTTCCTGGCCTGAAATGGCCTAGTTCAGCCATCTGTGTGGCTCTTACTGATTTCTTACTGGATTGGCATAAAATACTGACACCCATGAAGATGTGAGGAAGCTCTGAACACCCCACTGTAGTGTGGACATCAAAGACAGCTGGCTGGGTTTCCCTGGTGGCGCAGTGGTTGAGAGTCCGCCTGCCGATGCAGGGGACACGGGTTCGTGCCCCGGTCCGGGAAGATCCCACATGCCGCGGAGCGGCTGGGCCCGTGAGCCATGGCCGCTGAGCCTGCGCGTCCGGAGCCTGTGCTCCGCAACGGGAGAGGCCACAACAGTGAGAGGCCTGCGTACCGCAAAAAAAAAAAAAAAAAGAAAAAAAAAAAGACAGCTGGCTGCGTGTCATCATTCAGAATAGCTAAGATCAGTCCGCGCCTGAGAAGACTGGAAATGCCTTGAAATCTTAACCCCTGATAAGTGAGAAAACCATGATAGAGGTTTCCTCACATATGATAATTTAAGACATTATCAATAATGAGGTGCGAAGCTGAAAGAAACATTTGAAATTAAGCCTCCCCCCAAGAAATTAAAGTTTGGCCAACTGTGAAAGAAGATTGACACTATTTCTGTTTTCTGTAGAAATGATTTTACCAAAGTCGTTGAAATAGGAAGGGGAGATCAAAATTCAGCCCAAAATGTAGGAATAAGAATGTCATCCAGGTGGGGCAAGCAGTGAATTTATAAAATTATGTTAATTTTTATGGATTTTGTGATGTCTGTAGGGTTTTTATCTTTTTTGAAAACAAAAATGTTTTTGAAATGTTTTTATTATTTGTCATTGGCTGTGATTTATTTCCTCATTCGAAATAAAGATTCTCTTTTGTTCTTAATTTTGTTTTCATACTTTTGTGTTGCTTTATGAAGAAGGGCTCCCCAAATTGTACAAATTTTAGGGCTCATAAAATCTGTGTCTGCCCGTCCTTCATCCCCAGGGAGGACCAAGCTCTCCCTCTCTATATGGCTATCTTGTTTGGCCTGTTCCGCCAGGCGACCCCGATGGGGACATGGCTTACAGCCCACGCTGAACTGATCCCCCGGCCTGCGGATCTGTTACATGGAACTGCAGGCTCAACTTCCCCCCAGCACCCTGCCTCCCACCAAATGATAAGCTCTTCGCAGCGGAATCAGTTCCTAATCACCGTGTAAAGTGAGAAGTCTCTCCACGGAGACTCCTTTCTGGAAGTCCTGAGAACTTTCCAGACATCTCTTAAGGGGAAAAGGATTTTAGAAGCTGATTTGTCTCACTGATTCATTGATAAGAGCTCTTTAAAAATACATCTGTTTGGGATTTCCCTGGCGGTCCAGTGGTTAAGACTCCGCCCTTCCACTGCAGGGGGTACAGGTTCGATCCCTGGTCTGGGAACTAAGATCCCACATGCCGCAAGGTGCAGCCAGAAAAAAAAATAAAATAAAAATGCATCTGTTTATTGCAGGCACTTTGTACAAGATATAAAAACCAGTGGCACGTGTCACCTGTAAATGAAAATAAAACCAGTGAACAAACGCTCAAGCAGCCCTTGACGAGGGGCATTCTTTTCTCTTCAGCAGCCAGCATCGTTATTCTGAAGCCACCCAGACGTCCTGGGACACAGAGAAGTCCCCAGGAGCAACCTGGCCTCCTTCACCTCTGGGTCCTGCTTCGTGCCAGGCCCTGAGGGGAAGCCGCTGGGAGACTAGCGCTACGGGGTGAAAGTGCTGGAATCCAGCCAATACCAGCTGCTGTGCCCGAAAGCCTTAGTGCTCATTCACCGCCCCCTGGCCAAGGCCTTGGGGTGGGGAGAGGCACGGTACCTCTGCTTTATAAATAAAGAAACAGATTCCCAGGGTATCACACAGGTATTAACACATAGAAAATACAACTCTGCTATAAACTTCAGTGACTTTTAAGAAATTCACCTATAAAACATTAAATCATTCATATTAGTCCAGAAGAATCATTTTAATTTACCTTCTTCAATTTCAGGAATTGTTTTACAAGGTATGTTACAATTTTTCTCCAAATAATGTGGATACCTTGTCATCTTGTTTACTAAAATTTTTCTTTATTAAGGGAGAGATATTGAAAAGTCTCCCAGTTTTATTGGAACTGTGCTCTACAAATAATAAACTTCTATTCATATGGGAAAAAAAAAAAAAAAGAAACCTAGCAATGGCCCAGCCAATAGCAACTAAGAAGTGGGTGGGAGGTCCAAGGCTCATCTACGGGCAGCAGAGCCCCTGGGTGTGACCGCTCACTCAGACCACTCCCCGGGGCCAGGGTACTGGTGCTCAGGGCAGGAGGAGCCCTGCAGGGATGTCTCCTGGGAAGCCTTCCCACCAGAGTCCCACCCCCACACCCTCCAGAACAAATAGGGTTTGGGTGGGCAGGGAGCTCGCAGGAAAGGCCTTCCTATTTTTTTTTTTTTAATATCTTTATTGGAGTATAATTGCTTTACACTGGTGTGTTAGTTTCTGCTGTATAACAAAGTGAATCAGCTATACCTATACATATATTCCCATATCCCCTCCCTCTTGCATCTCCCTCCCATCTTCCCTATCCCACCCCTCTAGGTGGACACAAAGCAGCGAGCTGATCTCCCTGTGCTATGTGCCTTCCTATTTTTAACAGTCCAGATTTCCTAAGGCAGTGGGTGTCTAGGCGGGAGGGTGGCCTTTGCTCCGCTCCCCTCACTTCTTTTCCTCCTTCCCCTGTTCCCTCTCTCCCCTCCTCTCCTCCTCTCTTTCCCTCCCCTCCCCTCCGCTTCCTTTCCTGTCTCCTGCTTCTCCTTTTCTCATGTATTATACTCCAATCACTGTGTTTCACAAACACAATATTTTGATCGATTCAGTAGATTTTCACATAGTCAATACCTTTAAGTCAAGTAGAATCAGGCAAAAATTGTCCCAGTTTTGACCAGAGGGAGCCCTATTGATCTGGTTTTTATAATCTTTTGACATCATCTCAGTCCCTGAAATCTTCTTTGCTTTTTAGATCAACAAGATGTCTTTGGCATCAGTTAGCAACATTCCCTAGAATCAGTCATTTCCCTAAGGAGCACTGGCTCCCTTTAATGGGAACTTGTATTTAGGTACCAAAATCTGGGTCCTAGGGATGCTCAGTGCTACGAGGGTGTATTGCTTCTTGGTCTTTTCATTGGATCAAATCAGGAAAAATATCTTAAAAAATCATAAATGTATAATAATGCCAATTAAAATGAACAAATGAATATATCTCTTACCTCTTAAACTGAAAATCTTGGTTCCAAAAAAAAAATCATCTTTCCCCACGTCCATGCCTTTGTTCACACAGACCCCTCTGCCTCTAAAGCCCACTCCCCAGAGAAATATTTCAGGCCAAGTTCAAAACCACCCCTTCTGATGTGAATTGAAGATCTCCTTTCGGGTTCCTTATGGCTTGGCTTCAAGTGTGTGCTCTGGTCCAACATAGAAAGGCTTCAGCAGTCATGTGCCCATCTTCCTTTCCTCCCCCCGTTTGAGGGCAGGGACCCCCATACACCCCTCTGAGCAGAGGGGATGCTCAGTGGCTGGAGACAGTGAGGATGGCGGCCCCTACTCTACCTTCTGCCATCACCCAGTGTCTGGAGGACTGGACGGGCTCTCTGACTGTCAAGGAGGCAGGTACCCCTCAAGACCAGTGTGGGCCCCCTGCAGTAGCCCACCCGTTCTACCCATAGCATGACAGAAACACACTGCCACTGGCAAAACCACGGCGTCCTGATGTGACTTCTGACATTCAGAAATCCATAATGCTGGGCCTGCCTCCTGGATGCCTGCCTAGTGCAGCTGGGGAAGGAGGAGAGAAAGACCAAAGTCAAGTTCGTCTGCTCTTGCTAGCCAAGAACCCAGACACGCAAAATGGCAATAAGCCCTATCTTCTGCCTTGATTCACATCTAACACTTTCACATCCATATCCCATTTGCATTCCTATAACGCCCTTGGGAGGTGGGCAGAGTGGGGACTAGTATTCCTATTTTATAGATGGGAAACTGAGGTTTGGAGAGACCTCCTTATCCAGGCAGATATCTCTGAGCCCATTATACATGACATAGGTTGAGAAGATTTGGGGACACCACCCTAAAGTGACTGCATTTTGACTGCATCACGGTCACTCCAAGTGACTGACCCTGTTGAGAGGCAGGCCAGATGGACGGGTCCTGAAATGAGCTCCTTCACCCCAGACGCCCTTCACTCTGCTTTCAGGGACTTCGTGGCTAGTTTGAAACCTGCAGAAACTCTCCTGGCCCACCAGGGGACTCCTGTGAGCCTGGGGAAGAATCCTCAGTTTCCACGGACTCAGGGCCAACACCCCCTGGGGCAGCAAAGGGCGGCCAAGATACGGTCCCATCCGGCTACTCCTCACCAGAACAGCTCTGAATTGTCTGTTTTCTAAATTGGGTCTCCTATGTCCTCCACCAGACAACGTCAGCGTAGTGTGGACGTCCAAGGTCACAAAAGTGTCCTCTGGTAGATTTGGGCAAAGATATGCTATGCTTGGGCTGCAGAATGGCTATGAGTTTAATTTTGTTTTAATTTTAAAGAATTGGCCATTGGGAGATTTTAGATAAGATTCAGAATTTCTGCTTTTGGAAGATTGTCTGGTCTGGCGATCCTGGGCCTACATACCTGCTCGGCAACGTGTAGTGGGAGCTAAGTTGCCAGTGTCCCTTTTAGACTGTTCCTGGGTCTCATTTTCCACAGTCTCCACCACTCCCTATTGTCTTAGACCCAGCCTCCTTCAGTCATTATGTCCCCTGCCCGGCTTCTGGAGGTATTTGATTTTGCTATCCCAGGCATGTGTTGCTTAAAGAAGCAGGTCTTGAGTTAGAACATGCAATCTTTGTTACCCAGGGAGGTCCAGAGCCTTGGACTTGTCAAAGATTTCGTCTGTGACCATGCTGAGCTGTAGTTTCCATCTGCCAATCCTCTGATTCCTTTCAACCACATCCTCTTCACTCAGGAAGGAGGCTGTGCGTTTCCCTTGACCTTTCCCCCAGAACAGATGTGGGTCAGCACAACCAGCAAGGCCTGGCTTCCGGAGCCTCCAGGCTCTCCTATGTGGCCTGGTTGTTGGGGGCTTTTAAGCTCCCCCAGCTTGGTAAATGCAAAGTTAGGTCTCTCCAAGGTATGCTGGAAAAATTACACATTGGGCAGTGGCCACTGCAATGGTTACTAGACACTTTACCACCCAGGGAATTCCCTTTGTCCACTGTCACCTAGGCTTGTTCTCTGAACCCCCAGGAGACCTAGAAGGGTGGCCACTGGGTGGGTGAATGAGGAGTGGGGTGGGCAGG
The DNA here is from genome assembly GCF_964374135.1 of Grampus griseus. NCBI lineage: Eukaryota > Metazoa > Chordata > Mammalia > Artiodactyla > Delphinidae > Grampus > Grampus griseus. The sequence continues at coordinate 143,942,801 of NC_139018.1, read as the reverse complement.
ACCCTGAAATGGGGGAGTCTTCACAGGTTGGTGCCCAAGAGCTGCAGCACACGCCTTGGACAAGAGGTCAGAGATATTCTCCAGGGCCAGCCAGGTAGTGACACATTAAGAGAATCCAAACGCTTTAGTGTCATCACCTCCTTTCCTACCTTTCCTGCAAAATTTCAGATGCAAAAGCATCTCTCTCCACCCCCTTGGGTAAAGAATGCCTCCCAACTGGGAGCCCGTGAGATGAGGTGGCATGCAGACCAGACGTGGCCATCTCAAACTGGGCTCAGTTTGAGTTAGTGACCAGTGGGGCAGCCTGGGTGGGTCGCTGTGCTTCCTCACGAGAATGGGGCAGTGACACCCACCTCTCGGGGCTTCCGGCTTAGATGGAGCAGGAAACATGGGAGAGCGGGCTCCCCTGGTGGCACAGTGGTTGAGAATCCACCTGCCAATGCAGGGGACAAAGGTTTGAGCCCTGGTCTGGGAAGATCCCACATGCCGTGGAGCAGCTAAGTCTGTGCGCCACAACTACTGAGCCTGCGTTCTGGAGCCCGCGAGCCACAACTGAGCCCACGTGCCACAACTACTGAAACCTGCACGCCTAGAGCCGGTGCTCCGCAACAAGAGAAGCCACAGCAATGAGAAGCCCGTGCACCGCAAGGAAGAGTAGCCCCCGCATGCCACAACTAGAGAGAAAGCCCAGACGCAGCAACGAAGACCCAGTGCATCCAAAAATAATAAAAATAAATAAAATAAAATAAATAAATTTATTTTAAAAAACAAAACAAACATGGGAGAGCATTTTGCACAAGTGGAAAGAATGGTGTTGGTGGCCTCTGGGGGAAAGCAGCGGGGGTTGGAGGAGTCTGACGCTCTGGGCCATCTGCAGAGCGAGAGGAGTCTGGCTCCGCTGGAGCACGGCGCAGCGCAGCGTCCATCTTCTGGATCTCCCCATCCGCACAGAGGCCGTCACGCAACACCTGGCCGAATTTCACATCCCAGTCACCAAGGGTGTGGGAAATGGGAAGATGAGTCCAGCTGTTATTACTCATCACCCTTCTCTGTTTAGAGTCCTTGAAAATGTCGGCTTGTTTTCTGCAGAACACAGAGCAATCCTCTCACAGTCTGCTAATGCTTTCTTTCCTCTGAGCCCAGCAAGCCAGATTCAAGTGAACAGATGAGGCCTGAGAATTTATGTGCAAAGCCCCCAGCTCAGGACGATGGGGGACACGCTGGTAAAGGATGTGTTGAAATCAACAGGCCCTAAAAGCATCCTTTTATTATTCTTGATAAACTGAACCGTGGGGAGGGGCAGCCTGACACACGGTTGACTATGGCAGGCTGGGCTTGTAGCTGCCTGCTCCACAGGTAAGACACGGGGGACAGAGCCAGACCTCCCTCTCCCAGGAGGACATGCAGAAAATTAAGGGGTCTCTTTTTCAGGAAAGTAAAGGACCGTCATTGATGAAAACTGGGTAGACTCTCCTCTGAGTCTGTACAGAAGGGCTCACAGCAAAGGGTGATGCTGGTGGACTGGTCAGCAAGGATTGGATAGCTTTGCACAGTGCTGGTTGTAAGAAAGGTTAATCAGACCCAGGCACAGTCCTCTGCAATCAAAGCAAAGGTGACACAGTGACTAGGACTTACGTTTCTGATAAGTTTCCTGGTGATGTCGCTGCTTTTGCAGACCCTCCGGAGCTCTTTGGACTAGATCTGTGCCACAGAGAAGGTCACTTCAGCCCCTGATACGCTAAGTACCTACACCTTCAGATACACAATCTCGTCTGTATTCCAGCCCTCCCTGGACAGGGAGAGAGTATAAAGGTTGAGACTAGGAACCGCAGCCAGTCCCTGGGTTTTGAATCTCAGCCCCGATCCCATTTCCTGGCAACGCACCTTGGGTCAATTATTTAATCTGTTGGTGCCCCAGTCTCTTCACGGGTAAAATAGGGTGACGGTTACAGCAGCAACCTTATAGAGTCAAGATAAGGACTAGAGGAGTGACGTCACAGAAAGCACTAAGCATAGTGCCCACATGTAGAGATGATGGTGCTGTTATTCTATCCCTCTGCAGGTGATGACTTGTAGCTGAGCAGTTTGGGGAAATCAGGCCTTGGGCATCAAGAGCCTCTAGGCTCTGACCCCAGACATCCTCGTGTTGCCCTTGGCAATCGTGTGTTTGCCTCAAGACTGGAATAAACATGGTCCCTGAAGAGACTTATTCTGGTTATTTATTCATAAACAAATAACAGTCATTTGTTTTGCTGATGAAGCTGAAGGCTGACTGGGCTCAGCTGGGTAGTTCTTGCTCGGAGTTCTGACGTTCAGTTAAGGTCGGGTGCTGGGTGGGGCTGGGGTCCTCTGGAAGGCTCCGTGGCTCACGGGTCTCACGTCCAGGCTGGGAAGACTCATAGCGGGGGCTGGAGCAGGCAGGCTCCTCGGTGACGTGGTCTCTCCACGTGGCGACCTCAGGCAGCTCAAGGGTCACAGAGCAAGTGTCCCAAGAGAGGCCAGCATTGGTCGAACGGTCTTTTCTAACCCAGTCCAGAAGCCACAAGGCATCCCTTGCACCTCATTTTGTAACCGAGCAGGACCCTAGGGGGCCTTCCTTCCCCCTAGATTCTCTGCTTTAGCTCCTCTCTGAAGTACCTAGGTAACAGTATTTGATGCAAATTTCCGGAGTTGTTTTGCAGATGTGAAAACCCCCCACCAAATGGAAGATGTTAACTACTTGATGACCACGAGCACATTGCCCCAGGCCTCCCAGAGCCTAAGGACTGACAAAGTTAACTTCTGTGACACCACCCTGTTCCCTCATCAGCAGCCCATCAGTGAACTCTGCGACCCCCTCCCTCACCTGGCTTTTGAAAAGGCTTTGCCAAAACCCTTCGGGGAGCTCGAGGCTTTTTAGGGCCTGAGCCACCCGTCCCCTTGCAATAAACCTTTCTCTGCTCCAAACTCCGATGTTTCAGTTTGTTTGGCCTCACTGTGCATCCTCACTGTGTCTCGGGCACACAAACTCGTGTTAACAATTTTATTCACTGAGGCAGCCCCGAAGGCCCGCCTGGGCTCAAGGTGGGGTGGGGGTGGGGGGAGCATGGGCTCCACCTCTTGATGGAATGAGTGTCAAAGAATTTGTGGACATGTTTCAAAACCACCCTGAGGCTCTGTCCCTGCTGCCCCTATTTCTTTCTGCCACCACTCTCGCTGCCTGAAATGCCACCCTGCCTACCTGTGCTGCTCAATCCCTGCCCGTCGTCCAAAGTCCTCATCAAACTCACTCTCCAAGAGTGAGCCCTGCCCCAGGGCCACACCGAGCCCTACAGCATCCTCTACTCTTGACACAAGTCATTGGTTTTATGCTCACAAATTCCAGTTATGTAAACAAGCAAATGAGAAATAACACCAAAAAGGTATGTGTATATGGGGGAAAAGGTATGTACAGGAGGAACTACCAAAATGATAGTGATGTGCTGGGGATCGTAGGTAGTTGTTATTTCCTCCTTTTTTTATTTTTCGGTATTTCCCCAAACTTCTACAAAGTATATCTATAACTTGAATAATCAGAAAAAAAATTTTTTCTGAGCAAATACCTTTAAAAATAGGTATTTTTCTGCTCTGAATCCAAAGGACTCAGCTATTAAGCTATTAAAATCTTTCTCCTCCAAAGAAGCAAACTGAGATAATTTCAAAGTTTACTCTGTATAAACGTGAAAAAAATACCACAAGACAGATCAAAGATGAATATATAGATTGAAATTAGAGCAATAGATTGAAATTGGACTTTTGTGGTAAAAAAGTAATGGTCAAAGACACAATTGCCTTAGACCCAGAAGCACAGGTTTCTTTCCAGATACAGCCTCCGCTGTTTGTCCTTCTGTGATTTTCCAGGGCTGGTGCCACGGAGATTGAGGCCACGTCAGCCCGGACAGCAAAGCTTTGGCTACAGGTCGTGCTAACAGCCGGCTGTGTCGTGACTTTTGTGGAAAACAGGAAATTACAAAATGCCCTTGAGTGAAGCCCGTTGTGGGAACGAATGTGCCTCTCTAGGTCGAGAAGGAGAGAGAGCATTCGTGTTTCTGTCCAGACAGAAGGAGCTGTGGACCTGGAGGGGTCCACAGTTTAAATCAAGCAGGGGTGCAAACAGTGCTAATTTCCCCAAGCAGGGAGTGTGATTCTCAAACTTTAGGTTCCAAAGTTTAGCGTGCTAATCATCTCTCTCAGAGCTTGTTGAAACATGCATTGTCAGCTCTGTGCCGGGTTGAGCCTCTGAATGTGAATCTTACAACGAGCCTCCCAGCTGATTCTTCGAGAATTTCTCTGTTTCGTTCTTGCAACGTCAGGTACAATCAGAGTCAGATTGCACACGCGCTTCTGCAGGCCTGCTGCATGGTAAGCGCGGTGCTACTTGTTTTCACATGTTCTCTTCTGTATGCTCCTCCTGGAACTTCGGAATTCAGCGTTCGTATCTCCATTTTATGCGCGAGAAAGCTATGGCTCAGAGTGGCGGGGTGATTTGTCCGTGGTCACACAGCTGTAAGCAGTGGAGTTAAGATTTGGAGACAGGTCCGGGGAACTTGGAAACCCAGAGTCCCTCGTGTCCCCAGCATTAGTCGAATGGCCTTTTCTAACCCAGTCCGGAAGCCACAAAGCATCCCTTGCACCTCATTTTGTAACCGAGCAGGACCCTAAGGGTTCCTTCCTTGGAATCACAGGTGGGGAACCTCTCGTCTGAATGGGGGAGTGGAGGCACTGAGGGGACGGGGAGCGGAGTGGTAAGAGGGGAAATCAATTCTTTTTTTTGGATATCTTTATTTTTATGCTTATTTATTATTTTTTTTAAATTTATTTTTTAGCCATGCCACGTGGCATGTGGGATCTTAGTTCCCCAACCAGGGATCGAACGGGAACCCTCTGTGTTGGAAACATGGACTCTTAAGCACCGGACCACCAGGGAAGTCCCGGAAATCAATTCTTGATAGAAATACTGCAGACCCAACCTCCCCACACTCACAAACTCATTATCTTTCTGAGGAGCATTCTCAGAAATCAGAGAAAGTGCTGAACCAGAAGACAGATTGTTAGGAGAGTTTCAGTCTGCTGGGCATGTATATTGATTAACAATATTGTCCTTGGTCGCTTGGAGATGCGGCCAGTGGGGAGGTGCAGGAGTTTCAAAGCGTGGTTTGCCAATGGTGGCAATGTTTCTCCCTTCTGCTGTAGACACTGAGAACGACTATCTTAGTGTTGTAACTGGGGCACAGGGAAGGGAGACATATGCTCTGATCATACTAGACAATTCCGCCTGATGGTCGATACTGATGGAGCCCAGGTCACCTCCTGGGAGTCAAATCCAGAACGTCCATTTGGCCAGTTCGTTGGCCCACTGGACAAGAGCACCCTTCCCAAACATCAGTTAATAAGAGAGGGGAGCAGACTATTTCCAAGAGGAGGGCCATCTTGGAAGCTGAACAACTGCCTTAATGATGGAGGTTTGGATGCAGGTCCATCCACGCCCTCCAGAGACCTGGTACTTGTGGCTGGTCCTCTGTATGGGGTCTCGTTACTGTGCCAGCCTGGACTGCACCCTCTCAAACAGGCCAAGTTCAAGCATCATTCCCTCAGATGTTGTTATGGACTTAATTGTGTCCCCGGCTCCCCTCAAGTCATATGTTGAAGATCTAACTCCCAGGACCTCAGAATGTGACTGTATTTGGAGATGGGGGTCTTTAAAGAGGTAATGAAGGTAAAAGGAAGTCATACAGGTGAGTCCTAATTCAATACAAGTGGGCTCCTTATAAGAAGAGGAGATTAGGACACAGACACACAGAGGGAAGCCAGATGTGAAGACACAGGGAGAAGGCGGCTGTCTGCAAGCCAAGGAGAGAGGTCTCCGAAGAAACCCACCCTGCTGACACCTTGATCTCAGACTTCTGGCCTCTAGCACGGTGAGAAAGTAAGTTCTTGTTGTTTAAGCCCACAGCCTGCGGTACTGTGTTACAGTACCCCAGGAAATTAACACAGATGTCCTGCTTGTACAAGCTACACCTGATTCAATGCAGGCAGCCCAAGGTGGGCACAGGTGAGCTCCCCGAGGCCCACTGGCAACACTGCATCAGGATAATCTAGAGGCCACCACTGAAGGCTGGTACTTCTGTCTTAGCAAGTTTGGGGACATGTTGAGCCGCACAGGGGTAGATTTTGTCAATGTCCCTATGGCTTATAAGACGGCTTGGGGAAAGGTGAGGGGGCCGTCATCTTACTCCTATGTCTTAAAACTCCACAGTGTCCCTTAAAACTCCCCAGTATCTTCTTACTGCCTACAATGCCCAACGAAATACCATTTCAGGAGCCAACCCCAGGCAGTTGTTGAAGATTCTGAGGCCTCATTCTGGCTGCGTGGGAAAGAACGTCATGATTGACTAGCAACGTCTGCTCTGGGCAAGTGAAGGAGGCGTGACAGATGTGTCCAATCCGTTTGCACACAGGGAGCTCAATCCGAGCCAATGAGAAGTCAGTGTCACCGGAGAGAGTTGGATGTCATGATGAAGGCCATACACTTCCAGGACACTTGTTGACTATTAATGCCAACCGCTGGAGGACAAATAGAATGTCACCTCTGGTCAACTTGTTATGGCTACCTGTGCATGAAAAGTCATGTCCACGTTCATGTCCACGGAAACAACATCATATTTCAATCCCAATGTCTGCCATGGGCGTGGGTTGCAGGAGTGGCTGCTTCTCTAACCCTGCTCAATCTGTAGGGGAAACTCAGGGCTCCTTTCTGTCACGCCATCCCAAGGGCAAGGATTAAATGCCATTCTGGAGTCTGTAGGGTTCTATGTGCCAAGGCATTAGGAGTCAGATCTTTTAGAGGAAGGGTCCAAACCCTTCTAGGGCCTGGCCTCCCTACCTGGGGTATGCATACCATGGAGGGGGTATGCATGCCATGGAGGGGGTATGCATGCCATGGAGGGGGTGTGGCCCAGGATAGAAGGGCGCTTCCTTCCCAGAGTGGTGTTGGTAGTAGGCTGCCTTGCTTTATATTAACACAAAGCTGTATTATGGAGTAGAATAAAATACTTAAAAATAATGTAAACATTAAAAAATCTCAAAAGAATTAAATTTTTTTTAATTCCATAAGAACAGAGTGTAAACTGTATACTGAACATGAAATGTGTGCCTTGAGGCCAGTCATTTACTGAGACCCAGAGGCACGTTCACTCTTTTGTCATTGAGTCAGCAAGAGGGCAGGACATGACTAAAGGGGACAGGCACGCTGAAGGATGCTTCTTTGTATGGATGCCGCTCTGTGCTACAGGGGTCTCTTATGAGATGCTGGCATGAGGGATCCCAACTTCACCTGTTCCCATCAAGGATGTTGGCCTTCTATATTTCCCTTGAAATAAGTTTTCCAAGGGGGCTCCATCTGAAGGGCTTGAAGCATCATTGTTCCTGGGGGGACCGCCTTCAGGAATGGCCAGCATAGGGCCCTGTGTTCAAGAACACACAGAGGAAACCTATGGAGCACGGATGTCCGTGGTAAAGACAGGGGCAGACTCCGGAAGGGGGGTCCACAAGGGCTTCGTTCCTATGTGCTAGGCTCTTTCATATACATCACCAACTATGATTTCCACAACCACCCAGCAAAGAAGGCAATGGTTTCCTAAGTTTAAAACAGGGAAACCGAGTCTCAGAAAGAGTTAGGAGCTTCCATGTCATAACTGATTGTATAGAGACCAGTTACAGAGGGACCACTTCCCAGGCTGAAACGTGAATGACCTCATTTAACTTCACCCTCACAAAGTGGAACTGGTCATCATAGTTAACGGCAGCTACCGTTCTGTTTTGTTTTTTGTTTTTTTTTTGAGTGCTGACTCTACATCAGGGATGTTTTTGTTTTAGCAACTTCATCTGCTATGTCAGAAGAATATAGGTTTCAAAATCAGATGATCCCAGTCTGGAAGAGCAGCTTTCCTACCCTTTAACCTTGGGTAATTCAAGTTGCTTCTCTGATCATAAGTTTCCTCATCAGGAAAATGGGAATGATAATTGTTTCTCTGGGAATTAAATGACAGCATGTATAAAATGTTTGGCATACAGTAAGTACTTAACAAATGGAACTGACTTTTAGGTATCAGTTCTCCTAGGGTTTATAAATGAGAGAACAGAAGCTCAGAAAGGCATCTCGATTAAGTCAAGGTCATCTGAGCACAGGCAGAGCCAGGACTAAATGCTGATCTGTTGGATGCAAATGTCAGGGCTCCTTCTCCGCTATGGACACAAGATAACTGATTTTCACGGGGCTGGTCCCCAGGCGTCAGGAAATGCATACATTCTCATTAGCAAGCTTTCTAATTGTAGCGAAGCACGGGATGCACTTGAGGGATATTTTCTTCCCAAACAAATCAAATATTTGAAAACATTGCCACTTTTAATGTTTTAATGTGAACTTCAGTTATCTAAAAAATTCACTGACATGGACCATTTCCAGAGCCTTCGATGCCAAAATTCAGAGCCATTATGGTCTCCCTACACATCAGGACTTACTAGAGCATTAGCCTCAGAGTCTTGGAACTTGGTCAATTTTAGAAACACTCTTCTTTCTATTGTGGCCGGACAGGATAATTTAAGGACATTTTCCTTGATACCATTTCATTCTCCATGTAAATCTTGGAAATGTTGTCGAATTTGAATGATACTACACACAAACCACCTAAGGACTGCAGATTTTGAGTCTGTGCTGTGATGGTGTGGCCTGGCCGTGTAAATATTTGTTGGAGAAAAATTAACTAGCGGGGCAGTATATTCAGAGTGGCTACGTTTTTCATTAACCCTGTAAGTAAATGAACTGGAGAGACATGCCGTCCTCTGAATCACAACTTATAAGCAGTTAATAGAACTATTTCTCTTCAGGCTAATTCAGGTTCCTACTATTTTAAAAGCCCTTTATTTTACCATAACCTTGTCTATTTTAAATTTACATCTTAACTATCTAATCGCTGGAAATTTGCTATAAATTTCCAAACATATTTGAGTTCAGAGACACATTATACTTCAAGCATTCATTACTTGGACGTTGTTCAGAAATATAAAATACACCTGAAAAAAAAGTGACTGGGAAATGAATCGTTTGGAATAAGACTATATTAAAGATCATATAGAATCAACTAACAGCTGACCCACAATATCTCTTTTGGATAAATGTGAAGTCATTGTTTCCAGAACTGTTTTCCAGGGTAAGTGTTTTCTTGACAATTTTCCTTCTCCTCAAAGCTGCTGCACGTCTTAGGCTGAGCCATCCCTGAAAATGTAGCCTTAATCCAAATCCAATTCGTAAATCACATCTAAGGCCTTGGATGTCTGGCTTTCTGATGTCCTAAACCCACTTTGTAGGTTTGCAAAGACCACCAATCAGGTTATTACAGCTCATCTCAAGTGGTGGCTTAAAGAGACGGAGGGAAAGTACAGGAGACCCAAGTTACCTGGCACCTAGGCATCAACCCCCTAATTTCCTGGGTACATATTTTATGTAAACGAGTAAGATTGCATCATAGATACTCTGATTTTCTGGTTGGAATCTGGGAGGTTCGGGTACACCCACACAGTGATTAAGAAGATCCTTCAAGTTGATGCAGAAGTGGACTAGAATGGAATCTCTCCCAGGAAAGGCCCGGCCTGGGACTTTATTTCTGGGTCCAAAGCCACACTGTGACCTTACTGAGCATCTAGTGAGAAGGTGTATCACCTTGGTCTTTCCTGACAGGTTTTCCCTTCCAGAACTTTCCTTATGAGCAATGGAGACTATTATAAAATTCAGTTCCATAATGCATTCCCCCAAAATCACCCAGTCATTCTCCACTTCTACACTGACAAGGGAAAAAATATTTGAAAGGTTGTATGAGGCTTTTCGCTGCAGATCAGGACAAAATCCAACGGGGCCTGACATTTTAGAAAGGCTGCCACCAACAGAACTTTCCCCAGAAGTTACCTCAAATGTGACCTTCATCAACTACACTGAGAAAAATCTGTTCCAGGTATACTGTCAGCCACAAGAAGGGACTGAATTTTAGGCACTGAACTTAACAAAAAGAAATTTCTAACTTTGATTCAGTTTCAACTCAGACTCCTTAAACCCCCCAGCGGAGAGGGGCCGAGGACCCCCAAAGGGAGAGGGGACGGCCCAGTTGAGTGACTACGCCTTGAACACAGCACACCGCTCTTCCAGGCTTTAGAGACCCGAGCCCCGAAGCAGGACTGGGGCCGCTGCAACGCGGAGTCCGGCGCGGCTCCCACCCGGGCGGCCCAAGGCTGCTGCCACCTGCCAGCCCTCCCGTGCCCACCGAGGCGCGCCCCGGGCGCCGTGCCACCAGGAGGGGCGTCCCGGTCCCGGCTGGCCAGGCGGGTCCCCTCGCGGAGGGGGCGGCGGGGCCCGGCGGGACCCCAGCGAGCAGATCCTCCGCCTGTGGCCGGCGGGCTGGCTCCGCGGCCGGGAACCCACCCGCGCAACGCCGCGGCACCGCCGACCGCGCTGCGCCCCAGCCCCGCAGGCGCCGCGGCGGCGGGTCCCGGGATGCTCCTGTAATGCTTACCGGGCGAGGCCGTCCCGAGCGCTCGCTGCGGCGCGTGCCGGCCAGGGGCTCGGGGCGCAGAGGGAGCTGTCCAGGCCCGGCTCGGCGGGCAGCGGCCGGGCTGCGGCTGAGTCAGCGCCCCGGCGGCGCGGGCGAGCGCGGGCCAGCCGCCGAGAGGGGGGCTCTGAGCGGAGCCGCGGCCGCCCTGGCATTTTAAAGGCGAGGCAGCTGGATGCTGTTCAAGCGGAAACGCAGGGAAAAACTTCAGCCCCCAGACCAGAGCGTGGATAGCGCGGAGGGGGGCCCAAGAGCCCCTTTCAGGCGCGCAGACCAGCCTGGGCTTCTCTGATATGCCGTTCACAGGCGTTCCCATCAGATATTTCCTTCATGGGAAAGCAGATACCTCTCTCAGAGGATCCGCCTGCATTATGCTTCATAGTGAGACAAACGTTTCCATCAAAGTTCGGAGCAAGACCAAGAGGCTGGTTTGGAAAGTCTGGTTAATGCAATCAGACAAGAAAAGGAAAAAGGTGTAAAAACACTGAAGTTGTGCCTTTGTAAAACAAAAAATTGGGGGGGGCTTTAAAAAAATTGGGAAGTAGAAGAAAAGCAATGACTATATGCAGCAGATGTGATTGTTTAGATGGAAAATCCAAACTGAAGATTGAGTGAAATAGTAGTCTTTTCCAAGGAACTGGCAGGTTACAAAATAAACATCCCAAATTCACAGCGTTCCTGTGCATTTAACCAGTTAGAAATGCCAGTGAAAAAAAATATCATTCTTACTACTAGCAAAACCATAAAAAGCTAGGAGGTGCAGGAGGGAGATGTCAGCCCAGCCTATGGTCCCTCGTACCATAGGAGGAGGTATGGAGGTGCTGCTGTTCTGTAGCCTGTTTCCGGGCGGTACCCACGTGCCCTCAGGATATACACTAAAGTAAGAGGGGAAGGGTATGGCATGGAAGACCCCTGACTACCTTAGTCATGCATGCCACCCTCCTGTCACCATTTAAAGGGGGAAGGATCGTAGCTGGCCTGCATCTTGGATGGGCATCCAGGATCGCCTCTTGCTGAAGGGGGCGGGAGGTGGAGAGAACTGGAGAGCCGGGAGAGGGTACGAGATCCCGGCCCAGAAAGAGATGCAGCCAGAGGAAACTATCTGGGAGAGGATTGGGAAGCAGAGGACAAGTTTTCGGGAGGTTCTGGAGCTGCAGCTCCAGCAGAATAAGGGGGAGGACTCTGGAGAGAGGCAGCAGGGGAGAGGCAGGAAGGGGGTGGAGGGAGGGATTATCAAACAGCTGCCAGAGGGGCTCATATTTTGTGAAGAGAGAAAGACATGATTTTTTAAAAATTTTATTTTATTGAAGTATAGTTGTTTACAATGTTGCGTTAATTTCTACCATACAGCAAAGTGATTCAGTTACATATATATATACATACATATATATATATACACATTCTGAGAAAGACACGTTTAGAACAAGCTTTCAGAAAGTCTTGCTGAATGGTTTACAATGTAACCTTCTCTTGTCTCCTGGAGAAAATCCTTAGTAAAGATCCCATTACCTGGAATTCTTTGGGAACCTGCTTTGGGGAAGGTCTTAATGTGCCGGGGAAGGGATGGGGGGGTTCTGTGGGGTGCAGGGCAACAGCAAAAGCTCTGGTGCCATGAGACACTCGAAGGTTTTCTGGAAGCGAGATCCACAACAGAGACCAGCTGGCTGTGACCACGGGTGAACTTCTGGAGCCAGACAGATGTGGGTTCAAATTCTGGCTTTGCTACTTATTCACTGAGAGGGTTTGGGCTTTTTACTCACCATCTTCACGTCCCGGGTTCCTTCCCTGGACAGGAGGATAAACGGGTGTCTGCATTTTAGGAGTGTTGTGAGGACTGAACCAGGTTGCACAGGTGAAACGTGAGTGCGGAGCCTGGTGTATAATGAGTATGCCAAGGGTGAGAGAATAGTTAAAAGTCATTAAAGATGGACGCATCAATTGAAATGGTTGCCAGTTATTAGAGTAATGCTAATGAAGACTGTGGGAAAATGTTTGTCATATGATAATGAGCAAAACATGATGAAAACCACTCAACAATGTACAATTATTTATTCAGATGAATAGTGGAAGGAAGAGAAAAAAATGAAAACCAAAAATGGTTGATTTGTTAGGGTGATGGGATTCTGAACATCTTCCTTTGCATTTATTTTACTTTATTTTATTTTTGGTACGCGGGCCTCTCACTGCTGCGGCTTCTCCCGTTGCGGAGCACAGGCTCCGGACGCGCAGGCTCAGTGGCCATGGCTCACAGGCTCAGTGGCCATGGCTCACGGGCCCAGCCGCTCCGCGGCATGTGGGATCTTCGCGGACCGGGGCACGAACCCGTGTCCCGTGCATCGGCAGGCGGACTCTCAACCACTGCGCCACCAGGGAAGCCCTTCCTTTGCATTTTTTACTACTTACATTGTTGTGATATTTGTACCCACCAAATCCACAGGAAGAAATGAGTGCTCTCCCCTGGAGGTGACTATCGTGGAGGCTTCTAGTGCTCACCCACAGTGATTCTCTCCTCCTGGGCACATGGGAGGGTTATATTTGACTCTTTCTGGTTAATGGATTGTGAGTGGACATGAGTGTGTCCCCTCCAGGATGAAGCCTCTAATTGCCAATGCAAAGGCTTCTCAGCACCTGCTTCTCCTGCCAGGTGATGGAGAAAGCCATGGATTCCAAACAGTACAGCCACAATATGGTAGAATTTCCATCAGTCAGGGCTCTTGAAGGACTGCATAGAGCAGAGCTCCCTACTGACCCCTACTGGTCACGGACAACTTGAGCAAGAAATAGATTTCATAGCATTCAGCCACTAGATCTGTTGGTTAAATTTTGCACAGCATAAACCAGCCCATACCTTACCCATACCTCTGCTTGCTACAGCAGTGTGTGCAGAAGTGCTTTCCTGAGATGGAAGCAGGCCGGCAGGTGCCTCACCTGAGTCTCCCTGTGTCCACAGAGGCAGAGGAGAAGCAGCTCGGTTACACCTGACTCGTTTAACGCTGTCCAGCACCCAGTACAGCAGCTGACGGGTAGCAGTTGCTCAGTAAATGCTAAATGAACAAACAAGTGAATGAGGGAAGGGCATGGTCCTTTTCAGGTGCCCTGTGTTAAGCCCAGTGACTCAGTGCCTCGGTGGGGGAAGGCTGCGTTGTATCTAGTCTGTGCTGGGTTGCAGTCCCACTGATGCCTGCGGCCAGCTGCCCACCCCTCCCGCTGACTCCATAATAAAGCCAGGCAGCACTGGTCCCCTGGACTGATTTTTGCCACCAGGAGCAAGGCTGTTGTTTGTAAGGCATGTTTGCTTCTAACGTAACATGCCCAAGAGAAGGTTGGCATTTTCCTGCTCTGTAACAGGAGCTGTGTGTATGGAATGGAAGCAATTGTTCTCCATGCCCCATAGTTACAGGCGTTACTGAGCCATGGTAGATGAAGGCAGGGCACTCACTCTGAGCTGTTTCCCTCAAAGTCTGCTCTTCCCTATGTGAACACTCCTTTCTAAGTCCTGGATTCAAGTCTTGCCCTCCTGAAGGGGATCTAGAGAGAAAGAAAATGTAAGCAGGTTATTAAAAAAATTTTTTTTCATTGAAGTAAAATGCACATAACATAAAATCCATCATTTGAAGTATTTTATTTTTTGATTTTTTTGTTTTTGTTTTAACTTTTATTTTACATTGGAGTATAGTTAATTAACAATGTTGTGATAGTTTCAGGTGTACAGCAAATTGATTCAGTTATACATATACATGGATCTATTCTTTTTCAGCTTCTTTTCCCATTTAGGTTGTTACCTAATATTGAGCAGAGTTCCCTGTACTACACAGTAGGTCCATTTTAAATATAGCAATGTGTACATATCAATCTGAAGTGTTTTAAAATGTACAATTCAGTGGGTTTTAGTATATTTATAATGTCATGCAACCATCCCACTGTCTAATTCCAGAACATTTTCTTCACTCCGAAAAGAAACCCCACACCCATAAAATAGATAGTTCCTCTTCTCCTCACCCCCTAGACCCTGGTAACCACTAATCTGCATTCTGTTTCCATAGAGTTGCTTATTGTAGACATTTTACAGGACTGGATGACAAAATATCAGTCCATTGTGACTGGCTTCTTTCACTCAGCATGTGTTCAGGTTCATCCGTGTTGTAGCATGGATCAGTACTCCATTCATTTTTATGGCTGAATAATATTCCATTTTGTTTATCTAGTCACCAGTTGATGGACTCGGGGGTTGTTTCCCACTGTGTGACTGTTGTGCCACTATGAACATTCCTATACAAGCTTCTGTGTGGGCAGGTGTTTTCAGTTCTCTTGGGTATATTCCCAGGAGGGGAATTGCTGAGTCATATAGTAATTTTCTGTGTTTAACTTTTGGAGGAATGCCAGCAGGTTCACAGGAAGCATAAAAGATCCTGTGACTGGTGGAGCCTTAAGGGCTGTAGAATTTTCCAGGCAAAAGAAATTGCTCTCCATCTGACCCTTTCCCATTTATTTCTGCTGTCACAACCTTTGTCCTGGCACCTGCCAGGATGTCATGCACCAATTTCCATGACTCCTCCTCTCTTTTCCAGGCTTTCCCAAGGCCATTCCAGTCTGTCAACTCTCCTGCAGCCTGACCATAGCAGCCCCTGAGAACCCAAAGGGTGGCCCCAGGACCCCAGCATCAGCGTCACCTGGGAATTCTCATTTTTGTTAGCTGTACAAACTCGTGGGCCCTATCCCAGATCTGAATCAGAGTCTCTGGGCGGAAGGGCCCAGCCGTCTTTGTTCAAGCACGATCCCAGGTGATTCGAGAACCATCGAGTTTGAAAGTTCAGCCCGGAAGAGTCTGACCTCTTTGGGATCTGCCTCATTCAGTACAGAGATCTTTGGGCCCCTCGTCTCCTCCTTCAGCCCAGAACGGGTGACCATGTGAGTGTGTGTATGTGTGTGTGTGTGTGTGTGTGTGTGTGTGTGTGTGTGTGTGTGTGTGTGTGTGTGTGTGTTGGGAGGTGGTGTGGAGGTTTGTACCTGCTCCCAGGAAGATTAGGTTCGAGTTGGTGATGCCCCTCAGGAGCCCTGGTGCTGCAGAGTCCCTGGTTACTGTGGACCCTCTTTTCCATCCTTGCTGGAGTCTAGGGTTACTCGTCCTCTGAGAACTTGGCCTCCTCATCCCACCCTTGTCTCTGGGCTTTCTTTTGGAGTGGGGCTGAGCCCCAGCTTCCCTCCTGCTTTACGTCCAGAGACAGGCACGCACTGTTGCTTTAAGGGGCTCCTTCTCTGGGCAAGCAGAAGGCAGTAGCAAATGGCTGGGGGCGGGCGGAGTGCAGAGCTTCCGGAACTCACAGAGCTCTCATCGCAGTCCTGATCCTAGGTCTGTGGTTCCTGACTCTCCTACAAGGGAGTGGGTCTGGATGAATGCTTCCCAGGAAGCACTGCCTGCTCAAAAGCCCACAGTCCCCTGAAGATCCATAAGGAATCCCCACTCCAAAAAGACCGTTTGCCTCTTCACTCCCTGTGCCTCCACTTCCCCTTCGGGGCTGGGTATGAGGTACAGCTCCGGGCACTGCTGGCATCTCCCCATATCCTCTATCTAACTCCAGACTCCCAACCTCAGCATTGTCTAGCAGATGGGATGCACTTCTAATTCAAGTAAGCTGTGCTCCCACGAAGGTAAGAGCTGATGCAAGAGAGGAGAAGCGGAGAGATAAGACTTTTAAAAAGCTCTGAGCTTAGGGTAGGAAAGGAGAGAGACTGAAATGAAATCTCAGACCACTCAGTCTGTCTGTGATCAGTTCTTGTCTTCTTCCCTAAGGCTGATGAATTTGTCATTGAAAAGGGTCAGCGAGGAAGTAGTGAGGTGAGAGTCCCGGGTACCCTTTACAGTAATTCCCATGGCCATGGCCACCACTGATGACCCTCGGATGACCTGCCTCAGGAGAGCCTGGCGGTTCAGATTACAGGACAATAACCTGTCATTTCTAGCTACGGAAGAAGGAGGGGACCCCAATTGTTTGTGTCTGCTATACTCTTATCCTGTGCCTGGTAATTTCATATTCCCCACAAACCTACAAAGGGATGACAAGGGCTTCCCTGGCGGCACAGTGGTTGAGAGTCTGCCTGCCGATGCAGGGGACACGGGTTCGTGCCCCGGTCCGGGAAGATCCCACATGCCGCGGAGCGGCTGGGCCCGTGAGCCATGGCCACTGAGCCTGTGCGTCCGGAGCCTGTGGTCCGTAACGGGAGAGGCCACAACAGTGAGAGGCCCGCGTACCACAAAAAAAAAAAAAAGGACAAACAACCCAATTAAAAATGGGCAATGATCTGAATAGACTTTCCTGCAAAGATGTATACAAGATAGAACACCTATCTATCTATCTATCTAACTATCATCTATCTATCTATCATCATCATGTATCTCTTCAAGATGGACAAGAAGCACATGAAAAGATGCTTAACATCATTAGTCATTAGGCAAATCCAAATTAAAACCACAATGAGATACGATTACACACCCACTAAGATGGCTAAAATAAACAAGATAAACAATAAAGAGTTTTGGCAAAGATGTGGAGAAATAGGAACTCTCATGTACTGTTGCTGGGAATACAAAATGGTACATTCACTTTGATAAACAATTTGGCATTTCCTCAAAATGTTAAACATAAGAGTTAACAAGTGCTGAGAAATTCCACTCCCAGGTATATACCAGAGAGAACTGAAAACATGTTCATGCAAAAACTTGTACAGACGGTCCCTGAGTTAAGATGGTTTGACTTAGGATTTTCTGACTTGACGATGCTGAGAAAGTGGTATGTATTCAGTAGACACTGTACTTCAAATTTTGGGACTTCCCTGGTGGCTCAGTGGTTAAGGCTCTGCACTTCCAGTGCACGGGACCAGGATTTGATCCCTGGTCAGGGAACTAAAATCCTGCATGCCGCAACTAAGACCCAGCGCAGCCAAATAAATAAATAAATTTTTTTTAAGAAAATAATTTTGATTTTTTCCTAGGCTAGCAATATCCAGTAGATACTTTCCTGATGCTGGGTACGGTCAGCAAGCCAGAGCTCCCAGCCAACCCCAAAACCACGAAGGTAAACAACTGATATATTTACAATCATTCTGGACCCAGACGACCATTCTGTTTTTTACTTTCAGTACAGTACTCAATAAATTACATAAGATATTCAAACTTTATTATAAAATAGGCTTTGTGTTTGATGATTTTGCCCAACTGTAGGTTAATGTAAGTGCTCTGAGCATGTTTACGGCAGGCTAGGCTAAGCTATGGTGTTCTATAAGTTAGGTGTATTAAATGTTTTTTCAAGTTATGATATTTTTAGCTTACAATGGGTTTATCAGGATGTAACCTCAGGCTTGTTAAGTTGAAGAAGATCTGTACAAAGATATTCAAAGCAGTGTCATTAGTACTAGTCAGAAAAATGTAATCAACCCAAATGTCCATCAACTGATGAATGGATAGACCAACTGTGGTATATCCACGCAATGGAATATTATTCAGCCATGAAAAGGAATAAATTACTGATACATGCCACAACATGGATGAACATTGAAAGCATTATGCTGTGTTAAAGAAGCCAGTGGCAGATGGCCTCATAGTGTATGATTCCATTTATCTGAAGTGTCCAAAACAGGCAAATCTGTACAGACAGAAACTAGATTAGTAGTTTCCAGGAGTTGGGGGAATGGGGAAATCAGGAGTGACTGCTAATGGGTATGCGGTTTCTTTAGGGGATAATGAAAATACACTGAAATTAAATAGTAGCGATGGTTGCACAACTTTGAACATACTAAAACCCACTGAATTGTATACTTTAAAAAGGGTGAGTGTTGTGGTATGTGGATTACATCTCAAAGTTATATGTATAAGGAGAAACAGTGAAGGACTTCTCTGGCTCTGGCGGTCCAGTGGGTAAGACTCTGTGCTTCCACTGCAGGGGGCACGAGTTTGATTCCTGGTTGGGGAGCTAAGATCCCGCATGTCATGTGGCGCAGCAAAACAAAAAAAAAGAAAGAAAAGAAGCAGTGAGTGGGACAGTGTGGCTGGCACAGTGTTGGGTGGGGGGTGTCTGCTGGGAGACCTTGGACCATCCTGAGTATGTGGGTGGCATGCGTAGGGTTGTGCCAGGATGCACTTGGCCAGGATGTGTGGAGTGGGTTTGGAATGGGAGGAGGTGGGGGCCGTCTTTTCAGTGATCAAGGATATCTATTTGCAAGAAGCTGGGCTGAGTTTCAAATGGCATCTGTGTTCAGTGAACTGAATAACTTCCTGGTCTTGACCTTAGCACCATCTGCTGTGTGCCAAGCTGAAAAGGCTTCCCAGGCACTGAAAAATGACTCACCCCTCTCTGTGCTCACGGTCCTACAGAAGGTGGATTATTTCCCAGCTGCCTTTGCTGTCAACACCATCTGGGTGGTGGGCTGGTCACGGCCCTTCTTCCTTGAAAGGATGCCAGCGGTGTGTTGGTCCACGGGACCCAGCTCCTGGCTACAGGCTGATTGGTCTGTGGTCCCTAGTGACCCCAGCTGGGGCATCTGAGTCTCTGCCTGGGTCTCAGACACAGAGAGACACAGGCGGCAGTGGCCTTGAGAGGGATCTCGGACCTCTGGCTCCGGGGTCTCTGACACTGCCCTGGTTCTGCCCTTCCTGAAGCCTGGAGGGCAGGGGTGGAGGTGAGGGTGAGAGTCAGCTATCCCACAGATGCCCTGAGCCGCCCAGTCTCCTTCAGAATATCCTTTTTTGGGCTGCATGGGCTGGAGGGGCTTCTGAGACGCCATCCTCTGGATGCCTCTTCATCGAATTGTCAGGGCAGCTGAGCCCCACGTGGCCTGAGGGACAAGCCTGGCCACCAAGGAGTCAGCTTTGCTCTCAGTGAAGGTGTGTGTGACAAGGGACATGTTTTTGGAAGATTCTTTGAGCTCTGGGGAGCTCTCCCTTTGCTCCTGGGGAGGGAGGAAGCTGCGGTATTGGGTAGGGGGTGCTGTGGACGGAGCAGGGAGACGCGGCTGGCGTGTGGGCTGCGGCTTGCTCTGTCCAGGCCCAAATCCTGGAGGTCGAGGGGAGGAGGTGCTGAACGCTGAGCAGCTACTGCCTCTCTTCCAGGCTGAGGTCTGGCAGGAGCCTGAAGTAAAGCGTAGCCAGGCCGCCCCAGGTACCTCCCGCTCTCCATCACCTCAGACCCCCCTCAGGGAAGGGCCTGCTGTCCCCGTGGGCACCGCCTCAGCCTCCGAGACCTGCCTCACCAAGGTCCTAGGTGTCCCGGGGTCTGCGCCCGGCAGGGGTGTAAAGGCCCAGCCCTCTCTGCGGGCCCCTTCTTGCCCCAGAGAGAACAGCTCGGTTGGCTGGGACTTTGCTGGGGCTGCAGCCCAGGTTGGCTTTCCCCCTGCCTGGTCCTGCTTCCCCCTTGCTTTCACAGGTGGGATCCCTGATGAATATTGTGCACACCAAACTCTGCTTCAGCATCCTCCTGCAGAAGCCCCAGCAGCATCCAGAACGTGAGCACAGGTCCGGGTGGCCCGGACCCCAGGGTGAGGGATTCCTGCCTCACTCGGCATCAGCCTGTGACCAGGCTGGGGATGGGGAAGAGGGGGACGAAACATGACTCTTATTCTGACCCAATCCGCAGCTCACTCAGTGAGGCTGAAAGACCCGCACCTCCCCTGCTGGGCAGGAGAAGGGCAAAGAGACAGCTTGGAAGGTGGAGAATTCAGCCCCCAGGGCCTTTTTTTCAGGGCAAAGGGGCATTGTGCCAACCGGTGACATCACCCAGCTGGGCTGGGTTCGTGAGGAAGATTACATCAGAAACAGCATAAACAAGCTGCCTTTTCTTTGCACATCTGAGTGACCACAATGCATATTCAAACATATAAACTTATATTGTCATTTTTTTTTTTTTGCGGTATGTGGGCCTCTCACTGTTGTGGCCTCTCCCGTTGCGGAGCACAGGCTCCGGACGCGCAGGCTCAGCGGCCATGGCTCACGGGCCCAGCCGCCCTGCGGCATGTGGGATCTTCCCGGACCGGGGCATGAACCCGCGTCCCCGGCATCGGCAGGCGGACTCTCAACGACTGCGCCACCAGGGAAGCCCAACTTGGCATTTCTTGATCGTGATTATGACGGCACCGCGTCTGGCCTCCCCACCAGCCTCTGGCCCAGGAGGCCTGGATGCCCCTTCTGTCGCTCAGTAAGAGTGTCCCCTTCTCCGCCACAAATCAATGTCTGTAGAGAGCTGCTGTGACCCACGATGAACTTGCCATGGACGCAGAGAGAGAACACGAGGTCCAGTAAGGCCATTTATGTGGGTGAGAGGGAGCAACCATTGGCCTGAAAGTTTAGTTTGATCTTTTTTTAACATCTTTATTGGGGTATAGTTGCTTTACAATGGTGTGTTAGTTTCTGCTTTATAACAAAGTGACTCAGTTATACATATGTTCCCATATCTCTTCCCTCTTGCTAGTTTGATCTTAATAGCACCAGCTCTGTGGAGTGCCATGAATTAAAAGTCTTGATGCAAAAAAACATCAGGAATCCAAAGTGAACCTAGTCATGTTGTCAGGGCTTGAAAGGGCCCTGCAGGCTACCTGGCTGTCCTTTCTTTTTCCATGTCCTGGGAAGGTGCTGCCCAAAGTGACTGGAAGGGAGGGGCCAGGGGTGATTCTTGGTATTCTGACTGCCAATCCAGTAGGTTGTTTATCTGGAGGATGTTTAGGAATTGAAGGGTAAGCCCACCAAATGAACAGTGTATGATGTCAATTACAGGACCTAACATGGGGTGGGGATGGGGGTGGAGCATGTGTAGGGGTGCGTATGGGATCAGGGCCACCAAGGTTCTCAAATTTGACTTTGCACCTTCTTGCCAAATGAGGTTTGTATACAGATGCCTTGTGTTTCTGTGTGTATGTTTAAAGTGTTGTTTCACTCAATGTAAACATTTAAGGTATACTATAATTTTCCTAAATCCATTCTGACGCTTTTTCACTTTTTCCAGATACTGGCAGCCTTTAAAAAAAACAATTGGTCTAAACCCTTCTCAACAACGAGAGGTCCTACCAAATGATATTAATCAGGCATAAAGTATTCAAATATTCATATAACACCCACTGGGTGCAAATAGGAACAAGAACTATAAGTTATGCAAATTAGACATTTCAGTCATTTAAAAATAATTCCCTCCCCATATGGGCCCTGTTGTTTTAAGTTTCAACCAAATGATACCACTTGCCATTGGCCAGTCGTGCTGTTTCACTTCCTGTGGTTGCAGCAGCCCAGGAGTTGTTTAAAGGCCAAGGAAGTTTTTGAGTTTCCACATGCAGGTAGCAGCCCAGTCTGGGTGGGAGCCCTTGGTCCATGTACACTCTTCCTTGACGTGAAAACAGGGACCAGGCAATCTCTCTTCTTGGGAAGTGAGAGAAGGGAATTTGGTAAAAGAGATGATCTTGTTTTAACTCATCATTGGAGGGGCTTATCCAAGGGTCACGTGATGCTGGATCAGGGGCAACAAGGGGAGTCACACGCAGGGGTCCTAACTCCTCCTACACACTTTCCCACCAACATTTTACAGATTCCTGCAGATTAGCTCAAGTCTTCATGAACTTCTTCAGTAAGAATGCATTCACATACTGAGTGAAGTAAGTCAGAAAGACAAATATCATATGATATCACTTATATGTGGAAACTAAAAAAAGGCTACAAATGAACTTATCTACAGAACAGAAATAGAGTTACAGATGTAGAAAATCAACTTATGGTTACCGGGGATTGGGGGCCAGGGTGGGAGGTATAAATTGGAAAGTTGGGATTGACACATACACACTACTATTATAAAATAGATAACTAACAAGGACCTCTGTATAGCACAGGGAACTCTGCTCAATACTCTGTAATGGCCTATGTGGGAAAAGAATCTAAAAATGTGGATATATGTATATGTATAACATATATATGTATGTTATATGTATAACATATATGTTATATATGTATATCTAAAAAGGAGTGGATATATATATATATATGTATGTATGTACATGTGTTCACTTTGCTGTACACCTGAAACTAACACAACATTGTAAATTAATTATACCCCCATAAAAATTTTTAAAAAATGCATGCGTTACCCCCAACTTCACTCCTCCAACCGGTGGGACCTGAGTCCGTGTGTCATTTGCCCATGACGAGTCCAAAGTATTATTCTAAAGGTCACACTTACCATCCCTGTGTGTGATCACGCCCTTTCAACCACCAAGCTGGCGGCTCGCCTGCATTTGTACCCACACACCCTACTTTCCCGTCCTGTACAAAGGGTTGGCTGTCCTCGGTTCTACGTCCAGCCCCTCCACTTCTGCCCCGGAGCTCACCCACCTCTCGGACTCTGTACCAGCAGCAAGCCTTCCTCTCCTGCCTACGTGTGGCGTGTGGCGGCTGAATCCGCAGTCAGCAAAGGTCTTCCCCTCCCCGAGTCCAGCCCCACGTACATTCATCCATGGAACCAGCAAATGTGTATCTGGTGCCCGTTGTGTGCCAGGCTCCGTTTTAGGGTCTGGGGGATACAACGGTGAACAAAAACAATCACAGTCCTACTTTCTTGGCACTTAGGGTTGACTGGGGGATGGAGGGCTGGCAATGGGCAAATCCATCAATAACACATATTCAGAAGTGACACGTGATATAAAAATAAACTGGGCAAGGGGAAGGGAGAAAAGAATGAGGGGAGTTAACTGCTTATGTTGAGTCGTTAGGGATGCTCGTCTCCAGATGCTGTGTCATCCATCAGGTCTAAGGTCAAATGGTACCTCCTCCAGGACGCTTTTTTTGGCTCCCCTGATCAGTCAACACCCTCCCCCAGTGATAAGCTCTCGTAGCATAGTCCCCAGTCCCCTAACTTATTAAAACATACCGACATTTCAATTTTCCATTTATTTAAGCAGTTGTTTGATTGCAGAGAAGGTGTGGCTGAGTTTACTCACCATGCCCCTCCACTGCCTGGAAATGGTGTGACGGTTCTTCAGTGAATGACTGAGTGGATGGAGCTGGCATCTCTTCCTTAGACCTGCTTTTCTTCTTGGGTTGGTTAACTTGGCCATGATGCTACTTACCCAGAGTCATTGCTAAGTCTTCCCTTTTCTCAGCCTTGGCCTCACGATGTGCGTCCTGGCCTCCTTCCTTCACTGCCTTTGTCTCGGGTCTGCTTCTTCCCGGTCATCCCTTCTACCACTGTTTATGTTCAACCCCTCCTTTTGCCTCCTTTCCATTTACGTGGTATATTTTCATGTCTATTTCCACGGTCTGTTTTGGCCCTTGCTTTATGTTGAGTTTGGAGGGGTCATTCTGTTTCAGCGATGTCTTTTGTTAAGACCAGAGTTGGATTTGTTGTTGTTTGTGGTTGCTTATGACCTGCTCTGCGAGTCTGTCTTTTAATAGGGGTGGAGAAGCAGTTCAGACTTGATGTGATAACAGCGGAGCTGATGCAGTAGAGGGTAAGTTAATGTGATCGATGATCAGCAAGCCTGCAATGAGAAGGGAGCAATTTTAAGAGCTTGGACTTCTAGGCTCTGACGCCTCAGGTTGAAATCCCACCTCTGTCTCTTATTAGCTGCATAATTAATTAATTAATTGCAGACAAGTTACTTCAACACCTTAGTTTCCTCATCCACAGAATGCGGGTCATAACAGGACCCACCCCACGGGGTTGTGATAGAAGTTGACCAGTTAACGCACGTGGAGCCCGTAGAGCCGGACCTGGCCTACACTATATGTTTGCTATGACTCTCTTATTTTGTCCTTCTGCTTTCCTATTTTTTCCAGTTATTCTTTGTTATGGTGCTAATATGTTTTCATGCTGCTTTTTTTCCTTATGTGGATTAGAAGCTATATATCTCATTTTACTATACTAGTTATTACCTTGAAGGAAAAACTTATTTGAACCTCTCTTTCTTTACGCCAGTGAAAAATAACTCGAAGTAAAATAAGAAATTTAATAAGCTTTTAAATATCTCCTTATCGTCCCCCCGCCATTTAACACAATATTTTGATGGAATAATCTCGTGTTTTAGATCCAGGTTATTATTAACAGCCTCTTTTTCTTCTACAGCTTTTTGAGGACGTATATAATATTTGCATTAAGTTAATGCTCATGCTAATGAGAGTTCTTTAAACTTAACTATACATTTTGTAGGTTTAACATATCATGTCTTTTATAATTTGTCTCTGCTGTTCCTGCAGTCTTTCTGTTCCTTTTTGAGGGAGTGGAGTTTGTAGTGCGCTGCAGCATGGTGCTCCCTGCATCCACACCTGTGCTGTGGCTCATCTAGGATGGAGTGCACTTCTCCTTCTCTTGAGTTTGGCCTTGGCCATGTGGCTTGTCATGGCTGAAATGCAAAAATAGCAGTTCTGAGTTTGGACTTCAAAAGTCCTTCCCCGGGCTTCCCTGGTGGCTCAGTGGTTAAGAATCTGCCTGCCAATGCAGAGGACACGGGTTTGAACCTTGGTCTAGGAAGATCCCACATGCCGCGGAGCAACTAAGCCCATGCGCCACAACTACTGAGCCTGCGCTCTAGAGCCCGCGAGCCACAGCTACTGAGCCCACGTGCCACAACTACTAAAGCTCGTGCACCTAGAGCCCATGCTCTGCAACAAGAGAAGCCACCGCAATGAGAAGCTCACACACCGCAAGGAAGAGTAGCCCCTGCTCGCCGTAACTAGAGAAAGCCCACACGCAGCAACAAAGACCCAATGCAGACAAATAAATAAATAAATAAGTAGATGCCTCTTTAAAAAAAAAAAAGTCCTTCTCCTTTTCTGCTTCCCCTCTTGCCCCTCGACCACCACCAGGGGAAGAGAGGCCCTTGCTCATCTGCTGGCGCTGGTCGCAGGGAGGGGACAAGGGACATGGAGCAGAGCCTCCTCGTCGACCTGCAGACCTCCAATGAGAAGCAGTGCTGTCCACTCACATCCCTCCAAGATCAACCAAACCCAGTGACCGCAGATGCTTGGAAAGAGATGCAGAAAGCACAGTGGGTGGAGCCTGGCCTGGGCACGTTGCCTCCAGAGCCTCCTCCGCAGGAAAGCTCTGCGAGCAGGTCCAGGGGTGGACACACCTGGGTTAACCTGATTCTGCCATGGCGGAGAGTAACTCCCAAGACGATGGCCAGCGTGTGATGGCTTTCCCCTCAAAGCCAGGAACAAAATGAAAATGATGTTACACACCACTCTCAGTATACCCCTGTTCTTGAAAGTTCTCTGTCATTCAACCAAGAAAGGGAAAGAAGCTTGATCGTGAGGAAGGAGAAGGAAAAATTACCATAACTTATTTACAGGTAATACAATTGCCTACTTAGAAAACTGAGAGAAGAAATTGGAAAACTGAAAGAATTAATATAAAGTGGCTGGCTGCAAAATAAATATTCAAAAAATCCATACTTGTCCTAGTAATAATTAAATAGGAAATATCACAGACTCCATGAGCAAATAGCAACATAATTTATAAAATGTTAAAAGAGTAAACTTACTATGAAGTTGGCTGAGTCTTTATTTTTAGCAATGTTTTGTTTTTTACTGAGGGACATAAAAGTAAACTTGAATAATTGAAGAGAGATGCCTAGGCAATGGAATAGTTATTTCAAGTTATTAATTCTCTCAAAGCCAATTTATAAATCAAATGTGATTCTAATGAAAAAACAGGAAGATCATTTTTGAACTTGTCAAATAGATTTAAGTTCATCAGAAGGAATAGACGCTCACAAAGAGGCAAGAAATTTTTGAGGAATTAAAAATAATGATGTCAGTGCTTTTGCTATGAGCATTGGCTGAAAGCCATGATAATTAAACCAGTTTGGTTATAGTTCAGAAATAGGCAGATAAACAGAAAGAAACTAAATATTTTAAGGAAATTAGTACATGATAAAGGTGACATTTCATAGCAGTGGCCAAAATAATATTAATTTTTAAAAATTGAAAGATCCTACTGTTGGTGGGAATGTAAATTGGTGCAGCCACTATGGAAAACAGTATAGCAGTTCCTCCAAAGATTAAAAATAGAGCTACCATACGATCCAGCAATTCCACTTCTGCGTATTTATCCAAAGCAAATGAAAACACTAACTCAAAAAGATATATGCACTCCCATGTTCATTGCAGCGTTATTTACCATAGCCAAGATATGGAAACAACCTAAGTGTCCACCAACGGATGAATGGATAAAGAAGGTGTGGTACATATATACAATGGAATATTATTCAGCCATAGAAGAATGAAATCTTGCCATTTTGACCACATGGATGAAGCTTGAGGGTGTTATGCTAAGTGAAATAAATCAGAGAAAGACAAATACTGCATGATCTATCTTATATGTGGAATCTAAAACACAACACAAAATAAAAAGCCAAACTCATAGAATCAGAGAACAGATTGGTGGTTGCCAGAGGCAGGGGCTTGGGGGGCAGGGAGACATGGGTGAAGGGGGTCAAAAGGTAAAAAGGAAAAATAAAAAATAAAGAAAGAGCTACAACCAAGACTCTGGAACTGGGGAAATCGCCAAAGGGGAGTTATATACAAAGGAAGCAAGTCAGGGGCCACAGGGACCTCGGCAAGGGGATCCCAGTATGGCTGCCAAATGGCACCCTCTTGGTTGTGGCCACTCTGGACAGGCCTTGGGCTCTGGTTTCAGCCCCTTAAAGTTATGTCCTGGCCTCTGACAATTCTTTTGTACCAAATAGGTGCACAAGAAATACCCAGCACAAAGTAGATGCTCAATAAATACATGCTAAAGGAAGGAAGGAATGAAAATGGATTTGGGCCTTAAATGCTGCTCAGTGAAATACTGATTTAAATTGGCTTGTTTCCATTTTCAATCTTAAGACTCATGCCTGGGCCAAACTTTTCCCCCTTAATGCAAAAAGCACAAACATATATTAAACTTGGAAGTATTAATGAGAGATACTTTGGAAAGGTCTAAAACGAATGAGGAGATTTTTTAACAAAAGAAAAAAAAGAAAGCTAGAAGCTCAGACATATATATCATAGTTAATTCCAGATGGATAAAATATTTATATGCTAAAATAAAGAAGAACGTTGTCTATTTGTTCTTAAAATGCCTTTTTGATTTGTGTTTCCTAGTCTACTTCATCTGTTATGAGATCCTTTCTTCTATTATTCCTCTACTATTTCTCTTAAAAAAAATCATTATGTTGTAGTCAAGCATGCCTCTATGTTGTAGTCAAACATGCCTTTATTTTAACAGAGACAAGTTCAAATAAACAGACCAATATGCAAACACTTTTGAAAGAAGCTAAAGTATTGAAATCGTTACAGAGACAGAAACATATTGCACATTTATTTACTGGCAAGTCAGGACTACAGTTGCCTTATGCTATGGTCTGGATGTTTGTGTCCCCACATGTTAAATCCTATTTGAAGAAAATACAGAAGTAAGAGCTACAGGGCTTTTCATTCCAATGAAATGTTTATTTCCCTGATAAATGGGCTGTTACAACAAAACAAATCATGGATCCTCTCTGAAATCATTGCTTATTTTCATCCAGGAGACCAATCTCCTCTGCTTTCAGTGCATGTCCTAATGGTGGATGCTTTCCAAGATTCTAATAATACATTTGCAGTCTTCAGAATCTTCCCCTCCAAAGGACTGTCTCTGTCCTTCAGGCAGAGATGCAACTGTGACCAATGTTAGAGTTACTCTCAGTCACGTGTGAACATAGCCAGGCACATGAATTTACAAGATCTGAGCCTCTCCACTGTTTTCTACCCTCATTTGCCTTACTTCTCTTTTTGGCAACATCTGAAGTCTGTGTCAACGCCCATCCTGCTTATACAGATGTGCAGGTAAGACGGCATGAGCCTCCGCCTGCTGGGGTAGCTGAGGGACAACAATGAAACATTTTCTGTAGAATGCAATGAATTAATAATTGATGATTACATGTCACACTCACACCCATCTGGGGAGGATACTCATTCTACCATACCATGAGAAGCAATTTCTGATGTCAGATGAGGTAGGGAGTGAACGTGAGCTTTCCTAAACTTTCCCCTGTACTTTCAACTTTTGTGCCAAGCTCATTAGAACTGATTTATGGGAAGTCACTGGAGATATTTCCAAGTTTATGAAAAGGACGTTAAATTCATTCATCAGAAAGACAAACTGAATGGGTTCTTCATTAAAAATACACACTCAACAGATAAAAACCCTCGGCTACATTTGTCTGTGCCATATAGTCAGCGTGGCAACGTAACCCTGTGCTGAAAGTCATTAAATCACTCACATACAGGCCACTGCTTTGATTTGGTAGAATTTGTAATGTTTTGCAAAGAGGACGCCTGGAGCGTAAGCTGTCTAAGTGACTTATGTCAGGAAGACCTGTGTGCTAATGTCTCAAGGGAAAGACTAGTGAACTGCTTCTAGAAAGCTCCAAGTTTGAGTCAAATCCCTAGAGCATCAAAACAATAGACCAAATGCTGAGTTGAATTCATTCTCATTTTCTCTCTCCCTCCCCCCCACCCTCCTTCCCCTGCTTGTCTGTTTCAGACAGTGAGCTAAACAGAGCACTGGTTGTAACCTCAGCCTAGGGGTCCTACTTTTGCCCTTTGGAGACACATGCAACGAGCATGAAGTGGATGGGCAAGCACAGATATGAAGAGACCTAGTATGTCTCCACTGAGACCTCTTTCTTCTTGAATCTCTCTCTCTCCCCATCCATCCATCCATCCACCCATCCATCCATTTCTTTACCTCCTCACCCACACCTCGACTGTCATTAATTACTGACATATCTCTCCAGAGTGTAGACCCAAACGTAAGTTTAAGTTCACATTCTCCCTCCTGTATACAAAAGATAGCATATTATTCATACTGTTCTGCGTCTTGTTGTTTTTGACTCTCTGATTCAGCAGAAGAGAGATTTATTCCTACCCACCCTGTCCCCCATCCAGTGGCAGACTATTCCACCCTATGGATACAATACACCATTTTCAATTTTTTTTTTAACCAGTTTGTTTTGATGGGCATTTGGGTCATTTCCAGTCTTTTAAACTTAAAACTACAGTGAATAAAAAATATGTTCTTTTTGGGCTTCCCGGGTGGCACAGTGGTTGAGAATCTGCCTGCCAATGCAGGGGACACGGGTTCGAGCCCTGGTCTGGGAAGATCCCACATGCCGTGGAGCAACTAGGTCCGTGAGCCACAACTACTGAGCCTGCGCGTCTGGAGCCTGTGCTCCACAACAAGGGAGGCCGCGATAGTGAGAGGCCCGCGCACTGCGATGAAGAGTGGCCCCCACTTGCCGCAACTAGAGAAAGCCCTCGCACAGAAACAAAGACCCAACACAGCCAAAAATAAATAAATAAATAAATTAATTAATTAAAAAGCAAGTTTAAAATATATATATACACACATATATATATATGTTATTTCGTGCCAGTGCTAGAGCATCTGTGGTATAATTCCTAGAAGTGGAATTGCTGGGTGAAAGAGTGAAAGCACTTGTAACCTGGATTCACAGTTCTACATTCTCCTCCATAGGTGGTATTGTACGAATTTCTGCTGCCTCCCAGTAGTGTATGGAGGGCAGGGAAGTGGGGGAATTCGGCCCCTGGTAGAGGCAACAAGGGCTCTATTGTCTGTAGGAAACTTAAAAGCCAATAATAAAAGCAACTGAAAATTGGTGTGCTTTCTTTTTGACCCCATGAACTGGAAATTCGACAGTCTGTGATAAAAGACTTCTTCCCTCCCCAGATCTCTGATGGATCTAAATTCTAAATAATTGCTGCAGTCACTATTGGGTTTTAACAATCTACATGCAATCACTGCATTCTATCTACGTGAAAGTTAATCTGGAGGGCTCATTGTTATACTGTTGGCCCCATTCAGAGTCAGCGACTGGTGCAGGATGAGAGGCAAATGTTTCCAGAATCGGGGTGTGCATGTCCATGGGGGCCGGCTTCTGGTGCAATCCTGTCTCAAGCCCCCATGGTCCTCCACATGCCTGGGCTTAACCAGTAGATTAAAAATAAACTAGGATTATGCAGTGACAATAAAGATGAAGAAACAGAACTCAGGTTACTTCAATTCTGTCCTTCTGTGCGATCACTTAAAGCTTCTACTTGCATTGAAAACTTTAAAAATTTACAAAAATTAGTCTTAAAAACAGAGACTGCAATGTTATTACTTATTACTCTGAGAGACGAATATGTACACATTTAAAAATTTTTGTTAACAAAATTAGAAAGCATTGAGCCATATTGTTTTGGTACTGTAATGATTATTTTTGTACCTTTTAATCTTTTTTAATGGTATGATTCATTAGAGATGGGAAGTTCAAGAAAGAAAACAAAATAACTGCACCTCTCTTCTGGCCATAACAATAACTTTTTGTTTGACCTCATTTTTACTGAAAATAGTTAATAAATACAAAGGAAGAGGTATTAAAATATGATCTGCTCTGGGTGTCAAAATATGCCTGGTATCTACTCCTCCTCCAGCAATGTAGAAGGGGGACTCCAGTCATCTTATCAGTGGATGATGTCATTATACTGTCGATGTCTGCCATGCTGAACACTGGAGAAAGGCAGCTCAGTGTTGCCTTATTTTGTACTCTTCTTATCATGGGTGAGGCAGGCATTTTTTCCTATCTTTTAGTATGCCTTATATTTCCTCCAGTTTTCTAAACTTGGGGCACTAGCTCTTCAGTTCTTTTCTGTTGTTCCCTCTCCTTGTTTTCTTCTGGGAAAATCTGACTGAATTCATCCTTCTCAAATCCTGGTACCCAGAACAATGAGATACTTTTCGTGGTGGATGGCTGAGTAGAGACCAAGACCATCTGCTCCCTTGTTCTGGACACTCTGCTTCTATTAATACAGCCTCAGTACCCATTATTAGTAGCCTCCTCAACAACTGACTGATGTTAAGTTTAGAGTGTCAACCTAACCTCTTCATTCCTTTGGTAAATGACCTCCCTTAGCCCTAACCTCCATATTTCTGTACATGGACACTTAGCTTTTTGAACCCAATCAAGGATGCATTGTTTCATGTGTACATTTTGTTTCATTCGATTCATGCCATCATTCCAGCTTGTTGAGATTATCTGGCCTTTCGCTGCTGGCACTTGCAGAAGCCTCTAAGGCTTGCAGCATCACATTACTGGCAAATCGAATAGTCAGAAGCATCTGTCCTTATTCTGATCACTAAAAAAAATGGGGGAATAATGCCAGGGCCAGACCCTTGGGGAAGATTACGAGATACTTCCCTTCAGCTGGCCTTATCCCATTAATGAACACGTTACAGGAACGGCCTTGACATATTTCTTACTACTTTACCGTTATTTAGAAAGAAATATATGCTCCTTATAGAGAATTTACAAGATATAGGAAAATATGCAGTAGAAAATGACATCTCTCCAGAAACAACACTGTCACTGTTAACGTTGTATAATGTTAACATTTCGTTATAATGTGTATCTGTGCTGTCTGAGAGAGTAACCCACACGCGGTTATTAAGCACTCGAAAGTATGCTGGTCCAAACTGAGATGTGCTGTAAGCATTAAATACACTGGAGTTTGAAGACTTAGCATGGAAAAAAACGTAAAACGTAAATAGTTCATTAATAATTATTTATATTGATTACATGTTGAAATAATGTTAATTTTGACATATTGGGTTAAATTATATTATTACATTAACTTGAGTTGTTTCTTTTTTTTTTTTTGCTGCGGTACGCGGGCCTCTCACTGTTGTGGCCTCTCCCATTGCGGAGCACAGGCTCCGGACGCGCA
Source organism: Grampus griseus (assembly GCF_964374135.1). Lineage (NCBI taxonomy): Eukaryota > Metazoa > Chordata > Mammalia > Artiodactyla > Delphinidae > Grampus > Grampus griseus. Next base: position 143,910,410 of record NC_139018.1, on the reverse strand, counting down.
GGCCCAGCGGCCATGGCTCACGGGCCCAGCCGCTCTGCGGCATGTGGGATCTTCCGGGACCAGGGCACGAACCCGTGTCCCCTGCATCGGCAGGCGGACTCTCTACCACTGCGCCACCAGGGAAGCCCCTGAGTTGTTTCTTTTTACTTTTTGAATTTGGCTGCTAGAAAATTTTAAATTATGTGTGTGGTTCATTGTATTTCTGTTGGACGCTGCTATGTATTTTCTGTACATTAGAGGCATGGTCTGAATATATCTGAGAGATCTTGAAGGCTCATGACATGGATGGGTCGTCCATGTCCTCGTTTAGGTATGTATCCACTCACATGTGCTAGAGGAAGCAACTTAAAGAAAAAATGTCAAATAGCTCACCACCATCTTAGCCCACGTGACTCTGGTAGAGCTAAGTCCAAGTGGGCTCAGAGATGCACAGTCATCCAGGCCTGGCCAACTGGCAGATCCCATCCTCCAATCAGCAGTGAGCATGCGACCCAAGCCAGCACAATTGCAGTCAGCTCCTGGACTTCCACAGTGGCTGGAAGGGAGATGTGCTCTTTCCATTGGGGTGGCCCATAGAATAGAATTCTGCCTCTGCTAGTGACTACAGCTAACTACACATACAAATAAGGCATCTGAGAGGGAGGCAGTGCAAGAGAGGGATGGGGACAGACCACCTTGTTTGCGCACCTGGATACAGCCATGCCTAAAGCTGGAAACCCCTGGACTTTTCAGTTATAAGAGTCAATGTATTCTTTATTTTAAAAAATATATTTATTTATTTATTTGGCTGCGCTGGGTCTTAGTTGCAGCATGTGGGATCTATTTGCCTGACGAGGGATCGAACCCGGGCCCCCTGCACTGGGAGCACAGAGTCTTAACTGCTGGACCACCAGGGAAGTCCCAAGAGTCAATAGATTCTACTTCCCACTTTCCCCTCTTAATTCAGTTTTAGTTAAGTTTCTGTCACTTGCAACCTCAAGAGCCCTGACTAGTACATGTACTGTGAGTCTTTTGTGTGGAACAAAATGTTTTAACTGGTAAGAGAGGCTGGCACTGGTCCAGCGTCTGTAACTTATTGGCATTGCTGCTCTTTACTCATTTTGTCTATGCTGTTAATTGCTCTGAAGTAACAAATACATCATTTCTTGGGAATTGCGCCCCCCCACACAATTACACCGTGCCCCAAGCCAACTGCTACGTTGATGATATAAGTGAGGAAAAGGTGTTGTAATGTTTTATTGTATTTTTATGCAGTTATTAAATGTTATCAGCAAAGATAGAAGGTGTTGAAGATATCAGAACCTATCTGTCAACCAAACCAAGGGTCTATTGTATCTTTATTTGTGCCTATCCATACCCAGATTGCTCATATCTGGGTCTGTTTGAGATCATGCTGTCTGTAAAGAATGTTTACAATTATTTCACTCACGGTTGTATCTTGAACATTTTGACAGATGTCAAAAACATTTGAAATGTAATTTGTAATGACTGATGATACTCAATTATATTAACACGGTGTCACTTCCCCCTCCTTTATCTGGTAGAATTTGGCGGAGTGTTTCTTAATATCCAGTTGGATTTTTTTGTTTTATGTTTTGTAGTTTTATTGCTTCTTGAGTGTTAAATTTGGCTCCAGCAATTCCTACTTTTTAGATCTTAAAATTTAAAATCAATTTTTGTAAATGATTAATTGTAACTTGAAAATACGGTATGTTATTTACAGGTCAAAGTTTGATACATATATTTGTATGTACACACACACACAAATATATATATATATACATATATACACAGTGTATATATGTGTATATATATACATACATACATACAATGCCATTGATTCAGTAAGTATTCAGTCTCTCAAGTTTCATCTGTTTTACCTGTAATGCATTGATAGTGTTGTGTTAAAATCGCCCAGTACCAAAGGCAATGCCAAATGACTTTGTCAGGGTTTTTATTTATGCATGTTCTCTATCAGCCAACAACTTCTAAAATCATTCCAAAGAAACATACCATTTAAAAAGCAAACAGACAAAACCCAGCTCTGCGTTGCTGTGCACATACAGCGTTGCTGTGCACATACAGCGTTAAGGCAAGTCCCTCAGGCCCTTCTTCTATCAGAGTCTACTGCCAAAGCCATTCGAAATGGATACTTTGAAGCCGATTGCAACTGTGATCCTGGCAAATCATTTAAAAACCATTTAAGCAATAGTTATGGAGCGCCCACAATGCTTCAGGCAATGTGCAAGATTTTAGTTCCTCTTTGTATATCGAATACGTTTGCTTTATATATTTTTATGTTCCGTTTTGTGTATGGTTTCGTGGCTGTTCCATTTGTTCTTGTTGATTGTACCTCTCAGTTTAAATGTCTTCTCCCCTGCCCCGCCCCAGGTACCAGTTATCAACTGGTTTCCTCTCAACTCCCAATACATCCTTCATTACTCTGCTTCGTGCTACTGGAGCTGGCCCCTGTAAACACTGTATGTAATATGTATTTGCTCTTGCTGCTTCAATGAAGAATTTTTCTTTCTGTCTCTGTAAGTCAACCATTATGCCTGCAGTTCAGTGACTCTTTTTTTCAGCACACTCTGTATTATCTGACTCTGTACAATGCCCTTGCTATCGATATAATGACCGTGGTATTTACTAACTGGGGTCTTCTGTTTCCTAAATAATGAACAAATATTTATTGAGGCTCTTATATGTGCACAGCACTATGGGGGAGGAACCTTGGGAAAGTATGGTGAATTCATTCAATCTAGAGGATTTACTATTTGTCAGACTCTAGCCTAGCTATTGAGAATGTATGCGTGAAAGCAAGTGGGCTGCTTCACCCATCTGAGGGGAATGGGGAAGGGAAAGTAAAGGCTCTCTAAGCTCTCCTGCAGCCATGAGAACAAAGAGCCTAGGCGGGGACAGATGGGAAGGGAAGGGAAGACTTCCCTGCAGGAAGGAGCCCTCCAGGGCAGGCACTGTCGCTCCTCCTTGGAGTTCTTGGTGGCCAGCACAGAGAGGTCAGCAGAGGGCAGGGCCCTGGTATTGCCGATGAATCCATGTATGAGTGGAGTACACAATCAGGCCGGACATAGAAGCTATTTAGCATTGTCACACTGTGAACCTCATACATTCACCAGGGCAGTGGGACCTGGGCCCTTCCAGAGAGAGGCACAGGGGCTTCCAGACAGGGACACAGCTGGCTGTGTCCCCAGAGGTGCACTGCTCCAAGCCATTCTTTGGAGACAATTTCCGGGACCAAGAAAGGCAGACTCGACAGACATACAGGTGATGATGGGTCAAGGAAGGGAGATGATTTGGGCTTTATAGCCATCCAGTCTTTGAGACCAGTGATTTCAAAATCAGAGAGTAATATCTGAAAAGTGATTGAGCTAGAAAATGGAAAAGAAAGGAATTGTGCCTGTGGAAGAGTGATTCATGGACAGCTATTTAGTTTTTAATTTCCAGGAAGGTTGCCTAATCTCAGTTCCTGTACCATCAAAGGAGATACAAAGTGTGATTTCATCACATTTATTCCTAGTGATATTAAATAAAGCTGAAAGCTCGACAGCACATTAATTTGCACTCAGAGCGTGGTCTGAAGCTTAATAAACCTAATTTAAAAGAACTCAGGCCATGAATTTATCTTTTACTCAAGTAAAAGGAAGAACTTGGATGCATTCTCTTGAGCAAATGAATCCCCTTTAAATAAACCTGTATGGCTCACTCCAGCTGTATCTATAAAAACGCATACCTTCCAAAGCTTATACTTTAATCTCTAATTCTAATTCTGTGAGCAATCATACATATACAAACCTAAAGCTTAGAGATCGTCTGAATGGAAAATCACAGGATCCCTAAAGGTCGGGGATTGAGATGTTGTTTCACCCCTTTCATTTCACAGATGAAGGATCAGGCCTGGGCATGAGAAGTGACTGACCCAAAGTAGACAGTGTCCAACTCCCCAAGGCCCAGACAAAAGGGAAAAAAAGGCATTTGGAGAGCAACAATGCTAGAGCAATTCAAGAGGCATTTTCCATTAGAAGCAGTTTATTTCATTTGAGGCCATTTGTCTTCCTTCCTTAATCCTCTCAAGCATGAATTTAATATCTTTACTTCAAAACAAATAGCTCCTGTAAGGCTCAAATGACAAGAAGGATATTACAATCTACCAAGTCCAAGAAGATCATTAATTATTTTGCTGGCCATTCTCTGAGTTGGTTGAAAAGTTATGGGCTAAACAACAGAATCTTCAGTATGTCCCATGTTATAAAAATCCATTACACAGGTGCTCAGTGGATCTCTGGTCCTGGATAGCAGACCCTCTGCCCACCTGTTCCTTGATGCCATCTCTGAACCCCATCTTTCCTTGTGGTGTTTCTAGGTACTCAGCCCTCAGGATCTGTCCTTTTTCTCAGGCTCTAGACAAATCTCTCCCTAGTCTTCAGTTGGGTTTCTACCTCTTGGTCTGATACCCATTTCAGACCTCCACAAATAAATCCACCAGCCCAGGCCCCAGAAGACCTTTTCTGGAGAACTCTGTGAACACCCCAGTAGGGGAAGTCTCTCTCTCCAAGGTCCACACCTCTCTTTCCAGCTCTTTTCCCAAACAACCGTTCTAGACATACATAGATGACCGCAGCAACTTAGCAGAGAGGCATTCTTGTTTTCCCTTTCCCTGCGTGCAGATATTACCAACCACAGCCCCTGAGATGCTGATGGCCTTAGAGTAGCCTGTAGATGGTGGCTCAAACACTTACAGCTTGGCAAGAAGCCCCCATGCAAACTCGGGGCATTTTTTTAAGGGGAGAATAGAACGAGAAAGGCTGTCTGAGTAATCACATGGATTCTTCCAGAAAGAACTCAGCCCCCAATACACTCTTTTTCCTTCTTTAAATCAGAGAGGAGAACCCTATCCCCACCCGGGCCACAGCAGCAGACACAGTGCTGCTAAGAACAAAGTGAGGTCCCTTTGCGCTGAGCCATGAAGAGCTAAGATCAAGAGCAATTAAGTTGGGGAACCTCACAGTGAAGGTTGAGAGCTTCTGCTCTTGGGATCATGCTTGGGGCACGTGTCGACCTAAACACTGAGAATGTTCTGGAACCAGATTGTCAGTTCTGACGTTGCCAGCACACATCAGCTTGGGCAGCAGGTGGAAGAAGAAGAATACAGGAGAAGGGTGATGAACTAAGTCAGGGCCAGGGTGCAACCAGAACGTAGCTGTTGCCTGACGTTCCCTTACTGAGAGGAGATGAATTCCCAAAGGAGGAGGGATTGGGAGACCAATACTGCAATCGTCTGGCAGCAGGGCCTTGAATGAATTCCACATCACCTGGTGTAGGTTCACGCACAGGCTTTATTTAGGGAAGGAGGAACTTACAAAAAGGTAGGTTCACGGAGAGATGAGGTTGGGGGTTCGCCCTGCTCCCTGGCCCTGCTGTGGGTGTGTGTTGCACAGGACCATGCTGGCAGACAGAAGTCTTACTGGCGAAGGACACGCAAACCACAGGGACCAACAGTGTGAATATGGGTGCAGCTGCTGGAGCCATTGTCTGAGAATGTGGCTGCAACAACCTGGAAATCTTAGGTCCTGTGGGAAGTTGAAGCTTCCTATCCTGGTCCTAGGGAACTCATTGCCTGCGCAATCATAGTGAGCCCCAGAGTCACTTTCTGGCCCGTCCTGTCCCTTGTATCACGGTAAATCAGGGTCGACACCTAGAATGATGGCAGATGTCAGGCAGGTGACATGAGGAAGGGCCCAGGGGGAAGTATGGGAGGTGGAGAGCGTGAGTCCCAGCTAAAGGGGACATGTGAGATCTTGGTTCCCTGATCAGGGATTGAACCCACACCCCCTATAGTGGAAGCATGGAGTCAACCACTGGACCGCCAAGGAAGTCACGTTATTTAATTCATTTTTTACAAACACAGTGTGAGCCTCATAAAATCATCCCTGAGCTGGAGGCAGCCTGTGGCTGCCAGTTTTAGCCTGTCTTGTAAACTATAATTTGCAATGTGTTTTAATTCAACAGTGATTTGCTTATTATTCATTTTTGCAAATTTAATTTCTTTTCTAGGTTAAAAAATTTTTATTATAAAAGTTTCAGGGGCTTCCCTGGTGGCGTAGTGGTTGAGAGTCCGCCTGCCGATGCAGGGGACACGGGTTCGTGCCCCGGTCCGGGAAGATCCCACATGCCGCGGAGCGGCTGGGCCCGTGAGCCATGGCCGCTGAGCCTGTGCTCCGCAATGGGAGAGGCCACAACAGTGAGGGGCCCACATACCGCAAAAAAAAAAGTTTCAGGTATACAGCATTATAATTCAACCTCTGATTACACCAGAGAGTGGTCACCACCACAAGTCTAGCTGTCATCCTTTAAAGCTCACTTTTTTTTGCTGGCAAACAGAGATATCAATCTATTCTTCTGGAATTCCAGTGGGCTTGGGAGCTAGGGAGAAAGGATCTATTGTCCAGAGCAGTGCTTTGCAGAACTCTTTTTTCAAATAAAACCTTCTGTAGAACTAGTACAATATATAAACTGATAAAAATGATAAATGGGTTCCTTCATTTCCATGGTGAAAACAGATTTTTGAGGGTTTTTTTCACCCTGATTATATAAATAATGCATGTGTGTTGGGGAGGAAAATAAAACAGTACAAAACAGTATAAAGGAAAAAATGAAAGTCCCTGAAATCAGACCTCCTGAGAGAGTCACCATTACCTTTCTGTCATTACCTTTTTGTACATCTCCTTACACACACACACACACACACACAATATTTACACAAACGAGGTTGTGCTGTATTTACTCAGGACATCATTTTTAATTTAAATTCTCTTTTTGTTTTGCCTGCCCGGCCCTTCTTCCCTTCTGCCTCTCCCCTGGCTCTGTCTCTACCCCGATTCCAACACACGTTAAGAACCTAATGGGTATTTTCCTATTTCCCTGTCTCCTTCCTGACTATGTCTGTGTCTGTCTGTCTATCTACCTATCTGCCTCTCTCTCTCTCATGTGTGAGTAAAATACACTTAGGGTATCATTGTTTTGCATGAGTGAGATTGCGTCACGCGTGCTTGTTGTTCAAGAAGGAGCTGACGCACAGCCTCATTTTACCTGCTCGGGACACCAGGATGCTATGCGGCTCCCTTATATCAACGTCTCCTTGACTGATGCTGGTTCACGTTGTCTCTGGGTTTGGCCATTACAAACATGCTGAAGTAAACATCCCTGTACTGATATGTGAAGTTTTATGTTTTGGTGCTTCTTTTTCTTACGGGTAGAATCCCAGGAGAGGGACTATAGTTTCAAAGAATACGTTTTTAATTTTAAAACTTACTGCCAGACTCTTTTCTAGTGGTCTAAAACAAATTCCCATTTCTATCAGTGGTGTGTCAGAATCTTCCTTCCCCTGAAAGCTTACCAGAGGGAGAGTTTACAATTCATTTTAGTTTTGTCAGCCTGATGGGCTTAAGATGATAACGCATTATTTATTTTGTGATTTTTTTCAGACTTCAAAGGGTTTTGAGTATCTTTTCGTAGGCTTACTGGCCAGTTGGCTATGCTTTCCTGTGAATCTCCTATTCTTTTTCCTTTAAAAAGTTAGGTTGTCACTAACAAACGTAGTAAGGTAGATAGCTAGTGGGAAGCAGCCGCATGGCACAGGGATATTATTGGCTCGGTGCTTTGTGACAGCCTGGAGGGGTGGGATAGGGAGGGTGGGAGGGAGGGAGACGCAAGAGGGAAGACATATGGGAACATAAGTATATGTATAACTGATTCACTTTGTTATAAAGCAGAAACTAACGCACCATTGTAAAGCAATTGTACCCCAATAAAGATGTTAAAAAAAAAAAGTTAGGTTGTGCATTATAGATACCAATGCTTTATCCGCCATCTGTGTTGAATATTTTTTCCCAGCATAACATGTGTCTTTTGAATTGATGATATTCAGTTTCCTCAGTGAAATAGAAGTTAGTTACTTTGAATTTGATATCTTTTGCCATGTAAAATTAAAACAGCATTATTTTTCAAGCAAATACATTTATCTTTTCTCTTTTAACGTATTGTCTTGTTTACGAAAGTCTCCCCATGATTATGTGTGTACTGTACTGGGAACAACAGTAACTGTTCTAGCTCCCTACTACGTATTGGGTAGGAAGAATTTCCCTCTACCCTTCAGAGGTTCTTTCAGCTGGTCTAATAATCAAATCGACATGAGACATTAATAGGAGAGAAACCAAATTTAATTTTGTACATACAGATGTTCAACGACAGAAAGGTAAAATGAGGTATGTATGTCATCCTGAGCTAAGGAATGGGGCCTGGGACCTCCAAGGACAAGAGGGTCATTCACAGAACAACAAGAAGAAGAAGAACAGATGTTTGGTCATTAGGTGTCTACCCTGATGTACAGATGCAGCGCTCAAATCAAAACTTATCTTTGGTAATAATTCTCATTCTGGGAAAGACCCCCCAATTTAAAAACTCCTATACTGTCTAGACCTTAACTACCATTAAGGGAGGGGCAGACGTTTCTCTGAACCTGCTGAGTCTCACTGGCCTTTAGCTCAAAATAATCCACATGCAAAAGTGACACGTTTGGGGGACGCCTGTTCTGAACCGCTTCATTACTGCTTTACAACAAATGACATCAAAACGCTGGCTGAAAACAACAACAGTAACTGTGTCGCAGCTTCTGTGGGACAGAATTTTGGGTGTGGCTTAGCTGGATGCTCTGCTTCCGGGTCTCTCCCAAGGCTGCAATCTACCTGTGAGCTGGGGCTCTGGTGGTCTCCCGGCTACACTGGGGGAGGTCTGCTCCCAGAGCACGTGGCTGTCGGCAGCGCTCATTGCCCTGTGGGCCTCTCCATAGAGCAGCTCACCACCTGGCTGCTGGCTTCACCAGAGCAAGGAAGCAAGAAGGGCCAGAGACAGTGCCGGCCAAGGGGAAAGTCGTGAACTTTTATACCCAAATCTGGGAGGTGACATCGATCACTTTTGCCTCACTCTATTCATTAAAAGTAAGTCATTCTGGGCTTCCCTGGTGGCGCAGTGGTTGAGAGTCCGCCTGCCGAGGCAGGGGACACGGGTTCGTGCCCCGGTCCGGGAAGATCCCACATGCCGCGGAGCAGAAAAGAGTCAGATGAGAAGTCTGGGAGAAAGCACTAGCCCATCGTGGTCTGTACCATTCTCTGCAACTCCGTGCTCTCTCCAAATGGATAGGAACCTCCTTGAGGGCAGGGAAAAGTTCCAAGTCTTTTCATTCTATAATCATCATATAATCGTTTCTCAATGCCCATCCCATCCCTGCTTCAACCGTTGCCATGCTTTCTTGTTGCCATGTTGAGGCTCCAACCGGGCCCTCAGAACTGAGCTACGTCAGCAATGGCATCACACAGGGCTTACTGGAAGCCTGGGAGCCCACTCAGATCCCAACTGCTCCCAGAGAGGTTGTGGCTCCCAGATCTCCCTGTGGGACAGCGCCTGTAGCTGCCGAGTCACGGAAACCCAGGACTCAATCACACTCCCCAGTCTGAGAGAGGGTGGGACACCACCTAAGGGTGGGAGGAGGGAGAGAAGTCCTTCTGGAGACCTCGTTTTAGGCCACCTTCGCCCCGACAGGATGAACGAGCGGCAATGGGAGGAAGAGGCTTTCTCTAAGAGTCCAGGTAAGCGGGGGGGAAGATGGTCTGATGGATGATGGAGCCTGGCAGCCAGGGGTCTGCTTTCCCTGGACAGGGGGCCAGGAGAGTGAAGGTGAAGGATTTGGCGTGAGGGGTGAGGCTCACTGAGGCTTTCACTGAGAAAGAACCGCCCTTTAGGAGACAATTCACTCAGTGTGTAACGTGAATGAAGAAATGAAGGAATGAGTGACTGAACCTAAGAATTTCCTCGTGGGAGTCTGAGGGCCTTTCCTGGATGGGCTGAGACTAGGAACTTGGCTCTTCAAGCCTGAGACCTTCCTGCTTTGTGTCCTTGGAAAGGAAGCAAGTGGGCAAGTGGGGCAGTGGGTGTGGGGCTGGGGAGGAAGTGGTTTGGGGTCTTGTCCTTCAAGTCATCATGTTTTCTACTGAGTTAAGATATCATGTGCAGCTTTAAGAAATACAATTGACCAGGAGGCTATGGGAGTGGGTGGCATGAGGAAGCACGGTACCACATGCGGCCGCAGGGTCCCTGCCCCGGTGGGCCTACAGCTGTCCCCAGTGGAGAGAAAGAAAGGTCTGGGCAGACTCCCTCCCACAGCTCCACGGACCTCCCTGTATGGCCTCTACCCACTTCTTCCGAGGACCTCAGCAGCGCACACATGGGGTCACATCAGAATCACAAGGTCAATTCCCACTTAACCGGTGCTTCTGCCACAGATCCCACTTTCACAGCCAGTTTGCCACCTGGACCATGTCCGCCATCTTCTCTCCCCTTTCCCTGTCCTGCCCCCACTGGCGCAGTCCTGAGTCCCCTTCCCTTCTTGGCCTGGCCTCCAACACCTTCCTAGGCTCCTCCTCGCCCTCTGCTGTCTCTCCCTGGACCTTTCACTTCTCTCTACCCGCAGAAACACACAACTCCACCTCTCTCAGCATCCTGAGCTTTCCAAACTACCCTCCTATCAGAAACATGCACAGACCCTGAAGCTGACACGTCTGACCCACGCAGATGCACTCCATGAGGTTTTCACCTACTGGCCATGGAGGCAGGGATCAGGGCCCCCAGAAGCCTCCATACTGATGGAGTTCATCTCACAGGGACACCTTCAAGGAGCTTGTTTGGAGAAGGTTTTTCACCTGCTACTGATTCTTGGTTTAAAAAGGGCATGGGGAAGAAGTGTACATGCAAGAACCTTAACAAAGTATACACATTATTATGTCTTGAAGTACAATCCTTCTATAAGTGCTCTCTTTAAGAGAGGTTGGAAAGAGGTATTTCACCTGTTGTATGCTAACACCCTAAATGTACTAGAAAATCACTTCACAGACAACATCTCTCACAGAAATAACATAATAATATGAAGGTTCTGGGGAAACAGCTGATTTCCATGTGCTAAAGGACAAAATTCATTGGCATTAAACAGATATTGAAAAAAAATTAACTTGAAGATCCTCCAATTACGAACATCAGCTCCCAACCTGTCTTATAGTGTCTCCCCAGTGACTTTTGGTATAAGGTACCACTGCGCTCATGAGACTCCATGTCCCCCAGCAGCGTTCCCAGCACCTTGCAAGATGTGATGAGATTTCCAGAGGTGGAGGAGGGTAGGGATGGAGAGGCCCCAGGGACCCCTGAGACCAGGGCCTGGGCACAGAGACCAGGCTCTAGGCCCCAGATCTCATGTAACTCACACTCTGTCCTCAGAAGCCTCAACCCCGGAGGACAAGGCCACGAAGCCTGCAACGTCCGAATCAAGAAGCCCGAGCGCCGGGACCAGGAAGACGCCATGACTACCAGAGAGGTCTCGGTCCTCGGCTTCCATGGAGCAGACCTCTCACTCGTCCAGATACCGGGCGCGATTTGAGAGGCGGCGGGTGCGCTGTGCCCATGACACCCGAGTGCGCACGGTGCAAGGGGTGGACGTGGCCTGGTAGCCCCGGAACGCCGGCGCCCCCGAGGACGAGCCTCCCCGCGTTTTCACAGTAGGCACCCTGTGCTCCCTGCCCAGCCTCGCAGACCCCGAGTCCCTGCCCGGCGCTCCGGAGCCTGGAGCCCGCCCGCCGTCTCGGAGGCGCGCGGCCACCGCCGAGTGGCTGGCGAAACGGGCTTCCGCCGGAAGGCCTGCTGTCGCGCGTTCCCGGGGCCCGGCCCGCGGTGGAGTACGCCGAGCGCGGGATCAGGAGGGCTTACCGGCCGCCGTGTCTTCTCCGAGGAGCTATCGGAACGCCGGCCGCCCAGATGCCGCCACGCCGGCCCCGACGCTGCCAGCTGCGCGCCCAGCGGCACCTGCTGGCGGCCGAGGCCCGGGAGGTGCAGGCCCAGGAGGAAAGCTGTCGGCGCCTGGAGGCCAGGCTGCGGGCGCGGAGCCGGGCGCTGAGGCGGCTGCCGGAGGAGGCCCGGCAGAGGCGGGGGCGCGCGCTGGAAGGGCTGCGCTCAGACACCGGACGGCGAGCAGGGTTGGGAGGTCTGAGTCTGTCCCGACAGCCTTCGGGGCCGGCTCCTCATCGCCTCCGGGAGCCCCTGCACCCGCTGCTTCCGGGGTCCGCTCTCGCCCTCCACGTGCCCAGGAGGAATGCCTGGAGGGACCCGGGGCTTTGGGACAGCCGACTCCGGATACCAAGTCGGCAGAGGCTAGCCCGCCAGGAGAGATTGGAGGCCTCACCTAGAGGATGAGTCCCATGGAGACCCTGAGGATGGCCACGGCGTAAGTCGGGAAAGAGAAGGGGATTTCAGGGGACTCTGGGGACTGGGAGGGGGCCTCAGCTCTAAAGAGGAGAGGCTGTGAAGGGGGTGTAGCTGATTCCTTGGGGGAGGGCGCAGAAGGACTCCAGGATGTGGAGGAACCAGCCTGCACTAGAGCCATGGGAACAAGCCCTCTGCCAAGACAGCAGGATCCCTTCCCAGCCACTTCCAGGGAGAGGCAGGAAGGAGGCCCTGCAGGAGGAGGAGGGCAGGCCCTGCAGGAAGGAGGAGGGCAGGGCCTCTAAGAGAAGGTCAGCTCACCATCCAAGTCCTCTGGCCTCCCTGGGAGAATTGGGGCTGGAGGGATGTCGGTTTCCTCTTTGAGGGGAGTAGAGGTGGCAGCTGGGCTTGGGTGCTGTGCTCTTCTCAGAACAGTGGATCCAGCTCTGGACAGTTCGCAAGGGAGCCTCTCAGGTGCAATGGAAGCAGCTTAGGAACTAGTTCATCCCTTTAGAGCAGGTTTTACCTTCTGCTGATGAACACATCCGTGGCACTTATTCTTTCTTTGTCCGGTGGTATCCAGGTAGGACCTATCTTGAGATCAGAAAACTGGAAGAAACACCTGGCTGAGAATGAAGCAGCAGAAGAGGGGGTGAGGCCCCTCAACCCTGGAATTACAGCGATGGCCCAGATGATCCAGGTGAGGATGGGAAGGGGCATGTTCAGGCCCAGATTCCATCTTGGGCAGAAATACCAAAGTCACAGCCACAGCATCCATTCTTAGGACTTGGGAAGTCCTGGGGGTGCCAGAGGTGTGTCCATGTCCCTGGGAGGTGAGAGGAGTGACATAGGGAAGCTTTAGGGCCCAGGATGTGTGGGCAGGGGCTCCAGGCCTGGCACATCCATCCATAGGCTGTCCTGTTTGTACTTCTCAGAGGGACGGAGAGGGATTCTGAGAGAGACAGGGTCTGTAGTGGAGGGAAGCCGGGGCTTTGAGGCAGGATCCATTCTGCATGGCTCTGATGATGAAAAAGGAAAGCTTGTGATTCTCAGGTACCAGTTGGGGATGGTCTGGCATTTCCAGGATGAGCAGAGGCTGGCTGGAATTTTCCCACTGTCCAAAAAACCTTTCGGCTGAAAAAAAATTTCCCCCCCCAAACTGCATACTCCTAGTTAAATTCCTCTATGTACAGTCCACAAAAGGCCTAAAATGCACCATGGTGGATTTTCTAGTAGGGCCTTTGGGGCAGGAAGTTGGGATTGGTGCCTATCAGAGTAAAGAATCTTAGGTGGTTCACATGTTATTACTTTTTTTATTAAAATTTTTTTTTTATTTTTATATTTTCTTGGCCGTGCCACGCTGTATGTGGGATCTTAGTTCCCCGACCAGGGATTGAACCTGCACCCCTTGCATTGGAAGCGCAGAGTCTTAACCACTGGACCGCCAGGGAAGTCCCTCACACGTTATTTTGAATTGCATGTGGTGTCCAGCCTTCTTCACCCCTTGACATGTACACTCGGTAGATGTTGAAGAATGATGTTTTAACCCTCACAGAATACTCTGATCATTTTGAGGTATAAAGAACAGAGAGAGGTCATTGTCTCTGAATACCAAGGGAGAATTCTGCTGGGTCTGACTTTTGTATAGTCTATGTGTGCTTTCATCCTTTGATTGAAATCTTTGACTCCAACTACAAGACTTTTTAACGTATTTAAATAGATTCAACTATGTTTTTTTTCTTTAAGACAAAATAAGTTTATTTATATCTTTAAGATGTTAACCGAACGTCATTCTTTTTTAAAATGACACATTCAAAGCGTATGCCTGTTGAACTTTAAAAAAATTATTTATTGTTTTTCAACTTATGAAGGTCTTAACGTTTCTATAGCATGTTTAAATACAGATTTTTTAAAAAGAAGTAGTTATAGTTGCAACCACCTCCTCATATGTAAATTACACTTCCTGTCTTAATGTGTCCAATTTTCAAAAATACTTGTGTATCCTTCCTTGCATTTTCCTTGCTTGGATATATCTGTACACAGTCACAGGCACACACAGAGATTTTTTTTTGAGTTGAGTATTTTCGTTTTTTAATGGAAATTGGGTCGTACTCTACCCACCTTGCTCTGCCCATCAGAAGGGTACGCATTACTGGAATGAACACTGGGGAGGGCCTTAGGGGCTGGGGTAGGGGACATGAGGGGTCACCACCCACTCAGTTGCAAACCCCGAGGAAGGCAGGTTGGGAGCCCAGCACCTAGTGCCGCCAGCGACCAGCCCAGCCTGCCCAATATCCCTGGGCCGCCGGGCTTTGCCGGGACGAACCACAGGAGGGGAAGCTGGTGGCTGAGGAGGGCGAGGCTGGGAACCTAGACCCCGGGAGACCCAGGTAGCAGCCGCCCCTGGCAGTGCTTGTGCCACAGGTGGATGGCGGGGGGTTGTCAGCCATCATGCTTCTGGACTGTGACTCGGGAAGGGTGAGGGAGGGATGGTCACACACGTGCCTGCCTCCGCCCAGGCGAGGGGCCTGGGGTCGAAAACCAGGAGGAGGACAGTCAGGACAGTCACACTCTTCCAGGCTGGAGGCTCTGCCCTGGAGGGTCCTCCCAGGGCACTCATCCCTAGTTGGGGGGCCTGAGACCACACTGTGTTCTTCCGGAGCCTCCCAGAATTGCTGCGTGCCCAGGGCCAGGGGTCGTAGGGCTGGGCCTGGCCACCTCCCTTGCAGCAGGTCTGGCTGTATGTTGTCCCCTGTGGACATCCTGGCATTTTTGAGGTTCTTTTTTGGTGGGTTTTGGCTTCTGGGAGCAGACACTGCAGGGAGAGCAGGTTTATGACTGTGCACCGCCCTGCCACTTGGCCCTGGGCCTGTCCACTGCAGCTGTGCCCAGCACACGATCCATGGTTAGAATTTATGGATCCTTTCCAATGATGTACTTTCCTAGATCTTGTTTCGGCTCTACTTCTTTTATTCTTCCCCCCGCCTCACTTCCCAACCCCTCCCCACTTCATTTCCTTGTGAGAATCCATTAGTTCTCCTTTGTCCTCACCTGCACCTGATTCTGAGGCCCTGGATGCCCAGCCTGTAGGAATCCCATGGAAGATGCTAGAAAGTGGTCCATGTGCTAACCGCTGCCCAGGACCTTGGGGTGGGAGGCCTGAGGCTCTGCATTTCTTGCAATATCTTCAGGTAATTCTGATGCTGATAAAGTGGGAGCTTTGCATTTTATAGGGTCCCTTGTGAGACTGGCCTCTGATTTCCCACGAGCTCCACTGTCCTGCGTGGTTTAGATGGTAGACTTGGGAAGGAGATGGCGCTAAATGACAAGGAATCTGCAGCAAAGCCTGCCTGGTCTTTCAGTTTTCCCCACTGTCATCACTGGCTGTGAACAGACTGTCCTATTCCTAGACCAAAGAACTGTCTGAATTAGCTTAAAACAGACTTCCAGATCTCACTTCTGGGTAAGAAATGAACTTAGAAAATTCAGCAGCAGCAACAAACCCTGCTTAAAGTTTTATTTGCTAAAACAAACAAAACAGAAAGAAAAAGGGCCCTGAATAAAATCCCAAAGGGCGAGAAATGAGCCTCTTCCTTTAGGCAACCTCCCTAGTCCCAGCTTTCTTATCTCCTAACACTCAAGAGTGTACAAACTAAAATCCTCGGAATAAAGATCCCAGGAATATTACTGTCACCTAGCGAAGATCTCCCCCACTGCTGGGTCAGGCATTTGTCCGAGGTCCTCCTGGGCTCCCTGGGCCTCTGTACTTGACACTCAACACACCAAGCTGCAGAGCTATTAAAAGACTTCCCAGCAGCGGGCATGACCCCAGTGACCTTGAGCCCCTGAGCCCTGAGAACCTCCCATAGTCAAAGACAGCCCTCCACCCTGATTTCTTCTCCTCAGGGGTCTCAGGATTATTCTGGTCCTTGTGTCCCTTTTAGCAGCTTTTCTGTTAAAGGACCTAAGGGCACTTCTGCTCTGTGCCTAGCATCCGGAAAATATGCCACCTCTGAGGTTGGGCAAACAGCTGTGTAAACTACAACTTTAAGACTGGCAGAGGCCACAGAAGCACTGGGAAGGAGAGAGGTGAACAGTTAGAAAGGCCTGATTCTGAAGGCAGCCATGGACAGAGACCCAAACTCGCAAAGCTGGCCCCAGGTGAAGTACACTAAACTTGTGGGTCCTGGGCCCTTTTCTACTTTCAAAGGAGAAAGTCTTTTGCCCTGAACCTTTTCAGCTGGATTGGAAGTGCCTTTGACTTATGATATAAACCTCCAGCGCCTCTTGGGGTGCCTGATGGTTCAAGGAGGCCTTGCCTAACACCACCTGTTCTTCCTGCTGGTAAAGAACCCGTCATTTTAGTCTCAAGCTCATTAGCTGACCTCAACTTGGATTATTGGACCTCGAAGGTGCTCTGGCCTAGAAATACTTCCTGGGTTCATCTTCTCACAGCTGATAGCTTGTTTCCCTGTTTTATTACACAAGTGAGAAATGGAACCAGGAAAGGAGTATGGAGACATGAGCCCTGACCTGTTAGCATCCACTCCTGCTTCCTGAGGAGGGAAGAGGTAAGGAAGACAGCAGTTACTGTGTCCTTTTACACGTGTGTGATGAAATCCTTACAAAGACCCTCTCAGGTAAATAGCTGGTAGAAAACGCTTTGCTTTTTTACTTTTAATTTTTTAAATTAAAAAAAATTTTCTTATTGGAGTATAGTTGCTTTACAATGTTGTGTTAGTTTCTGCTGTACAGCAAAGTGAATCTGTAAGTATACATATATCCCCTTTTTTTGGGATTTCCCTCCCATTTAGGTCACCACAGAGCACTGAGTAGAGTTTCCTGTGCTATACAGCAGGTTCTCATTAGTTATCTATTTTATACATTGTATATATATATATATATATATGTGTATGTATGCTGCATATATACATACAAAGTGAAGGAAGTCAGAAAGAGAGAAAAACAAATATCGTATAATATCACTTATATGTGGAATCTAGAAAAATGATATAGATGAACTTATTTGCAAAGCAGCAAAGGAGTCACAGATGAAGAGAAACTTATGGTTACCAGGGCGGGAAGGGGTTGGTGGGATGAACTGGGAGACCAGTATAGCATTTAATCAGCTTCTCCCCAAACCCAGGATCGGAACGCCAGCCAATCCTTCACAGAATCCCAGACTTACCCTGAGCCACCTGCTCTGCCATCCTGCCTCCAATTCCAGCTTCTTTCCAATCCTCTGATGCAGAGTTTTGGTTTTAAATGTATTGTCTCCTTTCATGGATTGGACCCAACCCTCATCATGACAACCTAGCCCCGTGGCTCTCAAAGTCGAGCAAGCGTTACGATCACCTAGGGGGCTTGTTAAAACACGCATTTCCGGGCCTCACCCCTAGCGTTTCTCATCCAGGACGTCTGGGGAAGAGCTTGAGAATTTGAAATTTTCTAACAAGTGTCCGGGTGGTGCTGATGTTGCTGGTGTGTGGGCCTTCCTTTGAGAACTACTAATCTAGGTGGTGATCACTTCTCTTCACAGGGACCCCCCCCACCGATCTGGGAGCTGTGGGGGGCAAATGGAAGTTATCTCCATGAGGCTCTTGGGCAGCAGCCCCGTCAGAATATAAGGGAGAGGGACTTCCCCGGCGGTCCAGTAGTTGAGACTCCGCATTCCCAATGCAGGGGGTCCGGGTTCGATCCCTGATCGGGGGACTAGATCCCGCACGCATGCCACTAAGACCCAGCGCAGCCAAACTAAATAAATATTTTAAAAAGGAATATAAGGTAGAAAGAAGGGGAGGCTAGACTGTTTAGCTGACCTCCTGGGTAGGATCTTTCAAATCATTGGGATTTCAAGCCACTGGAGCCCCAGGGGCTTCGCAGCCAGTGATGTGAGGCTAAATGTTTAACAACTGGCCACTGAGGGTTTGGGGGGGGGGGATGCCCAGATTTGTGGCACCTGCCAATACCTACGTATGAATATGCTGTAGCCAATCTCAAGCTACAGCTATATTACCTTGGGCAATCTTCAATTTCCCCAAATATAAAGGGCAGTGATAAAATACGTTCTCCGTGTCGTCAGGTGTGTTAGCAGTAATGCACACAGGATCCCAGGAGCAGAATGGACACCCAATAAGTGGTTATTCTTGTTCTCAAGATTCCCCCCAAAACTCCCCAGGAAGAATTATAATTTCTCCCAATGAATAATGTGTGTGATGCGTTCAGTCGCAGTGGATATATGTTTTCAAAGTCAAGCATTTTTGTTTTAGAACCTGTTTTAAACTGTGCTGGAAAACAAAATTTCAGCTAGCATTTGGCCTAGAAAAAAGGGTAGAGAATGCTATGCCCCATTTGGAAAGAAGTTGATGTGGTATTTTTCTCATTTACACCTATGGTCTCATATTGTGCATCAGTGATATTAAGAATTTTTAAATGAACGATATAATTATTCATTGACTGTTACCAAACCGTTGCTCTTTTTCTTTGGTTATCATGAACAAAGTATTTGCCTGGAAGACAGTACTTGAGAATTCTTCAAGCCCAAGAATATAGAACGGTGGGAAACCAGACCCCTTCCCATCTTTCAGTACTGTTTCTAGAACAGCATTTTCTCCCATAGCGCCATATGCTCTCCCAAAACACCAGTTTGGGCACATTCTTGCAAACCTTCAAGTGTGGAGACCTGAAAAGTGCCCATTTGGCATTTACAGATGGAAAGGGGAATGAACTCTTCCATGCCGTAGGCATTCAGGTTGTAGAGTCCTGCCTTCAAGGACTCTCAGTGGGTGAGGTCTGCAGGCATGTAAACATTGAATCAAATGACTGTGCAGAAAGAATGCCACCAAGTTTAAAATACGAGCTTGTGCAATGCAGGAAGAAAGAGCAGTCCTTGTAATGGCACAGAGATAAAGGAGGCCAGTCTTACATAACTCAAATCCAATTTTATGACAAAACGTCATACATTTTACAACGAAAAGTCAGAAGTTCTGTTGAATGCAGATTTGTCTTAATTAAAATTATTTGGTTGCAGGTAAAGGGAAGCAACTCAAGTGGCTTTAGGACGAAAAATAGAGATGGGCTCCGGAATGCTTTGGGGAGCCCTAAGGCTTGATGGTCACAGGACCATTCATGGTACCCAAGAGCCAGAAAGCCCTCAGATACTCAAACTGTCCTCTCTCCCCATCTCTTTCTCCCTGCGTGTCTGTTTCATTCTTGCCTTTCTTCCATTTTTCTTTCTCTGCTTCTCCAGGAACAGGATGGAAAATGGCTGCCCCACACATTTAAGTATGTCTTCCCTAAATCCAAACAACCGTAGCCACATAGCAACGTGGCAACTGCAGGGCACTCTGCTCGCAATGGGCAGTTCTCAGGGAAAGTGAGTCATGCCTTGGGTAAACCATCCCCCTAGTGTAAATCATCAGGTTGGGACATGAATGGGGGATGCAGCCTTTGCCCTCAAGAAGCTTACTGTCCAGCGAGTGACACTGCTCAAGTTGCACAGACAGCGATGGAAATGGCAAAATATCACCAGATCTGGAAGAGTGGTGCAGATAAAGTGCTGGGGGAGGTCAGAGGGAGAAGAGAGGGAAGAAATGGGAAGAAATGGAGCGCTGAAGGAATATTTCAACCAGCGTAGGAATTGCAAGGAACCCCAAACCCAAAGGGTGAAGCGGAGTCTAAGGGATAATCAAACAACAACCAGGGAGACTGAACACAGTATCTAATGAGGGGCCGGGAATTAGATGAGGCAAAGCCGGTCAGAAGGAAAGCTGGGACTGAGCTTGTCCTGAAGTTTTCCTTTTGTGATGTGCGTAGCAAAGAGCTGGCTCTGCAGAGTTACCCCGTGCCCATTCCTTGGATTCATCTTCAAAGCACCTCTCACGTTTTATCCTCATAGTGACCTTCCCATTCTTGTTCTGACTAGTACATCTGGTGAGCAGTTTACCGTGTACCAGGTGCTGTGTTACCTATACTGTCTCGGCAGATTTCCATAACAGTGCAATGAACTAGGTGTCATTATTCCCACTTTAAATGCAAAGGTTAAGCAAGTTGCTTAGGGTGACACAGCGACGAAGTGACAGATCCAGGTCTGTGTGATGCCAACACCTGTGTTTTGTTATCACTCTAGTGTCTGTGGGTTCTGTCTCTTGCCTGTTAACTTCTGAGTTGTCACAAAAAGAGCATCTGATGTATCACATTTTTCTGCCTCCACTAAGAAAATGACCTATAATTCCAAATCGCCTAAATAGGTTGAGAAGAAGCAGCTGAGACTGGTAAATACATGCAAATCCTGGAAAAAGTCTGGTACAAAATACAAGACAAGGGGCTTCCCTGGTGGTCCAGTGGTTAAGACTTTGCCTTCCAATGCAAGGGGTGTGGGTTCGATCCCTGGTCAGGGAGCTAAGATCCCACGTGCCTCGCGGCCAAAAAACCAAAACATGTAACAGAAGCAATATTGTAACAGATTCAATAAAGATTTAAAAACAAACAAACAACAACAACAAAAACCTAAAATACAAGACAAGTTCAGCCTAGAAAACTCCCACCAGGTTTCTGCCCACTTTCTGCCTCTTGGGTTAAAGAGTTCTTGAAATCTGCATGACCATGTGTTTTCATTGTAAAACTTCTCACAGTAGCATTATAGCTCCAGTGGGGGATGCTATTGAAAGCAGAAGAGCATCTACATTTAGCACAGAAGGTCAGAAGGAAGCCTCGAAGTAGGAAAGTATGTGTGCTTAAACTTTTGACTGATTTAAATATGGAGAGAAATTTAAGCACTCTTTCGGTGTCAGCAATTCCAACCTCATAAATTAGGAACAACTACAGTAAATGCATCTGACAGCATTTGAGCTATCTTTTCTTTTTTTTTTTGGTCTAATTATAAAGCGTGGGGCTGAAATCATTTGCTTTGATTTACCCAGTTTCCTATTGTCAAGTGCTACGTCTCTGCTTGATGTGATTATGTTAATGTGCTAATTAAGTTCAGTGTCCTTTGTTGTACATTCTGCTTTCAGCAAAACGAGAGTAGTTCTCAAAGTATGTTTTCTTTGACTGTGTTCTGGGATAAATAGGGCAAAATACCTTGGGAGGGCAGGAAATGTTATCTTTTGGGCTGAGCTGGCTTCCATACAATTTAATTTGAATAATTGAACATATTTATGAGGTACAAGAAGCAAACAAAAAAAGAGCATTCAAGCTGTGTGTTGTGCCTTGCCGTCACCATTCGAGCTGCAGTAACAGTGAGCATGCAGCTTCGTGGGTCATAATGTTTTGGGGGGAACACTATGGGGACACAAGCCGAGAATATTCTGCTTATGTTTTCCCCAAAGCTATCTTTTCCTTGAATTTATATCTTGTATTTTTTCTTGACTCAGTTTACACAGACATTTTCGTTATCTTGCAGTTAATATTGCTTCTGATTTTCATTTCGAAATTCCAGAAAAAGACCTGAGGCCCAGGTCTTGTCTGAGATAATGAATATTTCTTAAAAGAGACTGAAAGAATCCATTGTTTCAATTTGCAAATGGTCCCATGAGTAGAAAGAACTCAGGAATGCCAGTTCCCTGCTCCCAAGATTATCTTGATGGGCTTGAAGGTATCTGGTTAACCTGCACTGCCTCGAGACACAGCCAGGTATCTGTGTGAGTGCTCTGTGTTAGGTGACTCACAGGGCAAAGGAAGTTGACACCATAATACCAAAAACTGAGCTGTGAGCAGTGGGGTACAGACTGGCTAAGAGCTGGGATGTGCAGTCAGACCCGAGTGAAGATCTTGGCTCTGTCTTTTACTTGCTTGGTGAGTTATTTAATCACCCTCAGCCTCTGTTTCCTCTTCTGAACAATGGGAAGAGTACTGTATTTCATAGACGCCATCAATGGTAAAATACGTTACTGACTGATGTACCACAACAAAAAACACACATGCACAAGAAACAATGACAGTTAAACTGACGTGATACTTTCTTAGCATTTAAATTTTTATTTCATGTTATTGAGAGATGTTTTAGATTTATTTAGACAGAGACTTTTTAGAAAATCATGTATCACTCTTATGCATATATTTATTCTTCTCCTAAAAGTTGGTCACATTCAGTGTCCTTCTTCTGAATCAGTTTCACCTCAGAGCTGTCAGTGTCCATGTTTTTCTGTACAGTATAATCATGTGGGCCTTCAGCAGTGTGGAATTTGGAGCACTTCTTGCAAGAATGTCCTACTGTTGTCTTCAGGACATTCTGCAAGTCTTGATGCTGTACTTTCTTGTTCTTACCAGAAAGCATCAACAAAAGGCTTTTAGTCCAAGTTGTGTCTAGATAGAGAAAAATGACTGTGTCAATGTGACACGGACTGTGAAACACCACTGACTGGAAGATAAGTCTCGATTTCAGAAACGTGCATCCTGAAATCCATGAGATACCGTAGCAGCACTTTCCTCCCAGGGTTGCTGTGAGAAAAATTCAAATAGAACCCTGAAATAGTGCCTGGCACTTATGAAGCATTTAGTAAATAGTAGCTATTAGTAATGCTACGATAATACTTTGTGATGGCTCTGTATATGTAAATTATCAAATAATTTGATTAAGTTAATAAATTATACCCAGGCTATAATTATACAGTTATTTTAGGAATGTGTGTATGTTTGGTCTCAAATAAATGAAAAATTGAGACCAAAGTTGATACTAAATTATGTAGATAACTTAGGTGTACTAGATCCCAACTTGGAATAAAGATTCAGCTGGCTATGTTACTCATGGTTAATGAAGATCACCCCACCAGCAATGAATGCGTTATGCAACTTCATTACGACACAGTCATTGTTGCAGCCAGTTCAGCCATGGACTCAGATATATGATCCATGGACAAAGACTTTTATGTTTTTAAAATGTCGATGGAAACATCTCACCACGACACACCTATTAAAATGGTGAAAAGCGAAAGCACTGACAACACCAAATGCTGGCGAGGATGTGGAGCAACAGGAACTCTCAGCCGCTGGTGGGAGTGCAGCACGGTACAGCCACCCTGGAAGACAGTGTGGCAGGTTCTTACTAATTGAAACATACTTTACCGTTTCTCGCCATGTGACCCAACAATCACACCTCTTGGCAGTTACCCAAAGGGACTGAAAATTATGTTCACACAAAAGTCTGTGCGTGGATATTTATAGTAGTTTTATACATATTTGCCCAAACTTGGAAGCAACCAAGGTGCCCTTGAGTAGACGAACCAATAAACTGTGGTACATCAGATGATGGAATATTATTCTGTGCTAAAAAAAAAAAAGCTATCAAGTCATGAAAAGACTGGAGGAAGCCTATTACTAAGTGAATGAAGCCAATCTGAAAAGGTTACATACAGTGTCCCCCAGTATCTGCGGGAATAGGTTCCATGACGGCCCTTGGATACCAAAATCCACAGACGCTCAAGTCCCTTATATAAAATAAAGCAGTATTTGCATATAACCTACACACGTCCTCCCATATACTTTAAATCATCTCTAGATTACTTCTAATACCTAATACAATGTAAATGCTATGTAAATAGTTGCCAGGCGAGCAGTAAAGTCCAATTTTGATTGTTGGAACTTTCTGGAATGTCTTTTTCCTAATATTTTCCATCGGAGATTGGGCGAATCTGTGGATTTGGAGCCACAGATGCAGAGGGCTGACTGTACTGTATGGTTCCAATTATGTGACATTCTGCAAAAGGTAAAACTTTGGAGAGAGTAAAATAATCAGTGATTGCCAGAGTTCTGGGCAGGGGGCGAGGGGGAGGGAGGGATGAACAGGTAGAGCACAGAGGATTTTTAGGGCAGTGAAACAACCTGTATGATACCATATTAGTAAGATCAATGTTGTCATAAATTTGTTAAAAACCCATAGACTGTACACTACCAAGTGTGAATCATTCTGACCATAATTCAAAAAGATACATGCACCCTAATGTTCATTGCAGCACTATTTACAATAACCAGGACATGGAAGCAACCTAAATGTCCATCAACAGAGGGATGGATAGAGAAGCTGTGGTACCTATATACAATGGAATATTACTCAGCCATAAAAAGGAACAAACTTGGGTCATTTGTAAAGATGTGGATGGATCTAGAGACTGTCATGCAGAGTGAAGTAAGTCAGAAAGAGAAAAACAAACATTGTATATGAGCACATATATGTGGAATCTAGAAAAATGGTACAGATGAACCTATTTGCAAAGCAGAAATAGAGACACAGATGTAGAGAATGAACAAACGTATGGACATCAAGGGGGAAAAGGGTGGGTGGGTGGGATGAACTGGGAAATTGGGATTGACATATATACACTGTTGATACCATGTATAAAATAGATAACTAATGAGAATCTACTGTATAGCACAGGGAACTCAGTGCTCTGTGGTGACCTAAATGGGAAGGAAATCCAAAAAAGAGGGGATATACGTATCCGTAGAGCTGATTCACTTTGCTGTACAGTAGAAACTAACAGCATTGTAAAGCAGCTATACTCCAGTTCAAAAAAAAAAAAGAGTGAACCATGATGTAAACTATGGACTTTGAGTGACTACGCTGTGTCAATGTAGGTTCATCAGTTGTAACAAAGGTACCGCTTTGGTGCATGATGTTGACAGCAGGGAGGTTGTGCTTGCATGGGCAGGGGGTGTATGGGAACTCTGTACTTTCTGCTCAGTTTTTCTCTGACTCTTAAAACTGTTCCCCGAAAAAAGTCTACTAGAGAAGAAAGTGGAAACATTTCTAGATTACAGGAGACTACAGAGTGTAGCAACATGTGACCCTGGATTGGGCTCTAAGTCAGAATTCTTTTTTTCTATAAGGAACACTTTTTTGGGTAATATGGGGGAAAAAATGAGTAGATAATTATTTCATCAGTGATAACTTCTTGATTTTAATAACTATAATGTGTTTATGTGAGAGAGAGTCCCTGTTCTTGGGAAATACACACTGAAGTAGTTCGCAGAAAGGGCTGCAATGTCTCCAGTTATTCTCAAATGGTTCAGAAAAGTAATGTGAAGATGTATATAGAGAGAGAAAGCGAGAACACAAGTGCCGTGACATGTTAACAATGGAGGTGAAAGGTAGGATAGCTCTTTCTACTATTTTAAAGCTCTACTATGAGCCTGAAATTATCTCAAAATAAAAGAGAATAGAAAATTGGGGAAATAAACCACTTCAAAGGAGGTAAAATGGATGGAAAGTGTATTAAACTCATTTTGGACCAATTCTAAATTCCCCCCCTCTCTGACTTTTCATTACTGATATGCACATTCATAGAATTGGAATCATAGTGTTTGTTTCTTTCTTCCTGCCTTTTTGTTTTTGTAACCCACCGTTACTTCACATAAGCAATGCCTTGCGTTGGCAGAGTGTAACGACCGGGCACACTCTAGGGGCCGTTTGGAGCCCACTGTGTGCCTGTGCCTCGTGGCTCAGCTGCCTTACTATTGTTAGGAATTTCAGTTATTTCTCAGCCATTTATTGTTTCCTTAGTGCTTGACTCTATATATCTATCATTTATGTATCCATTATCTATCCATCTATCTAGCTATTTTATACCTATCTATCATCTATATCTATTATCCATCCATCATCTATCAGCTATGTATCTATTATCTATCTATCTACCTGTCTAGCTATCTAGCTATCTAGCTAGCTATTATCTATCCATCTATCTAGCTATTATCTATCTATCATCTATCTATCCTCTATATCTATTATCCATCCATCATCTATCATCTATGTATCTATTATCTATCATCTATCTATCTACCTGTCTATCTATCCATCTATCTAGCTATTATCTATCACCATCTGTATCTATTATCCATCCATCATCTATCATCTATGTATCTATTATCTATCTGTCATCTATCTACCTACCCATCTACCTTGCTATTATCTATTTATCTATCATCTATATCTATTATCCATCCATCATCATCTATCTAGCTATTATCTATCTGTCTATCCTCTATATCTATTATCCATCCATCATCTATCATCTATGTATCTATTATCTATCATCTGTCTATCTACCTGTCTATCTATCTATCCATCTATCTAGCTATTATCTATCATCATCTATATCTATTATCCATCCATCATCTATCATCTATGTATCTATTATCTATCATCTATCTATCCATCTACCTGGCTATTATCTATTTATATATCTATCATCTATATCTATTATCCATCCATCATCTATCTATCATCTATGTGTCTATTATCTATCTATCATCTATCTATTTATCTATCCATCTACCTGGCTATTATCTATTTATATATCTATCATCTATATCTATTATCCATCCATCCTCTATCTATCATCTATGTATCTATTATCTATCATCTATCTATCTATCTATCTATCCATCTACCTGGCTATTATCTATTTATCTATCATCTAATCTGTTATCCATCCATCATCTATCTATCTACCTGTCTATCCATCTATCTAGCTATTATCTACCTATCATCTATATCTATTATCCATCCGTCATCTATCATCTATGTATGTATTATCTATCTATCTATCTCAATACTAATACCATCATCAGTAATTGTGAGAAACCGATTCCCTGTGCACTTCTTGCTCTTGCACCTGCTCTCACTTTCTCACTGAATCTGTGAGTTCTGGCCCCTGGGCATCTCACAAAGCACCACTTAGAGGTCATCAGGTATCCTTGAGAAACACAAAGCCGAATCGCTGACTAGAATAGCTTCTGTCCACACAAAATCCCTTCATATTTTTTGGAGACAAGGCAAGGGGATAAGTCCAGTTGTCTGTGTGCAGCAACGTGAATGAATGAAAGACCTGGGTGAGCGTGTTCATGTCGAGGAGCAGACTGTACACCTATGGCTGCAGAGGAGCAAATACGTTCATTGCGTGTTTTCCTTTGCAAGGGGCACATGACATAATTACCATACATGAGCAAGGTGTAAGGAGCAGCCGTAAAATGGGTTCTCACCTGTGAAACCTGCGTGTCCACCACCGAGCTCAAGGAGTAGCACGTGACAGATGTCTAAGCCCCATGCGCCCCGGCCCGGACCTCCTTCCTCTCCCTCTCTCCCTACTTTCCTGAGTCGTGTGCTTATTATTCCTCCGCTAGCTTTTTAATTTTACCACATGTGTATGTATCCCTTAACCATGCATGTTTTTAACTTTGTGTAACCAAAATCATGCTTACGTATTCTTCTGAAACTTATTTTTTCTTATTCAAAGTTGTTTTTAAGATTCAGCCGCGTTGATGTTAGTAGCCGTTGTTCATTCGTTTTCACTGCTGTGTATTACTCCACTCTGGAGCACACACCACACTGTGTTTGTTCATTCTCTTATCCATGGCTGTTTCCAGTTTGGAGCTGTTAAATCAAATGCTGCCATCAGCATCTTTTTGCGAATCGGCTGTGTCCCTCTGCATCCCTGTGCAATCTGGGGGCTCATCTGCTACTGTGACCCAAAGAGCTTCCTTGCCCAATTCTTGAGGGTATAAAACACAAAGTCCAATCATAAACCTTAGGAAACCCAACTTTGTACTTTAGAGAAGTTGTTTAGAGACGTTATTTCAGTTCACTACAGATCTCACCAGAAAGTTCAACAATCTGGGGTCGAATCTGTGTGCTGACATTGTCAACAGGATAAGGGACAAGGCACTTATCACAGCGTGTGTTCAGCTAGTGACCAGCGAAACCACAACAACCGGGTCTCAGAGTGGGCAGCCTGCAGGCTCCTGCCATCTGCGTGACCAGAGCTTATCTGGGGCGTTGAGGGCTTACCAGGGAAGTTACCTTTCTAGTTTGTATGTTATAACATCTATCAGTAGTGAGGGGCTCTTTTTTGCATACATTAACACTTGGAGATTGAGTGAGCAAGCATTTTTGAGTCTGATCAACCTGGGTTCAAAGATTTAGCTCTGTGACCTTGGGACAGTTGCTTAACCTCTATGAATATCAGTCACCAGATCTGTAAAATGATAATAAGCAAAGATTTACATAAAGGGTTAAATGAAGTATATACAGAAATAATTTTTCTCTCTTTAGGCACCCTTTATACAGGTATATGTGTAGATAAAGGCCCAGATAGTCCCATGACTACAAATGTCCTATAGTTGTCCTATAGATTGTGTTGATTTAAATTAGACATCGGTGAGACCAGGATCTTCTCCAGGGAGGTCACGGGATGCCCGGCATCACGTCAGGGCATGAACACTGCCCATGGTCTGGAACGTTGTGTTTTTTTTTTTAATTTAAGCAGAGCTCGTCAGGTGTTGAGGGACAGACTGAACTGACCAAATGCTAATCTGTTTTTAATAGGGAGCATAAATGCCATGGTGCTCCCAAGGGTCGGCCAGTTCATTACGTCCTTAGGTAACCAGATCATAGGTTGAAGGCTGCGAGGGCGGGGTGTGTGTGTGTGTGTGTGTGTGTTTTGGGGTGGAGGAGGGAGCGGGGTACAGGCCAGATGCTGAGTGATAGGAGATTAGAAAGATGGCCTTGAGGCCAGTATCACTGAGTCATGACAGCCTGATAACGTCCAAGGGGAGGAACCAGCCACATGAACAGGTCCCAAGATCCCACTGGAGTCTTGGACACACTTTGCTTTTTGCGTGTTGCTTGACAAAGCTCCTCGTAGACCATTCCTTTTTGTTGCCAAAGGAGTTCTTGAGTATGTTTGTTTGTTGGTTGGTTTTTTAATTGTCAGTTGTAACTAGTCTATTCTTTGTTTATTTGAATATGTATTTATCTTCGGCAGGACTTGCTTAGATTTTCTAGTCCCGTTCTTTCTGCTTTAGAACAAATAAAGATCTTCTTTTAAGTCAATATCTGCTTTAAACAACTTTATCTATTTTATGTTGACTTCCCACCCCCTGAACTCTGGGCTGGGGGTGGAGGTGGGGGTCCCATTCTCAGCACAGGATCCCGTTGCTCTGATCAGAACTTCAGAAATGGCCATGGCAACTCGGCAAACAGCTCCTCTCTTTGGGCACCGTGAGAGGGTGACTGGGGAAGTTCTCGATTAGGAATGCACCTGAAAAAGAGAAAAAAGTGAGGGTTTCAAAGATACCTTGAATTAACAATGTCTGGGACCTGTCACAGCGAGGATGCTACTGGGTTGGCTCTCCCTCTGACCGAATTCTCCTGAGTTATGTCAACGGAGTGCCAAGGGACTATACAGGGGCCAGAGCCGAATGGTTCTCACAATGAATATAGGGATAGTCAGTATTACTTTTCCATTCAAGGATCACGTAAGACAAATATAATTTGATGG
This sequence comes from Grampus griseus, assembly GCF_964374135.1. Taxonomy (NCBI): domain Eukaryota; kingdom Metazoa; phylum Chordata; class Mammalia; order Artiodactyla; family Delphinidae; genus Grampus; species Grampus griseus. The sequence goes on along the minus strand of NC_139018.1, from coordinate 143,880,819 downwards.
ACAAATATTCTGTTTAAATTAAAAGTTTAGAAACTCACGTGATGAAATGGAGACCATATGAGGATCTGTGCTTTCTCCTAAGCATCTCCTTGCTCATTTTCCCTCAATCCTGCAGGATGCTATGCTTAAACAGTGACATGAGGATGAGGAGACCCAGCCCCACCCTTGCTATCATCCCACAGTCTCTGTAACAGGGAATCTGACTTACAAGATTGAGAAACCCATGCTTAGGGAAGGGTACCCTTATCAGTCTCATCCTTGTCTTATCCAGTCCCCAGGAACAGCGGGGAGGAACCCACATCTTGGTAGGTCAGGAAGGGAATGCATGTTTCCACTTTCAGTTCTCTAGGGAAGCTGGAAATCTTAAACCAGGAATTGAGGTGGGCTCTGAACTGTCTGAGGGAGGGATGTTCCCAGGTTTCTGGGAGCTGGAAGACATTGGGACTCTGGACTTCAAGGAGCAGAGAAGGCCAGAGCACTGGGTGGCAGGAGGTGTGCACGTGGAGGTAAGGCCAGGTACGCGGTACCAACATGCCCCTGGTTTGTGCTTCATTTGTTTGGCTTGGTTTTCAGTTGATGACAAGTTGATGTTCAGTGCAAGTGGCAGGTGACTTAGCAGCAGAGAGAAGGGCCAGTTTCTGGAGCACATGGGCCTGTAGTTAGAGATACTCTGAGTTCTGGTCCCATTCACAGGTGAGAAGAAGGCACAGAGTTGCCCTTTGTAAACAAGGAGAGCAGAGCCTGCCCTAGAGCCAAGCCAGGACGGCAGCCAGGGTGTTGGCAGTAGGGCCCAGTAGAGCAGAAATCTAGCAGGGTTCCTAGAAGAGACAGGTGCTGACCAGGAGAGAAGTCTGGACTAAGATGTGGCAGGGAGGTGGCCACCTGGGGTGGCAAGAGGCAACCAAGACAGATTCCTGGGAAATTCAAATTCCTCGAGGACCCCCAGAGATGCCTGGTCACGGGAAACCTGGTGAAAGACTAGACTTCTTGCTAATAAGGTGGGTATTTGTGTCGTACTCTGAGGCACCATAATGGAGGACTTAGAGATTTCTTCCCCTTCCTTCTGGCCATAAGGTACCCACCTTGCCCAGGATGCTAACATGGTGCACGTCTCTTGCCGTTTCTAACCTTTAATTGCCTAATAGATACAATAAGCAGAAAGAACTGGAAAGTTTCAAAGGTTTACCTCTAAATTACACACAAGATGGGCTTTCAGGTTTACCTCTCAAAGTCTATGACTGTGTTTAAAACAGGTAGATATTCAGAAGACCAAAACCTAACCCCTCAGTGAGTGAGACTGAACGTTTGCCAAATAAATGTTCTTGAACAGAAACAGATTTCCCTCTCACAGTGTGACCTACAGGAAGGGAAGTCATTGTCACCTGTCTTTTATTTGTAGTAATTTGCATGCTAGTGATTGAACAGTCGCAGACCAGTTGGTTGGATAATGAATTTGGTCTAGACGTGTTGTATCAGAGTAACCAGTGTGGATGCCAACAGAATGTCGAATATCACTTGGAAAGGGAGGTTAATCATTAACCCCATTAATTCACTTGGTATTTTTAAGCAAAAATTACCTCTGTAAATGTATAACATGGGAAAAGACCTAATGCATAATAGTTAGTATTACCTACTAAAACACCCGGAGAATCTTGTTAGGCTGAAAAAGAAAATCGTTGTCCTTTGTGAGGTGGTTTCCAAAATGGATTAATACAAACAGGAAAGCGGTTATCTATCAAAATATGAATAATTTCACATAGGTTCTATTTCTTCACTAATAAAGCCAAATCAAAAGTGCCTGAGCCTGTGGAATAGTAGTGTCAGAGTGATGTGAAAGTCAGAGAGTGGGGCACATAGGAGAGGAGTTGTTCTAATTCCTACTGGAAATGGAGTTGCTGAAACCATTCTCATGCACCTGGAGAAAAGGAAGGCTTACACTGCATACAGGGCTGAGCACTGGGTAGAATATCTTTTTTCATACTCATTTCCCTCTTGTTCTCTAAGGGTAACTGATGTAGCTTTTAATATGGATCAGAACTATGGTTACCAATGGGGGGAAAGGGGGGGTGGGATGAATTGGGAGATTGGGACTGACATACATACACTACTATGTGTAAAATAGATAACTAATGAGAACCTGCTGTATAGCACAGGGAACTCTACTCAGTGCTCTGTGGTGACCTAAATGGGAAGGAAATCCACAAAAGAGGAGATATATGTGTACGTATAGATGATTCATTTTGCTGTACGGCAGAAAAGCGCAACATTGTAAAGCAACTATACTTCAATAAAAATTAATTTAAAAAAAGAAAGAAAAAGAACTATAGCAGGAAATTAAAAATAAAAACCCAGCCAAGAGGAGTTAAAAGATAGAGCTGCTAGGGTTCCCTATCGCTGGAAACGTGTAAGATGTTGCAGAGAGAAGCAACATTTCGTTCTGTGTATCCTGTCAAGACAGTCACATTGGGGAGGCATGGTGGGTTATATGATCACTCATGTCTGATAAGATACTCAACCACTCACTCCATAAATATTAGAATACTTCTTATGGGTCAGGATATGAGCTAGGTACCAAAGGAGAAAAAAAAAAAAAAGAAAAATGAAGGCAGTAGCTCACAGCTTAATGAAGCAAAAAACATATAAAAAAATTAACCCCAGTACAGCGAGATATATGCTAAAGTAAAGGAAAAGGAGGGACATGGAGCCCCTCCATGAAAGAAGTCATGGAGTCACTGCTTGGAAGGGAGAAGCCAATCAACAAATGGTGACCGATGAGTGAGAAGGTCATGGGGGAGGGGCAAAGGAAGCATTATGTTGTGTGTAGGAAATGACAAGTACTGGACTTTACTGGAGCGTAATTGTTGGTGGGGGGTGGAGAGTGAGTGTCAGAGGTCAAATGGATAGGTAGGTGGAGCGGATACACGAAGGTCCTTTCCAAAGGCTTAGCCCTTGGAGTAACTGGTGAGTGCTTCTTTTGGGGCTTGCTAAATCCCCTTCTGCATTCCTCCTTGTTAATTTTTTTCTCTTTCTTTAACGCTTACCCACTTTGCAGTGGCCGTCCATGGGTACGTCCCCTAGCCTTTTCATCCTTCTCTCGGAACAGCATCCCCGTGTTTTTGAGCGCTGCTTCTTTGTGGCTCCAGCCACAGGGTTTCATCAGGAGCTGCGTTCTTCTCACATGATCAGGTCTCCTATCCCAAGGTGGGACAGTCAAGGTCACCTGCCTCCTGGGCACGGCTGGGCTAGAGGTAGGCATCCAAGCCAGGGCCAGCCTCAGCTGCTCTCTGTTCGTGGGAGCCAGGGAGTTTCATCTCTACATTTCAGGAGCTATGTTCTGCACCGTGTGGAGGAAGGTGGTGTGTAGTGAGAAGGAATGACCCACAAAGAAGAGGAGAAGAGAAAAATGGGCACAGTGAGTCCTGGCAATGTTCGGATGCTTGTTCCCAGTTTCCCTGAGGTCTAACTGGATCCCTGTCTTCTGTGTTTTGCTCACTTTGTGTATTATCTGGGTGTATTTAGCATCTCATGAAAGGTCTCTCCTTTGAGCCAATATGAGTTGGGGAGTTGCTGTGGTTTTGAATTCCTTTTTTTTCTTTTCCAATTTACCCCATCTTACCCTAGGCTATTGAACCTTACCTCTCTGATAACAGCAAAAATATCAACAAGTAAGTTATACCAACCACATGCCAGATAATGTTCTAAGCTTTCTATAAATATTAACTCGTTTAATTCCCACAAAATTCCTCTCAGGTGAATGCGCTCCATTGTCTCTGTTTCATGGATGACGAAACTGAGGCACAGAGCGTTTAACTCCCACAGCAGGTGAGTAGAGCTGCTGAGATCTGAACATGGGCTGTCTGGCTTTGGAGGCCAGAGCAGCTGAGAGTCTACCCTGCTAGGCTGTCTTTGCTTTACGTGGTAGATGAGGCCAGTCCAGATGCCACCAGCAAGTCAGCAAAAGGGCAAGGGCAAGCACGTGCTGCCCCAGTAAAACTGTGGAACTCAGACTGGGACTCGAACCTGGCCACAACCCAGACTGGGACTTGAACCCACAGTCTTTATTTTTGAATTTTATTTTATTTATTTTTTTATACAGCAGGTTCTTATTAGTTATCCATTTTATACCTATCAGTGTATATATGTCAATCCCAATCCCCCCAATTCATCACAGCACCACCACCCGCCCCCGCCACTTTCCCCCCTTGGTGTCCATACGTTTGTTCTCTACATCTGTGTCTCTATTTCTGCCCTGCAAACTGGTTCATCTGTACCATTTTTCTAGGTTCCACATATATGCGTTAATATATGATATTTGTTTTTATCTTTCTTACTTCACTCTGTATGACAGTCTCTAGATCCATCCATGTCTCTACAAGTGATCCAATCTCGTTCCTTTTAATGGCTGAGTAATATTCCATTGTATATATTTACCCATCTTCTTTATCCATTCGTCTGTCGATGGGCATTTAGGTTGCTTCCATGACCTGGGCTAATGTAAATAGTGCTGCAATGAACACTGGGGTGCATGTGTCTTTTTGAATTATGGTTTTCTCTGGGTATATGCCCAGGAGTGGGATTTCTGGGTCATATCGTAATTCTATTTTTAGTTTCTAAAGGAACCTCCATACTGTTCTCCACAGCGTTCATATCCATTTACATTCCCATCAGCAGTGCTAGAGGAACCCATGGCCTTTTAACAGAGATCACACACCCGGTCTCAGGACTTAATGAAGCTCAGGTTCTTGATGTCTCGTTGCAGAAAGAATTCAGTGAGAAACAAAGTGGTAGGTAAGAAGTGGATTTATTTAGAGAGAAACACACTCCACAGGCAGCGTGTGGGCCACCTCAGAAGGCGAGAGGCCCCGAAATATGGCGTGGTTAGTTTTTATGGGCTGGGTAATTTCGTAGGCTAATGAGGGGGAGGATTATTCCACCTATTTGGGGGAAGGGGCGGGGATTTACAGGAATTGGGCCACTGCCTACTTTTTGGTCTTTGAACTTGGCCTTGGAACTATCATGGCGCTGGTTGGTGTGTCACTTAGCTTATGTTAATGCATTACAATGAACGTATAATGAGGTTCAAGGTCCACTGGAAGTCAGATCTTCTGCCACCTTGGATCTCGTTGGTTCTAACCAGTTTTGGTCACGTTCTACGGCTATGTCGTTCTTTTAATGGTTGCCCCCTTCCCTCATGTTTCACCAGTACCTAAAGAAGTTCAGGCCTTAGGATGAGAGCAACTCCCAAGAGACAGACATCTCCAGGGAGGAAGACTATGCCTGTCCCATTATGGTCTAGTCATTGTCTCCAAGCCCACTCAGTCATAGCCACATGCTTTCCCCTTGGGGCCGGGTGACTCTGGCCCATGCTAAGGGGAAGAGTTGCGCTCAGGCTAGCGGAGCAGAGTCTTACGGTCCCGCACTACGGCTGAGAGTAGACAACAAACCGCACATCAACATATCTTACATTAGCATTTGTTGTTGTTCCGTCAACAACCAGAAAGAGCTTAGCCTGCGCTGCCACTGTGCTTTTTGTCAGTTCCTTCTTGAATTTCTAGTAGCATTTGCTGTATACATTTTCATGTCATGCTTCCTGGTCTCTTGCTATGTTAAAGTTAAAAGAAGATAACAATTCTTGGAATCATTATACATTATACAGTGGGAGTCCTGTCTCTTATATCAAAGGGATACGAAGCAGAGGCAAGGTGATCTCTTCCCCCTACCTAGTGTTATCAGCACTGTGGCCTACACCCCGAGTCATTTCTGGGAATACCGTACCCAGAATCGTGTGCTACGGGCCCAGCGGTTCAGCGTTAATTAAAAAAAAAAAAATGCAAATCTCAGCTTCGAAAGCAATAGCCTCCTTTGGAATTTAAAAGAGTTCTAGGTTGTTTAAACATTGAGTGGAATTCCTGATCCTGTCAACCGGTCACAGTCTACTAGCTCTCATAATTAGCACAAGACCACTGTACTGTGCAAACGACACTCAGTATTCAACAATGACTAACTGCTCCATTTCAGACTGCTTACTTAAGAGTGGGGGGTTTGCATCCACAATCGATGTTTCTGGGTAGTTACCTATTTAACACTGAGAGACAAGAGAGATGGTGAGGGCCCAAATCACCCACTCCTCTATCCCTTCACAAAACCCTGCCCATTCCACCCCTCCACCCCCGCCCCCACCAAATCCCAGCATTGTGGGTGACTCAATTCCAAGTCTTGTTTGGCTACTGAGCTGTGTGACCTTGGGAAAGTCACTTCCCTACTCTGAGCTTCAGTTTCCTTATCTGCAGCCTCTGGGGGCTGAATTGGATGGTGCCAAAGGTCCCTTCCACCTCTAAGATGTAGTGACTGGGGGAGAGGATCTAAGATGTAGTCACTGGGGGAGAGGATGAAATGCCTCCTTCTCTGTTCAAACGCAGACATATTTATTACTTACTGAAAACCGCAGCACGGCAGACTCCAAGCAGACCATGGTAAGTGTCCCAGCCTCTTGTAGCTGTCCATATTCTACCTTTTATTGCCATGGACAAATGCAAGAAGAAGGATTAAAGATATCTGCAGAGCAACGTTTTAGAAAAATGGGCAGAGGGCAGCAACACAGTTAAATATATGTGTGCGTGCAGCTGTAATGGTCATGTTTACTACACTTTTATTTTTTAGGGAGACTATTAAAAATGTATTTGCTTGGAGATAATACCAAAGTGAGCCACATGTGGACGATGCGTGAACACCAAGGAGAGGGCCTCGATTACCTCTGAGGGGTGTGGAAAGTCGGAGAATGCAAAGAGCTTGGTGGGAGCAGGGGTACAGTGATGCTGGGGGCTATGTAAAGATGCGCCACCACAGACAGAACTGCCAGTGGGGAGCGGCTCCTAAAAGGGGATCGTTCTGGGTAGCGGAAACATTGAAGGTGGATTTTTACCTTGCTTGGGGAGTGCAATAAGCCTCCTCTTCCACTTACCCTAACAAATCTTCAGTCAGATAGACCGTGTATTTATTAAGTGCACATGGGTCTTTGAGGGTGTTGCCGGTTGGGAGTATGTGGAAGAGAGCCTGAGCTCTCATTTGACTGATGCTGGGGAAATCAGGGGCAGCTACTTGGATGGGGGTGGTCCCAGCTGGTACCCGAGTTGCTCTCTCTCTCCCTCTCATTATCTGTCTGGAGCTGGCCCATCGTGATGCCGGATGCACACATGCCTTAAGTCTTCACCTGAAGTGTCTTTCTTTTCCACCTCTCCACATTCTGCTCATTTCTTCACGGCCTAGTTTGTGCTTTCTTGATCACTCCACCCTCTCTCTGGCCTCATTCATTCACCAGTGACCACAAGGTGCCCCAGGCAGCTGTGTGCTTCTTGAGTGCAAATACGTTAGAAGTCCAGGGAGGGCAGAGCCCCTGTGGCTCTCTTTCCACGGTCTGGCCAATGCCTAGCTTTGTGCCAGGCACACAACAGACATTCAGTTTCGTGGAATCGATAAACAAATGAATATTAAGCACGTGTTAGTCAAATCAGTAGTGTCAAATACTCTCCGGAAGACAATGCTTATGCGAAAATATACCCCAAGCATTTTTTCTCTACCCACCCCTCCAAATGCTTCTTCGTAAGGATTTAAGACAGTCCGATGTTTTTGCAAACATGTCTACATTTAGGGGCCATCTTGCCCTTTGTGGCTCTCACTGGGATGTGTTCACTCTTCCGTGGAACCTGCACGGGGCACCCACTAGGGTGCCAGTCTTCTTCCTAAGAACCAGCCTACCGTCTGGCAGAGAAACAGTCCCTCCAAGCTCCCTACAGCCTAACTTTACCAGGATATGCCGACAAAAGCATTTAGAGAATCTTTTAAATGCTCAGGTGGTCGCATAAGGCTCCTGCAAGAACTTCAGGTGATAGCCAATGACAGCCACCGCGCAAGAAGGAAAGCAGAGCTGAGAGCCTTTCTCAAAGCCAAATCATCCACAAATTCCCGGGCCGGCTGCCTCTGCCAGGGTGTTTGCTGAGTGCGCTCGTCAGCTGTCCGTGGCCGTGGCCTTGGAGGTGCCCGTGGCCTTGGGCGTCTCTAGCCGCGGGAGCCGCACGGCCCTGGCATGCTAAGTGGGCAGCACTGGGGCGCCTTTGTTTCTCTCCGTCTCCGAGACCCGCGTCCCTCTGCATCTTAAGAGGTTGCCCCCCCACCTTCTCCGCCCCGGCCCTCTGGCCTGGGGACAGCGCCCCTCCATGATGCGTCCCGGACACCCGGGGGTGGGAGAGACCCGGACCCAGCGACAAGGGAGGGGGCGTGCCTCCGGCTCGAGCCTGGGCACCTGCGCGGGCCCGAGGGGGCGGCCCCAGACTCGGGGGTCGCCCCACCCGCCCGCGGCCCCAAGTCTCGCGGTGCTGCGGCCTGGCCGGGGGAGCCGCGGCCCGGCACCCCCGCCGCGTGACAAAGGCTGAAGCGGGAGGAGGAGGCCGAGGAGGGGGCGGAGGCGATAAAGGCGGGGGCGGCGGGCGGCCGCGGCGGCGGGAGAGCGCGGAGGCAGCGCCCGCCCGCGCCGTCCTTTGTGTGGCAGTGGTGGCGGTGGCGGCGGCGGCGGCGCCTGGGCCTGCGCTGGCCTCGCCTGCCCCGGGTGGGGCGCCCGGCTCCGCGCCGCCCCTCCTCGTCCCCGCCCGGCGCGCGCCGAGCCTTCCGAGCAAGATGGCAACCCCGGCGGCGGTCAACCCTCCGGGTGAGTAGCGGCCGCGGGCCCCATGGCAGCCCGCAGGCCCTGCCCGGGGCCGGAGTGGGCCGGAGGGACTGAGTGCGCCGAGCGCCCCCGGGAGCGCGGAGCCGGGCGCTCGACACCTCCTGGGGCAGGGTGGGGGGAGCGGCTGTCATTCTGCGCGGCAGCCTCAGCATCAGCACCAGCCGCGGCATCTTCATCCCAATCTCTGCCCCATCCCGGTTTCCAGGACGCGCCAGCTCCTACCCGCGGGCGGCGGACGCTGGCCTCGCCTCCCTGGGAACCAGAAGGGCCAGTCCACGATCCACTTAAGTTCCGAAAATACCCAGCTTTGCCTCCCCCATCCGACGCCTTTTTCTCTTCCTGTTGCGGCCCCTGTGGCATCAGGCGTCTGCCGGTCGGGGCGGGTAGGAGGGTACCGCGTTGACCGAGGGAAAAGTTTGGACCCAGGATTCAACAGGGTGGAACTCCCCGGATGCTCCCCTGCCCGCCCCGCTCCCCAAGCGCTGGTCCTTTGAGCCCTTTGCGACTAGCTACTATGTATCCTGATCTTCAATGGACACACACACACAGTCTGTAGAAACGCAGCGTGGAGAAGCCCAGGCCGGTTCAACATCCTCTGCTTTCTAAGGCTGACGTGTTCTCAGGGTGCCGTCTATGACAACTGTGCTCAATGGGCAGATTTCAAAAAATGGGAAGAGTTCATGATCAGGTGGGAATATTGACCTGCTTTGGAATTGCAGCAGAGAAATTCTATTTTAGTTGGGAAAATGCCCTACCTTGTGAATAGGACAGCCTGAAGGATGTCCGAGAATGGAAAGGGGGACACCTAGACAGACTGCTACAAAGTTTTGGGTGCTGTGCAGTGACTGCTCTGGCCATGACATGGTGTTAGATCCCTGTGGAGGATGCAGGGAGAGTAAGAGAGAGGCCAGCGGTCAGGGAGTTCCCCGTAGAGGGAGGTCGTGGGGTGGGTGGGAGGGTGAACACCCACAATGCCTAGCAAAGAAAAAAAATGTGTCGTACGAGTTAGAAGTGAAGGATTCCTTCCATCTAAAGTGGTAAGGGAAAGACTTTTGGAGGTTGGACATTTTAAAACTGGAGTTTGAAGAACTGGAAGGTTTGAATACACAGAGCCCGGCGCTGAAGCGACTTGCAGGTACAAGGGATGGCGTGAGCTATGGTGGACTTACTCTGAGCATGTGTAGATGCCAGTGGGTGGTTGGAGCATTAGGGGTATAAGGGAGCAGCGGAATATCACACAGACTGGTTTGGCAGTGGCCAGGCTTTAGAGGGCTTTGAAGGACAGGCTAAGGAGTATGGGCTCTTGCCCTACACGTTATGAGAGAGTTCTCTGTGGTATTGAATAGGGTAGCCACATGGTCACAGTACTTGTGGAAGATTAATTTGTCAGCTAAGTTGAGGTACCATGGAAAGGAGGCAGCAAGACTGGAGGCGGGGAGACGGGGTCAAAATGAGGCAGGTGCTGGGGAGGTGAGACTTAGCGGCGCTGGCTTGGAACAGAAAGAGGAAGGACAGCACCATTGGGCAGGTGGAGGATCTCAGACTTGCACTGCTTAGATTGGGGGTAAGGGTAAAGGGAGTGGCCTAGGAGGCACTGAGGTGGGGTGTCCATGGAGACACCGAGGTGAAGAGCCTCAGTAGTTCCAAGGACGGAGGTTGCCTTAGCAAAGTAGGGAGACTTGGAAGAACAGATGAGTTCCCTGTCCAGACGCTGTTTGAAAACAGCTGTGCCAGTTTGCTTGCGACCGAAGCCTGCCATTTCAACCTGTTCAGCTGCTTAAAAATCAATAGCCAAAAAAAAAAAAATCAATAGCAACTTGATCGATTTAAATGTTATGACATGAGAAAAAGCGAAGGAAGTTAAATGAGGATATTTTAGTCCAATGTAGGTTTATGTTTGAAATAGGAATAAAATCAGAGGCAATGTACATTTTATATATATATATGTTTACACATATACACATATACGTACATACCATTACATCTCCGTTTAAGGCGTTTTGTCCATAACCTTGTTCCGTGAGCTTAACGGAATAAATATGGGGCAGCTGCTGGGCTTGGCGGTGCTGAGCACACGAATGTCTGTGCCTTGGACTGTGGGACACTTGAATCAAGCAAGTGCAGGGCATTGTTTTTATTATTTGCAAAATAATAAAATAATTTGGCTTGCTTGATGGACAGTGGTGTCTGTGTCTTTTCTCTGTTCGCAGAGATACCAGAGATCTTGAGCATGGTGAGATCTTCTCAAGGGAAAACTCCTTGAGGGGGTCGCCTTTTCTCTTACCCACCCGTCTTTTCTTTGAGTGGCCCTCCGCGGTAACCCTCAGATCTGTGGGGCAGCTTGTTCTCTCACCGTGTGAATCGCGAACCTCTTTGGGGAAAGGGTGTAGTTTCGAGGGATACAGCTAAAGGTTAGAGCCCAGAGAGAGGTTTCAGACTTTTCCTGGCAATTTACCACCAAGAGAGGCAAGGTGCCCGAGCTGGACACCCAGAGTCCACCTCTCAGAGGCATGAGTCATGTGATGCTTGGTTGAATGCCTCCTCCTCTTTCTCCCACCTCCCCCCCTCTCCCCAGATGCTGTTGCTTTGCAAAGAATAAGAGCTCAGTGAACTCAGGCAAATGCACTGGGAGGCACCGAGGTTTATTTCTGCTGCTAATCTGTGTCCAGGGTACGAAGGTGACAGGCCATCACTTCCCCACCCCTACCCACTTGTTCCTTTCTCTGCAGCTGACAACTGCACACCAGCAGACCCATTTGCAATGATGCTTGTCTGTGATGTACGGCAGGGGCACTCTGGGGTCTAGGTAATGACAGGTGAAGTTGGAATCTTCCTGCTCTCATGTATTCAGGTGATCTGAGCCAGGTTCAAACCTCTAACCTGCCCCTTCTAGGTCCCCTGTTTGGGTTTTCAGATTCTACCAGTTACTCTGGGGGAGGAGTGGTCTTTGGAGAAGGAAGGGTTTGTCTTCTGGACGTTCTTCTCATGGCATCTGCCGCAGTACTCCTGGTCTGGTTTCCCTCTCCTGGGGCCTCTGACCTCTCCCTATTTCTAGGTCATTGCAGCCCCTACCTTCGTTGCTAATATTATGGTAGTGGCTGATTTTCTCTATTCTTTCTAGATAGGAAGAACTTATGTCCTCTAGACTAGAGAATGGAACTCTAGAATCTTCTGTTCCATATATATGTATTATTTGTTTCACTTCCTTTGGGTGATTTTTAAGCATTTCTGATTTGTATTTAATAATGAAGGTTTGAATTAGTTTCATGCATGAAAGGGTACGTGCAGCTGAAATGGCACAGTTCGGAAGGGGACTGTTTTTCCAACTCCATTGTTTCCACCTTAATCTTGTGTAACTTAAGCATGAGGGACTCAGGTTCAAATTCAGACCAGTGATCATTAGGAATTATGCATTATCGGAGCACACTCCGAAATGAGTATTTGCAGAGTGTTAATAAGGCTTGCACATTTTTAAACTTCAGAGGTATGTTTTAAGAGATTTAGAATTTCTACTTTTTTCTGAAATCAACTATTAGATTTTTTTTCCCCTCCAGGTTTCTGGTCTCTGGCATTTTAGTTTGGAATTGATTGTATAGTGCAGAAGATTCTTGGCAAAAATTGCCTTAGATGGAGGGATATTCGGGTCGGTTCAGCAAACATATTGAACACCTTTGACCTTCCAAACACTGTGCAGGGCGGAGGGCAATGTGAACACCCCTTCCTCAACCTCTGGGAGTTCTGAGTCTAATAGGGGAGACGTCAAGACCAGGTTTATAACAAAAGGTGGAATGAAATGAACTTGACTAGGTGTGTATGTGTCATGAGAGGAAGCTTTGTAGGGAGGTAGCTTCTGCAACTGGGCCCCTCAAAAAGAGAGAGTTTGGCCTATGCAGAATTTAGGAAGGGTCTCAGAGAGCTGGGGGTGGGTGTGTGGGTGGGTGGATTTGTGAAAGTCTGGGGAACCGTCAAGTGGTTGTCTTCTCACTGCTCTCAGGGACCCAGATGGACCCCCAAGAACGATGGGGTAGAGTTAGAGCTTTGGAGAGATGCTAGCTGTGATTGCAAGCTGCCCAGCAGCACTGCCTCAGCTAGAGGTGGAACACCCAAACGAGCTGAACATACATGTCCAACGTCTTTACACACTGCATTTCGTGCTTTCTAGAAGTCTCTTGATTGCAAGATACATCATTCTTTTATGTGCTTCCAGGAAAATACTGCTGCCAGTTCAATGATGACGTACTATCAATGGTAAAATGCTCCTCCATTTCAGTGATGTTTCAGAAGATTGCATTTAGAACCAGTAAAATACCGTGCATTAAGAAAAAGTCAATTTTGCTGCTTCACCACCTGTACGTAAAACATATGGTCTCTTTTTCCAGTAAAAAATGATACAGAGTTTGCCCTTTAGGCATGTGCCAGGGAGCCCAGTGATGAACCAACAGCCTTTTAGCACTTGTCAAAAGATAGGAGTGATATCTAAAAAAGAGATTGATTTATTCCTCAGTCAGTATTTATTAAGCAACTAGTATGTGTCCGTTACGGGGAGCTGTGCTAGCTTGAGGTCGGGAAGAGCTGGGCTGGTTCGAGGAGCCAGAACAGGCCAGGGTGGCGGGAGGATGGTGGGTGAGCAGGGGCGACGGGGGTGTGGGAGACCACTCACGGAGAGGCATGGATTGGGGTATGGGGTTGAGGTTCGAGTCTAAGAGCAACAGAGAGCTAGACGGGTATTGAGCAGTGGAGACACGTGATCCCACCCGCAGTGGCTGCTGTCTGGAGAGCAGACTGGAAGGAGGACAGCGGAGAAGCAAGGGTCCCGTTAGATATTGCTGACGTGGACGGCGGGTGGCATTGGGCGTGGAGAGAAGGAGATGGAGTTGAGATATATTTGGGGGCCAGGACGCCATGCCGAGCAGCTCCAGGGGCACTAGTTGTATCCTCGGCCATCCGTGCAGTCGGGCAGGGCACCTGCAGCATCTCTTTTTTGCGGGTAGCACCATAACTGTAGGGTACAGGGTTGGGAGAGGGTGCTGACGGGGAGGGAAGAGTCAAGAATGAGTCCCAGCTTTCTGTCCTGACAGCTGGGTGGTGGGAGGTGATGGGAAGATAGTGAGGCACACGTGGCTGTGGGGTGTGCTCGAGGCTCCTGCGTTAGACGGTTGGGTGCAGGTGCCCAGGAGACACAGAGGTGGAGCTGCTGGGAGACAGAGGGCCGTGTGGGCCCAAGGGATCTGGGCTGGAGAAATAAGTAAAGAGCAGCTTTTCTAAATGCTTTCCTTGGGGAAAGTGAGATCAAGGAGAGTGGAACACTTGGACCAAATCCCCTCAGTTCCCCAGCAGTGCCTCCATTACTGCTTCATTGTCGGCCTGCACCGAGATTCACCAAGATGCACGGAGAAAAATTTCTGTATCTTTTCCAGAAGCATTACTCCACTCACAGTGTCAGCTCTGTGCTGGGCCGTCCTTAGGAAAGGAATGTCCAGCAGAGTTGCCCAGGAATGGGATATGCTGTGTGAGGAGCTGAGGGCGCTTTCACACAGAAGCGGGTAGGAGCCGTGCAGGTCAGGCTGATGCACTAGTTTAACACACAGAACTTCTTGTTCAATGAATAGAAATGGACTCCCGCTTCTAGTCAAGCCCTTTCCCACTTGAGGGCTTTTGCTTGTGCCGTGTTCCTCTTCTTGGGATGATAAAGTGCTCACCTGTCCCTTCCTCCTCTCTCCCACCCCCTCCCCACACCTAACCATTTCCCTATCCGACTCCTTTTGTTTCCTTATGGCCTCAGCTTGAACTCTTACTCCATTGGAGAAAGCCCTCCTGACCCCTTTATCCAGATCAAGTGTGCCTGTAATGCATTCCACCAGGGCCCCGCAGGGTGGACTTGGGTTGGAGCTCTTCCTCTCATGCGGAATGAAACAGTAAATCACCTAGATGTTTGATCCATGCCTGTGTGTCCTGCAGCTCTGGGAGCCCCCCTGAGGGCAGGGAAGGCATCTGTCGCTGACGTGGCCCCAGCATCCGCCATATTGCCTCCTGTACAGCAAGGCATGCGGGAAGGTTTGCTGATGAGTGAGTGTCTGGACGCCAGACAGTTGCATCACAGTGTTGTATGTGACTGCCTTGAAATGCCCACCTTGAAGAAAAGAAAGCATGTGCACTGTATCTGTGGGTCTCTGAAACCAAACACACCAGTGCTGTCTAATCCAGATTCTGATTTTTATTGGTGGGAACTGATTTTGATCTGAAAATCCTACCAGAATAATCTGTCCCCACAGCAGTGCCTCTAGACTTTATAATAAGGCCTTGGAAACACAGATATTATCCGTCTTCCCAGAAGGAGGGCAGGGCAGACTGGTAGTAGCCTGGAGACCAGCTGGTAGTGGTGGAAGACCCGTATCCCCACCCTGTGAAAGCCCCACAAAGGTCCTCCCCTTTGGGGCCTTCTGCTCTGTGTGCGAAACTGTTGCTATGGCTTGTGTAATCACCGGCAGTTACAGATAAGGTCCCCCGGGCTGGCTCTCCATCCAACTGCCCCCCCGGAGGGGCTGACACAGGTCCCAGAAAGGCAGCATTGAGGGGCCACAGGCCCTGGAGTTGGAAGCGAGACCCTTTGCAAATAAGTAGAGTCTGCGTGGCTTTTGAGACTGACTGTAACAATTGGAACATTTTTCAGGGAAATCCACAAAGAAGCAAAAATGTTCACAAGTAGGTAATTCCTGCTCTTGTACATTGTACAGTAACATGGGGCATCTTTTACTGCTCCAGTTGTGTTGTGAGAGTAGCTAAGCAGAGCCCGGGAGGGGTCTTCTCCTAGCCCCCGCTGAGGAGTTGGCTTCTTTCTTCCCCATAATCACTTTTCCTCCTGAATACAACAAGAAAGATACGTGTGGATTATGAAAAATTTGGAAACTGTACATAAGTGCCGAGATAGTTCTACTACCCACTATTAAGAGTTTTGCATATGTTGTTACAGACTTTTTAAAAAACGTCATAAGTCAACACAAAATAGAATTGTTCAGAACATATCATTTTTTTCCACCTTCATTAATAGGAACAGTGTATCTTACCAGAGATACTGAAGTGTTCTGATTTATGGCCTTGTCATAATTTTTTGACTTAGTCTCATATTTAGGCATGTAATATTTGGAGTGCTTTTCCATTTGTCAAAATTATACACAACACTGTAGTGTCCATCCCTGTATGTAAATATATAATTACATGACTTTTTTCCTTAGGGTAACTGCTAGAAGTGGAATTACATAGCCAAGTGGGTTGGTATGTTTTTATTTTATATTGCTTTCCACAGAGGCTCAAAGGGGTTCAGAGACTCACCTGGGGTCCCTAGGGCATACATGGACATGAGCTCAGATGCTCTGCTTCCAGCTCTGGGCAGGGCCCTGCAGCCCCCGCCAGGCTCCCCTCTGCCCCCCGGGTTCTGTCTGCGCCCCAGCCCTGCCCTTACCCGTTCCCTTCTTTCACGTGGCCTTCCCAAACACACGTGCTATAACTGTCCTGGAAACCTTTGATCCCTGTCTGTTGTCCACACATCCTCCTTGGTTTGAACTATCCATCCCCCACCAGACCACCTGGCTGACCAGCCCCCAGACTCAGAGAGCACAGGGCGCGGTAAGGTGTCGTCCTTCCTGCCTGCCTTCTGTGGCGTTAAGGCAAGCTGTGGTAGTTACTGCCGCTTCAGATGCAGATTCAGGACGTTTTAATAACGGAGGGCAAATGTGTTTGCTTTTGGTTTTGATGATCCCTGCTTTTCTTCCACAACTCTAAAAAAATAGAGACCAGCTGCAGGTGGCACTGGGCACCTCTGCACTCAGGCTCAGGTAGCAAAAGGAAAGGCTTGGATGTTGGCAGCCTGGGACGATTCTGGGGTACTGTGTCCAGGGTGAAGAGCACCCCGGGGGGTTGGCCCAAGCCAAAACCAAGCTCAGTGGGTGGATTCAGAGCTTTCCGGGAGCCAGGTCAGTGAAGTACCTTGCTGGTAGCCGAGTGAGGGACCAGAGGAGAGGAGGGTAGTCTTCTGTACACGGGGCACTCCTGGGGGACCTACAGTGACTTACTCGTGGCCATCAGAGGCTCTCTGCCTGTTGAGAAATGCAACTTCCCTCCGGTTTCTGTCTGGCCTGCCAAGCTGCCCTAACAACAGTTAAGGAAAATCCACTGGAATCGATAAATGATTGATTATTTATCAGGAGGGCCACGTGGTTGCTCCTTACAGACAGCAATACGTGAGCTGGGTTCCAGACTTTGAGGAGACAGCAAGTAGCGAAGTTCATTTTGCCCCCATTTATTTCATTCATAGCCGTCATCAGATGCTATTCTCGTTCTTCTCTCGGAGACTCTGAGCCAAGTGGCAGAGCATCTAAGAACCCTGGCCCAGGGGGGCCAGAGAGGTGTCCACACAGTGCTTATCGACTGGCAGCCATTCCGGGTTGTTACAGCATCAGGGGTGGGTGGGGAGGTAGGGTGGGAGGTGGCATCTTGGGGGTGGAGGCCAGGGACGCTGCTAAACATCCTGCAGTGCACAGGGCAGCTCCCACAACAAAGAATGACCCAGCCCCAAATGTCACCAGTGCCAGGCTGAGAAACCCCGGTCTATGCGGACAGGACTTCTCATAAGCCTCTGGGCAGCGGCAACTGGGAAAGGAACCCAGGAGTTCCATGGGGTACACAGCTGGCAGAAATGAAGGGGCTGGCCCCCGAGACCACCACTTCAGAGTACGAAAACATGGTGGCTTTAGAAACAAGATGCTACTTCTCAGAAAATTATGATATCCGTAATGGAAGTTAATTTAAATGTGAAATAACAGAACTGCCCGAATTTTTTATTATTATTTTTAGAACAGCATTGATGTTTCTATCACATCAGCAGGTTTAAAACGAGGCATAGTCTGGACTCATTTGCCATCATTTGATATGCTTGATGGATTCCAAGTCCCAGAAAGAATGAAATGAATGAATGTGATCAAGGATCACAGCTGTGTTCTCTCTCTTTGAAAGCATTTCACATCAGAAAACTTCTAATTTGTTTCAGCCAGCCTTCCCCGGGCACCCCTCTGCCACCCCTGCACCAAGGGTGAGGTGCCCAGTGCTGGGGGTGGCGTGTAGAGAGATGCTGAGCGAAGTAGGTTGGCCACACGTGTGTTCAGCCAGTGTCCACAGCAGGCGGGGCGGGACAGTTTTATGCGCATGACGGGCGGCTTGTTAGAGGGCAGGAGCGAATGTGACCCCGCCCCCCAGCTCCTCCTGAAGGGCAGAGAGAGCGTGTGTTACAGGAATGGCTCGGGGCGCACAGCTCGATTTAGCACCAGAGTACGTGCCTTTTCCTGAAGTCAGCCTCACAAACCACAGGTCTCTGTTTCCCGCTGCCTGCCCGGCGTCTTGTCCACCTCTCCCTCACGTTTTGCAAAGCCAGCACCTCCTCCACGCCCGCCTCCCCCAGGTCCCCTGTGGCAGTGAATGGTACCACACTCCATTCACTGGTCCAAGCCCGACATTAAGTATTTTAATTGCTTATCCACCTAATTAAACAAATATTAATTGAATGCCAACTCTGTGCTCACAGTGGTGTGCAAAGCCAGGCGTGGTCCCGGCCCCCGTGGAGCTCACTGTGGGGAGAGTCGGCCGTTTATTAAACAGTCACATGCACGAGGGTATTATTTAAGTAAGTATCAGGAAAAAGAAAGGTGTCTTTGTGTCCAAATGCAACAGGAAGCCATTGAAGTGTTGTGAGCTGTGATGTACTGGGAGGTGGATTTTGAAAAGATCCCTCTGGCTGTTGAATCAGGCCGCCCTGGTGAGGGCATCCATCCTCCCCGTCCAGGGAGGGGACCACCGGGGCCTGCTCCACGTGGCAGTGGACATGGAGAGAAGCAGGTGGATCCCTGAGATACTTAGGAGGTAAAGCCAACAGAACCAGATGATGGATCAGATTGAGCTGATAGAGGCGGCAGTGGCTAGGTTCCCAATTCAGTCACGGGAAGGGTAGGGTGCTGTTTCCCAAGACGGCGAACGTTGATGAGGTCCTGGTATTTTGGTGGAGGTGGCAGGGAGATGACAGACTTGGTCATGGGACATGTTGAGTTGAAGACATCATGAGTTCAAGGCATCCAAGTGGGGATTTGCCAGAAACCTCAAGTTGCTTCATTTCCCTTTTAGAGTTGGGATTTTCTTTTTTCACTATGGTATCCCCAGTGGCCTGAATGAAGCCTGCCACATAATAGGTGCTTAATAAATATTACTGAATGAATGAATGAATGAATGGATTGGTCTCCAAGTCCCTCAAATTGCGAACCAATGAGAAGCAGCATGACCACTACAAGGTTCCTTTTCTGTTTTTAGTAACTTTCTACGCTGAAGTAATTTCAGGCTTACAGAAAAGTTGCAAGAATAGTGCACAGAACTCCTGTATTCCCATCACGTAGATTCCTCAAGTGTTAACATTCACCACCTTTGCCTAATCAATTTCTTCAGTTTTTCTCTCTCTTTATTTTCCTGAACAATTTGAGAATACATGGTAGACACGATGCCCCTTTTAATTCTAAATACTTCAGTGTGTGTTCCTAAGAATTAGCACATCCTCCTACAGAGCTACAATGTATGATCAAAATCAGGAAGTTAGTGGGACTTCCCTGGTGGTCCAGTGGGTAAGACTCAGCGCTCCCCAATACAGGGGCCTGGGTTCGATCCCT
Source organism: Grampus griseus (assembly GCF_964374135.1). Lineage (NCBI taxonomy): Eukaryota > Metazoa > Chordata > Mammalia > Artiodactyla > Delphinidae > Grampus > Grampus griseus. The sequence goes on along the minus strand of NC_139018.1, from coordinate 143,861,400 downwards.
GGTCGGGGAACTAGATCCCGCATGCATGCCACAACTAAGAAGTCTGCATGCCACAACCAAACCGATCCTGCATGCTGCAGCGGAGATCCCGTGTGCCGCAACTAAGACCCGGCGCAGCCTAAATAAATATTTTAAAAAATGTTTAAAAATCAGGAAGTTGGCATTAATATAACAGTATCAACTAAGCCACAGACCTTATTCGTATTTGACCGTTGTTCTTCATAGCCAAAACATTTTTTTTTTTTTTTGGCTCCAGGTTTCAACCAGGATTACAAGTTATGATGTCCCTTTGTCTTCTTTAATTCTGGAATTATTGCTGTCTTTTTTGGTTTGTTTTTTTCCCTTTCATGGCGGTAACATTTTTGCTGAGTACATGCCAGTCCCTTTATAAAATATCCCTCAATTTGGTTTTGTTTGATGTTGCCTCACGATTACGTTGGGATTTTGCTTTTAAAATTTTTATCAAGAACCCCCCCCAAGTGATGTTATATCACAAGGCTGCTTTTAGCAGGCATTACTTAAAAGCGAGTCTCTGAGTCGATGAAGTCAAGGTCCTGTGCAGATAAAGCTAAGGAAGGATGATTAGTGGTTCCACGTGCCATTCCCTACGTGCTTGGCAAACCTCTTTGGGTTCTATACACCATATATAGGTAGCTTCAGATGCTCCTTGTCAAGTGCAGGTCCCAGGGTTTTGGGGGGTTTTTTTTAAAGCCTGTGAGGATAACAGTTTCCTAACTAAATATCAACTTCACTTGACAAATAAAATAATTATAATCTAACTGTGTAAGGATGATCATATCTCTAATAAAGTCAATAGGAAGTTGAAGTGTTTAATTACCAACTTTCCTAACATACAGATTGGGAAGCTTTTCAGGTAAGTTACTCATGTGCAGTGCCTGAAACACACAGCAATTAAGAATCGGATCTTCCTTCAAACAGTAATTAGTGTGTGATTTGTCCTACTCTTCGTGGCTGGTGCATATCCAGGTTTAGATGTGTATTTGTGTTTACTTTAGGAAGTGAATTTGCTGCTGCTTTTTTTTTTTTTGGCTGCACCACATGTGAAATCTTAGCTCCCCGACCAGGGATCCAACCCGGGCCCCCTGCATTGGAAGCGTGGAGTCTTAACCACTGGACCACCAGGGAAGTCCCCTGCTGTTTCTTCTATAGTCCACTTAAAAACAAGTTTGCATTTTACTGTGACTTCATAAAGAAAGACCTAGTGACTTAAAAATCAGATATTTTGGGTGCATAATTTGCCTGCAGAAACTTGCTGAGTTTCTCCCCAAGATCTGAGAATCTCCGTCCTCCCCCCTTCCCTCTACCTCCTCCTCCCTTCTTTCTTTCTCCCTATGTCTCTTTCTCTTCCTCCTTCATCTTCTCCTCCTTGCTTCCATTTGTCCTTCCTCCCTTCCTCCCTCTCTCCCTTGGTCCTTCTTTCCCTCCCAGCTCCCCCTTCCTTTGCGTCAGAGACCCAAAGGAACCAGAGAGATTGGAAATGTTCGGGTCACCGCAGTAGCTCATGCTGGGTCACCTTGCTACAAGTATTTAAAAACCCAGACTCCTCTACTGTGTGAGTGGTGACGATGTGAACACCATCGACTAGGGGACAGTAGAGGCAAAGACCTCAGTTTTCCCATCTGTGAAATGCGGTGACTTCTTCATTGAGCACTGACTGTGCTGTGTGCTCAGGATTCAGAGGTGAGCAGAACACTGCCCCCCGGGCTCGAGGCAGGCCACGGAGGATGCGGTGACCATGGCTCGTGGGCTGGCTGGTTACCCTCTCGTGGCCGCTGCCTCCTCACATGTACAGTGGTGCACCTCATTCGGTTGCATTGTGGATTAGATGGTTCTGTTTAACACCTTTTGGGATGGGACCTGGCACATGGTACACACTGGGTCAGCGGTGACTTTGCTCCCTGTAATTGTTTTTCAAGGGGGCGCGGAACAGGGCCCAGGGCTCAGAAGTGAAGGGCATCTTTCCAGCTGGGCAGGGAAAACTTGGGGAACAAATAACCAAATGTGCTTATGAAAGCAGGCAGTCTGATGTTACCAGGGCTCTTCTGTGCATGTGGGGATCGCAAGCTGTCCCCGCTCCAGTATTCCTCCTCCCAGGCTCAATGCTGGGGAAGTCCTCGCCCTGCCTGTGTTCCTTACAGCCCTGGGAAGAAGTACATGCGCCACAGGGACAGTCCCTCCCCCACCCTGCTGGACTCCAGGCTTTTCCCTCCTGTCGTGTTGTGACTGTCCTTCTCGCCATCCCTCCCTGTTTGCTAGACTTTCTACCCTGGTCCTGCCCCTAAGTGCAGACCAGTGTGTAATGCCCTGCCCCCCACTTCTCTGCTCCCTGTTCTCACTGGCGTAGTGGGGTGGGGGAAGGGTCCCATCGCCCTAGAACAAGTCTCCCTCCCGGCCTCTTCATACTCTGGACAGACTGGGATGGGCTGACCACCCAAGAGGGTCCCCTGTTGAATGCCTAGGGCTGCTGTGACCTCAGGCACGGTGCCTGGGCGCCTGGAAGTGGCCTCTGCAGGTGGTGGCTTGGTGCCCCTGTCTCCGTCCACCTCTTGAACTGGCGCCACTGGGCCTCAGGCTGCATCCCAAGACATTTCAGTTTTGCACAACACTTTGTGGACAGACTAGGAGTTAAGACGTGTGTCTCCTTTGTTCAAGTTTATTCATTCGTCTTCATCCATTCAACAAATATTCATTAACTGTATGCCCTTTATTAATCATGGTGCTTAAGTGCTGGGATTATACTGGTTAGAAAGAACGGCGCAGTCTGTGCCTTCAAGCATTTACAGTCTTGCAGAGGGCAGCTCCTCCCCCGAGTCATTCAGGCTGAATGTTCGCGCAGGAGCTGTTAGGCCCGTCTACCACTAGGTGGCGCAGTCACACAGGTAGCTCAGTCACTCAAACTCGACCTGCCTCAGAATCACCGGGAGGGTGGCTTGTTAGTACCAAGTGCTGCCCTGTCCCAGAAGCTCTGTCAGTAGGTCGGGGTCGGGTCAGAGAGGGGTTGGGTTGACATTTGTATTTCTGACAAGTTCTCAGGTGATACTGCTGGTCTCTGGACCACCCTTCAGGTCCACAGAAGCAGAAGCAGCTAAGCCAATACTGTGCCCTCTGCCAACTAACTCAGCCTGTCTCAAGGCTTCTGGATCTGTGAACTTAATGGATCGTTCTGATGGCTGGACGTAATAGCCTCATTTCACAGATGAGGAAGTTGACAGCTGGTAAGAGGCAGAGCTGCGACTGGCACTGATTCTGGTCCTAAGTTCACCCTCTTTCCACTGTCACACTGGCTCTCCCTGGGTGGTTTGGGAGAGAAGGAGGAAGGTGAATGACTGAGCGGACCTGGGGAGATGTGAACTAGAAGTGTGATAGGCATTCCAGGCGTCAGGAGAGGTGGGAAGAGTGCTGTATTCGTGCCCGGTCCTGGCTCTGTCCAGCATGGGCCTGGTTTGTGCCCTTGGGCACCCCGCTTTTTCTCTTTGAGCTTTTATTTTCTCATCTACAAAATGAAGGTTTGGACCGTGGTGGGGGGATTTGTTTCATTTATTGTGCTGGGTAGTCAGTGGGCCTCTTCAATCAAGAGACTGACTTTAGGGCTGAATTTTTTTTTTTTTTTAAGTAAATTCTTTCTCTCTAGCCTCTCTTTCTGGAAATTCTGTTAGTTAGATACAGACCTCCTGGATTGATCATCTCTCTCTTCTCTCCTTCCCCAGCTCCTGATTGCTTTGGGGAGGTTTATATTTCTTTAGAAAACAAACCTCCAGTCTCATTCCTTGGGGGAAATACCAGCTTGTTGGCATTAGGGGTTAGAAGTTCCTTACTGTCATTAATGGTGTGTCGGGAAGAAAGAGGGGATGAGGCATGTGTCACTGGGCCTCCTTTAACTGGAAAACGGTGGCTTTTAAAAGAAGCATCTAGATTCACTTTTCTTTTAAAAGAAAAGGATTCTCTAACTGTGTAAAACAACAGAAGCCAAACTATACCACCATGTACTACTATTTACAACTTGAAAAAAGTGATTTAAAGGTTTGAAAATAAAAGGACTGACCATGGTCTGTCAGGCCAGTGCAGACAAAAGGAAAGCTGTGATCACAATTTTAAAATCAGTAAAAAGGGAATTATTGCCAAAACATCTAATGGTACAAAGAAATTATTACCCTATAATTTATTGGTTTTGAACCTTAATGGACCCAACAACACTGTGTAACTGATATGAATTTCTTATGATACCTTGTGTGGAAACCCCATCTTACTGCTTTATTTTTACCCATCAAATTAAACCTGCCTCATCTCTGCCAGGTTGGCTGTTGGAACATCCATTTTCATTTTTCCGGGGAAGATACACCCTTTGGTCATTTATGACACCTTTGGACCTTACACAACTCAGGAAAATTGGACACAGGCCTCTGGTCTTTGGTAGTTCCCAGTGAGATGCTCATTACCCAGACCCTCAGGTCTGATTGAAGGCAACCTGTTGGCTAGCTGTCATTTAGTCCAAGTGGGCTGTCAGGAAATTATAGCATTGAAAAATAAACAAAATTAGGAAACTGATGGATGAGTTAAATAGCTACTAAACACAGATGAATAGGGAATTAATGAATTAGAAAGTGGAACGAAAGAAATGACAGAAGTCAGCATAGAGATCAGAGTTAGAACATATCAAAGAGTGGCTATGAGACAAAGAGACTAGGCTTCCTACTTCTTTTTTTTTTTAATTGAAGTATAGCTGATTTACAATGTTGTGTTAGTTTCAGGTGTACAGCAAAGTGATTCAGTTATACATACACATATATCTGTTCTTTTCCAGATTCTTTTCCCTTATAGGTTATTACAAAATATTGAGTATAGTTCTCTGTGCTACACAGTAGGTTCTTCTTGGTTATCTGTTTTATATATAGTAGTGCGTATAAGTTAATGCCAAACTCCAATTTATCCCTCCCCCCCGCCACTTTCCCCTTTGGTAACCATAAGTTTGTTGTCCATGTCTGTGGTTCTATTTCTGTTTTGTATATAAGTTCATTTGTATCATTTTTTTAGATTGCACATGTAAGCGATATATTTGTCTCTGGCTTACTTCACTTAGTGTGATAATCTCTAGGTCCATCTGTGTTGCTGCAAATGGCATTATTTCATTCTTTCTTTATGGCTGAGTAGTATCCCGTTATATATGTACCACACCTTTTTAAAAATTTATTTCTTTACTTATATTTATTTTTGGCTGCGTTGGGTCTTCATTGCTGTGCGCAGGCTATCTCTAGTTGCGGCAAGCGGTGGCTACTCTTCCTTGCGGTGCACGGGCTTCTCATTGCGGTGGCTTCTCTTGTTGTGGAGCACGGGCTCTAGGCGCACAGGCTTCAGTAGTTGTGGCACGTAGGCTCTGTAGTTGTGGCACACGGGCTTAGTTGCTCTGCGGCATGTGGGATCTTCCCGGACCAGGGATCGAACCTGTGTCCCCTGCATTGGCAGGCAGATTCTTAACCACTGAGCCACCAGGGAAGTCCCTGTACCACATCTTCTTTATCCATTCATCTGTTGATGGACATTTAGGTTGTTTCCATGTCTTGGCTATTGTAAATAGTGCTGCTATGAACATAGGGGTGCTTGTATATTTTCGAATTATGGTTTTCTCTGGATATATGCCCAGGAGTAGGATTACAGGGCCATATGGTAGCTCTATTTTTAGTTTTTTATTTTATTTTATTTATTTTTAAATTTTTATTGGAGTAGAGTTACTTTACAATGCTGTGTTAGTTTCTGCTGTACAGCAAAGTGAATCAGTTGTACATATACATATATCCACTCTTTTTTAGATTCTTTTCCCTTATAGGTCATTACAGAGTATTGAGAAGAGTTCCCTGTGCTATACAGTAGGTCCTTATTAGTTATCTATTTTATATATAGTAGTATATACATGTCAGTCCCAATCTCCCAATTTATTTTTAATTTTTTAAGGAACCTCCATACTGTTCTGTATAGTAGCTGAACCAATTTACATTCCCACCAGCAGTGCAGGAGGGTTCCCTTTTCTCCACACCCTCTCCAGCATTTATTGTTTGTAGACTTTTTGATGATGGCCATTCTGACCTCACTGTAATTTTGATTTGCATTAGGCTTCCTCCTTCTTATGTGCATGAATTAGAATTCCAGTCAGAGACAGTAGGGAGAACAGGGGTGGGGCAATATTCGAAGACAAGAGGCTGATAATTTCCCAGAAGTAGCGAAGGGCATTGAGCCTGAGATTCAGAAGTTACAACAAATCCCGGAAAAGATACAAAGAAATCCCAACCTAAAGAAAATGTAGTGAAAATAGAGAACACCAAGGACACCGAAAAATCCTAAAAGCAGTAACAAAGAACAGGCAGATCACCTACACAGCAGTGGCAGTGACAGCCGACCCTTGAACAATGCGGGGGGTTAACCCACATGCAGCCTGTAGTCAGCTCTCCGTATTCCCTTTCCTCTGCATCTGTGGATGCAACCCACCACAGACCGCGCAGCTCTGTAGTATTTACTATTGAAAATATTCACGTATCAGTGGACCTGTGCAGTTCAAACCCAAGTTGTTCAAGGGTCAGCTGTAGGTTGATGAGTGACTTCTTGACAGCAGTAATTCAAGCCAGAAGACAATAGAATAATAATTTCAATACGCTAGTTGAAAATAATTGCAAACCTAGAATTCTAAACTTCACAAAATTTTTCTTTTAAGAATGAGAGGAAGATAAAAACATTTCAAGATAAATAAATCAAGAGAGTTACAGATTTCATCAAAGAAGCTTGTAAAGGATCTAATTCTGGGAGAGGGTAAGTAACCCCAATGGAAGTTCTCAGGCACAGGGAGGAATGCTGAACAAAGAGAGTGATGAACACAGAATAAACATAAGTAGCTTTGAATATAAATAAGTAATACTAACATGTACTTCATGGGGTGATCAGAGGTAAAGCTATTCAGGATTCCTGAACCCTGTCAAGTAGGTGTAATCGTATTTCTAGAGTAGTAATTAATGCATATAGAGTATATAACCTTCGAACTAGCAGAACAACAAAGAACAGAATGGTGTCTATAACCCCCATCTCCAATAAAACAGCAACAAAGGAGGGGAAAAGAAACAGAAAAAGTGGGACAAAAAGAAAAAAAGCGGTAGAAGTAAGTCTGTACATATAAGTAGTCCCAACAAATTAATAAACCTTTGTTTCTGGATTAGGAAACAAAGATTGTCAAATTAGATTAAAAATATATACCTATAGCCATGTGTGGTTTACTAGAATCATATTTAAAATGTAATACAAGGAAGTGTGAAGTTTTTCCATTGGAAAAGTTTACAACTTCAATAGGGCATGTTTTATTTCTTAAGGTGGGAATTTTTTGTATAAATTTCATTCCCTTTTGTATATCTTAACATTTTTCATAAGGTAAAATTTAAAAGTCAGCTTAGACCAAGTTAAATATCAACGGAGAAAATATTTTTAAAGTATGTGAGGAAGCGTTAATATCAATGTATGTATATCTGTACACGTGTGTGTATGTGTGAGTGTGTGAGTCTATGTGTGTATACACAAACAATAAAAGGAAGACTAAAACCTCAAAGACCATTTTTGAAATAAAGAACTAAGCAATTCAGAAAATAAATAAAAATAATCACAATTATGTTTAGATGCATTGATAACTAATGAAATAAAAGTCAAAACAAGGTATACATTTTGCTTGTCAGTTTGGCAACAGTTAAAATGCACTATAAAATCTTGCGTTGGCCGGGAAGTTCGTTTATTTCTGGTGGTGGTAAATGTGTAAACTCTCTGATTCAAGTATGTTAATCGATTTTAAGAAAATAATCAGAGTGAGAAAATACCTCGTACGGAAATGATTTTTGCAGTGTTGTTTATAAAACTGGAAACAATCTAAATGTCCAACAATGACAAATAATGGTTAAATTATTTGTATGTATTTTAAATGGCCTATCATTTAGGCATTACAATGATGATATACTTCTATTTTTATTGACAGGAAAAAGCTTCATGGCTTATTAGTTGAGAAAAGTAAATTATATTAATAATATGATCTTATTCATATTAAATATATCTATTTTTATTTGTATTTATATATGTACGGAAGGGGATCTGGATTCATATTCAACAAAAAGTTAACTATGGTTATCTCTTTTCGTGTAAGCATATTTTCCAGCTTTTTTGGTCTTGTAATTTATAATCGAATAAAATTTTAAATAGAGAATGTGTTCCTAACTTAGAGGCCATATTTCGTACTGTGTGATTAAAAGCAGTAGCTTTTAAATCCAACGTACGTTGGTTTGCATGCATTTTAGCTCTAGCCGTTACTTAGCTGTGTGACTTTAGGCAGATTACTTAGCCTCTTAACTTTGGTTTCCTTATCTGTGAAATGGAATAAGAACAATACCTAGCTTCTGGAGCAGTTGAGCTGAGCTGTTGAAATGAGACGCTGCATGTAAAGTGTTTAGCAGTGTGCTGGACGGTGTCTGTGCCCAGTACATGTCAGCTGTTCCCATCACTGGAATCATTCTGGCTCTGAGGACCATTTCCACATGGAGCTGAGAAATGATTCTCAAGTGATCTGAACAAGGGCAGCTTTGAGCAGTCAGTGTGGAAGCACACAGCAACTCGTAACACTAGGAGCACATACCTGTCAAAGGGATGAGTCACATGATCGGTTATGTCACATGTCCTTCTCAGTGTCTATTGAGATAAGCACAGGTTGTTTTTTTTTTTTCTTAGTTAAGCTATTAATAGATTTCCTAATGGTGAATTATCTGCATCTTCCTGGAATAAAAGGTACATGGTAACACTGCATGGTTCTTTTAATATTATTATTGTAAGATATGCTGGATTTGATTTGCTAAGATTTTATTTAGGGCTTTTCCATCCATGTTAATGAGTGAGATTTTTCTGCAAATACAGAATTTGTAGTGTAGCCAGTGAAGTGTTGTGCTTGTCCAATAATTCATCATATATACAGATTACAAATATTTATTGTGTGTGAGAGAGACATGGAGAAGAAAAAGGAGAAGAAGAAGGAAGGGAAGGGGAAACGAAGGGGGGAGGAGGGGAGGAGGAGGAGGAGAAGAAGGAAGGGGGAGGGGGAGGGAGAGAAGGAGGGGAGAGAGAGAGGTGGAGGAGAAGGAAGAGGGGGAGGGGAGGAGGAGAAAGAAGAGGGGGAGGGGAGGAGGGGGAGGGGAGGAAGAGGGAGGGGAGGGGAGGGGGAGGGGGGAGGGAGAAGGGGGAGGGGAGGAGAGGGAGGGGAGGAGGAGGGGGAGGGGAGGAGGAGGAGGAATAGGGGGAGGGGGAGACTCAGAGAAAATAAAATCACAATATATTCTCCAGGATTCTTTCACTCTCAAAAGACAGACGGCCCAGTTCAAACTAGCTTAAACAAACCACGCAGGAATTATTGTTCATAAAGTTAGGATCGCCAGGCGGGCGTTTGGCTTCAGATAAAGATCCAGAGGTGCTAGCACTGTACCTACGGCACTGTTTATCCTTCCTTCGGTCCTCTAGTCCTTCCTCTTGTGCTGGTTTTAATCTCAGGCAGGCTCTCCCCGAGGGGTGGTCCAGTTACATCTCATCAGCGAAACTCCTGCAGAAGTCAGATGATAGCACTGAGCCAGGGTCTGTTGCCAGGGGATGCAGTACTCTGACAGACCAGATCTGGGCATGTGCCCACCCCAGGAGCCCTCTTGGGGTCCCACTTTAGCCACATGGACTGTGAGTGTGTGTGTGTAGGGGGGCATATCTCAAACGTGGTTCTCAGCACTGTCCCCAAAGTGCAGAAGGGGGCGGGACAGGCAGTTCAACAGATGATTGATTATCCGTAATTGATCAGGTGCTTTTGTGTGTCCCAGGTTGTGGTTACTTCATTTGGTTTGCACACCACTCCCATGAAGTTTGGTTTTATGTCACTTTACTCCCGTATTTATTGGGGAGATGCTCAGAAGCTTTCCCACTTTGCCAGGACTATAGAGTGGTAAAGTCAGTCCAAGTTGAGGACTCCTCTCCCTCAGTGGGGCTGCTTCTCCGGTCAGGACAGCCTGTGCCACGTCTCCTGGAGACGCTCTCAGGCCAGCCATGGCGGTGTCATTGTCAATGTCCCACGTGGTGTTACTGTAGCACCCTCTTGTCTGTAATAGTGCTGTAAGATCTACCTGCGGGTGGAAGCCAAAGTGATTGTACCCGTACTGCTTCACTATCACTTAAAACCTTTCCTTTCAGTTGCCTGAGTCATACTTTTCCTTTGGTTTATTGACAAAACAGCTTTCACTGTTTTCCTCCCAAAGAGTCCTAAAAAGACAAACAGGTAGAGAATGGATTTCTAATTTGTCTCACAGACTCAGGCTTCCAGACACAACTGAAACCCAGAATCTTCGCTTCAAAGATGTGAATGTGGAGCTGTCTCTATGGTTGCTTCCAAGAATCTGACATGAATTTTGTAACATTCCTTGTGAAAAATAAGTCTTGTTTTGCAGCACAAAGCGCTGAAGTTGAAGGATCACATAAGACGTACAACAAGCGAGTTGTTAAAATAAACACTTATCACAAAGATGTTTTTGCAGAGTAACATGGGATATTAGCCCATATCCAGCTGCTCTTGACCAAGTCTTGGCACACTGGGTGTTTTTGCTTTACAATATTGAAGGTCCGCTCAGAGTAGCCTTGTTTCTGTCAAGATGAACATAAATGAGATGATCAAGATGAGGATGAACAGGGACTCAAATGCCTTTAAATAGCTCAAGACAAGAATGTCCTTCCTGGGAGCCTGAAATGCTGTGTAATCTTTGACTTCTTAAATGTAGAGCAGACTTCCTGTTTCTGCGAGTGTGGCTCACTAAATGGCTGTTTTAAAATCTGAAACCCTAAGACGCACGTTGCTTTTCCACTCTCTTCGATGAAGATAGCTATGTCAATAGCATCTCTACAGGATGACCTCTGAGGGTCGTGATCCATATTTGCTCCCTATTTCAGGTTCCCCAGTCTATCCAGGAGGCTCAATTGAATTAAGTACTCTTTAGAAATGGAGATTTATCGTTTATTTGGTGTATGGATAAAAACAAAAAGATGGAAATGCGATTGATTGCCTTCTGTGGCCAGGGAGGTAGATTCTTGAGGTCCGTGCTTCTTCTCAAGATAAATGTGGATTATTGGTAGCTCCTAACAGCTCCTGGGTCATGCAGGCCCACATATTTTCCTTCTTTTTTTTTTTTTTTTTAAGATTTTTTGATGTGAACCATTTTTCTAAAAGTCTTTATTGAATTTGTTACAATATTGCTTCTGTTTTTGGTTTTTTGGCCTTGAGGCATGTGGGATCTTAGCTCCCCAACCAGGGATCGAACCCACGCCCCCTGCCTTGGAAGGTGAAGTCTTAACCACTGGACCTCCAGGGAAGTCCCCTGGCCCCCATATTTTCTACTTCGAGCATAACTGGACAAGTAGAGTTGGGTTTTAGGGTATTATCTTAATAGGATACCTAGAACAGCAATCATAGGAGCCCCAGGCTGCCATCAGAATTCACCTCCTCCTGACCCTCTTTCAATCAGAGCAAAACCCAACTTCTTAATGGCCCCTTTCTCCCAAGGCCACTACCTAGGAGGGGGCAGGGCCGAGGAAAGGGAAGACTTGGTTAACACGAGGGTGTGGTCATCATTCGCTGGGCTGTCTTCCCTCGGTGTCCACGAAGAGGAAAAACGTTTTCACTACTCTTAATCTGGTTAAATTGTTTAGAACACCTTTCACAAATGAAAGGCATTCTTTTTGCCTAGGTGCTGTTGACCAACTGTATTCGCTTGGGCTGCCATAACGAAATACCACAGACCGGGTGGCTTCAACAACAGATATTCATTTTCTCACAGTTTGGAGGCTGGGAAGTCCAAGATCAAGGTGCTGGCCCGTCTGGTTCCTGACGGGAGCTCACTATCTGGCTTGTAGATGGCCCACTTCTTGCTGTGTCCTCACACGGTAGCGAAAGGGGGGAAGCAAGCTCTCTGGTGTTTCTCATAAGGGCACCGGTCCCATCGTGGGGCCTTCACCCCTGAGGTCTCATCTAAACCTCATCACCCGCCAGAGGCCTACCTCTGACTACCATCACATTAGGTTTTAGGGCTTCAACATGTGACTTCTGATGGGGACACAATTCAGTCCGTAGCGCTAGCACAGAACTATTTTTGTTAGATGCTTGTTGTAGTGACCCACGTTTGGGGCAGTAAGGTCGTAAACTCGGGTGGGAAGAGTGAGAAGAAACAGACGTCAGGAAGGGCCGTGAGGAGGGGCAGCAGGCCTGCGAGGCTAGGGCTCTGTGGCCGAGGCTCCTCCTGCTGAGACCTGAGCTTGTGTGCTCTGTGTCCCTGTCTCCTTCTCTCCTAAGACACTTAAAAATGACTTCTTTGTTCACGGCTCAAACTGAGTCTGTATGGGACCATCCCACTCAATTTTGAGTTTGAGGCAGGGCCTGGCATGGTACCTGATAGAAGATGGCTGCCTGGAAAACCTTAACGGAAGGAAAGCAGGGAGTTTTGAGCCTCAAGATTGAAAACAAGTGAGGTTCTGCTGATGGAAAGAACGGAAGTCAGCTTACCAGATGGTTCGGGAAGGAAAAACTGAGTTCCGTTTTAGAATATAAAGATTGAGGTTAACCGTGGAACCTCTAGTCCGTACATTATTGCCAGGTAGTTGAAGATCATGTAGTCATGCGTCTTAGGAAGATACAGGTCATTTCTTTTAACCCTGTAGTCACAGCAGGGTTCCCTATGATAAAGCCATGGCCTGATAGCCCCCCACCCATGCTGGGTGACATGTTCATTTATAAGGCATTTAGACATTCCCGTCCCAGCTCCTGGAAAGTTCTCTGCTACCCTTCAGTTCTACTATAATTCCTCCTTGTTCCTGTCATCTGAGGGCTTACAGTCTGCATCCAGCTTCCCTTCCTGCTGCCCGGCCAGCCCCGCTCTGCCTCGCCGTGTCTCTCTGGCATTTATGGTTAGATCACCCACCCTCAGCAGCTGGTCCTGATGATGGTGAAGGGCAGTCTCTGCTTGTCTACTGTATTGACCTGCGGGCTGAGTACAGGGACTTAAACACCACTGGTGTTTGCATAATAAGGACTGTACTCATCTGATGACTGAGTGGAACACTCATTGTGGGCCAGAGGCCCAAGATCTGGGTGCTTTCCTCCAACCCTACGAGAGGCAGTGCTGTGGAATGGTTCTCCCTGACCACGTCTGTGCACAGACTCAGAGGACGCTAGGGAAACTGCTGCGTAGTGTGAGCCATACTCGTACGTGCATTGCCACATTGACCTACTAACCGTTTCTTGGACATGATCTCATGAGGCATGAGTACATGGGTTGCATCACTTACAGATGCAGCGGGGGTGGGTCAGAGTGTGGCTCACCCAGCTTCACAGGTGAGCAAAGAAGGGACCTGGATGTTCTTGTGTTCCAGCCTCAGCATTGTGTTCAACCTTATGCCACAGTCGTGCAGGGATTTTCTCAGCTGCTTGAAACCACTGTCCGCTGAAGGGCCCTCAGTTGGTAAATGTGGGAAGTGGTACTGAAGGAGGGTCCAGGTCACACAGAGGAGGAACTGGCAGAACTGAGACCGTAAGCTTTGTGTCCCACATCCCTGACACATGCCTTCACAAAGCAGATTCTTCAATTTAATAGGGGCGAATTCGTTCTCCTCTGGAAGAGATATGCAGAGGATTCTGAGAACCACTGTTGGTTCAAAGTGAACGTTATCCCTTTAATATGCAATTCCCAACTTTCATTCTCTGTCATCTGCTCATCTCCACATCTGGCCCCTGGATCTAGAAATAGACAAAAATAATTTTGTGACGTGTAATGAACTTAACCCTCGATGTGTATTTGACACATCCTTCAGGCCAGGAAGTGGCCTGGAAAATACAGAGGGTTTACTTGATACAGTGTAAGTCACCAGAAGGTTCTTTCTTCTCAGAATGCCTTTTCTATAGTCCAAGCCTCCTTTTAGGATAGAAAGCAGAGGAAATGAACTTGACTGACACAGCTTTTCAGAACAAAGGGATGCTGTGGCCTGATACTGCTGGGTCGAAGTTCCCAGCAGAGCCTCCGCCCAGTCAAGAAAGCCAGGCCCTTTCTCGTGCCAGCCAGGGTCACGGCCACCATTCTGTCCTAGGAAGCGGCAGAAGCACCCCTGCACCCTTGCCTGGCATCTCGTCCTTTTCCCTACCCTGCCCCCCTTGGAGTCACATCCACAGGACATCACTGTCCTCTGAGAAGTACCAACAGGGCAGCCGGTGAGGGACCACCAGCCATCGTCAGGATCTTTTTGTCCCCTCAGAAGGGTTCTCTTGCCATTCAGGTCTCCTCCCCAGGATGAGAGCCACTGTTCCTGGTACCACCATGGCTTCCTAGGCCTTCTGACTCGATACCATAGCTGTGACTGGGCTTTCAGCCTCTAAGATGAGTCAACAGGTCGTATGACAATGTGTGTGGTCCCGGCTCTGAGATCTAGGTGGTCTCCCCACTTCCCAGGCCCAACCAGCCTCTCTTCTCCCCTGTCCCCCAGCCATGCTGGCCAGTTTCCTGCCAGACCCTGGATCTAAGGTAGACCCGTGGGAGAATGGAAAGGTCAACTATGTGTCATTTGTATGGTCAAACCAGTCAAACCCATAGCAGAGCTCCTAAGTCAAAGTTCTTCCCCTCCAAAAGCTCCCTGGGTGTATTCCCTCTTGGGATACCCCAGAGCCAGGAAAAACAAGCCCAGAGGAGACAGAGCCCAGAGGACCCCAGATGCCACCACCGCCAGTCTCAGATTTGACGTGTAAATGGTTTCAGGCTCTCCTTCCTGGCTTCTCCATACCCTTCTCCTGATGTCTTTGAAGGGCTGGATCTGCCTGACGCTTCAAGGATATTGGTTGTGACCTTGGGGTTTTGCTCTGCTCGGGTGGTCTGTTTAGCTTTAGTGACACAGAGAAATCGTCAGGATTGGGAATGTGGGAATGAGGGTCATAATATCCTCCCCCCATTCCCCCCACCGCCAGAAACTTGAAAGCAGTCACTTAGGCAGCCAGTCCAGACCTTGGGTGGGGGGAGGACGGTGTACCTGGGAGAGCCTGTGCAGCTTTCCGTGGTCAGCTCACCCACGAGCTCAGTCTGCCCCGCTCTGTGCTGGGCCCTTCCTGGGTGGTGCGTGCACAGGGATGAATCCCACATTCTCCTGCCCCAGAGCATGTCCTAGGGGAGTTTTCCACCAGCCGACACTCTGCTCGTCTTCATTGATATCATTCACCAGGATCCAGTATCACACGCCCCGCCCCCGTGACCTCCCGCCATGGGGCAGTGGGCAGCAGTCAGGGGAACCGTGCAGTGGAATTCTTCTGAAGAAAAACAGTCATCACCTGTCGCCACCACCCCATCCCTCCAATGCAGTAAGTCCCCTACACATGTACCTTCAGGTTGCGAACTTTCAAAGATGCGAACGTGCGTTCGCACATCCAGTCACGTAAGTTAGTTCACGTGTCTGGCGAACATTGTCACGTGTGTGTATCCTGTACAAGTGGTTGTGCTTTCATGTACTTTACTGTATAGTACTGTTTAGAGTACAGTAGTACAGTATCTTTATTTCAAACCCAGGAGGTCCAGAAGCAAACATAAAAGCAGCAGTGATGTAGCTGGTACTGTACTTTTCAAGGTACCGTACTGTAAGATTAAAAATTTTTTTTTTAATTTTTTGTGTTTCTTTTTTACGTATTATTTGTGTGAAAAGTATTATAAACCTATTACAGTATAGTACTATACAGCCGGTTGTATTAGTTGGGGACCTAACTTTGTTGCACTTACGAACGCGCTCTCGGAACGGAACTTGTTTGTATGTAGGGGACTTACTGCAAAGGCAACAACGAAACCAGAACTCAAACCCCGAATTGTCCCTGCAAAGTCAGCAGCCCAGGCCCTGCGATTGGCAGGCCGTCTGCCTGCTCCACAAGGTCTCCTTCCAGAGGCCCTGGCTCTCTTCCGACAGGTGGGTTGCCGGGAACAGCAGGGTTATGATGGGTTGCATGGAGTCTTTATGGCCGTTGCTCCTGCCCATGTCCCGGTCACGGGAGGACCAGCCCCCCCTCACCCCGTCCGCCATCTCCAGGGCAGTCTTCCTGAGGCCCTCTTCCCGCCAGCGCCTTTCCTCTGAAAGCCCGTTGGCCTTTCCTTTCCCCGGTAGCTGCGGGGCTGCCTTTAGGATCCTGAAGGCGGCACGGAGGGGCCCTGCCTGCTCTGAGCCTCCTCCCAGAACGCCCGTTTCAGGACCGTCCCTCGTCGGGGCTATGGGTGGGGATGGGCGGAAGCAGCTTGGCCGGCGCTTCTTGCAGTCCAGGACCGATTCCTCTCTCTCTGTTGCTTCATCTTCTGTCCTCTCCTTGTGCATTTTCCCCTCAGGCCTCGTGGCCAGGACAGCCCCATTGCTTACTGCCAGGACCCTGGTTCTGCAACCCAGCCAGCTGTTTCTCAGCCCCCAGCCCGAGCTGTTCCCACTCATCCAGCTGCTTCTGCAGGGCTCTGCAGCCTTCTCTCACTGCCTGCACTGCTGTTGGCAGCTCCTGCTGGTCTTGGTGCCGAGGGCAGGCTCTGCATCCCTCATCCTCCTTGAAAGATCACCCAGGGGCTGAAGCCCTCTCTGGCCATGTGTGGGTGGCCTGCTGGGTGGGGATCATCTTGCAGGAGGCCAAGCAGTAGAAGCAGCTCTCTGAAATGACCAGCCACCCCTTGATCTCTGCCTGGGCCCCTCCTCTGCCTCGGGGTCAAGTCCAGGTATGGTGGCCCCGGTCCCCTTCTCAGGTGGCCTGATGGAACTGACCACAGACCTCGTGAGGGTTTGACTTGGTGGAGCCCTCCTGGGAGCTCAGCCTCAGAGATGGGGGTTTTCTCAATAGGTAAAAATGCAACATCTGTTTCCCATCTAACTACTACTCTTTTGGGTGTGGACCGTGATGAAATACACACTTGCTGTGTTCGCCGGCATCTCTGGGGCACAGTGGGAGGGCAGTGCCGTGCCCACCGTCAGCTGCATTAGAGGTAGAAGGTTCCTCAGCTTCTCCTGGGACCTGCTTTGGCAGGAGGCTTGGGCTCATTTGCTTAGACCAGAGGTTGCAAATAGTGGCTGATGGACAACATCTGGCCTGCCTCCTATTTTTCTATGGCCCACAAGCTAAGAATGATTTTTACATTTTTAAATGGTTGGGGGAAAAAAGCCCACAGAAGAATAATACTACAAAATGTGAAAATTATATGAAATTCAAGTATCATTTGATAAGTTGGCACACAGCCAAACCCACTCATTTACATACCATCTATGGCTGTTTTGGGACCATAACCTCAGAGATGAGTAGTTGCCACAGAAACCGTGGCCTGCAAAGCCCGAGATATCTACTTGCTGACCCCTCACGGAAGAAGTGTGCCGACCTCTGGCTTAGATGGTCTGGACTGAGGGGGACTTCTCTGCTTGGGCCAGAGCCTCTGAGCACAGAGTGATGTTCCCATGAGCTCTTGGAGGCTGGGGTCTTCATCTATAAGTAGAGTGTGGTCTCATGATCACCGAAGGCCTCTCCAGCCCAAGCTTTCCATGGTTCTAGGAAACCTCAGTAGCTCCTTCACCAGGAGCTCACCCACTCCGCCCTTCAAGTATCAGGGTCCTGGCAGAAATTGGGCCACGGGGAACGATCCATTTGGTTTTTGGTACCAAGGAGCACAAAAACAATACAGTAATCACTTTGAAAAGAAAACCGACTTTAATGCCTTGCATGTAAACATTGTTACTCCTTTGCACATTTTGTATTTGTGGTCGCTCACTGTTTAAAACTGAAGGCACAATGTATTTCTCGCATGATGGATGAATTACATTCATCAAGGAATATATTCAACAGGGAAACCACTTTGTTTCATAAAACTTTTCAAAGGAGATTTTATATCTCTGGAAGGATAGTGATTTCCTTAATCACCTTTTTGTGGGGTGTGTTCCCGGTTTTTTTTCTTCTTTTTCAAGTAAAGGCATGTAAAGAATGAGAAGAATTGCACTTAAAGAATGAGAAGCGTTCTTTTTTGTTGTTGTTCCTGTTTGACAAGATTTCCTGAATGAGAAACGCTGGTCCTTCCCCAGGCGACAGCATGACACTGGACGTCTATAGACTTGAGGGTGTGTAACAATATTGCCTTTCTCTGCTGCGTTTTCCTATGGAAAGTTTACCTCATTGACATTCATCTCTATGTGGAGTCACACAGTCGCATGTGACCGCACCTGAAAACTTGAAGCCAGAGATAGAGTCCCGAGGGACAATACCAGGGCAGAGGGACCTCAGAAAGAGAGAGTTTAGGTGAAGGTGTGCATATGCTTTTGTGTCAGGGAGAGGGTTGGCGGGAATCAGAGATGTCAAAGGGCTGAGAAGTGGGACCAGCAAGCAAGGGACAGAGGGAGGGGTCAAGAGAAAATTGACAAGGGGTGGAGAGGGAGGGGCTCAAGGGGGGGCAGTAATGCAGCAGGAGTGCAAGGGAAGGGAAGTGGAAGAGGTGGGGAGGGAGAGGAGAGGAGGGAGGGGAAGGAAATGTACAGGAGCAGGACGGTGGAGGTAAGCAGGCGGGTAACCAGGAGCTTAGACTAGAGAGGTAAAAAGTGGTGCCTCAAGGAGATTTTACATGACTTTTTCTTTTTTTTTTTTTTACATCTTTATTGGAGTATAATTGCTTTCCAATGGTGTGTCAGTTTCTGCTTTATAACAAAGTGAATCAGCTATACATATATTCCCATATCTCTTCCCGCTTGTGTCACCCTCCCACCCTCCCTATCCCACCCCTCTAGGTGGTCACAAAGCACTGAGCTGATTTCCCTGTGCTATGCGGCTGCTTCCCACTAGATATCTATTTTATGTTTGGTAGTGTATATATGTCCATGCCACTCTCTCACTTCGTCCCGGCTTACCCTTCCCCCTCCCCGTGTCCTCAAGTCCATTCTCTAGTAGGTCTGCATCTTAGGTTCTTCATGACCATTTTTTTTAGATTCCATGTATGTGTTAGCATACGGTGTTTGTTTTTCTCTTCCTGACGTACTTCACTCTGATGGACCTAGAGACTGTCATTCAGAGTGAAGTAAGTCATGACTTTTTCTGAAGTCCTGGGTGCAAGGTGGCGGGTGGGCAGAGCACATAGCAGGTGGGAACGTCCAAGGCCACCTTCCCCTTGATTCTTTCCAAGTCCTTCTCCCGTGAGGCCGCACCTGGACTCTACCTGCAGGTGAGCTGCTGGTACCAGTGGGGTGTGTTCACCCGCTCATGCCCATCCCTCCCGGGATGACTTTTACACTCCCCAAAGCCCACTGTCCAGGGAGCTCCCCATCCCTTGGTGTCTGCAGACACAGCAGGTGGCCAGCATGGCTCCTCCTGGCCCTGTGTCCTCCCTCCTGCATTTACCTCCAGGCCGCTTTTCTCAGATGCGCAGCGTGCCTCTCCAGCTGCCGGCTCTCCCCCTGGGCTTCCTCCGTCTCTGGGCTATAGCACTTGCTCCCTTATATTTTGGTTTTCAGTGTTCAGGAACCCTTAGGCTCCAAGATTCAGGGCATAGGAACCGCCCCCCCCACCCCCAAGAAGAGCCACTGTCTGGTGCTCTTGCTTTGGGGACGGCAGAACCCACTGCTGCTGAGCAGGGGCCATTCAGGCTTTTGAACTGGCTTCCTTTCACTGCGGGGTCCCCGTCCTCCCTTCCCCCCGCTTCTCATCCGTTCCACTTCCTCCCAATCCAAACAGCAGTGCCTCCTGTGCGTCTTTCTCACCACACTCCTCTGTCTCGCGCCTGCTTCCTCCCCTCTTTCCCTCCACAGGGAGCGGGCAGTCATAAGGATACTCTATCCAAGGTCGTTACCGGGTCAGACATGGGTGGTGTGTGGGCTCCAGAGACGGCTTTGAAGCTGCCATTGGTTACTTGCCACTGATTTTGCACCTGAATAATTGAGAACCTTTTATGTGCCCCTTGGAGCAGCACTCAGAGTAAAATTAATTCCTCCACCCATTCATTCATTCACGTGAAATGTATGTACTGAGGGGCCTGGGCGTCCCATCTATGATGCTCTGCACCAGTGAGCAAATGACCTCCATCCAAGTGTCCAGGAAACCTCCACTGTCTTCACCCAAGTCACCCCCTTCCTTCATCCTTCCCTGTCTCTGCCCAGCTCTCACCATTATAGAGCTTCCCCCTCCTGTCTTTACCCGAGGACGTGGCGGGGGCTTCGTCCAGCCTGGGCGAGCCAGCTGTAGCTGAAGTCCCAACTTCTCACCAGACAGGCACTCTGTTTCTCGTTGACTTTCAGGCCAGAGGTGATGTTTTAGACTGTTTAAACTGCTATAACAAGAATACCATAGACCAGCAGCTTAAACAGCAGACATTTATTTCTGACGGTTCTGGAGGCTGGGAAGTCCAAGATCAAGGCGCTGGCCTCTTTCCCCCTTGCTGTGTCCTCGTGGCTGGGAGCAGAGAGACAGGGAGAGGAAGCAAGCTCTCTCCTGTCTCTGCTTACAAAGAAACTAATTCCATCATGAGGGCCCCATCCCTAGGACCTAATGACCTCCCAAAGGCCCCACCTCCAAATACCATTCCACTGGGATGAGGGTTTCAACATATTAAGTTTGGGGGGACACAAAGCAGTCTATAACAGGTGGGTACATCACTCAGAAGAGCAGTTAGGATCTGAGCATTCAGCAAGGCTTCCAGGAACCCTGTTCTACGGGACCCAGTTCATCTCAAACATGGCAACAAGGAGAGCATGGCAGTCGTTGAAAGATGTGTCGAGTCCCTAAGAAAAATGAATAGACACTGCTCCCTGCCCTCGGGGACTAGAGACCCATGCTCAGCAAATGACATATTGTAACAGCATGATCTTGCTTCCGCCCCATGCCTCCAGGGGTCTCCGTCACAGTGCCGCCTCCTTAGGGTTTGAGTGAAGGTTCGGAAGTGTTGCTTGCTGGGCGGTTCGGGGAGTCTAAACTCGGCAGTGGTGTTCCCAGGTGACCCACATACCCCAGATCATTAACCATCTAGTGTCCTGGTGGGGGTGCGTTTGCTCATAGTATATGGGTCCTGGCGCCAGAGGTGTTACCCACCCCTTTCACTGTGGCGTCCAGGACCTGGCGTCCACACACAGCTGCGTGCGGTCTGGTTTAGTATATGTGCCACTCTCTGTCAAAAGTGTCCTTGTTTGGATGAGGATTGATAAGGCCACGGTATCTCTGAGACTCTAGTCTGACTCGCTTTGTCCGTCGCTCACTGGGTAAACAGTGTTCACCACGAGTGCGCCGGCTCATTGCCTCCAGAGCCTCTGGACCTTTCCCATGCGTTGCTGCTTGCGGTGTGGGTGTGCTGACACCTCAGTTCCCGGGGCTCTGTGAACTTACCTGTGTGTCACTTCTCACACAGCCACGTGTCCTGGGCTCTTTGCTGGTCCTTCTTCCCTCACATTATCAGGCTCCCTCTTGCCTTTCTCCGTATTCACCGCCTCCACTGTGCCTGGGACCAAATACTAGGTAAGCGTCGGGGTGTGTTTGAGAGGCCGGCACAGCTGTGAGGAGTTCAGGACCAGGTCCTGGTTCTGAATGGTACCAACTGGAGTGACCGGCCCCCTGTGTGTGCAGGGAAGTGGGCCTTCGCTCCCCACGGCCCACGGGCATGGAGAAGTCATGGACTGGGGGTGGGGGATGAGGGGCAGGCCCAGGCCTCTGGCCACCGCTGTCCCTCGTCCTCGCTTCTGAGCTGGCGGCAGCATGTCCCTCAGCTCGAATGACTACTTTCCTAGTATTTCTTGGCTGGAGTCTCACCTTCTCTGTTTCTCTCCTCCTGTTTTTCTCCTCTCCTCTTGTCTGGCCTCATCTCCCCGTTCTTTCCACTTTCCTGAATATTTCAGATTGTTGACCACGTATATTTACTACTGTTCTCATCAGAAAAGAATAAATACTATCTCACCTGGGAAATGGGGATGGTGGTGCTTCTCTCACAGCCCTGCTGTGGGACTCAGCAGGTACTTCATCTTGGAGCCGCGCCCCCTTCCCGCCTACCACCCCTTCCCCTTCCTCCAGGGCGAGCTTGCTCAGCTGTAGGTGCTGCGCGACTTCCCACCTGCCGGCCTCTGTTCCACGTCCCAGCTCTGTGCTCTAAGTTCCCAAGCAGCCCGCCCACGGGTCCAGCATCCCACGCCTGCTCCTTCACTTTCAAATCAACCACTTGCATTGTACCCCCATCATAAGAGTACTGTATTCTAAATTGTAACAACTTAGAGATACAGAAAATGGTAAGTGGGAAATAAAAATCACAGGTAATCTGACCATTCAAATATAGCTTTGTCCCCTTTTTAGTGTACTGACCTCAAGACACACACACACATACAGACACACGCACAGAATCTTTCTCTGCTGTATGTGTGTATTAAAGGTGCATTGAATTAAATCCATTGGACCTAATGCTGAATCTCTGAGCATCAAAGTCAACGTTTGGTTGTGTTTGAGGCTGGAGCTGAATATCACCATCGTTGAGTGAAAGCCAGACATTTTACAAAAATAGGTTTTATTGCTATTTTATTACTTATTAGTAGTAGTTACGTTGTAAAAGGTTGACATCTGACTCAGAATAATATACGGGCACTGTTCACGGCTGATTGCTCCTGTGTTCATCATGCTGCAGTCGGTGATACTAAATAGATGTTCGTTTGCAGTTGAGTTTGGGGGAGGAACGAGAGGTATCAGGCGGACTTCGTATTTCCCTAACATCTCCTCTTTTTTCTCTTTGTTTTCTTAATTGCATCTAGATTGTTGATGATTTCCTCTAGATCAGCCTGGTGTACTTGATTTTGAAGGTTTTCTCTCGTGCAGTTTGCAGGTAGCAAAGTTGACAAAGCTGGCTACTAATTCATCCTTGTACAGATATGAAAACTTGCAAATAAGAATTTTCCTTGAAAGATGCATGGCCTAAACAGATAAATTGTAAAAATTTAAAATCTCGACAGTTTATTGCTATGAAGGCCAGTATGTATACCAAACAACTCCACAATATTAATTACAGGGCTTCCCTGGTGGCACAGTGGTTAAGAATCTGCCTGCCAATGCAGGGGACATGGGTTCGAGCCCTGGTCCGGGAAGATCCCACATGCTGCGGAGCAACTAAGGCCGTGCACCACAACTACTGAGCCTGCGCTCTAGAGCCCGTGTGCCACAACTACTGAAGCCTGCGTGCCTAGAGCCTGTGCTCCGCAACTAGAGAAGCCACCACAATGAGAACCCCATGCACCACAACGAAAAGTATCCCCCGCTCGCTGCAACTAGAGAAAGCCCACGCGCAGCAACAAAGACCCAACGCAGCCAAAAATAAATAAATTTTAAAAAGCAGTCTTTCAGAATCTCTAAAAAAAAATATTAATTACAGCATACTCTGATAATCTCTTTTATTCTGCTTTGTATTATTATTTATGGTTCTATAGACATCTTAGCTCAAAAAGGATATAACAGTCTTCCTAAAGGCAACAAGCTAATGCATTCTCCCTTAATATTTGTATCATTTCCCCATTTTCTCTTACATTTAAGTATTTGAAAATTCTTAATAATTGGTTTTGCACGTAAAATTAAAAGCTTTCAGCCTATGGCAATGAATTATGACACATTATACTCCTGCAACAATATATTTATAAACCATCTGATAGGGAGAATTGAAACATATATATAAGGAGCCTTTCAATCTTAGTTCGTCTAGAATGCCTATTTACGTTTGAAAGTGAACATTCAGACTTGAACAGTAAGTTTGTGTGGCATGCCTTGTTTTGGGATTGCTGTTGATCTACTATAGATGGAGATGACGATAGCGACCCATGTGATTATAGGGTCATTGATCACCCCCAAGTTCAGGGACGCCAGAAACGATCCTGAAATCGGTATTCCACTGCTCGTCCTTTCAAAGGTCGAGGCATTCGTTCAGAAGCAGGGCAAATACGGTGACTGAAGCTGAATTTTGATGAATCCCTGACAGATGTATGTTCGCCTCTGAGCTTTTGTATCCTGCTCTATGAATGTGTACCCTTAGCATTTTCCTGTAACGTTATTCTTTGAAATCATAATATTTAATGGCTGAGTGTTTTTTATCTGTGTGGGTATTCCATAATTTATTAGCTTTTCACTTTATGTCAGATGTTTGAGTTCATTTGGTTTCTTTTCAACTTCAAACTGTATTTGGACAGTCAGCACGCATGCGAGTCATTCCTTTCTTCCCTTACCCTTCATATCCTTGGCCGCCGTGCCAAGGCCTTGGCAGTAATCAAGAATTGGCCTCTTCCGTTTCGTACAGGAAGGTCTCTCACGTATATTCATGTCTCCTCCTGCCTCAAAGAGTTTCCTTCAACCACAGCCTGGATTTTAACTGAAGATCCCTCTAAGACGCTCTCAAGGGCAGCCTGTCCACTGACAGACCCCGAGCCTACAGCCCAGGGGACCTGGCCTGTCTTCTGCCTGACAGATGAGACCCACTTCCCTCTGATGGTCTCTGGCTGTCGTATTTGACTCAAGCATGGGACAATTCGTGGTGGAGGCCCCGTTGTGGTTATATATATATATATATATATATATATATATATATATATATATATATACATGTCCCAGAAGGCGGCCAGATTGAGTGTGGAGCTCACTTCTCCTGTCTTCCTCCAGAATCATAACCTCATCGGTAACCTCCCTGCCTTTCTTCCTCTGGGATTGTTGGTTGTCCGTCTTCTTCTTGGGTCTGTGTGTTTTACCCTTTTTGTAAAGTTCAAGGCAGGGATGCAGTGCCTTCAGCCAGGAAAGTGGGCTTGGACACTAGTGGGAATACAGGTGCTAACGCCCTAGTGGGCTCTGGTGCAGTGTCCGTGTTCCAAAGGGCACAGCACTGCCCACTCGGGCCAGGGAGCAGGGCTCTGCGTAAGCCAGCATTGCTAGCTGAGGTGGGAGGGCATCTCCCCAGGCTGCCCTGGGACTGGTTCCAGTTCCCTAATGCCGAACCTGCCTGCTGGCTAGGAGTGACTCAGGCCCACAGCCAGGGCTCTGTGTCCAGGAGGGAGACACGAGCTGATGGAGGAAGGACCTGGCCTCTTCCTTCTTTCCTGGGTCCACTGGCCATCTCTTCCCATGTCTACCACCTCCTGCCCTGCTGCAGAGACCCCCACCCAGCCCACCTTTGGATGAGGGCTGCCTTACAGAGGATACACGGCTGGTTAAAGTCTAGCAAGGACCTGGGATCAGAGTCCCCTGGCTCTCGGTCTAATGATTTTTCTGTACCTTGTGCTACAAAAATCCCACCCTATGGAGGGCCTTTGGGAGTCATGTGCCCTGCCTTCCTTCCAGAAGTGGAAGGGACCCTTTCTCCCTTGCACATCAGGAGGAATCTTTTTTGATCTCTGCCTGACATGTTTTTATAACAATCTAGAGATTTCAACATACATTGTGGTTGCACAAGAAATCCAAGTCACCAATTTTTCAGAACCTAAGCAGTTAACATTAGAAATTTTGCCGCAAATAAATTGATCAGTATGCAAGACAGTTGTCACGGCTGAATCATGGTCCACAGTTAAGGTAAACAGATCTGTGATGACATTTTCTGAGCGGAATACAAATGCAGCTCATTTCCTCCCAGAGGTTTCTGACATTTCTTCTACACGGAAAACAGATTCTCCCAAGAAGGTGCTGGTCACAAGGAAGAAAGATCTTTGTTTAATCCCTCTGAAAAGGTATGGCTGTGAAATTTTTTATGCTTTCTGCGAAAAGAATTGTTCTAAGAGAAATGAATAGTGACGAGAGCGTTTTTCTTTGGTTAGCTGTCCCTTACTCCCTCCCAACCATGGAGAGACCCTTTTGGGTTTTGTTTATTTGAACGGTCATTAAAATATGATGTCAGGGCTTCTCTGGTGGCGCAGTGGTTGGGAGTCCGCCTGCCGATGCAGGGGACGCGGGTTCGTGCCCCGGTCCGGGAGGATCCCACATGCCGCGGAGCGGCTGGGCCCGTGAGCCATGGCCGCTGAGCCTGCGCGACCGGAGCCTGTGCTCCACAACGGGAGAGGCCACAACAGTGAGAGGCCTGCGTACTGCAGAAGAAGAAAAAAAAAATTATGTCATTGTATTGTGAGAGTTTGCATGTCAATAGCATTGTTTTGCAACGTGAAGATCAAGGGATATTTTTCTTATTTAGGTTCACATGAAATAGTGGAGGAGGGAACAAAATGTTTTTTCATTTCCTCATGTTCTTTTCATCTGTAATGCTCTCAAGTTTCGCATTTTCCCCCAGGTTTTTGCTCCCTATACTGTATTTTAGGAATTCTATACACTGTGTCTGCATCTGAAATGTGAAATAGTCCTTAGCTAGATGCTGCATTGTAAGCTAGATCTGTTTTCTGTATTCAGGTGAAGCTTTCAAAAGCCTCAGCTTGTACTGCAGTTGAAATGAGCTGAAAACCTGCAACTTTGTGTAAGGGTAGGCAGTCATTCCATCCCTGTGTGTAACGGAAACAGCATTTCCTGGGTTGGGGGCAATACTGGCATTTGGGGTGGGACTGCTGTAGATGGAGATATTTCTGTCTATTTGTGCATTTGTCGTTGGTTATGACCAGGGATCCTGAGCAAGGAGCTAGCATTTGAGGTGGGGGAATAATTCTAGATCCTGTTGGGAGTTGCAGTTGGGGTAAAAGGCCAGAAAGCGCCAGTGACTGGACATGAACAAGAGGGCATGCCCCTCAAAGCAGGGGCATGAATGAGTCTGTTCACCAATTCTGGAGCAATCAAAGGAATACACTTAGGAAAAGGGCATCTTTTATATCGTGCTTCATTCCTCCCTGAAGCGTTTGCTGTCCATTGCCAGGATAGCACAGGTGTGGCCTCCTCCAGGAAGCCTTCTTGGATCTTCCTGGTCCTTCCCACTACCCAGTGTCCAGTCTCTTGCATAGCACACAGCTCTCAGTATGAAATTACCTGGCTCTGGGTCTCCATCACACTCAAGACTGAACCTGTCAGCGGCAGGATGGGGTCTTTTCATCTCTGACCGACCAGCTGGTAGCACAGCTCCTGGCTCAAAATCAGAGCTTTGCAAATGCTGTGTGTAATTGAAACAGGCCCCATTTTCTTACAGCAGCTTCTGCAGAAGGAAGGGATGTCCTGATTAACCCCATTTCTTAGTTGGAGAATAGATGGGGAAACTGAGTCGCATAGCAATGAAGCCAGACTAGAACCAGATGCCTGTTTAGAGCGTGACCCTCTGAATAAATGGACAGAGGAAGGTGTAAGCGATCACACCTCTCCTTTGCTGCAGAGTCCCCATATATCAAGTGTACGGTGTGGTAGATGTAAATATGCAACTGAACCAACCGTATTTTTCTTCCTCCTCCAGAAATTTTTTGCCCCATGCAGTCTCGGTGTAGGAGGATCAGGTGACCAAGGCTTTTTAGAGTCTTCCTTTCTGGGCTCTGACAGTGACACATCATGTATTTTGAGGCAGTAACATCATCTCCTTCCTCCTGAATGCCCTCTGGGTGGCTCCATCATTCAGGCCCTGTTATCTGTCATCTGGACCGCTGTGACCTTCATTCATTCACAGGAGAAGTACAGGTACAGTAAGAATGAGTCACCAGGGACCAGACCTAGAATGGGAGGGGAAGGGATTGGCCAAGGACAGACTTCCTTGGAAAAGTGATGTTTGAGCTGAATCTCAATGACCGTTAGGAGTTAACTTGGTGAAGAGATGGAAGAGAGCTTTCTGGCCACAGGACACAGCATGTGCAAAGGCCCTGAGGTGGGAGGGAACACAGTGTGTTCATAAGATTGATAGGGCTGTGTGGCCAGAGCCGAAGAGGTGGGCAGGAGAGGTGGACAGCAGCCTGGCCACACAGGAACTGGCTGATCGTTGCAGGGAACTCCACATTTGTGCTGAGAGCAAAGAGAAGCCGCTAGAGGAGAGAAGTAAGAGGTGGACTGGTCAGCTCAGACTCCTGTGCGAAGAGTGGGAGAGTAGATGCAGAGGGATCAAAGGAGGAGGCCCTGCGATAGGCCAGCAGAGAACCCAGAGGACGGAGAGACCTTTAGGACGTGACAGCAGGACTTGAGAACTGGATTTGGGAATCATCAGCACAGAAATGGTATTGATGCCAGTGCTTGAACGGGTTCACCTGGAGGGAGAACAGAGAAGAGGGAGTGGTGTAAGTGCCTGGAGGCCTGTTGGAGGAGGGGGAGCTGGCCAAGGAGAGGAGAAGGCGGGCCGGAGAGGTGGGAGGGAGGGGATGCGGCCCCTGGCAACCCAGGAGAGAGTGCTGGTGATGGTGAGTGGGCAGCTGCACCCCACAGAAAAGGGCGGGGGCAGAGATGAGACCCCTGAGATGATGCCAGCTCCCTAGCCGGGTGACAGGGACAAAGGCCTGACTGCGGGGGATTGAAGGGAGAATGGGAGGTGAGGAGACCCTGAGGGGAGACCCGAAGGGGAGCAGTGACTTTGCCACATGTGGCAACTTTTTTTTTTTTTTAATATTTATGTTATTTATTTATTTATTTGGCTGTGCTGGGTCTCACTTGCGGCATGTGGGCTCCTTAGTTGTGGCATGAGGGATCTTAGTTGTGGCATACATGTGGGATCTAATTCCCCAACCAGGGAGTGAACCCAGGCCCCCTGCATTGGGAGCTTGCAGTCTTACCCACTGGACCACCAGGGAAGTCCCTACACATGGCAACTCTTACTTGTACAGTTGACAATTCCTCCTCTGCTTTTAGGATTGATATGCATGTTGACGTGGTGTTCTGGTCTGTAGGATGTGTTCACGTTTCTGTGGCACTAGAGCCTCTCCTTGTTACGTGTGGTCAGCCCTCAACTGCGGGGGAAGTCAAGGTGCGGACCATGACCACCACGCTTCTCTCAGTGGAATTCCTTGCCAGTGCCCGCCTGGGTTGCCCACAGGGAACCAGAGTCAGGTGGGCACGGGTGGTTCATCCGGGATTTCTGGGCTCCCTTGCTGGCTTTCGTGAACCCTCTGAAGGCAGTGTGGAGCTGTGTGGGACCGTGGGGTCCCAGGGCTGTGACGGGGGCACGTGCACCTGCTCAGGTGAGGCTCTCCTGGGTGAGAGCACGGTGTGGTGAGGAGGGAGCCGTGTCCACCTCAGTCCAGGGCGGGGGGTGTGCATCTGTGGAGCCCTGCAGAGACCTGGGAGAGGGGGTGGAGGCACACTTGGGGCCTGTCTGCTGACCCCTCCCTGGGCTATGGGTGGGCCAGCCACTTAAAGGCAGAGCTCTCAGCAGGGAGGCAGTGTGAGGTCAGCACAGGACGAGGACCGCGGCTCAGGCTGCCCGGGTGTGTGGCAGCCCCCGTGTCTCCCTGTAATAACATCACCCTGGGGGGCATTTTGCACGTGGGGCTGCAGAGGAGTCAGTCCCGTGTCCACCCCCCTCTTCTGTGGCCCACTGTCACCCTCCCTGCACTCCTTTGAGACAGAGCCATAGAAATCAAATCACAGAAGTGACCTAATTCCTTACCGTAAGAAACTGATTGTAAGTTTTGTATGTGTCTGTGTGTGTGTTTTACTTAGCAAACGCTTAGAAGTGCTTACTGTGTGCCAGACATCATTCTAAGTGCTTTATGGGTACTAGCTTTTTTAATCCTCATAGCAACCTCATGAGGGATTTACTATTTCTTATTATGCCCATTTTATAGATAGAAGACTGAGGCACAGAGAAGCTAAGTTTTGCTCAAGGGTTATGTAAAAATACACACACACACAATGTCTGCTTTAAAAAATACTCTTTTCTTGGGGGAAAGTCAAAGGGGAAAGGAGAAATAACTTCTGCCAGGCATCTGTTATTTTTATTTTTTATTTGCCAGTCTTCTTTATTTTGTTTTTAAACGACAGAAATTTATTGTCTCACAGTCTGAAGGCTAGAAGTTTGAAATCAAAGTGTCAGCAGGCTTGGTTCTTTCTGAAAGCTCTGAGGAAGACTCTTTTCCATGCCAATCTCATTGCTTCTGGTGGTTGCCCACAGTCTTTGGCATTCTGTGGCTTGTAGACTGCCAGGCGTCTTAAATGAGGGATCTTCCTTAATCCCCACAGTAACTGTGCATGATGTGGGGATATTCCTTTTTTTATAGATGAGGAAACTGGAGCTTAGGGATAATGAATAGCTTGCCCGTGACCCCAAAGCATGGACATCTCCTGCATGTCACGCAGCTTCCACATGGGCCTGTGATTTAGAGTCTAGATGTTACAGCGTCTCTGGTTGCCCCCACCCGACCTGGGGAAGGGGTCTGCTGGCCGCCCAGCCTCTGCCTGAGCACCTTGAGGGGCGAGGGCCCAGCAGGGGGTGGCTGAATGGCGAGAGCCCGCTCTGCTGCTTCGCAGTCATGCGACCGAGGCATGGCCCTGACCTCTCTCTGCCCAAGTTCCCTCGTCTGTAAAATGAGTTGACTTTATACCTCTCTTGTAGGCTGGATGTAAAGCACACGTGAAGAGCTTGGGACATAGCGAGCACTCAACATAAATCTTATTACCTTTATACAGAAATATTTTACATATTTTTGTATAGGATGTTTATCATTATTATTAAGCCAGTCCATTCCATTGTTGGACACTCTTGTTATTAAAAAGGTATCCCCTTCCTTTATCTCTGTCTCATTCGTTCACTGCTTCTAGCTCTCCAGCTATATATGCTTTCGACTGTGGCTTACAATGAAACCCTTTAAAAATACGTATTTCTCTGTTTGTGGTCATTAAATTGACACATCATTAGATTAATGTTAAATTAACACATGTTGTTGAAGAAAAAAACCTTGTATATTCAAAAACAAAAAGAGCTTTTAGGAGAAAATGAAACCCACCTATCATTCCCACAACAAAAATAGCCAAGTTTAACACATTGATGTACTTGTATCTGCCTTCCGGTCTTTTTCTGTGCATATATGAAGTACATACACACACACACACACACACACACACACACACACACACACACACACACAGCTGTGGCATCCTTTTGTGAGGCATGGGTAACTTAATGTCTCTTGACACATACTGCCAACTCATCCTTCACAAAGGCTGTGTTCATGTACACCCCCAGGGGCAAGGTATGACCATGGCCACATTGTCACCCAGTAGGTATCCAACTTGATTTCCTCTCTGCTCAGTGCTACGGTCAAGGTTCCACTTTTCTTCCTTTTGGAGTGAAATTCAATAGCCCTGGAGCAAATCAACAATGGGCTTATGGGGCTACTTTCCATCTAAATGTATAATACCAGGCTCTGGGACTTTCCTGGTGGCACAGTGGTTAAGAATCCACCTCCCAATGCAGGGGACACGGGTTTGAGCCCTAGTCCGGAAGATCCCACATGCTGCAGAGCAACTAAGCCTGCACTCTAGAGCCCGCGAGCCACAACTACTGAGCCCGTGGGCCACAACTACTGAAGCCCATGTGCCTAGAGCCTGTGCTCTGCAACGAGAGAAGCCAATGCAAATGAGAAGCCCTCACATCGCAATGAAGAGTAGCCCTCACTTGCTGCAACTAGAGAAAGCCTGAGAGCAGCAGTGAAGACCCAATGCAGCCAAAAAAAAAAAAAAACAAAACCAGGCTCTGCCTTGGAGACCCTCACCTCTGAGTGAGGGTCTCACTGGGTGACCCTCACCTGGTGAGTGACCTTCCTCTGGCCACCTTTCCTGGGTGGGTGTCCTAGGAGATTTGGTAACTTACATTCGAGTCATATGAAAAAGTTGCCAGATCTGGGGAGCAGTTGTCATTTTTCCAAAGAAGGCTGACAGCTGATCACATTGGTAGATATGAACATAGATTACAGATGAGAGAGACATGTTTTTTATATTTTTATTTGAATGTATTAAGAGTGGCTCCTAAAAGACATTAGAGAAAAGTTTAACCTTTAAAGTGAATTTTAGTCTCATCGGTTGCATCTTTCACTGGTTTGTTTCGTATCTAAAACTCTATTTTAGTTACCACAATGGCATTTGATAAAATGAGACATCCGTTCCTTGAGAAAACTAAGAAAATGGGATAGGAGCAGATTTCCTTGATGTCGTAAAGCATATTTGTCTTAAACCAGCAGGTCATTACAATTAAATTCAAGGGCCAAGCAAGTTTGCTTACCATCACCATAATCATGATAATTTTAATCATTGCTTCCTGAGAGTTTTCTTCCCTCCCAGGCGCTGTGTTAGGCTCTTCATATACATTATCCTTAATTTTTAAAATGATCCTTTGAAGTAGATTATTGCTAGGAACTGTTCGAGTTGTGATTTGAAACCAGGTATGTTTCACTGCAAAGCTCTGTGGCCTTTCTGGTACCCAGTTATTGGTCATTATTATTGAATATTCTGGAAGTTCTGACCAGTGAAATAAGACATGAAAAGAAATTAAACCTTTAACTATTTAAAGTGAGAAAATAGTATAATTATTTGTACCCCATAGGATTTGTAAAATTAGAAAATTCAGAAGAATTAATGATGAATCATTACAACAATTTTAAAAATTTGGTGAAATGGCAGGACATGTGGCAATGGCCCTAGAAACTCTGTAGCCAGATTTTGAAAGCATAATACGTACATAGAACAGCAAGGGAGGGGAGGGCAACACCTGTCTTAGCTGCTGGTCAAATCAGTTGACATCAAGCATGACAGAGTTATCGTAGCACAATTATCTTCATAGCTAGTAACCAATCAGAAAGTAATCTGGGAAAGGAGATCTCATTCACACTAGTAGCAATGATCATAATACACAACACAACATCACATCGTAATAACATCACAAAGTACCTAGAAATAAACTGAATGAGAAAGTGGGGGGATCTATATGATGAAAATGCAAGACTTCTTATTGAGCTAAAAAGGAAGTCTTGAGTAAATTATAGGCTTATGTCAATTCTTTGTTGAAAATTCTAAATGTTGCAAAACTGTCACTTTTCTCCAAAATTAATTTGTAGGTTCAAGATAATCCAATTAATTTCCAAAGGAGGTTAAACTTTATATCTCAATCAAATTATTCTAAAATTTAAATGGAAGAATAAGCCAGAAGAACAAAGGTAATTCTGAAAGGTAAGAGCAGTGAGAGAAACTTGCATCACTAAGTGTGTTACAATGGTGCAATACTAGAGCAAGTATAGATAACTGGGTAATTGACAAAAAAAGAAAATAGATATTCTAGAAACAGACACATTTTCTATGTACAAATAAAATGTAAGACAGAGGGAGCATCAAAAAAACTTATGGGGAAAAGGAAGGACTCGAATAAATGAGGTTAGGACAATTGATCTTTTTTTATGCTGTGGACTGAATTGTATCATCTTCTCAAAATGCATATGTTGAAGCCCTAACCTTACCACCCCCCCACCCCCCATTGACTGTATTTGAAGCTAGAGCTTATGGGAGGTAATTAAGTTTAAATGAGGTCATAAGAGTAGGGCCCTAGGATTGGTGGCCTTAGAAGAAGAGAAAATGTGACGACACAGAGGGCAGGTGGTCTGTAAACCAGGAAGAGGATTCTCACTGGCGCCCAAATTGGCTGGCACCTTGATCTCGGACTGCCCAGTCCCTGAACTGTGAGAAAATACATTTCTTTTGTTTAGGCCCCCCATCTGTGGTATTTTGTTATGGCAACCCAAGCTGACCAATACATCTTAAAACTCTACCTCTTAAAGCTTTCTCTAGTATTAAAAAATCTCTCTCTCAAAAAAAAAAAATCTCTCAACCTAAAAAAGCAAGCAACAGATTGGAAAAATATTGTAAAAGATTTTCAGAAAATGTGGCAAAGCTCTAATATCTTTGTCATAAAAAGAGATCATACAAATAGATAAGAAAAAAACCTCTGAGTCTCAGTAGGGAAACGGGTACATGATATACAGATGCAGTGTACAGGAGAAAATGTAAACCTAGAAGGAGTCAGGTCTTCTTAGAAATGCTTTTTGAATGCGGGAGGGGGGAGGGGGTAGTTTTGGACATTGTGGATGGTGAGCCGTCATCCTTCTGTATTGTGTGTGCAGCCCCCTTTGCTGGAGATGTGTATGTGCCTCTCATTTGCAAATTATGTCGATGTATTTGCATATAAGGCTCCCTTGCTCCCTTCCCCTTATCCCATGGTGCATGGGCTCTATGACACATGCATATCACATGTAAAGATTGTATCCAACTCAGCGTATCCACCACATGGCCTTCATGAAGCATACACTTTCTCTGTGGTAGAAACTACTTGTGTCTGCCTGTCCACGTGCACTTGGTATCTCGCACCAAGCCTGGAGGGCACAAGAATATACCTAGTGGGGTCTGATGGAGGCAGGCTGGTGTGGGCCTGTCTTCGCAGAGCTGGCTCTTTTTCTGGGCCAGTGAAACTTAATCATGGGAAACAGTCCAGCAGAATAAGATGCTGATGTGACAGCAAGACCGGGCCTGCCCCTGGCCCGGCCCCTGGTCCACCGTGGGCACCTGTGGAAGTCACTTAATCTCTTTTTCCTTGCTTCCCTCATCTGTCTGAGGAAAGGATTGGACTTTCCGTATTCCTCAACCCTTGCCCCATAGCCAGGGTTTTTGTGGAACTTCACCGTCTGCACCTTTGTTTTCCCCAAATAAAATGGGACAGATATCAGCTTCTTTCCTAACTGCACATTGCCTTCCGTTTTCCACTCCTTCCTCCCCACTCCCCACCTCCGAGCTGGAGGGTAACCACACAGGGAAAGGGTGGGCCTTTCCAGGTCTGCAGACAAGGGCGAAGATCTCCTCCAGCCTGACGTTTCCTTAACTCAAAGGCAGGCATGAGGTAGTTGACTTTAAAATACTTAAACTAGTGTCACGTGGAACATGAGTTGTTCGGAGAACACATTTTAAGAGTTTCCACCATTAGAGACCTTTATGATACGCTGGCTTAGTCACGGGTAAACAAACGTCCTTATATCAGGACTTCTTGGTGTGTTTTTTTGGTGGGCACTGAAATCTTCGAGAAGGGGGATAAGTGTGTGGCTTTTCCCTAACCTGTTTGACCACGCAACCCTTTTTCCTGGAGAATCTTAAGGGCCTGATGTTCTGTGGGACTTACTTTGGGAAGCGGTGACTTTTGTTTTCACCCATGTTTGCACTGGCAGTGATTCAGCCTTTTAATTGGGACTTAATGGACTTAACGTGCTGTAGCCTCCATTGCAGAAAAAAAATACAGATTTCTTATCAGAAGCAGGCAGATATAAGGTTATGAGGTCGTTGCTGTTCATACCGCCTCGCTGTCACAAATCCAGTACAGGAATTGTTTAGAGAGGAGAGGATTGCTTTAAGAAAGGGATTTTTTTTTTTCTCCTTGAGTACTTTCCAATGTGTACATTAGTTAAAACAAAAACAAAAACAACAACGACAAAAAACTAATAGCTCTCAAGTTTTTGTGAACATAGTGGAGTAGCTAAATTAAGACTTTGTTTATTAGTACTGTAAAATTCTTCCACGGAACTTTTGAGTGGAGTAGTTCAGGTTGACCTTAGAGTGTGTTTATTAAACACAGCGTCTTTGGCCATAACTGTGGATCAGCGGTCAGATGCCTCCGTGGTTTCTGGGAGGGGGCAGAGAGCAGTAACTTAACACTTCTGAGCATCACCAGCGTTCCTTCACTAACAAGGGCCCAGATCCCTGTCTTTATCCCAGACTGTCTTTCTGAAATACATTTTCGTAGACTGTTGCTTCCCTTCTGCCCTGAATAAGAGTTGGGCTGAGAAAATAGAGCCCTGTGGGAGTCATTCCCAAGAACAATAAACAGGATAGAGAGGCCCCTGGAGTACTGCATTTGTCATTTAATGGTCTGAGGAAAGGTCATCTGAGTTCAAGAACTCTCCACAAAGTGGGAAGGAGAAATTCTTTAACTGTGGTTTCTTTGACATTAGGGATGTGTACCTTGGTCTTAACAAGCTTCTGAAAGTTTCTAGCTTATAAGCAATAATACATTATGATAAAGATGTACTGGAAAGGTACTCTCGTCTAATGCCAGACATACCTGTTCTTTTTTTAACTGGAGTATAGTTGCTTTACAACCTTGTGTTGGTTTCTGCTGTACAATGAAGTGAATCAGCTCTATGTGTACATCTATCCCCTCCCTCTTGGACCTCCCTCCCAACCCCCGCCATCCCACCCATCTAGGTCATCACAGAGCACCGAGCTGAGCTTCCTGTGTTTTATAGCAGGTTCCCACTAGCTATCTATTTTACACATGGTAGTGTATTTCTGTCAAACCTAGTCTCCCAGTTCATCCGCCCTCCCCTTCCCCGCACCGTGTCCACATGTCTGTTCTCTGTGTCTTGTGTCCCTATTCCTGCCCCGCAAATAGGTTCATTTGTACCACACCTAGAGTCTGTCATACAGAGTGAAGTAAGTCAGAAAGAGAAAAACAAAGACATACTTATTCTTTAAATTAACATTTCTTCCCAGAAAGTCCTGGCTGTGGAGAGCCGTTGTCACTGGCTTACCGTGCAGCCCGAAGGGATGCTTTTAAGGTCCCTGGACCTCACTGTCCTCGTCATGAATGGAGGGCCAGGCAGGGCTCTGTATTCGGGGATTCTGAGTCCATACTTAGAGAGGGGAACAGACTTTCTGCTTGAACACAGATGCCCAGGGTGAGGACCGAGCATCAGTGGTGGTGCTGCAGGGGATTGGCTCTTTTGGTTCTCTGGGCTGGCCCCATGTGGGCTACCAGTAGTTGGGACCAGCAGTGGGGTCCTTCCCCTTAAGCTTTGGCCACATGCCTGGATTCCTGAACGTCTTACCCGCCTCCAGGTGACAGGAGACAGGAGCTCTTTATGAAAGCTAAGTTAGCTGCGCGAACTCTTTTTTTACCACCAAAACTAAGTATGGGCATACTGCCCAGGGATATCCTTTTCCAGACAGGGGAAGGGCTCAGCTGCGTCACGTGACTAATGATGGGCCTGGGACCCAGGTCCCTGGATTCTCCTCCCAGGTGGTGCTTTTGGTCTGCCGGACAAGCTTCTTGCTTATTCTTGGACTTTTCTGGCATTAACAAAACCTCTCATCTTTGCTGAATTGCAGAAATGGCTTCGGACATCCCTGGATCGGTGACATTGCCCGTTGCCCCCATGGCGGCCACTGGACAGGTGAGGATGGCCGGGGCCATGCCCGCCCGCGGAGGAAAGCGGCGTTCTGGGTAAGCAACCTCGGTGGTTCCAGGAATTGGGCTTAATACATGTTGAGCAACACTCTTGACCTGTTAGGAAAATATTGTCTCTCCCCCTCCTGGAGAATCAAAGCTCAGCAGTTTGCATCCTGTTTAGATTTTGCAAGATTCCTAACTATGCATGTGATTTGCCTCTGAGTGTTTCTGGGCCTTGGCACCCAGCTGGGGACTTCTGTTTGCTTGTCCTTGTGGTGAGAATGGCTCTGTGATCCTGCTGGGCTTTGCTCAGGCCATCTCTCTGAGGGAGGGGACTTACCCATCCCTCTGCCTGAGCCCACCAGCCGGAGGGCAGCCCTGCAGGTCAAGCTTCAGCCCCTGTGGGCAGCAAAGATCCCTCTGGTGCTCTCTGTTCTTTGCTCCGTCTACCCATCTTTGCTAGGTGGTGTGCAGGAATTCCTTTCCAAAAAACTGGCTCTAGCCCAGCACCTAAAGGCTGGGCGGCTTACATCGTAACCTGCTCTGCCAGTAAAGTTGGTAACGGTGTTAAGTTCTGGTGGGACCAGAAAGACCATCATTCCTAAACTGATGGAACCCAAAACGACATCTACTCATGATGTATGGTGTCTGTAGCTGTGCAGAGATCTACGAAACCGATCAACCAACACAGATCCCTGCAGGAAAAACATAACCGACATTTTCAGACTCTGTATGTCAACCAACCCCTTTCCTTCATTGAATCAATTTTATTTTCAATGAAATATTTGAGAGACAAATATTTGATAGACAAATACTTTCATGAAATAGAATAGACATTGAAATAGAATGAATTATTTGATAGACAAATACTTTCATGAAGTAGAATCAATTTGTCCTATTAATGCAATTTCCAATAACCCAGGTCTCCCCAGGAAGACAAGGGTCCAGGCTCATTTGTAAAATGGTCCATCATTTTAAACCTAAGAGTCGCTTTTAAACCAGTGTGATTCTTAAACAGGGCTGGGGGAGGGGGAGCAGGTATGTTATGAGGACCTGGAATGGAATGGATAGGATGAAAAAGCCCCTTCAGCGTTATAATTTGAGATGGTGAAAAGACTGCTGTGTGTGTAGTAGTCTTTAAAAGAAGGGCTAAGATTTTGGTGATTAGTGAGAGGGTAATGGAGTCTGGTTCCCCAGCTTTCTCCCCTCCATTCAGCTCGCTCCCCTCCAGGGTCAGCGTTCCTTCCAGCGGGACCAGCAGAGCTCTCAGGAGCAGCGTGGTACCTGGGGCAGAACTCCTGAGATAAGCTTTAGAGTAGGAAGCAGCCTGCCCTGGGGCTGACTACAAACCCAGACATCCTCTTTTAACCAGCTACTCTTGCTAGCTAGGTGCTAAGCTCAGTGGAGTGTGGGCTGTTGAAAGAATGCACTTGATGTCAACATATAAACTTACTGAATTTTTTTTAAGATGCCAGGCCTTTTAAAAATTATTTTAAATGTCTGTGCTTGCTAACTTCCATTCCCTGGGGACAGAGCCTCATTGCTGGCCCAATCCTTTTTAAGAAGAGGAAGCACAGAAATCTTTTTGTTTCTTTTTTTTTCTGTATATTTAACACTTTTTGAAAATTTTTTAAATTTTATTTTATTTATTTTTTTATACAGCCGGTTCTTATTAATTACCCATTTTATACATATTAGTGTATACATGTCAATCCCAATCTCCCAATACATCCCACCACCACCACCACCCACCACTTTCCCCGCCTTGGTGTCCATACGTTTGTTCTCTCCCTCTGTAGCACAGGACTCTTTGATGCAGGAAGGTGGGCTGGGCCAGAGCCAAGGACAGGCAGAGATGCTGGGGCCCAGTATTTGCAGGACAAGGAGCCCTCTCCGTGCAGGGGAGTCGTCGCTGAGCCTCTGCCACCCCTCCCGCAGGGTGTGTGCTGGGCCTACGCTTTGCTCAGGGCTCGGCTGTGGCGAGCTGAGGCTCCTGCCCTCCTTGACCTCCGAGTTCCTGGCGTCCAGACCCTGACATCTGCTTGCTGCCTGAGCTGATGACCGGACAGTGGACTCGGTCTCCTTTCTGAAGAGGTCCTCCAGGCTGCCCCTTTCCCTACCAGGTCACACATACACGGCGTGACACTGGAGGTGGAGGGGGACCTGGGGTGGACTGAGACAGAGCCCAGAGGTCACTCCCACTTAGAAGCAAGGAAGCACCACAGCAAGCAAAGAAACCAGAGATTCAAGGGGACGAACAGCAACTGCTGGCACGCTACCCAACCAGCAGGATGAGGGCCCGCGCCTCCGAAAGGCAGATCAAGGAGCCGACCTCCTCGGGGGGCTCGTCCTTTATTCTCATTTTTGGAGCCCGTGCGCCTGCTTCCTTTTCCCCATCAGAAGGAAGAGCAGGCAAACCGCGCTTCCTTCTGCTAAGCCCCTGTGACTGAGGGATGTATCCTCTGCGTCTCAGCAAGGAAACCTCCATTTTTACAGGGCAGTGTCCATGGTAACTCTCACATCTGGTATTTTACGTGTTTTGCTGAAATTCTGTGATGGAGGCCACCGCGGTTGTAGAACAACCACAGCAGTGATAACGCCCCGCAGACCGCAGCCTGCGCTCTCAGTCCTGACGAAAGTCACATTCATCAAAAAGCAGGTCACCCCGGGCTTCCCTGGTGGCGCAGCGGTTGAGAGCCCGCCTGCCGATGCAGGGGACACGGGTTCGTGCCCCGGTCCGGGAAGATCCCACATGCCGCGGAGCGCCTGGGCCCGTGAGCCATGGCCGCTGAGCCTGCGCGTCCGGAGGCTGGGCTCCGCAACAGGGAGAGGCCATGGTGGTGGGAGGCCCGCGTACCCAAAAAAAAAAAAAAAAAGGCAGGTCACCCCACTGCGGCGCCCACCCCTGCACCATGGCGCGTTTATGCACGCTCCCCCGTCACTGCCACGGTGCTCTTCCTCCTTCTCTCCGAGACTGTGGGGCACAGCTGGAGACGCAGGGAAGGGGAGAAGGAGAGAGCAAAGGAGTGGGGGGTTGGGAGAGGTAAGGACCTGCCTCCCGCACCCTATTCCCTGCCTAGGTCTTCCCGCTCTGACCTGGTGATTCCGGTGGAGGGACGTGTCCCAGATTCCCAGGATGACCACCCAGCCCTAGTGTTTCAGAGCCAAGTAGAAGTGACCCCTCGTGGGGTTTGGATGCCCCGGCCACATGCCTGGCCCAGCGCCGTGGATCCTCTGATGAATGCTCTTTCCCTGTCCCCTGACGGCTCCCCCAGTAAGCATCTTAGCAAGCAGCGTGCTCTGCTAGCAGTTGGGACAAAGGTGAAGGTTCAGAAGTTTCAGATTCTTTGAAAAGTGATTCCACATGTGTGGCAGAAGTGACCAGAAGCAAGTCACCTGGATTGCGTTTTTGTAGAGAACTCCCTGATCCCAGTGAGGCGGTGGGACGGCATGGGGGGGCATCCACAGGGCACACTTGGTGCTTTTCAAGTGACAGGGGAAGTGGCTGTCATTAGACAGACTGTGCCCATCCCCAGAGTCAGCCCTTGGTGGGGAGGGAGGGTGAGGCTGGAGGGCACTGGGTGTACCAGCCCCTTCCCGCTGCCCTGGAGTCAAATGTTGGGCTTCTAAAATATCGTCAGTGGAGGGAAACGATTTCCAAATTGTGTGCGGCCAGTAGGCCAGCGTCTGCCTGCAGTCTAACCCCACGGCTGCTGGAATGTGGTTGAGTAAAAGACATATTACATAAGCAGATGTTTTGCTTGGTTCAAATTTCTGCAGTAGTGTTGCTGTAGCCCCAGTCAGCTGGCCCAGGCCCTGAAGGAAGGGTGTTGGCTCGCACCCGTGTCACTTCTCTTTTTTTCAGCAGCAACTTCACGCTGGCCTGGGGTCGCTCGTTTGCTGCACTCTAGAACCAGCCTTGTTGGCACGGCGTCTCATCTTCTCTCATAAGAGCATAAGTGAATGATTTGCTGACTCATATTTGACGATGCATTATTATTATTATGCAATCTCTGTCAGGCAGGTCCGTAGCACTCACTCGTAACTAGCTGCAGGCTCAGAAATGCTTTTCACGGCTTTTTATCGAGGTCAGAATCCATGCTCAGCAACAGGAAAGTGAGGTAAAATGCATTCTCAGCCCACCTTTTGAGGACTCTTAGATCATCCACTTATTGTACGGAATCCTTTAAAGTGAATACAATAGGACTTAAAAGGCATGTTTTGATTTCTCTCCCTTATTATCCAGATGCTTAAGTATAATAGAGACACATAAAAGACATACAGGATGATTTACTCAGAGATTTTACAGCAGAAGAAAAGCACAGCTATTGTAGTCATATTTAAAGTGGAGCCTTTGAATTGGTGGCAGAAGACCCAAAGGCAGCATCTTGGCAAGCACTCCTCCGAAAGGTCCCTCTGTCCTCAGAAGTTGAATTGTTTTCTGTGTGGCTGATGAGCAGTGAGACCGCTTTGGGGTCAAGTGAGTTACCCTGAGGATCTGAACGGTCGTTTGTGTCCTGATTTCTCTCCTGAGTTCACGCCCACATTATGCATTTCAAAATTCCTAGATGTGATGGCAGCGCACGTGTGATCACACGCTTACACAGGTGGGAAGGCACAGTTTTGTGGTCCCTGAGTTTTCATAGCCAAATCCTGCTTCCTAAGTTTTCAGTAGACTTCAGAAAACTCTGGCTCCAGAGCCTGGCCGTCCCTCTCTTAACACTCTCTGCTCAACTGGGCTGACCTGATCCAGACTGGGACCGTTTACCGTATGGCTTGCTTCCCCATCCGTCTGCTGCATGAGGTTCAGGTAAAGAGACAAGCTGTCCTTAATGAAAACTCTGGTGACCAACTGTCCTGGTTGGCCCAGGACCTTCCCAGTTTTAGCACTGAAGCCCAGTACCTCCACAGATCCCCGCATTCTGGGAAAACCGGGACAGTTGGTCTCCCTAAATACCGCAAAGATCGTGCAGCCTGAGGAGGGAAGGCTGACTTAATCAATTGTATCTTGCAGGAGCCGGATTATCACGCTCGTATCAACTTGACCTGAAAGGCATTTTAAAGATAACTGTACATGTCGCACCCACTTGAGGTTTTGCTGAATGCTTGCATAAATCCATTAGAATTTCTTTTTCTTAACACTAGTCTGTTTTTGCCAGCCCAGGGGCGTTAAGTAACCTTCATGTCTGCAGCAAAGTCGCTCTTACCCGTGATGAACACTGGGTGGCAGTGTGGTTCTGTAGCTCTGCAGAGGCCCAGAGGCTCTGGGAGCAGGATTTTGGGTGCTATCTCCCAGACGTGATTTTTCAGGAAAGGTGAGGTGATGGCTTAGTAGCTAAGCAGTATATTGATGACTCTGCTTCATTTAGAAAGTCGTGCGTTCAGCCACCATTTTCCCACAACATAGGCGACTCTGCAGCTGCTGTGTGGTGCCCGGCTGCCCAGTCTGCATTGTAGGGGGGTGCATGTTTGTCTCTCCCAGTGGTGTTTTAACTCTACTTTCCCTTTCTTATCACTTTTCTTCCCGGTCTTCCCTCCTCTTTGTGCAGAAGTATTTTTGTTAACATCGCTGTCATCTCTCCCGGTTATGTGATGCCTTTTGTTCTTTTATTCCAAGCAGCCAGCGCAAGCCCTGGTGCCTGGAAATCAGGGATTCCAAACTGGCAGGGGATCCCATCAGTTCAACTCAGATTAGAACTCTGGCCACACTGCACATAAAACAGTCCAAAAATAAACATGTGATACCATTTTAAAGAAGACAATGTTCGTTTGCCCTATGTCATCACAGTCTCTAGGTCCCCCAAGTAACCCCAAAGCCTAGAGAGTACGATTTATCTCATTAGGGGCCTCTCCCATGTGCTTGTCCCGTGGTGGCTCTTCCTATGCAACTGGCCATTTCCTGGTGGCCTGGGTGCCCTGTGCCTTCCTCCCATCACCCATTACCCACTGGGGCCCCCACCCTGAGAGCTGAGGGGGAGATCGCGTTCCCTGTGAGGCCAGCAGCCCTGGCATATGCAGCTGTGGTCCTAGAGCACACCCGCCACTCTGGTGGCAAGCTGTTGGCCACCAGGCAGGCCGGCCTCCCTTCTGCTTGGGGTCCACGGAAACTGTGTACCACTTAGTCCCTCAGTTCCACTGAGAACAAGATGGGGCATGCAGTGGCTCTGAGACGTTCTTCCCCCAAGGAATCCCACCTCCCTCAAACGTCCAGGAGAGCGAAGACATCTGTACCATTTCTGTTTTGTTCCCGAAGACTCTGGGTACACCTTAAATAAGTACCTGCTCTGCTCTAACATCTTCAGGAGTAAAATTAACTGACCTTAGAGAGGACTGTTTTTTGTTGTTTGTTTTTTGAGAAGGAGAGTTTGGGATATCACTTAAAGAAATATCTATCAAAACTTTTTGTTTTATGTGTATTTGGAGAGGCCCAATGAAGTGGGAATCTTGAGTATTTATTGGGTGAGTTTCAGTAAGCAGACAGGCACTTTGAGTAACTTGGGCCCCAAACGACTGTTTCTCCCGCACACCCATTTACTTGGACCTGGAGTTTATAGGCTAATGGCCTTAAATGCCCTTTCCATGTTGACTCATCCACGCCAGCCAAGTCCTCACATGGCACAACCAGTAGTATATGTTTCCCTCATAATCCCTTCATTGCCCTTAAAAC
Organism: Grampus griseus; assembly: GCF_964374135.1. Taxonomy (NCBI): domain Eukaryota; kingdom Metazoa; phylum Chordata; class Mammalia; order Artiodactyla; family Delphinidae; genus Grampus; species Grampus griseus. The sequence goes on along the minus strand of NC_139018.1, from coordinate 143,817,591 downwards.
TTCCTGTTTTTGAAACCGTCTTGGGCTTTTCTCAGTCTGTTAATATACCACAAAATAATTTAAAGAAGGAAGTCTCCCTGTGGAATAAATGATATGGAGGGGAGCAGGTATCCCCAAAGGTGGTGGGAGATAAGGGATGTTGACTTTTCCAGCACAGCCTGAGCAACCCACTGGCAGCCTGTATAGGGTTCTAGAAGGGTTCGAGTTGATATTCCAGCACTTTTGCAGAAGTCCCCAATCATATAATTAATGGCACTGGTGCTGTAGACCTTTCATTCTGCCCTTTCTTGTCTCAAACCTGTACAATGACCGTGTAGAGATACTGTTTTTTGCACTGCCAAGGGCTGGGATTGTTGGAGAGCAATCTGACCAAATAAAACCCCCTGTGTGTGACACCAGCTCATGTGTCCAGTTAAATGTCCTACGTATAATGAATGCTCACTCGTGATCTTGACTTTTCAGAATGGACTTTGATGATGAAGATGGAGAAGGTCCCAGCAAATTTTCAAGGTGAGTTTACTTTATGTTCCCTAGATTTAAAGAAGCCAAGACCATTTATCACCTCATTGGGACCAACAGGGGTTTAAATGTCTTTCATCATTGAAAGAAAGCCATTGCCTCGTTCTGTGCTAGTATTTGGCCTGGGGACAGGTAACTATTAGCAAACCTGCCAACCCCAGCCTGGATGATCAAAAGTTAAGTAACGAATTATTAGCTCTTTTGGCTTTTTGAATTAAATACTGACTGCCCGTTTCAATGGATTCTTTTTTAAAAGACAGACCTAGAGTTCAAGTTTAGAAAAACAGTCAAGATAAAGCCTCTTTTTCTACCGTGGAAAATAAGGAGAAATATAAGAAACCTGGGTGGCCCTGTTCTGGATGTAGGATATAAAACTGGACCTTAAGTTCCTAAGAGCTGTATCACTCACTGGCCACGTGACAGCATCTCTAACTAGGCTCTGTGGGGCTGTCCTGAGAACAGACCGCCTCACAGAAGGATACTGGCCTGTGGGAGCCGGTGGTGGTAGATGTACCGCATACATGAAGGACAAGGCCGGCCCAGCCCCATGGCTTTTTTTTTCTTTATTATTTTGTTCAAGTTACGGGAGGAAGTTTGGCAACATGGAGGAAAGGGCAAAGATCAGTCTTAGCAAAATGCCCATCTGTACCCAGTTTACTTATGGAAGGGCCTGCCTTGACATTCCTCCCCCGCTGCCCCATCAAAGCACTCCTAATTCCTGGTGGTTGATGCAGTTGAAAACGTACCCCAGGTTACGGGTACCTTTCTCCGGTACGCACAGTCCACGGTTTGGATTGACAACCTCGGTTATTTTATAAGTGTTTTTAGCAGAATGATGTCCGTATTGAGCCCCGGACCCATGGCCTCCGCCAGTTTGCTCATCCCCATGGCAGTTACGTTTGGTTGGCTACCTTTTACCCGTGTTGTGGGTGTGGATTGAGCACCCCTTCCCCAAATCCAAGAGGAACATGCGTCTCGTCCCTATTCCTGGGCTTCCTGGCGTCTCCAAGTCCATAGAAAGTCTTGTCACTTGAGACGCTTTCCTCCCCGAGAACTTTGCCTTCCATCCTCCCCGCTCCGCTTGGGTGAGAAGGACAGGGAAGGTGGAGCACGCTTTGACCTCGAGTGACCCCAGAGTTTCTAATCAAGTCAAGACACGAGTTTCAACAACAAAAGCGTGTATTAGTTTGCCCTTGGTGCAGACAGAACCCCAGCTTAGATGTCCACCCATTTCTTAGGATACATTTTAATAGCAGGGAGTGCTTTGTTCCCGAAAAGAGAGCTAGCCTCGGAAATAAGGGCCCACATCTCCCCAGCCTAGTTTGCGCTCGCCTTACACAGCCTCCCTTTACAAGGAAACAATGACCTGTGGTTTCTTGGATCAGAATTCCCCTTGAGATAACATTCCATCGCTTGTTGACCTCAGGAAATGATGGTTCCTGGGTCTCAGAACAGAGGGAGGAAGAGAGACGAGGAGTGACGTTTGTTTGACATGGAAGATCAGTGTCACTGATGAAATAACAGTGCAGGGACACAGAGAGCTCATTGTTTGAGGTCCCATCAGGAAGAAACAGAAACCCTAGACTCTGTGAAACTGTCTTGTAAGCCCGCCAGTGAGTCAGGTTGTACATAGTCAGGGTTCAAACCTAGGCTTCTGGGAACCGTATCCTTTCCCCTGCACATGGAAAATAAGAGGGAAAGATGGGACATGCTTCCAACATACACTGGTACCCGCGGAAGCCTGGGCCCACTTCAGTGTGTGACCGTCGGAGAGTTGATGGACCTGTCAGCCGGAGGGGGCATCTGAGCTGCTCCCAGCTGGGGAGGCGACTGAGGCTACCCGCCCTCCGCTTTGCGAGCTGTTCTGGCAGCCGTCCAGGAGAGGGTTGGAGAGACTGCTGCAGGCCGTCTCCTGCCCGGTGGCGGGCATGGCCTGCCTCGGGGCCACTTCTGTTTCCTGCTCCTGTGCTTACAATCAGCCTAGGGAGCCCTTGGGCGAGGCCCTGCCAGAGAGGGTGGCTGAGATGCGGGCATCTCACCAGCAGAATTTGCTGTCTCAGAATCGGGCCAGGGTGCTAGGCTGTGATTTCTGTCCCCCTGCTGTGTGTGCAGCCAGCTTTCCCAGGGCTTCTCGAGGGTGGTCCCAACTCAAACGTCCGACCTCTCGTCAGACGTCGTGTCTCAATTTCGGATATGGGAAATGCGGTCACAGCCACATAGGAGGTAAATCAATTGGGTTTGGTTCCTGCCTGATCACAGCAGGTCTCAGGAAGAACAAGGTAGTAGCCATGAAGCTGCCCACAGCTACCTAACCACACACATGCACACGCGTGCACATGTGCGTGTGTGTACCCAGCCGCTGCACACAGGTACACACATATGCACGCGCACATGCGCACACACGTGTTCCAGGGCCAGAAATGCCCTGAGGCCCGCTGCACCATCCCCAGGCCTCAGCCCTCCTTCCCACACCGGTTCATGCCACTCTGGGGGCTGTGGGACGCAGCAGGACAGGGCTCTGCTGACCCCGGATGCTTCCCACCTCCCACACAAAGTCACGGGCAACCTGGTGGGCAGAAGCCAGTCTGCAGGGGCTGAGGATCATACTGGGGAATGCAGAATTGAAGCCTGGGGGAGACAGCTCGTTGAGCAGCTTGGATGTGGATAAAAAAGGAAGAGGGCATTTGGGGCTTGGGGAGGGAGACCACTCTTAAGGATGGGAAGAGACCAGGAGCACATGTCCACGGGGAGGGGGAAGAGTGAGTATAACCGGGGATTTGGAAGGTTCTGGAGTGGGGTTGGGGAGAGATGGGTGAAGGGAGTGGGGAAGGGGAGGGATAGATCCAAGCCCAGCAGGGGGACCACCCGTCCTTGGCCGCAGAGAGGAGGAGCTGCAAGTGTAGCTGAGTGTGATGCTGCTGGGTGTCCGGAGAGTTGAGGGGTTCATTCTGATGGTTCCTCCTCTCTGGTTAAGCAGAGGCCGTGTGCTGTCAGGGGCAGAGGCTTAATGGTGCGCCTGAGAGAGAAGTTTGGGATGCCTGGGTGGAAGAGGTGTACGAACTGTACTGTAGACCCCACACCCTAGCACACTGTGTTAGCGTGCGGTTTTCCCCCAGCAGCGCCCAGCTGGTTGGATGCCGGGGGATGCAGACGGCCTGTGCACTCAGGCCCGGGGGGTCCAGCAGGGGGGCGGGGTCAGCAAGGTGGTTGATGTTGATGAGAGGGCCGTTGAAGAGGTCAAGCTACAGGTCCAGCTGCAGAAGGAAGAAAGGCCAGGAGCAGAGAGAAGTGAGAGTTGCTGACCTGGGAGAACATGGAGGGGAGTAGACTGGAATACAGCTCGTGCCACCCCACGTTCGTGGTCTGCAGTTTCAGTCGGGGTCTAACGTTTTTACCTCCGTTTCGTCCATTAGCCTCGTTGGAATTCAACCTGGGGCATCCCAGACTTCCCTCTCAGGCACACCTGTAAGCCTCTGCCCACTGCAGATGAACGAAGAACCTTCTGCTTTTGTGGGAATCTGAGGGAGCTGGAGAAGCAGCGGGTGTGTTCACGAAGTGGGGAGTCGCAGCTCTGGGAGAGGTTGGCCGAGGCTCAGGGGTGGGGGGATGGCTGCTGGAGAAGAAGGGGGACGCGGAAGGTGGTACAGCCGGGCGGGCTGGTGCAGGTCCCCGCTGTCGCCTGGGTGGCTGGTGGGGACGGTGACAAGGAGCCTGGAGGGTGGTCGAGACAGGTATGTGGGAGCGTCAGGGGAGTGGGCGTTCGGAGCCGGCCTTCCTTCCCAGGCTGGGCTCCACCTCACGCCTCTGGGAATTCCAGTTGCCAAGTCATCCTCCTGTCATCGGTCGCGGTTGAGCTCTCCATCTCCGGGAAAACTGAGTACACACCAGGAAGTGTTTCTCCGAAGATGAATCTCCCGGGCGGGGGTGAGTGGGGCTGGACCCGCCTTCGGGGAGGCCAGCGTGAGCCCCTCCCTGACCCCGTCCCCTCGCGGACAGCCCTGGTCTCCCTGGGAGGCGCTCGCAAATCCTGCCCAGCAGATCCAGCATCCCTACACTCGAGGAGAGGCCAGAGCTCTTCCATCATGCTGAGCGGCTCAGGGTTCTTCCTACTTTAATGCCCCCTTGGTGGATAATCTAGTGAGTCCCAAAATCCCCTTTTGTGCCTGCAGCTGGGCTCAGTGGCGTCCTTTTTTCTTTTAATTCTTTTTTGTTGTTGTTTCTTTGTTTTTTTCATTTTGGCTGCGCTGAGCGGCATGCGAGATCTTAGTTCCCTGACCAGGGATCGAACCCGCGCCCCCTACATTAGTAGTGCGGAGTCTTAACCACTGGATCGCCAGGGAAGTCCCTCGGTGGCGTCTTGAAGACTGTTTCATACACAGGACAGTTGGCATCCCAGAGCTGTCATCAAGAGAGTCAACTTTACACACCATGCTCTCCGTGTGACTTACATATATGTGCATACACGTGTACGTGTATGTGTGTAATGTTCATTAAAACAGAAGAGTGGAAACATGAAAAATAGAGATCTTTTTAAATGTTGGGTTTATATCTTAGGAACAACCAAGTGTTCACTCCCAAACCCTTAATTTTTGTCGCTACGTGCTGTCAACCATGTTCACACTCATTCTGCACCCTTTCTCAGAAGACCCAGGAGATCTCGCAGGGAGTTCTCACATCTGTTACTGTGAATTCTACTATAGTGCATGGGACCATCTACAAACCTGGAACTAAAAGACCTCGTTGATGAGTTTTCTTAGTCTCTCTTCCACCCTTCACCCTTCACCCTTCGAGGACCGGCTCCAATTGACCTTCCCGAGGTTCCATCCATCATCTGTGTGACTCTCAGCTGTTCCCTGGGGACACAGTGTCACCCAATTGCAGCAGTCCAGAAGGAGTCCTTATATTTTTTTGTAGGGTTTTGCCAGTGAACCTCTGACATTATCTAAAAGTAAAGCTGCCCACGCTAGGAAAGTTTCCACAGAACTGACTTTTCCTTTTTCATCACACCCATTTTGATATTTTCCTCTTGGTTTCGTGCAGTATTTACGCTTGTGGGCATTTTGTTTCCTGGCTCTGTGGGTTGTGATGATGTTTTAGTTTAATCTTTCCCTGGGAATCTACCACCCTGTTTTATTTAGAGCTCTGATATCAAAACCCCATTGATAAGGGAAAACTATGCAATGTGGGCTTGTCCTGCAGAGATCTTTCCTGGCAGAAAAAGAAAAAGATTGTCATGTCCCAGAATTCTCAGTCTGTCCATCTTCGCTGAGAGAGCTGAGCATTTTGTTTCGAGGTGGGAAGATGCTCAAAGTACTTCTGATGCAGAGAGGGCAGCTGGGAAGGAGCAAGGATTGCCTTTTTTTTTTTTTTTCTACTTTATTTATTTATTATTTGGGGCTGTATTGGGTCTTCGTTGCTGCGCACGGGCTTCCTCTGGTTGCAGCGAGCCTGCTCTTCGTTGCAGTGCACAGGCCCCTGATTGCGGTGGCTTCTCTTGTTGCGGGGCACGGCCACTAGAGCGCGGGGGCTTCAGTAGATGCGGCACATGGGCTTTAGAGCACAGGCTCAGTAGTTGTGGCTTAGGGTCTTAGTTTCTCCGCGGCATGTGGGATCTTCCCGGACCAGGGCTCGAACCCGTGTCCCCCACATTGGCAGGCGGATTCTTAGCCACTGCGCCACCAGGGAAGCCTGGATTGCCCTTTTTTGTTGGACTTCATCTTATCAGTAACCTTGTGGGGGACACCCTGGATTGGCCATGTGGACTCCGTTTAGAGCAGGGAGAGATTCAGCTGAGCCTTCTGACACTGCCGAGTACACACCCAAGGTGAGCACTGCCAACCTTCCCAAACATTCTCCTTGCCTCAACAGGCTTCGTTCTTTTTTTTCTGGACTGTGATTTTCTTTTCTTTCTTTCTTTTTTTTTTTTAGTTGGAGTGTAGTTGCTTTACAATGTTGTATTAGTTTCTGCTGTACAGCAAAGTGAATCAGTCACATGTATACATATATCCACTCCTTTTTGGATTGCCTTCCCATTTAGGTCACCACAGAGCATTGAGTAGAGTTCCCTGTGCTACACAGCAGGTTCTCATTAGCTATCTATTTTATACATAGTAGTGTGTATATGTCAATCCCAATCTCCCAATTTGTCCCACCCCCGCTTTCCCCCTTGGTATCCATAGTTTGTTCTCTACTTCTGTGTCTCTATTTCTGCTTTGCAAATAAGTTCATCTGTACCTTTTTTCTAGATTCCACTTATAAGCAATATTATACGATATTTGTTTTTCTCTTTCTGACTTATTTCACTCAGTATGACAATCTGTAGTCCATCCATGTTGCTGCACATGGCATCATGTCGTTCTTTTTTATGGCTGAGTAATATTCCATTGTATATAGGTAGCACATCTTCTTTATCCATTCCTCTGTCGATGGACATTTAGGTTGTTTCCATGTCCTAATAGCACCACAGTAAACACTGGGGTGCATGCATCCTTTCGAATTATGGTTTTCTCTGGGTATATGTCCAGGTGTGGGATGGCTGGGTTATGTGATAGCTCTACTTTTAGTTTTTTAAGGGACCTCCATATTGTTCTCCATAGTGGCTTCGACAGCCTTAGCTCTTATGAACCAGTAAAGTCTGCCAGAGAAGTTGGGTAGAACCTGGCATGGTGTAGCCCATGAGCAACCAAATTACTAGGGGGTTTAGCTTGAGACCTTCTCGTCATTTCAGTGGGTTGGGGTTAGGATTGGAGTTAGAACGCTTTGGAATGAACTCCTTTCAGGTGGACCCAACCCTCTGCCCTCAGGCCCATCTGGACCAGTCACCCCTTCGTAGATGTTGGGCTCTCATGCCACTGACTTCAGTTTTGATGCCCTTCTTTCCTTGCTCAGCAACCCCAGCTCCTCCTGCTTTTCTCCTGCAGAGACTAACCTAGATTTGCAATGACAGTACCTGGATAACCCCAGACTTTGTAGAGAAGGGGAGGAAATCGTTTCTGGAGTCGTAGGTAGTCCTGAGCTGTGTCTCTCTAGAAGCCGCCAGGCCTTTTCTTCCCCATAGAGCCTTAGGTATCTTTGCCTGTCAGTCTCCCCGGCTGTTCCAGCTCTGAGGCTGGGACCAGTCAGCGCTCTCCTGAGGAGCCTAGTTCAAATCCTGGGGCGTCAGTACCTCTCTGAGCTCAGGGTCGTCTTCCACAAAGGGCGGTCCTGAGGACCAGAGCAGTGACCAGTGGGAGAGGCCTTGGGAGGCTGTGGGGGAAGTGATCCCACCGGAATGGGGGTGATCAGAGACTGGGCCTGGGCCTCCTCTTTGCAGGACCTGGGCTTTCTCAGACTCCATCTCCCTGTGTCTTGGGTGAGCCTTATCTTCGGCCTAAACACCGGGGTATCTCGCGGCTGCTTTGCAGAAAACCATGCCGTGGATGGCTCCTGGGGGCGGGGTTCCTGCCTCCTTCCCAAGGAGGAAACATCTTTTGCTCCTTCTGCAGAAGCCTTGGAGCCCAGGGAAACTGCCTCGCTGGATATGCCTCCGTGGGTCCCCTCCGCAGGGCCTGTGACCAGCGTCACTGTGGGGCTGCCCAAAATGCCCTCCTCGGGCCTTCATGGCTCTCACGGTGCCCTGCCCTGCCACCCAGGAAGGGCTGGCCAGGACAGGAAGGGTGTTCCCTGAAAGCTTGCAAGATACAGTCTCCCTCCTGGTGTCAGGGAGGAGGAGCCAGGGCCAGTCTGAGCCTGAGGCTGCTGTCAGCCGGCAAGGACTCGTGTGGAAACCCCCCAAAATCTGGAACGCCCCCCCAAATCCTCCCCCCTTGGTCAGGATGGTTCCCCATCCCAGTCCTGAGGGACAGATGGTCTGCACCTCTGCAAAGGGTCTCCTCCCACAGTCTGACTGCCCCCTGGCTGGAGGGGACAGATGCTTCTTTCGCATGAGAAGTGCTGAAGACCTTTACCGAATCAGACCTTTCCTGCTGCTTGGCCGTGTGTATCCAAGTGGACAGAAGAGGCGTTTTGCTTGTTTCCTGCTGGTCTGTTGTTGAGACCATGGTGGCCTGGAGAGCAGTGCGTGTGTCAGGAGGTGGCGGTGGAAGCTGAGGTGTCATAGAGGAACATGGCCCTGGTCCCACCTGGAGCAGGGCTGCTCTACCAACAGTCCTGTCACCTGTGGAGCTACTAAGCTGGCAATGGCGGGGGGTGGGTGTCAGCACTGACTTCTCAGGTTTGGGACCTGGCCGTGTGGGTGACCAGGCCGAGAGGGAGCTGGTCGTGTCCCTGATGGTGTCAGGCTGTCTGCCACCCCCAGGGCTCACAGCTGGTGACAAGAGCAAAGAGAGGCAGCTGGAGGACTTAGGTTTACCACACGCTCCTCTCAGCCAGGCCTGCCTAAGGGGCACGCAGGGTCTTGGGGCCCTCGGGTTCCTGGAGATTTCTCGGGACTTTTGTTGTAAGTCCTGTTTGTTCGTAAGTCCAGCAGAGTTAGCCTAGGTCCCCAGCTAACACAGTCGGCTCTCTAGTACTGTACTGGAATAGGTTTATAATACTTATCACACAAATAATACATAAAAGACAAACACAAAAAATAAAGAAAACATTTTGACTCTTACAATACAGTACCTTGAAAAGTACAGTAGCACAGTACAAGAGCTGGCGTCCAGGGGCTGGCATCGAGTGAACAGGCAAGAAGAGTTACTGACTGGAGGAGGGAGAGGAGGTGGGAGATGGTAGAGCTGAAGGATCGTCAGCAACAGGAGACGGAGGGCGAGGTGCAACGTCACTCACGCCTGACGTGGGTGGCGCAGGCTCTGGTTCCTCGCTGGAATCAGATGCACGTTCGCGTCTTTGAAAGTTCGAAACTTGAAGGTTTGTATGTGGGGGACTCGCTGTGCACAGGGGCTGTGTCTTTGCCTGCCCACTCTCTGTTGCCTCTGCTGGTCTGTCAGCGTCTGTCCTGCCTGCCCGCCCCAGCGCTCAGACCCTGAGGTGCCCCAGGTGTCTCGGGTCTGTGGTGACCGGGAGACCTGGCCCCGGCGTGGAGCTGTCCTGTCCATCTGCCTGTGCAGGCCTGTCGTTCCCTTCCCACCAGAGATGGGAGACTCAGCTGCCATCCACGGAGTTGAAGGAAGATCTTTACTGAGATTTCCAAAGCACCCCTATTTTGTATTTAATCAGGATGGACGTGTATCTCACTGCTCCGATTACCCTTAGGAGGTCAGCCTTGGGAGCCGAGTTGGAAGAGAAACCCAAGGCAGTGTGCAGCTGCACTTCCTCTTTCTTGCCCTTAGTTTCTGCAACCGTGTTCCTGGGCCAGGCTGGGGGCCCTCTTGTCCCAGCAGAGGTGTTATAGCCGACGGCTGTGCCTGCATCCTCTGCTGTCACTGCTGCAGAGCCCTTGCCCCGTGCCCACGTACAGAGGGGCTCATTGCTTTATTGATGCTGCACGTGGGGCACACGAAACTCAGATGCCAAGGGCACAGGCTGCCCCTGCAGCTCCTCCAAGCAGACCCCGCATCGGCCCACACCCTGTGAAGGAGGTGGCCTGGGTCCTGGGGACACTTCCTTCTGTTTTCCCAAGAGGGTGTTTTTCCTGTTTCTTGCCTCCGTGATCTTTCAAAACGGACCTATGTATACATACATGTATATGAATAGACGTATACGTATTTTAATAGATTCCGTAGCTACACTCATTTATCTTGTTGCTAGGTAACTGGCAGCTCTTCGTCATTTTGACCTTCTGTTGATAACTCAGTCTTATTTCGTGAAACGATTGGAGCATTTTCTGCACTGGTCAGTCAATACAGTCGGTTTTAAACAGTTGCCCTCGCATCTCCGTCAAGGACCTGATGTCATGAGTTGGGTTTATCCAGTGCAGGGATGAAATTGCTTTAGATCCATGTTTAAGAACTTCACAAAGACTCTTCCCCCCAGATGTTTACAAGGCGAGATGGTCTGTGGCTCTTTTGGAAATAGGATCAGAAGCAGGCGTGCCCTGGTCCAGTCTTGGCGCGGTCGCTGTGGTAACTAGCCAGGGGCTTGGACTTGGCCCTGTGGGTCTGGGGCATCACTGAAGGGCTGGAAAGGGAAGAGCTGGGTTTGCGTCTTTAGAAATATCCGCCCAGTCACAGCACGCAGACTGAACTGAGGGCGATGAGATGAAAGAGGTGACCAGACTGCGGAGGCTGGGGGCACCGAGGTGAGGGGGTGAGAAGTGGTACCAGCCGGTGGGCGTGGGCCGGGAGAAGGTAGAAGAGAACCGGCAGGTATTTGGAAAAGATCTGACGCAGACTGAGCGTGAGGGGAAGAAGCACTTCACCGTGGGCTGCCCTGAAGGTGAGGAAGAGGGGACAGCGCATTCCTGTGCCGTGAGGCGAGTGAAGGAGCTGAGCGCCTGCTGGAACACAGGGCGGAAAAGTGGGTGGGCCCCGACTTGGGGTGCAGGGGGGGTCCTAAAAATCAAGCTGAGGAGGTGGAACTTAGATGGCAAGCCGTAGGAGCAAGTTAGGGTTCGGGAGTGTCTCTGAGCAGGAGATACGGGGAAGCAAGTCCAGGGCCCCCCGGCAGGGATGTGCATCCCTCATCGTAATGTACTGTTCCTGTGTGGCCAGAGTTTCTGCCCGAGACACCCTTCAGCAGTCCCAGGCAGCGTTCTCTGCACACCGTCTCCGCTCCTGTCTGCCTCGATGAGGTGCAGGCTGGCAGGGTGGAGAGCACGCCCCCGAGCGAGCTCACCCAGGCCCTCCCGATGCACAGTGCACAGTGGGCCAGCGGCTCCAGGCCACCTGTGACAGGTGTGTGTGGAGGGCGCAAGTGGGTGATGGTGATGAAGACTGGGGCACACAGGAGTCCCCTGACCAATTGCCCCCTTCTCCCCACTGCCCCGTCTCTGTGATGGACCCCCTCTGCTTGGTTGTCTTTACTCTCTCCACAGTATACGAGCCCCTGCCCAGGAACCTGAGAGCTGAGAGCCGTTTCTCCTGAACAGCGGGCATCCTCCCTTGCCCCATGCAGCAGGGGTGCTTGGGCTGCCTCCGGCTGTTTCCTGTGCTCCCTAGTCTGCTGCCAAGGGCCCTCACTATGGGCAGGAGGGGAGACCTTGCCCCAGGAGTCCCCTTGCTGGCCTCAGCTGCCCTCTCCTTCTGCCTCCCCGCAGGACTCACCCACCTCCGAACCTCTCCCCAGCAGCCCGCTGAGGGGCGTGGGAGACCCAGGCCCTGTTACCAGCCCAGCTTCTCACGCTCCTGGTTGCACGGCCCTCTCCTCCAAGCCCCAGGACCGCCCCTGCACCCAGACCTGTCTGCTCCTGCCCACAGAGGCTGCATCCCAATTCCAGCCCTTTCTTTGATCCTGCTGATTCTCCCCCCAGAATATGCCCCCTTTACCTGCTCCCTCCCAGCTCCTCCCCCAGCCCTTCCAGGAGCACCTCCCCGTCTCCTCTCTTATTCTCTCCTGGGGTCTTTACTTTGCATGTGCCTCTGGGAGCATTTAATCCCATCCTGCCTTCATTTCTACTATGCAAGGTGATGTTTTACCATCCTAACTGGTACTTAGCTGCTTTAGGATAGGAGCGGGGCATTCCCTGGTTCCTTCGTCCCCTCCCCCTTGTGCGCAGGCTCAGTGCTTTTTGTATAGAAGGTGCTCACCAGGCTGCCCGGCTTAGCTCCTCCCCCTTGGTTTGTCGTGTTCACGTGACCCCTGCCTGTGATCAGGCCTGCCTGGCGTCTGCTCCCAGCCTGGGAGGGTGGGGTGCGAAGCCCCATGGATACATGCAGCGTGTGAGGCAGCCTTGCCTGGGGTGCTTCCTTTCTTGCTTAGTGTCACCCTCATACTCTGAGCACCTGTGAAACCCTAAATCCTACAACGGACGTGTGATGTACTTTTAGACAGTTCTTTTATCCAAGGTGACAGCTTTGTCTCAGTGTCGTTGAACTGGGTTGGCTGTCACTCCCTTTCAAGCCTAGAGGTGATAATCTCGAGACAGAAACATGCTATCATCCCTTTTGCTAGTTTAGCATCTTAACACGTCAGCGAGGGTTGCTCTCAGAATTCCTGGCAGTGCTGGGCTTTTTAATTGGCTCTCCGTTGTTTAGGGAGCGGGATGCACCTGTTCTGTTACTAAGCTGCAGAAGATGTGCAGCACATAGTGCGAAGGCTTGTTCACAACTCGATGTGACGTAGGTCTGTGGCGTGGCTGTTCAGTGACACCAAGAATGGCAAGGCTAGACATGTTTCTCACTGCGCGTCAAAGTAAACCACGTATTTGAGCAGATGGTAACTACATTCGGTGTGTGTGCACGTGTGTGTGTGCGCGTGCACGTGTGTGTGTGCGCGCACACGTAGCATGTACAGATCCGTGGGTGCACCTGGAAAGCATGTTGAGTTCACTTTGATGCCTGAAGGATAATGTCTTCATTCTTTATGCTTATTAAAAAGTACTTAGGTACATGGGAGCAGTGGAAAGCTTTGAGTACATATTTAGAGGTGAGTCTGAGGCATCTGTAGAAACCTGTCCCCACCCCACCCCCCGAGAAAGAAACTTGCTAATGTGTCGGGGAGCTGCTCTGCCCAAGATGTGTTCAAAGCCACTGAATTAGCCATTACGAGCTAGTCTTTTGATGACTTGGCATTAACGATATACGTGCCGTTTTACACCGTCAGACAGTAACCCCCAGTCTGATCCTTCTCTTTCCCCCTCCCCTGATCTCGTGCTTTCGGGAAGAGAGAACCACAGTGAGATTGAAAGGAGGCGGCGGAACAAGATGACCCAGTACATCACCGAGCTCTCTGACATGGTCCCCACGTGCAGCGCGCTGGCCCGGAAGCCAGACAAGCTCACCATCCTGCGCATGGCCGTCTCGCACATGAAGTCCATGCGGGGCACCGGGAACAAGTCCACAGACGGCGCCTACAAGCCTTCATTCCTGACGGAGCAGGTACCCCGTTCATCCCTCGCCTGCGTGCTTTTCTTCCCCGGTAATGGCATCATTGGAAGGGGAGAGAATGATTGACAGCATCGCCAAGATGAAATAAGCTACGTGGGGAAACAGGGTTAAAGGCTGAGGTAGGGACGAAACCAGGGGATTTTATTTCCATTCTTCACTAGGAAACGCTCTTCCAGGGGTGTTTGTCTGATTTTGCGTCCTCTGCTTTTTAAATTTCCCATGTACCTTAATAAGGCATCACTCAAAAAAAAGACATTGTGCTTAGCATGCTAATATAGGAGAAAGCCAAGCAAAACCACAGTTCTTCTGTGGTAGAATAGCGGTGGTGATCATGATGGCGATCAAAGTTTTGGTAGCTGTCACAACAATCATAGTGGCAAGGATCCTAACAGCCAGCACTTAGGCCTCTGCCCTGAGCCGGGGTCAAAGTCAGATCTTTCTGTGCAGGATTTCATTCAATCCTTATTCTAGCCCGAGGAGGAAGCCTCTGTAATTCATCCCTGCTTTAGAGATGAGCAAGTGGACTGGAGGCTTAGAGAGCGTCAGTCCCCTGCTCAGTGGCGGGGCCAGGAGTTGACACAGGTTGGTCAGACCCCAAAACCGTGTATTTAACAGCTGTACTAGGAGCTGCATAGTTGGGAGGAGCAAACCCAGGAAATGGTCAGTGGGAAGTATTTTGTAACTTGACCGTTCCCTGCGCTGGAAGGCCTGTTTCTGGGTCATGGTTCTTCTCCATGCTGGTCAGTAGTAGCGCAGATCATCAGATGCCCTCAGCTTCTGTTTGCTCACCTGTGGATGAACATGAGCTCTCTGCCTTCCTGACTCTGAGGGGTACTGCAGGATAAAGGAGATGATGGACTTGAGAGCACTTTGTATATGGTGCAGGCAGGGGAAAGAGAAGTGATGTGCTGTTGGGGATGCAGGTAGGAAGTGTTAGGTCTCGTCGGGGGCTTCTCGGGAGAGAGCTGGCCCTGGCAGGCTGTGAAGGAGCCCCAGAAGATGCACAGAAACGGGAGAGGAAGGGATTCGACACGAGCAGACCAGTGAGCACAGAGCCTTGGAGGAACAGGTGAGGAAGGCGTGTCCAGAGACAGAATCGTTTATTGTGCCAGTGTGAAGAATCCGTTCATGTCACAGGACTTAGGTTTAGAAAAAGAGCAAAGGGAGAGGAGCTAACATGTATTCCTGTGTGGCAGGCATTTTAGCAAGGGCTTGGGTCATCCCAGGGCCCACGTGTTCCTCACCTCGAGGTGTGAGGGGGTGTGGCAGCAGAGTGACCCTCGCTGGGAGACCACGGGGCCCGGTGGTCCAGGGCACAGGGCCCAGCCTCTTTCCACCTCCGTAAAAGGACCACAGTGATGGCTCCCACCTGGCAGGGCCGTGGAGACAGGTCAGGGAGGCAGCAGAGGAGAATGTTTAACACGGGGCTGCAGTGGAATGAAGGATGGAGAGCCGGCAGGTGAGCAGACAGAAATGCATTATGTGCCTCCTGACCACTAGGATCGTGAAAAGCTTTTTCTCTGCATTTCTTTAATCCTTACGTGGACCTGCCAGGGTCCATATTTGACATTAATCTCTTTACCTGTAAGTGACTGAGGATTAAGAAAGTGAAGAGAAGAGAGAAGGCAGTTATGCAAGTTACATGAGTCCTCCCCATCTTTCTCTCTCGGTTCCCAGGTAGGTTGTTGATGACAACAACAGCTACAAGTGTTAAGCGCCTACTGTGTGCCAAGCCTTTACTAAGTCCTTCACGTGTAAGATCTCACTGAACCTCACAGAATCTCACTGAAGAAAACGTGTGAAGAAATGGAAGGCGGAGATGCTCAGTAGGGAGCCCAGACTTGCACGGTGAAGTGGGAGGGCCGTAGCTGATGGTCTCCTTTCATGCCACAGTCCATGCCTTTAGACCTAACTGTTGGCTTAACTGGAGAATACAGGCAAGGCTCATTCTGGATTCGGGGCACAGGACCTCGGTCATGAGTGACGTGCTCCCAGAAGACAAAAACCGGGGAGGAGGGTGTAGAAGGAGGGGCCCGTGATGAGGGTGAGGCTCTGTTCCATAAGCCCTTCCCACAGTCCTTGCAAAAGGGCTGAAACTGTGAAAACCTACGTGGAGGCATCAGCGTCCACTTCCTCTCCTCCAAAGACAGAGGATTCTCTACTTTCCCAGACAACCTGTTTCATTTTTTACAGTCCTTCCTGTTGGCAAGATCTTCTCCATACTGAAAGTAAAACCGCTGACCCAATCTTCTGAACTGAGTAAGCATCTAAGCGACATGGAACAGCAGAAGGCCAAGCAAGAGAAATGGACAAAATAAACTTTTCCTTAAAAAAATGCTTGTACAGCCTGCTTCCACGCTAGATTCCCAGACAGAGGATGTTACAGTTCTGACTCAGCCAAGGGCTCAGAGATGCTGGCAGATCTCCCCAGTTTCTGCTCCCCAGCAGACTCACATGTTCTAATTTTCGGGCTTTTGGAGCCCCCTCAGGACGGGCACTGAGGGTGGGGTCAGATGCTCTAGACTCCACGTCTTTTGCCTCCATGCAGATGGCCCTTACTCTGTTGTTCCAGAGGGGCTTCCACCTAAGATTACACGTGAACAAAGGATTCCCAGCAAAAAGTGCTTGCCAACCACTGACTGGAAGGATCCCTTTGTTCTTTGGGCCCTGAGCAGTGTGTGAGGTTGTTAGAGAGGCGGCTGTGGACCCCAGCACACGGGGAAGAGATAGCCCCCCAACTCCTGCAGGAATGGAGCCCCTTTCATTCAGCAGGAAAGGGCTCCTGAGCTTGATGGGAGAATGACAGGGTAGGTAGCCACACCTGAGCTGCCTGCAGGCCCTGCAAAGAGAAGACTTTATAACAGAGTTGACTTTGCCCCCTCTATGTCCCTCTCGGGATGATGGCCAGGCTTCCTGCCGCCCATTCATTGATCCCAAGCAACTTCCTTCCTGCCTTCACTGACAGTCATGAGCTCTGTGAGTGTGACTCCAGGGCTGGTGCAGTCAGCCTCTCTTCTCACTGTAAAGTGACATGGACAATGCTAGGTGCCCTGCCACCTTCTGGGATTACTCTGAGAGTCTGTTGAGATGTTGGCTGTCAAGGAGTCCTGAAAATTTGACAGACATGCAGATGTAAGGTGATACTCTTACATCTGCCACCAGCATTCAGCTCAGAAAGGAAGGAAGAGAAGAAGAATGAGTGCACTCTGAGTGTGGCAGGTGGTGGCTGGGGAGACACCTGGTGCCTTTCCTTCTCTCCTTCCACTTTCCTATGATCCCTCCCTCCCTTCCATGAGCCCCGTGTGTACCGGGCCCTTCTGCTCCAATGCCATGACTGCAGTTTGAATATGTAGGTGAGGCCATTCACACCTCTGACAACCCAACACCTCCTGGTGATCACTTCTTGCTCTCTCATTCCCCTGGGCTGGAAATTTCCTCTCTCCCTAAGAGAGGCTGGTTAAGACAGGGTTAACAGTGTTTGGAGTAGCTGTATCTTAGGGCTAGTATAAGCTTCATGCATTTTTACAGCTCATCTTCCCAAAACAAACAAACAAAAGCCCCAAAACTGTTTGTGTATCACAATGAATTTCTGAATAAAAGTTGAAGGTTGCTAATAAGACTATTTAATTGGCCTGGGTTTGTCCATGCTTGGTCCTAATCATGATTTTTTCTTCCCAGGAACTGAAACATCTCATCCTTGAAGCGGCTGATGGATTTCTGTTTGTAGTGGCGGCTGAGACGGGGAGAGTGATTTATGTGTCTGACTCCGTTACCCCCGTGCTGAACCAGCCCCAGTCAGAGTGGTTTGGGAGCACCCTTTATGAACAGGTGCATCCTGACGATGTGGAGAAGCTGAGAGAGCAGCTGTGCACCTCAGAAAACTCAATGACAGGTCAGTGTAGCTCTCTCTCTCTCTCTCTCAAAACTTTTCCCTGGAGAAAAATTTCTTTCATTAAACATATCAGGAAGCTGGAGGTCAGAAAAAATTGCCTACAGGTGAGGGATGTATTTGACTTAGCTTGTGTAATAGCTTCATTCATCCTGTAATGTTTTAAAACTTCATTTTTAATACATCATTTTTTTCCTATATTTTACCTGCAATTAGGGCATGTCGCCCCTAGGAAGCACTGTTGACACATTAGTCACAAGCACATGCTCTGAAATGAGGGTTATGCCTCAAGTGCATGATTATTTGTGAACCTGATTATAGGCACTGATTTCCCAGACCTTACTTACCAGAAATGAAATTTCTCATTGAGACATTTAAATACAGTCAGCTCTGCTCTAACCCAAAATGCACGTCATAAAAATCACTGCAGTAAACAGAATCATGAAACAAAACCCACAGGGCTTAGTGGGAGAAAGTGGGCTGGGAACACAACACTCAAAAATTTGTCAGTGACAGGTAAGAACAAAACTAGGAACCTGATAAAAATGGGAGCACGGCTTGACACATTCGATGGTTAAGAAATTTATAAATATCACCATAAATATGACACTTGGCCTTGAAACTGACTTGAAGTTTACTTATGGAAGCGAGCCTCAGAAGGGCTGCCACTTGGGTGTTCCTGTGAAATGGTGCAAGGACAGTCATGTGAAATCAGGCAGAAATCAAAAACTGTAACACCAGATGTTGGACAGGTTACGGCTCATAACACACACGGTAAATTGAGGCGGCTGCTGTGTGCCTGAGTGTGTGCATTTTGTGAATTCCTATGTGGCTGAGTTCAGCTGGGTGCAGTTTTCTGTGTTCATCTAGTATGTCTTGCAGATGAAATCATGCATAAGCAAACACAAAATTCACATTCTGCTCAAATTGTCCCCCAGTGGATCAATGGCACTGGAACAGATTTGCGTTTTCAAAACAAGCGTTATAGTAGAGCTGACTTATACCGTGATGCTTGCATCCCACTTTATGATAGATCTGTTTGTGCGGTGGTGTTCCTCCTGCCACACTGAGAGCCACTGGATTCTCATCCACTTCTGTGTCTGCCTGCAGAGCCTTACTCAGTGCTTGGCATGCAGTAGGCTTTCAGCAGAAGCCTGGTGAGCAAATGAGGCAGTGCTTTGCTCATTATAGTGGTCTGCTAGGGCTGCCATAACAAAATACCACAGACTGAGTGGCTTAAACAACTGACATTGATTTTCTCACAGTTTTGGAGGCTGAAAGTCCAAGATCAAGGTGTTGACAGGTTTGGTTTCTGGTGAGACCTCTCTCCCAGGCCTGTAGATGGCCGCCTTCTCACTCTGTGCTCACATGGACTTTCCTCTGTGTCCACACATCTGTGGTGTCTCTCCCTGTTTATTTATTTATTTTTGGCTGCGTTGGGTCTTCGTTGCTGCGTGCGGGCTTTCTCTAGTTGCGGCGAGCAGGGGCAGCTCTTCGTTGTGGTGCGCAGGCTTCTCATTGCAGTGGCTTCTCTTGTTGCGGAGCACGGGGTCTAGGTGCATGGGCTCAGTAGTTGTGGCTTGCAGGTTGTAGAGCGCAGGCTCAGTAGTTGTGGTGCAAAGGCTTAGTTGCTTCACGGCATGTGGGATCTTCCTGGACCAGGGCTCGAACCTGTGTCCCCTGCATTGGCAGGCTGATTCTTAACCACTGCTCCACCAGGGAAGTCCCACTCCCTTTTTCTTCTTATAGGGACACCAGGCCTACTGGATTAGGGCCATACTCTTTTGACTTTATATGACTTTATTCACCTCCTTAACGGCCCCATGTCCAAATACGGTCACATTCTGAGGTTCTGGGGGGCTAGGATTTCAAGATATCAATTTAGGGGGGACACAGTCCAGTCCATAACACCTATGATAAGACTGAATCAGATGTTGTCAAAAGTGACAGCAGTACCACTGTTTCTGAACGATAATAGTCATTTTCTCAGTGTTGGTTATCAATGATACATGAAAAGGAGAGAGAAGATAAAGGATTAAGGTGTGAGGACAGAGCCTACATTGTGCTTATCTCGTGTCTCCTGAAATGGTGACACGTGACCGTACTTGTAAAACAACGGCGCTGAAACAGACGCAAAGAAAGACATGCTCTGCCATCCCCCAGCCTGGGGTGAATTAGAGAACTCCCTGTAGAAATCGTTGGGAACACACCTTGTAAAGTTAGATATCTGGGAGGGATGTGAAAGGGAAATAAAGCAGCCAGGAAGTGTTGGTTTGACAGCTGAAATCACCTTCTGTGGAAAGAGCTGTCTTTTTCCAGACTTCAGTGTTTGAACACAGGATGTGGCTTTTTGAAACCAGTCAGGAGACCCAGCTGGGGCAGTTGGTGGGGGAAGTGATGGTCAAGGGCAGGTCAGGCTCTGGGTCAAGGGTTTAGCCAGCGGGCTCACCAGAGTTGGGTGGACACTTCTGTCTGTGGGAAGTCTTAATGTGTCTGGCAATGTTTAAAGGGGCAGAGTGAACCACATTTGGACAGAAATGTCCCTGGAGTGGACCCTGGATGGTGGCCTTGGCATCCTTCACCTCCAAAAAGGTCCTTGTGCTCTTTCGTGGCTTTTTTTCTTTTTCCTTTCCTCTCTTCCTTCCTTTCTTTCTTCCTCCCTTCCTCCCTCCCTCCCTCCCTTCCTTCCTTCCTCTCTCTCCTTTTTTTTTCTTTTTTTTTTCTAAGAACACTGAACACGAGATCCCTCCTTACTCCATTTTAAAGTGCACGTTACTGCATCCTTAACTCTAGGTACAGTATTGAAAGCAGATCTCTAGAACGTACTCATCTTGCGTAACTGAAACTTTATACCCATTAAGCACAAACTCCCCATTTCCCCTTCCCCCCAGCCCCTGGTAACCACCATTCCCCTCTCTGCCTCGATGAGTTTGACCACTTTAGGCACCTCGTATAAGAGGAATCAGGCAGTATTTGTCCTTCTGTGACTGGCTCATTTCACTTAGCATACTGTCATCTAGGTCCAAACCTATTGTCGCAAATGGTAAGACTAACCTCTTTAAGGCTGGATAATATTCCATTGTATGTATAGACCACATTTTCTTTATCCATTCATCTGTCAACGGGCATTTGGACTGTTTCTGTATTGGCTATTGTGAACAATGCTGCAGTGGACGTGGGAGTGCAGATAGCTCTTTGAGATCCTGCTTGCAGTGCTTTTGGATATACACTATAGCCAGAAGTGGGGCTGCTCCCAGGCAGGGTTGATTCTCACCCAGGCTCTCCTCATGTAACAAAAAAGGTGTTTACTAGAAGCTCTAAGTTTATGTTCTACTAGCTTTGCAACACCAGCAGAAACTGTTAGCCTTCCCAGTACTTCCAGCAGATGTCCCAGGATTGGCTCTCTTGGACCAGCTTGGGACACCTGCTCTGCCCTATTCCGGTGGCTAGGGAGTCTGAGCCAGGGTGTGAGGCCAGCTTCTCCATCCAGGGCACTTGGACCCGAGAGGTGGGGAGATGTGATTTCCCAGAGGAAATTAGTGCAGTCACTAAAAGTTGGCCCTGGCTGGGAGAGCCAGGCTCTGGGCGTTAGAAGTGATGCCCATGGGGAAGGATGGGCGTTCTCCTGGAAAACGGGGAGCACCTTCTCCTCTTACTGGGAATGCTGGGGATATTGGGGTTTAAGGATTCTGAGCTGAAGATGGAGCCAGTGTCAGGTATGAGGGAGGGCAGTGATCAGGTGAAAGTTTGATGGAGGGAGGGGCTGCAGAAATAATTACTGTGGGTCTTGGAGTGACCTGAGCCCCAGCTTACTGTGTGGAAGGAGAGGAACCAAGGGGAGGCCCGGGCTTTCTAGATGGTGGCAGAGCCTCTGACTATAACTGGATGTGCCCAAGGGGTGGGGTCAGAGGGCAAGCAGCACAGAGACCTGCCCAGCAGAGTGCAGAGAGAGCGAGTCCTTCTCTGTATCTTCCATATCTATCCCAAGACCCCACCCACTCACCACCACTCTGGAAAGCGCTGATCCTGGCGAGCAGAAACTGGAAACGCCTTGTCAGTGACACTGTGCTGCGCAGGAAGTGCCTGGTGGCCCCGGCTGGGAAGCGGACGTGGGAGAGGATAACCCGTGGCCTCGTCAAGACTAGGTTTATTTGGCCCATTTCCCCACTCTGCTCTTCTGTGGCTCTGTTTCTGCTTGACTCTTCCTTCATTCAGAGAATTGGGTCAGCCTTTTGGTTCAGTATAGGGAAGAACTTTGCAATAGTTAGAACTGTCCAAAGGCACAAAGAGTGTAAAGCCAAGTTTGGATTAACCTTCCTTCCTTCCTTCCTTCCTTCCTTCCTTCCTTCCGTCCTCCCTTCCTCCCTCCCTCCCTCCCTCCCTCTCTTCCTTCCTTTCTTTTCTTTCCTTCTTTCCTCTTTCCCCCTCTTTCTTTATCCAGTCACTACTTTTGAAAAATCATTGGGGACTTCCCTGGTGGCGCAGTGGTTAAGACTCTGTGCTCCCAACGCAGGGGGTCCGGGTTCGCTCCCTGTTCAGGGAACTAGATCCCACATGCATGCCGCAACTAAGAGTTCGCATGCCACAACTAAGGACCCTGCCTGCCGCAACCAACACCTGGTGAACCAAATAAATAAGTAAACAAGTATTTTTTAAAAAAATCATTTATTCATTCATTCAACCATTACCTGTTTTGCATGGCCATAGAAAGGTCATTTGGGATGCAGCCTCTCCTTCCCAATCACCGACAGGAGTTTCCAGCTGTTGTTGAATGAATGGACCCCCATTTCTTAATTGTTCCAAATTACTTGTGATAGTTCGGGGAGAGCCCCAGCCAGGTCGGTCCCTGAGGCCTTTGGCTGGAAAGCTCCAGTGCGTGATTCACATGTCCCAATCAGCTGTGATTAAGGTTCCCTATCTCCCCGAGAGCTTCGCTGAAGTCCAGAGATACTTTCAGCCTTGGATCACAGGATTTGGCCGGGCCGCGGTCCGGGCACAGATAGCAGCTCACCAGGAAGCCGTGCTCAGCCAGCTCTGCCGGCTGACCTGTCATCACGCTGTTTCTGGGAGAGGTTAAAGATGCTGCATCTGCTGTGCAGTCTCCCTGCTCGTCCGCGAGAGGGGACGCCTTTGGGACCCATCGCACGTTTTGCTTTTATTTTCTCACTCAACCCTAACAGGGAACTATTAATAACTATAACAAACTCTCTTACATTCTGATAGCACGTTTTTACCACTTTAGTGGATATGAACCCAGGCTGCACCTGCATCTCCTAAGAGCATCTTAGAAATCACAGGCCCCCTGGGCCTAGACTCAAGAGCTACATTTTAATGAGATCCCCAAGGGATTTATATGCACATTCTAGATTGAGAAGCCCTGAACTAAAGAATTTAGCAAGTTGTGGTTGGGGTCTTGCAGCTGCTGGGGTCGGAGACATCCTTCGACTGCTGGGACCGGCAGGAAGCGGTGGGATTGGCCCCAGCGACCTCTGCTGCCCGTCTTGGATTTGCCCAGCTCTCGGGCCCGAGGCCAGGCCTTTGGGGAGAGCAGTTGGAGGAGCAGCCCTTGGAGGCTTGGTGCCCCGGGCACTGGCTGGCCAGGCAGGGGCATGAGCACGTACAGAGCAGCCTGCAGCCCTGGGACCTCGCTCTGCAGTCCACACATGGCAGACTCTCCACCAGGGTCAGGAGGAGGTTTGCAGGGTCGGCAGTTGGCATCCTCCCCTGCAGAAGAGGAGGAGAGCAAGGAGCTGAGGGTGGGCTCACACCGCGCCCTCGCGGACCCTCTGGAGCAGAAGCAAACTAGTTACGCGTGGCACCGCAGAGGACAGCAGGCCCGCCTGGGAAAAGAGCTGACGGCAGTCAGCATTCAGCCTCACCCACCCAAGGCAGCTGGGCCTCCGTCGTAACACTTTGCAAAGGAGGGCAAGGACGAAACTGTGTTGGACTCAGCCACGCAGCTGGGTCCTTCCGGGAAGAAGGTCAGGCCACTAATTGGTCCCCCAGGGGTCCCATGAAGTCCACCCCTGTGATATCAGCTCTGGAAAAATATAGTCTGTTTCCAAATGTCAGTCATGAAGGTAACTTCATGAAAACCATACTTGCAAATCTATAGCTTATTTTCTTTGGAATAGCCACACTTAGTCCTGGACTAACGCCAGACTCTGAACTCCTAAACGCATTCATCCGTCCCTTTCTTGCCATATTAGGTAATGTAGATAGATGTGCCCCCCCCCCAAAAAAATCCCTATTTTATCTGAGTCAACTATTAACACTGTTATTGGGTTTCTGCTGAAATAGAAATAAAGTGTTTTAGTGGCAAGCAAAGCATGTTTATTTGATTCAGGCTCCTTAGAAATTGCCCAGTTGTGTAGTAAACACTTAGGCCACCGGAAACAGTGTTTAGAGTTGGGTCGCCAGAGGTGCTTGGTGAATGCACGTGAGAGCGTAATCGGAGAATCACGAGCTGGTTAGTTTCATGTCTTCCTAGTGACTTTTCCACTAGAAACCGCAACCTACTTAGATCTGTTATCCCAGATGTTTCTCTGGCGCCAGTTCAGTTCTTTCTCATTGTTAAATATTTATACAACCTGCCTTGTTTTGGTTTGCTACATACATAGCATGTCGTTGCTGCTGAGCTGTTTGTGTTTTTCTCACATATTTTATGTTGGAAGATATCTCATGAATCCGGACAGATTTCCAGCTTGGGTTGCTGGGTTCATTATCACTCTGGTGTCACCGCGGATAAAGGAGTTGGGCATTGTTTTCACACACGTCGCAGATTGTGGCTGGACGGCCAGCTTCCCTGCCATCAGGGAGAGCAGAGAGAGCTCACCCCAGCCTGTGTGTGTGCTCACCAGGGCGGCTGAGGGGTGAGATGGGGTGGGCACGGGGCTGAGGGGAGACCCCTGGGGGTCGTGGAAGCATCCCTACGCTTGGAGTCAGATGGGCCTGGTGACTGTTCGGTTCATGGCCCTTTATTTTGTGTGAATGACTTAATCTCCCCGGGCTAAGTTTCCTCACCTGTAGATGCAGACAATAATATGCCCCCTACAGGACTGCGTTGAAGCATGCACGACAGGACATATGGGATAGTATTAATGATTGTGTTTGAGAATTGTGGAGATTTCATTCACTTTTTTTTTTTTTGCGGTACGCGGGCCTCTCACTGTTGTGGCCCCTCCCACTGCGGAACACAGGCTCCGGACGCGCAGGCCCAGCGGCCATGGCTCACGGGCTCAGCCGCTCCGCGGCATGTGGGATCTTCCCGGACTGGGGCACGAACCCGCGTCCCCTGCATTGGCAGGAGGACTCTCAACCATTGTGCCACCAGGGAAGCCCTCATTCACTTTTAAATAACTGAAAATTATATTTAAACACTGATGTGGATCAGTGGTTTTCCAAACTATCTGTCTTGCTTGCTTTATTTCTCTTCTTACCCCTATAAAACCTGTCTTAGGATTTTGGCACTGTTGACAAGGGAAGGTGGGTAGACTTTGACCTTTCTGAGTTTTGCCCAGTTATGAAAGGATGGCTTCCCCCTCCCACCCTGTGCTTGAGATCCCCCATCACACATTCCGGAGGAGGAGAAGGGTTGCAGAAGTGCTTACTCTCTTTCTCTCTTTGTTCTGTTGGTTCATTCATTCATTCATTCATTCATCCAGCACGTATTTATGGAGTACTAACTCACTTTGTGCTGAGTGCTGGGGATATAGTGGTGAACAAAACTGACGCAGTCTGGCTCTCCTGGAGGTTAAAGTTTAGTGGGGAAGAGAGACAGCAAAGAAATAATCACATGTAACACACACAACACACCATGACAAGTGTTAAAGAGGAAAAGTCCAGCGGGGGCGTGGAGAACAAATAACATAGGACCTGGCTCATCTGGGCAGGTTGGAGTGGGCTCTTGTGAGTGAATGAGGCTTGGTGACATCTGGGAGCTAAATGTTACCCGAGGAGACGGTGGAGGGTGAGGAGGGTGGGTGCTCAGTCCCAGAGCAGTAAGTACCCAGACCACTGCAGGTTTTCAACCAGAGGAGTCCCGGGATCCATGGTGCTTGCGAGAAGCTCACTCCGGCTACAGAGTGGAGAACATGTGGGAGCCAGCCTGGGTGGGGGAGTCAAGGTAACGAGGGTGTGGGAATTATCCTGGGGCGGTGATGCAGACAGGGGTTAGGATGGTGTCTTAGTTTCCTTGAGATGCAGTCACAAATTACCACAAACTGGGCAGCTTAAAACAACAGGAATTTACTCTCTCACAGTTCTGGAGGTCAGAAGTCCAGAATCGAGATGTCAGCAGGGTCGAGTCCTCCTGTAGGCTCTGGGGGAGACTCTCTCAGCTTCTGATGGTGGCCAGCAATCCCTGACGTTCCTTGACTTGTAGACACATCATTCCCATCTCTGCCTTCTCATCACATGGCGTGTGTGTCTCTGTGCCCAGTTCCCTCTTCTCACAAGGATGCCAGATGTACTGAATTAGGAGCCACCCTGATAGAGTATGACCTCATCTTAACTTGGTTATAGCTGCAAAGACCCTATTTCCAAATAGTGTCACAGTCACAAGTTCTGGGTAGATGTGCATTCTGCGGACCTACCATTCAAGCCAGTACAGGAGGTGCAGGGGAGTCGGAGATTCAAGACATGTTTAGGCAGCAAAACCAACAGGGGGAGATGATCCACTGACCCTAGTTCTATCTCTACCCAAATTATGTTTTAAAAGCTGATGATCTAGGGCCTTTGGTGACCTTTTGTTGCTGCCTGGATTGTCACTGACAAGTTTCTTCCACCAGAAGTGAGTTGGACTGGGGAGAGCTGGAGGTACCCCCTCAATGGCCCCAACGTGTCATGTTGAATCAAGTCACAAAGCTCATCCCTTCCTGTCATGCATTTGCACCCCAGTGGAGCGCTTTGGACCCATCAGCCTGCTTTCATGATCAACTTGGCTACAGTGCAGAATGTGCTCAGTGTACAGTGCTGGGAAGCAAAGAGACTCAGTGGGAAGCGAAGAGACTCAGTGTTGTTCCTTGTGTATAACTGTGGGTCACCCTGCAGCGTGAGTCGACAGTGTCACGACCCCAGGACTGGGTCTTGCAGCCCAGTGGGTGGGGTGGAGTTTGCATGCCCCTCCCCCAACTATGCATGGCGCTCCTTCAGATCTGAGCCTCAGCAGAGGTAGGGCTGTGCTCTCCCAGTTCCTCTCCTTCCTGCTCCCCCCCCCACCCCGCTTCACTTCCTTCTGGCTGGACCTGCTGACGCTCGCCCTCATCCATCTGAAGGAGGGGGAAGCCTGCCCGAAGGCAGGATACAGAGCAGCCTCTCAGAGCTGGTGGGGCCTGGCATTCAGTCACCCCTCCGGACTGGGATGGGCAGTCTCATTCCTGCCTCTCACGCTCCCTCCAGCTCCTAGCCTGCGCTTCCGTCTCTCTCTGCCTGCCCTCGTTCTGACCTGATTCACTGCGTGATATCTGAGTCCCGCCCACCGCCCCCTGTCTTGGGCCAGACCTGCCACTTTGCACTGTCTTCACGGACAGAGCAGAGCCAGCCACAGTCCAGAGCCAGGGCCAAGGCCGTGTGGTGCTGAGAGCGCTGGAAGGTCGCCGCGGCTGAGCGCGGGCTCAGACGGGGAGAGAGCAGGGGTCCAGGTCAGGGGTCCAGGTCAGGGCCTGAAGCTAGAGAGGGAGCTGGGCGATGCTAGGATGGCCGAGGGCAGGGAACAAGCAGGGCACATCCGAGAGGGGAGGTGGAGTTTGTCCTCCAGCTTGGGCCATGTTCTGCTGTGACACAGACCTGGACTGCTCGGGCCTGTCTCTGCCGGTCTTCAAGGTACAGAATCAGTTTCCAGATGTAGGACTTAGACTGTCGGTGCAGCCACAGTGCCTGCGTTTCCTGAGGCTTCCTTTGGAGTCAGACCCTGCAGCTAGGGTAGGGCACCCATCCCCTCACCAGACCCAGACTCTTTTCTCTTCCTGTCCTTGCCTCCCCTTGTCTCAGGACCTGTCCTGCGTTGTCCGGAGTAACAGCTTGTTGGGATAGGGTCCAAAACTTAAGTGTGCCCAGCTTTACAAGTCTGCAAGAGGCCTGCCTAGGAATGGCACTGAATGATTGGGTTTTCCATTCATCATGGAGCACACCTCTGCAAGAGAAGTTACGGAGAGGCGCACAGACTCCTGCACAGAGGGGCTTCCAGGAAGGCAGGGAGACATCCAGGGATGCAGGTGAAACAGCCACCGCTGGGAGTGTTGTGTTCATTGTATTTATGTACAGCCAAGTGGATTCTCCCCTTTGGTGTTAGAGAACCAGCCGCTTCCCCTTCAAGTGAGAGCCTCCCTGGGTGAATCGAGGGAGCCCTCGGCCTCTGCCCAGGCTGTACCATTGCTCAGTTGGGCAGCCAGGTTTGAGAAGAGAGGGGAGCAGGGCCGCCATATCCGGGGAGAGAAGTAGTCTTTTCCCAACTAGCAAGAGCAGTGAGTCTGTCCTGAGAAAGGGAGAGCCTGAGGTTACAGTTCTTAAATAGGTCAGCATACACATTTTCCATCCCATTATAAAGGCATGTGAATTAGACTTGAGAACTTTAAATCTTGCTTCAAATTCACGCCCAGATTTAACCATATCAAAGAACCACTGGTGCGTTTCTCTGAAACGCTAAAATCACCCCCTAAAGATCTGTTCTCTACATGCTCATGTCTGTATCCTGGCTTCTTGAACTGAGGAACATGCAAGAGGCGCTTGAAACGCAGCTGCTTTGTAAATAAGTTTTTTAAATTCCCAGCCCCTGACACAGTGGTTCTCAAGCTTGATGCACATCAGAATTTTATTGGATGTTTTAAAAATTCTAACGTCAGGGCTTCACCACGTTTCTCTGATTTTAATTATGTTGTGGTCAGGCCCAGGCATCTGTATGTGTAAGAGCAGCCCTGGTGATTCCAGTGTGAACTAGAGGTTGAGAATTGCTGTATCCTGGTGTATCCCCGCCAGATAAAACCCAATCCAATCAAATAATACAGCCTCATCTGTTTTACACTAGGAGAGAGATTTCAGCAAGATCAAAGTAACAAAGAAACAAAAGGTTAAAAATGCAATCGTGTAGCAACACGATTGAAAAACGAGCAGCTTCAGCGTTTTAGAACCTGTTTGCAAGAGTCTTGATCTCTTAATGAGGTATCTTTTGTCCTAAGTTTGATGCTCAAGAAATAAAGACCTTTTTTCTCCTTCCACGTATGAGAGGAAACTATAACAAAAATAATCTATAAGTAGCGTTGTTTTTAGGCAGATGAAATTATTTGGAGTTAGTTTAGGACGTTTGAAAAGACACATGGAGTCACTGCTTCCTGCTGGTATGACTTCGGTTTCAGTAATATTCTCACGTGATGGTCACATTGTGTAATGCTTTGGTTAAAAATAACTTGATTGCAAAAACTCCAGCGTGATCAAGAAAATTAAAATAGTTTCCTTTGGTTTCACTAAAAAAAGAGACATATTTCCTCTGAAAGGTTATGACTCACACCAAATGGTTAAATAAAAATGCACACATAGCACTGACCTTTCCTGTTTATTGCTTTCTCAATAGAAGCTAATTGAGGAAAACATCTACATTCGGTTTTCCCTTTGTTTTTGTTTTTTTAACATCTTTATTGGAGTATAATTGCTTTACATTGTTGTGTTAGTTGCTGCTCTATAACAAAGTGAATCAGCTATGCGTATACATATATCCTCACATCCCCTCCCTCTTGCATCTCCCTCCCACTCTCCCTATCCCACCCCTCTAGGTGGTCACAAAGCACCGAGCTGATATCCCTGTGCTATGCGGCTGCTTCCCACTAGCTATCTATTTTACATTTGGTGGTGTATATATGTCCATGCCACTCTCTCACTTCGTCCCGGCTTACCCTTCCCCCTCCCTGTGTCCTCAAGTCCATTTTCTACGTCTGCATCTTTATTCTTGTCCTGCCCCTAAGTTCTTCAGAACCTTTTTTTTTTCTTTTTTAGATTCCATACATATGTGTTAGCATATGGTATTTGTTTTTCTCTTTCTGACTTACTCACTCTGTATGACAGACTCTAGGTCCATCCCCCTCACTACAACTAACTCAATTTCGTTTCTTTTAATGGCTGAGTAATATTCCATTGTATATATGTGCCACACCTTCTTTATCCATTCATCTGTCGATGGACCCTTAGGTTGCTTCCATGTCCTGGCTCTTCTTTTCTTATCCACCAGTTTTCTCAGGCTGTGATCTGACGGGTGGGTTTCAGTTCTCCCCTCTCTGGTGATGATGTAAGTTACTCTCCAATGAGTGACAGACAGTGTCACTCTTTAACCTTGAGTTGAAGGCTCATATTCTGGGGATCTAGAGTCACTAGAGCTGTGCATCGTGTGGACCTCAGAGGTCACACGGGCTGACTCTTCTCTGGATCACACAGCTCCTTCCAGAGCACGCCTCTGGAGTGGGCGCCTGGCTCCTTCTGGAATGTCCGCAGAGGCAGAGCTGACGGCCTCGGCAGACAGCCCTGTCTGCTTTGGGATAATATCCCTGTGCTCAGTCAGTTTGGTCACCCCAGCCCCTGTTCTAACCAGCACAGCTGACTTGTCTGATAGGACTGGGAGTCTGCACACACGCACACAACACACACACGTGGGGTGGCTAGTGAAGGACATGGACTTGGGAGACAGAGTCTGCCATGAGTCTGGGTCCTGGTTTCACTCTCGCCCGGCGAGGCAACCTTGAACAGAGGCCGGGTTCTCCCTGGGCCTTGGTTTCTTCCTCAGGGTTGGCGTACGGCTGGAGCCTAAGACGGTGCCTGGCCTGTGCTGCGTGCTCAAAGCTCGTGGGCATCCACTCCCTGCAGCCGGCAGCCTCGGTCTCAGGTGGAGTCCCCAGACACCACGCCTGGTTGGGGGTTCGTGCACACACCTCCTAAAAGAGCCCCCGAAGAGGAATGGTGAGGGAGAGGCAGTGTGGGTCAGAGGCAGCGCCACGCCAGGTTGGGTTCAGGAGAGGTCAGCTTCAGCCTGATGCCACAGGGAGCTCGCACCAGAGTTTGTCCCACCTGGAGGAAAGGAAGAGGGCTGTCCTTGGTCACAGACCTCGAGGGGTGCGTGTAACTCCCTGGCACCTTTAGGCCAGGCGGCTTCCAAGTGGCTCCAAGGACACGCCTCTGAGAAGATGCACGTGTGAGCCGTTAGCTGAAGCAGCTCCAGCAGCTGGAAGAGGGATCTGCTGGTCAGATTGTACAAGAGATCCAGGGAACTTGGCTGGGACAATAGCAGTGGCCACGACATCCCTCAAAGTAAAGAAGCCCGAGGCGGGAGATGAGGATCCTCAGGCTTGCCCACAAAAGCAGCTGAGGTTTGTCCTGGACAGCCTGACGAAGCAAGTCTTTGGATTCGCCACTGTCCCAGCTCTCTAGCACTGGCAACAGCCAGGCCCAAGGCAGAAGCCAGCTCCCAGGGCTTGACCACTAAGTCTTCGTGGATGAAGGGGAAACCTCTTCCTGGGAGGCAACTTGCATGTCTTTATTTAATCCAACAGATATTTATTTAGCACACATCACTGTGTTAGAAACTGAAAATACAGCTGTGGGTGAAACAAACATGGTCACCATCTATGATGGAGCTTTTGGTATGGCTGGGGGAAAATAGCAAACATGGTCAGACGAATATAGAATTTAAATGGTGATGTGTTCTAAGGGGAAAAAACAGGAGTCTAAACACAGTAAGCGGGGACCCCGACTCCCATGTTAGCAGTAGTGGGGAGAGTGGCACAAGGAAAGTCCTCTCTGAGGAAATGATTGTTAAGTTGGGACCTGAAGGATATGAATAGGGATTAGCAATCTGTAGGGCCTGGAGTGTCAAGAACTTCCCCAGCCATGGGACCAACACGTGAAAAGGCCCTGTGGCAGGGAAGGTACTGTCGAGTCTGGGGAGGTGAATAAGGCCATGGAGTGTGACGAGGGAAAGGCCAGGCCAGTGGCAGCCACAGAGGACCATTACGCGTTAGAATTTACTCAAAGTGCAAGAAGCAGTCCCTGAGCACGTTATCATGCTCCGATTTTCATTTTTATGCGTTTTCTGGTGCAGGGAAAGAAATGGTTTTATTTGGAATCCAAGAATGAAAGGAACTAATATATACATATTACCTGAGGTGCTCTGTGAAGTAACTTCACAAATATTTCTCGTGTAATGCTCACGACAAGCCGTTTTTTGTTTCTGTTTTTTTACATGTGGAGATCCAGTTGTTCTAGCACCTTGTTGAAAAGACTCTCCCTTCTCCACTTAATTGCCTTTGCATCTTTGTCAAAAATCACTTATCGCTGTGTGTGTCGGTCTATCTCCGGACTCTCTATGCTGGTCTGTTGATCTCTTTGTCTGTTCATACACCAGGTCCACAGTGTCTTGATCACTGCAGCTTTCATGAAATCAGGTAGTGTTCATCTTCCAACTTCTTCTCTAGAGTAATTTTGGTTCTTCTAGGTCCTTTGCAGTCCCGTATGAATTTTAGAATCAGCTTGTCTGATCCTACAAAAAAAGTGTGATGAGATTTTGATTGAGGTTGCATCCAATCTATTGATCAATTTGGGAAGAACTGACATCTTAACAATATTGAATCTTCTGACTCGTGAGTACTGTATACCTCTCCGTTTATTTAGTTTCTCTTTCATTTCTGTCAGCATTATTTTGTTATTATCATGGTACAGATCTTGCACATCTGTCAGATTTATCTCTTAAGTATTTTGCATTTTTATGCTTTTGTAAATGGTATTTTTTTCATTTAAAGTTCTAATAGATGGAATATAGAAGTAGAATTGATTCTTTTTCTTGCCTGATTGCATTGTCTAGAACTTATATGTAAAATATAATGTAGAAAAGAAGTAGTGAGAGTGGATATCTTTGTTCTTTTTATGATGATACAAAGTATTTAGTCTTTCAACATTAAGTATTATCTTAGCTTCAGTTTTTCATAGACTTGAGTTAAGTTATCTTCTACACAAAGTTTGCAGGGTGTTTTTATTACAAATTGATGTTGGATTTTGTCAAATACTTCTGTGGCATCCATCATGATAAGAGTATGGTTTTTCCTTTTTAGTTTGTGCATGCAATGAATTACATTGTTTGATTTTCAGAAGTAAAGCCAATCTTGCATTCCTGGGGTAAACTCTACTTGGATGTGATGTATTATACTTTTTACATATTGTTGGATTTGACTTGCTAACATTTTGTTTAAAAATTTTTATGTCCATGTTCATGAGGGATATTGGTCTGCAGGTTTTTTGTGTTTTGGGTTTTTTTTTTCTGGTAGTATCTTTGCTCTACTGTCTTGTCACTTGCATTGACCCCTATGAGAAACCTGCTGTCATCTTTATCTTTGTTCCGCTTTTCTTCTCTGGCTGGTTTTAAGGTATTTCTCTTTGTCATTGGTACTGAACAATTTGATTATGATTTAGCTTAGTACAGTTTTCTTATGTTTATTATGCTTGGGGTTCATTTAGCTTCTTTGGTCTTCAGGTTTATAGTTTTCATCAAATTTATTTAAAATAGCAGCTATTCATTCTTCATATTTTTTTTCTATCTCCATCTTTCTTTCCTGTTTCAGGGACTCCAGTTACCTGTATATTAGACTGGCTGAAGTTGTTCCACAGTTCATCGATGCTCTTTTTATTTTATTATCTTTGTTTCTTTTTCTTCTTAAAAATCCTTTTATCTGTGTATTTCACCTTAAATAGTTTTTTTCTATGTCTCCAAGTTCACCACTCTTTCTTCTGTGATACCTGATTTGCTATTAATTCCATCCTGTGAATTTTTTATCTTAGACATTGTAGTTTTTGTATCCAGAATTTCAGTTTTTTCAGTGTTCAAGTTTTTACTGTCCTTTCTGATATTTCAGTTGGTGCTTTCCCTGTCCTCAGATAATCTCCTCACATGCATGTGAGGTCAAGGGGGACCCTCTACAGATCTCTGGGGTTCTCTTTGTGGACCTCTCTCCCTCCTTGTACTCTGTCCTGTGGATTCTAGCTGCTTGGTCTTCCTGGTCTGTCAGCTTGATTTCCTCAACTCAGGGAGTCTGCTGGGCTCAGCCTGGGTGCCCTGTGCCTACGGTGCAGCCTGGAGTTCTCCAGGTAGTGTGGTGGGGGACTGTAGGGCTCAACCTGTGTGTTTCCTGTCTCTCACAGATCACTGTCCTTTGCTGCCTCATGTCCAGTGTTTTGAGCACTACTGTTCTGTGTTCAACTGTTCAGTAGTTTTGTCAGTTGTTTTGACTGTTTCGGAAGGGAAGGCAAATCTGGCCTCTGTTACTCTGTGTTGGCTGGAAGCAGAAGTCCTTATATTTCTTTGAATGTCTCTCCTCTGTCAGCTCTGTTTTGCAGTTCCCGTGATGGATCTCCTGACTGTTCCCTCAGAATGGTAGAGGTTTGCTTATCACACTCACCTCCTTTTTCTTTTTCCGTGATGTCTGGGGCAGTTTCTCTTTGGAGCTTTCTAATTCAGCAAATTGAGCTTTCCGCAGTATCACTTTGTACTGCCTCCGTTTGAGTTTTCAATCCTGAAATCATGTTTTTCATCTAAAACTAATCTTTCCTGGTCTCAGGTTGTTCTCTTTTTATTTATGAAAGATCTCCTCAAATATCGCTGAGATTTGGTATTTCGAAATATTGTTTTCTTTCTTGGAATGTGTTTCATGGAGTGGAGTGGTATTATTCCAACTTTTCAAATCACTTCCTTCCTTTTTAGGTACTGAATCTTTTCATCTACTAAGCTACCCTTCCCCCTCCCTCACCTTTTTATTCATCCTATGTTCTTGTAATTTTTTAAGACTTGAGATGATTTAAGTCATTGTATATTTCTTTGAAACTTAATTTGTCTAGCTTGGGGGTCTGGTTGGCTGGCAGGGGCTATGAGGTTGTGCAGGCAGGGGCCGCTGTGTGCTCTGGTTGTGGCAGCCTCAAGTTGGCAAGGGCATCACCCACTGCTCTCACTAGAATGCTGCCCCTTGGAAGCGGCCTTTCCTCCTCTTCGTGGAGCAGGTTGGCTGCTGTAAGTCAAGGTGATGTGAGAGCTCTGCCCCTGGCCTCTCTGGGTCCAGACTCTGGACCACTTCTCTGCTTTCTGACCCCCTAGTCTCTTTCCTGCTTTTAGGGGACCCTTTCCCTTCCTTCCCAGGCAGCCCATTCTTTTGTATTTGTTGAGCCATATTCATTCTCATCCCATCCTTAGATGTGCTGTTTCTTGCAGAAATCCCTCCATGTTTCTGATCCATGTTTCAAGACCCCTTCCACTGTTTTTCTGCATGGGTACACATCGTCCCTGCTGCTTTTGTATTTCTTTGAGCATTTCATTAGCCATTTGCAGGGGAGGCGAAGCACGACCTGAAGTTGCCTTCTTGAGCTACATGTCAACCTGGGCTCTTTCCATGCACCAGGCAGCCTCTCTGCAGCAGAGGACAGAGAGTAGGGTTAATCATCCGCCCTCAGGCTTGCATTTCTGGCATTTTTGTAGCATGATACCCCAAGAGGAATGTATTTCTTTAAATCACACTCCAGCACATTCTAAACAGGATGAAGAATTTGTACTTTGTCTACAGATTACATAGCAGAAGAGGTGCCGGCCGGCCACAGGGGGGACTGCGGGGTGACGATTTTATAATGAATAGCAGAGCCCCGGGCTACAGCACGCGGCACTCCAGTTAGTCCACGTCATGTTTGGAATGTGAGCGTTGGAGAAAGCTGTTAGGCTCTGGGGCTTTTCAGCGAGGTATGAGAGCTGTTGTTTAGGTGGATGAGATGGTGTGGCCTGTCACGCCTGCTGGTGCTGTCTGCCCCGTCCTTGGTACGGATTTGCCCCAAATGTTCGGGTCTTGGGCTTGTCCCTGCACACAAGGCAATTATCCCTTTGATGCTCTGTGCTGATTTCACCACCCTCCTTTTGCAGAGCTGCTGCCTACTCCTTGCCCAGTTAGCGACTCCTTACCACCTTCCCCAGATGGTGGAGTGGGGAGATGGAAAGATTGACACAAAAACCAGACTGCTTGGCTGGGAGGCTCCTTCTGAGTGTCCGCGGGGCCTCTTAGTCACCGTGCTCAGTTCTCTTTGCCAGCCCTAGCCAAGGGTCCCTGTGAGCCCTTTTGCGTATTTCGTTATTTCACAGCCACAGATGAGAGTCCTGACCCAAACCCCAGCCACTAGCTCCCTTGGTCCAGAAAAGCAAAAGGGCTCAGAGGAGGGATGTTTCCCCTCAAACCTATCCCTACCCCCGAAAACAGTTCACTCTGTGGGTCAGCCAGGAGCCTGGTTCTGCTCAGTGATCATGATTGCTCTTGCCAACGGTCACTTCTTCCCAGTATTGATTTAGAAAAAAAGCACAACCTAAAAGTTGACAGTTACGTTTTATTCGGAGACCTTACTGAGGACTATAGCCTGGGAATCAGTCTCTCAGGTTGCTCTGAGGAACCATTCCAAGGAGGTAAGGGAAGAGCCAGGATATACAGTAACTGCCCTACCTACGAGCCTTCAAGTTGCGAGCTTTCAAAGATGCGAACGTACGTTCGCATGTCCAATCACGTAAGTTAGTTCATGTGTCTGGCATACCTTGTCACGTGTGTGCCTCCTCTACAAGTGGTTGTGCTTTTGTGTACTTTACAGAACTGTACAGAGTACAATATCTTTATTTCAAGCTCAGGTTGTCCAGAAGCAAGCCTCAAAGCCCGTTGGTGTAGCTGGTCCTAGTGTACTTTTCAAGGTACTGTACTGTAAGATTAAAAGTCTTTATTTCTTGTGTTTGTTTGTTTTTTATGTACTATTTGTGTGAAAAGCATTATAAACCTATTCCAGTACAGTACTGTAGAGCCAATTGTGTTAGTTGGGTACCTAGGCTGACTGTTGGACTTACAAACAAGTTGGACTTAACGAGTGCGCTCTCGGAATGGAACTCGTTCGTATGTAGGGGACATACCGTACAGGAGTTTTTGCTAAAAACGAAAACAAACAAATAAAACCAGATGGTTGAACATGAAGAAAATTACTGTTAATCACAAAAAAACAGACATCTCAAGGATGTTAGTCCTTTCTGTGTATGGGAAGATGCAATGAGTCTGGGCTCATTGAAATCATTCCTTTGATTTCATCTTAACCGTCTGGGGCCAGTATCCTGTTTTTCTCCATCCTGAATCCCCTCGGGGCGCACCATAAGGCGGCTGCAGTGGCTGATGGCTTGGTGGCAGGCAACAATATTTTGTCCATGCCAGCAAGCTTTTTTTGCTGCGGACTGAACACTGTCCCTGGATACTTGGGACAGTGAATCCCAAGCCTGGCGTCTCTCTTTCCCTGAGTGTCAGAGGTAGGCAACGTTGGATAGTAATGCTAGCCTTACAGGTTTTTTGCTTCTGAAATCGAAATTATTGTTATTCTTATATAAATCATACGAATTTCCCCAGACAGTTCTGGGACAGTTAGAAGTTTTGCTTTTACAATACGATGTGGCCTGTGCAAAGCACATTCAACGTTGGTTGCCAAAGACATCAGGGGACGGGTGGGTCTGTCGGAAGCACATTTCCTAAACATCTGGAATCTCTGGCTCTCCTGCCTCTGTGTGAAGGACAGTGGAACAGCCCTGAAGGCTGGACTCTTCTGTTTGCTTCTGTTCACGGCGTTCTGGTCTTCTGGGCCTTGGGGCTGGGCCTCAGCCTCTCTCCCGCTGAGCTCCATCTGGACAGGACTGGACCCCATTTGCAGACCCCTCCCTCCACTGTCCTGCACCCTGCTCAGATCCCTTGGCTTGGGACACCCCTCCCCTCTAGCTCTGCCTCTCTGGACCTCCAGGGCTCCTTCTAATGCCGCCTCTTCCAGGAAGCTTCCCTTGATACCCCTTTGTGCTCTCTGACGTGAAGCACTCTCTTTCTGCTCTGTGCTGCCTTTGCACTTGGTCTAGACTTCTCCTCCAGCCCTCAGTTGAGTTGGTTGAATAGCGGGCAGAGAACGGTGCCTTGTCTCCCCCTAACTGTGAGCCTGCTGGAGCGTGCACTTTGAAGTGTCTATGGAATAGAGCCAGTTCATAGATTCTTGCTCCCTGCGAGCCTTTCAATGTTCATGAGCTTCCATGTGCCCTCTTTCGACAATATTATTTTGACAAAAAACTGCTGCTCTGTGTGGGTAATTTCCATCTCAGGGCAATTGGGCTGCCTTTTGTAGTCCCTTCTTGTCCAAATTCACCACGTGCCAACCACCCTCCTCTCCTGCCAGCCTGAGTCATGAGCACCGGATGTGATATGGAAGAACCCTACCCAGCATACGGTCCAGGTGGGGAGAGTTTAACACAATGTGTAACTCGAGCTGGGTAAGGAAGTGTCCCTCGGTTGCTGCCATTAGACCGTGTGTCTTTTCTTACGAAACCCCTTCCAGAGCCAAGTGCCGGTGTCCCGGTGTATAAATAGTTGTGAACCGGCTAGTGTGACACACAACCTGCCATTCATTGGATGTCACCCAGCTTTCCCTGCCTGGATAACCAGACAGAACCAGGGGCCCAGGTTACTAGGGGAGGGCCCTTGTTTACTGCCTCTGTGTTGTTGAGGAGATCTCAGGAGCTCGGCTTCCAGTAGCTGCTCAGGTTTCCTACTGCCAAAGGGAGATGCAGTGAGGCTTGAGGTGGGTGGAGGTGCTCTGAGACAGAAGCCCTAGTCCTAAAACTTCAGGGATCCTTTAGAAAATAGGGGGAAAAAAGACTCATGGGACATGCATTGGAGCACATGAAGATTGTAATTCAGCCACCATACAGTCATGACAGCTTAACCTCCGTGGTAGGTGGTGGCGATTCAGGACAGAGCTATTGGACACCAAACGTGTGGGAGACACCTGGCCTGGGGGACACGAAGAGATCCAAGTCATCTGACCAAGTACAGTAAGTCCCCTACACACAAACGAGTTCCATTCCAAGAGTGCTTTCGTAAGTCCAATTTGTTCATAAGTCCAACAGAGTTATCCTAGGTCCCCAACTAACACTATCGGCTCTCTAGTACTGCACTGGAATAGGTTTATAATAGTTTTCACACAAATAACACATAAAAGACAAACACAAAAAATAAAGAAAACATTTTGACTCTTACAGTGCAGTACCTTGAAAAGTACAGTAGTAAAGTACAACAGCTGGCATCCAGGGGCTGGCATGGAGTGAACAGGCAAGAGGAGTTACTGACTGGAGGAGGGAGAGGAGGTGGCAGATGCTAGAGCTGAAGGATCGTCAGCAACAGGAGACGGAGGGCACGATGCAGTTTCACTCACGCCTGATGTTGATGGAACGCACGTTCGCATCTTTGAAAGTTCACAACTTGAAGGTTCATACGTAAGGGACTTAGTAGCTATGATGTTAGGGAAAATGGTGGGCAGTATATTCAAAGGTTCCCCAAGCTTGCCCCCTGCCCCCGATTATTCACTCATACATGAATCTAGGTTCTTCTGGGAAGGGATTTTACTGATGTGATTAAAGTCCCAAGTCAGGTGACCTTAAAAAATGAAGATTATCCAGGTAGGTCTGACCCAATCAGGTAGGCTATTTAAAAGCAAATTATGGGGGGCTTCCCTGGTGGCGCAGTGGTTGAGAGTCCGCCTGCCGATGCAGGGGACACGGATTTGTGCCCCGGTCCGGGAGGATCCCACACGCTGCGGAGCGGCTGGGCCTGTGAGCCATGGCCGCTGAGCCTGTGCGTCTGGAGCCTGTGCTCCGCAACGGGAGAGGCCACAACAGTGAGGGGCCCACGTACCGCAAAAAAAAAAAAAAAAAAAAAGCAAATCATTTTATCTGGCTGGTGACAGAAGGGAAAGTTGGAGAGATCCGAAGCACAAGAAGGATACCGTTGCTGGCTTTGAAGGTGGAGGGGGCCGTGAGCAGTGATCTGTGAAGGTCTCCCTGAGAGTGACTCCCCCCACAAAAAAATGCCAGAATGGAAATGGGCACTTCAGTCCAACAGCTGCAAGGAACTGAACCTGCCAAGACCTTGAATGAGTTTGGAGGTGGCGTCTTCCCAAGAGCCTCGAGACAAGAGCCCAGCCCAGCCAACACCTTCAGTTTGGCCTTGTGGGACCCTGAGCAGAAAACCCAGTCAAGTCCACCCAAACTTGGACCTAAAGAACGTGAGCTAACAAATAGGTGTTGTTTTAAGCCTCTGGGTGTGGGGTAATTTGCTACAGGGCAATAGAAAGGAACACAGGTAATAGGGGGCAGAGCATTCCCTGGGCTGTCGGGGGTTCCCAGAGGAATAGGAGAGGACCCCTGCCCTGAGAAGCTCACATCCTGCCATCACCAGTAAATGGTTGCATGTGGATTTGAAATAGTAGAGCAGCGTTGCAGACGAGATAATTATGAATGTATTCTTGATGAGGAAAAGGTGAAAAAGAAAGGCCTTCTTTCTAGAGCAAGAATGTTAGAGGGAAGGGGAAGGAGAAGCGCTTTCTGATACATTTTATCTCGAGATTTCACTTTCATGTTCATCCCCAAGCATTTGCAACAAGTCAAAACCTTGACTGTGACTCAGGCAGTGCTCCTGGGGTCGCATTAATCCCGTGCAGCTCAGACCAGAGCAGCATGAGTTCAGCCAGCTGCTCCGCTCGGGCCCCCAGAGGGTTTCTTTAGAATGGCGCTTTCCCACTCCGCCCGAGCATTAACTCCCCCTTCCCAAAGCTGAGTGAGCTTTTGCTTTTTGTGAACATGTCCCGCTGAACCAGGGACTGCATTGCTAGCACACCCTGTTCTTCTGAGAGGCTCTTGGAGAACTGTCCCCTACCTCTAAAGACAAAATGGAGACCTGTCCAGGAGCAGAGGGGCCCGAGCGAGGGACAGGAGGGCTAGGTGACCTCGAATCTAGCAGTTTCTCAGTCTTCCTAGGGTGAGATCCATCTCTCACTCTGATTCCCTCTGAGATCACCTGTAAAGAGGGACCATATGTATATAGTCTATCATCCGAACCTGGACACTTTGGGAGTGAAAAGAGGCCCTCCTAATAACTATGCTGGGACATGGGGCAAAAGCCAGGACGGGCAGGTGTGGTCATTCTAACCATGCCCGCCCTGAGGGGTGCTGCTCCTTCCATAACTCCATCCAAATATAGACATAAATCCATTCCAGTGATGTCCGAGGAATGGCTGAGACAGGCTAGCATAATCTACAGGTCTCTATTAAATCAGAGGGAAAAACTGAAAAGCAGGAAACACACACACAGTTAAGAATTACAAGGAAAAAGTCCTTGCATTTTCCTAGTCTAGGTTTCTGATCCTTACGCAGCTACGGGCTGGCAACGATCCCCTGCAGATGGCTGACCTCTTGCCCCCCTGCCTGCCCATCTGCTTTCGTTTGGTGGCTGCTATCTTAGCATCTGCTGAGGGATATGGCCTCCCAGGTACCCTGAGCAATCGCTGCTGTGACGAGCACAGACTCCAGTTCAGATCGTGACTCCCCACTCCCCAGTGATGAGACCCATCTTGGCTGAATTATTCAGTATCTCTGGGCTTCAGTTTCCCCATGGGAGCAATACAGCCTACCCAGGGGCTAGCAAGGAGGGGGTGTTGTTGTGCGTTTCTGCCCAGGGTGCCAGGAATAAAGGGCTGCATTGTTTATAGAGAATTAAAAAACAATACCAAAGCCTACTAAAAGGTCATCTGCTTTTTATTATCACATGTACCAGCAGTTCTCGGCAATATCGGTGATAAAATATTTCTCCCCTCTGAGGCTGGTGACTCCCGATGCCCTTTCTCCTTCTCCCCACTCTACCTCGGTAACACCACGCTGACCTAATTCCCGGGGTTGTGATGGAGATCAAACAAATAATGCATAGAAAATGTTTAATAATATTTTATGATAATCACTGGTCCTTCCTAAAATCCTCTAAAAGTGAATCCTTTGCCTTTCCTTTTCTGTCAGAGGCCAGAGATTGTTGTATTGGTCTGGGCTATTTGGCTGCAAGTAACAGAAATTAAAATTGAACTACTTTAGGCATTAACGAGGGAACCTATTGGCATCAATGATTTGAACACTGCGAAGGAACTCTTTCACTGGTTTATGTCTTCACTGCTTTCTTAGAGTCAGCTTCATTGTCTTAGATCCAATTCTCCATGAAGCTGGAATCATGGCTGCTGAAAAAGCTGTGCTCAGATTCCTAAAGAAAAAGGGGAGAGGTAGAAATGGTCACATTTTGCCTATGGAGGATTCTGATTGGCCTGGCTGGACCATGTCCTAGTCTTGGGGCCAGTCACTATGGACAGAGGAGGAGTGAGGTCCAGTGATTGGCCCAGCTTGTGTCAGGTTGCCCAGCCCTCACCCATTCACTGTGGGCACAGGGTGGATGAGGTGCTATGATTGGCCTAGCTTGTGTCAGTTACCCAACACTCAGCCAATCACTATGTCCCAGGAGATGGGCTCTTATAAGATGGCAGCTTCTCGTTTGACTTCCGTAATAAAGGAATAGCACAAGGTAACCAACAAGGTCCTACTGTGTAGCACAGGGAACTCTACCCAATATTCTGTGATAACCTACATGAGAAAAGAATCTAAAAAAGAATGAGTATATGTACATGTATAGCTGAATCACTGCTCTACACCTGAAACTAACACAACAACGTTGTAAATCAACTATACTTCAATAAAATTAAAATATTTTTTTTTAAAAAGGAATAACACAAGAACATTGTGGTGGGGGAGGTTCTGGGTGGATAGAGGAGCAGTTGTCCTTAGCAACTCTACTGCCCATTCAGAGACCCCCGCTTCTGGTTTGAGAAGAAAATAGCTTGGCTACAACTTCAGAATTGGTATATTTGTACCCTCAGTTGTGTCCAAACACCTACCAGAGATAATGAAAAATAGGAAAATGTACCCACCCTCGGTAGCAGAAGGCCCAT
The DNA here is from genome assembly GCF_964374135.1 of Grampus griseus. Classification (NCBI taxonomy): domain Eukaryota; kingdom Metazoa; phylum Chordata; class Mammalia; order Artiodactyla; family Delphinidae; genus Grampus; species Grampus griseus. Next base: position 143,775,384 of record NC_139018.1, on the reverse strand, counting down.
TCTCTTCCAGGCTCAGTAGCTGTAGCTCATGCTCTGGAGTTTGTTCTGGAACAGGCCCTGTGCACTCTGCTTAGGTTCCTCTGCTGTGGGGTATCTGTTCCTGTGTGCACAGCTGCTGGAATGGCTGGGCTCAGCCTTTTGAGAATGAGAACACACTGTCACTGGAACAGCAACCAAAGTCTCCTCTAGCCCCTGGGCTCCCGTTTCAGGGGCCACACATTTTTGGAAGGACATCAAATATTGTCCATCATGGAGCCGTCGCTTTGCTTTTGTTGCTAATCATTTTCTCTTGTTTTCCTCCTTTTCAAACCAAGATAAGATGTTTCCAGTTTTCTTAAGGATTCTTTTGATGAAATAATTCTAATTTATATTTGTATTTCTGTTATAGCCTGGGGAGCTGTTTTATGAGCACAAAGCCTTCTTTTGTGATCTTATCCAAGACAAACTTCTGATTCTTCTTTTATCAAAAAGTTACTACTGACCAAAATACTACTTAAAAATCAGCTTACTGAAAACAATTATAGAAGGGCCCTCTGCCTGTAGAAAAAGGTGCTCTGTTTTTGGACTCTTTATAATCATCCTTCTTCTAAAATAGGAGTCAGCAAAATGGTTTTTGTAAAGGGCCAGATAATGAATATTTTTGGCTTTGTGAGCCATATTGTCTCTTTCACAACTACTCATTTCTACTGTCCTAGCATGGAGGTGGCCGTGGGCAGTGCATAAGTGAATGGCCATGGCTGTGTTCCAATAAATATTTAAAAACCAGAGAGTGAGCCAGCTTTGGGTCATAGGTCAGAGTTTGCCAACTCCTCCTCTGAAGCATCTTATGCTTTTTCACTCTCTTTTTAAAAGTATAGTTAAAATCCAGGATGTGTCATAATTCTTCTTTCCATTTCATGGAGCAGAAACACTGAATATTGGTCAATGTGTTAACTGCAGGGTTCACTAGGACCTGGCATTAAGAACCTTAAGAAAATGTTTTCATTTGATGCAGTAATTCCATTTTCAGGAATCTGTCCTAAGCTGATATGGCTAGTTTTTTCTCTGTAGTTATTTACCACAGTATTATTTGCCACGTAAAAAACCTGGGAACAACTTAAGGTCCCGTGGTAAACTGTCTACTCAAAATAATATCACAGAGCCTTTCAAATAATATGTGTGATTAAATCCTTTATGAGTCTATGTTGTAATATAAAGTGGAAAAATATATACCATGAAACCTCACTTAATTAAAAGAAAAGAGCAGGCATGCATAGAAAAAGATTGACAGGAAATACACCTAAGTATTAATAGTTTTTTCTCTAGAGAGGAAGATTATCTGAGTTTTTTACTGTGTGTGTGTGTGTGCGCGCGTGTGCGTGTGTGTGTGTGCGTTTGATTTTTCTAAAAAGACCACTTTAGTTCTAGAATTTTAAAGAAGTATTTTAAGGAGAGAAGTAGTTCTTCAACCTTTTAGCCTGAGACAGTGTAGTATGCGTTATTCTAGAATCTTCCTTAGAGAAGCCGAGGGGCAGGGGCTGGGTTGACTCTAGGAGAGCCTCTCAGACCTGTGCTCTGTAGTCCAGGACGGTCATCTTAGGGCTCACAGAGTGGCTGCCTGGGGTCTGCCAGTCATTTATACGGTAATTCTCGAAGCAGATTATTGAGCTCTTATGTGTAAGTCTTCGAATCCCCACAGAACCTTCAAAGTAGGCAGGTCTGACCCTGCTTTCCAGTTAAAGGGACTGAGACAGAGAGAAAGGAAGTGACCTGCTCCTCTCCCACAACTGCACCTGCAGGATCTGTGTCTCCCATCCTTCCCAGCCTTTCTCTTTGAAACAGCCTACTTCAGGTTTGGGATGTGTTATTCACTCACTGATGGTTCTGCTTTGTACATCAAATTCAGAAAAAATATCTGCTTCCACAGCTGCTGCTTGCGTTGGAAGATTTCTGGGGCTTCTTCGGAAAAGTGGGCCATTGTGTAACGTGAGACCTGCCTGCTCTGGTGACCGGCTGGGTGCGAGTGCTCAGAGAGAAGCTCGTGGCTTCTGTACTGAAAGCAGGAAGAGCTGATGGGTTGGGAGGCTTCGGCACTGGACTGTCTGAATTCAAAGAACTGGTGAAGTGGGCGGGCCAGAGTGAAAGGACCAGCGGGTGTGAAATTTGTGATCCAGAAGGGGATGTTCGAATGTAAACTCTCCCAGGGAGCAGTTGTAGATGCCTGTGGGTTCCAGCATACGGTGCTGGGCGTGGAGTCTGCCATGGAGTGGGGCGAACGTATCAGAATTGAGGAGGACAGATACTGAGGCAGGGATGTTAGGGGAGTCCTCCACATGGAGGCTGAACCCATCCATGGTGACAGCAGGTCTTGGGGTGAATAGAAGGACTATGAGTGACGTGCTAACATCTAAAAATGAAAGAGGAGCAGTGACCCGGAGGTTTGAAGACGACAGAGGACGGGGGGAGAGGGGTAGTTAGGGAGTTTGGGATTGCCGTGTACACACTGCTATATTTAAAATGGGTAACCCGTAAGAGCCTACTGTGTAGCACAGGGAACTCTGCTCAATATTATGTAACAACCTAAATGGGAAAAGAATTTGAAAAAGAATAGATACATGTATATGTATAACTGAATCACTTTGCTGTACACCTGAAACTAACACAACATTGTTAATCAACGATACTCCAATAGAAAATAAAACGTTTTTAAAAACTACTGTAAAAAAGAAAAAAAAGAGGGCTTGCAGGTGAACGAGGCTGACATGGTGAGTCTGGAAGGAGCCTGGGGTCATATGAGAGGAGTGCTGGTTTGGAAGGGCTCTGGGGGCTCAGGAAGATGGCAGACCTACCTCTGACCCCGTAGCATATGGGATGTGAGAGAACAAGTCTCTTTTCCAGAAGAAATGCTGCCAGGGGAGCAAGCAGGTCAGGCTGGACTGTTAAGTCGGGGGGGGGGGGCGGGGGAAAGGCCCTCAGCTTCTGAAAGGAGCTGAGGATATAGGAGTTTGTTTATTTCAGAGTGCGTGTTCCAGAGGGCACCTAGAGGAGATGAGGGAGGAGGGGAACGGGGGGCTTGGATCGTCGTGGTTGAAGAGGACAGAGAGTAGAGAGAGGTGACCAGGGTGGCCGGGAGTTTAGGCACCGGCCAAAGGAAAGCAGGATGGGAATCACGGTGACACCGGCCAGTGACAGGATTACAAAGGAGCGAGTCCTCCTGACCCAGTGGATGAGGTTGGGCGTCAGGGGAGTTTCTGGAAGGGGTCAGCTTTGGCCTGGTTGATTGTGTTTCTAGGGACCCACTGGGAACCAGTCCTAGAAGTCCAGACCCATGGTTCTAAGCAGACCAAGGTTTCTGTGGGTCAGGAAAGGTTAAGAGCGGTAGAAATAGCAGCTGTGTCTCCATGCTTACTTCTCTCCTGGGGACCCCCGTTGTAAGTAAGCTCGGCACCCAGTTGCCATGGGATGGAGCGTGATTCTCAGTCCATTACACTGGGACTCACTGCCCAGAGCCGGGGGTCGGCCCCCTCCCTTCATACATCTCCCCTGCTATTAAATTTGTCACCAATCCAATTTCCATAAGCCTTTCAGGAACACACCTACTGCATAAAGTAGGCATGCTTTCCATTCCCAAGGAGCCTGGAATGGGGGTTCGTTGTGCCTGAGGAAATTGGAGAAGCACACGGAGGAATAAACGCTGAAGCTCTTGCCCCTCAGGGTCAGGACAGCAGACCGTGGAAATGTGTTTTTTCATTTCCTCATGTTCCAGGGCTCATGTGCTTCGCAGCTGTGATTTATTTTCACAGCACACTCTGGAATTTGACAGACTTTCATGCTGGCCTGCTTCACAGCTGAAACCATTTGCCATTTGGTAGATGATGAAGCAAGTGACAATTTCCACTAAAACAGCCCTAAAAACAAGACGTCTGTGAGTGAGACAGACAGGTGTCAAACGCTGGCGGGCCTCCTCCGTGCGGGATGGTGCCAGAGCTCCCAGCAGACAGAGAGCCGGGCGACGGGCTTGAACTGTGGGGTGCGCCTCCTGCTTAAAGATGCGTGGCTCTGTGGCGGGCATGACGGTGACTACCGGTGTTCGGAGGGCTGCTCACCCCGCACCCTACAGAGCCCTGGTCCACGTGGGGAGCTGGGGAGCGAAGGCTGCAGTGTCCCAGCTGCTGCTGCAGGTGCTGGGGAAGGAGAGTCGACGCCCCTTCCGAAACCCTGCGTGCCGCCCCTGCTTCCTCCCCTCTGCTCGAAGCAGTGGGAGTCACTTGGGTGGGGGGTGGGGGGGCTTCTTCAAGGACCTTTCAATTTCAAGTGATAGAAACCCATTCAACTACTTACTGCAAAGGTGTGGCTCTCTGACCACTTTCTCACTCTGACTTTATTTTGTTCCTAGCACGTATTTCCTCCCGACGCACTCTCTCTCCTCCTGTCTCCTCCCTTCCCTCCTGTTCTTTGGTTTTTGCTGTCTATTCACGCGCTGGAATAGAATGGCTTTGCCTGGTTAGCTTTTTGTGCTTATATTGGTGCTTACCTATTGTAGGTGTTTAATAAATATGTATTAAATGATGGCAAATGGCACCTTGGGTAGATTGTGACAATAAATAGGAGTTAGTCAGGCAAAGGGAAGGGAGGTCCCAAGGCAGCTGCAGGGAAGGCCCAGAGCTGAGAGGTGAGAGCAACCCCTGGGGACCCATGATGAGTCATTGTATGCCAGGGAGGGAGCTGAGCAGTGGTGAGTGACTGGTCAGCAGGAGGGGGTGACAGGTAGAGTGAGGTGAGCAGAGACCAGATCTTGGGGGACCTTTTAATGCCATGCGGCATGTGGCATGCGGGATCTTAGTACCCGATCAGAGATTGAACCCACGCCCCCCGCAGTGGAAGCGCAGAGTCTTAACCGCTGTACCGCCAGGAAAGTCCCTTTGGGGGACCTTTGATACTGGGCTGCAGGACTTGGATTTTATTGGGAATCCATCGTGGGGAGCATGAAGGGTTTTCAAGGAGGAGTGTGACAGGATCATTTGTTTGAAGTCTGCTGGGAAACTCACCCTTATTGCTCTCCTTCTGTGTGCAGGTCACTTGTGTATGTGTTGTATCACAATGATCCTGAAAGTAAGATCCTACTCCTCCATTTTGCAGGAGTAAAACTGTGGACTAGAGAAGCTAAGTGCTGGGGGTCACACAAGGCATAGAACCATTGTCATTTTTGTGTTTTAAGTAAAGACTTCTGGTAGCTGTGCCGAAGCCTGACTGAAGGGGGCAAGGCTGCTGCAGCACTCCATCCAGGGGAACAGCGATGGCAGATCTAAGTAGTAGCAATGCAGATGGACGTGCATAGACCAAGGTGTACAGGAGGGAGAGTTGACAGAACGTTAGTAATTGACCAGATGTTGGAGTGAGTTTTTCATACTCACTATTTAATAAGCAGTTATAGAGCACTTTCTATGAGCCATGCTCACTTTATAGCATTAACCCATTTAATCCTCGCAGCAACCACCCGAGCAAAGTGCTATTATTATCCTCGTTTTACAGACGAAGAAGCTGAAGCACAGAGATGTTAGGTAACTTGCCCAGGGTCACACAGTAAGTGAAGGAGGCAGGATTTAAAGCTAGGTCCACGCTCTTAGCTATTAGGTTTCTAGATGGAGCACCTGAGTAGTGGTAGTGCCAACGACCAAGGCAGGGAACTACGGAAAAGGCAGCTCTGGCTGCTTTGGACAGGAGGACGGATTTGGTTTTGGACCTGTGGAGTTTAAGGTGTCTGAGATGCCCAAGAGACAGTTGGACACAGAGGAGCTTCCCAGAGGTCTGGCTGGAGATGACATCTTGGTGTCATCGGCATGTAGGGCGTAGGGGAGCCAGAACATTACTAGAGGGTCCTGGGGAGAGTGAGAGAGAAAAGGACCAACCCTCCCACACCCCAGGAGTGCCAGGCTGGGCTGAGGAGAAAGAGCCGCCACAAGGGCTGAGAACCAGCAAAGGAGAAGCAGGAGAAAGTGGTGTCCCGGGGTAAGAATGTTCCAAGGAGGAGGGACTGGTCAAGGTCAGGGATGAAAGCAAGAGCGACTGAATAGTGTGTTTTGAATGTGGCAACAAACAGGGACCCTGTGGTCTAGGCTGGAGCAGCCTTGTGAGCTGTAGAGAAGGCAGAGTGCAGGGAGGAGCCAAGCCATCAGGAGGAGCGGGGCGGGAGACGGTGCACGTGGACAGGATGCTCTGACTGCGGGGGTTAGGGGGAGGATGGGAACTTCAGAAGTTGGGGGACAGGATGGGAACTTACAAGAAGGATTTGTTATTTGTTCCCACCCCACCCTGAGACAGCGAAGATGAAAGATACTTGATGATGTTTGAATACTGGAAGGAGCAGATGGTAGGGAGGGGAGACGTTAGAAATAACTGGGTTGGAGGGCTCTGGCTGATGGAACAAAGCCCATTGTGGGTGGGGCGGCCGCACTGAGATTCAGCATTTCTTCCTCTGAGATGAGAGCACAGCGGGTGATGGGTGCAGATGCGTGTGTGTTTTAACGTAGGGACAGGGAAACAAGGAGGTAACAATCCATTTATACTAGCATGTTACTTAATGCCAATTGTGTTGAAAAGTCCTCTTATGGATGGGTAAAAACAACTCAGTTCAACTAGCAAGCGTATACAGTCGAGCCTCCGTATCCATGCAGATTAGTTCCAGCACCCGCCACAGATACCAAAGTCCACGGATGCTCAGGTCTCTTATATAAAGCAGTGTAGTATTTGCATGTGGATCTTAGTTCCCCGACCAGGGATCGAACCCACATCTCCTGCATTGGAAGCGTGGGGTCCTAACCACTGGACTGCCAGGGAAGTCCCCTTTCTATATACTTTAAATCATCTCTAGATTACTTGTAACACCTATATGTAATAACAATATAAATGCTATGTAAATAGTTAATTCAAGTTTCGCTTTTTGGAAATTTCTGGAATTTTTCCCCCAATATTTCCCATCCATGGTTGGTTGAATCTGGGAATGCAGAACCCATGAAATACGGAGGGCTGATTGTACACTGAATCAGACACCATAAGTGGTGCTAGGACACAACATTTTAAACTTGATTCCTTTCTTCAAGATACAGAGCTCAAGGTCAAGGAAAATGGACATGTCATTAAATCATTACGATACAATGTGGAAAGTGTTATAAATGTCTGTTTCTTCCACCAGACATGGTGGTAGACATGATCTTGCACATATGTGCATCCCCTGAGCCTCACAAGATGCCTGTCTCATGAAAAGCATTTGATAAATACTGAAGGAAGGAATGAAGGAGGAAGGGAGGGAGAGAGGGAGGAAGGGAGAGGAAGGAAGAAAAGGACATGAAGCTCTGCCTGAAGAACTTAGAAAAGATTTCCCCGAGGTTGTGACATGTGAACTGGTGCTGAAGGATGAGTAACAGTTCACCGGGATGACAGTTCATGTGGAACAGAGAGAGAATTTCTGGCAGAAAGGACCATATCTGCAAATGTGTGAGGGCACAAGGCACTTATAGATATGCCTGCCTGGTGAGCGCTTTGATGGGGCCACGGTCCAGAGCTGCTCTCTGTACTGCAGGGAAGCCTCTAACCACATATGGTTACTAAGCACCCGAAACGGGGCCCGTCGGAATTGAGATATGCTCTACATGTAAAATACACACCAATTTCTAAGACTTAGTATGAGAAAATGTGGACTATCCCATTAGTAATGTTTGCAGGGATTACATGTTGAAAGGATAATGTTTTGGATATATTATTAAAAGTAATTTTACCTGCTTCTTTTAACTTTTTAAAAATGCTCCTGCTAGAACATTTAAAATTACATAGATGGCTCTTAGTATGTTTCTCTTGGACAGGGTACCAGGAAGTGTAGGGGAAATGAGGTTGAGTGGCAGGCAGGGCTCAAATCATGGACTCTGTAAGGACCTCCTGTAAGCAATGCAGTTTTTAAAAAATTTTTATTTTATATTGGAGTTTAGTTGATTTACAATGTTGTGTTAGTTTCAGGTGTGCAGCGAAGTGATTCAGTTATACATATACATACATATATATATATATATTCTTTTTCAGATTCTTTTCCCGTATAGGTTATTACAAGAGTATTGAGTAGAGTCCCCTGTGCTATACACACTCCTATATATAAAATAGATAATCAACAGGGACCTACCATATAGCAATGCAGTTTTAAGCCAGGACGGGCACAGTCAGATGCGTGTTGTCTAGACAGCTGTCAGCTGTGTGAAAGGTGGACTGAGGAGAGAGGATGCTGGGGGTTGGAAGTGAGTGAGTCTCCCTCGAGGAATGATGAGCCAGACGAGATGGACCGACTGAGTGTGCGGGAGGCGAGGGAGAGGAAGGTAAGATGACATCTAGAATTCTGGCTTTGATTGCCGTTGGATGGAGAAGCTTTTGCGCGTATCTGGGGAGAAGTGGGTGATGCTGCCTTCGAGGTATACAGTCAGCTGCTGGTGGTTTAGATCTTGGTGCTGGGGTTGTAGACGTAGGGTCATTAGGATAGAGGTGATCATGAAAACCTCGGAGTGGATAAAATCGCATAGGGGATGCATAGAACAAGAAGAGAAGATGGCTGAGGTTGGAGCCCCTGGGGGATGAAGGGGCAGACACGAGGAGAGTGGAGAGTGCTTGTCAGAAGCCAAGGAGAGGGGGGATTTTTGAGAATAATTGTGCCGTTGAGTAAAGTTCTGCCAAGCAGTCAGATGAGTCAAAGAGAGAACGCGTTTTGGATTTAGCAATAAGAAAGTTGTTGGTGACCTTGGTGAATGCCGCTTCCATGAAGCAGTGGGGGAGAAAGCCGAATTGGAGGGACTGGTGGTGATGGACTTGAACAATGCAGAGGCAGCAAGTGTGGACCACTCTTTGAAGAAAACAAGGCATTTGATTTGTGTGGATTTCATTGCTTAAAGAATGTTGGGAATTCCAAGAAACAAACGACTTGCGATTTGTGTTGCCCCCTGTGTTTTCATTTGCAGAGCTCTCCCTGCACCTGCACCCCCCACCCCAATCAAAGGCAGAGACTTATGCAAATGTCCTTTTCTCTCTCTCTCTCTCAGGCCGGATCTTGGACCTGAAGACTGGGACGGTCAAGAAGGAAGGGCAGCAGTCATCCATGAGGATGTGCATGGGCTCCCGGAGGTCCTTCATCTGCAGGATGAGGTCTGTTTGGGGGAACAGTGGGCTGGGCTCTGATGGGGTTGCTCCCTTCTCACCTCCGCTGAGAGTCCTGATGGGCTGTAAGATCACACCTTCGCTCTGGTGATGTCATCTGACTGCAGCATGTAAGCCTCCTCCTTCTTGGTCTGTCTCACCTGTAAATGGAGAAGATGAGTCGACAGTTGGACATATAGTTCAGGAATTCACGGGAGAGTTTGGGGCTGAAGACATAGAGTCAGGGATTGACGACAGTGAGGTGTATCTAAAGCCCCGAGACCGCATGAGATCACCTGGGAAATGAGTGTTGCTAGAGAAGAGCTCTGAGCTCAGGCCACCCCTGCACCAGGGAGGCGAGGAAGAACCGGCAGAGACTGAGAAGGAGCAGCTGGGCAGGTGGCAGGGAACAAGAGAGGGAGAAGGAAGTTTCCAGGAGGAAGGCGTGGTCCACTGCCAGATGCTGCTGCTGATTTCCAGATACGAGGACTGAGGATCCATCACAGGACCCCAGAGGGAGAAGCAGCGGCAGCTGGAACTGCAGGCAGGTGAGCGAGGCGGGCGTCCTCCTCTCCTCCAGGAAAGAAGTCGGTCCCCGCTGGCCCGGGCACGTGCTCTCCCAGGCTCTTCTTGAGCACTTTTCCCGACAAGGCCACCCAAGTCCACACCAATCCTGATGCAGCTCCAGCGCCTCCTGCCCTCTCCAACCTCCTCCCCGCCCCTGCCAAGCTTCCCGATGCTCCGATCTCAGGGCCGGGCACAGTGGAGCCACTCACTACCGTCACCTTCCTCCAGTGGTTTGCTTCTGGGACGGGGACTTACCACTTGAGCATCTGTTGGGAACTATGAAGTTACAGACAATCGATGTTTAAAATAAGTCTATATTTTCACTAATTCAAAGTCACCTTTTAAAGCAACTCTACTTCTTTTTTTTTTTTTTTTTTTTTTTTTTGCGGTACGCGGGCCTCTCACTGTTGTGGCCTCTCCCGTTGCGGAGCACAGGCTCCAGACGCGCAGGCTCAGTGGCCATGGCTCACGGGCCCAGCCGCTCCGCGGCATGTGGGACCCTCCTGGACCGGGGCACGAACCCGTGTCCCCTGCATCGGCAGGCGGACTCTCAACCACTGCGCCACCAGGGAAGCCCAAAAGCAACTCTACTTCTTAAACAAAAACTGTTAATCTATGGGCTAGGCCATCTCAGATCACAGGTTGCCTTTGTTGAGGGGAGACCTGCCTCTCTAACCTCTAGCTGAGTCCTGAGAACCGGCAGAGGACTTGAGTATGGCTGTGCTTTCCTCCCAGTCGGCTCCTCTCCAGGCTGAGCATTTGGAATGCTTCCAGAAGACACGGATGGAATCCCCTTCACAGCCTGCCTCAGGTCATAAGGCGGTGTTGGAGTGACAATACACGAGCATCTCCTTGTGATTTAGCACTGAGTCTGCGCAGACTGCCTTCTCTCTGTTCAGCCTTCAGGGGCAAGCTGGGGGGCTCGACTCACATGCGTTAGTGTCCACCCAGGGACAGAATGCCATCAGTTAATGTAGTCCGACACAGCAAGGGCTTTCCACAGTGCTTTGGCCCATCCTAGCTTGATGGACATTCAGTCTAGCACCAGCAATGTGAATTCTTAATTGCACCATCTAAGCAGTTGCCTTGTGAATGAATTTATTGGAAGCATCAAGTTCACCATTCCTGAGTAGCCTCCAGTGCCATTAGCACTGCCCTGTCGACCAGATTCAGGCGGTCCGCTTCCTGCCCTGGTGCCTCTCAAGACATGCTCTAGGTAGCTTTTCCCAGTACCAGACCCACACTACCTGGATTTACCTGTAAGGTGTGCAGCACTGCCATCTGCTGAGAGCATGGCCTTCGCCTCCAAATAAAGCAGCTTAGTTTCAGGAAGACACTGGGCATCCCCAGGCAGCAATGTCTTAGATTGACCTGCTGTGAAAATACGCTCGTGCTGGCAGCCATCCCAGGTCTCAGAGTATATACCTGGACTCTTACCTTTGTTGTATTGAATACTGAGACATCCAGGGCATTACCTGCTATGTAGCTGGGAAGTGGAAGCGCATGTAAAGAGTGGACGTCCTGAGAGCACAGGTCAGAGGTTGACCACAGTGCAGGCTTTGGACATGCAGAGCCTGGATGCTGAGAGAGTTATGGAGAAGGCAGAAAAGGTGCTACCAGAGTGGGCAGTGGGACGCCTCACGTCCCCTGCCTCCCAGAGAAGGACCCCAGAAAGCCCTGATTCCAGACTCATCCCTCCCTGTCCCCACTCTGACCTTTGCCATCCGCAGGCTTGCAGCTGTCTGCTTATTCCTAGTGCCAGAACATTGCAGGGGAGGAGGCAGTTTCCACACTGTGAAGCTAAAGCCTGAGAAGATGCTTCTGTTTGGCAACATCTGTTTTGAGTTGATGCCTCTGCTCGGGCCTGAAGAGACACTGTTGCTGTCATCACCCTCTTCCCTTGTTTCCTGAAAGCCACCAAGTTACACTGAAATGATCTGCAGGACGGAGCATGGCCAGGATCCTCCTAGTGTCTTTCTGGATGTCTGCGGCTCCTGCGCTGGGCCCTGAGGCAATTTCCATGTGCAGTGCAGAATGGCTCTTGCCTTCAGTGGCAATCAGAATTCACAGGCATGCAACCCTGCTTCTGCACTTTGGAAAGAACTTGGCTACAGGGTGCTCGCATTAGATAAGGCCCATATACTTGCCTGCAGCACTATGTGCTTTATAAACTTGCCTAGGTCTTCACTCACTCTAATATATTTATCAAATCTTAGGTGTGGAAATGCTCCTTTGGACCACCTTCCTCTAAACAGAATAACCACCATGAGGAAAAGGTTCAGGTCAGTAAGCCTTTCTGATGTATGTTTGGGGGCTGTGCTGGTAGATAGCTTAAATGCACTAAGCTAAGGAGTAGCCGGACTTGAAGACGGGGCTTAGCCTTGGAGAGCACCAAGAGACCCGCACATCAGGGTTGCAGTGGTTGAGATGAGAAAGGGAGTTGGGTGGATTTGTTTTGCATATTCAGACCATGTAGGAGGAGGGAAAACAGGATGGTGGGAAGTCAGGATTGAAAACCACAAGGACGACAGGAGAACCCAGTAACTTAGATACCAAAAGAGTCATGGACATCCTTGCCTCACCCCCAGATGTCGAAAACAAGCTCACAGAAGTTCTTTCTCTAGGAATGGCCTTGGCCCTGTGAAAGAAGGAGAAGCCCAGTATGCTGTGGTCCACTGCACAGGCTACATCAAGGCTTGGCCTCCAGCAGGTAGGCAGAACCTGCATATTCATTCCCAGGGGATCTCATGTTAGTTCACCTCACCATGGTATCCTGTTAGAAATGCATTCTTTTTTTGTTTTTTTTAACATCTTTATTGGAGTATAATTGCTTTACAGTGTTGTGTTAGTTTCTGCTGTATAACAAAGTGAATCAGCTATATGCATACATATATTCCCACATCCCCTCCCTCTTGCATCTCCCTCCCACCCTCCTTATCCCGCTCCTCTAGGTGGTCACAAAAGACCAAGCTGATCTCCCTGTGCCATGCAGCTGCTTCCCACTAGCTATCTATTTTACATTTGGTAGTGTATATATGTCAATGCTACTCTTTCACTTTGTCCCAGCTTACCCTTCCCCCACCCCGTGTCCTCAAATCCATTCTCTACGTCTGTGTCTTTATTCCCGTCCTGCCCCTAGGTTCATCAGAACCATTTTTTTTTTTAGATTCCATATATGTGTGTTAGCATATGGTATTTGTTTTTCTCTTTCTGATTTACTTCACTCTGTATGACACACTCGAGGTCCATCCACCTAACTACAAATAACTCAATTTCATTTCTTTTTATGGCTGAGTAATATTCCACTGCATATATGTGCCACATCTTCTTTATCCATTCATCTGTCGATGGACACTTAGGTTGCTTCCATGTCCTGGCTATTGTAAATAGTGCTGCAATGAACAATGTGGTACCTGACTCTTTTGGGTTTTTTTTTTAAATGTTTATTTATTTATTTGTTTGTTTTCTTATTAGTCATCCATTTCATACACATCAGTGTATATATGTCAATCCCAATCTCCCAATTCATCACACCACCACCACCACCCCCTGCCGCTTTCCCCGCTTGGTGTCCATACGTTTTTTCTCTACTTCTGTGTCTCAATTTCTGCTCTGCAAACCGGTTCATCGGTTCCATTTTCTAGGTTTCACATATATGCGTTAATATACCATATTTCTTTTTCTCTTTCTGACTTACTTCACTCTGTATGACAGTCTCTAGATGCATCCACGTCTCTACAAATGACCCAATTTTGTTTCTTTTTATGGCTGAGTAATATTCCATTGTATATATGTACCACATCTTCTTTATCCGTTCATCTGTCAATGGGCATTTAGGTTGCTTCCATGATCTGGCAATTGTAAATAGTGCTGCAATGAACATTGGGGTGCATGTGTGGTTTTGAATTCTGGTTTTCTCTGGGTATATGCCCAGTAGTGGGATTGCTGGGTCATATGGTAATTCTATTTTTAGTTCTTTAAGGAACCTCCATACTGTTCTCCATAGTGGCTGTATCAATTTACATTCCCACCAACAGTGCAAGAGGGTTCCCTTTTCTCCACACCCTCTCCAGCATTTATTGTTTGTAGATTTTTTGATGATGCTCATTCTGACCAGTGTGAGGTGATACCTCATTGTAGTTTTGATTTGCATTTCTGTAATGATTAGTAATGTTGAGCATTCTTTCATGTGTTTGTTGGCAGTCTGTATATCTTCTTTGGAGAAATGTCTATTTAGGTCTTCTGCCCATTTTTGGATTGGGCTGTTTTTTTTTTTTGATACTGAGTTGCATAAGCTGCTTGTATATTTTGGAGATTAATCCTTTGTCAGTTGCTTCGTTTGCAAATATTTTCTACCATTCTGAGGGTTGTCTTTTCATCTTTTTATGGTTTCCTTTGCTGTGCAAAAGCTTTGAAGTTTCATTAAGCCCCATTTGTTTATTTTTGTTTTTATTTCCATTTCTCTAGGAGATGGCTCAAAAAGGATCTTGCTGTGATGTATGTCATAGAGTGTTCTGCCTTTGTTTTCCTCTAAGAGTTTGATAGTGTCTGGCCTTACATTTAGGTCTTTAATCCATTTTGAGTTTATTTTTGTGTATGGTGTTAGGAAGTGTTCTAATTTCATTCTTTTACATGTAGCTATCCAGTTTTCCCAGCACCATTTATTGAAGAGGCTGTCTTTTCTCCATTGTATACTCTTGCCTCCTTTATCAAAGATAAGGTGACCATATGTGTGTGGGTTTATTTATGGGCTTTCTATCCAGTTCCATTGATCTATATTTCTGTTTTTATGCCAGTACCTTACTGTCTTGATTACTGTAGCTTTGTAGTATAGTCTGAAGTCAGGGGGCCTGATTCCTCCAGCTCCGTTTTTCTTTCTCAAGATTGTTTTGGCTATTCAGGGTCTTTTGTGTTTCCATACAAATTGTGCAATTTTTTGTTCTAGTTCTGTGAAGAATGCCAGTGGTAGTTTGATAGGGATTGCATTGAATCTGTAGATTGCTTTGGGTAGTAGAGTCATTTTCACAATGTTGATTCTTCCAATCCAAGAACATAGTATATCTCTCCATCTGCTTGTATCATCTTTAATTTATTTCATCAGTGTTTTATAGTTTAATGCATACAGGTCTTTTGTCTCCTTAGGTAGGTTTATTCCTAAGTATTTTATTCTTTTTGTTGCAGTGGTAAATTGGAGTGTTTCTTTAATTTCTCTTTCAGATTTTTCATCATTAGTGTATAGGAATGCAAGAGATTTCTGTGTATTAATTCTGTATCCTGCTACTCTACCAAATTCATTGATTAGCTCTAGTAGTCTTTTGGTAGCATCTTTAGGATACTCTATGTATAGTATTGTGTCATCTGCAAACAGTGACAGTTTTACTTCTTTTCCAATTTGGATTCCTTTTATTTCTTTTTCTTCTCTGATTGCTGTGGCTAAAACTTCCAAAAGTATGTTGAATAATAGTGGTGAGAGTGGGCAACCTTGTCTTGTTCCTGATCTTAGTCAGTTTTTCACCATTGAGAACGATGTTGGCTGTGAGTTTGTCATATATGGCCTTTATTATGTTGAGGTAGGTTCCCTCCGTGCCTACTTTCTGGAGAGTTTTTAATCATAAATGGGTGTTGAATTTGTCAAAAGCTTTTTCTGTGTCTATAGAGATTATCATATGGTTTTTATCCTTCAATTTGTTAATATGGTGTATCACATTGATTGATTTGCATATATTGAAGAATCCTTGCATTCCTGGGATAAACCCCACTTGATCATGGTGTATGATCCTTTTCATGTGCTGTTGGATTCTGTTTGCTAGTATTTTGCTGAAGATTTTTGCATTTATTTTCATCAGAGATATTGGCCTGTAGTTTTCTTTTTTTGTGACATCTTTGCCTGGTTTTGGTATCAGGGTGATGGTGGCCTTGTAGAATGAGTTTGGGAGTGTTGCTCCCTCTGCTATGTTTTGGAGGAGTTTGAGAAGGATAGGTGTTAGCTCTTCTCTAAATGTTTGATAGAATTCACCACTGAAGCTATCTGGTCCTGGGCTTTTGTTTGTTGGAAGATTTTTAATCACAGTTTTAATTTCAGTGCTTGTGGTTGGTCTGTTTATATTTTCTCTTTCTTCCTGGTTCAGTCTCGGAAGGTTGTGCTTTTCTAAGAATTTGTCCATTTCTTCCAGGTTGTCCGTTTTATTGGCATATAGTTGCTTGTAGTAATCTCTCACGATCCTTTGTATTTCTGCAGTGTCAGTTGTTACTTCTCTTTTTTCATTTCTAATTCTGTTGATTTGAGTCTTCTCCCTTTTTTTCTTGAGGAGTCTGGCTAATGGTTTATCAATTTTGTTTATCTTCTCAAAGAACCAGCTTTTAGTTTTATTGATCTTTGCTATTGTTTCTTTCATTCCTTTTTTATTTATTTCTGATCTGATTTTTATGATTTCTTAACTTCTGCTAACTTTGGGGTTTTTTTGTTCTTCTTTCTCTAATTGTTTTAGGTGTAAGGTTAGGTTGTTTATTTGAGATGTTTCTTGAAGTAGGATTGTATTGCTATAAACTTCCCTCTTAGAACTGCTTTTGCTGCATCCCATAGGTTTTGGGTCGTCATGTTTTTGTTGTCATTTGTTTCTAGGTATTTTTTTATTTCCTCTTTGATTTCTTCAGTGATCTCTTGGTTATTTAGTAGGGTATTGTTTAACCTCCATGTGTTTGTATTTTTTACAGTTTTTTTCCTGTAATTGATACCTAGTCTCATAGTGTTGTGGTTGGAAAAGATACTTGATACGATTTCAATTTTCTTAAATTTACCAAGGCTTGATTTGTGACCCAAGATGTGGTCTATCCTGGAGAATGTTCCATGAGCACTTGAGAAGAAAGTGTATTCTGTTGTTTTTGGATGGAATGTCCCATAAATATCAATTAAGTCTGTCTTTTTAATGTATCATTTAAAGCTTGTGTTTCCTTATTTATTTTCATTTTGGATGATCTGTCCATTGCTGAAAGTGGGGTGTTAAAGTCCCCTACTATGAATGTGTTACTGTTGATTTCCCCTTTTATGGCTGTTAGCATTTGCCTTATGTATTGAGGTGCTCCTACGTTGGGTGCATAAATATTTACAATTATTATATCTTCTGGTTGGATTGATCCCTTGACCATTATGTAGTGTCCTTCTTTGTCTCTTGTAATAGTCTTTATTTTAAAGGCTATTTTGTCTGATATGAGAATTGCTACTCCAGCTTTCTTTTGATTTCCATTTGCATGGAATATCTTTTTCCATCCCCTCACTTTCAGTCTGTATGTATCCCTAGGTCTGAAGTGGGTCTCTTGTAGACAGCATATGTATGGGTCTTGTTTTCGTATCCATTCAGCCAGTCTATATCTTTTGGTTGGATCATTTCATCCAATTACATTTAAGGTAATTATCAATACGTATGTTCCTAAACCATTTTCTTGATTGTTTTGGGTTTGTTATTATAGGTCTTTTCCTTCTCTTGTGTTTTCTGCCTAGAAAAGTTCCTTTAGCATTTGTTGGTGGTGCTGAATTCTCTTAACTTTTGCTTATCTGTAAAGGTTTTAATTTCTCCGTCGAATCTGAATGAGATCCTTGCTGGGTAGAGTTATCCTGGTTGTAGGTTTTTCCCTTTCATCATTTTAAATATGTCCTGCCATTCCCTTCTGGCTTGCAGAGTTTCTGCTGAAAGATCAGCTGTTAACCTTATGGGGATTCCCTTGTATGTTATTTGTTGCTTTTCCCTTGCTGCTTTCAATATTTTTTCTTTGTATTTAATTTTTGATAGTTTGATTAATATATGTCTCAGCATGTTTCTCTTTGAATTTATCCTGTATGGTACTCTCTGTGCTTCCTGGACTTGATTGACTATTTCCTTTCCCATGTTAGGGAAGTTTTCGACTACAATCTCTTCAAGTATTTTCTCAGACCTTTTCTTTTTCTCTTCTTCTGAGAACCCTATAATTTGAATGTTGGTGCATTTAATGTTGTCCCAGAGGTCTCTGAGACTGTCCTCAATTCTTTTCATTCTTTTTTCTTTATTCTGCTCCCTAGCAGTTATTTCCACCATTTTATCTTCCAGCTCACTTCTCCATTCTTCTGCCTGTTATTCTGTTATTGATTCCTTCTAGAGTATTTTTAATTTCAGTAATTGTGTTGTTCATCACTGTTTGCGCTTTAGTTCTTCTAGATCCTTGTTAAATGTTTCTTATATTTTCTCCATTCTGTTTCCGAGATTTTGGATCATCTTTACTAACATTACTCTGAATTATTTTTCAGGTAGTTTGCCTATTTCATCTTCATTTATTTGGTCTTGTAGGTTTTTACCTTGCTCCTTTGTCTGTAACAAATGTTTTTGTCATTTCATTTTTTTTTTTTTAATGGGTGGTTCTGTATTCCTGTCTTACTTGTTTTTTGGCCTGAAATGTCCAGCACTCGAGTTTACAGTCAGTTGGATAGAGCTGGGTCTTGGTGCTGAGATGAGGACCTCCAGGAGGCCTCACTCCAATTGATATTCCCTGGGTCTGAGGTTCTCTGTTAGTCCAGTGGTTTGGACTCAGAGCTCCCACCACAGGAGCTCGGGCCCGACCTCCAGCCTGGGAACCAAGATCCCGCAAGCCAGTCGCTGGGGTTCCCTCCATCCCCTTAGGTGTCCTTAGGTCCCCCACTGGTACCTGGTAGATGCCCTAGTTGTGAGGAGACGCGAATTACGCGTCCTCCTAGTATGCCATCTTGACTTCACCAGAAATGCATTCTTAAAGAAAGAGACAGGAAAATAGTCTTATTTTCCTTTGTAGTTAGAACATAGTGATCATTGTAACTGAAAAAAAAAGTCCTGCTACTTGAAACAAAGGTTTCTAAAAAGAGCAATCCTGCAAAGGTGGTGGGAGCCTCACAAATCCTTTCTATGATCTGTCACCCAGAGCACTCTGTAAAGTCAGAGTGACATTTGAAATGATAATTGTATTCAAGTCATTAGAGAAATGCAAATCAAAACCACAATGAAATACCTATTACGCTCACTAGGATGGTTCAAATAGACAGACAATAACACGTGTTGGTAAGGATTTGGAGCAACTAGAACCCTCACACTTTGCAGTGGGGATGTAAAATGGTGCAGCTGCTTTGGAAAACAGTCTGGCAGTTCCTCAAAAGGTTAAACACAGAGTTGCCATATGACTCAGCGATTTCACTCCTAGGTATATATATCTATATGTTCAAGAGAATTGAAAGCATATGTTCACAAAGAAAATTGTACCTGAATGTTCATCGCAGTATTATTCACAGTGACCAAAATGTGGAAACAAATCACATGTGTACATCAGTGGGTAAATAAAAAGTGGTATATCCATATGATGAAATAGTATTCAGCAATAAAAAGCAATGCAGGTAGTGATTCATGCTATAATATGGGCAAACCTTGAAAACATCATGCCGAGTGAAAGAAGTTAGACGCAAAAGGCCACTCATGATTCCACTTATGTGAAATATCTGGAATAGGCAAATCCATTGAAACAAAAAGTAGAGTTATGGTTTCTGGGTTTCTCCAGGTGGAGAAAAATTGGGAGTGACTGCTAATAGATATAGTGTTTCTTTTCAAGGTGACAAAAATGTTCTAAATTTAGATAGTAGTAATAGTTGCACAACTCTGCAAATCTAAAAACCACTGAATTGTGTACTTTAAGATGGCGAATCTTACGGTATGTGAATTATATCTCAATAAATCTGTTGCTAAAAGAATATATACAATGTTAAACCATTTGTGGACACTTTATGGCCCCCAGAGTAGTCTGGCTCAATGAATGTTCCAGGTCAGCTTGAGTACAATGTGTATTTCGCTATTGTTAAATGGAGTATTCTTTAAATGTCAATTAGATCAAGTTGATTGATAGTGCTGTTGAGGACAGCTATATCCTTACGGATTATTTACCTGCTTGATAGATCAGTTACTGAAAGAAGGGTGTTTAAGTCTCCAACTATAATAGTGGCTCGGCCTATCTCTCCTTGCAGTTTCTTGTTTTTGCCTCACATATCTTGACGCTTTGCTGTTTGGCTCATACGGGTTATGGGTTTTTATGTCTTCTTAAAGAAATGACCCCTTTGTCATGTAGTGCCCTTCTTTATCCCTGATAATTTTCCTTGCTCTGAATTCTGCTCTGTCTGAAATTAACATAGCTACTCTAGCTTTCTTTGGATTAGTGTTAACATGGTATATCTTTCTTATCCTTTAACTTTTGAACTTTGTCTTTATATTTAAAGCGAGTTTCTTACAGACAACCTATAGTTGGGTCTAGTGTTTTTAATCCATTCTAACAATCTGTCTTTTATTTGGTGTATTTAAACCATTCACATTTAATGTGATTATTGATATAGTTTGATTCATACCTAACATGTTTTTTTAAATTTAGCTCAATGTTTACTTTTTTTATTTTTTTTATTTTTTATTGGAGTATAATTGCTTTACAATGTTGTGTTAGTTTCTGCTGTACAATGAAGTGAATCAGCTATATGTATACCTATATCCCCTCCCTCTTGGACCTCCCTCCCACCCACCCCCCAATCCACCCATCTAGGTTGTCACAGAGCACTGAACTGAGAGTGAAGTCAGCCAGAAAGAGTAAAACAAATATCGGATATTAATGCATATATGTGGAATCTAGAAAAATACCTAGCATGTTTTTGATTCATTGTATTTGTTCTTTGTTTCTTCTTTTTCTCCCTGCTCTTTCACCTTCCCTAGTTTTCATTGAGCATTTTATTTATTTATTTTTCAGTCCAGATGGTGTTGACTTTATATCTGATTCAAACATTTTATGATCAAACTGTCTAATTCTAAAACATGCCAGTTCAATACCTCATTTGCATGCTATGAGCTCCTTTTTTTAGGGCTTTTTTTTCTTTTCTTTTAAAGAGGCAGCCTTTATTTTAAGGATTTTTACATTGAAGAATTCAAAAACTGGTAGGTTTTTGGAACTTATTGATCTGTATTTAAAAGGAACTGTTGACAAAGATTCACCAGAAATAATCTGAACAAGCAGGAAAGTACAGTTAATACTACTGAAACCTACTAAAATAATTCCAGGACATACGGTTTATCCGACATCATTGAGCATTTTATATGATTTCATTTTCTCTTCTCTCTTGGCATATCAATTATATTTCTTTAAAATTATCTTTATTGTTTGCCCCAAGTTTGAAATATACATTTACAACTAACATAAATCCACTTTTAAATAATATCATACCACTTCATGGGCAGTGCAAGTACCTTATAGCTAAGTGTCCTTCCTTCCTCCTTCCCATGTCTTCATGTTGCCCTCATTCACTTCACTTATCCATAGGCTGTCATTGCCCAATACAGTTGACCCTTGAACAACGTGGATTTGAACTGCGTGGATCCACTTATAAGTGGATTTTTTTCAGCAAATACATATATGTACTGTAAATGTATTTTCTTTTTCCTTATGACTCCTGGTAACATTTTCTTTTCTCTAGCTTACTTTATTGTAAAGATACAATATATAATACATATATCATACAAAATATGTTAATTGACTGTTTATGTTATCAGTAAGGCTCCCAGTCAACAGTAGGCTATTAGTAGTTAAGTTCTGGGGAAGCCAAAAGTTATACATGGATTTTCAACTATGTGGGGTGTCAGCATCCCTAGCCCCCATGTTGTTCAAGGGTCAACTGTACACTGTTACTGTTATTATTTTGAACAAACAAAAGTCTATTAGCTCAGTTGAGAATAATAAAAATAAAATATTTTATTTTACCTTAATTTATTCCTTCTCTGATGCTCTTCCTTTCTTTGTGTAGATCTGAGTTTCTGAACTATATCATTTCCTTCTTCATGAAGAACTTCTTTTAACATTTCTTGCAGGACAGTTCTGCTGGTGATGAATTCTCACCATTTTTGTTTTTCATAGAAAGTCATTATTTCTCCTTCACACTTGAAGGATAATTTCACTGGATATAGAATTTTAGGTTGGTGGTTATTTTCTTTCCACACTTTAAATATTCACTTCATTTTCTTCCTGTTTGCATGGTTTCTGATGAGAAGTCCACATAATTCTTATCCTTGTTTTTCTATATGTAGTGTGGGACTTTTTTTCTGGCTTCTTTCAAGATTTTTCTCTTTGTTTTTGGTTTTCTGCAGTTTGAATATGATAGTGTAGTTTGCTTAGTCTTTTTTGTGGTTTGTTTTTTTTTCATTATTTGTACTGGTTGGTATTTTCTGAGCTTCTTGGGCCTGTGGTTTGGGGTCTGTCATTAATTTTGGAAAATCCTTAGACATTATATCTTCAAATATTTCCTTTGTTCCATTCTCTTTCTTCTCCTTTTGGTATTCTAATTACATGTATATGTTTTGAAATTGGACTACAGTTTAGGGGTATTCTGTTCTGGGTTTTTTTATTCTTTTTTCTCTTTACATTTCAGTTTTGGAAATTTCAATTGACACATCTTCAAGCTTACTGATTCTCTCCTTGGCTATGTCCAGTCTACTGATGAGTCTTTCAAAGGCATTCATTTCTGTTACAGTGGTTTTTTTTTTTCCTAGCATTTCCCTTCGATTCTTTCTTAGAGTTTCCATCTCTCTGCTTACATGACCCAACTGTTCTTGATGTTGTCTACATCTTCCATTAACACTTTGAATATATTAATCATAGTTATTTTAAATTCTCAGGCTAGTAATTTCAAAATCCATGTTGTATCTGAGTCTGGTTCTGGTGTTTAGTTGTCTCTTCAGGCTGTGAGGTTTTTTTTTTTGCTTTTTAGCATACCTTGTAAATCTTTGTTGATATCCAGACATGATGCATTAGGTAATAGGAACTGAGGTAATTAGGCCTTTAGTGTGAGGTTTTATGTTAATCTTGTGATGAGTTGGCAGTGTTTAATGTTTGAGACATATGTATATAAATATCACAGATATATAGATATATCAGTTTTATTTATATTTATATCTTATTTGTATATGTTTTTCTACTTAGACCATAATGCACAACATTGTCAAGCCATTGTTTGCCTAAAGGCTGGACTCGAGGACAGGGACTCAGAAGGCGCCAGTCCCTTTACAAGTGTCCAGAGCCTGGACCTCAGCTTTGTAGATCCACTGTCAAGACAGTGCTGTCAAACTGATCAGATGCAGGTTCTCAGCAAGAGTTCTCCGAAGCTGACATGTTAGTCAGGTGCGATTCTGTGATGCCCTGGGGTTTCCTCGCCACTGGCATGGATGCCCATGTCCATTGTCCAGGGCATCTATGAGGTTTGGCAGTACTTGAGACAACAGATTTGTACTGGAAGGTTGTCCAATGAGAAGCAAATAAGAACAAAGGGATGTGGGCAGCCTGGAGAGAGATTTCCAGCAGGGACTCAGTTCACCGAGCACAGGAGATGGCCTCATATGTGCAATCTGCTGAGCAAGGCTCTCGGGCACCAGACATAGCCCATCCCTCAGGGAGCGTGAAGATGTGTTAGTGGGGGACCAGCACGTGCACAGGTGACTCCAGGAGAGAGTGGGCAGGTAGTCAGCCCTGGGACAGAGGAAAGGTCCCTAACTGTCCCGGGGTCAGGAGAGGCTTCCTGGGCTCCTGAGACCCATTACATAGACGCCCCAGTCCTGCCAAATGCAGCGTCTCGGGACAAGCGGGCCATCTCCTTCTTGATGCTTTCCTCATTTGAACTCATCATTCTCATCATACCAGGCAATTCCTCTTCCTTTTTCTGGCGTCAAAGTGCTTTTTTCTACCACTTCATTTGAGCGCCAGGCCTACACATCACAGGAAATGCCACCATCGTGGTCAAACTAACCCACAGTATCCTTATGGATGAGCAGGAGAAAGGAGGCTGATGCCCAAGGTGTAGGCAGGTGACTGCATCCGGAGAGTCTGCCAGGAGGATTTGGGGCATGCTTTTCTGGAGTCGCGTGGAGTTCTGTACCCGAGGGTGCTGGAGGGTACAGGGTCACAGGGGCAGGAGGATTTGTTATGCATTTTCTCCAACGACCGCCCTTGAAACTTTGCCACAGGAAAAACGGTTGAAGGAACCAGAAGTGTTTATCTTGGAGAAAGTGAGACATGACTTTTGTCTTCAAGTATTTAAGGGGCTGTCATATGAAGGAGGAATTAAACTTACTTAGGATAGTTCCAGAAAGCACAAGGCAGATTTTAACTTAATAGGGAGATATGAGCAAAAGCTATGAACAGGGTGTTAAATACATATACAAATATGAATACATACACACACTAAGCATCTGGAAAAAATTCAGCCTCCTGTTAATCAGAACCGCAAGTTAAAATAATTTTATACCATCTCCTCTTACCTATCAAATAGCAAAAAATTAAAAAGACAAAACACACAGTATTGGTAAGGGTTAGAAAAATGGACACTTTTATGTTCTGCTGATGGGAATATAAATCAGTACAAACCTTCTGTAGAATAACTTGCGAGTATATATTAAATGCCTTAAAACGCGCATTCCTTAATATACAGGAATTGTACTTCCTGTATATTAAGTTATTTTAGGGAATTGATTAGAGATGTGTGTGTGTTGTATAGTTAAACATTATTTATAATTGTGAAAACCTTGAATTATTCTAAATTTCAAATTCTAAAATTCTAAATATCTAAATTTAAATAATAAAGAATTGGCTGAAAATAGCATGAAACATCTACATGATAGGCTACTGGACAACCATTAAACAGGCATGCTTTCAAAAGATATTTAAGAATGAAGCAAAGTGCTAAGAAGTGTTAAAAAGAAAGACAGGTCATGCAACATAAACATCATGGTCCCAATTTTATTTTTAAATTATAAATGAATAGTGTATCTATGCATTGAAAAATTGTACATAGAATATTAATCATTGTTATTTCTGTGTAGTAGATTATTGGTTACTTTTTCTTCTCTATTCAGTCTTACATTTTCCAAAATTTTACATGACTTTCATAATCAGAGAAAATGACATTTTTAGGAAATCAAGCTGAATTTTCTAAACAGCATTTCAGACAATTGGATTGAGTGGTTTGCACTGAATTCAGAAATTGTGTCATTTTGTTTGTTTTTTGGTTTGGTTTTGTTGTTGTATTTAGTTGTTGTGTTTCTATAAAGATAGAGGTTCTAGAAAGTAAAGTTGTATCCACACGTGATGATTATATCATGCCTCCAGGGTCCTGAGCTGACGTACCTTGTTCCATGGCTGTTAATACTCTGTTTGTTGATTGATAACTCCATTCTTTACACATATAACCCACTATCTTGCACTTACATTTAGATCTCTTAAGACCAAGTGCATGCTTCATTTTCTCAAGCAGTGCTTAGCACATAGAATGTATTTCACACAGACTGGATGGATGGATGGATGGATGGATGAAAGGAAGGAAGGAAAGAGTCTTGCCTAGACAAAAGAAATAGTTGACTTAAGGGAATGGGTATTTGAAAGAATTTCTTGCCAGAATTTTCAAAGATATTTATAGAATCCACTTTGCCAGAAATCTTTTGAGAGGGTACAGATAGTCATCTGGCCTAGATGAGGTGACTGAAATGAGGTCATTGGCATGCTTGCCCTATAATAACGTCATGAAACTGGAGCATTGGAGCAGCAACTCACTGGATGCTTGAACGATGCCTCATAAATGTCCACGAGGAACGCTGTCCCTGCTTGTTCATGGGCTTAAGCTCCTTAATTATAAACAATGACCTCGTTAGGAAGTATGAAGATTCCTGAGCACCCAAGTTGTGAACAACATCTACAGGCCATCTTGGAAATCTCTAAAGGTGAGCAGAAGCAGTAGACTTTGTGCAGCCAACAAGGGCCTCATAAGTAATTCTTTGACAGCCCACTCGCAACACGTGTGCTTATTTCTGAACCGGTGAGTCCTGCACTCGAGGTTTTGCCTGGTGCCTGTGACTCCACGGTAAACATAAACATTGCAAAAAATTCTGCTGTATTCCAGAAGCCCTTTCTATTACACAGTGGCCTTCCCAGGGCCTCACATCAGCTTATACTACGTAGGTTTCATTTAAACTGTTTGGGGTATGACTAAAGAAAAAACAGAGTTCCACAGTTGCTTTGTCTAACCCTCCAGTCTCAAGAACAAACGCTGTGTTCAAGATAGTAAAGAAGGCATCACCATAGGTGCAGAAGAAAGCACCCACGATGGCTTGCAGTTTACATTTTGTTTATTTTTATTTATTTATTTTTTTTGCGGTACGCGGGCCTCTCACTGCTGTGGCCTCTCCCGCCGCGGAGCACAGGCTCCGGATGCGCAGGCCCAGCGGCCATGGCTCACGGGCCCAGCCGCTCCGCGGCATGTGGGATCCTCCCGGACCGGGGCACGAACCCGTGTCCCCTGCATCGGCAGGCGGACTCTCAACCACTGCGCCACCAGGGAAGCCCGCATTTTACATTTTGTGAGGTATGTTCAGAGTCCAAGGGAAACTTTGAAATTCTGAAGATGTGAATTGTCTCCACCCCCCTGTCACTGCCCTGGCACCTTGCATTTTGAAGACTGGAATCCAGCTTTGAGCCACAAGCCATTTCTGTAACAGAGGCCTCCTTTCCAGTAACCATCATCTGACGTGCTTGGTTCATCACCGAGTCATCCACGGAAAATCTCTGATTAATTGGCAGTGTGTCTGCACAGGAGAGCCAAGGTCTGCCCGGGTGGAGGGAGTACCTGACCAAGATCTGGTTACCTCCCCTTGGGACCCTCCTGGTCAGCAAGAGGCTCGGTTCTCGGTGGCCTCGTGTGCTTTTTCATCAGTGAGGCTGGCGCTCTACTGCGTTGTGCCGCTAGACTTTCAGTAAGCCTCGGCCGCAGCGTGCCAGAGGCCTGAAGTTGTTTTGGGGTTTTAGCTAGAATCTGCAGTGGTCAGGCCTACGGTGTCACTTTACCAGACACCTCAGCCCTGCCACGAGCTCATCGACAGCAGCCCTGCCCTTCTTGCGGTTTGCTTGTTGAACATAGTGTGTTTGGTTTTTTCCTTCATCTGAAAATCTTCAAAAGCTGCTTGTCTGTATTGAAGACATCCACCCACGAGGCAAAACCTGGATCCCTGCTCTCTCCAACCCTCAGCCAGTTCTGTCCTGCCCAGGTTGCATGTGCACATCAGGACTCAGTCTCCTGCTCATGATCTCGTTCTGATGTCCTGGTGAGACATCAGAGCCATGAACTTAGCTTGTGAGATGGAGAAAAGCGGTTGGCCACATCTCCCCTCCTCCTCGTTCTTAGGCAGGGCACAAGCCACCCTTCCATTTCCTTCAGTGAATACTTTCTGATCACCTGCCATGGGCCAGGTACTTTACTAGGTCCTGGGGCTCCTAGGGTGAGTCTGACGTAGTAAGCCCTTAAGGAGCTCACAGTGCAGTGGAGGAGACAGGTAGGCTTGCAGGTCATTGCAAAGCCCTGGATCAAGGGTCATAACAGAGGTATTCATAGGGGAAAGCGTGTAGGAGGTAGATTCCATCTGCTGGGAATGTCAAGGTTGGCTTCTCACTCCTACACGCTATGGCCAAGCCTCACTGAAAGTCTAATAGGCAGAGAGTAACCTTTGAGCTGAAACATAAACATAAGGGAGAGATGGGAGTTTGCTAGTTGAAGAAGTGCTTTACAGGCACAGAGAGTGGTATGGATAGGGCAGAGGAGGTACACCGATGATCGCAGTTTCCATCTGTGAGAGCCCACTCTGTGCGGGTGCTGTGCAAAGTACTTTATGCACTTCGTGCCTCAGTGTTCACGACAACCCTAATGAGGTCCAGGCATTGTTATCTCCATTCTGCAGAGGAGATGCCGGAGGATTAGCATAGCGACTTAATCAGCCCAGTTCACACAGTAAATAGCAGAGGTGGGTCGTGGCTCTAGGCCTTCCTGATACTCTGAGGTGGGAGAGAGATGCTGTCTTGGGAGCTGTGTATAATTCACTGGCTGGTATGGAGGATGGCTGGACAGATGGGTAGAGTCAGATCCTGGGGGCGAGGCCTTCTGTGCTAAGCCTGGGAGTCTGGACCCTTCTCTGCTCTCTATGGAGAGTCACTGAAAGCCACTGAAGGTTTTAAAGATCATTCTAGAAGTTGGAATGAAGTGAGAGGAGGGGAGGGACACACCTGATGGCAGGGGGGCCCAGAGAGGACTAACCCAGGGAGAAATTGTGAGGCCTGAATGAAGGCAGTGGCTGTGCAGATGGAGAGGCACGTGGAGAGTGTACGGACAGGGGGAAAGTGTGAGCTGATGCGGAAAAGCAGGCCGCAGGCTGGGGCCGTGCTCGGCACATGGCTGGTGGGTGGTGAGGCTGGGATTCGGTCCCAAGGAGACCGACTCCAGGGACTTCCCTGGCGGTCCAGTGGTTAGGACTCTGCGTTTCCAGCACAGGGTGTGCGGGTTTGATCCCTGGTCGGGGAACTAGGGTCCTGCATGCCGCACAGCACGGCAAAAAAAACTTCTAAAAATAAATAAAAACAAAACCAGGGAGGCCAACTCCAGAGTCTGTGTGTTTAAGAATTACACTAGATTGCCTCCCCCACCCCAGCCAACTAACGTGGAAATAATCTGGGCTTTAGATCCGTAATTTAGATTTTAGATATATGGTCCTTATTATTTTACATTATCTATCTTTCAAGAAATAGGTTTGCCATTTGCAGTAAAGTCTGGGACTATGTTACCAACAATTAATCAGCCTCCCTGGTTTCCTCACTCCCCTCTCCTGGCTTCTTGACCGTGCTCCCTCCATATTTTGTGTCAGTGCCAGGATGAGCCTTGAAATAATTTCTTCAAGATGGGTGAGTGGGTGCTACATTTCACAGTTCCTTGGACGTGTGAGAAGTTCCTCCTGTTGCTCTTTTATGGCTCTATGAAGGCTTCGTGGGCCACGGGATTCTCCGTCAGAACCCGGGGACAATGCTCCGTCATCTTCAGACGTCAGCGCTGTAGAGAGGTCTGAGACCAGCCTGTAGTTCTCTTTTCTCCGTAGGCTGTTATTCTTTTCTCCCACTATGACCCTTGTAGTTTGTTTTGAGTTTACCCTTGGAATTCAAGACTTTCACTTAGATATGTCTAGCGTAGATCTGTTTTCATGAATTTTATTTGGAGTTGGATGGGCCCTTAGAGTTTTCACACTTAAGCCTTTCCTCACCAGGGGGAAATCTGTCTGGATCTTTCCAAGTTGCCGCTGCTTCTCAGCCCACTCTACTCACACCCGGAAGTTCCATATCCGTTTCCTAGATCTGTTCTCCCTACCACTTGAGAGTTTTGCTCATCATATTAATTTCTTAATCCTTCTGTTCTAAATTCTTGGAGAATTTCTCAGCCCCAGTCTTCTATTCATGATTCCCATTGAATATTTTAATAATTTGGCCATTACACTTTTCATCTGAACTCAATCCTTGCTGAATAAAGGCTGTGCCTTTTTCATAAGCATTATGTCCTCTTGAGTCATCCTGAGTAGCTGCATTTAGATTTTTCCTCTCCTTTTTTTTTTTTTTCTTAATAAAAAAGTCTTTTCTTTAGTGGGAACAGTTGCTGTGATTCTTTAACTCAGTCTTCTCTTGTCCACTTGCTTGTGATTTTTTTCCATGTGGCTCCCCTTAGCGAGGTCGCCGTGTGGGCGTCCATCATCGAGTGTTGAGCACGGTTCCATCATTGGTCATGTGGATTCTAGTAAGACCTCTCAGGCCCTGACAAGGGCAGAAGAGGAACGTTTAGCTTTACTGTTACCTGACGAGGAGTTCAGTTTTCTGTAGCTGAGGGCCAGTGGTGGGGCGAGGTGACCAAAGTCACAAGCAACCCTGATGGGACACACTGGCATTCTGCCGCCGTGCTGTCTCCTGGGAGGCGTGAGGTCAAGATTGGCTCTCCCTGGAGACTTGGCCCGTTCTGTGCCACTGTCGAGCCGAAGCAGCTCTAAGCTTGTAGGTTAGTCCTGCTGGGGGCCCTTCCACACACTCCCTATTCCTTCATGTGCAGGGAATCATAGCTTACTCAGTTCTTCCCTCAGTCCCATCTTGCCCAAACAATACCTCAACAGTTTCTCCCAATTGCTGGTCTTTTAAGGTAATCCTCCCTGGTTTCTGGTACTGACATACCCTTCTCCTATCTCAGACTCTGGTCATTTCCACAGTAATTTGGGAGGGACAGTAATTTGGGAGGGACCACTCAAGTGGTCTCAGTTTGCTCTTAGGAGCCAAAAGCACCAGTTGTACTTTGAAGCTCTGCTTTGCAAAGTGGGGGGATCCAGCTCCTTAGGGTTCCCAGCAGGAACCCTGAAATGCAACATACCTGCAGGCCAGCGATTCCTAAAGTATATTCTGAGATCACAGTCCCCAAAGATACACCATGAAGAAAGGATTCCCTGGTCAATAATCTGAGTACCTTTCTCTCTCCTAGAGAATAGTACTCCAAAGTTGCATATGTCCTGAGAAGGCCTACGGTGATAAAACCTCTTGATCTTTGTTTAAACTATGTTTCCCAAATGTATTTGGCCAGAGAATCATTTTTTTCCCCCTAAAACTTATTAATATTCCTCAGAGAACACTTTGGAAACATACTGTGAACAAGTGGCTGTTTTTTCCCCCTGCATTTGGTGGAATGAAAAAAATACGTCTTAATTCACATGTGAAGATGTGAATCCCAGGACAGACTCCACCCAGTGTTACTGAAAAACAAGCCAACTTTCCATGAGTGTCTGCACAGAGTTAATGCAACCCATAGTAAGACATGAAGAAGCCTTTCTGGCCGATGTTAAGTTTCATCCCAAACAGCAGTTTCCAGTTACACTAAACTTGAGTGTTGTTTCTGTTACTCAAGATTTATTTAGACCTGGCATTAGTGGAAAGTGTTTCCAAAGAAAAGGTAATTTAACGTCAGGCAGAATGGGCTTGTGAAACCAATTAGGAAATCGTTGAAATCTGTTAAAATGGTAGGATTATCCTGTTCCTATTAAAAACCACTTTGAGAAATGTTGCAGTTCCTGCCAGGAAAGCGTTCCCTCCCGACACAGTTCCTCCCGGCCCTGGCTTCCAGCCTTGGCCGCCCGCCCTTCCTCAAAGCAGCGTGTTCTTTTCTCTGTTATAACAGTAACCACATGCGTTGTGATGATCTGGTTCTGGTTCTCTGTTTCCCGCTCCAGCCATGAACTCCTTGAGAGTAGGAACCGGTCTCATGCGTGCTGAACCCTTAGTGTGTAGCAAACTTGACTGATCGCATGGCCAAACTCTGACCTGGTGTTCGGACCGAGAATGTCAGAGTCAAAGAGAACCTTCAGCGTGACCCTGAGCCGGCCCCTCCTCTCTATAGAGGAAGAATCGAAAACCCTTCAAGGCTCTTGCATCTCAGCTGACCCCAACACTTCTCCCCTCCCCTTGACCACAGCCCAACCCCTGCGTGGGAAGCCTGCAGCCAAGCAGAGCTCAGCTACCGAGAGGCTCGCTCAGAAATGGGATGATTCCTTGTCTTTTGACCAGTGCCAGGGAAGGCATTACCAGCCTCACAGCAAAGACGAGAGCTGGATGTATTAAGCCCTGTGTGGCAGGGACTGTGCTGAATGCTTGATGTGTACTTTCTCATCTGATGCCCAAGGCGGCCCCATAGAGGAGGAACTGTAATTGTTTCTATTTCACAGATCATAGCTACTATTATTCCCATTTCCTGAAACTGACAGAGGCCTCAGGCTTTGTAGTCAGTACATAGAGGAGTCAGGGTTCCTGACTTGAGACTCCTCTGGTCACTCCAGAGCTGGAGCCCTTGATCACCAGCAAGTCGCCCTGTCCCATAGACTTGTCTTCTGTCAGTGTCGATGCCAGACATGATGACCACTTTACCTTTAAAGCGTCTTTCCTGGAACCAGTTTTGCCACTCAATGCACTCACTGTGAGGCCTTCCTAGTGGCACCTCTGTCCCCGACATACAGAGAAAGTCTTGTCACCACCATTTCAAATATAAAGAAACTGCCTACCTTCCCGGATTGAGAGGTAACCTACAGTGTTCAGCTGCTGTGCTCGGAAAAATTCTCTTCTGTGGATGCAAGTGCGTTCTTTGCTCCACGTGCTTAGGCCATAGACCACTTTCTAAAAGACCCTCATGGTGGCCAGTACACTGCAGGGCAGGACAGAAAGAAGAGCTCAGCCAGCCTGTAACAGAAAGTCATATTATGCTTCTATCAAACCTATTTGCCCTTCGTATCACTTATCACTTCCTCACTGTCCAGATTCTTACTCGGGTGAACTGCACCGGAACAGATTCTGAGATGTGTCTTCCAGGTAGTAGTTGCTAGAATCAATTTCACAGGTGGAATGAATGGTCCTGAAACGGGTGACCAGCGGGGAGCCTTTGAGGTTTTTGGAAAAGGGGCTTGAAATACGGTCAAGGCTGTGCTTTGGCAAGGCGAAAGTCGCGATAGAGTAGACCACAGTCAGGGAGAGGCGGGGCTGAAGAGGAAAGCGCGGTAGGAGTACCTGTTGGGAGAAGAGTCTTTGGAGCCCTGGTAACGGGAGGGTTGTGTGTAGGCAGCGTCTGGAGGGGGACCAGGGGCTGTGACCAGGGCCTGTTGGAGGAAGAAGCTGCTTCTCCTGAGGAGGGGGTCACAGTCAGGGAGGTGCCCTGGAAGCAGCCACGTCACAGAGCCTGTGAGAGGTAGACGGCCAAAGGTTCCGGTCTTCAGTTGCAAAGAGTACGGTTCCCAAGGACTGAGTAGAAGGAACTTATCTGGGAGCTGGATAGTTTTGAGAAAGGTGAACAAGGCCAGGTGGAGGCTGGTCTTCATGGGGGGAAGACTGTGGAGAAGAATGCAGCAAGACACTGATGGTGGTGAGAGGTGATAGCAGAATCAGGATGTGAGGGCCACGAGGGGGACCGGCTATGGTGAGTGATGAATCAGCAAACTTTGAAGTCACGGAGGAACTCCTGGTGCCAGCCGGTCCCCAGCCTGCCCAAGACAGAAGTATGGTGACCAGAGGTTGGAGCCATGGTGGAGCCCCAGAGCGGGCATGGGTGGCAGGTGGACTGCTAGACACAGCCGTACCTTCTAGATGCCTGGTTGGCCCTGGTGAGGGTTTCCAGCTTCTAAAAGGTGGAAATGGGGGAGAAGCCAGTCAATGGAGCATGTCATTTATCTCTGAACTTTTTATAACTGAAAGCTAAAAATAGCAGTGAAGTGCTACAGCTAAACTACGGAGAGGATGAGAGGTTCAGTGTCCTTGGCTTCCTTTGGAACACAGCCCACTGCTTTCCATCGAAATCCCTCCTCTGTCAGGGAAGATAACACATACTCAGGGGCCTCGAAGTGGGCAGGGGGACTGGGGGACCTCATGGCCCACTCCTCTCTGTACCCATGGTGACACCAAGGCGGGGAGAGGGGCGGCTGTCATGCCCCCGAATTCCTTTCTCCTGACGTCTCTGCTGTACCTCAGTGCAAGCTTTATTGTTACAGCCCCTTAGCCCTTTGTTTACAGATTACAATTTACTGGAAATGAAGCTCTATCTTCTGAGTCCAAGTTTATACAGAAAATACTCCTTTACAACTTTCCCTTCAGGCAAAAGAAGATGCACGTTAATTTTCATGAGTTAATGGCAGCTAATTTGGCAAGAAGTGTTGCATCTCTACCAAATGTTTGAGAATTAAACTTCCGCCATCATCACGTGCATTTTCCCTCAATTAGGTAATCGGGGCAGAGCTCTAAAGTCTGAAGTTAAGTACGCCACGCTCATGTTTCTAACCTTGTTGGACAGTGAGGTGCAAACTGGGAAAATTTCCCAGGTATGTGAAGCCCACCTTTTTAAATACCAAACATCATGTGACAGCCTTTTTTTTTATCACCTTTTTATTATTATTACTATAAAACAGACCATCTTTGTTAAAGAATTCGAGATCTATAAAATCTTTAAAAATAAAGTAAAATTCACCTGAAAACTCATTTTTAAAAAAATTTAAGGGGTTGTGAAGTAAAAAGTAAGTCTCCCTTTCCACCCTGGTTCTACCCCCAAGAACCAGTTCATAACACCCCAGTGCTTCTTATTCTAGACATTTTTCTATATATTAAAAAAAAATGGAGCTCATATGTGTATATTTTATTTCACAGCCTGTTTTTTTTTTTTTTACTTTTCATGGATATCATAAATGTTTCCAAGTTAGTACATAGAGCGCTACTTCATTCTTTTAAATGCCTGTGTAATATTCCATCAGCTGCTCCCCAAATTAGAACATTAAGCTTGTTTTCAGGTACTTCCCTTGCGGTCCAGTGGTTAAGACTTGGTGCTCCCAATGCAGGGGGCAGGGGTTCAGTCCCTGGTCGGGGAACTAAGATCCCGCATGCCGCATGGTGCGGCCAAAAAAAAATTTTAAAAAAAAAGACCGTTTTCAGTTTGGGGCTCTTGCAAAAGATACCACAGTGGATATCCTTGCACACGATTGTTTGCCTGTGGGTGCTGGTGTTTCTACAGGATAGTCTCAGAAGTGGAATAGTGGAATAAAATACATTTTAATAGATATCATCAAATTCCCTTACAAGGCAGGACACATGTCCATGTTTCCACACTCCTACCAGCTCTGAATGTTTTCCTTCTTTTGTAAGTTTTGCCAGTCTGATAGTTTTTTTTGGTGGGGGTGCAGATGACATATTTTAAATTGGATGGTCTTCATGAGTGAAGTTGAGCATCGTTCCTGGGTATATCGACTGCTTGTATTTTACTGTGAGTTGCTTGTTCATGGTATATGCACATTTTCCTGCGGAGTGATTTGTGCTTTTCTTATTTACTTGTAGGAGGTCTCTATAATATTATGAATATTAATCCTTTTGTCTACTATATGTTGCAAATATTTTCTTCTGGCCTGTCGTTTATCTTCTACTTTTCTTTGCAGTATCTTTCATTGCACAGAACTTTTTTTCTGCTTAAATGAGAGGCCCAGAACATGCTGTCATCTTTTTCCCAGATGATTCAGAGCTGGCATGACAAAGGTCCAGAGCTGGACAGGAATTGAAAGGACAATTCAAAGATGTCCTCAGGACTTGTCAGCCCACTGCTGCCTCCCCTGCGGTTGTTGTTGTTTTGTCGGTTGTTTTTTTGGGTTGTTGTTTGTTTCTTTTTATGCTCTGTGAGGATTCGCTGTCCTCAAATTCACCTACTGGTAGATAATTCTTACTTTCCATGTGCCTTTTTTTTTTTTTTTTTTTTGTGGTACGCAGGTCCCTCACTGTTGTGGCCTCTCCCGTTGCAGAGCACAGGCTCAGCGGCCATGGCTCACGGGCCCAGCCGCTCCGCGGCATGTGGGATCTTCCCAGACTGGGGCACGAACCCGTGTCCCCTGCATCGGCAGGCGGACTCTCAACCACTGCGCCACCAGGGAAGCCCTCCATGTGCCTATTTTTATACTGTCCCATCCAATCACAAATTGCTGGTTCTCATCCTTCATGGTCTAGACAACCAAACAGCACAACTTGTCAGTATCATGGGCAAAAGGAATAAAATAGGTTGTGAGTTGGGAACTGACAGCTTTTCCTGAGAGTTAAGTGCCCGGGCTGTAGTGAACGGCCTTTGACATGTCTGTTAGGGCTGCGTAGAGACCTTATTCTGGTTTGCTGAGATTGATAAACATATAATTTGTTGAGGGATGAGGTGCTTTTGTAGGCTTTTTTCTTACATGAGAAACATTTATTTGGAGCCTCTGCATGGGACTCAGAGCCTTGACGCTATATGGAACTGTGCCCGACTCGTTAAGACACCATACTTCACCCTCTTCCCCCTGACGCCATCCCTGGAGACATCTTTCCCCAGTCTCCGCCGGTCCCACCAGACAGACACACCCAATTCTGATGAATCCTTGTCTATAAAACCTTCACCAGTATTCTCCCAGCAACTTCCCAGCGAAGCTATTTGTGTCATGTTGAACTTTTCATTATAGCTTTTTTGCATCTGTCTGTCTTCCCTGCTTATAACAGCGCTCCTGGAAGGCAAGGACCAGATCATATGCATCTCTGTATTATTTAAGCTACTGAGCACAGGGCTTAGAACACAAAGGGGGCCTGGTGAGTGTTTGGTGACTAAATTTCTCTTTGCATCTTCCGCTCGTGTACCCTGCAATACCTACTCAGAAGGAACCCAGGTTTACTAATACCACTATTTTAAATTGTTATTTAATCATTACTATTGAAATAATTTGTAAAATTTTATAATAAAACACTAAGCTAAGAAAACAGAAGCGGCAAATACGTTTTATTTCATGGCCCACTTTGATGAACTGTTTTGGGTCTGCTTCAATAACTAGAGGGAAAATATACCATAACCAATTAGTGACACTTGCCATGAGTACAGGAACGGGTTCTCCCAGTTCATAAGCTAGGTTTGTGTCATATCTAACCTGTTAGAAAGGCCAAGAATAGAGTATTCACAGAGGTGTTTTGGGTTGAAATGGGTCCCCCTACAAAATTCATGTGTTGAAACCCTAAGGTCTTGTACTTCAGAATGTGACCTTATTTGGAAATAGAGTCCTTGCAGATGTAATTAAGTTAAAATGAGATCATACCAGAGTAGTGTGGGCCCCTAATCCAATACAACTTGTGTCCTTATGAAAAGGTAAACCAGTTATGGTATTTGGACAAAGAAACCTATCCTGGCTGACTTTTGGTGGAGGATGGAAATCAAAATTAAACTCTCATTAAAGACTATTTTGTAATTAACCACCGTGGCCCCATTCCATATCAAGACTTAGTGGATGTGGCCAAAACAGTGTTTATAGGAAAGTTGTGGCTTGAAACGCTTGTCTTATTAAGTGTGGGAAAACTAGGTATTTAACTTATGAATTAGCAATTTAACTTATGAAAATAGAACTTATTTAACTTACAAACATGGAAAAAGAATAACAAAATACCATGAGCAAGCTAAAAGGATAGAATTAATGAAAAAATAGAAATGCTAAAAATTAAACTAGAAAACAAAATTTTTATCCTATTGATAAATAGTTATTCATCAAGACTGGTAAAAGAAAACCTCTGACAAGTCTACTCCTAATTTTTTTAAAAAAAAGAAAGAAAAGAAGTGCATGTTAAGGGTGAATAGATTTATCAGAGAAAGTTAAAAAACTTACAAGCATAGTGTGCATAATTTAGATTGATACATGCTAAAATCTTTGGGAAGAAAGCTGATTTCTGGGAAAATCGAATCAAAGAAAGGTTTTTGTTTTCTTTTTTTAATGAGAGGAGATCAAAACTTGGCAAGAAATTGCAAAAGCTGACAAAGAACTGCTCTCGCCAATGGTGCAAGGCCTAGAGGTTTTATGAGCAAATTATTTAGACACTTAAAAAGCATAGGAAGAGATAGCATGTGTACTGCTTCGTTTCTTAAAGTTCGCACAACTTTGATACAAAAACAGACAAGGGCATTTTAAAAAAGAAAACCATGAACCCAATTTCATTTATGAACATACAGGTGCTAAATGCAATGTTAGCAAATCAAATTAACAGTTATACGTATACGTATTAATTACAAGACTACCTTAGTGCTTTAACATTAGGAAATCTGTTAATGTAATTAATCAAAGGAGGAGAGCTAATTAATTTTAGCTATTAATTTTTTAAAATAAAAAGTTTTTGTAAACCAATAATAGAAATATGTTTCCTTAATGCGGACAAAACAAATATCTGAAACCAACAATCAATATCTTGCAGAATGGTGAAATATTAGAAGGGTTCTGATTAAAATGAGGAATATGAGAGGAGTGATCAGTATCACCTCTATTAATCAACATTGTTTTGGAATTTCTACTCCAGACAATAAAATAAGAAAAGGAAATAGGGACCTCCCTGGTGGCGCAGTGGTTAAGAATCCGCCTGCCGGTGAAGGGGACACGGGTTCGAGCCCTGGTCCGGGAAGATCCCACATGCTGTGGAGTGACCTGGCCCGTGCACCACAACTACTGAGCCTGCACTCTAGGTCCCGCGAGCCACAACTACTGAGCCTGCATGCCACAACTGGAGAAAGCCTGCACACAGCAATGAAGACCCAATGCAGCCAAAAATATATAAATAAATTTATTTTTAAAAAGGAAAGGAAATACAGCATAACTACTTGAAAGGAAGAAAAGAAAGAAAATGATGATAGACTAAACATTACTTGCAAATGATATGATTAGCTGAAGAACCAAATCAAATCTACTGAAAATCTTTTAGAAAATTGAATACAAAGCCATTTAGGAAATACTAAAAAAATCAGTAACACATTAGACAATAGCATATGAAAAAATACCCATCTATAAAAATAGCAACAATTTAAAATACATGCTAATAACATTAACATGAAATATATTGTAGAAGATTTCTTCACTTAAACTACAAAATAATATTGAAGGATATGAATGTAGCTAATATATGAATTATATATGAATATAGCTAAGTGGAGAGTCACGTGTATTCTTTGATATAAAGGTTTAAGTATTACAAAGATTTCAGTTTTTTCTAAACTAATCTATAAATTTAATACAGCTTTAATAATTGCCCCAATGGGATTTCTTTTAATTGAAAATTAATTCTGAAATTCATATGGTCAAATAAATATAAAAGTTGCTAATAAAATTTTTTTTTTCGGTACGCGGGCTTCTCACTGTTGTGCCCTCTCCCGTTGCGGAGCACAGGCTCCGGACGCGCAGGCTTAGCGGCCATGGCTCACGGGCCTAGCCGCTCCGCGCGCAGTATGTGGGATCTTCCCGGACCGGGGCACGAACCCATGTCCCCTGCATCGTCAGGCGGACCCTCAACCACTGCACCGCCAGGGAAGCCCAAAAGTAGCTAATAAAATTTTGATTAACAGAGTACTGGGGAGTAATTGCCTTACCATATGTGAAAATATTTTTTAAAGCCTAAATAATTAAGATGTGATCAATGAATTTTATAAATCCAATTACTGAACAAATATAAAAGACCTAAAACAGACCCAAGTATCTTTAGAAATGTGGTGTGTGATGAAAGATGCATTTTCAGTTAGAAAGTAAAAAATTAGTACATAGTTTGAGGACAACTGACTGATCATTTGGAAAACCATCAAATACAGCATATCAAAAATAATTTTCAGATTTATTAAAGGTAAATATGAAACTATAGAAGTACTGTATGAAAATATGGGTGAATATTTTACATAATCTTAGGATAAAGGTTGTGCTTTTCAAAGAATGACCCCCAAAGACAAAAACCACAGAGTAAAAACTGACAGTTTTGATTTTCTATACTTTAATCATACTCTCTGCAGAAATAAACAAAGAAAACACTTTAAAGGAAAAAAATATAGATAGTAACTTATATGAGACCCATATATATTCTTTTTCTTTTTTTTTTTTTTCGGCTGCGTTGTGTCTTCGTTGCTGCCCGCGGGCTTTCTCTAGTTGCCGCGAGCGGGGGCTACTCTTCGTTGCGGTGCATGGGCTTTTCATTGCGGTGGTTTCTCTTATTACGGAGCAGGGGCTCTAGGCGCGCGGACTTCACTCGTTGTGGCACACGGGCTCAGTAGTTGTGGCTCGTGAGCTCTAGAGCATAGGCTCAGTAGTTGTGGTGCACGGGCTTGGTTGCTCTGCAGCAGGGCTCAAACCCGTGTCCCCCGCATTGGCAGGCAGCTTCTTAACCACTGCACCACCAGGGAAGTCCTGTATTCTTAATATATAACAAGAGTTTTAAAATCCATGTGGAAAAAACCCGCAAACAGAACTTTTATATGGCAAAAATCACGTACAGGCTGTCCATAAAAGAACAAATGGAAAACAAATACATGTTCAAAGAAAATCAGAGAGAAGCAAATACAACTAGTAATAAAGTGCCATTTATACTCTTTGAGCTGGTAATTTCACCCCAAGGGTTTTTATGCTAAAGAAATCATTGACATGCTCCAAGATTTTGTCTAGAAGGATGCAAGTAATTGTATTTCTTGTATGTGTGAAAAACTGGGGAAAAACTAAATGCATTAAGTATAAGAGAGATTGGGTTAAACAAATCACAGCACATCCATACAAGAAAAATGAAAACACAAAAATGTTTCAACACAGTGAAAGGTTTTCTCAGTAAGCTGGAAAGTTTCCAAAGTAGATTATAAAACAATATAAGAAAAAAAAGACATTTTATTATACACATATACACACAGTAAAGGACATAAGGATATTAACATAATTAAGGTTAACTTTTAATGTTTGTCCTTTTATTTATCTATAGTTTTCTAAATTTGCTCCAAAAAGACTGGACGGAAATATACCAAGACATCACTTTTGATATTTTTGTGGTAGGTCTTATGAGTGGTTTTTTTACTCCCCTTATTTCTACTCCCTTTTTTTTCAAAATCTTGTTTATGTACCAGCTTCACTGAGATATAATCCACATATCCTAAAGTGTACGACTTGAAGTGTACAATTCAATGGTTTGGGGTGTATTCACGTAGTTTGGCAACTATCATTAGAAATCATTTTAGAACATGTTCATTATCCTAGAAAGAAATTCCATACCCATTAGCAGCTATGCCTTGTTTCCCCCCAATTCTGGGCAACCACTAATCTACTGTCTGTATCTGTGGACTTGCCTGTTCTGCACATTTCATATAAATCGACTCATGGAATATGTGACTTTTTGTGACCGACTGCTTTCACTTAGCATGGTGTTGTTAAGGTTTATCCATGGTGCAGCATGTGTCAGTATTTCCTTTTTGTTGCCAAATAAGATTCCAGTGCCTTGGTTTGCCACATTCTGTTTATCCATTCATCAGTTAACAGGCATTAGGATTGTTTCCACTTGGGGGCTGTTGGGAATATTGCTGCTGTGAACATTCATGTACATGTGATTGTGTGGACGTTATGTTTTCATTTCTCTTGGGTGCATACCTAGGAGTGGAATTTCTGGGTCATATGGTAGCTCAGTGTTTAACCTCATGAGGAAATGACAGACTGTTGTCCAAACCGACTGCACCATTTTACATTCCCACCAGCGGTATATGAGGGTCCCAATTTCTCCACATCCTCACCAGCACTTGTTTTGCATGTTTTTTATTAGAGCCATCCTAAAGGGTATGAAGTGGTATCTCATTATGGTTTCGATTTGCATTTCCCTGATGACTAATGATGTTGAGTATCTTTTCGCATGCTTACTAGCCATTCATATACTTTCTTGAGAGTAATGTTCAGATCCTTTGCCCTTTTGTTAATTGGGGATATTTGTCTTTTTACTGTTGAGTACTGAAAGTCAAAACCCCTTTAAAAGATCCTGTGTAGCTTGAGAGCATTAGCCAAGCAACGCTTGGAAAATAGAGAAAATCCAAAGATCTGCATGATAATCTGGAGATCGCATATCACTGCCCTGTCAGAGGCATTTCATCAGAAAAGCACGTGAGGGCTTGATCCCGAATCCCTTCCACCTGCCAGCGCCAGAGCCTGCCCCTGCCGTCCTGTGGTCATCCGCAGCCACTTCCGGACCCTGGTGGTCTGAGCAACGATGATCACAGCTTTCTCGGCAGTTGGGTCCCTACAGCTGCTCGTGGGATTGTGTCAGAGCCGCCTTTACAAATGTTTGTCTCCACTGTGTTAGATGCCAACCCTTTCATGGGAAAACTGAGTCCAATGTCTTAAGGAGACCCTTCAGACAGGCACATAAATAAATTCCTTTAAGGAAGTTTGGGTTTGCTGAAGATTTTCTGGAAATTTTGCAAACACATACTTGGATCTCATTCACAACTAGATTACTTGCCCACGTGAAGGCCCAAACTATTTATTTAATAAGTCGCAACTTTCCACCTCATTTGTGCAAAGCCAAGGGATTATTTTAACATAATCATAGCTGGTGGATTAAAATGCCTTCTTACAGATGAGCCTGTTTATACACTTAAGGGACTTGTAGCTTGGGCCCCCATCAACTCTCTTCCTCTACACTTCTAGGTGCACCTTCTAATTGAGACACCTTATTTTATTTTATTGATAAAACCACCACTATTTTATTTATACTCGCAGCTTCTGTGGGCCAGGGGTTGACACAGGGTGCAGTAAGGATGACCCGTCTCTGCTTCTCAGTGTCGGGGATCCCTTGTCTAAAAGCCAAACAGTGTCACTTCCACTGTATTTTGTTGGTCAAAGTAGTCACAAGGGAATCTAACTTCAACTCTTGATAGAAGGTATGTAAAGAGCATTTGTGGCTATTTTTTTTTAAATCTGCAAAAATTCTCAGTCAACACTGGTGGAATAAAGAACGAATCAACAAATGGATTGTGATATCTCTAGGCAGATGGTCTCAAGTATCAGCCAATGAGAGCCTCATCCTGCCCGATTCCTCCAAAGGATAGAACAGAAGAACATGGTTTCTTCATGCTGTCCTCTCTGCTTCCTTTTCTGGCCAATGGTATTGCACCCTCATCCTAAGTGTGGCAAAGATGCATCTGTGCCCACTGCCCACAGATGTACCTGCTACCAGCAGTTGGGGAGTGAGGTCAGGGAAGCGAGAAAGAAGCTGACATTTGGGCCTTGGGCTGGGGACTCCACGCATCCTCTCATTCAAGCCTAACAGCATGACGTGAGCTATTTCATACCCATTTCAGACAAGGAAGCAGAGGACAGAAGAGGCTGGGTCACTCTAACAGACACCACTGGTGCCCTACGGCCCTGCAGCCTCAGCTGCATTCAGCAGGCGAGCTCAGACTCACCTCAGGCTGACAGCATCCCATGTCAAGATGTGGTGTCTGGGACTTCCCTGGTGGCCCAGTGGATAAGACTCCCAACGCAGGGAGCCCGGGTTTGATCTCTAGTCAGGGAACTAGATCCCACATGCATGCCACAGCTAAGGAGCCCGCCTGCTGCAACTAAGCAGCCCGCCTGCCGCAACTAAGACCCGGCACAACCAAATAAATAAATATATATATATTTTTTTAAAAAACCAAAACGATGTGGTGTCCTTCTC
The DNA here is from genome assembly GCF_964374135.1 of Grampus griseus. Classification (NCBI taxonomy): domain Eukaryota; kingdom Metazoa; phylum Chordata; class Mammalia; order Artiodactyla; family Delphinidae; genus Grampus; species Grampus griseus. The sequence continues at coordinate 143,732,775 of NC_139018.1, read as the reverse complement.
CTCTGCACCAGGGACTCCCCTGCAAGGGTCACAGTTGGTCCAGTTGTAGGCAAAGCCCAGAGTGTGGAGATGCTTCCCCGATCTTGGTTTTTCTTCCTTTTCTCTTTCACTCTCCTCACTGTCTCGCCCCTCCTTTCTTGGACTCACCTCCCATGTAAACTATCTGCACTAAAGTCCTGTCTCAGGCTCTGCTTTTGGGTTGACCCTAAACCAAGATACCGACTTGTCCATTTTCTGGAAAAACTAGGATTTGAAAAACTCTGATCTGAACTTGGTTTAGACCACAGAACCTGAGGAGTGGTGTGAGTCAAGCGGCCCCTCAAGACTTTTTCCACTGTCAGCCAGATTCAGTAGAAGAAGAGCTGGGCATGGGGAGAGGGTGAGGATAAAAGAGTGGATGGGACGGTTGCTTACGGTCACTGTTTCTCCTGCAGCCCTCTCTTGAATAAGACTTTATCAAGATGGGCATGAACAAGTCAGTGAAGGAGGACATGAATCAGTGCATTCAGTCTTCTAACACTTTAACTTCCTTCTCAAGTGATTTCTGGAACTGCAGTCAATGACAGTAGTTGCCGTACCACTCATGAGCACTGTAGCACGTAGAGGCCTCTCCCAAGGTGGGTGTAGAGACGTCACACGGACCTCATTTTAATGCAGGCTAAGATGGAGCTTAGCCAGTGTGGCTCCAGGACCCTGACTTCTGTGTCATATATTGTCAGTGGCATATACCATGCTAGAGAACTTTCCATGAAGTGAAACTGAAGAATATGGATACTACCCCCAAAAGGGTTTAAAAACCATCTAAGACACAAATAAGCTTGAACTTAGATCTTTAGTATTTCTTCTAAGCAGCATATGGTTAAGTCTTGCTTTTTTATCCAATCTGATAAACTTGGCCTTTTAATTGGGGCATTTAGACCATTTATATTTAATGTGATTATTGTTATGGTTCATTTATGGATCGTTTTCTATGTTCCTATTTGTCCTTTGTTCCCTTTTTCCTCTTTTCCTGCCTTCTTTTTGAATTTTTTTATGATTTCATTGTATCTCCTTTTTTGTATTATTAGCTGTAACTGTTTTGGTATCTTAATGGTTGCTGTAGCGCTTATAATATACATCTTAACTTATCAGAGTCTATCTTCAAGCAATATTATACTACTTCACGTACAGTATAACAATCTCATAGTAGTATGCATCCATGTTTTCCCCTCCTGGCTTTTACATTACTGATTTATTTCACAGGAAAATAATCTTGGGAATTCCTTGGTGGTTGGGTTCAATTCCTGGTCAGGAAACTAAGATCCTGCATGCCGCGTGGTGTGGCAAAAAAAAAAAAGAAAAAAAAACTTACATATTTACTCATGGTTACCGTTTCCAGTGGTTTTCATTCCTTTGTGTAGATTCATATTTTCATGTGGTGTTATTTCTCCTGTGGCGTAAAGATGTTTTTAACATTCTAATAATGATGGTGTGCTGGTGCTGAACTATTTCAGCTTTTGTATGTCTGAAGGAGTCTTTATTTCACCTTTATTTTTGAAAGATATTTTCACTTGATATAGAATGCTAAGTAGACAGGTTTTTTTTTCAATACTTTAAAATATTATCTTCTTACTTACACTGTTTCTGACAAGAAATCAACTGTCATATTTATCTTTGTTCCTTTGTATGTAAACATGTCTCTTTTTTTTTCCCTCTGTATTCTTTGAAGACTTTCTCTTTTTTTTTCTTTTTAATTAATTAATTTTTGGCTGTGTTGGGTCTTCATTGCTGCGCGTGGGCTTTCTCTAGTTGCAGCGAGTGGGGACTACTCTTCATTGCGGTGTGCGGGCTTCTCATTGCGGTGGCTTCTCTTGTTGCGGAGCACGGGCTCTAGGCGCGCGGGCTTCAGTAGTTATGGCTCGCAGGCTCTAGAGCACAGGCTCAGTAGTTGTGGCGCATGGGCTTAGTTGCTCCATGGCATGTGGGATCTTCCCCAACTAGGGCTCAAACCTGTGTCCCCTGCATTGGCAGGCGGATTCCTAACCACTGCACCACCAGGGAAGTCCTGAAGACTTTCTCTTCATCACTGGTTTTGAGACATTTATGATGTGCCCTGGTGTAATTTTCACATTTCTCGTGCTTGGGGTTTATCACCATTCACTTGCAGGAAGAATTAATTTCAAAATTTAATTTTAAAGTGCTGGTTTCACTTGAGAATGTCCTTGATGAAGAAGTAAAAATATTAATAATATTAATTGTATTAAAGTCTGAAATTGTCAGTATGTATAAAGTGACTTCTGCTGCATACCAAAGCATGCTGGTTGTGTCAAGGAAAAGCGCTCGTGCAGTTGTTTGAGTTGTGAGCTGAACTAGCTGCTTTTTTCACAAACACCGTGTTTTTACTTGAAAGAATGACAACAAACTATGGTTATTCAAACTTGTGTGTTTGGCAGGTAGTTTTCTTAAAAAGTTAAAATGAGCCTGTCACTTCAAGGAAAGCAGTTGATAGTATTTGTTGTCAGTGATAAAATTCAAACTTTTTAGTGAAAGTTTGAATTTTGGAAAAGTTGTAGCCACCACCATCATCATGACCAATACCTAACCATATCTTCTGATGTGATACATGGTGAAATTAACAAGTGTGATTTTTTTTTATATTGTATAATGTAATGTGTCAACATTTAGAAGATCTGTGTAATTTGGTAAACCAGTATTTTCCAAATGACCAATACATGATGTTCAGAATCATGTATGGGTAAAAGATTCAGTCAAAGTGTTAGACCAAAATCTATTTTCACATAACAGAGTGTGAAAATTTCATTGATATAGTCAGCGAATCACATTTCAATTAACCTTTAAGACACTATCACTTGTCAAGGCTCAGGAAACTATCAAAGAAGAATATCAATAATTACCTTAAAAAACTTCTCCCCCCTCCAACTAGCCTCCATGTGAGGCTATATTTTCTTCATATTCCTCAAGTAAAACAACATATTGTAATAGATTTTGTGCACAGCAGATAATAGAATACAGCTATCTACTATGAAGCAAGGCATTAAAGAGATTTTCAAAAATGCCAAACAGTAATTCAGAGATAATTTTTTAGGTATCTTATTGAATAAAGCAGAGAAACCCTTGAGACATTTCCACTAAGATCAGGAACCAGGCAAGAACGCCCACTATCTCTACTACTAGTCAACACTGTAATAGAGATATTAGCCCATGTAATTAAACAAGAGAAATCAGAGGCAAAAACTGTGTAAAGAAGAAGGAAAACTATCTCTGTTTTAAATTATATGATAATATACCTACAAAAGCCCAGTGAATCAATAATAAAATTAACTGAAGCAATAATTCAGTGAAGTAACACAATACAAAGTTAATATACAAAAGTCAATAGTCTTTGTATACATAAACAATACACAGAAGCGTAAGGGTAGAGAAAACCCCATTTATAATAGCAAGAAGGAAGGTGAAATACTTAGGATAGGGGAGTAGGAAGACCCTGAGCTCACCTCCATCCATGGGCACACCAAAATTACAACTATTTACAGAACAATTACCAATGAGAACAACCTGAAGGCTAGGAGAAAAGATTTTCCACAACTAAAGAGATAAAGAAGGAACCACAGGGGCTTCCCTGGTGGCGCAGTGGTTGAGAGTCTGCCTGCTGATGCAGGGGACACGGGTTCGTGCCCCGGTCCGGGAAGATCCCACATGCCGCGGAGCGGCTGGGCCTGTGAGCCATGGCCGCTGAGCCTGCGTGTCTGGAGTCTGTGCTCCGCAACGGGAGAGGCCCACTTACCGCAAAAAAAAAAAGAAGGAACCACAGTAAGATGGGTGGGAGGGGCAAACATGCCATATAGTCAAGACCCACATCCCCAGGGAGGTGACCCACGAACAGGAGGATAATCACAATTGCAGAAATTCTCCCCATAGAGTGAGGGGTCCAAGCCCCACATCGGACTCCCTGGACTGAGAGTCCTGCATCAGGAAGACAAGCCCCCAGACATCTGGCACTGAAGGCCAGCAAGGCTTGCGTACATACATGTGATGGTGTTGGGAAAATGGACAGCACATGCAAAAGAATCCAACTGGAGTACTTTCTCACACCATACCACAAAAAGATCAAGATGGATTAAAGACTTAAATGTAAAACCTGAACCCATAAAACTCTGTGAACTAAAATATACTATGCTCTTTGACATCCATCTTAGCAATTTTTTTTTGGATATGTCTCCTTAGGCAAGGGAAACAAAAGCAAAAATAAACAAGTGGGACTACATCAAACTAAAAAGCTTTTGCACAGAGAAGGAAACTAGCATTAAAATGAAAAGGCAGTCTACTGGATGGGAGAAGATATTTGCAAATGATATATCTGATAAGGGGTTAATATCTAAAATATACAAAGAACTCGTACAACTCAACATCAAAAAAGCAAACAACCCAATTAAAAATTGGGCAGAGGGTCTGAATAGACATTTTTCTAAAGAAGACTACAGATGGCCAACAGACACATGAAAAGATGCTCAACCTCACTAATCATCAGGGAAATGCAAATCAAAACCACAGTGAGATAATCACCTCACACCTGTCAGAATAGCTATTCTCAGAAAAACAACAAATAATAAGTGTTGGCAAGGAGGTGGAGAAGAGAACCCTCATGCACTGTTAGTGGTCATGTAAATTCGTGCAGCCACTATGGAAACAAAATGGAGGTTCCTCAACAAATTAAATATAGAACTACCATCTGATTCAGCAGTTCCACTTCTGGGCATTTTTCCAAAGAAAACAAAAATACTAATTCAGAAAGATATATGCACCCTTATGTTCATTGCAGCATTATTCACAGTGGCCAAGATGTGGAAGCAACCTAAGTGTCCATTGATAGATGACTGGATAAAAAAGATGTGGTATATATACACAACTAAATATTGCTCAGCCATAAAAAAAAAAAAAATGAAATCTTGCCATTCGTGACAGCCTGGTTGGACCTAGAGCATATTATATTGATACTAAGTGAAATAAGTCAGGCAGAAAAAGACAAATACCATATGATTTCACTTCTATGTGGAATCCAAAAAACAAGACAAACAAATGAACAAGATAAAACAGAAACAGACTCATAGATACAGAGGATAAACGAATGCCAGAGGTATCAAATAAATAACAGGGATGTAACGTACAGCATAGGAAATGTAACAACTTTTAAGGTGACAGATGGTAACTAGACTTAGTGTGGTGATCATTTTATAAAAACATCAAGTCACTGTGTTGTACACCTGAAACTAATAGGTCATTTACACTTAAATTTTTAAAAAAATTTAAGTACTTAGGAATTTTCATAAGTATACAAAGTACAAGTATATATGAGGAAATTTTTAATACAGTTCTGGAAGACGCAAAAGCAGGCGTACAAATGGAAAACATCCCCTGTTCTTGAGTAGGACAATTCAACTTTATAAAGATGTCAGTTCTCCTGAAGTTGGTTTATAAATTTAATTCAGTCCTAATAAAAATAACAGCAAACTATTTATGGAGTTAAATAAGTTGATACTAAGTTCATGTGAAAAAATAAACGTCTAAGAATAGACAAGAAAACAATGAAAAAGAAAAACTACAAGGGAGGAATAGCCCTGCCAGATACTAAAACATACAATAAATCCTCTGTAATTAAAATCCTGTGGTACTAATGCTTGATGGACAATTGGCCTGTGGAATAGAAGAGAAAGCCCAATATTAGACCCAAATACATATTAGAATTTATAGTATGATAAAGGTGGCATCTCAAATCACTGCATTTTTAATAAATGTTAGTGGGACAACTGGATAGCCATTTAGAAAAAGATAAAATTAAATCCAATATATCTCACACCGCTACACAAGAATAGCTCCAAATGGATTAGGGATCTAAATGTAAAAAAGGAAACCATAAAATGTCAGAGGAAAACAGGGCTGACTTTCTCTTTAACCCTGGTGTAGGAAATGGCTTTCTAATTATGACTCAGATACTAGAGGTAATAGATAGATGAATTTGACTACATAAAAATTATAAATTTTTTCAATCATCATAAGGGAAGTCAAAAGACAAAGGCCCACCCGGGAGAACATATTCACAACATATACCACAAAGGCTTAATATGCCTGATATACGAAGAACTCCTGAAAATTGAGGGGCAAAGGATCAAAATCCCAATAGAAAAATGGGGAGGGGACTTCACTGGTGGCGCAGTGGTTAAGAATCCGCCTGCCGGGCTTCCCTGGTGGCGCAGTGGTTGAGAGTCCGCCTGCCAATGCAGGGGACACAGGTTCGTGCCCCGGTCCGGGAAGATCCCACACGCCGCGGAGCGGCTGGGCCCGTGAGCCATGGCCGCTGAGCCTGCGCGTCCGGAGCCTGTGCTCTGCAACGGGAGAGGCCACAGCAGTGAGAGGCCCGCGTACCGCAAAAAAAAAAAAAAAGAATCTGCCTGCCGATGCAGGGGGCACGGGTTTGAGCCCTGGTCCAGGAAGATCCCACGTGCTGCAGCGCAACTAAGCCCGTGAGCCAGAACTACTGAGCCCATGTGCCACACTGAAGCACGTGCACCTAGAGCCCGTGCTCTGCACCAAGAGAAGCCAGCACAATGAGAAACCTGCACACCTCAATGAAGAGTAGCCCCTGCTCGCCACAACTAGAGAAAGCCCAGGCACAGCAACGAAGACCCAACGCAGCAAAAATTAAAATATATAAATTAAAAAAAGAAAACCTTTTTAAAAAAATGGGGAAGATACACAAATAGACAATTCACTAAAAGATAAGATTAAAAAAATGATCCTCAAACATATGAAATGATGTGCAGACTCACTCATAATTAGAGAAATGCAAATTAAGACAGCACTGGAATACCATTTCTAACCTATCCAACTGACCAAAATTAAATCATATGACAGCATATTCTTGGCCAAGACTGGAGAAAAAGGCCTCTCATACCTTGTTGGTGGGAATGCACATTGGTACACTCCTTCTGGAGGGGAATTTGGCAACACCTAACAAAACTACATACATATACACTTACCTTGTAACCTAGAAATCCCACTTCTAGGGTAGGTGTATCTTCTGGGTGTATCTGCACCTCCAATTCTTAAGAAAATGTGTGTGCACAAGATTATTCTTTGCAGCCTTGTTTGTAGTTACAAAGTATTGGAAACACCTAAATGTTCATACATAAGAGGGTGGTAGTATTCAACCTTGGTTACTCTACATAATGCAGCAATATGCAATTCTGAAAAAAGAATAAGGAGGAGCTCTATGAATAATTACGGAGTGACTTTCAGGACATACTGTGAAGTGAAATAAACAAAGCCCGAAAGAGCATCTACAGTGCACTGCCCTTCATAGGAGAAGAGGAGACAGATGCTCATTTGTGCAAAAGAAACACAGCAAAGGATAAAGCGGAAACATAAGGGGCTGGTTACCTCGAGCGGGGCGGGGGGGGGGGGGGGAGGCAGAGAGGAGTGTGAAGAGGGTGGTGGGAATGAGGAGGGAGTGACATTTCTCTGGCCCTTACAGCTAGAGTCGTGTTAACACTCCCTTCACAGTCTGTAGTGATGGGCTGTCACTGTGCTTGTGTGATTCCATCACCGTGAACCTTCGATCTGACCTAGTGCGAAAATACTTAACGTTAAGTGTTATGCAGTATAAAAGGGAATTTTCTACTTAACAGCTCTTGTCTAGGAGATATCAGAGCAGAATGCTTGTTTCACTACAACAGTTCTAACCAACAACAATGAGGATTGTTTTAACCAATTCCTTCCTGTCCAGAGCACTGGTTTTTAGCGCTTAATCAGTTTCTCCTTTCTATCCCTTGAAAACCCTGACTTTACATCAGAAGGGTGAACACTGGTTATGTTCTTTTCCCTGGCAAGTTAGTCATTTTGGTTTTGGTGAGTTTTGTTTTTTGTTTTTGTTTATGATTCTGCCTCTGATGGTCTTTGATTTTTGGCAACAGATAAGTGAAATATTTACATAATTTGAGGTGCCCCTATACACTTCTTATCGAAATTTCTCTTATAACCAAGTGTTTTAGCCAAGTTTTGCAAATGTATAAATGAATAATTTGTTTCATCTTCCTTAAATCCCTCTGCATCATCCACAGATGCAGATGATAATGTACCGTGAAATTATCAAAAGACATCAGGCAGAGAGAGGAGCAGGAAATGAGCAGGGGGTGGTTAATTCATTGGCAGCTTCCCAGACCCTGCAGGGTCAACAGTGGATCTGTATCTTTGACTGTGTAAATAAAATCATGGACGCTTTTACCCTTTTTCGATTCATCTTGGACATGTCGTTGATGACTCTGGCATTTCTCATTTCAGGAATGACCATACCCGAAGAAGATGCCGACGTGGGACAAAGCAGTAAATATTGCCTTGTGGCAATTGGAAGACTCCAGGTAAGAAAAAGCTCACAGCCTTTTTGATCTCCAGGGAAGGCTTATTATTGCAAAGAGCAAGAGCCTGTAGGTTTGGATGCCTTTTTCGAACTCCTGTGTCCTCAGTATTGTTGGGTTCTGTGTCTCACCCTGTGGGAGAAGGATGAGGCTGAATCTGGGAGAAGAAGGGGGGCAGGGACTCTGAGCTGCGGGCAGCAGAAGCAAGCTGTCCTTGCTTCACTGAGGGCCTGAGTCAGTCCGTCTCCACATGTGCGCCAGTTACTGCAAAGTTGAGCTCTGCTTACATCACACCCGGGTTTTTAAAATATTTTTTATTGAGTACAGCTGATTTACAATATCATGTTGGTTTCAGGAGTACAGCAAAGCGATTCAGATATATAGAGAAAGATAAATAGAAATATAGATAGATAAACAGATACATAGACAGAGACATAGATAGACGCATAGGCACATAGATAGATATTGGGTTGGCCGAAACGTTCGTTCACGTTTTTCGGAAAAACACGAACGAACGTTTTGGCCAACCCATTGCATAGACAGGTATATCTTTTTCGGATTCTTTTCCATTATAGGTTATGACAAGATACTGAATATAGTTCCTCGTGCTACACAGTAGGACCTTGTTGTTTCACACCCCTGTTTAATCCCCTTGAATGTTGCCCCATCATCTGCAAGATAAAGCACTCACTCATCTTACAGCCCCACCTCCTTCCTCCCCCCTCATGCCCTGTTCCCAAACGACAGCACGCCCTTTCCACAAGCCCACCGTGCACTTCCCCACTGTTGCAGGTGTCCATGGGCTGTTTCTTCTGCCTGGTGTTTCCTTGTTTCCCTTCTTCTCCTTTTACAACTCCTTCTCCTCTTGTTTACTTCCTATTTCGTCATCCTTCAAGATCCAGTGAAATGACTCCTTTATCTGCTTAGTCAAAATGAATCACCCCCTCCTCCCTACACGCCTGGCATTACGTTTATATGTCAGTTCTTCACTGTCTGTGTTCGTATAGTTAGTTGAGGGCAGTCCCCTTCCTTGCAAGCTCCTCAAGGGCAAAAAATGTGTCTTTTTAATCTTTTGAGAATTAGATATGCTGAATAATGTATATAAAGTCCGCTGGCTTCATGCCTGGCACACACAGTAGCCACTCAGTCTTTCTCCTTGTGGCATCGAGGGCCCTCCCCGTACTGATGAAGGGGCCATGACAGATGTAGTTCAGAGGACACTGACCTTTCACATCCCTGGTTTCCTAGGTCTTACCATTTTCAGACAGATGAATAAGCTATTCCATTCACATGTGATAAGCATTGGTTATTCCTTGCAAATGGGGAAGAAAGAACACTTGGGTAAATTCAGTTCACAAATATAGACTTTCCAAATATTTTGACCAGTTCCTTAGACTCATTTCCCATCCTTAGTAATGGGAAGGTGGGGGAAGGGAAGGGTGTTAACATTTCTGAGCACCAGCTGTGTGCCAGGTGTTGTGCCAGGGTTTGACGTGCAGTGTCGCTCTGAATCTCACAACCACCCTATGAGGTTACAACTTCCTAATTCCCAGGGACTGATAAGGAAACGGGCTCAGAAATGTAAAGAAAGTGGTCCACTCTTCCGGTGAGTCCAGGGTGTGGCCAAGGCAGTTTGAAACATTTTAAACTCATTGTACTCATGACCTGGAAGGATCTGTGAAATTAAATCCACATGGGGGAATTCCTTGGTGGCGCAGTGGTTAAGAATCCGCCTGCCAATGCAGGCGACACGGGTTCGAGTCCTCGTCCGGGAAGATCCCACATGCCGCGGAGCAGCTAAGCCCGTGCACCACAACTACTGAGCCTGCGCTCTAGAGCCCGCGAGCCACAAGTGTTGAGCCCACATGCCACAACTACTGAAGCCCGCGCGCCTAGAGCCCGTGCTCCGCAACAAGAGAAGCCACCGTAATAAGCCTGTGCACCGCAACGAAGAGTAGCCCCAGCTCACCGCAACTAGAGAGCCCGTGCGCGGCAACGAAAACCCAACGCAGCCAAAAATAAACAAATTAATTAATTAATTAATTTTTTAAAAAATCCACACGGATTGTTCCCATTCTCTAACTCAGTCTCCATCACCACCTCCCTGTGGATTTCTCCATCCAGGTGACCAGCTCTCCTGTGTGCATGGACATGAGCGGGATGTCGGTGCCAACGGAATTCTTATCCCGGCATAACTCTGACGGGATCATCACATTTGTGGACCCAAGATGCATCAGTGTGATTGGCTACCAACCCCAGGTAGGTGGTTTTGAGCTCATGGCAGTCAGCTAGAGATTTAGTTTTACTTAAAATGCACCTACTTCATTTGTTCGAGATATTGTACATCACAATATAGGGAAACACAGGGTAAAAATCCATCTCCCTACCTGGGTACAGTAATGTCCTTCCAAAGCAAAAAAGAACATTGTATGCCACCGCACTGCTTAAAATTAACTCTCCATTTTTTGTCCTAACCACTTCGTTTAATCTAAATGATTTTTCTCAAACTAGAATTAAGATGCTCTATGAAAAAGAGACTCTCTGATCAATTAAGTTTGATTAACACCAAACGGAAAATCTCCTTAGAAACTTTAAAAGTATATTAGTGTGAAAGATGCTGAAAAGTCTTAAAGATGTTCAATTAATTTTGTCTAACTGCTTGTTTCTCAAATGTATTTGGAACCTCTTTTTACAGGGGGCACATTTTCAAGGCCTTTCTTTAAAAAAAGTCCATGAGAAACACAGAAGTCATAAGAAACACCAAAAGGCCGGAGAGATTGTTCCAAATTAAGATAAACCAAAGAGATACAATAATAATATTAATGTAAGAGCCTTAATTGGGTCCTCAGCCTGAAGACTTATAAAGGACATTTGGGAGGAAATGTTAATATGTGTGGAATAATGGGTGATTTTATCAAATAACTATTGATTTTTTTTAGGCATAATATGGTATATTATGGATTTGTGAGATGGTGTCATTTTTATGAGATACATATTTCAGGGGAAGTGTCATGATTTCTGCTAATTATTTTCAAATGATTCAACAAAAAATTTTAAAATATATGTGTATATGAAAGATATTTCATTTCTATATATTTTATGTTTCACTTATATATTTATGTTTACATATATATGAAAGAAAGAGGAAAATGCAAATGTGGCAAAATATTGACAATTGATGAATCAAGCTAAACAACACACAGGTGTTTATTATACCACCCTTTCAACTTTTCTGTAGATTTAAATTTTCAAAATAAAAAGCATTTGAACAAAAAAGAAAGAAAAAAAAGGAACAAAGTTTGGGATATGTTGATATGGGTATTTTAATTATATATATATTTTTATAAATTTGTTTATTTTATTTATTTTTGGCTGAATTGGGTCTTTGTTGCTGCACGCGGGCTTTCTCTAGTTGCGGCAAGCGGGAGATACTCTTTGTTGCAGTGTGCGGGCTCATTGCGGTGGCTTCTCTTGTTGCAGAGCACAGGCTCTAGGCACGTGTGCTTCAGTAGTTGTGGCACACAGGCCCAGTAGTTATGGCTCACAGGCTTAGTTGCTCCGTGGCATGTGGGATCTTCCCGGACGAGGGCTCGAACCCGTGTCCCCTGCATTGGCAGGCAGATTCTTAACCACTGTGCCACCAGGGAAGTCCCCCATGTAGATTTAATTTCACAGCTCCTTCCAGGTCATGAGTACAATGCGTCTAAAATGTTTCAAACTGCCTTGGCCACACCCTGGACTCACCGGAAGAGTGGACCAGTTTCTTTACATTTCTGAGCCCCAGTTTCCTTATCAGCCACCAGGGAAGCCCACATATATATTTTAGAACAGACCAAATTGAAATATTGGAACCATTCATATAATTCTACATCTCTAGGTTGATGGCAAACTTCAGATTTTGGATTGGAATGATGGGGAAAATTCATCTGTTTCCAAAATCACCATAACCTCTGATGGCCCTCTGTTTCCAGCCAGATCCATTTATCCGCTGGCACCTTCCATGGGCATCTAGATGCTTTTTGGCACACAGATAAGACTTCCTTTCCACCATCAGTGTCCGCTCCCACTGAGGCCATTTGCGGATTTGGGTTCTGATCGATGACTTAGTTTAAATCCTTTGCCATTTAAGGCACTTCCAGCTGGACCACTTTCCTACAACCGCCTTTTGACGGTTTATCTTTTTATAGTTGGTTTCATTGCAAAACACTTTTGTTTGGGGTTAATGCTGGGTCCTTTGAATAAAACATAGAGGAGCAAAGGTAGGTAGTAAACAGGCTTTTAGCAAGTACAGTTATTTTATGATAACAGCATTTCTCCAGGCACGAGAGAGCTGCAGTTTCCCCATTTAAACAATTCCAGTTTTCATAGGCAACACATCTGTCCTCATGCTATCATTTGCGTTCTTTTTGTTTATTAAAATGTTTATTACAGTTTGCCTGTGCAGTTTGCCTCTCCAAGGCAAACAAAAATAAAATTGCATTTTGAAGCCGCTGCTCTAATGCCTTAGCACAATTAGAAGTCGGTGTTGAACATGCCGAGAGGACTGAGGATAGCGTACCAGACGCCAGCTCCATGATTGCTCAAAGAGAAAATTTGCATCCACTTCTTTTCCCCTATTGATGGTGTGAGCTAAAGGGTTGAAGGGGGTGTATGTGAGCGCTCTTGTCTAACGGTGAGATATAAAAAATGAAATGTGGGATTGGAGATGATTAAAGCTTGTCTCTTTATTTAGGATCTTCTAGGAAAGGACATTTTGGAATTCTGCCACTCTGAGGACCAGAGCCATCTGCGGGAGAGCTTTCAGCAGGTACCATCAGTGCTCATTTACAGGTGACGTAGAAGCCGGCTACACACGGATGTAGTCCTTCGATGTGCCAGGCAGGCCAAGCAGGGTCCCACCGAAGGCATCAGTCAGGGCCCCTGCCGTGAAGGGGCTCACAGTCCAGCGGGGACGGCAGACCATCAGGAAGGAATTTCTGTTCGTGGGAGAAGAGCAGAGGAGGGAGAGGTTGACAGTGTGGGGAAGAGGCCGGAACAGTCTCCGAGGGGAGGCAACAATTGGGATGGGTCTTAAAAGATGAGCAGAGAAGAAACGACATTCTAGACTGAGGGGCCAGCACCTGAGATGCAAAAGAGCATGGCTTTTGGGGCGAGTTATGAGTAGTTCCTCACGGCTGGAGTGACCCTGGCCGGCTTGTGGGGAGGAGGTGGGCAGTGATCAAAGATGAGGCCGGTGAGGCCAAGTTCTGAAGGGCCTCACGTGCCATTGCGAGGTGCTTAAATCCTCTCCTGAGTCGTTTAAGTGCGGATTCCCTTGAGGATTTGAAGTGGAGCAGTGTTTTTGAAAAACAATTTTGGCAGCCCAGGTATGCAGAAGAGACAAGGGTACGAAATAACTGGAACAAAAGACAAATTGGGAGCCTGCTTCAGTCGCCCAGGTGAGAGGCGGTGAGACCTGAAATGGGGTAGGAGCAGCAGAGGAGGCGGTTGTGGGGTTAGTGATGCTTTGGATAGAGACAGTGAAGGAGAGAGAAGGGTTGAGGATGACCGTGAGGGTCTGAGAGGAAGGCCACACTACTGACTGCATCCCGAGCAGCATTATGACCAGCTGCTGTTTATTGAGCACCTACTACGTGCCAGGCGCTATGGAAATCCCTTTCGCACACACTGCTTTCCTGAATCTTCACGACAGTCACGGGAGATGGGCATTATTATCTTCATGCTACAGGTGAGTCAAGTGAAGCTCAGTGAAGGAAGAGCACCTTAGGGCAGGCTTCTCACTGAGGACCTGCCACCTCCTGAGCCCGGGTCCACCTGGGAGGAGAGAGAGAGAGCCAGTTTCACAAAGGGCTCCGGCGACTCGCTTCAGCCCCCACAAAGAAAAGGACGGGTAATGTTACAGCAGAGGGGCCTTTAAATGACTTTTTAAGAGGGAATAATAGTTCGTCATTCATCTGAGAGAATAAGTCCTTGACATTCTGCTTTACAAGTGTTTCAGAATGAGGGCCTCTGACAGCTGAGCTCTCCTATTAAAGGCCTGGGTATGTCTGCACAAATAGATCTAGTGCTCCAATTACACGCCTCCTGCGCACGCAGATCGCGTAACCCCTCCTGCGCGCTCCGCTCTGTTCTTCCCAAACATCACCAGCTCCTGGTTTTCTTTCCACCTGTCAGACTGCTTTGTTGTCCCTCTTCTGCCTGCGTCTCCAAGCCATGATGCCCTAGGGCTCCGTTACTGACCTTCTCTCCTTCTCTCTAATATCCCCCAGGCGATTTTTTTTCATTAAAAAAAATGTTACTGGAGTATAGTTGATTTATAATGTTGTGTTAGTTTCAGGTGTACAGCAAAGTGATTCAGTTATACGTATACATGTATCCATTCTTTTTCAGATTCTTTTTCAGATAGGTTATTACAGAATACTGAGTAGAGTTCCCTGTGCTATATAGTAGGTTCTTTTTTTTTTTCTGGTGCTCGGGCCTCTCACTGCTGTGGCCTCCCCCGCCGCAGAGCACAGGCTCTGGACGCACAGGCCCAGCGGCCACGGCTCACAGGCCTAGCCACTCTGCGGCGTGTGGGATCCCCCTGGACCGGGGCACAAACCCGCGTCCCCTGCATCGGCAGGCGGACTCTCAACCACTGCGCCACCAGGGAAGCCCTATAGTAGGTTCTTGTTGGTTATCTATTTTATATACAGTAGTGTGCGTATGTTAATCCCAAGCTCTTAATTTATCCCTCCCACCCCCAGTGGTTCCCCTTTAGTCACCATAAGTTTGTTTTCAAAATCTGTGAGTCTGTTTCTGTTTTGTACATAGGACAAATACCGGTATGATATCACTCATAGGCAGAATCTAATTTTTTTTAATGATATAAATGAACTTATTTACAAAACAGAAACAGACTCTCCCAGGCGATTTTATCCACTGGATGACTTCAGTCCAGACCATCGCCTGCGGATATATAGGCACCTACCCCACCCTTGCACTCAAATGCCCATTAACCTTCAAATATAGAACGCTCGATTCTCTTCTCACAGCCCACAGTCTCCCTTGCACCACTGTCTTTCTGGTTGCAAAGGCCAGAAACCAAGAAACCAAGTCTTCACTCCTCCCTTGATCTCCCTCCACACATCCAGGCCATCGAGTGCCCCTGTTACACCTCAAGAGACACCCGTAACCCGCCCCGTTCTCCCTCTCTTCGCTCCTACTGACCTTGCCTAGGCCACCCGTCCATATCTCTCATTTTGACTTTTGCAGCAGCTCCCTGGCTGGTCTGCCTGCTTTTACTCTCGTCCCAGGCCAAACCATTCTGAAAACGTAAATTAGATTTTGCCACATCTTTACCTAAAAAGTGCCGACGGCTCTCCCATGCACCTAGAAGCAGGTCCAAGCCCCTTACTCACCACGGATGCAGGAACCTCGCCCTGCGTGTCTCATCCGCATGTGTTCACTACACATGGGCCACCCTGGCCTTCTTTTGGTTCCCTGAACACATTATGCTTTCTCCCACCTCAGGGCCTTTGCACGTGTTTCCTCTGACCCTCACTCTTCACGTGACTGACACCTCTTAGCTTTTAGGTTTTAACTCCTGTCACCTCAGAGACCCCATCAGTGACTACCCTAGCTGAGAAAGATCCCCTAATCTCCTTCTCAGTCCCTCGTTTTTCCTCCACAGCAACTATTCCAGTTTTCAATTGTTTTCTTTGTCCATTGATTTCCTTTTTCTTTTTTTTCTGTCTCCTCTACTAAAACATAAGCTCCCTGTGGGCACGCTCCACATCTGTGCTTTTCACCATCGTCTCCACCGCTGGCTATGGTGTTTGCACGTGACTGCTCTTCATAAAGTAGGCTAAATGGACCATCACCCACAGCAGGTGACTTTCAGTTTGGAAAAAATGGGAAATCAGAATGGTTAAACATTCAATAAACACTGCTATAGTATATCTCTTATGCCACCTTTGCTACATATGTGGAAATTATTATAAACTGTGTGGTCTAGCATCGTCCTCTTTGGACTGGGTTGGCTTCATTTTCATATGGAAATGAAGCTCTAACAGTGATGGGAGACCCCCCACCCCAGTCACTGTTGGTAACCAGCCAGACCCTTTGTCATACATTATCCTGTATGATCCTCAATCCTTCACAGTATATTATCACCCCCACGTTTTTGCAGTGGAAACCAGGACTCAGAGAGGTTCAGTCACCTGCCCCGAGTCACACAGCAAAGCAATAACAGATCTAGGGCTGGAGCCTGCCTCCTTCCAAAGCATCCCCATCACCAAAGCCCCACACCGGCCTCACCATCTGACAGCACCCCTGAGATTTTAAAAGAAAAAGAAGGAATTTAACATCGATCCCACGCTGGTATCTGGCTTAAGTAACCCTCGCTCTGAGAGCAGCCACCTCATTCCTCAGGCAGGAGGCAAAGCCAAAGCAACCACGCCCTAGAGCCGGCAGCCAGGGCAGGTCACAGGGCTCAGCGGGCAGCAGGCAGCAGCCACAGGGACATCCTGGGGAGCGCCAGGCCTGGGCCCCTCGCTTGTGTTCTTTGGGTTCTAGCCACCAGTGGTCGGGGTGAGGGACAAATGTTGATAAAGGGAAGCGGCTTGTTTTTGCAAAAGCACGGAGGAGGCTGTGTCAGTTCGGAGTCAGCCCTCGAACTCTGGATTTAAACAAAAGTATTTGAATGGCCCTGACATGCGACCTTAGAGTGGGATCGAGTTTGTGAGGAATACTGAGGTTGGCTTGTGAGGTTGGCTGGGAATCCTGAGCTCGCTCTGGTGTCTGCTCTTGGATTCCCTCTCTGGATCCCAGCTGACCTAGAAGTCAGATGAAAGAGTAGAACCCAGTGAGATTTAAGACAGGTTCCTTCTTCTCTCTGCTCAGATGCCTTCAGTGGTGACCGTGGTAGCAGTGGTGGTGGTGATGAGTAAGGCTGTTCTCAGGAAGAGCTGAGCTAGGCTGGGTTTATGCCTGGCCTTTGTGATCTAGGACACTAGCATCGCACCTGAATGAGGCGCAGTTGAACGTACCAGCCTGGCCTCCAGGCCTGGACTGTGATACCCACACTGCCTTAACGTGCCTAGTCTCATCCCCCATCGCACCTCAGGTCTCCCCGCCCCCAAACATCTGCTCACGCTGCGCCTTCTGCCAGGAGAGCCCTCCCCAGAAGGCGCAGCGTGTTCACTTGCCAACATTTTACCCAAACCCGTCTCCCTCCAGGAACCCTTTCTGGATCCTGAGAAAGGCTGTCTCCTCGACTTGCTGGTAACCTGATCTTGATCTCAGGTGGCCTCGGCCTGCAGCAGCTTGAAGCAGGGCTTCCGGTTCCCGGCCAGAGATTGAGGTCAGGTCACGGCAGTGAGAGCACCAAATCCTAGCCACTAGACCAGTGGCCAGTGACAAGGCCCTGGCCCTTCAACTTTGCAGAAAAGAATCCCACAAAGACAGAAAGCAGTGAAACAAGTAAAATGTTCATTAGGAAAAAGAATATGTGTGGATAGACACACGGGCGGGCTCAGAGAGAGAATCACTTATAGGGGGCATTTCTTCCCGTTTCCTTTGTCCAGTCACCTTGCTTTGCCCGGTTCTGAGTCCATATTTGATTTATCTCAGGGTCCTCCCATGTGTGCGCATCTCTTAGCCAAGGTGGATTCTAGTGAAGAGGCCTACGGGTAGGTTGACATCACCTACTACGGGGTGGCTCCCCTTTCCTTTTTGACCTCCAAGGAGCCTTTCTGCACATGTGTAGTCGGGAAGGTCTCCTTGACTTCGAGGATGAGGAATATGTGGTCTTTTATCTCTTATCTGGGTGGGGCCCAGCTCGTCTCTCGCTCCTGCAATTTTGGAGTGTCTGCCCACAGCGGGGCAAACTCCAGCCGCTGAGCCTGGGACCCATCTATCTCCTGCCTCAATCTTATGTTTCTGTAGTGGTATTTGCTCTCTCTGAGTTACAGTTACCCATGCACCTGCCCTGCCTGTGCTAGGTGAGAAGCTCTTTGGGGACAAGTGTTCTGTCTCAGCTATAGTGATTCAAGAAAAGACAAGGGGCACAGGGGTCAGGTAGACCTGGGATCCCATCCTGTCTCTGCCCTTCCTTAGTCATAAGGCTTTGGCAGGATAGTTAACTCCTTTGAGGCTTAGTTTCCAGTTATACAAAATACTGCTGTGAGGATTGCGTGAGGTAACACGCACAAGATGCTTGCCCGTCGGCCCCGAGGCGGGTGCAGGGCTGCACTCCCTCCCCCGGCTCTTTAACCACAACTCCAAGGGCGGAGCTTGCACACGCCGTGCCTTGGGAGTGTTTGTCACATGGAGTTAAAAAATTTCACACCATCTCAGGCATCCTGCTTAGAGGAAACATGAAAAGGTTCCATCCGCGAGCTTCAGAGCGTGGAAGACGTGGTCTCACGACGGGGGCGCTGCCTGTGTCCTGTGTGCTTTGTGCAGACTCAGAGGAGGACCCCTCAGAACATCGACCTGAGGGGCGCATGGCCTTGACCTCTGGCCAGCTTCCTGTGGGGGCTGCAGGCCGGCTGGCAGGCACCCCCGAGCGCCCGGCCTGGCCTCGCCACACGGCTAGGCTTCCTCACGTGAGGTGTCAGGAAGAGTCTCCCCTCCTTGCGCTTTTGGTCTGGTTTCTTTATCACGTGGACTTTCCCACCAGGGAGCCCAGCACCCTCAGGTTTCATCTCATCCTTCTCCCCAGGGGTGGTGCAGAGAGAGGATGGCCGCCCCGGCTGCATCAGCCCAGGGCACAGGGTCAAAGACGCATCAGGTCGGCTCAGGAAATGTGCTGGAGGGGCCTGCTCTGTGCCGGGCCCTGGGCTGAGGGTGGGGGAGACTCGGTGACCGAAGGGTCCCTGCCCCCAGACTGGTTACGGACGTCCAACCTGGAATACAGCACAAGTGCCTCCCCGACCCCTAGGACCAGGTCCCCATTCTCATCTCTGGTCACACTATGGTCTGCAGTCGGGCCGGCCTGTTGCCCAGCGTCCCGAAGGCCAGGAGGGGGCGCTCCTGTTTGCCTTGCTTTGTCCTGGGTGCGTGAGCACAGCCAGGCCCAGACGCACCAGCCATCTGTGTCCTTCCTCCTCGTGTTCCTGCTTCAGCCGAGAACTGCCCCTGAGAACGGCTGCTTTCTGCACCTGCGCCCGCCCGCCTCCGCCTCTCCGGGTTTCTGTGTGTTATAGATCGTGTGTGTCTGCACAGAGCAGGACAGCCAGCCGTGTGTCCGCTGAAACGCGCTTGTGGTTGGGAAGCAAGATCTTGGTTCCTGTCCCAGCTTTTCCACCAAAGTTGTCCGATCTTGGGCAACTTATTTTATTTCTGTGACACTCAGCGTTATCCTCTGTAAATAGTAAAGCCCACCTCACCTAGTTCTTGTGAGGGTTTACATTTGGAAGTATTCTGGAAACCATACTGCAACATAAAAGAAGTCGTAGAGGGACTTCCCCGGCAGTCCAGTGATTAAGACTCCACGCTTCCACTGCAGGGAGCACGGGTTCGATCCCTGGTCAGGGAACTAAGATCCTTCGTGCCACACAGCACAGCCAAAAAAAAAAAAAAAAGGCGGGGGGGTAATAATAGATACATGCATACAAAGAGATAATGCATAGAAATTAGTTATTTTATTTTATCTCCTCCCAGAGAGTATATTTAATCCAATCTACAATGTTAAACAGCGTTTAAGAATTTCTTAATGAGAGGTATGAATACAATGTCACGACATAGCTGAGTATGAGAGCCTTACTTCACGGGAGCACTGTCACCAAACCCAGAGCGCCCTAGCAGCCAAGGCAAAAAGGGAAACCCTCCAGCTTACAGAGTTCTCATGATCTCATTTGTAAACGCTGAAACGTTCTGATATCAAATGGGCATTGACTAGTTGGTTTCTCACACGGTGGCGACAGAACAACCTAAATGCAGTGCCCGGCCTCACGGGGGAAGTGGACAGAGGGCTCCCGTCAGGTGACCGCTCTCTCCCACCCCCACCCTCCCTCCGTGCCTGTCTTTGGCTACGATGCTCCTGTCCTGAGCTCCCGCTGGCTGCCTCCCCCTCCTCTGTCTGGCACCATCCTTCCTCCTGCTGACTTCCTTCTCCAAATGTTTGCTCAGGTGGTGAAGCTGAAAGGCCAAGTGCTGTCGGTCATGTATCGATTCCGCACCAAGAACCGGGAGTGGGTGTTAATCCGCACCAGCAGCTTCACCTTCCAGAACCCCTATTCTGATGAGATCGAGTACATCATCTGCACCAACACCAATGTCAAGTACGTACCTTCCCCTCCCGGGACCCCCTTCTCAATTCCCTCCTGAGGTGTGAGACCCCAGCGCTGAGCGATGACCCCCGTGGCCCTCCCGCTCCGTCAGCACAGTCGGTTCGAGGTGCTCTGGTTTCCCATGCTGTTTTCTCTGCCGAGCGCAGCAGGGCAGAGCTGGGGGCTTCCTCGTGCCTCCGCCGTGTACCTGCTGCCTGACCTGGTTTCGTGGTCCTGCTGAAGCCGGGGGCAGAGGAGTGAGGCTGAGCCTCTTGGCAGCGCTAGGGTGTCGGGGCAGGCGGCGTGGGGGTGGACGCGCCCGGGACACGTGGTTTCTCTTCTGCCTGATCACTGGCGCCGTCCTCCCAAGATCTTTGCTGGCGTCACCACCGCTGTGTCCCACGCATGTTAACACACAGACCCGAGCTCCGGTCTTGGCCCCCTGACTTCCCAGCCATGTGATCTTGACTGCTGTGTCCCCTCATTCCTCACGTGTGCAAGGGGTGATAACACCTCCCTCTCAGGTTCCCGTGAGGATTAGATGAGGTCTGGCTCCTAGATACAGGCGGGTCATGCCTCCTCTCCGGACTTCCTCTCGAGGAAATAGAAGTCCAGAGAACCAACAGGAACAAAGGCAAAATGATGTTGAGGTGTGTGGCAGGAATGGCAGCCTTCAGGGGCATGCGATGAGCTGACTGGTGAAACTGTCACCGTGGCTCCCCGTACCGGTCAGTGCACTGCCGTCCTCCACTTTCCCAGGTCCGACACTGAGTCCGTGGAGTCTGTTCCCACCCTGGCCACCTCCCATCCTCATCTGCTAACAGCCCCCCCGGGCACTGATGCCTCCGGGCACTCACTGTGACCTCCTGGCCTCCCTCAGGGCTCTCCGTTGCCATATCCCAGCTCCCTGGGTTTGGGGGTTCCCATCTGCGTCCCACAAAGCAGCCTCCTTTCCAGGCAGCACCCTCAGTGTCTCGGCTTTGGCCCAACTCCTGGGCCACAAGGCACAGAGCTTGACAGGTGGGTCCACACAAGATCCCTCAGAGGACAGGTGACCTGGGTTTCAATCCCAGCTCCCACCTGGGCAAGTCACCTGCTCTTCTGAAGCCTCAGTTGCTCATCTGTAAAATGGGGAGAATAACAGAACACCGCCCCCCCCGCCTCGGATCCTGCGCATAGACGGTGTGTGTGAATCGCCCTGGCGGAGTAGCAGCCCTGGGCGGTGGGGTCTGCAGCAGTCAGCACTGATGCTCTGGAGGTGGCGGCAACCCCTCTGCCACCTGCCGCGGCTGCTCGGGTTTCTTGGCTTGTTCTCTACGGGCTGCCCTAGATCCGCTAAGTGCGCGCTTCCTTCGAACCCTGCGCACATCGTGTTGCCTTCCAGCGAACAGAGAAGCCAGGGCCCTCCGCGTTCATGTGGGGGTCTGTCTCCATCCCCTCCACTCCTGCTCTGCTGGCTTCTCCCTCCAAGGCCAAGCCCTCCATTTGCTTTCTAGCTCCCAGTGCATCCTCTGTGTCCCGTGGCCCCTGGGTTCTCGTCCAGTCCCGCCACAGCCTCCCTCCCAGGCCCTCACCTAGCCACGTGGCTTCCTGATCTTGGAAAAACCCTGTCTTGCCAATCCTCCTTGCTTTCCTCCCAGCTGGCCCTGCCACCTGTCTGTACTGGAGCCCCCTCACCATGCATCTCTTCTTGACCCCCGAGAGCCTGGCTGTGGCACCCAGCTCCGCTAACTTGCTTTCCCAGCAGCCACCAGGGACCCCATCAATAACTCGTTCTCAGTGGTCATTCTTCCCAGACTGTCTGGCCAACTCCTCTTTTTGTCTTTTCCTTTTTTTATTTTAATATAAATTAATTTATATATTTATTTATTTTGGGCTGTGTTGGGTCTTTGTTGCTACGCGTGGGCTTTCTCTAGTTGCGGCGAGCAGGGGCTGCTCTTTATTGCGGTGCACGGGCTTCTCATTGTCGTGGCTTTCCTTGTTGCAGAGCGCAGGCTCTAGGCTCATGGGCTTCAGTAGTTGTGGCTCGCAGGCTCTAGAGTGCAGGCTCAGTAGTTGTGGCGCATGGGCTCCGTAGTTGTGGCTCGTGGGCTCTAGAGCACAGGCTCAGGAGTTGTGGTGCATGGGCTCAGTAGTTGTGGCTCGCGGGCTCTAGAGCACAGGCTCAGGAGTTGTGGTGCATGGGCTCAGTAGTTGTGGCTCAATGGCTCTAGAACGCAGGCTCAGGAGTTGTGGCACATGGGCTCAGTAGTTGTGGCTCGCGGGCTGTAGAGTGCAGGCTCTGGAGTTGTGGCGCATGGGCTCAGTAGTTGTGGCTCACGGGCTCTAGAGCGCAGGCTCAGTAGTTGTGGCGCATGGGCTTCGTTGCTCTGTGGCATGTGGGATCTTCCCGCACCAGGGCTCGAACCCAACTCCCCTGAATTGGCAGGCAGATTCTTAACCACTGCACCACCAGGGAAGTCCCGACTCCTCTTTCTTTACATCTTATCCCTCGGCTTACTTGATTCTGATTCTTCTTACACCTCCATATTCTAGTCAGGACTTTGCTGGTGGTGAGAATAACAGGGGGAAATATAGCTGTAGATCCAGGTATGCAAAAAGATAATGCCATTATGTTTTAATAACTGACTTTGTCTAGTCACTGCTTGGTAAACTCAGTCAAATGGAGGGAATTTTGCTTCTCCCACTTCCCCCGACCTGGGCAGGAGAGAGAGCCGAGCGGCACCCGCTAGTGCCAGGCCTATGTCCCGCCCTGGCCTTGGGGAAAATGGTGAATCTCAAGAAACAGGAGGAAGAGTCAGACGGGCAGGGCTCAGGATCCCATGGCTCCTTCTTCATTCCACAGAGGGGATGACACAGGCCTGACCTCCAGGAGCTCCTAGGATGAAGGTAACAGGTGTGCTCATTGGCCTGGAGCCAGGGACGGGCAGTGGGAGCCCCGGGGGACGAGGCTGAAGCGAGCGAGAGAGCAACAGACCTGCTCGGCATCTGTTCAAGCCACAGCTCACCTGCAGGCTCCCCCTGCCTGTCCCGGCCCCTCTCCAGCCCCGCCAGCTGCCTGTGCCCGAAGCCGTGGAAACGGGCAGGCCGGCCACGCATTCTGAGCCGTGGGCACTCTCCTAGAACGTTCACTCTCTTTTTTTTTTTTTGTGGTACGCGGGCCTCTCACTGCTGTGGCCTCTCCCGTTGCAGAGCACAGGCTCTGGACGCGCAGGCTCAGCGGCCATGGCTCACGGGCCCAGCCGCTCCGCGGCATGTGGGATCTTCCCGGACCGGGGCACGAACCCGTGTCCCCTGCATCGGCAGGCGGGCTCTCAACCGCTGCGCCACCAGGGAAGCCCCCACCCTCTTGATGCCCACCTGTTGACTGGCTCTTAGCGCAAGGTGCCTCCTGCTATGATCCTGTCCCTCTTCTCTTCCATTCATCCCTGCCTGCCTCCCTGCCCCACGCCCGCCGCGTGTGTAGCGCCTGATGTCTGTGGCTTGCTGCGAGAGAACCTCTGAGGGTGTGGCAGGAACAGCCCACCAGTCACTGAGCCCGCTCAAGTGCGGGCCTCCCTCTGCAGTGGGGAGCACGGTCCCAGGCTGGGGGCCGGGCAGAGTCCTCTAGACCCAGGGCAGAAGAACAGACTGAAGCTCCCTTTTCGGGGGTTTTGGTAGTTTTACCCTTTTCACCATTCATTCACTTCTAACATGAATACGGGCTTCAGCCGTCACGGTCGCCTGCCTTGTTGCGACTCAGTTCAGCGCAGTGGGTAGTCGCTGAGCACTGTGCCAGGCGTCCAGTAAACTCAGGACGCCTCTGTTCTGGTCTCTGCACCACCACCACCCCGCCCCCCCGGAAGGCTCCCATCACGTGGAGAGCGTGAGAAGTAGGCAGCAGGAGGGAGGGACAGGTAAAAACGCCATCACGAGGGCACAGGGGAGACAGAGAATTCACGCTTCCACACAGGGCCTCCGAGAAAGCATCCCCAGCAGGTAGCGCTACAGCGGAGCCTGGAAGGAAAGAGAAGCCCTTCCTCCTAAAAGCCGTCACAGGCAGAGGTTTTGATTACTTCCTGGAAGTCAGACATCGTTGACAAAACAGAACATTCTGTCCCCGGGGGTGTCCCTACATCTCTTCTCAGGACGATTGCTCCTGGCAGCTCACTGAGGTTAGATGGGGTGACGATGTCCCTCAGCACATGGCCTCACACCAGAGGCCTGAACTGTTGTCTGCTGGACCAAAAGGTCTTCAGTGGGTAAAGATGGTAGGAAATGTTTACTGTGAACAGTAGAGGGCAGTGACAACTGTCACGAGAACTGTCCGCCCTGCTTCACATTTGTGGCTAAACGTCGCCAGCAGTAGGCAGACTCGTTATGCAGAGGTCCTTACGTGCTCTGTGCTGGCAGGGCGGGGGGGGGGGGGGGGGGGGTGGTTGCAACCCCAGTTGCATTCAGGCAGGAGCATCGGAAAGAAACTCCCCAGGGAAATGGAGTGTTAATGGTCAGCATTTGAAGCTGCCGAAAAGAAGACCTCTTTGTCACCCTTGCCTATTTTCCTGGTACGTTGATGGAGGAAAATGGAGCAAAGTCCAGAAAACACAGACTCCCATTTCATGCACTGGTGGCACAACTTTGAGACGTGCCCACGTCTTAGGGTCTAGTGATCGACACCGTTTCAGGTAGACAAGCCGTGGGCGTCTCGGAGCAGGAGTCATTCGCGCGACCCAGGTGCTGTGCTTTCCTCAGCGGGGACGGAAGGCAGCCCTTTGCCTCTGCTGGGTCTGAGCCCTGTTTGTGCGACAGCCCCTTGCAAAGTCACTGTGGGTCTTCATAACCACAGCTGCGTGTTGTGCCCGTGTGTGTGTGTCCTTGAAACTCCACCGCGCCCGTAGTCACAGTGGGCGTCTCAGGGCCCGCCGTCCAACCCCACGTCTTCAGGGACGGCTGTCTCGGGCCCAGCCCACCTGGCCGGTAGTTGGCAGGATGTGGGAGCAGGGAGTAAAAGGAAGCAAAGAAGACCTACAAGGAAGGTGTCATTCCTGGTCTCTGCAGAACTTAGAGAAGGGGAAGGGGCCAAAACACCCAGCCACCAAGCCCCATCCTGGGACTTGTCTTGGGTCCTGCCCTCTCATCCGCCTGCAACAGACAACCTGGCAGAGAACCGGCCCCCAGGTTCCGTCTGGGGTCCTCTCTGGCCCTCCTTCTCCTCCTCTGCCCCTTCTCCGATGACCCCATCCAGGCCTTTGCCATCTCCTGGGTGAGCATCCGTCCTCCTTCCTGACCGGTTCCTCCTGCCTTCCATCCGGCCCCAGACGCCATCTCTCTAAAGCCACACTCACACTGCGCCCTGTCCCTGATCAGAACAGTTCCAAAGCCCTTGACAGGCACCCGGAGTCCTTCACAATGGGCACGCAGACGGCACTCGGTCAATGGTGGGTATTATTCGCCTCGCTCTGGCCAGCTGAGCTTGCCCAGCCCCTAGATGGCTCCAAGCTGGATTCCAGTTCCACCCAGGGGTGCGACCACACGCTGCCCCCGGAGGCCCCCCTAATGGCTGGTTGCTCACTTACTCAGGCTGAGTAAAAGCCTCCATTCTGGGAGCGTCAGAGATAAACTGACAGCATCTGCCCAACATCCTGCGCCTTCCCGTGCAGGGAGGCCACACGGACAGGAAGCCTGGGCTTGATGGTTTCTAATCATCAGCTCTAGTCCCCCAGCTAATGGACAGGGGGCAGGGGGCAGCGGTCGGGGGCAGTGGGAGCCCGGTTCCCTCAGGTCCCTCCCGTGCACTGTCAGCCAGCTTGCAGCCGAGCTGCCGTTTGTCTCCCTCTCTGGAATTTGCAAGCACACCAAGGTTTATTTTTATTCCGTTGCCGTGAAATGTCGGAGAAATCTCCTTTGGCTTCTTCTCAGGATGGGGCGGCCTGCAGGTCAGCATTTCTTCCCCATGCACTCGGCTACGGAAGCGGAAACCAAAGGCCGGGACAGAGAATCTGATGTCCGGACCACAGGGGGAGTGAGGTTGGCATCCTTGGGATTTGCCAGCCAAGCCCGAGACTTTATTTTCCTTCTACGGTGAAAGTTGCTTTCTGTGGTCTCAAAGCCCCCAGAGCAACAGAGCTGAGAACAAACTCCCATCGTAACACCTCAGGCCCTGACCACACTTCTGTGCAAATTAGAAGCCCATCTTCCCTGCATCGCAGACCAGCCCCAGAGTACACAGCAGGGTGAGTGGAGAGGTCTGGGTTTCTGCCCTGTTCACCCCACGGACAGGCCCCAGGCACAGCAGCACAACTGCCCACTCACCAAGATTCTGTGCTTGGACTGGACACCAAGGCTGAGCCACAAGGTAGGAGTGGTCATTATTTCTTGGAAAAATGCTTGTGGGTTGAAGGTTGGGCCCTGGGAAACTTGTGAAAGGAAGAAAGGGTGGTCCACGGATTCCCACCATGAAGGGGAGTTCACTGCTCCAAAAATCCCAAAGCACAGGTCTTTTTTTCTCTCCCACCTGGTGGCTCAAGGTGCTGTCTTGTGGGGCCCACAGCTCTGGAATGGGAGGCGTGACATGATGGTTCCTGTTACACCTGTGGGACAGAGTGCGGGGTCTGCAACCAGACAGACTTGGCTTTGAGTCCTGTGTGCACCACGCAGAGCTGTGTCACTGAGCCTCAGTTTCTTTATCTGTAAAATGGGACTTTTGCAGAGATGTGAAAACAGTAGCGAAGTACTGGCTCTGGGTACTACACTCAGATTTTAGAGGCCTTGCAAATGAAAGATGAGGGTGCCTTCAAGATGTAAATCAAAATAAAAGAAAACAAAACTGTCAAGCAAGAATAAGAAAATATAGAAAGCTGTGATTTTTCTATTGATGATTATATCGATTCTTTAAAATGTTTTTGAAATATCTCTTTTTTTGAAAATTATTTTTAGTGCTCCTGTTTCCTGGTGTTACAAGCATAGGCTTAGGCTGCCCGGTGGGCAGTCTCAGGATGCTGGTTTTATTGTTAACCTTTTCCCTGGGCTCTCACACCAAGGTGGGAAGACACACTGTGTGCTCAGACAGAACCTCATTCTTCCCGTGTCGTGGCCTTAACTCAGCATACCGCAATTGCTTGCCACCTTGTCTGTTTTCCTCTGGAGGTCGTCAGCTGCCCAAGGGCAGAGACCACATAGGTTCTGAATCATCATTCTCTCTCCAGTGCCTGGCACAGGGCTTGGCGTAGATATTTCAGCACACTTCACTGAAGACATGGCTCACCCGGGCTTAGTTCCAAATAAACTATTCACTGGGTCCTCCAACTGGGGTCCTTTTCTAGGATGTCTTCCCTTACAGGGGACACACACGCCAGGGGCACCAAGTGAAAGGCACGGCTGGAGGAGTGAATAGTGTTCGGACCGTACATCTCTGAATGCTGAGAAAAAGAGTTGAGAAGCACAATTCAAGTTATTCTGTGTTTCTCCAGGGCAGAATTGGAACTCAAACTGGGAGTTGTAGGAAGGTAGATTTGGGCTGTTTTGGGGACAGACTTTTTATATCGTTTCTGTCTACAAATGGAGTAGCAAGCTCCCCAGGACAGTGGCGGTCGGGCAGAGACTGGCCAGTGGCCCATCTGAGATGATGTATCAGTACTAGGGACTGCTCTAGCTGGGGAGCTGGGGACCAGATCCCCTCTGTTCTTTCCGTTCCTAGTTGCTGAGAATAGTCAGGAAAAGGAATGCTTCCGCACTTGGTGTTAGAGAGTCTCTTCGTTCTCAGTCTTCACCACCTACCAGCCTGGCGGTTGTGTTGACGTTCGTGTTTGCCCTTTGAGACCTTGTTTCCACACTCTGCCCTGTTATGTGCCCGGGAAGGGCCAACGTTGAACTCTATGGACAGGAACGAGAGGGCTTCCAGTTGTCCGGCCAGTGGAGGGACAGGCTGCAGACAGTGGGGTGAGAGGAGGCCGGCCACCTCCCAAGGCGAGCGGAGGCTGCATCCGTCATCAGGCAGCTGCTCCCTGCCGGCTCCCCCTGCCCCTTCAGCCCGGGGGGAAGTTGGGCTTCCCCCCACTGCTGCTAGCCCAGGGGTTCTTCAGTATCCAAGCCGAGTCTCCCTTACCACCGTCCCACACCCGCCAAGTAACCCCTTCCCTACACCCTCTTTGATCACCCCTTCCAAGAGCGCCATCCAGTCTCTGCAGCCCGGTAGCCTCTCTGGGCCTCAGTTTCCCCACTTGTAAAGGGAGTTTCTAAAATATCTACCTCGAGGGTTAGCTCGCGGTGAGGCTCACGTGAGTTGCGTGAGCGCAGAGCCGTAGCAGAGGGCTGGGGCGGATGCACAGTGGACGCTGGCGTCTTTGCCCTCCCCCTGGCCCAACTACACCGCTCCTCGGAGGGGGGCCCTCCAGATCCTGCTGATTGAGGTTGCAGTTATCCCACTGCGAGCTCGCGGTGGCCCCTCTGCAGGGACCTGCTCCCCTGACTGAGCCGATCCACACCAGCCCACCCCTCCGTTCCTCCCCGTGGAGTGTCTAGTGAGCTCTCCGTGCACCTCACACCCCGAGTGAAGGCGGGGGAAATCTGTGAGCTGTCCCTCCAGGGGTCCTGCTACCTCCCTGTCCAGGGCGTGGCCAGGGATGAGAAAAGCTTGATGTCCAGAGATGTACAAAGGGACCCCCTAAGATCATTCTTGCCTTAAAATAGTGAAGTAGTGAAAACGAAACTCTGTCCAATTAATGCAAGCACTTAAGATATTTTTTTCCATGTTCCAAATCTTGTTCACCCACATAGGACATAACGTTTGTAGCCATAATCATAGCGTCCGTAACATTTCGTGCTGAACTTTTCCACACACTCTTATCACACCTTCTGGTGTTTCCAGGTGGTCTTCACAGTGGCCACTGCTGGTGACCGTGGAGGATTTCCTCAGCAAATTAATATACGTAGTTTACCAAGCCACTCCCCTATTATAGCCAGCTTTACGTGGATAGCTCTTGTTTCCTGCCCCTGAATCATTTCCTTAGCAGAAACCCCAGCAGCAGGGGGACCACCTGGAAGGGAAGGGCGTGACCCTGGCCGTACCTCCTAATGTGGTCGCCGCACTGCTTTCTAAGAAGACTGCGTCCACACACGCTTCTCCTACAGAGTGTGAGCTGAGTGGTTTCAACACCCAGCCACCACACTAAGCATGTTTTTACTAACTTAGTAGGTGAAAAATTATAC
This sequence comes from Grampus griseus, assembly GCF_964374135.1. Lineage (NCBI taxonomy): Eukaryota > Metazoa > Chordata > Mammalia > Artiodactyla > Delphinidae > Grampus > Grampus griseus. Next base: position 143,702,927 of record NC_139018.1, on the reverse strand, counting down.
TTCGAGGTTATTTTAATTTGCACTTATTTTGTTTATTTTAGTGGTGAAAATATTTCCCTAATTACTTGCTTGTTATACGTATATACATGTTATATGTATACATATTGCATATTACGTATTTGTTTATGCTTGAATGGTCTGTTCATGTCCTTTAAATTGATGCACGGGCAAGGGTGGGGGACTGATTTTTGTCAGTAATTTGCCAGTAAGTTTTTGTCTGACATCCTTGTTGGTGTTTAAGGGTCATCCTGCCCCTTTTTTAGGCTCTGAGCTGCAGGACTCACTGTGCCTTGAAAGTAACCCAGTTTCCATACTTTAAGACGTCAAGCAACCATTCCCTCTAAGCAGTCTTTTGGTTTCCCAAGTCCAGCAGCCCAGTACCGTGCAGAGAGCAGAGCAAGCCGGGTCAGACGCGTGAGGTCAGATCCTGGCTCTGTCGTGTCACAGCCACTTGGTGGTCAGCCAACTGGGACAACCGCTTGGCCTCTTTTGGCTTCCATCTCTTCATTTTAATGTGGGGTAAAGTAACCACTGTGAAAATTTAGCGTGAGACTTGGATGGGATGATGTCACCTCCTACCAGCTTACAGGGAAACAAGCATTGGCTGAAGCCAACAGCATCGTTGGGCTTTTCTGAATTTTGCCTTAAATGTTTTTCTCTTTTAATGTTGGTGTCTTTTACCCTGCATAAAATGAAGTCATAAATCAAAACTTATTTCCTAAATATTGGCGGCCTACACTTGAAAGACAAGGCTTGGGGTCTTGATTTGGGACATAAAAATAATGAAATCAGTCATAACTGAGAACAGCTTAGAGATCCATCGGGCGTTGCCGTCTGTGCCCTTGGGGAGCGGGGACAGTTGTGGCTCCGCCCCGTCAGCACCACTTCTGTTCTTCGTGACTGCTGACTCCTTGTTTCCCAGGCAGCTTCAGCAGCAGCAGGCGGAATTGGAGGTGCACCAGAGAGACGGGTTGTCATCCTACGACTTACCGCAGGTGAATTTCTGGAAAGCGCGTTCCCAGTTGGAACTGTCTCCAACCAAAGGACTGCGGACTAAATCCCATCCTTAGCTTGAGCCCCTCCGCTCAAGAGGTGCTGTCTCTCCCTCTACCCACCCTGCAAAAAGTATTTTGGTCCCTGGAGTGGGGCGGGGGTCGGCTGTGACTCTTCCATGCAGAGCCGAGCCGAGCCATGAAGAGTGTAAAACAGGCAGCGCTAGGAGACGCGGTCAGCCAGCACAGTAAGTGCCCTACATACGAACCTTCAAGCTGCGAGCTTTCAAAGACGTGCATTCGCACGTCCAGTCACGGAAGTTAGCTCACGTGTCTGGCGTACATTGTCACATGCGTGCGTCCTCTACAAGTGACTGTGCTTTTGTGTACTTTACAGTACTGTAGAGAGTACAGTAGTACAGTATCTTTATTTCAAGCCCAGGATGTCCGGAAGCAAGCGTAAAAGCAGCAGTGATGTAGCTGGTGCTACTGTACTTTTCAAGGTACTGTACTGTAAGATTAAAAAGGTCTTCTTTATGTTTTGTTTTTTATGTAGTATTTGTTTGAAAAGCATTATAAACCTATTACAGTACAGTACTATAGAGCCGATTGTGTTAGTTGGGGACCTAGGCTAACTTTGTTGGACTTACAAACAAATTGGACTTAAGAACGTGCTCTCGGAACAGAACTCGTTCGTATGTAGGGGACTTACTGGTACTGAGATGCAGAGGCTGTGTGGGAACTAACCCTAACCCTAAGCCTAACCCTAACCCTAACCCGAACCCTAAGCCAGCACGGCTTTGAACTGTGTCAGCCCTGCAGCCTCCTCGCTGCTTCTCCCGCCTTTAGTCTGAGCCGCTCTGTTCTCAGCACACTTGTCCAGTCACAGCCTGTGTCTCCCACTTCGCTGCCCTGTCCCCTTTCCTTCTCCCATCTCCCCAGGCCCCACTGCGGGAGAAACCGCAGCTTGTGTTGGTATTTGGCCTCTCTCTCCAATTAAACTTTATGTTCACTTTTCCCGATATTTAGACTAGGTTGATTATTTTTATTTATCTCTCTCCAAGTGATCAGTGGGACTCCAGTGACCTTTCTGTGACCTCTCGTTCACACCCCCGCCCGTCCGTTCTTGGCTTTCCTGTACAGAAAAGCTCCTGCCCTACACAACACCGAAGGCTGAAACGCCAGCAATTCCGAGGGAGGGGGATCTGGTGGAGGCAAACAGGTGACCTCTGGGAGCGTTTGCTCTGCACCTCACACGCAGGATGCTCTTGTGTTTTCATGTGCAAACAGGTTCCTGTCTCCAACCTACCAGCCGGGGTTCACGAGGCCGGGAAGTCTGTGGAAAAGGCAGACTCAATCTTTTCCCAGGAAAGAGATCCGCGGTTTGCCGAGATGTTTGCAGGAATCAGTGCATGTAAGTTTCCAAAGGATGCTGAGGTCGTGAGATTGTGGGGTTTATAGTTGCTGTCCAGCCATTTGGAGGCAGCCACCCTTGAGGGTGAATTTACAGCGACTTCTATAGAGTAGAAAAGTAGCACCAAATCCAGGGGTTCCAGTGGATCCTCTCTACTCCTGGCCTCACCTCTCATTTACCCGTTACCTGGGGCAACCAACCTGGAGCCTCTGACATCTCATCTTCAAAATTTGAGGAATTGGAATAAATGAGCTCTATTAATCATGGTAGAATTTAGTTTTATGAAGACAAAGACATGTCCCTATAAAAAACAAATATATCTTGGGACTTACCTGGTGGTGCAGTGGTTAAGAATCCGCCTGCCAATACAGGGGGCACGGTTTTGAGCCCCAGTCCGGGAAGATCCCACATGCTGTGGAGCAACTAAGCCCGTGCGCCACAACTACTGAGCCTGCGCTCTAGAGCCCGTGAGCCACAGCTATTGAGCCCACGTGCCACAACCACTGAAGCCTGCGCACCTAGAGCCCGTGCTCTGCAACAGGAGAAGCCACCGCAGTGAGCGCACTGCAACCAAGAGTAGCCCCCGCTTGCCACAACTAGAGAAAGCCCGCGTGCAGCAACGAAGGCCCAACGCAGCCAAAAATAAATAAATTTATTTAAAAAAAAGAATCTCAACTTAATCTCTCATGCAGAGAGGACCGCATTTTAAAATAAAAATATGCAGTAAAGAGGAAAGTAAAAATTATCCAGTATCCTACCACCCAGATTTAATCTTTTTTAACTTTTTAAAAGTCGTCCTTTTTGTCTTTTTCTGCACATGTGAAATCTTTTTATATACAAAATCGAGCTCCTGCTGTTCGGTAGCTTACTTTTTCACATGACAATTTATTATGAACGTCTTTCTAGATTATTAAATGGTCTGAATCGTATTTACCGCCTGCGTGGTGTTCCATTGTATGGGTGTTCCACGGCGCATCCTTCATGGTGGTCACTGGGGTGCTCACCTGTGTTAGCTCTGCAGTTAGAGAAAATGGCGCCATTCTTGGGACTTCACTGGAGGTCCAGTGGTTACGACTCTGTGCCTACACTGCAGGGGACTCGGGTTCAATCCCTGGTCGGGGAGCTAAGATCCCACATGCTGCGAGGGGCGGCCAAAACTAAATAAATAAACAATAAAAAGGTATAAGAAATTTTTTTAAAAAAAGAAAATGGTGCTGTTCAAAGTTCAGGTGTCACGTGGAAGCCACGTGGGCAGCTGCCTCACTCGCCCACTCAGACTGCCGCTAAGATCAGCAACATATAAAACTTGGAAATGTCTTTGTCAGTTCCAAAATTCAGGGAAAAGCTTCCATTTTCATGTGATCTGTGACATACAGTGTAATCGGGATCAGCTGAAGGGAGAAACCGGCCGACTCACGCCATGGAAGCGTGGGGAACGCGGTAATGGGAAGGGACCCCCATGAGCGTCCTCCTAGGGCTAAGGAACTGGGGTCAGCACGGGCCACAGGGAGGAACAGAGAGGCCCCGGGCAGCTGGGAGAGAGCAGATCTCAGGCCTCCTGCTGCCAGCACCTGTAGTGGAAGACTCCAGCCCTCGTGCCCACGTGGCTGTGAGCCAGGTGCTAGGAAAGTAGGGAGCGTGCTGGAGCTGCCTGAGCTGAGAGCAGCAACAGAGAACAGACCTGTTAGCACGACGGGGAGGCTCCCCTCTGGTGCTTCCCACCGGCCATCCAGATATGCCGCCCGCCCACAGCGGTATTTCCTCGACTTTTATAGAGAAACGTAATTTCGTCCAGCAAGAGGAAACAATAGCAGAAGTTCCTCTTCCTCTCAGATAAGCCTGAACTATTTGGTCAGATACCCACAGCATTTCTGGGAAACCCATTTGAAATTTTCATATTATACAAACATAGACCTTTTCCCATAAAGATGACAAAATAGAAAAAAAATTAACAGAAAAGGAAAAAGAAGGGAAGGAAAATATGTCATCCAAGAGTATTCCCACCAACCAAGCTGCTTTCCTGTATGAAAAAGCAACAGAAAGACCTTCTCGGACATTCACCATCTACTTATACTTCCTGGAAAAAAATTACTTGCAGAAGACTGTGCTTTTTGTGAAATGAATCAAAATATGGAACACAAGAATGGAAGTGATAGGTTGGAAAAGAAGTAGCGATGAAAAAGTGAAACTAGTGACACCTGGAATTAATATAACATTGTTAGAAGATAAAAAAGATATTTAAAAATAAAAACCAGAGTCAATTCAGCAAAGATACGTACTTTGGATCAGGGGACTAGAAACAGACATTTCTCATCAGTCTATACTATTTTATCTCTGACATATAACTTCAAGTATGTTTAAACATAACCGCTAATGGATGGAAAAAAAAAAAAAAGATGGAAGGAAAGAGATCTCGCCTCCAAACCACTTCCAAGAAAAGACAAGGAAATTTTTAGCAACTTGCAAAACACTCAGGAGAAAAATAAAGAGAGAGAGCAAGAAAATATGAATAGCACGAGTAATGAAATAAGTTGATGCTCCAGGGCTTCTGACGGATAATTCTTGAATAGTGTGGTGCCAAAATGTGATATAACCAAAACAAGATGAAATGAAAGTGTGGAACCGGAAAGAGCGGGTGGTGATGATGCTCTCCAAAACCAAGGAGGAAAGCAGAGAAAGAAGCCTATTGTATACAGGTAAAACATGGAACCTAGGGCTTCCCTGGTGGCGCAGTGGTTGACAGTCCGCCTGCCGATGCAGGGGACACGGGTTCGTGCCCCGGTCCGGGAAGATCCCACATGCCGCGGAGCGGCTGGGCCCGTGAGCCATGGCCGCTGAGCCTGCGCGTCCGGAGCCTGTTGCTCCGCAACGGGAGAGGCCACAGCAGTGAGAGGCCCACGTACCGGAAAAAAAAAAAAAAAAAAAAAAAAAATGGAACCTAAAATGAAGATATAAATGTCATGAACAATGAAATATGAAATCCAAAAATAGTTTGAAACACAAGAGATCCTGACAAAGCCAGATGACAGCAGAAGATTTCAATATGCCTTTCTTCATCTCTAGCAAATCATGGAGTTCAAAATAATAAAGATATGGAATATTGAATAATTTTATGTGTATATATATTAAGTGATAGATAGATAGATAGATGTAATTTTGTACCCCACAGATGTCCTGGAGCATTTAGAAAAACAATGTTTCTTATTTAACCAACCACCAAAAAACTTTAAATACATGAGAAAAAGTGGCTTGTTTATAGTCAAGAGAAGTCCAGAAGTCTTCCTAACTCATGCAGCTTTTAGCCTCATCTCTTTCTTTCCAAGATTCAAGGCCTTATGATCGGGTTAGCAATACACACCCGAGTCTGATCTCTTTCCATCCTGTAAGGATTTCCCAATGAGCACCCCGTCACTGCAGCAAAAGAAAAGGGACCAGGAAAACTGCTCAGTGCCTCCGGTTTCTCAAAACGTCACAGAGGTTTGTTGACTCGTGTGGGCGATTTGTCACGTGGCCCCTGAAGCCAGCTCTCTGGGCCCCAAGCCTGTGAGCCCGAGCGTCCATCACTTCTCACGCTCACTCATTGGAGGATCCACCCGCTCTGCCCATCCCCCCACCAGCAACCAGAGACAGGTGCAGACGTGGGGTCTGTCCAGGCGCAAAATAATTGCCTTTATATCCTTTATTCCAAGATCTTGTTGCAAGCAGGGATGTTAGGGTCTATAGGAATAAGACGCGTAGGGATTTTGAGGTTCTAGGGAAATTGGGAGGGTGCTTCGGAGAGCCCTGGACCCCTCAATTACCAGAGGGAGTGAGAAGGCTCCCGTTCCCACTCCTATTTCTCAAACTACCGCCCTCTTCCTCGTGTTAAGATCTCACAGCCCAGCTGGGATTTGAGCCCGTTTCTTCAGCCTCTCTCTGTGGGAGAGACTGCTGAGCTGAGCTTCCTACCTAGCGCTCCACGGTGGCAGAGAAGCATCCACTATTACGCATCTTGGATGGGCCTGAGTGTTCTCACTTGTATGAGGAGCTTGGCCTCTCAAAGAAACCCTCGTGGAAGGGGAAGGAACGCAGGTCGGGGCTGCTTCAGGTTAGCTGGAGCACCTGATGGGTTAGGGCAGCGGGGTCAGTCAGGGTTCTGGGCCAGTGGGAGGAGTGCTGGACTTGGATTCAAGCCCTGAGTCCTCCTTCACTGGCTCGTGAGCTTGGACAAGCTGAGCCTCAGTTTCCACACTAGCAAGTGATAGCAAACATTTAAATGCTGTTGGCTCTGATACTGGCCCCTGTTCTAAGCCCTTAACTTATGCTAATGCATTGACTTCCCACCACAGCCCTATGAGGAAGCTGCTATTATTATCACCATCTTTCACTCGGGGAAACGGAGACAGGAGGAGGTTAAATAACATGTCCAAGGCCACACCCCAGATAAATAGGGCAGAGCTGGATGTTAGAGCCTGTCCTCTTAATCATGGCTCTGCACCTTCTCACGCATAAAATGAGAGGTATTGGGAATTCCTTAGCGGTCCAGTGGTTAGGTCTTCGCCTCCCAGTGCAGGGGGTGCAGGTTCGATCCCTGGTCGAGGAGCTAAGATCCCACATGGCAGACTTCCCTTGTGGTCCAGTGGTTAAGAATCCGCCTGCCAGTTCAGGGGACACTGGTTCAATCCCTGGGCCGGGAAGATCCCACATGCTGTGGAACAACTGAGCCTGCGCTCTAGAGCCTGTGCTCTGCAACAAGAGAAGCCACCGCAATGACAAGCCCGCACACCGCAACGAAGAGTAGCCCCCCCTTGCCGCAACTAGAGAAAGCCCATGTACAGCAATGAAGACCCAGTGCAGCCCCCCCCAAAAAAAGCACAAACATATAATAATAATAAAAAGATCCCACATGCCTTGTGGCCAAGAAACCAAAACATAACACAGAAGCGATATTGTAACAAATTCAATAAGGACTTTTTTAAGAAAATGGTCCACATCAAAAAAATCTTAAAAAAAAAAAAAATGAGAGGCATCATACCCACCCCAGGTGAGAAGAACTCCGTAAAATACTGTGTGAGGAAGAACCCTCTTTAGTTCTTTTCATCTTCCCGACTCTCAGAAAGAGCCTGCCTTACAGCTTCTGGCCCAGCTGAGGCTTCAGGGAACAGCCGGGGGCCTGCAAGAGCAGCTGCAGAGATCAGGGCGGGGCGGGCCGCATGGGGATGGGCTGGGCCACCCAGGGCCTGTGCCCTCCTGCTTGTGCCCGCCACCCCTGCATCTGTGCTCGGGGCTCCCTGCCCTGGGCAGGAACTCCTCCAATGTGACCCTTGCTCTGCTTTTCCCAGCGGAGAAGAAGATGATGAGCTCGGCTTCTGCAGCAGGAACTCAGCAGATCTACTCCCAAGGCAGCCCGTTTCCCCCGGGACACTCAGGAAAGGCCTTCAGGTACCTGGTGGGGGCGGGCAGCGGGACAAGAGGGGAGGAAGAGGCCCCCCTACCTAGTGAAGCCCTGGGTCTCAGAGCTTGGCTCTGCGTGCAACAAATACTGCAAACCTCACTTCGTGCTTACGCCTCCACATGCCCGGGCCAGGCTCAGGAGTCCGGTGGCTCCGGTTCTGCCCTGTGAGCCCTAGGTGAGTCACCGTAAGTGATGGTGTCAGTTAACTCTATCAGATGTGAAAGGTGCCAGCCACTGCGTTGTGTAGCGGTGCCTGCCGGGGAGAAGGGAGTGGGGTGGCCTCTAGCCAGGACCCAGATGGGGCAGAGCTGGGGACACCTGACAAGGCAGCAGGTTCTGAGGCCATGGCCAACTCCAAGGGGGAGAGGACAACTTGGCCCATCATGCCTGGGGTCTCAGCCTAAAGGGCCACTCATGGGAGGTACCAGCAGGATGTCTTGGTTCTTAGCATCAGGGACCTCTTGTAGGTCACAGAGGAAGCTGTGACAACACCACCATGACAGCACCACCAGAGGGAAGGCCTGGCTCCACTGCCTGCTGGGGAAACAGGAGCACAGGCTGGGGAGAATGGCTAGAGGAGAGACCCGCAGCGTTCAGGGAGGGTGTGGGGGTACTCAGCTGAGCATCAGATGCCCGCAGACTCACTAGACGAAGCATCTCAAATGCGTGCCCAGGAGGATGGGGCTCCTCAGCCCAGCCTCTGGCTGACTTGGCCGGAGCTGAGTTTTCAGATAAGATGCAGGCAGGGAGCAGGACTGGGCAGGTGGGACCAGCCACCCCAGGGAGAGGTCCGGGCCGGGGCTGCCCTCTCTAAGGGGATGAGGCTCGTGCTTCCACGCTGGTCCGTGGACAGACCTCCTGGGGAAGCAGCAGGCAGCTCGGCAGCTGTGCCCTGGAACAGCAGCCTCTGAGATCTTGGAGTGACTCTGACCAGCCGTGCAGCTGGGCCTCGCTGGATTGCAACCTGTTCTGAGTCTCTGAACAGGCAGCGACTCTCTGGTCTGGGGACAGGAGGACAAGACGACAACCCGCAGTGAGCTGCTCCTGAGCCGTCATCACTGCCGGTCACCCCGCTCTGCTGAGCGCTGGCCGAGGCTCCAGACTTCTGCCCTGCTGCTGTGTCACTCGTGCACTCAGCACACAGTGACCACTTGTAGTTCCGTGCCAGGCTGTGTGCCAGCCTAGGCCCGTGTTCACCGAGTCCTCATAACACTTGCTGCTCCCCCGCAACCCCCTGCCGTCTGCACAGAGGGCAGCAGGGACGGAGCAGAGGCCAGAGGTGAGGAGGGACAGCCCGAGGCAGCGTGGCAGGGGGCGGGAGGGCCGCCCAGAAGCAAAAGTCAGGTGGCCACCTGCTGCCAGGGCGGGCACCCAGCCACCGGGGATCAGGAGAGATGGGGAGGCCTCGAGTCTGGGAGAAACGGAACGAGACCTCGGAGGCCTCGAATACCACGCCCGGGAGTTCGGACTCCATCACTGATGACTTGTGGGAGAAGAGGCACTTGAGGAAGCGGAGTCCTGGAGAAAGTTCAGGGTGGCAGGGGTGTGGGGGGCGCAGTGGAGGAGTGAGACGGTCCAGCTGGAGGTGCTGTGCCTGTGTGGACTGTCATCACAGAAACAAAAGAGCGGGACGGGGTGGAGGGCAGTTACCAGAAGGGAAGGCAGGCTGATGTCTGGACGGCTGTGTAAGGAAGGAATCCGGGGGGGACGCCAGCCCCCATGTGGAGCCTGGCACTGGGGAGGCACTCACTAGATACTGGTCTATAGAATGAATGGATGGATTAATTAAAGAGGGCTTCCCTGGTGGCGCAGTGGTTAGGAATCCGCCTGCCAGTGCAGGCGACATGAGTTCGAGCCCTGGGCTGGGAAGATCCCACATGCCGTGGAGCAACTGAGCCCGTGCGTCACAACTACTGAGCCCACGATCTAGAGCCCGTGCTCTGCAACAAGAGAAGTCACTGCAATGAGAAGCCCTCATGCAGCAACAAAGACCCAACGCAACCAAAAATAAAAAATAAGTCAATCAAATAAATTTATAAATAATAATAATAATTAAAGAACGCCTGTGGGATGGGCAGTTTCCTGTAAATCTGCAGGGCCTGAGCTGGTTTGAGTGGGAAGGGCTACGGGATGAATGACCCTGGGCCCCCAGCAGAACGGCACAGCTGTGGCGGCACATCCCTAAGTACGTCCCCAGCCCAAGTCCTGCTGTGGTCCCGTGGGCCCACAGGGCTACTGCCAGCTCTCCAATCAGTGCTGGGAGGGCACCGAGGGCCACCCTGCCCCAGAGAACAGTGATCAGAAAAGGCCCTCTGAGCTCACACATTCATCAGGAGGGAGAATGGGAAAGGAGTCCTGTGTTAAGTGAGGAAGTGCTCTCAGGAGGATGGGAATGAAGTGCCCCTTGATCATGGTTAGTGCAGGAATGTCTTGTCATCTTTGAGTTCTCCTTATTTTAAGAGGGACCGGATAGCATGGAAAACATATTGTAATACAATTGGTGAAACGGTACCCGGTCTTCTTTACTGGTCTATAACCTTCCATTCTTTACAACCTGGCTGAAAACCCGCCTCCACCCAGGCCTTCCGTGATTAGCCCCCTTCCTCCCACGTGATTCGCTCGTGGGCACCCAGCACTCTGCCTGTGCGGAGCTGGCCCTGGGGAGGCAGGAGGAAGAGCCTGAAATGAAACGCAAGTCTTCCCCGGTCTCCTTTATCTGTAATGAGCTTGTTGTATAACTGGCGGAACTGGGAAAATCTCACAGAAGCCGTGCCTAGCAGTGCAGCCAGCGCAGGCCTAGGGGCAGAGACAGCGGTCAGGGACTGAGCCTGCGGGAGGACAGGCAGGGAGCACGGGTGGCACACACAGCAGGTGTCTACTAAGGACTCGTTGGATTCAACTGAAGATTCACTGAAGGGTCAAAAGAGGTAAACAGCAGTTTGCGCTGGGATGGGGGCGGGCAGGTCCAGGCCCCACCCAGCAGGCTTCCACTGACAGGCTCTTTTCTCTGAAAGCCTGTGGCCTATTTCCTGAATCCTTAAGCTTTATAGGTGCCCCAAAGGAAGAAATTAACCAGAGCACAGAGAGCAAGTTAACACCAAGACTCATTTTTATTCCAAGAAGCTGCTCTCTTCTGGAAATCATCCGTTGAAAGCAAGAGACACAGAGGGGTGGGATTGGGGCTTCGTAGAGGAGAGTGAGGGGGAGACCCTGTGGGGAAAAAGAGGCAGCAGTGGTGGGTTGAGGGAGCCCCGGGGGAGAGAAGGAAGACCGGGGGCTCCCCCTGAGGGCCTTCGATCCAGTGGTGCACAGCTCCGGTGGGAGAGAGCGGTGCGCTCCGGGAGAGGTGGCCCGGGACAGGGCGCGTGGAGCTGGGGCGTCTCCCCGGGGCAAATAGGTTTGCTTCCCTTGCAGTTCTTCGGTGGTGCACGTGCCTGGCGTGAACGACATCCAGTCCTCTTCCTCGACGAGCCAGAACATGTCCCAGATCTCCCGGCAGCTAAACCAGAGCCAGGTGGCGTGGGCGGGTAGCCGGCCACCCTTTCCCGGACAGGTATGGGTGTCGGTGAGGGCACTGCCCCCGGGTGCCCAGAGGGTGCAGAGCACCTGGGCTGTGCTTTGCATCCCAGCTCTGAGAAGGGGCGGCACTCTGAGCTGCAGCTGACCACCCCAAATGCAGCCAGGCTCCCAGGAGCACTGGCCACCCTAAGGGTACTTTGAGAACTGGGTCCCCAGCAATGGTACCGAGTCCGCTTTCAGCAGCCTTTTCTCCCGGCAGTCTCGGGGAAGTCCTGGGGAACCTGAGGGAGGGGTGGGCGCACAGAGGTCCTCAGTCAGGAGCGAGCCCCTCACCACTCGGGACCTGCATTTCCCTGGCCCAGGAGTGCGTGAGAACATCAGCGCTGGGACACACGCAGCTCCGTGTGGTCGCTGTGAGGACGGCTGTCCTCTGGGCCAAGGGAGTCCTTGCCAAGGTCCCATAAGCAGAAGGCAGAGGGCCTAGATCCTTGTAGCCCTGGGCATGAATGTCAACCAGACCTGCCCCAAAGATCCAGGGCCCCAGTGCTGTGGTTCCTGGGCCGGCACACAGTGGCCTGATTCCAGGCCTTGTGCCCAGCAGGCCCAGGAGGGCCTTTGGAGCCACTATCGGCCCAGGGTGGGACTGCCGCTGTGGGTGGCAGTGACCAGCCCAGGCCGTGGACCGGGGACACCTGCTGCTGATGCTCTCCATCTCTGTGCTTCATCCCGATTGCAGCCGATCCCCTCCCAGTCCAGCAAGACTCAGTCTTCTCCCTTTGGGATTGGAACGAGCCACACCTACCCGGCCGACCCCTCCTCCTACAGTCCTCTCTCCAGTCCAGCCACCTCCTCGCCCAGCGGGAACGCCTACTCCAGTCTTGCCAACAGGACTCCAGGGTTCGGTAGGTGGGGAAGGAGGGAAAAAATGCCTGGGAGTGTCAGCAAAGATGCTTTCTGAACATTCTGAGTTTGGGGGTCTGAGCCCCAGGCTCCCAGAATCCTGGTACCAGGTCTGGAGAGTTCCAAGCGCCTCTTCTCTCTGGCTATCTGGAGGCCAGTCGTGTCCCTAAGAGACTGGCTGCCTAGACCTCGGCTTTGTGGAGGCTCTGGGACTCTACTCCCTTGCGCTGATGTCATCTGAATGCTATTTTAACCCTTTATGGCCCTTGGCAAGGACTTTTAGGTCGCCCAAGTCAAAAACCCTATAGTCTTATTTCAAAAAACTAGAGAAGTATAGGTTATAGGGATGACCAATTGTGTAAGTAATAAACACCATAAAGTTGACTTTTTAACATTAAAAGAGGGATCCTATCCCACGTAAGAACATCTCGCTAGCTTTGTTTGCACAACCTCAGGCCCTAAAGGGTTAAGTAACCACTTCCTGCGGTGCCCTTCCCAGGAGCCCTTACCGCTGCTCACCCTGCAGGTATTTAATGGACCCCCTCAGCGTGTCTGCCAGGGTCCGGGTTCCATGTCACATGGCAGGGGCTCAGAAGGGACCGTGGGGCTGGCAAGAAGCCTGAGCTGGTGCCCATCTCCCTGCAGTGCTGTCCCCAGAGAGAGACAGCCAACAGCGTGCTCGGGGAGGGAGCACGAAGCAGCGCCCAAACATCTGAATCTCCATTTGAGTTGCAGGCTTCCCCTTAAGCCGTGTCAGCCTTAGGAAAGAGCAGCGCCTTGTTCCTAGCAGCTGCTCGCACGCCCTCTCCGTCCCCACCACTAACAGCAGCACTTCGGCCCCCTCATCCCGAGGTCTCGAGGTCTCGGGGCCCAGCACTTCCCGACTCCTTATCTGTGGCTCCCCCTTGGACTCAGCTGTCCCCTCAGCGTGAATCCCATTTCCTTGTAGCAGGTTCTCACGTTCAGCCTTTAAATATTCTTGCTAGATTAGTGGGTGCGTTTAGAAGCACAGAGCCCTATTTCAGGAAGGAGAAGCCCTGAGGCAATTGCTTTCAAGTCAGCCAGGCCCTCAACCTAGATCCCCCCTGAGGGTGGAAGCCTCTGGTTCCCAGGAGCAGTCCCGCCTCCCTGCGGTTTCTGCATCCGGCTCCCTCACCGGGATACAGGATACGGAGAGACTGCCCACCCTCCCCCAGCCCCAGTCTCGTCCTGAAGGCGGGCGGCCGTGGCACACTTGGCATGCAGGCACCTAGTCCTTCCTGGAAGCACAGGGCCCACCTGGCACTGACCTACTCACCAGGCCCTCCTGAGTGCCAGGCCCTCCTGAGTGCCAGGCCCTGGGCTGAGCCCTGGAAACACAGGGAAGGAGACTCGGTTCCGACCAGCAGTGCAGACACGGAGGCAGGGGAGACTGATGGGAACAGAGAGACGGCAGGCCAGTGCTGGAGGTGCAGCGGCCGAGGCCTACTGAAGGCAGGAGGGTGAGGAGAGGCTCAGAGGAGACCTGGCACTCACCCCGTAGAAGCACCTCAGTGTGGCTCTAGCAAGAAAGGAGGGGAAGCCACCTGCTGCCCCAACGACTAGGGCCTTTAGCTCTGTGAATCTGTCTGGTCTCCACTTAGCAAATGCTAGGCCCTGAAGTGCAAATGGAGATGGAAGACAGAAAGGACAAAGCGTGGGGCTGAGGCCACCGTACAACCTGAAGACCAAGAACAGGATCACACAAACGGGGTCCAGGCTCGGCAACCATTTTTACAGCTGCCGTCCAGCTATCTCACACTCGGATGATAACAATAATAGTTATGACAGTAGCTAACTCTTACCAGATGCTTACTACGTGCCCAGCACTTTACACATTTGAGTTCACTTAAAGCTCATGGTAGCCCTATGAGGGAGAAACTATGATTATTCCCATTGCACAGATACGCAAACTGAGGCACAGTGAGGTCAGATAACTTACCCAAGGCCTCACGGCTGGTCAGTGGTAGCATCATGCCTGTGGAGCCAGGTAGTGCCATCTGAGTCTGTGCTCCCATCACTACCCTATCCTGGCCGTTCTCTCTAAGCCAGCGTTCAGGGTATCTTAGAATTAACGCGGGAATTGGATGTGTCCTGATTTATACTAATGAGAAAGGGGCTGGAACCCTTTCAATGAGTGCATGGAAGAGACTAAAATAGAGAAAATAAGGACTGCGGAGTTTCTTGGGGCCTTACCGTCAATACCTTGTTTGTTAACCTCACAGAAGCAGTCCGAGTGGGAAAGGACACAGTTGGCGTGTGTTTGGAAGCCAGCTCAGGTGGAGCGATGAGGTGGGGACAGGAAGCTGAGGAGGCGGGAGGCTCAGGCTGGAGGTAGGGAGGAGGACCTTCAGCGGGGTGGGCGCCAGAGTCATCTGTGATGCAAGGCTCCTGGAGGACAGCTCCCAGTGCAGGCGGGGGAGGCCCAGGCAGAGGGGTCAGAGTTCACAGCAGGGTGGAGGACCATGGTGTGGATGTGGCCTGGAGAGCGCACGGACCACGGGATCTGTGGAGTGTGGGTAAAACAAGCAGCTTCTGCCCCAGAGGGCTTCAAGGGCAGGGGGACCTGACCCCTGGTGGGACTCCAGCTGGGTCACACTTCTCCGGGCCCTTTGGCATCCGGAACCTCCTGTAGGTCCCTGGGTGGAACGGACCCTCTTCACTGCCACGTCTTGTACAGACTGATCCTTGTGTCTGGAGTCCTGGTGGAGGAGAGGGGGCAAGCTTCCGTTATGGTCAGAGAAGAGAGGGGGCGTGATTAGGGAAAGGGTCTGAGGGGTGTGTTATTAACAACGACGGCTGCTCCAGAGCACGGAGGGGAGGGCTGCAGGGAAGAGCAGATGGGAGTGGGGGAGTGGGGAGGGAGCAGAGCAATCTCGGTAAAAGGTCAGTTTCATTAATTATTAAATAAATATGAAACCATTAAAACAGCTGGTGGTGCTTACATTTGCAATGGACATACCCTGGCCCCGTAGGTGCAGATCTGAGTGGCTTCCCCGGCCTCCGCCAGGGCGTGGGTGAGACAGCTGTACCTCGGGGCCTGTTGGTTGGGCCTGAGGGTTACAAGCAAGGCAGCCTAGAGAAGACCACACCCCATGAAGCCTTACCTTGTTGAAGGTGTATCCACCACAGGACACACAAGCTACTGGGGGTAAACAAACTTGCCAGAGGCTGTGGGCTGCAGCAGGTCTGCAGAAGCAGCCTGGCAGTGTTGTGCTCCTACACTGGCTAGAGGGCGCAGGTGGACCAGAGCCAGTGGACCCCCGCACCAGGTGGCTGAGGTTTCATGGAGAGCGCCGGCAGGGTGGAGCTGGCCTGCAGCCCTCTGGGTGATTGAGGATGCTTGCTGAAGAGTGGGTGCCCCTGGGCCTCCTGCACGCTGCTGGTAGACACACACCGGGCAGAAAAGCCACCCGAACCAGAAGACAAGCCACTTCCTCTGCTGTGCCCGGCCTGTCTCTCCAGCTCCCTCTATTGACAAAGCCTACCATTGCACCAGCTAGCAAAGGAGAAATGTTTCCAGGGTCCAGTTCCCATTTCACAAAGCAGGGCAAAGGAGGGTGGATTTAGGGTTTGGAGGCATTCAAATGATAACTGCCAAAGATTTATATGATGCGAATCCCTGAACTCGTTAGTCCTCTGTTTCAACTACCCGCGGGCGTCTGCTTGTTGATATCACCATGTTTCTAGGAGAAATGCAGGGAGCCAGGCAGACGAGTTGCACGATGAAAGTGGTTCAGAGGTGCTGCGGCAGGCCAGGCTTTCATTCCCTGACTTGGCTCGAGGGCTGCATATATGCCTTTTCAGGGCTGGGACTTACTTACATTGCTGTCTTACCCCGTGCTTCCTGATGTAGTAAGTTGGCACAGGCGTGTCCATTGCTTCTCATGTGTCCCCCATGTGCCTTTCAGTTTAGGAAGAGGTAGCTAAAATACCTCATTCCCGCATAGCACAAGTCACAGCTGGCCTAGCAGATTTACCTTGGAGAGGAAGATTGAAAGAATACGTCATTCCAGCAATGTCCGAAGATTCTTTCAGGGAGAAATAGGATGAATAATTAGAGATAGGGAAGCACTGAGAGGGGATTGCAATAACCCGAAATGTTTGCAGACACCCTGTTCCTCTTGCTCCCCACCTCCTGCCCCCAAAACTCAGCCCTGGGAATTCTTCAATTTCTATAATTTGAGGGAATTATAGACCATCCCACCCTTACTAGTTAGTGATGAAAAGACAAGATCTTAACCAGATAAAGCAGAAACTAACACACCATTGTAAAACAATTATGCTCCAGTAAAGATGTAAAAAAAAAAAAAAAGATCTTAACCAGAAATCGTGCGAAGCGTGTGATCCTTGTTGTGAGGTGCAGCTCTTGGCTCAGACCCACAGGGAGGCCTTTACCTGGGAGGCGCTCGTAAGAGGATAAGCTGCCCCTTTGGTGCTCTTTGCTGTCTTTATCCAGCAGGGCTTCTGAGCTGCAGCAAAATCACCCCTGCTTGAGAGCCACTGAGCTAAACCCAACCGCTTAGGACCTCTGAGCTGGACTTCAAGTGAACCTTGACTCTTAGAGCAATTTCCAAATCAGATGAATCTCACCCAAAATGTTAGTTAGCAAAAGTGAAATTATAACATTGAGTGCCAATGAATTTTTCTTTTAAGGAAGTTGTCATCCCCTTCCCTCTACAACCTAGAAATCTACAAGCTCCTGAAGATTCTGACTTTGGGTTTAAAAGCCCACCCAGTTGGCCCAGATTGTAGCAGCCTAAAAATATATTCTATTTGGACCCCTGGGCTGGCAGGTGGCCCAGGCATCCAGCCAGGACTGTAGCAGCCTAGGCCTTGCGCAGGAAGCCCACAGAACACAAGAAACAGAGCGTGGCTAGAACCTAGCTCGTGGTTTGCAGCCATATACATGGCTTTGGGAGCAATAAGGGAACACAGGGATGTTGGTTAACACTGGGGCTTTTTCCAGAAAGGAACTTGTGGGTACATCTTGAGGGCGGGCCATGAACATGCCCTGTTCACCAGGTGTCTGCAGGCAGGTCAGTCAGGGCCAGGGTTTAGGCTAAGACCCCACATGGCTCTGTCATCCGGGAGAGGTCATGTCGTAGTTATGACTCATTATTTAATCCGAGAGGTCACTAATGCAGCTCAGGAAAACTTTCAGTAGCAGAGGCTGGAGGGAGGGCTTTCCCCTTTAACTCTCCTACCACATGGCCGGGGAACTCATCCTGCAGATCGTCTTTGGATGTAACTTTCTCCAGGAAGATGCAGACTGAGTTAGGTCTCGCTCCTTTGTCCCTCCACACTGCCCTTGCTTCCCTTATAAGCACTCTTAACAATTCCAGTTGCCTAGGTACTCATCTTTCTGTCTCAGTGGATTGGGCCATTGCAATCCATTGTATCCCCAACACCCTGCTCAGTGTCAGGTACATAGTCAGGGTTCAGTATGAAAGCTGTATTTATCAAATGAATGCACGTGGGCTTCAGTGTCAGAAAGATTAGGTTCAAACCCTGCCTCTGGCATTTATAAGCTAAATGAGTTGGGGATATTTCTTGACATCTTTGAGCCCCGGTTTCCTCATCTGAAAAACGTGGAAGATGGGCCCATCTCTTAGAGTCAGAGTGAAGAAGAAATGAAATGAAATAGTGTCTAGAAAGTACCCAGCACGATGCCTAGCACATAGTCAGTACTCCAAAAATACTAAGTCCTTTCCCTCCCTCCTTAGCTAGTCTATGCTGTTTCTAAAGCAATCCAGTTACTTGATTGTTTCTGTTGCACACATTTAAGAAGAGCACTTCCCTCCCCAGAAGTTTAAGAATTTTTATTCTGCAATCTTGTCCCTGTAATTAGTAGAATCACCCCCAGATACAAATGGAGAGCTAATCTTCCTCTAATCTTCCTGCCCCCTCCACCCTACCCTGTCTCTGGCTGTCACCGAGGAAGACTGATGAGAGAATGTGTTTTTGTTTCATTATAAGTCAGCGATGTCCGGGAAGCCTCAAAGGGGAATAGAAGTAAAAGTGTACAGAATGTTCATGTTTCTGCCTCCTCCCCTCTTTCCCTTCCTTTTTTCCATTCCTTTATTCCTGCCTTCAGCAGATACTTATTGAAGCCTCCTTTATTCCAGGCAGGATACTCAGTAAGGCCTGGGACAGACGTAGATAAGATCTCTGGCCTTAAGTTACTCACCATCTGGGGATGAGTCAGTGTAGCATGATGGGCACCATCCCGAGAGACAATGCAAGTGCTGCAGATGAGCGAAGAAGGCAGAATGACTGAGGGAGTCAGTCGTGCAGGGTCACGTTCAGTCGGGACTTTGAGCGTGAGTAGATTCCTGCAGGCACAGGGCAGGGGAAGGATGCCCACGACGGAGAGACCACAGGTGCAGCAGCACAGCGACGGAGCGGTGCGCAGTGTTTGGGGCGGGGGGTAAGTCTACAACGGCATGTGACTAGGGTGAGAGGGGCTGGGGGCACAAAGAAGGGGGAGGTGGGGTTTGAAAAACAGGGACCATATGCCGAAGGCTCGAGTGTGCCCCCTCTGAGGAATGTGGACGGTGGGGGACTGTGTTGTTTTGTTTTGTTTTCTTTTGGCCGCGCCACGTGGCTTGTGGGATCTTAGTTTCCCGACCAGGGATTGAACCCGGGGCCACAGCAGTGAAAGCACCAGGTCCTGACCACTGGGCCGCCAGGGAACTCCCGTGGGGTGGGGGTGGGGGTGCGGCGAGGGGAGACTGTGTTAGTTTCTAAGCAGCGGATGCCGTTGTAGGAAGACCACCCCGGTAGCTGCGTGGGTCTGGGGGAGATTGGGTGCTGGCCCGGCTCGGAGCACTGGTGGCGGCTGTGAGAATGGATGGAGTGAAGGAGACTGGGCGGAGGGGTGTTTGGGGATGCAGCACAACCCAGCGAGTGACTGGACGTGAGGGCTGGGTGAGAGCAAAGAGTTGACAGGCGTGGTGTCCCCGTCTGGACTGTCCGAGGAGGTGGGACGATTGTTTTAGGCGTGAGGGATCCAAGGTGTCCGTCATACTGTTTAGACACGTCTCCTAAGGTGGATAGATGGACCCGAAGCTTAGGAGAGAAGCTGCGCTGTAAACATCACCAGAGATGTGAGATGTGAGTCTGCCACTCCCAGGTCCTCCCTTCACGCCCCTCAGCACAGCCAAACATCAGTCCACAAGTCCTGGCACCTCTCTCCCCAGAATACCTCAGATCCATCCGCTTCTCTCCACCTCACGTCTGGTGTTACTGTCACCTCCTGCAAGGATTACTCCCGCAGCCTCATGCTACCTGGGCTTCTTCCCCCTCACCTTGTCCCCTCGTCCACTGACAGGGTGACCTTCCCAAACGTGAAGGTCTGTGTGCGACACACCTCAGCTTAAGAGCCTTCAGCAGTTCTCTGCTGCCCTCATGGTGTGGGACCTGACCCTGGTGTGCCCTCCAGCTGGGTCACACTTCTCCGGGCCCTTTGGCGTCCGGAACCTCCTGTAGGTCCCTGGGTGGAACGGACCCTCTCCACTGCCACGTCTTGTACAGACTGATCCTTGTGTCTGGAGTGCTTTTTAACCCCACCTCCAAGCCTTACGCCTGGTTAACTGCTAACTATTCCCCTTCTGCTCTCAAGTGAAGTCTCTGAAAAGCATTTTCTACTTGCCATAACTAGGTTAGGTATCCCTCCTAAGAGGTTTCTTATTACAGCTCTGCTCAACCTTCTTATAGCAGCTTACAACTGGATGGACATAGCTGCTTACTCCTCTCCCCCAACCATGCTGTAAAGCTCCTAGGAACTGTCTTGTTTCCCAGTGTATGTACAGTACTCGCCTGGAGTCTGGATCAGAGTGGGAGCTCGGGAAATACCTGCCCAATGAATCAATGAATCAGTTCATGGGGATAGAAGAGGTTGCCCCCTTCCTGTCTGCTGATCAAAGGGAAGGCCTAACTCAGACCTCTGCGTTCAGCCCATGTTCAGGGGCGGAGACATATGTAAGAGCCAGGGGGCGCCTGGCAAGGAGTGGCGTAGGAGGTGGTGGAACCAAACTCAGGTGTAGTCGGAGAGGTCAGCCAAACAGTTCCAAGAAGGTGGTGGTCATAAGTGTCGATACCCAAGAGAGCTTAACAATGAGAATTGAATTTGAATTTCTGTTGGGTTGGGCTCGGCTATACAGACTTCACTGCAGAGTGATTGCAGAGCGTGGAGGAGGGAGGGAAAGGTGAGAAGACGCTGTGTGTATGGCCAGCAAAGGGAAGGAGAGGTAGACATGGGGCTTGAGGAGCCTGTACTCGTCTGCTAGGGCCGCCATCACAAAATACCGCAGGCTGGGTGACTTAAACAGCAGAAACTTACTTTCTCACCGTTCTGTAGGCCGGAAGTCTGAGATCAAGGTGTCAGCAGGGTGGGTTTCTTCTGAGGCCTCTCTCTTTGTCTTGTAGATGGCCACCTTCTCCCTGGGTCTTCACATGGTCTTCCCTCTGTGCCTGTGTCCGGATTTCTTCTTCTTATAAGAACACCAGTCATATTGGATCAGGGTCCACCCATATGAGCTCATCTCACCTTAATTGTCTCTTTTTTTTTTAATATTTATTTATTTATTTTCCTGCGTCAAGTCTTAGTTGCGGCATGCGGGATCTCAGTTCCGGCATGCAAGCTTCTCTCTAGCTGTGGCGCACAGGCTCACTAGTTGCGCTGTGGCGCACGGGCTCTCTAGTTGTGGCACGTGGGCTTAGTTGCCCCGTGGCATGTGGGATCTTAGTTCCCCAACTAGGGATCGAAGCCAGGTTCCCTGCATTGGAAGGTGGATTCTTAACCACCGGACCACCAGGGAAGTCCCCCTAACTGCCTCTTTAAAGGCCCCTTCTCTGAATACAGTCACAGTCTGAGATACTGACGGCTGGACCTTCCACATATGAATTTGGGAGACACACTCAGGCCACGTAGGAAAGAAGAGTGGAGAGAATGAATTCATGATGGGCAGGACTCCAGCATAGATCACTGTGGCAGGAAGGTCCTGGAGGAAGCCGGAGGACTCCTGAGAGGCAGTCATCTCTGAATATGTGAGGACAGACCTCATGCTGTGCCCCAGCCTTGCTTTCAGCAGAGGTGGCTGTGTCCATCCATCCTCCCTCCGAGCAACAGGTGGCCCAGCTTGTGCTTAGCCTCCTGGGCCTCCAGGATGGGGACCGAGTGTCTGGCCAGTGGGGCTTCCCTCACTGCGCCAGCTGGGGCCACTGTGCCTTTAATCTTGCCGTACCAGGCCTGTTCTAGATTGTCCCATTCCGAAACTGGGCCAGGGGACGTGATTCTATGAAAGAGCTCCTCCTGGCCCAGGGAGTCTCATGAGAGAGTCTCAGGTAAAGGCATTTCAGCAAAGCCAGACGCATTTTTTTTTTTAACAACAGAATCCTACATACACGACAGATTTAAATCCCTCTTGTGCTGAAATAGGGAATTGTATCCTTCCCTGATTTTCTAAACCCCTTTACCAACTGTGATCGTGCAGAGCTTGGAAGGCACCAGTGGTGAAGCTTTCAAGGGAGTGTATGTCTTATTAAAGCCGTTTATATCTCAGGCAGTAGGTGAGATGTATGTGTGTGAGAGGGAGGGATTGATTCTTCCCCCTGCGCACTGTCTAGCCATCCCCCAGATTAACCCAGTGTTCGCTCATCAGGTGGTGCGTAGGGTCGCCTGGGATCGGTAGGTCCTACCGATGGGGCCTGTCCTGCCACCCAGAGCTTGACAGTGAGCCCATTGCCTCCAAAACGTTATTGAATGGTTTGGAACGAGAAGTTCCTGTGGGACTGTAGGATAAACTACCCTGTAGGATAAACTACCCCCTCGGGTTGAATCTTTAAATGTTTTAGACAAAATTCTGCTCATTTTTCTTCGTTTCTGTTTTTCCATGGGGTATTTTTTGTGAAGTGTAGACAGAAGAAAGGTTGCTCTCACTTACAAATTATAATTTGCTGATTCCCACAAAGAGACCTGTCTTCTCGTCTAAGCTGTACCCAGATGCCTTTCCTCCCAAACCAGTGGTGCTGAGAGACCCTCAGCTAAAGAGATGGGCAGAAAGGGCCATGGCTCTGGACCCCCGTGGAAGGACCTTGTGGAGCGCCCCACGTGGCTTCAACCAAGTTGCCCAAAAGGCAGCGAGGCTGCCGGAGGTCAGGGCTTGCTGAGTGAGGCTCTTCCTCTGTCGGGGCCAGGTTCCTTTAAGGAGCGGCCTGTGAGCTCAGGGGCATCTAGAGTGGCAGGGACCGCCTCTCCCTTCTCGTACATGTCAAGGAGAGGGCTGCTCTCAGCCACAGACAGGCCCCACGGAAGCAAGCCTCCAACAGTGATCACAGAGGGCCGAGGGCTCTGAGGCTTCCGGCCTGGGTCACCTGGCAGGTGCACGCAGGGAGAGCCACCCTGTCCAGCCGGTCCCTGCGCCATTCGCCAGAGAGCCCCCTTTCCTGTTTCACCCATCCAGCTCTCGGGTGCACAGCCAACCTCTTTATCTATCAGCCAGCGTGAGAGAGAGGGGCACAGCGAACACAGTCAGCCAGCTCTGGATGGAACGCGCCTTTCAGAAATGTGGGACCCTCTGGGCTGCAGTGGTTCTTAGGTCTCCCAGAGCCACGGGATGGCTTTTAAAGGAAGTGTCCTGTGCGTCGGATCTTTCAGCTGAAAGTGGACAAGGTAGCGGGCAGTTCCAAGGGCGGCCCTCGGAAGTCTGGTCGCAGTGGCAAAGCCAGCACCACGGACAGCAGAGCGGTGAGCAGCCGTCCCACCAGCCGCCGGGTCAGACTGAAGTGTTCCAGGTAAATCAGCGAGCACCGCCTTCTCGTAGGTACCGGCGCCTCTCTCTGCTTCCTGTCCCCCTCGGTCTCTGCCTCCCTGCCACAGCACGACTGCCGATAGAGACTGTGAGTGCCGGCCCCTCCCAGGGAAGGTAGTAGCCCCGACTTGGGGGGGTCCAGTAGGAGGCTCGGCTCTTCTCGTGAGGCTGCCTGGGCGCCTTGCCACTCTGAGTTTCTTGAGCCATTCCTGGTCCATCCCTCGCGCCTGGGGCAGCCCTGACCTAAGTGTGCAGCAGCAGTGGACGCTGCCGGCAGCCCCATGGTGCAGGACGCAGCCCCTTCGGGGTGTTCGGAGTTCCACTTCTCAGCCAGAAAAGTTCTCACTGGGGAAAGGCTCCTGTTGGGGGCATGAACCGGCTTATGCTCCATCCACCCCACCAGGTCTTCATGAGGGAGCCCCAGGTGCCTTCTGTCATGTCCCAGAGCCTGCCCCGCAGAGCGAGGATGGGGGAGGAAGCACCTGGGGGTAGGGCTCTGAGACCCGCAGACTAAGATCCCCCTTCTCAAGGGAGAGCTTTCCCTTTACCCCACCCTCATCCCAAGCACCTTTCCCACCAGGTCGAGCAGCATCTTCAGAGACAAAAGTCTAGAACCCAGATGTCACTCCAGGTCCGCAAAGGGGCAGGATCCTTTTACATATGCAGAGAGGTACCCTGACCTATAATGATTAGCCCCTCCTTCCTCCATCCATAAGGCTCAGCCCCAGCCCATTCTTATGCCTCACAACTGCCATGTAAGGCAGAATTCCCTAACCTCGTTCTTCATGGTCACGATGCTAAAAAGAATTCTTGGTCAAATAAGTTTGTGAAACATGATTAAACAGACTTAGTCGGTTTCTTGACTGCAGGACTTATCAGAGCCTTTATTATACTAACGAGGACTGAGGATTTTTAGGAGGTAGGCAAAGCATACCTTGTTTCCCAAACTCATTTGTCCACAGAATTCTTTCCTCCCAGAGTATCTCATGGGCCAAGAATTGGACACAACACACTTTGGGACATTTGCCATAAGGGATGGAAATATAGCTCCTCGGATTTTCTGGTTGGGTAGTCTGAGGCCCAGAGAACTTGAAGGACTTGTTAAAGGTGAAGTCTAACCTTGCAGGGATTTGGCCTTGCCCTAGATATATACAGTGAAGACAGGCCACTCAGCTGTTCACACACGTAGCCCTCCTTTTGCCCCTCCCCATGTTGCAGTGCTGCTGCATTTTGATCGTCAGTTGTATGTACCTTGCTTGGCACCAAGCTGGGTTCTCCCCACCAGTGGGCCTCTTGTCCACCCTGTGTCCTGGCTCAGTTTTAAATAGAGAAAGGTCGTGTCCTGACGTTGTGTTTGTGTGCTGGAATGACAGCTCCCAGGAGACAACAGCTTCCCAGGATCTCAGACATTTGAGGACCGTCTCAGAGCATCCCTCAGGTGGCCGGTGGCGTGTTCCTGGGCCGCCCCCTTAGAGAGATGACCGTGAGGGTGGCTGGCAGGCTGGGCTCCTGGGACGTGCCGGTGTCCAGAAGGATGAGCCGACTCCCCTGCCCTTTCTTTTCTTCTCTCCTGCAGGACATGCTGCCCATGCCAGGAGATCCAACCCAGGGGACCGGCAACTATAACATTGAAGACTTTGCTGACCTGGGCATGTTCCCGCCGTTTTCTGAGTAGCTGCGGACAGAGCGGGGCTTCCACCGGGCAGTGCCCCCCATGCTGTGACATCTACGCCCACGTGAACGGGGCCCCCCCCGCGCCCTGCTTGCCCTGCCGCGGGACCCCCCAGCAGAAGACATCTCGCCCCCCGTGTTCCCCTCACTGCCGTGGTGTTGCTCAGCTTCTAACCCACAGCTGCAGCTGCTCGGCCACCGACGAGGAGCCCAGTAGACGTTGGGGGCTGGTAGTATTTATTGTATTTTACCTGTCTGTGCTTGGGAGGCGAGCCCATTGGGTTCTTAAAACCTGGTTGTGAATAATCTCATATTAGACAATTTTCATCTATAAAAAGTTCAGT
This sequence comes from Grampus griseus, assembly GCF_964374135.1. Taxonomy (NCBI): domain Eukaryota; kingdom Metazoa; phylum Chordata; class Mammalia; order Artiodactyla; family Delphinidae; genus Grampus; species Grampus griseus. The sequence goes on along the minus strand of NC_139018.1, from coordinate 143,677,821 downwards.
TACAGCTCAGAGAGCCCGAGCGGCACCCTCAGGCCTGCCCAGGAAGCTGGAATCTGGTTTCTTCGGGCCTTTAACTCCTGTGTCCGGGTGGGGCTTAGGGGGTGTTGGGGAAAGAGGTGAACAGGATGCACAGGCTTTGTTCTCGGAGCTGGAGAGGAGGAGCCTGGGGACGCCGGGGGGGACGCCGGCTCCTCTGGGCCCTGTCTCAGCCACGTCTGTCTGTGCGTCTGTCGTGCCGTGAGACGTATGTACGTGGTGCAGTGTGATGTGAAGCCTTGTCCTGACGGATGTGTTGTGCCCCGTGTCTGTCGTGTGCGGCCACAGTGAGGGTCTAGAATCCAGGGTGTGTGGCGAGAGTGACATCCGGATGTGCAGCCCCGTCCAAGCTGAGCAGGACCCCCTGTGGCCGGAGGAAGCAGGGCCCAGGGCCTGGGCACCGGGCGGACAGGCTGACCTGAGCAGACGGGCACTTGACAGCGTCACCAGGAGTCCTGGCCGGGAGCTGCTCACTTTGACGGGTCAGTTCTTTGGTCCAAGCCCCCCACGTGCAGATTCAGAGCCCACGAGAGTGCCCACCCTTTCCTCTCTGTGTCTGAAGAGCGGCCTCTCCTGGTTCCGCCAGGTTTCTCATCCTTGCCCTGTTGGTGAGAGCCGGGCTTTGTCCCCGCCCGATGGCTGCAGGGAGCACCCCTTGAGCTCACAGAGACCCTGGCCCCCATGGGGGTGTAAGGGGGAGGGCAGGGCGCCCAGACCTCCCGGTCCTTCTGTGCCACAGGGTGCCTTCCTGGGACCAAGCTCTGGAGATGACTGAGGGGTGGGTGAACCCTGTGCGTGGAGGTGGGAGCTCTGAGACGTTCCCCACCAGGTTGCCCGAGCGTCCTCTCTTCAGCCGGCTGGGAACAGTGGCATCTCGGGGGGCGGAGGCAGGGGGTGGGGGGGATTGCGGGGCTCCGGCTCCGGTTTTGGTTCCAGTTCTGATTCTGCCGCATACTCGCCAGGGCCTTGAATTCCTCAGGTGGTCTCAAGACAGAGTAAGAGCTGACTTCTAGAAGCTTCTACCTGGCTGACCTCTGAGCCCCCGGTCCCTGGCTTGCTGTGTTTCCCTCAGATTTGAGGAGGTCAATTGAAGAATCCATCCCTCCATTTTTACTTACCTCTCCCCCTCGCGTGCCCTTGACGCTAAGGAAAGAAGCTCTCATGTTCTCTTCCTTTCCTGTCCTGCATCAGCATCCCATCAGCTCACCGACTCCTAAAGGGGAGAAACGCTGCCGGTGCGTGGCTGCCTCGGGGCAGCTGGAGGAGCCCATCCACGGGGAAAGCCTTCCCTTCCGGCTGACCCCTGTCAGGCACCTGGCTGGGAAACAGCTGGGCCAGGCAGAATGGAGTTGCTTCTAGGCTGCCTGAGTGGGGAGTGAGCCTGGCCTCTAGCAAGGAGCCAGGGGAGAGCGTTTGCTCTCATCCTCTGAAAGTTCTGCATTAAAAGCCCAGCCCTGGCTGGCATCCAGAGGGGGTGTGTGCCGAGTCTTGCCTGGAGAGCTCCAGCTATTATAGTCCACCATTGTTCAGGAGAATGCCTTTGTCCGGTAGCTTTGTGTGATCCCGGTTCCTAGGCTCTAAATTAACACTGACGTTACAGTTTCTAGAGTGGCTCTTAATCCTTTTGTATGTAGTGGTGATAGGACGTGGGGTTTAGACGCACATGATAGCCTTTCACCCTTAGGAGCCTTTTGGCTTCTGGGAAAATGGCACGTGGCTGAAACTCCACACACCCTGTCAGTACCAGACCCACAAAGGGCTCCCAGGCGTGCCCTGCCCCTGGGGCCACCTCTGCCCACCCCTACCCCCAGCCCTGATCTTGCCTCAGGCGGTGGGCTTAATTATTTCCCAGAAAGGCACAAGAATAGCTTTTGGATCAAAGAATGGTTTCTCAGTGAAATGAAAGTGGACTTCCTGTGGCGTTTCCTCTCTGGGTTTGGAAGGTTGGCGGGGGATGGGGGTATGTTTGTCTTTCCTTCTGGTTTCAGAGGGCACTTGGGGATTTTCTGAGGGGTACACACTGGTCGGCACGCCGACTAGGCCCAGCCCACCTGGGCTGTGCTGGGTGCTGAGGGGATGCAAAAGGACAGAGGAGGGGGCTTCCCTGGTGGCGCAGTGGTTGAGAGTCCGCCTGCCGATGCAGGGGATGCGGGTTCGTGCCCTGGTCCGGGAAGATCCCACATGCTGGGCCCGTGAACCATGGCCGCTGAGCCTGCGCGTCCGGAGCCTGTGCTCCGCAGCGGGAGAGGCCGCAGCAGTGAGAGGCCCACGTACAGCAAAAAACAAAACAAAACAAAAAGGACAGCCTTGCCCCCAGGGACCTTTCATCTACTTCACCCACTTACACAGCATCTAGGGTGAGGACCACTCAGTTCTAGAAGGCAAGGATTCATGGGCGACTGAAAGCCAGACATAAAGGGGGAGCATCGTGACTAAATAGGCCCCACGTCCCCCTTCCAGCTTTGTCCCCAGAGCCCGCGAGGGGAGTCTGACTGCAGTCTGACCCACAGCTCGAGTTCTCTATTTTCTCTATTCCCCATTCCACTCTTTGGTTGTGATTCTTAGAAGCCACTAAGGAACAGAGAAGACCCAGAGGATCCCACATCTGAGGGATTCTCTCCCCAGGGAATTTTAAGACAAACTGGGGTGAGAATTAAAGCCCTAGAGGGTCTAATTACCCCAGTTTGCAGAAGAACCTCCCTCGCCAGTCCCGCCCAGCCAGGAGGCCAGGATGCCCACGGCCCCTGCGTCGGCGTGGCCTTTGGCCCTGATCCCTCTCCTACTGGAGACGGAGGCAAAGCTGGGTTGGGAAGGTGAGCAACACCTAGGACTTTGGCTCTGGGACTCTCTTCCTCACACACACCTCATCTCACAGCTACTAGGCCTTCGGCTGGCTTTCCTTAGGCTGAGCAAACAGAAGGCTTTCCACCCAAAAGGGCCAGATGGTGGCTGCCTGAACTATGGTGAGGACGCAGACGCAGCCACGCTGAGGCTCGGCCTGGACTTGGTTAGGGAACTGCGACAGTGGCTCCGGAGGTTCTAGAACACCCTGCCTCTGTGTTGCTCCCCACTAGCTTTGTCTTTAGTTTTGGTTTCAGGGAGCAATAGAGCATCACAAACAGCCACATTCTTCTCTGCTTCCCGGTTTATCAAATTCAACCCTTCTGTTGTTTCCTGAATACCTGTTGCAACGAGTAGGATTCTGATAGCTGATGGAACTGACATCGGGGAGCGTGGATCTCCTGTGCCAATAAGGAGACCGTGTTCCCCAGACGAGCCACCCTGGACACTATCAGTGCTGCGGCCGGGCTTGGCCGAGAGACGAGGCAGGTCCCGGGGAAATGAGTGTGTTCCCTTCCAGACACATCAGTACCTGGGCCAGCAGATGAGCAGTGAACCTCTCCCCCCTGGGCCCACCTGCCCCCTAACAGTTACGACCTGTCATATTAGCAAGACCAAGCCAGTCACCTAACAGCCCTAGCCAGTAACAAGTCAGGATGGAAATGCTCCTTGTTCTACTAGAAAGTATGGGTTTGGTCATGAGGTCGCCGTGCCCTGACTTGTGCCCTGACAAGTTGGGACAACCCAACTTGTCCGTTGCAACCCTTCCCCCTGTGCCAGATTCTCATCTTGCATATGAAGGGAACTGGCTGTCCTCCTTTTCCCCGGCTGCCAGGCGTCTGGGGCAACTTGAAGCGGCATCACACAACGATGCAGGCACAATTTCACATGTAGGTGTGCCTGGGTCTTGGGGCCAGAGCCTATGGGCCAGTGACTGTGGAGGTGGGAAAAGGGGGGGGTTTCACAGGACCAGGCCAGCTTGCTACCAGTAACAATCTCATTTTCCTTCAAAAGCGAGAGAGTTCACAGATGAGCTTCAGTGGACAATTTAAGCACTTAATCGTTTCTCTTTTAACCTTTCTTCTTATGAATGTGAACTGTGCTGTGAATAAATCATCATTTGTATTGCTTGAATGTTCTCTATGACTAACAGTTATTAAGTCAGTTGTGTATATGTGTAACTAATGTAACTGCCTTTTAAAATTTCATTACAATAAAAATGGCTTTGCTCTGAACGCTGAATAGCCCAGGCCAACTTTGTAATTGAACAATTCGTAGAACCTACTCTTGGAGTTTGGGAGATTATCTCGTATTACGCTTCCTAAGGGCTGTGTTGTGTTGTAGCCAGGAAAGGGTGTAGTGACTCTGTCAGGGGGTCTAGCTATGTAAAATTAAAAAAAGAAACTAATAATTCTTGGCTTTTATGTTAGGCAAGGCCCTCTAGAAGGCTCTTTGCAAATGCAATTTTTATTATCATTATAAACCTCTGCTCTGTGGATTTTATTCCTGGTTTATAGATTAAGAAACTGGGACTCAGAGAAGTTAAGTGACTTATCTAAGAACACACAGGAAGGAAATGACAGAACCAAGATTTGATCTTAGGTCTCATTACAAGACCCTGTATATACTGTCCTCTTCAAACCTCTACAGTAATTATTTCTTTTTAAAATTCTTCCATAATTAAATTAGTATTTTAATATGCTCAAACTTCTAGTAAATGCTTACAGAATCTAACCTTCTCTGTTGAAAGAGGACCATTTGGATTCTAGCAAAATGGCAGACTAAAATCACTTGGAAACTGTTTTCCATCAAACGTTTAGCATTGTTATTTTTTACAGCGTTATTGAGCTACTACTGACATAAAAGAAACTACACATATTTAATTGCACGTGGGAGGTGGGAATTCCCTGGCTGTCCAGTGGTTAGGACTCGGTGCTTTCACTGCCATAGGCCCAGGTTCAATCCCTGGTCGGGGAACTAAGATCTAGCAAGCAACACGGCACAGACAAACCAAACCAAACAAAAGCAAGTACTACAGGGAATGTAAGTGCGGAACAGAAAGTGAAGGTGACGAAATCCATCCGATTCCAAGTTTTGAGAAGTGGTGCACACACCCCATCAACAAGTGATTGTGGTTATTTAAGAAGAAAATATTTTTAAAAATAAAATAAATGTACACAGGAGAAAATTTTGCGTCCTTGAGTTAGGCATAGATCTCTTGGGTACTAGACCAAACGCATGACCTGTAAAAGGAGAAAATGACAAATTGGACTTTAAAAATTCAAAGGTCACAAACGTGTATTTAAATGACAAAACTCATGAAATTGTTCACTTAAGATGGGTTCTTTAAATTATGTTTTGCATAAATTATGTCTAAATTAAGTGGCTGTAAAAATCATAGCAGGAGAGTTTTTTGTGGAATTTGACAAAGTGATCCCCAATTTCCTATGGAAGAAGAAGACAAAAAAGAATAGCCAATACATTTTAATATGATATTTTAGAAAAAAGAAGAGAACGAACGAGGAAGAAGAAGAGAAGGAGAAAGATGGAACATTCAAACTACGAGGCTCCTGGAAACGTCATAATTAAAAGTGTGGATTGGCATAGAGATAGAAAACTAGACCCACAGAACACCGCAAAGAACGTGGAAGTACACACATTCAGAAAAGAGAATATTTGGTACACGTGCCACTGAAGCGAGCCGGAGACTGTTATTTGCAAGTCAGCACTACAAATCATGGCGACCAGACAGACTTCCAATAAATGGTGCTGGGGAAAAGCACATAGGAAAAGAAGTAATTATATGCTTATCTTACACAATATACAAAAGATAAATTCCACACAGATGAAAACATCTGAGTGTTAAAAGCAATATATGTAAAATATTTAGAAAAAAATCTAGGAAAATATATTTATGAAATCAAGTCAGGGAAGGTTTTTTTTTTTTTTTTTGCTGTACGCGGGCCTCTCACTGTTGTGGCCTCTCCCGTTGCGGAGCACAGGCTCCGGACGGGCAGGCTCAGCGGCCATGGCTCACGGGCCCAGCCGCTCCGCGGCACGTGGGATCTTCCCGGACCGGGGCACGAACCCGTGTCCCCTGCATCGGCAGGCGGACTCTCAACCACTGCGCCACCAGGGAAGCCCGGGAAGGAGTTTTTAAACCAGGCACAGAGACCACAAACCAGGAAAAAAACCTGTTATGTTTAAGCTCACTAAAAAATAATCAGCTTAAAGAAATGGAAAAGACAACCAATAAACTGGTAGAAACATTTGCAGTTCATATACCCAACAAAGTGGTATTCACTTTGTTGAGAGAGAATATTCACAATATAAGGATTCATAAAAAACAATAAGAGGGGCTTCCCTGGTGCTCCAGTGGTTAAGACTCTGCGCTCCCAATGCAGGGGGCGTGGGTTCCATCCCTGGTTAGGGAACTAAGATCCCACATGCTGCAACTAAGAGCCCGCGCGCCACAACTAAAAGATCCCACATGCCGCAACTAAGATTTATTTGGTGCAGCCAAATAAATAAATATATTTTTTAATCAACAAGAAAAATATCCATACAACTCAGTAGATGAATAGCCAAAGAGTTTGAATTGCCAATTCACAGAAACTCGAACGGCATTAGACACGCGAGAAAAGACTGAACCTCACTAGTAATTAAGGGAAACGCAAAGTTAAAGCAAGATAACATCTGTCACTCAGATTTACTAGGCAATTGTTATGAGGATATGGGGAAACAGGGACTCTTCCCTTGCTGGTGGGAAACAGGACAGATGCTCTGACGCAATATCCCGACACATCAAAAACGTACGAGCCCTGTGACTCAGTGAACACAAGTGTCTGTCCTGGGAAACCTCCCATGTGTGCACGAGAGGGCAGATAAAAGAAAATTCACTGCACTGCTTGTAATAGTGAAAAAGTGGGAACCGGCCTAATCGTCCTTTTAGCAGAGAAACGAATAAACTGATTTAGTCACACAACATTTGTGTGCAGCACTTAAAACGATCTTGTAGCAGCGTGCACACATCCTAAAAACATACTATTGAATTTAAAAGACTGTGCATATTCGTATAACTGAAGGCAGTTACGTATTTTTTTGTGCATAAATAGATATGCAGTAAAAGTTTTTTAAAAGAAGAATCTCATGGATGGATAGGCACAACTGAGGAAGGACATAAATGAGCCCCAGACTGAGCAGCTGGAGTTTGTCCTCTAAGATGAAGATAACAGGAGGATAATAGGAGAGGCTGAGCCCTGCCCAGATAAAAGATAGAGACCACATATTTCTCATTGTCAAAGTCAAGGAGACCTTCCCGACTACACAAGCACAGAAAGCCTCCTTGGAGGTCAAAAAGGGAGTGATGCCAACCTACCCACAGGCCTCTTTGCTGGAATCCATCTTGGCTAAGAGATGCGTGCACACACAGGGGTGGACCCTGAGATAAATCAAATATGTACTCAGAACCAGGCAAAGCAAGAAGATTGGCCAAAGGAAGCCTGGAAGAAATGCCCCATATAAGTGATTCAAACTACCACGAGGGCACGACTCTCTCTCCGAGTCCTGCCGTGTGTCTATCCACATGTACTCTTTTTCCTCCCAATAAACACTTTGTTTCACTGCTTTCGCCTTTGTGGGAATTCATTTCTGCGAAGCCGTATGGGTCAGGGCCTTGTCACTGGCCACTGGTCTAGTGGCTAGGGTCCAGCACTCTCACTGCCACGACCCAACCTCAATCTCTGGCCAGGAACCGAAACCTTGCTTCAAGCTGCTGCAGGCCGAGGCCGCCAGAGATCAGACAGAGAGGGAAAGAGGGGAAGGAATGGCTGTGTGGTTGAATTCCTTAAAGCAGATTAAGACAGAGAAAAGAGAGAGGCGTTGATTGAAAATAAAGGGAAAAAGCAAAGTATCTGAAGCAGTTATGGCAAAATGTTAAACGCCTGTTTCATCTTGTGATGAGCACATAAGAGTATGGTATACTTTTTCTCAACTTTGCTATAGAGTAGAAATATTTAATAATTAAACATAAATCAGTAAATGAAAAAAACAGCTACTTAATCTCACTATGTAGGACTTCCCTGGTGGTCCAGTGGTTAAGACTGGGCTTCCACTGCGGGGGGCACAGGTTCGATACCTGGCTGGGGAACTAAGATCCTACGTGTCACGGGGCGCAGGCAAAAAAAAAAAAAAGGAAAGAAAGAAAGAGATCTCACTATGTAGTCAGAGAAATGCAAATTAAAGTAACAATGAGATGGCGTTTCTCACCGATGGACTGGCAAAAGTACAAAATAGTGATTATATCTGCCACAGGTAAGAATACACGGGAAAGAATTTTCTCACGTAATTTTGGTAGAAATATGAGTTTTCACAACTTATTTTGAGGGTAATGTGGCAATATCTGTAAATTTAAAATAAGCATATTTTGATTCAGCTATCTCACTTCTAAACACCCTTCCTAGTGAAATAAAAGCTTTGAAATGTATAGGTAGATATATAAGCATGTTTACTGCAGCAATATTTTCCAGTGGCAAAAAGCGAAACTAAGGCAAAGCCTTAACAGATGAACAAACTGGAGAACATCTGTAATTAAATATTTTATATATAATAAATTAAATATTAAAATATTATATATTAATATAATTAATATTATATTTAATATAGCATTATTATTAAATATTATATAGCATTACCTCAATATATTAGCAAATGAAAGCAATAATCAGAAAAGCATAAATAATTTTAATCCATTGGATAAAAACAAACATTAGCAAAAGCTCATTTTGTAGGTTCACTTATGAGTACCTGATTGTGTATATAAGTGTGTGTGTGTGTGTGTGTGTGTTGTACATGTAAAGTGTATAAAAATATTCACATTAGACTGTATTTGAAGGGGAGAGAATGGTCACAGGGATTCTAGAGGTGGAGAGAGTAAGCAAAAATGAAAATAAATACATATAACTGGAAAAGTGTTCTGTCCCATTGCATTTATATAAAATTCTGTGTGCGTTTATATGCATGAAAGATTATGAAACGATAGTAACCGATCTCAAAATGATAGAATCTCAGGTGAATTTACATTTTATCCTTGTAATTTTTAATGTTATATGTTTTACAAAGAATATATATTACTTATAAAATCTTGAAAAATAATAAAAAGCAAATCACCTGTTGGAGTAAGAAAACACTACTCAATGATCTGTGGTGACCTAAATGGGAAGGAAATCTAAAAGGAGGCGATATATGTATACGTATAACTGATTCACTTTGCTGCACAGCAGAAACTAACACAACATTGTAAAGCAACTATACTCCAAGTTAAAATGAAAAAAGAATAAGAAAGTTAATGACTAGCAGCATACTTAGGAATTTAGATGCCAAGAGGTGGGAGAGAGAAGCATGCACTTATGCAGTGGTTAGAAAGAGCCGTAGCTGGACACACCTGTGACAGACTGGACAGTGAAAGAATTGTCAGGCAGGAACAGGAGAGAAGAAATAGTGAATAAAGCCCAAATACTTGCCAGGACCTGGGCTGGCACTTCACCTGTAGCCTCTCTTTAATCCCCCAAATAGACAACTAAACGAAAATACACTCTTGTCATAGACAGAGCAACAGTTATTATTTTCCTGATGTTACTAATAATATACGCTCATTATTTTTAAAGTAGAGAGTATAGGAAAGTATGAAGAATGAAAGATTTGATTCCAATTCACGCTGTGGATGAAGGGACCCAGCGAGTAGGGAGAGGCGACAGGGATGAAGAGCAGTGGTGTGGAAGCACGAGGCTTCTCGGGACTGGAGGGGGGAATAAAGACGCAGAAGCATCAGCTACGTTCTCACTGTGCTCCCTACACTTCCAAGGCCACCTCCCAGCCTCCCCGGGCTCCCAACGTCTCCTCACCTTCCACTGAGAGGAAAGTAAGGTCGTCTCCCCTGTTACCATTTTGAAGCCTAACGGTCGTGAACTTCTACTTCTCCCGCAAACCCTCTCAAGCTTGTTCTCTCCGTAACCACTTGCGTGGCACCTGCCACTTGCCAGGCATGGTGCTGGGGCTACACAGCGAAGACCCATCCCCACCCCTAGAGGCCCCATCCCTAGGGGAGAGAGACGAGCAAACAGAATATGACGTTCCAGAGTGTGCTAAGGGTTTAGGAGGAGAGCACACGTCCTGCGCCAGCACAGATGGCCAAGGAGAGCTGGAGAAGGGCTGACTAGCTTGGAAGGCTATGGTTAGTATGACTTCACCCATCATGTCCCAGATGGGGTCCATCAACGATGGAGCCTCCCTACTGGGCTCACAGCTTGTTGGCTCAGCTTTTGCAGAAAGCACTTAATGGGTTCCCGTCTCCAAGCCCGAGACCCTTATAAGTCATGAACTAGGTATGCCACCCCTCAGCAGGACACCAGATTAAAATGACTGGAATGCAGCCTGCCTCTGGTCCTACAGCCCAACTCCTAATTCTTCCCACGCATTTCACTTAAGAGTCAAATAAAAATGCCAAAAACAAAGAAACGTGACCTGGCACTAACGGGGCAAAGAAAACAACATTTCATCACAGCAGTTCATCTGTGTGTGAGCATTTCTCTTCCTGAAGTGTCCTTCGTGGTAAAAGCCATGGCGACTCAGGTTTCTCATGGAACTTCCACATCCCTAAATGGCTACCATGTTTTTCATCATGGCCATGTTTGAGCCCACAGAACAGAGCTCTGTCGGTGACGATGTCACACAAGATCCCTGACTACTCTTCTGGGAGGCGTAGTTCTGAGAGCTGCCTGTGGAAGACACAGAAGGTCACCTAGTCACATCAACTCAGTCAGGAGCCAGGATCCCAAGTGCTGAGAAGACGCTAGAGACCTTGGAGTTATGTTTTCCTAGGTTCACTTCCCTCTGGCAGAAGGAAGTGTTAATGCACTTCCAAGTCATCAGGTAAGGGTGGGAGGGAGACTTTCGTCTAAGCATGGGTGCTAGCACAGGGAGAGGGGCTGGATCCCAGGAAGGTGGGACAGAAAAGAGAAACAATCATTGGTGTGGTGGTGAAGAGGTTTTCAGTGGAGGCCAGTTCAGGGTTTTTTTTCTTGTTTTTTTTTTTTTGCGGTACGCGGGCCTCGCACTGTTGTGGCCTCTCCCGTTGCGGAGCACAGGCTCCGGACGTGCAGGCTCAGCGGCCATGGCTCACGGGCCCAGCCGCTCCGCGGCACGTGGGATCTTCCCGGACCGGGGCACGAACCCGTGTCCCCTGCATCGGCAGGCGGACTCTCAACCACTGCGCCACCAGGGAAGCCCTAGTTCAGGGTTTTTTTAAATCAGTCTCTGCCCAGTACATCCAACAGTACATGGTGCTCAGTGACTGCTTTAAATTATAAGGAATTCCTTTGCTGTACACCTGAAACTAACACAACATTGTAAATCAACTACAATATAAAAGAAAAATTGAATTAAAAAATTTTTTTAAAACTATAAGGAATTCGGGACTTCCCTGGTGGTCAAGTGGGTAAGACTCTGCACTCCCAATGCAGGGGGCCTGGGTTCGATCCCTGGTCTGGGAACTGGATCCCGCATACCTGCCGCAACAGTTCGCATGCCACAACTAAAGATCTCGTGTGCCACAACTAAGACCCGGCGCAGCCAAAATAAATATAAACAAATAATAAATAAAAATTGTAAGGTCGGATCTTAACAAACGGCACCGCGAAACAGAGGAAAGCTTCAAGTGAGCTTTATTAGGGAGCGCTCCCGGGCGAGGTTCACTGGTCCGAGAGAAAGGGGCCCGAGAAGTCGCACCCGGGCGAGGGTTGGACAAGATTTTATAGGGGAAGAAGGGAAAGGGGTGTGGTGAATCTGGGAGGGCGCAGGGTATTCCTTATTTGGTGGTCTTTTCGGGTATCCTGGGGGACCGTTAGTCCCGCCCCTCGAAAGGTGGGAAGGCTGGGCTGGGTTCAAAGTCCCCAGGTCAGTTCCTGGAACTGGGTGGTCCGGAATGTCTCCAGGGCAGTTTCTGGAACTGGATGGTCCAGAGAATTTCGGTCTGATGCAACCTGTGAATCTGGTTGTGTTCCCCTGCCTCAGGCCAGTTGGCCTTACAAAAATAAATAAGTGGGCTTCCCTGGTGGCGCAGTGGTTGAGAGTCCGCCTGCCAATGCAGGGGACACGGGTTCGTGCCCTGGTCCGGGAGGATCCCACATGCCGCGGAGCGGCTGGGCCCGTGAGCCATGGCCGCTGAGCCTGCGCGTCCGGAGCCTGGGCTCCGCAACGGGAGAAGCCACAGCGGTGAGAGGCCCGCGTACTGCAAAAAAAAAGAAGTTAACAAGAAAGTCATGACACGTGACGGGGTTGAGGGAACACAGCCCTTCTGAGCAGACCACGGAGGTCCCTGTGAGTCTGTTATCCTGCTGCTGAAAGACCTCTGCGCCTTTTCACACACCCCAGCTCTCTGCTTTCACTCTTCTTTTTTTTTTAGATTTATTTATTTATTTATGGGTGCATCAGGTCTTAGTTGCAGCACGCGAGATCTTTCCTTGCGGTGTGTGGGTTTTCTCTTCTCTAGTTGTGGTGTGCAGGCTCCAGGGTGCACGGGCTCTGTAGTTGTGGTGCACGGGTTCCAGAGCACTTGGGCTCTGTAGTTTGCGGCACGCAGGCTGTCTAGTTGAGGTGCGCGAGCTCAGTAGTTGTGGCAAGCGGGCTTAGTTGCCCTGCAGCATATGGGATCTTAGTTCCCTGACCAGGAATCGAACCTGTGTCCCCTGCATTGTAAGGCAGATTCTTTACCACTGGACCACTCTTGGAAGCTGGGTCTCCTTGTTGAAGGACTGTCCTCAGGTTACTGGATTCTACTCTGCTGAAGCACACAGAGCCAGGAGTGCCTGAGATTTTTACATCCCACCAAGAACAGCCCTTTACCAATGACCAACGAATGCAGCAGCATCAATACCCCAGCTCCCTTGCTCCTTGATGGGATATCTCCACATTGTAACTTAGTATATTTTCTCTAGAGCATCCCTGTGACATTGCGATACACTTACCTCTGTGGAAACCTTATTTGCTTGATACTGTAGCCTGCTGAGTCTTCCTCTTCAATACCACTTCCTGGGGTGAGGTGTCCCCGGGAGCCTTCCCTGGTGTTTGAGGTCAGCTGTCCTGAGTATCCTGTGAGTGCTGTATCTTCTAGATTTGTACAGTTATGGGATGGAGGTGGTGGCAGGTCGAAGTAAATCACTTTCACAAGGAAAGTGATTTCACATTTTTCTAAGATGATACTTCTGAAGAAGCCTGTCTCAGACAGCCCATCTATAACAAACACTTAACTGCAGCAAAGTAAGGAATAGGAACATTCACCCTTCATTATTCTATCAGAAAAAAAGAAATTCAAAAATATTTTTAGGGACTTCCCTGGTGGGGCAGTGGTTAAGACTCCACGCTCCCAATGCAGGGGACGTGGGTTTGATCCCTGGTCGGGGAACTAGATCTGACATGCATGCTGCAACTACGAGTTCACATGCCACAACTAAGGAGCCCGCCTGCCGCAACTAAGACCCAGCACGACCAAATAAATAAATATGTTTAAAAGATACTTTTAAAGCTAGGCATACAAAGAATTTCACCTTTCCTTTTCAATAAAAATAAATTTAAAATTTTAGTAATATTTGATACTGTAGACGTGGAAAAGACTTTGCCCTCAAAGAAACCTATTTTCCCCAGGACTAGGGAAAGCTATTTATCCTGGTTGACCTGAGATTTTCCCAATTTTAGCAGTGAAAGTCCTATATCCTATGAAGATAATCAGGACATTTGTTCACCTACCCAGGACGTCAACATTTCCTGGCAGGGTGCACAGAGCCCCAGAAGCGGAAGGAAGATGTTGACAGGGTATAGTGGGACCACAGATGTTTAGAGCTGGTGGGGATTTCAGTGATTACAGAGCATTTTTAGGTAACAGATGAGGAAAAAGGGTCCAGAAATTCAGAAGAACTTGTTTCCCAGAAGCTTTGGCAATCGAGGAAAGCCCTTCTCTGCCTGGTTCTTCTAGATGAATAAAGCCAAGAATCAAACCCACAAAGACCTCATTTGTGGGGAATTTTCTACATCACATTCAACTCCCCAGATGTGTGGAGAATGACCCTTGCACTTTGACCCAAAGATGGCTGACCAGGTCAAATGTGCATGTTCTACCCGAGTCCACATGATAAAGGGATTAGCAACTGAATGCAAACCCGCCCTGGCAGTTTGGCTCACTGAAGAGAACTCTTGAGTTTTGGAGGCTGAACTTTCTGAGGAGACCACGTGGTTTTTCCCCTGAGGAAACCCGACACAAGAGCTCTCGTCATCTCGTGGGACCCTCTGAAGAGCCCGAGGAGGATGGAGTGGCTGAAACCCCAGCTTGTCCCTGTGGAAGAGAAGGGAAGAGGCCCAGGGCAGAAGCCCTGGAGCGTGGCCACCACAGAGCGTGTGGCCCAGTGCTTGGCCTGCCACGGGGCTCCCAAGCCAGAGGCCATGTAGGAACAAGCCCGGTATATTAGTTTCCTCGGGTTGCTGCGACCAATTACCAAAGCCTGGTTGGCTGAAAACAACAGAAATTAATTCTCTCACGATTCTGGAGACCAGAAGTCTGAAATCAAGATGTTGGCAAGGTTGGTTCCTTCTGGAGGCTCTGAGGGAGGGTCAGTTCTGTGCCTCTTCCGAGCCACTGGTGGCTGCCAGCAGTTTTTGGCGTTCCCTGGCTTATAGCTCTGTGCCCCCCATCTCTGCTTCCATCTCTACATGGCCTTTCTGTGTCTCAAATCTCCCCCTCCTTTCTCTTATAAGGACACCAGTCATCGGATTTAGGGCCCACCCAGGTAATCCAGGATGATCTCATCTCATGATCCTTAACCTGATTACATCTGCAAAGGCCCTATTTCCAAGTCAGGTCACATTCACAGGTTAGGACTTAGATATATTTAAGGGGAGGTACAATCAACCCATTCCACAAGGCAAGAGGGTAGGGAGAGTTCCAGTTGCCTGTTCTTCCACAAAAACATGCAGGAGTCCAGACACTCTGTCTCAGAAGTGTGGAGGCCCAAACAATATCCTGAAATGCCTGGAGCAAACATCACTGCTAGCGACATGCGAGGCCAAGGAAAACGTGTCGGTTCCTGAAGAAGCACTTGGATGAGCAGAGAAAACAGCTGCATGAGCCGGAAGAGCAGGTGGATGGGATGCAGAAACAGCAGGCCTGAGAGTGACAACAAACAGCTGGGCATCCTCAGTGCCAGAGAGGGAAAGGCCTGAGGGTGGTCACTGTATGATTCAGACTGTCAAAGAACCAAGTGGGAGGTTCACGTCTATTCCCTGAGACGCTCCTTTCAGGCACTTCCGTCTGCCACCATGGCCACCATGACAATTGCACAGATCTAGAAGACACAGTGCTTACAGAAGGCTCGGAACAGCTGACCTCACACCCCAGGAGACAGGCACCTCACCCCAGGAGGAGGGAGGGGAGGCAGGACCTCCAGCGGAGAGTGACGTTTTCAGGATGCCAAGGACCAGTTGCACTACTCTTCAGGAATAGAATGGATTCATTGAGAAATGAAAGATGCGGGGGGAGACAGTTTCCAGAAAGGCAGCTCAAAGCTTAGTAATTTGCTGGGGAAAAGGAAGGAGACGGAGCAGTGGCAGGAATTATGGTGAGGTTAAAGAAATGGGGCAATGGAGACCCCTGCCAGGACAGGAGCAAATGGTACAAGTCCCTAAAACCAGCACTGCCTCTTCTTGCCCAGCAATCTCCATCAGAGGAGCGAGCAGGGCTGGTGTAAAAACAAAACAAAACAAAACAAAAATCATGCGACACGGAGAGAAAGAAAAGCTGTTCTCAAAAATCTGAATCCACCTGGTTTGAGACTAATAGGTTCACTGACAAAGGTTAGGGATTTTGTTCTTTTTCCTTTTTAATTAATTAATTAATTAATTTGGCTGCATCGACTCTTAATTGCGGTGCACGGGCTTAGTTGCCCCACGGCATGTGGGATTTTAGTTTCCCCGACCAGGGATCGAACCCATGTCCCCTGCACTGGAAGGCGGATTCTTAACCACTGGACCACCAGGGAAGTCCCTGTTCTTGTTTCTTTTGTTTTGTTTATGTTTTGCATTGGAAATATTGCCTTTTTACCTTCCTGGAATCTATTTCTTGGAGGCCAAGTGTATGCTCCAGAAATACCCTGGAATGGACAGATACCTAGGATGTGGTATGGGTAAATTCATCCCGGTATCTCTACCGTCTAACACAACATCCGAAAAAGCGATCAAAGCATGTCTTTAGTTTGATTGAACGTAAGGAAATTTATCCAAGGGCAATGATGGATTTGCCCATTGGAGTACTGTACTCTCCATCTGTAGGCACCTCCTTGGCCTGGAGATCATGGTGACACGTCTCACAAAAACAGAGGCACTGCAGGTTGTTGACCTAAATTTCCAATTACAATTTGTACTTTTGGGGGGTATCATTCATGCAAAAGTGGAGCAAATCCCAGAGAAATTTCCAGTGGACCCTGGAGACTCCCAGATGATTATGGATCAATGGCGAATGTTAGAGTAGGAAGAAGACCAAAGGAGAGCCTGGATCACCTCACATTTGTGTATTGGACAGGATCCCATCTCCAGTTCCTTTGACCCCTGCTGCCTGACCCAGTGTCTCTGAGTCTGGAGAGACGCTCAGCCTGGGCTGTTCCAGGGGGGAACACACACAGGAACACCTGGGATAGGCAGGGACTGGACTTGGAAGCCTTGTTCAGAGACACAGGCTCTGTGCGGATCTATATATCACAGATGGTTGGTGTTGTTTATTTATTTTTTTGCTTCCATATGGACCTGTCTGATTTGTGTGGGATCTGAAGAGTAGAAGAGAGGACTACCATTTTGAGAGGAACAGTAAGACAGTGAGGCTGATTGAGCCTAGAAAGAGGGCGGGTCCACTCAGATTTCAGAGATAAAGTCCTCTGTCATTCATCCACTGTAGAGGGTGTTTGGGGAAAGCTAGGTCACGGCTACAGCACTGAGCTGAGATGAGATCAGCGTGGTGTGGGAGCAGGAAGTCATCCATGGGGCAGAGCACCACGTGCGTGTGGAGGACGTTCAGCTCCAGGTCAGAAACCCACAATCACGGGCTGCCAAGTTTGCATTTCTCAGCAACAGTGACGTCCCGTGAAGGTGCTTCTCTAATGGGGTGAAGGAAGGGTGGAAAAGGGTATTTCCAACTCGAACAAGATGAAGATGGACACGCTCCGGAGCATCACAGGAAGTGTCCATGCTGACCCGCAATAGAGAGAGGGCTGGCATTCCCCGGTGAGGGCCAGAGGCTGTGTCGGGCCACAGCAACTGTGCAGGAAGCGTGGAGCTAGAGAATGCTGCCTTTCCGGAATAGATGCACCAGCCAATGTATCTTCCCTCTTTTTTCTGTTCATAAAGAAAAACAAAAACAGAGGAGGGAGTGTGTTTTGGAAGGATTCTTCTGGAAAGAGGATGGTAGTTACATTTATCAAAATTCTTCCAATGACACATGTTGCATTTTTCAAATGGAGATAAAATTCACATACCACGTTAAATTGTACAGTTCAGTGGTTTTAGTCTATAAACAAGGTTGTGCAACCATCGTGACTAATTCCAGAACATTTCATCACCCCGTAAGGAAACCCCACACCCCTCCTATTCCCCTCCTCCCTTTAACCCCAGCAGCCAGTAATCTACTTTCTGTCTGGATGGATTTGTCTGTTTGGTACATTTCATATAAATGGAATCCTACTAAATGTGGCCTTTTGTGTCTGGCTTCCGTCATTTAGTGTAAGGGTTTCAAAGTTCATCCACGTTGTGGCATGCATCAGAACTTTATTGCTTTTATTGCCAAATAACATTCCCTTGTATTAATATACCACTTCATTCCCTTAACAGCCTTTCAAAGAGCAAACATTTTTAATTTTTACCCGAGTTCCAACTATTAATCTTTGCTTTTGTGGATGTGCTTTTGGTGTTCTTAGCTAAGAAGTCTCTAACCCAAGATCACCGTGGTTACCTCTATGTTTTTCTTCTAGATATTTTATCATTTTAAGCTTTATCCTATTCTTGGATACTCCTTCTCCATATGCATTGCTTCAAGTGGTTTATTTCCTCTTTGTTTTTGTTTCATTTTTTTTCTAATTTTGGAGGAGGGCAGCATTCTCAGCTCTATGAGATCAGAGATCTCTGTCTGTTTAGTTCACTCATCTCCCTCAACAGCTGGAAATATTACCTGGCACATGGTGGAGACACGATATTTGATGAATGAATGAATGATTTCTGAATTTCCCTCTCCCATGGCCAGAAGCACTTCTGCTTCCTCATCTTACTTGGTAAGAACATCTTCTACTTCGTATTCTTCTTCCTACACAATGGACTGCATTGTTCTAGGTGTTAGACATCCTCCCTGTCCTTGAGTTCATAATGACAGAAAGGCCTACAGAAGAAGGAACATATCCAGATTACTAAGAGAGAAAAGATGTTAGAAGGTATATCAAAAATACTTTCTACACTAGGCATTGTTGTTGTTGCAGCAGACAGATTTATTTGATCCAGATTATTTCAGAGTTATAAGCTAAGCCTTTCCTATTAACAATATGAGGCCTTTAGGCGTTAGAGAATTAGCTAAATTGAAACTGCAATGAATCAAAAAAACTAACAACCCAATCCAAATATGGGCGGAAGATCTGAATAGACATTTCGCCAAAGTAGACAGACAGTTTGCCAAGAAACATATGAAAAGATGCTCAACATCACTAATCATTAGAGAAATGCAAATCAAAACCACAATGAGGTATCACCTCACACTGGTTGGAATGGCCATCCTCAAAAAATCTAGAAACAATAAATGCTGGAGAGGGTGTGGAGAAAAGGGAACCCTCCTACGCTGCTGGTGGGAGAGTAAATTGATACAGCCACTATGGAGAACAGTATGGAGTTTCCTTAAAAAACTAAAACTAGGGCTTCCCTGGTGGCACAGTGGTTAAGAATCCGCCTGCCAATGCAGGGGACACGGGTTCAAGCCCTGTTCCAGGATATCCCACATGCCGCAGAGCAACTAAGCCCATGCGCCACAACTACTGAGCCTGCGCTCTAGAGCCCTCAAGCCACAACTACTGAGCCGCGTGCCACAACTACTGAAGCCCGCGCGCCTAGAGCCTGTGCTCCACGACAAGAAAAGCCCCTGCAATGAGAAGCCCACACACCGCAACGAAGAGTAACCCCTGCTCGTTGCAACTAGAGAAAGCCTGTGCACAGAAACAAAGACCCAAAGCAGCCAAAAATAAATACATAAATAGATAAATTTTTTTTAAAAAACCTAAAAATAGAACTACCATATGACCCAGCAATCCCATTACTGCGCACATACCCTGAGAAAACCGTAATTCAAAAAGAAACACACACACACACACACACACACACACACACACACACAAAGACATGTACCACAATGTTCATTGCAGCACTATTTACAATAGCCAGGACATGGAAGCAACCTAAATGTCCAACGACAGATGAATGGATAAAGAAGATGTGGCACATATATACAATGGAATATTACTCAGCCATAAAAAAGGAACGAAATTGAGTTATTTGTAGTGAGGTGGATGGACCTAAAATCTGTCAGAGCGAAGTTAAGTCAGAAAGAGAAAAACAAATATTGTATGCCAACGCACATATATGGAATCTAAAAAACGGTACTGATGAACCTAGTGGCTGAGCAGGAATAAAGACGCAGATGTAGAGAACAGACTTGAGGACACAGGGGAAAAGGGGAAGCTGGGATGAAGTGAGAGAGTAGCACTGACATATATACACTACCAAATGTAAAATAGAGAGCTAGTGGGAAGCTGCTGCATGGCACAGGGAGATCAGCTCGGTGCTTTGTGACAACCTAGAAGGGTGGGATAGGGAGGGTGGGAGGGAGGCTCAAGAGGGAGGGGATATGGGGATGTATGTATACATGTAGCTGATTCGCTTTGCTGTTCAGCAGAAACTAACACAACATTGTAAAGCAATTATACTCCAATAAAGATATATTAAAAAAACTGCAATGAGATATCATTCCCCATCTATCAGAATGGCTTAGATGCAAAATAGTGACAACACCAGATGGTGGCAAGGATGCGGAGAAGATGATCACTCAGACCTTGGTGGTGGTGAGTTTGCAAAACGGTACAGCCACTGGGGACCTGGTGAGAGAAAGTCCAGTGGTATAGCAAAGGCAGAATCCAGGTGCCCTTTCTGTGAGGACTAACGCCCAAGAGCGCAGACCCCAGGAAAAAGGAGGTCCCCAGACCTCGATCACAAGGCAACACCTAGGTTTCAGAAAAGCTCAGTGAATAGAATGGGCAGCAGGTCGACCTGATGGTTCTGGGCGGAGCCAGTAGGTGAGGTCAAGAGGTCCCAGCAGTGGGCAGAGAACCAGGGGGCAGGGAGCTGGGAGGCCCTGATGGACGCTTCTTATAGTACAAGCACATGTTCAAGGTCCTATAGGGGTTCTAATTCGAGTACTCGCCCCTGCTGCACTTGTACATGCTGGCTTTATACAACAGTCTTAAGAATAAAAAACGGGACCTACATGTGCTGTCCTTCCTCCACTAAGTGGTCATTATCACAGGGATACAGACTCTGTCCCATGAGAGCTAGAAAAGACCATTGCAAGTTTCGTTTTTGTTTTTTGCGATACGCGAGCCTCTCACTGTTGTGGCCTCTCCCGTTGTGGAGCACAGGCTCCGGACGCGCAGGCTCAGCGGCCATGGCTCATGGGCCCAGCCGCTCCGCGGCATGTGGGATCTTCCCGGACCGGGGCACGAACCCGTGTCCCCTGCATCGGCAGGCGGACTCTCAACCACTGCGCCACCAGGGAAGCCCGTAAGTAATGATTTAACATTAAACTGGGAACATTCCATTCTCTTTATCCTATCCTTCCGTACCCACTCTCGACTCAGGGAGCAGGGAGAACCTCTATGTATCCTGCTTCTAGGGGGGAATAGATAGTACCTTTAGATAGAGAGATTACATATAGACACTTTGGAAGATTGGGCCTTTACTGAAAGTTTGAAAGAATTTTCTAGGCATTCTAGGATCTAGACTACAAAAATACAAAGCCAGGCTTAGAGGGCTGAGGGGAGATTTACTTCCCTTTGGGTACCGAAGACTCATGATGACCTAACAGTGATCTTCTTAGCTGCAAGTGTTCCGAATGTGTCACCCCCAAACATGCCATTTTGGCATATTGATTACTTTTAATTAAAGGTCCTTGAGAAACAGCCAGTGCAAGAAAGGCAATCTGACCCTCCTTTGCCCCCTGAAAGCAGAAGATAAATCTCCCATGTGAAGTTGCCCTCCTGTACCAGGAGGGTAGAAATTATCCTCATCACAAGAGACAGGGAGTTTAGGGCTGAGAACGCTGTATAAAGATACCTTGTTACTTTTTCACCATCTTACTATTCCAGGCCTAAATTTCTTTGTTCTGTCAATTCTTCACAAATGTATTCTCAAAAAAATAAAGCTGTATTCACATGCAAAAGAGGTACGGCAGTACCTTGTTGATGTGCCTCAGTGACAGCAGTGGCAACTTGAACATGAGGAACTGTCTGGCAGCCACGAAATGATCCACATGAAAAGGCTGCCTGAATGTGGGCATAGCCGCGAGGTGAGCAAAGAGCTCCAGATTGTCTGTTCATTTTGGAGGCAGTGCCGTGTGGCTTTGCGTGCGCCCAGCCAGCGAGTACAAGGAGGTGTGGACAGGGAATTCAGGAACACCAGGTTTCGGGGATTTCCTAGACGGAAGATGCTAAGCCCGAGGCGTGTCTCTAGGAAGAAGAGGTAGGATGCTCTAAACTGACTATGGTCGTGTTCTCTCTCTTTCAAGAGGCCCCAGCACTGAACGGACTAACGGATACCCCCTCAGATTTCCAGCCTCTGAGAAAATCTGTAGCGGTGTTTGACCACCAACCCAAAGCGATGCCAGGTGTCACCCTGGAGCCCATGCAAACTTGTCCAGGATGTGTGAGGTCCCATCTGGGAAGCAGGCAAAGCAAGGCTGCAGGACTTGGACAACCTGCTTCTCCCTCTATGTCTCAGCATCTCTAAGAACACAACCAGATTAATAGTGCAGGCGTGGGGCGGGTTGTCGAGGAAGGGGGTCCAAGTCCAAACAGCACAGCAGAAAGGGGTATCCCTCCTCCAGGGATGCATGTGTGCCTGTGTGTGTCTGTGCATGTGTGTGTGTGCACGTGCGTGTGTGTGTGTGTGTGTGTGTGTGTGTGTGTATGGCAGGGGGCTGGAGGTTGTGAAGCAGAGGACTCTCTCCCCTGTCTTCCAGACTGCCTCCCCTCTTCTTTTTTTTCTTTTTTTCTCTTTATTTATTTATTTATTTCATTTTTGGCTGCATTGGGTCTTCGTTGCTGCACGTGAGCTTTCTCTAGTTGCGGTGAGTGGGGGCTACCCTTCCTCGTGGTGCATGGGCTTCTCGCTGCGGTGGCTTCTCTTGTTGTGGAGCACAGGCTCCAGGCTCACGGGCTTCTGTAGTTGTGATATGTGGGCTCAGTACTTGTGGCGCACAGGCTTAGTTGCTCAGCAGCATGTAGGATCTTCCTGGACCAGGGCTCGAACCCATGTCCCCTGCATTCGCAGGTGGATTCTTAACCACTGCGCCACCAGGGAAGTCCCCCCTGCTTCTAAAGACAGCCCAGCAATGAACTGCAACTTGCTGACCCCGACTGCTCTGTTTCTGGAAGGAGAAGAGAGGAACATTCTTTTCACCCTGCTCCGGAAACACTAGACTAGCAGCTCGGCCCATTTTTACTAGATATACCATCAGAAGGGCAAACCCTCACTGCTGACCCAAAGTGTTCTCACCCCACCCTTCCCTCGTATTCTTCACTAGGCCGAACTCTGAAGGACACTGGAGGTCTCCGAAGTCCCAGTCATGTATTTTAGCCATTGTGCAGTGTGGTCCCGCCTATTTGTCCAGCCTCGTTTCTTATCCTTTGCGTCATCCTGTTTCCCAGTCCCACCTGACTGCTTGTGGCTACCTGTATTCCTCTGCTCTGCCTGCCGCATCAGAATACCACCAACTGGGTGGCTTCAACAACAGAAATGTATTATTCTCACAGTTCCGGAGGGTGGAAGGCCAAGGCCAAGGTGCTGGCAGGGCTGGCTCCTGGTGAGACCTCTCTTCCTGGCCTGTGGATGGCTGTCTTCTAGCTGTACCCTCACATGACCTTCCCTCTGTGTTCCTTCGGGGAGAGAGATCTCTGGTGTCTCTTCCTCCTCATATAAGGACACAGTCCTATAGGATTAGAGCCCTACCCTATGACCTGATCTAACCCGATTGCCTCCCTTAAGTTCCTATCTCCAAATACAGTCACGTGGGGAGTTAGGGCTTCAACATATGAATTTGGGGAGGCACAATTGGGTCCCTAACACTGAATGCATTTCTTGCCTTTTTTCCCCTCTTTTTCTTTTCTTTTCTTTTTTCTTTTTTGGCTGCATGGTGTGCAGGTTGAGGGATCTTAGTTCCCCGACCAGGGATCAAACCCACACCCTTAGCAGTGAAAGCACAGAGTCCTAACCACTGGACCACCAGGGAATTCCCTCTGTTTTCTTGCCTTTGTTCATCCCAGGCTTCCAACTGTCTGCTCTCTCTACCCCCATCCCGACTCTCTAGCTGCCAAAATCCAGACCGATTTCCATCGGTTCCCTGACCCTCCTGACCCAAGGGATGTCTCCCCTTTTTACCCTCCATTGCACTGGGAGTCTCTAAGGACATGCAATTTCTGTCTCGATTCCTGAAATTTGTGGACTTATATTTGTTCCCGCCTTTTACCGTGAGCTACCCGCGAGGAATGCACATGTTTTATTGCATTTTTAACCATCACAGCGCCCGACATTGGTTGCTCGATAAACATTTACTGAACTTAATCAAAAAGGTGGAGGCAAGCTACTGCTGAGAGTATTTATTCAAAAGAATGAGTGTATCATTTCCGTTGGCCATCCTTGCGTACATTTTCCCATGACGGGCCAGTGATGCTGTGTTGCAATGTGTCGAACGCTATGAGTTTCCTACGGCAATCGTAACAAGTCGCCACACGCATAGCGGTTTATTATACTCTAAGGGTCCTGGAGGTCAGAAGTCCAAATCCAGTCTCACTGGGCTGAAACCAATATGTCCGCCAACAGGCTCCTTCAGGAGGTTCCGGGGAGAATCTGTTCCTTGCCTTTTTCAGCTTCTACGGGGTTGCCTGCATTCCTTGGCTCAAGACCCCTTCCTGCAGTAACTCCAGCCTCTTATTTGCCCTATCACGTCTTCAACTACCGATTCTGATCCTCCTGCCTCCCTTGTATAGGCTTCGTGATTCCACTGGGTCCACCCACATAATCTAGGGTCATCTCCCATCTCAAGATCCTTCATTTAATCTCATCTGTAAAGTCTCTCTGACCATGTAAAGTGACCTATTCTCAGGATCCAGGGATTAGGGTGAGGACCTCTTTGGGAGGTCATTGTTCAGCCGACCACACCTCCCAAGGGAAGAACAATTTCATTCAATCAGAAGCGTTGCGGTTATCAACAAGCAGTCATGTTACAGTGTGTTCTGTTCTCAGAGTAGTTTTGCAACAGGCCGAGGAGTAGGAACAGGCATCCTCCCTGTCTGGCTCTCCGGACAGTCAGACCTGCCGCACTTGGGCCTCCAGGGTGTTCTCCACTCCACATTCTTGTACTCCGGTGTTTTCAGGTATAAAAGACGGTAACACAAGGCTGCTCTGCAGATGCAAGGAGGTGATGCCTGCGGGCAATGCTCCATATACCTGCTTCATGTCATAAATCTGTTTCACGTCATTCATGTACCCCTCCGTCAACCCCGCTGTTTCACACGTCCTCTGCTCACGTACCTATGACACCTGCAAGTGCTGAATCTGATCGTGATTAAGTAGGCTCCGTGATGGAAGCCATGTTTCCTCCACTGGCCGACTTACATGAGGGCCTCCTGAGTTCCAAATGCAAATGACTCCCGTTTGACTGATATGCAGTACAATTCAAGCATGTCTGGTTTCACTGTCATTTTCAAGGTCGATGGAAACTCCCATCAAATAGACACACACACACACACACACGCACACACATTTACCCCGGGACGCTTGGTTCTGCTGATACAACTTCCTGCTAAGTCATCAAACATTGAGTGACCCCGCCGCCCCATGAGGACATGACCTGGGCAGCTGGTGAGAGGCCTGAAGGAATGGAGAAGGGGTCGTTGCTACCCTGGTGGCTCGGCAGCCCCTCTGCAGCCTCCAAGCCCAGGCTCGTGCCTTCTAGCTGGTCTTCCACACTGTGGCTCACAAAATGTCTATTTAAAAGGGCAAATCTGCTTGACGCCTCTCTTCCTAAAACCCTCCACGCTTCCCCCACGGGACAGTCCACGCTCTTTCACATGGCATTCAAGGCCTGCCTGTAAGGCCCTGCCCATCCATCACTCCAGCTTCGTGGCCAACTCTTACCTCCCTCACCCACTGGACTGCCCTCTGCTACTCTTGAAGCAGCCTTCGTGCCTTTGACTACGCAGCAACTTTGCTTCTGATGCCCTTGCCCTTAACTAATGACCTTCCAAACTTAGCTCAGGAAGCCTTCTCTGGCCCCCCAGCCTGACAAGGCATTCCTGCTCCATGCTCACACGTGGGGCAGGGGCCGCTTTGCATGGACACAGCTGCATGGTTCCCTTAAGGACAGTGGCTGCCCCACTCACTTCTGTTATCTCCAAAGCCTCATACAGTGTTTGGCACCCAGTAGGAGAACTGGATTAAAAAGAATTCAAGAAACGTGCATCCCAGCAGAAGGAGTTAAGCTACCCTGTCCTGTGCTCTCTTAAAGGTGTGGGCTTAGCTCCCTGACATCGGTAAAGCAGCCCATAGATGCTGCAGTTTATAAAAATCTCCCTTGGTGGCAGTAAACCGTTGAGCCGACAAGTCCAGAGCTTCAGAAACTCCCAGAAAAGGACAGAAGTGACGGAAGCTGGTATTCATTACTCACCACCAGCATTTGTTTTCCAACCAAACGGGATTCTTGATTAATGGTTTTGTAAATCATTTGGGAAATATATAAAAACAAATTAACGTGATGTTCTCTGATTCCCAAATCCCTGCCAGCCATCGTCCGTAACATTACCATCAGGCGTCTGACGAGCATCTCTCCTCTTTGCCCAACCCTTTGGAGTCATGGGGAGAAATTCAACCACCTGATTTGAAGCCACAGTCTCGATGAAGGACACATTTGATGTCACTGATCCCAGGAAGACACAGAACAGTCACCATCTCCTGCCTGAAGGTTGATGTGTAATTCCAGAGAGCTATTTTATTTATTTCTTCATTTCCTCTATTCCCGGCCCTCAAATGGCTTTGGAAAAACAAAAACATAAATTTTCCTACCAAGATTTGACTCCACTGATGTATAAGGCAATCAACAACCAGTGAAGATTTCTTATAATAAATGTGCAACAACAGCTACCTCTTGTTGACACTAAACGTGCTGTCATTTATCCCTAGCAGTATCCCAGCGCGGTAAGGACCATATTCGCATCGTACGGATGTGAGAGCTGAGGCTCAGCTTTACCAAGTAAAGCCGGGTAAGTGACGGAGGCATGATTTGAACTCGGGACAGCTCTGACTTCGAAACCATGCTCTGAGCTGCTGCATGCCGTGTCCGAGTCCACAAACTCTGCCCCTGTATCCATGAATTGATTCAGATAATCCTAGCATCCAGAGGTCATCTGACCCCATCACCTTTCTCACTACCCACAGCATCTCTGCTAAAGCAGCAAGCTCATGGCCTCCCACGGTGGCTGGATCCAGCTCTGCTCAGCAAACATTGTGAGTCAAGCCTTTCCCAGGTTGAGTTCAAATCTACTAGCGCTCCTCCCATTAGTACTCGTTTTGACCTCTGGGACCTCACAGAACCATCTTTCACAAGACGGCCCTTGGGAAGACTGAAGACATGATCCACCGCCCCGGGCTGTATCAGGACACAGGACTGAGCCCAGGGAAGAAGCTGAAGTTAGAGAAGGGACTGATCTTGAGTATGTCAATTACACCCAGCGTTGCTGCTACTCCACGTAAGGTCTTGAGCCAGCGTCCAAATTCTCCATCTGCCAAATGGAGCTGAACTTGGACTTTTTCTCCCCTGGGGACTAGGAGAGGAAGGGCTACTCTCATAATGGTCGTCCAGAGACACACTGAGTGATAAGGATGGGCCCTAGCAGGGTGAGATGCTACAACAGCGGGGTCAGTCACTGGGCCTGTCCTAACCCTCACGGCATCCAGAGAGAGCCTCATGGAAGCTCAGTGGCCAGAACTAATTAGTGATTCCCAAGCCCTGTTCCTATCTGACAAGGCTAGGCTCCCCATCTTAGAGGTGATGGTTGTGTTTTGGTTTGACTCTTCCCCTGTTCCTTTCTCTTCTCTTGCTATTGTGGTTAGTGAAAAAGAGTTTAGTACAGGGTACAGCAAACTTCCTCTGCAAAGGGCCAGAGAGTAAATATTTTAGGCTCTGTGGGCCATACAGTCTCCGACACAACGACTCAACTCTTCCATTGTAGCAAGAAAGCAGCCATAGACATAGGCATAGGTCAACGGGTATGGTGGCATCCAACAAAACTTTCATTTTAGAAACTGAAATTTTAATTATATATAAATTTTTTTTTTTTTTTTTTTTTTGGCCATGCACTGTGTGGCATGCAGGATCTTCCCTGACCAGGGATCAAACCCACGCCCCTTGCAGTGGAAGTGGAGTCTCAACCACTGGACCACCAGGGAAGTCCCATTATTGTATATAATTTTAATGTCAACAATATTACTTGATTTTTTTCAAAGATTTAAAGATTTAAAAATCATGTGAAGATTGCCAGCCGTGCAAAAGTAGACAGAGGATTATATTGGGTCCACGGGCCATAGTTTTCAGATCCTTGGTCTAGGATGTTTACTGATCCCAAGTGTAGCTGGGCTGAGAGACTCTAGACCATATGATCTCCCAAATGTTTGACCCCAGACGCTGAATCTGGGCCATGTGCAATTTATATCCCAATGACTCTTCTGGAAATAATGTGTATCCTGGCTCCACATGGCTCCTTCCCCTGCAGCTCCATTTCTCTGCCGAGGGCCGTGCCAAGTCCAACATCAATTGCTTCATCGCATCCGTTTGCATCTGAAATTTGTGGTGTCACTCTTTGGAAGGCTTGGCCTGCACAAGGGGAATATTTGACAACTGCCTGGAGCTTTGACTCATTAGTGAAAAAGGGCCTAGGGGAAGAAATATGATTAAGAGGAAACGTGAAGGCTTAGGGACAATAGCAATTTGACAGGAAAACGGGCACTTGGGGAAGCAGGAGTGAACCAAGAGTTGGGATGGGCCATTGAGTTGGATCAGTTGAGGACTCAGTAGTTCTTCCTGGAGCTGAACACTGATCTTTTCCCATCGTAAAAAGATTTCTTGAACTTAATGTACCGTTTTTCGGCGCTGTGATGTGAGAGTTTTGGGTTGCAGCAAGTTGTTTTCCTAATCTGGAATTGGATGTTTTGAGTTCTGCTAAATATTGTTATTTCTTTTAAATGCTTCATTTTTTTTAGGAAAGTCCCAGGGCTCTTGTTCCTGTTTGCATGTTGACTTGTTCACCAAAACTGCTCCGTTGAATTCTGTTCTTTCCTGCTTTCTGTGCTGCCTGGGAAAAGGAAGACCACACGGTTAGGGTGGAAATAGCAGGGACCTGAGTCAGAAGACAGGGGGTATCACTAACCAACAGGTCAACAGATTCACCTTCACTGTTCATTGTTCCATACCCAGGAATAGGTATAAGCTTCCCCAGGCACTGCATCATGAAGGTGGGTGAGAAACACAGAGTATTTACAAGTGTGAGGCCTTACTGTTCATGGAAAAAAATTCAAGGTACTTTTGCCAATCACATTCTGACCCACAACTCCGAGGAAGGAAATGAGACAAGTTTCCAAGTTGTCAGCAAAGTGATTACATGAACCACACGTTGGAGCCATTGTAAATACATATCAGTTCACAGATTATGGGAAACGTTGAAGGGCTCTCAGTACATATGATTTCACTTATACCAGGTATCAAGTATAATCAAATTTAAAAAGACAGAAAGTAGGATAGTGGTGACCAGGGGCTGGAGGAAGAAGGGAAAGGGCAGTCAGTGTTAAACGGGTACAGAGTTTCACTTTAGGAAAATGAAGTTCTGGAGATGGATGCCGATGACGGATGCACAGTAAGGTGAAGGTACTTAATGCCACTTAAAAATGGATAAAATGGTAAATTTTATGTTTTGTATATTTTACCACACTGAAAACATTACCCATTAACAAAAGAAATACAAAACATACACTCCAAAACCTGTAAAACATTGTTGAAAGAAATTATAGAAGACCTAATAAATGGAAAGACAGCCCATGTTCGTGGGTTGGAATACTTAATATTGTTACGATGGCAATACAAACTGATCTACAGAATTAGAACAAAAAATTTATAATTTGTAAGGAAACACAAAAGACCCTGAGCAGCCAAAGCAATCTTGGGAAAGAAAAATGGAGCTGGAGAAAGCAGGCTCCCTGGCTTCAGACTATACTACAAAGCTACAGTAATCAAAACAGTGTGGTACTAGCACAAAAACAGATATATAGATCAATGGAACAGGATAGAAAGTCCAGAGATAAACCCACACACCTATGGTCACCTAACCTATGACAAAGGAGGCAAGAATATACAATGGAAAAAAGTCAGTCTCTTCAATAAGTGGTGCTGGGAAAACTGGACAGCTACATGTAAAAGAATGAAATTAGGACATTCTCTAACACCATAGACGTTTCTCCAAAGAAATCGTACAGATGACCAAAAAGCACATGAAAAGATGCTCAACATCACTAATTATTAGAGAAATGAAAATCAAAACTACAGTGAGGTATCACCTCACACCAGTCAGAATGGCCGTCATCAAAAAATCTACAAACGATAAATGCTGGAGAGGGTATGGAGAAAAGGGATCCCTCCTAAACTGTTGGTGGGAATGTAAACTGGTACAGCCACTGTGGAGAACAGTATGGATATTCCTTAAAAAACTAAAAATAGAACTACCATATGACCCAGAAATCCCACTCCTGGGCATATATCTGGAGAAAACCATAATTCGAAAAGATACGTGCACCCCAACGTTCATTGCAGCACGATTTACAATAGCCAGGACATGGAAGATATGGTACATATATACAATGGAATATTACTCAGCCATAAAAAGAATGAAATAATGCCATTTGCAGTGACATGGACGGACCTAGAGGTTGTCATACTGAGTGAAGTAAGCCAGACAGAGAAAGACAAAAGACAATATGATATTGCTTATATGTGGAATCTCAATATATACAATGTCCAGAATAGGTAAAGCCATAGAGAAAGGAAGTAGATTAGTGGTTGCCAGGAGGCGAGGAGGAGGGGGAAATGGAGAGAGACCGCTATGGGGTACTGGAGATTTTTTTTTGAATAATGAAAATATTCTAGAATTAGATTGTGGTGCTGGCTGCACAACTTTGTGACTCTACTAAACACCACTGAATTTTATACTTTAAAAAGATGAGTTGAGGGTTATGTGAATTATATCTCAATTTTAAAAAGCTATACCTCTTTTTACTCCCAGTTGCAGAGCATGAAGATGATTATTTCCTTGCACCTTTTACTTCTGGCTGGCATAATTTTATCCTTCTTAATTTGATAAGCAAAAACGTCTTGGGTGTTTCAACTTGCGTAATCAAAGAAATTGAACCACTTCTTATGTTTATTGGACATTTGCATTTCATATTTGTGAATTGTCTGTTCACAGTTTTTGCCCCTTTGTCTTGTAGGTGTTCATTTTCTTCTCACATTAGTTCATGAGATTCTTCTCTATTTTAAGGATTTTAAGCCTGTAACCTTTTGTCATAAAGTTGCAAATATTTTCCCAGTGCTTAATTTTCCTTTTAATTTTCCTTACTTGTTCACTCTTTCAGTCAATATTTATTGATGACTCCTATATGTCCTATGTGAGCCTTTTGACTTAATGCAAATAAAAATATTTGTGGGGTCATTGCGTTACTCTTTCTCTTTATGCTTTCTGACTATGCTCATATGCTTAGAAAAGACTTGTCCACATTAAATCCAAAAGATGTGAAAAATCTGATTTTCTCTTAGGATCTCTTTGGTTTTCTTTTTTACATGCAGCTCCTAAATTTGTGTGGAATGTTTTCACCATAGTATGTGAAGGGAGCAGTGCCCATCACGGGGGTCCTTGGGAGGCTGGGGACCTCTGCCTAGATGCTTCAGAAGCACTGGGGGTAGGGTAGGGGTGCCTACTTCCGTCCATTTTTGCTTCCCAGCTCACTGTGTCACAACAGTGAACGTTTATTACCCGCCTGTCACTGTGCTCAGTATTTCTTAACGAATCAGGTCACTTAAGTCCCACACGACAGACAGCATCTCTGTTTAACAGATGAGAAACTGAGGCTTAGGAAGCTTAAGAAGTTGTCCTAGAATTCACAGAAATCTGTCACCAACCCCTGCCTTCTCAGATCGTGCTATGAAATGTGGGAAACCCAGAACCCGGAGAGAAGGCTCCGTCTGATTCTGAGATGTAATGGTGTACATCGCTCACCGCGGGGCAAGCATCTATTGAAATCCATCTCTGCTCCCTGCACGCCCTGGGTATAGCTGATGGACGCAGATGAGTAATGCAAAACCCCTGTCTTCAGGAAGGTCACTGTTTGCTTAGTCCCTTAGAGAATATGTGCAGCATCATTTTGCCTATTTCTAACCTGATAAACCCTCCTAGTTCTATTCTTACCTAATGTAGCAGAAACCTGGGTAAGCTTTTCTTATACTGTTTCATGGGCCAACGACAAAATGCCTCTTACTTCCCTTAGCCTTTGGACAAGCCTCAGTCCTCATTCCTCTGGATCTCAGCCCACCAATAACGGTCAGTCTCCATGGTGACAGGGTCAGGCACTTGAGACTGCCCCCAGGGAGCTGGTAATGGCCTTCTGAGCGATAGCTTTGCTGCTTGCTCCCCAACCCCACCCACTTACCCTTCGCCCTGGGAGCGGGGCGGGGGGGGGGGGGGTGTTGAGTGTGTGGTGGGGGAGGAGTTGGGAGGACTCACAGTCTGCTGCAGGGGCTGCAGAACCCCCAGGGCATCCTCAAGGCTGAAGCACTGCACCCAGGCATCTGACATTCACCGTGTCTGCTGTCCTATGGGTGGGACTTGCTACCTGCAAGAAGAGGTTAGGACAGACTGATTTCAACCAAACACGGCCCATTCCCAGAAAGGAAGTTAACCAGGAACTGAGACTGGCATTTCTTTTTTTTTTTTTTTAGTTTTTAGCATCTTTATTGGAGTATAATTGCTTTACAATGGTGTGTTAGTTGCTGCTGTATAACAAGTGAATCAGCTATACGTATACATATATCCCCATATCCCCTCCCTCTTGTGTCTCCCTCCCATTCTCCCTATCCCACCCCTCTAGGTGGTCACAAAGCACTGAGCTGATCTCCCTATGCTGTGCAGCTGCTTCCCACTAGCCATCTATTTTACATTTGGTAGTGTATATATGTCCATGCCACTCTCTCACTTCATCCCATCTTACCCTTCCCCCTCCCCGTGTCCTCAAGTCCATTCCCTACATCTGCGTCTTTATTCCCGTCCTGCCCCTAGGTTCTCCAGAACCATTTTTTTTAGATTCCATATATATGTGTTAGCATATGGTATTTGTTTTTCTCGTTCTGACTTACTTCACTCTGTGTGACAGACTCTAGGTCCATCCACCTCACTACAAATAACTCAATTTCGTTTCTTTTATGGCTGAGTAATATTGCATTGTATATATGTGCCACATCTTCTTTACCCATTCATCTGTCGATGGACACTTAGGTTGCTTCTATGTCCTGGCTATTGTAAATAGAGCTGCAGTGAACATTGTGCTACATGACTCTTTTTAAATTATGGTTTTCTCAGGGTATATGCCCAGTGGTGGGATTGCTGGGTCGTATGGTAGTCCTATTTTTAGTTTTTTAAGGAACCTCCATACTGTTCTCCATAGTGGCTGTATCAGTTTACATTCCCACCAACAGTGCAAGAAGATTCCCTTTTCTCCACACCCTCTCCAGCATTGATTGTTTGTAGATTTTTTGATGATGGCCATTCTGACGGGTGTGAGGTGATACCTCACTGTAGTTTTGATTTGCATTTCTCTGATGATGAGTGATGTTGAGCATCCTTTCGTGTGTTTGTTGGCAGTCTGTATATCTTTGGAGAAATGTCTATTTAGGTCTTCTGCCCATTTTTGGGTTGGGCTGTTTGTTATTTTGTTATTGAGCTGCATGAGCTGCTTGTAAATTTTGGAGATTAATCCTTTGTCAGTTGCTTTGTTTGCAAATATTTTCTCTCATTCTGAGGGTTGTCTTTTTGTCTTGTTTATGGTTTCTTTGTTGTGCAAGAGCTTTTAAGTTTCAGTAAGTTCCATTTGTTTATTTTTGTTTTTATTCCCATTTCTTTAGGAGGTGGGTCAAAAAGGATCTTGCTGTGATTTATGTCATAGAGTGTTCTGCCTATGTGTTCCTCTAAGAGTTTGATAGTGTCTGGCTTTACATTTAGGTCTTTAATCCATTTTGAGTTTATTTCTGTGTATGGTGTATGGAGTGTTCTAATTTCATTCTTTTGCATGTAGCTGTCCAGCTTTCCCAGCACCACTTATTGAAGAGGCTGTCTTTTCTCCATTGTATACTCTGGCCTCCTTTATCAAAGATAAGGTGACCCTATGTGCTTGGGTTTCTCTCTGGGCTTTCTAACCTGTTCCATTGATCTATATTTCTGCTTTTGTACCAGTACTGTACTGTCTTGATTACTGAAAAGGCTGGCATATTTTTAATCAAAATGTGCTCCCTAGACCAGCAACATTAACGTCTTCTGGGAACTTGTAAGAAGGGTAAGTTCTTGGCCCCCCAAGCTGGACCTACTAAGTCAGAAGCTGGGGATGGGGTGGGCACAGCAGTCTGTGCTTTATCGAGCCCCCCAGGTGATCCCAAAGAGTGTTAAAATTTGAGGGCTGTTGTTCTAAAGCAGTGGACTCCAAATTTAGCTGCACTTCGGGCTCAGCTAGAAGCTTCGAAAAACAGCTGGGGCTTCCCTGGTGGCGCAGTGGTTGAGAGTCCGCCTGCCGATGCAGGGGACACAGGTTCGTGCCCCGGTCCGGGAAGATCCCACATGCCGTGGAGCGGCTGGGCCCGTGAGCCGTGGCCGCTGAGCCTGCGCGTCCGCAGCTGTGCTCCGCAACGGGAGAGGCCACAACAGTGAGAGGCCTGCATACCGCAAAAAAAAAAACCAAAAAAACCCAGCTGATGCCTGTCCCCGTATGGGGCTGCAGCCAGCTTGTACCAGCTCGCAAGAGGTGGATACAGGGAATGGATTACATTTTGTGGGCCAGAGCAGTAGAAAAAGAGACTGGATGACCCCTAGAGGAGAGAGTTAAGAGGGAGCTGGTGCTACCTAGAGTCTGGGATCTAGATGCCCTGAGGCTGAGGCTCCCACACCCTTGCAGCCGCCCACACCTCGGTGCCCCAGGAAGTCAGAGCTTGCGTCCCTGCTGCCGCGGTTGAAGGCAGGCTGCCAGATCAGGGCTCCTGCTGGCCCTGACACCACCTGAGCCACAGCCCCCAGCATCTGGCTGGAGAGACTGTTGACATCACGGCAGCCTGAGCTGGAGCCCAGGAGTCCTCCCTCCCCACTGCTGCTGCAAGAACGACAGCTCGGAAAGCCTTCTCTCCCCATCCTCCAACCTCCTGCCAGTGCCGCTCAGGGCCAGAATCTAACCAGCGTGCAGCGTCTGCATGCGGTGTGCAGGGCCCAGCTCCTGCCACACAGCGCAGCCCACGGAGGAATGCAAAGGGGGGCTGAGGGCCAAAATGACCAGCATAGGGTGGGTGGCCGAACCTTTCATGGCCTGAGGTAGCTAAATGGGGCAGAAAGCATCTCAGTTGCACCCCAGGCAGAGCGTAAGCCAGGAGAAAATTGACCTTACAGGTATAGATTTGCTTGTCCATTCTTTTTTTTTTTTTTTTTTTTTCTGGCTGCACCGCGTGGCACGCGGGATCTTAGTTCCCCGACCAGGGATCGTACCTGCGCCCCCTGCAGTGGAAGTGCGATCTTAACCACTGAACCGTCAGGGATGTCCTAAGAAGTGACATCTTTTAATAACGTTTTCGCCTCTGGGAATATGGTACGGCTATTTATTTAAACATTATTATATGTTCCGTAGCGATAATTTGCCGTTTGCTTTGTACTGGTCCTATACTTTTTGTGTTACATGTATTTGTAGTTTGAGTACTGTTTTGAGTGTTTTTTTCTGTGGAGATTTGAACTGGTTTTGTATTCCGTTTTTCTGTTTAACTAGTTAGTGATAGCTTAGGGGAAAAGCATTTCTGTGCATTTCTTTTATAGCGACCTCGCTAAGTTTTGTTTTGTTTTGTTTGTTTTGTTTTTGGCCTCGTGGCATGCGGGATCTTACTTCCCCGACCACGGATCGAACCCGCACCCCCTGCATTTAAACACTCGACCGCCAGGGAAGTCCTGTTTGTCCATTCTTTTACTCACTCATACATTCACACATGCGTTCGTTTGCTGTTCGCCAATCTAACCGACAGTGAGACCTATGATGGAAGCTTCCCTCCTTCCCTCTTTTACACCCTATTGATCCCGCGGTTCTGTGTGGGCTTCTGGTATTCCCTGTAATCATTCGTCCCTGCACAGAGACTGGAACCAACAGCAGCAGAGGAGGGGGTGAGGACCCTGAGGTGGGCTCTGTTCACAAGCCCATAGAAAGGACTCTGAATGGACCACGAAGCTGGTGCTGGAATTCCTCCAGTTTTGTCACTACTCCAGGTTCATTGTACCCTGCGGAGAGCAAAGACTGCTTTCACATCCTTCTTTTTATTAAAGAGGCAGAAGCACACCTTCTCCTTGAGGGAATGGGACTTTCTCTGGCACCGAATTTTAAATAGAATTTGTCGCGTGGAGCTTTCTACAACACATTGGCCCAGCAAAGGCTATCAGGCTGCTTCTGGTGGAGGCATCAGAGAAAAGCCAAGGGGCCAGAAGGAGCCCTGTCTGTCGAAAGTACTGTCTCCTGCAAGTGCTTGGGAGTTTTGGGGAAGAACGTGTGTTCTGGGGAGTGGACCTCAGTGATGAGCTGAGGCCCCCTAGTGTACTCAAGCCTAGTTAATTTCCACATTACCCTTTCTTTCATTTTCCTCACGGATATGGTGAGACTGGAGCTTCTCCAGTTCAGCTGGTGGAAAGCTATAGCCTAACAGAGACTTTGCAAATGCCAGAGCCAGGTTCCCATGACCACTCATCAGGTGAACTCTCCCTGGGAGCTGAGTATGAAGCCATCTGTGGTACGCCGAGGAACACACACCTTCTTATCCACATCTCTGGCTTCTGGATCTGCAGGGCAGGCTGCTGGAACACAGAGGGGGGATCAGTGGAGCAGAACGAGGGAAAGATGGAATTAACACCCTTGAAAAGCAGGTGGCATTGGAAAGCCACTGGGTTTATGAACACTGGTTCCTTTCTGTGTGAGCAAATACAGGGCATGTCCTAGAAGAGAACCGATGGGTGACTCCCACCCAGAGGGACCAAAGCTGATCGGCACATTTCTACTGTTCTTGGCTACAGCGTTCTGTGGCCAGAGTGACCGTGATGCAGAGACTCAGCAGGAAGAGGAAAGCCATAATTGTGTGCAACATGACGTTCTGATGGCAGAAAGTCAATAAGTCATATGAGAATTCTCTAAAGGTCAAGTTGACAGTCTCGTTGTGTTCTGTAGAGATAGCAAGGGAAATATTTCATTTTCTGTTTGAGATGTGTCATCTTGCCATCTGGAGTTAACATCGACTTAGTGGGCCTAGGTGTTTTCTTCCAAACCCAAGAGGCAAATAGCCTATCAGAGGGTACTTGGTGATCAGCCCATGGAAGGAAGAACATCTCAGAGACCACGAAGCCGGCCATACATGGAGGCGCCTATCGGCATTAGGAATGAACCATTCTCATGAAGGGAACTGCCAGAGGGCCATGAGCATGGAGAGAGAGATAAGAGAGATGGGTAATAAAATCCAGGTGAGTCATGTCCCAAGGGCCCTGTGCCCCTTGAATCTTACCCTTCCGTAGGCTACTTATTTTTTTTTTTTTGCGGTACGCGGGCCTCTCACTGCTGCGGCCCCTCCCGTTGCGGAGCACAAGCTCCGGACGAGCAAGCCCAGCGGCCATGGCTCACGGGCCCAGCCGCTCCGCGGCATGTGGGATCTTCCCGGACCGGGGCACGAACCCGCGTCCCCCGCATCAGCAGGCGGACTCCCAACCACTGCGCCACCAGGGAAGCCCCCGTAGGCTACTTATTGATCCACCCTCTTATTTGCTGCTTAGCAAAGCTGGGGCACGAACTCTGCAAATTCCGTTTCCCAGATCCCCTTGCCAAGGCATCCTTTTAGATTTTGCCAAAAAGAAGCATTAGAGAGAGAGGAGGGGGGAGGGGAAGAGGGTCTTCCTCTCTGTTTTTCCTGTTCGTGGCTGAATCCTCGCTCCAGCTTCCAGCATCTTTGGGTACTCCCGAGACCAGCTGCCTGTGGAATGCCAGGTCTGGAGTGAATATAAAGGTACTGTTTTAAGAAGGTCTAGAATGTCATCCAAAATGTGTTCCTCGGGTTCTGAAAGACCAGGGTGAATGTCACCGTAAGGGGCAAGGGCAAGTCCTGAAAGCCAACCTCCTCCTTGGAAATGGAGGACGAAGCACTCAAAGAGACAATTCAGAGGAACAACTACATGTCGTTAAAACGAAACATAATGCAACCACACACACACACAAATGTTCAACTACG
Organism: Grampus griseus; assembly: GCF_964374135.1. NCBI lineage: Eukaryota > Metazoa > Chordata > Mammalia > Artiodactyla > Delphinidae > Grampus > Grampus griseus. The sequence goes on along the minus strand of NC_139018.1, from coordinate 143,639,966 downwards.
CCAATAATTTTTTTTTAAAAAAAGGAACAAAGAATCAATATTTATTTATTTATTTTTGGCTGTGTTCGGTCTTCTTTTCTGTGTGAGGGCTTTCTCCAGTTGCGGCAAGCGGGGGCCACTCTTCATCGCGGTGCACGGGCCTCTCACTATCACGGCGGAGCACAAGTTCCAGACACGCAGGCTCAGTAGTTGTGGCTCACGGGCCCAGTTGCTCCGCGCCATGTGGGATCCTCCCAGACCAGGGCTCGGACCCGTGTCCCCTGCATCTGGCAGGCAGATTCTCGTGTTGACGGTTTAATGTAGATGATAACCCTTGACTCTCAGGAAATGATTATCGTTAGACACAAAATACATTATGTAATGGATTGTTTCCTAACATATTATTGAGGATAGTGAAAAGGTTAAACTAAATACCTAATAGAATTATGGTAATTATTGTAAATCCACAATATGAAACACTGTTTGGACATTTAAAGGTCTAAATAATACATTTAGAGTGTACAAAATGTACTATTTAAGCTAAGTGTAAGAGTACATTTAAAATGTCTAAGTTAAAATAATCCTGTAAACAAGAACCTAGTGACACATAAAAATGTTTGTAGAATAATATTACTTAGTAAAATAGAAAAAAGCAAAATTTTTTTTTGGCGGCACCACATAACATGTGAGATCTTAGCTCCCTGACCAGGGATCAAACCCATGCCTCTTGCATTGGAAGTGCAGAGTCTTAACCACCAGACTGCCAGGGAAGTCCCCGAAGGAAGCAAATTTAAAAACAAATAGTAGGACTTCCCTGGTGGCACAGTGGTTGAGAATCCACCTGCCAATGCAGGGGACACAGGTTCGAGCCCTGGTCCGGGAAGATCCCACCTGCCACAGAGCAGCTAAGCCCGTGCACCACAACTAGTGAGCCTGCGCTCTGGAGCTCGCGAGCCACAACTACTAAGCCCGCGTGCCACAACTACTGAAGCCCGCACACCTAGAGCCTGTGCTCCGCAACAAGAGAAGCCACCGCAGTGAGAAACCTGTGCACTGCAACGAAGAGTGGCCCCTGCTCTCCGCAACTAGAGAAAGCCTGCGTGCAGCAACGAAGACCCAATGCAGCTAAAAATAAATAAATAAATTTATTTTTAAAATATAGCATATACATTTAGTATGATCACATTGTATTAAATACATGCATATATGTGTATATACGTAAGAGATATGTTTTAAAGGGAAGTTTTAAAAAGTCCTCTTGCCCAGGTCACACCCCAAACCAATTAAATCATCATAATAATTTACTGGGCGGAACTCAGGCCTCGGTAGCACCTCAGGAGATTACAATGTACTGTCAGGGTTGCAAAACACTGCTGTAAGCACACCCAGTCTCAACCTATGCACTCTCCTCTACACCTTTATTTAAATTTTTTTATTAAATTGGTTCGATTTAATTAATTTAATCAAAATTTGGTTAGTTCTGTTTAAATTGATTGATTTGTTAATCAATTTTTGATTAAGTCAATTGGATCCCAATTGATTTTTTTTTTTTTTTTTTTTGGTGAGCATTTTGGTCTTCAAGAAAATAGACAGTCCCCGTGTCAGGCTTGTGGCAAAGAAGCCTGGAGCATTTTGCTGGGGTCGAAGTGTCTGGAATGTCTCCGTAGCCAGCCTGACCTCACCTGAGTAAACCATCCTCCTCCGCCCCCATCAGAAGAGCGAAGGGTCTATCTCCGTTTATTCCACCATGTTTTTTATTTTTATTATTTATTTATTTATTATTTTGGCCACACCGCATGCAGGATCTTAGCTCCCTGACCAGGGATGGAACCCGAGCCCCCTGCAGTGGGAGCGCAGAGTCTTAACCATTGGGCTGCCAGGGAAGTCCCCACCACCATGCTTTTTTAAAAGGAGTAAGTAAGGGGTCAGGTGGATCACAGCATAGAAGAGGGGACTGAGCTGTCTAGTTGACTCTGTAATTATTTTTGCAGGGAGCGATTCCAAATGTTTTCAAACCTCAAAATGGCATCGAGCAACCTCAGGGAACTCAAAAGGTAGGCCCAACAGTGGGGTGGGAGCCTCCTGAAGACTGAACAGCTGCCTGCCTCCTGCTCCATCCAGCCTCACCCAGCTTGGTCCATCTGTCAAGATGACCTCCCATCACTCAGGGTCTGGCGGGGATTACCACCTGCTGCCTGTCGCTGTTCCCATGGAAGGCTGCAGGGGAGGAATAGTCATTTCCCTTTACCCTTCTAGGTTCTGTAGCTGAGACCCCATGTGTAACAGACAGATTAACAAGGGAAAAACCCTCAGTGCTCTGTGGTGACCTAAATGGGGAGGAAATCCAAAACAGAGGGGATATATGTATATATACTGAGTCACTTTTCTGTACAGCAGAAACTAACACAACATTGTAAAGCACCTACACTCCAATAAAAATTAATTCAAAAAAAAAACAAGGGAAAACCCAACAGAAGTTTAATAATATGTATGTATGCCTCATGTATACATGGGTGATACCCAGGAAAACTGAGTGAAACTCCCTAAGATGTCCCAAGCTACCACCTGAAACACCACCTTCAGCTAAAGGCAAAAGAAAGATGTTGGGCGGGGCCAGGTAGGGGAGGCGACCAGGAAAAGCCCAGTAAACAAGGGTAAGGTTTGTTGTGCAGATTTAAGCCGGTGCCTTCTCCACTGATACACAGTTTCTGGAGATTTCGAGCCTTCTTTCTCTTCCTCCAGGAAGACATCCTTACAAATGGAGACTTCTCTTACAAATGTAAGTTTCCCTCACAAAAAGGCAACTTCTGTCCTGTTTTCAGAGATTCTCCAGTCTGCCATTTCTTAAAAATAATCAGCTCCAAATAATCTTGATGCCAAAGAGGCACTTTCTGCTCCCCTTCTCTTTTCAATTTTTAAAAATTTTTATCGAAGCATAGTTGATTTACGGTATTGTGTTAGTTTCAGGTGTACAGCAAAGTGATTCAGTTATATATATCTGTATATATATCTTTTTAACATGCTTTTCCATTATAGGTTATTACAAGATATTGAATATTGTTCCCCGTGCTGTGCAGTAAATCCTTGTTGCTTATCTGTTTCAAGTCTAGTGGTGCCTATCAGTTCATTCTGCCGCCTTCCTTGTTTGCCGTGGGCAGAGCCTCAGCCCCACATGATCCCCACACCTATTCCGGGTCTCAGCCTGCTCCAGGTGCGTGGGTTTGAGACAGGCTGTGTGTAGTGTGGAAGGAAAGAGCACAGGAAGAGGAGCCAGAGGTCTGGATTCAAACATTAGGCTGCTCGGTGCTCTGACTGACCTCAGCCTTTCCGATCCCCACTTTTCTAGGCAATGAAGTAGGAATAAGCGTTTCCAGCCTTCCTCACAGCTGTGTGTGTGAGCGTGTGTGACACCTGCAGTGGATCTCAACCTGGCTGCACACTGGAATCAGTTGAGCTTTGAGAAATGCTTGTCCTACCCCCAGAGATTATGATTTCGTTGGTCTGAGGTGCCTCTAGTGCATCGGGATGTTTCAGAACTTCCGGAGGGATTCCAGTGCACAGCCAGGGCTGAGCCGCCCTGCTCCGCCGGATGTGAGAGGCCTTTTGAACAGCAGACGCAGCTTTACTACAGTGATTTTCAAAGTAGGGAGGGGACCAGCGACTACTGGTCCCCTTGTTAGAAATGTCAACTACGGAGCCTTAACCCAGTCTTAGGAATTAGTGACTAAGAGCAATCTGTCTTTAACATGCCCTCCAGATGATTCTTGCAGTGATAAAATGGGAGAACCGCTATTTTTTTTAATTTTTATTTATTTATTTTTTTTGCGGTACACGGGCCTCTCACTGCTGTGGCCCCACCCGTTGTGGAGCACAGGCTCTGGACGCGCAGGCTCAGCGGCCGTAGGCTCACGGGGCCCAGCCGCTCCTGCGGCAGGTGGGATCTTCCCGGACCGGGGCACGAACCCGTGTCCCCTGCATCGGCAGGAGGACTCTCAACCACTGCGCCACAAGGGAAGCCCGAGAACCGCTATTTTAAAACAATGGTCCTAAACCGTGATTGTTCAGTAGAACTTGTGGGGGAGACTTTAATTTGAAAACAATACTGATGCCCAGACCTCAGAGGGTGATTCCCATTCAGTCACTGGGAGTGAGGTGCAGTCATTGTTTGTTTTTTTGGTTTTGTTTCGTTTTGTTTTTAAGTTTTCCAGGTGATTCTAATGCCACCAGGTTGGAAAATCTGTTTTTTTTTTTTTTTAAAAAAAGGTCTTTTTGAGCAGCAGAACCCTCTAGAAGGAACACACACACAGCAGAAGACCAGGCTGTGTCTCCAGCTAGCCGGGAACAGATGCCGAATCTCTAATGTTTATAACGTGACGGGATTCATCTCTTTCATTAGTGACCTTTGGTTAGGTTGAATCATTTCCTTTGGAAATAAGAGAAAATATCTCCATTGTTTTTAACAAGTTCTCTTCATCTTTGAAAATATTTTGTGAAATGACTTGGAAGCCTCCAACTTCCTCATGATTTTGTCTCTACTGACCTAAGCAAACAACCACATGATGTCGTTGGGAAAACTGTTGATTTAATGGGGGGATTTTTCACAATGGATGTGAAGGCTTTCTCAAACTTCACCCACTGCAACTTACTCCACCCTGCCCCCATCCCATTTTATGGCCAGGATGCCGAGACCCAGAGAGGCTCCATATACCTTGCTGGGGTTGAGCAGAACATTAATAGCCGAGCTGGGAGTGAGGCCAAACTCTTGCCACCTCCTCCAGCTTTATTTTTGCCAGATGACACTATGTGGGTGATAAACATTTCACTGGAATTTTCCCTAGTATCACCAGATTGCTGCCTGGTGCGGTAGTAAAGCGCAGGGCCTCTTGGTATCAGCCTGCCCAGGTTCAAATCCTGGCTCAACGGAATGCTAGCTGTGAGCATTTTGATAAGTTACTTAACTACTCTGTGCCTCAGTTTCCTCATCTGTAAAACGGGGACGCATAGAGTTCCTGTGAGGATTAAACGTAAGGCACACAGAAGAAGAGAGCCTTGTATAGTAAGTGACAGTCATTTTTATGGTCCACGAGGTGCTTTGCCTCATTGTTTTTGCACCAACCTCCAGCCCCTCTTTCACTTCGGCCTTACGTCCCCCTCTTGGGGCTCCCTTTCCCACACTGTGTCCTGGGAGTCTGTGTGCTGGGTCAGAAGGAACTGGGCCCTCATACTTCAATAGCGGGAAACGCTGCTCAGTCTACAGTAAAGTGGGAGGGTGGAAGTTTGGGACCTGGGAGCAAAAGGAGGGCTCTCGAGATCAGGACTTCTGAGCACTCTTGTTCAGAGCACAGATGTACATCCAGTCCATCAGCAAACCTTACTGACTGGGCCACTTGGGATGATGACCTTGATCCAATGGGGACCATGAGCCTTTTGGACAGTTATCTGAGAACTTCCCATCATCAGATACTTGGACTGGAGTGCGGACACTGCTGTGGCCACAGTTTGGCTCTGAGGCGCCATGTGACATCGAGCTGGACACCGGTCTTCTCTGGCCCAGCCTCCCCATTGGCCCAGCAGGCACAGACTGGTTATAAAGTGCTATGACCTTGTCACATTCGATGCTCACAAAAACTGGTAGTGAGGGTGGGTGTTGTTACCCTATTTGATGAAGGTAGAAGCCAACTCTCAGGAAGGCTTGCCCAAGATTGTAGTTTAATACAAGGAAGAGGCACGGGGGAAGAAGCCCCCCTACCACCCAACACCACTCTGTTTTCTTATACCCACCACCATGGGCTGACCTCATGCCCTCATCCCTCCCCTCCACCATCCATGTCCAACCTCCCTGGGCTTCTCTCCCTAGTCCCTCCTTTTCCATAAAAATCTATCTTTTTTTCTCCACGTCTCCACCAGGGCCTAGTTGATTTTAAATAGTGTGTTGGTTATATATAAATTATATATATATAATTTTTTAGATTCTTTTCCACTATATGTTATTACAAGATATTGAGTATAGTTCCCTGTGCTATACAGTAGGTCCTTGCTGGTTATCTATTTTATATATAGTAGTATGTATATTCTAATCCTAAACTCCTAATTTATCCCCTCTCTACCCACTTTCCCCTTGGTAACCATAAGTTTGTTCTCTATGTCTGTGAGTCTATTCTGTTTTGTAAATAAGTTCATTTGAATCATTTTTTCAGATTCCACATATAAGTGATATATGATAATTGTCTTTCTCTGTCTGACTTAACTTCAGACAGAGATGACCTAGTATGATCACCTCTAGGTCCATCCATGTTACTGCAAATGGCATTATTTCATTCTTTTTAATGGCTGAGTAATATTCCATTGTATATATGTACCACATCTTCTTTATCCATTCCTCTGTTGATGGACATTTAGGTTGCTTCCGTGTCTTGGCTATTGTGAATAGTGCTGCTATGAGCATAGGGGTGCATGTATCTTTTTGAATTATAGTTTTCTCTGGATATATGCCCAGGAGTGGGATTGCTGGATCATATGGTAGCTCTATTTTTAGTTTTTTTTTTTTTTTTTTTTTTTTTTTTTTTGCGGTACGTGGGCCTCTCACTGCTGTGGCCTCTCCCGTTGTGGAGCACAGGCTCCGGACGCGCAGGCTCAGCGGCCATGGCTCACGGGCCCAGTCGCTCCGCGGCATGTGGGATCTTCCCGGACCGGGGCACGAACCCGTGTCCCCTGCATCGGCAGGCGGACTCTCAACCACTGCGCCACCAGGGAAGCCTCTATTTTTAGTTTTTTAATGAGGCTAGGCTTTAGGCAAAGCGAGCCAGCCTGGCCCACAGTGAGTTCACAAGTTACCACTTTCAGGAAACTGAACTAATATTTAGCACAGCTTGTTCAGACGAAATGCCACTCCCAGAGAGAATGACTGACTCATGCATGACAGAAATTTCTGGTGCCTTGGCATGCCGGAGATACAGCTGCTGCCGTAGGTGAAGCTGGCCCGTGGAGGGCAGAAGGGATGCAGGAAGTACCGGGGCTAACTTGCTGGAGGTACTTCCCTCCACTTCCTGGCCTCAGCTTCTCTGTCTATACGATGGATGGTGGAACTAGGTGCTGGCTGATGTAACGTCCAGCTCTGGTGTTTCCATCTTCCTTAATGTCCCAACACCCGCTGCTGGGGGTCTGTGGATCTTCGGGGTACACTGGTATTTTGCCCCCCTCTCTCCTATATCCCTTATGAGGAATTCCAAATTACTTAAATTTTTTTTCTTTTTTTTCCCTAACCTTATGGTTAATCATTTAGTAAGGAATTTAATTATGCTCTAATGAATTGTGTTATAATAAAAAGTCTAATTGGAGGTTTTGAGGCTGTGTCACCACCCACCCTCCACCCATCCTTTTTTTTGTTTTTAAGAGTGTAATTGCTTTACAATGTTGTGTTAGTTTCTGCTGTATAGTTCAATGAAGTGAATCAGCTATATGTATACATCTATCCCCTCCCTCTTGGATCTCCTACCTCCCCACCTACAATCCCATCCACCTAGGTCACTGCAGAGTACCAAGCTGAGGTCCCTGTGCTATACCATAGGTTCCCACTAGCCATCTGTTTTACACATGGTTGTTTATATGTCAAACCTAATCTCCTAATTCATCCCACCCTCCCCTTGCTTCTCTCTTCCATAGCTTTGAAATATTTCAGGCCTTTTTAACCTCACCCAGGCTTCCATTGTCCTGTTTGCCTCTTGCAGACAGAGAAACTAGAAACAGGAAATCAAAATGTTGGATTCAACAGATATTACTTTAGTGGCAATTGGTTGTCAGATACATGGAGCGAGCACAAAGGGGGTGGGTCTTTGTTCTCTCCCTCAAGGCCCCAGACTATACACCCAGTCGCGGTGGAGCCAGATGAGGGCCACAGAGGGGAGGAACCAACAACGGAGGGGGCTTGGAGGAAGGAGATTTGCTCAGTCTGGAGACGCCTGGCCAGTTAAGAGGGGGCAGAGCCGGTCCTGAGCAGCAGGCCCACTAAAGACGGAAAAGTGGGTCACTGTGGGGCCTTCCTTTGCATTTATTGTATAAACAAATGAAACAGCAACAGTAGAAGTCAGGGAAAAAGAAAGACAACAAACAAAACACCACAACTTTTCCTCTTAACACATCAGACGTTTTTATTTTTCCAAGTCTTTTTCCAGGCCCTGGTGACATTTATGCAAAAATGTTTTGTTGCAGTAAACACTGCAAGGCCTAATTCTGAACTCAGCTGTTCTCACTTAGTCTCACATACCAGTACATTTCCACGTTGCTACACAAACTTCATCGGTTTAATAGCTGCCCTGAATTTCACTGGCTGCTTTCACCAATGCCACCAACAATAGATGAGTGTACAGTTTCCTGAAATCTGCGTGATTATTAATATGATTTATTCAAAAGGTTCACTGACTTGTTAAACACTGAACTTCATTGTTATATTTTTCTCATTTCCTTGATAACGAGGAAGGTTAAATATGTATCAGGGTATTTTTTAACTCCTATCATAGTTTATTTCCTGAGATTCCCAGTACAGAATTTCTAGGAATTAAGGCAAGAAGACAATGCTACTCTTAAACTCCTGTACCAAAGGTTTCCCAGAGAAATAATATTGGAGACCTCAGAGCGATACCCAGCCAGGGACTGTATTAAGTTCTTCAGTTCCCTCAAAGCAACAGCTTAAAAATAACCATATAGTGTTTGTCTTAAAAGGAAGTCTCTAGGTAGCTGCAACCTTTCAATGGAGTAGCAGTCTAATAGAAAGAAAGAGATCCTATACTGCGGCCGTAGGAACTACGCCTTGAGAAACTAAATTTGAAAATTGTATCTCCTCTTAATTCGAATGATCTTTGGGTTTTTTGCTTGCCTGGACCTGCTGTGTGTATTAGCTCTTTGCATTGGGTGACCAACTGCCCTGGTTTACCCAGGATTAAGGAGGCTCCTGGGATGCAACTTTTGGTTCTAAAACCAGAACCATATGATCGCCATATCTTTATATACTAGGTTCAGCAACTGCACAATTAGTATTTGATGCTTTCCTTCCCACTCTCCCAAATAAGCCTTCCTTTCTTTTTGGTCCATAAGAGAAGTAATAGGGTCACCGTAAAAATAAATGAAATAGGGGCTTCCCTGGTGGTCCAGTGGTTAACACTTCGCCTTCCAATGCAGGGGTTGTGGGTTTGATCCCTGGTCAGGGAACTAAGATCCTACATGCCTCGTGGCCAAAAAACCAAAACATAAAACAGAAGCAATATTGTAACAAATTCAATTAAGACTTAAAAAAAAAAAGGTCCACATCAAAATAAAATCTTAAAACAATAAAAATAAATTAATTAACACAGTTTAAGCACTCGGAACGGTGCCTGGGACAAAGTGCTTAATAAATTGGAGAAGAGAGGGCATAGCCTATTGATTCAGATTGTATCGTGTGGAATCAGACTGCTTGAGCTCCGATCCTGGCTCCTCCATTTCTTCCTCTGCAAAACTGAGATGACCATTACCTGTCTTGCAGGCTGGTCCTGAAGGTTCCATGAGCTAATACATGCAAAACACGTAGAACAGGTCTTGGCCAGGATTAAGCCTCCAAGTATTAACTACTGTTCGTGGCAGTAGAAATAATAGTAATAAGTACCTACAGATGCCATTATTGACCATCTGCTATATGACAGGTGCTGCTAAGGTGACCAGCTGTCCCAGTGTACCTGGATCTGTTGTGGGTTTAGCACCGAAGGTCCCATGTCCTGGGAATCCCTCCAGCCCAGGTAAACCCGTGGCTTGCGTACCATAAGAACGTTAAATTATCTCACTTCTGTGAATGAAAAATGTTGCCTCCGTATCAGTAAACAAAGAATGTTGCCGCCATCAAGCCATCACATTACAGCGGCCCCAGTGGTGCCCCCTGAGGGGACTCAGGAAGAGAAAGCACTGGCCCCAGAGAGCAGAGGCGCACATCAAAGGGATGATTGCAGTGAGCCCAGACTCCTGCATCTTCCCATACAGAGAAGAGCGCTAAATTCTTTAGCTTGAGATACCTGGTTCACTTCAATTAACAGTGATCTTTTGATGTTCCGACTGCCTGGGCTTTGTTGAAAAAACTCCTGGCTCCTCCCATGCCTCTTTGGAGCCCTCGCTCAGCATTACCTGAGAGTCCTGTCTCTTGGGCTTGAAGTCCTCAGAAAGTCCACCAAATAAAACATAACTCAACTTTTAGGCTGTGCATTTTTTTTCAGTCGACAGTTTATCCTCCCAACACCCTCTGCATTACACATAGAGAAACAGGGACTCCAAGTGCTGCAGAAATTTGCCCAAGTGACACAGGTAGTGAGGGACCGAGCCAGCTGGCCGCAGAACCTGAAGTCACCTCCGTCTATGAACAGCGTCTTTGCTGGGAAGCAGCTGGATGCCGCCGAGAGGTTGGCCCATGGACACTTGAGATCAGCTTTTCACATTTTTCATATTTTCTCACATGCTGGCTCTCTGTACACTGACATCAACCTCACAATGTCTGTGGCTTCTGTAGGGGGGGAGACAGAGTTTTGAGAGCCACTGTCACCCTGATGCTTAGGGACACCATCGGCTGGTGATCACACAAGTGCCAGAAACGTTGAGTGAGAGGCTGAGGCCACATACAGGTACCCTGTCGTCTTACCTCTTCCTCAAGCCTATCGACCGAGGTGCTGCAGACCCCAGCAAGCCGAGATCAGGCAGGCAGGGACTGGCATTGTGTTTTTAGACGGTGTTTGGCAGAGAGAGCAGCCTGCGCCGCATCTGTGTGGTACATATACTCTGGGAGTTGAGGCCTCCTGGACCTCATCCTGGAGCCTCCAGACCCGGTGCTGGACGGCCCTCTCATCCCACCGTGACTGGAGCTGAACCTCATTGTCGGTTCAGAGGGACGATCCTGCAAACACAGTCCCTCAGTCCCTGCACAGTGTCTGTTCCGGGGCTGGCGGGGCTGGCGGGGCTGGCGGGCAGCCTCCAGCTTCCCTCTAGGACGCAAGCCCCGGGAGAAAAGCACCATTAGGGGGTTCGGCCGGGAGGGAGGGCTGTCTCCCTCCCCCGTGTGCACACCGCTGCCTTTACCTTGAACCCGCCTCAGGTCCTTCTCCCTCTCCCTCGATAGACAGGGACTCCTGCGGGCAGAGACCGTGCCTGACTGTGTAGGTGCCCGATATTCTGTCTCCCCGCAGACAAGCGCAGACGCCTTAGGGTTTGGTCCTACGCCGTGTGTAGCAAAGGAACAGTCTCTAAGGATGGAACGATAACGAGAAGAAGACGGTTCTATAAGATGTAGCGAAGTGCTCTACACGTAACCCTCACAACGACCCTAGGAGCAGGTGAGTGTGGCTGCCCACAGCTCTCCTTTTGCGTTCTGTGCTTCTGCTAATGCAAACTAAAATCACGTTGCCTTTTTAATTAATTTATTTATTTTTGCTGTGTTGGGTCTTCGTTTCTGTGCGAGGGCTTTCTCTAGTTGTGGCAAGTGGGGGCCACTCTTCATCGCGGTGGGCGGGCCTCTCACTATCGCGGCCTCTCTTGTTGCGGAGCATGGGCTCCAGACGCGCAGGCTCAGTAGTTGTGGCTCATGGGCCTAGTCGCTCCATGGCATGTGGGATCCTCCCAGACCAGAGCTCAAACCCGTGTCCCCTGCATTAGCAGGCGGACTCTCAACCACTGCGCCACCAGGGAAGCCCTCTTTTTGCCTTTTTAAAAATGTATTTATATTTTTGGTTACACGGCATGTGACACCTTAGTTCCCCAACCAGGGATGGAACCCACGCCCCCTGCATTGCAAGAGTGGCATCTTAACAGCTGGACCACCAGGAAAGTCCCAAGTGGCCTTTTTTAGCCATTGAAAATTTAGCATGAGTTCAGAGGAGAGGGATAAGGAGGGTGAGGAGCCTTGAAAGAGCCAGGGGAAGACTGCTTAGGCCGAGCTCACAGGAGGCAGAGACCACTGAGGCCTCCCGAGGAGCAGCAATGCCCACCCTGCAGGGCTCTGCCAGGCGGCCGCTGAGAAGGCCTCCAGAGCCTGCAGAGGCCGTGGCGGGGCATCAGGAGGCCCCTGTAAAGCTGTAGGACCGGCGAGGGGTGGGAATGGGGACAGGACTCAAGACACTTGAACTGGATTAGAAACACAGGCTGGTGAATTTGCACAATCAGGATAAAGCAGAGGGTAGCTGAGCCAGCGCCTCTGAGATGCTATTCTCCTCTTGATTCTGGGCTTGGATGGGACTATAGTCAAAGGATGCCATCACCCAGAAGGAGCCCAGACGATGAGGAAAGAAACAGCCGCTTCCAGAATACGTCCTTTGTTTATTCACTATAGCATAAGCCAAAGGTGCCTGCAGCAGTGGCGCTGCCTGGAATAATTTGCAATTGATACAGTTTCCACGACCTTCTCTAGATTCCCCCCTTTTTTCTTCAGTGGACAGAATGGGGATGAGTCATTGTACCTGACTTCACTATGACATCAACTGGCGCAGCTCCTCAAGAAGACTTTTGTCTGCTGACTGCCCTTCAGGGGAGTATGTTTATATTTATGTCTCGTTTATTCTCCTCCTCTGTGGATTGTGGTTTTCCAGGAGAGAAGTAAATTCCGTTTTAGGGGATCGTGGAAAATCCAATTGTTCAATACACGATAAATCCCATTTCCTATCCTTTTTTTCAAAAGATGAGCTGTTCAGGGCTTCCCGGGTGGCGCAGTGGTTGGGAGTCCGCCTGCCGATGCAGGGGACATGGGTTCGTGCCCTCCGGGAAGATCCCACATGCCGCGGAGCGGCTGGGCCCGTGAGCCATGGCCGCTGAGCCTGCGCGTCTCCGCAACGGGAGAGGCCACAACAGTGAGAGGCCCGCGTACCGCAAAAAAAAAAAAAAAAAAAAGATGAGCTGTTCGGTCACGTGAGGGAGGATGATTGAGACATATGAAGTTTCTGATGTTGCTGCCTCGTCAGTTTCTGCGGTATCTTTACCTGTCGTTTTTACCTTTTTATTTTAACAACATTAACCTTCTCTGCCATTAGGTTCCTTTCACCAGAGCATCCGTCTGTGTTCACTGATCACTCAGATGCTTACAAAGAGGCCCCACCCTTCACTTTGTCACCTTCCACTCGCATGCCTTCTGCTTTGGAAATATCGAATTACGTATCACCTTCCAGATATGCTGTGCTCTCTCCCACCACCAGGCTTTCACACGTGCCACTGGCTTTGCAAAGAATGCCTTTCCTCTCGTTACCTGCCTGGATCACTCCTCTACATCCTTTAAGCACAAGGTTATCCCTGCCCCTTTCTCCTGGAAGCCTGCACAAGCGTCTCCCTGAGAAGGTTGGGTGTCCCTTCGCAGGCTACAGCCTTCTCCGTCCACCTCTGTCACATGTTATCATAACTGCTGCTTGCTTGGGAACTCCTTGCAGACAAGGACTGTGGCTTTGTGTCTTCTTCAGCCTTGTATCCCCAGGGCCTTCATATTGTACAGTGCACGGCACAGAGTAATGGCTCCACAAATACACATTAAATAGAAACAAATATCTGAGGAATCAATTTGCTCTGCCACCTCCTTCATGAAGCCTTCCTAGATCCTTCCAACCTGGAAGGCATTTGCACCTGTGCGCTTCCTTTGCACTCCACCTGTTTCTCTCTTTTACCCCCGATCCCTTTCTCACTGTCCATTCCACTGGCAAACTGCCTGGCACTTAGGAAGTGGTCACTGAGGGAAAGTTCGTTGAAACGGAGCTGAATTTGCTCACAGTGGTATGGAAAGAAGCGTTCTGGGATATTCCACACACCAGGACAAATTTTTTTTGCTCTTACATTGTAAACCCAATATATCTAAGAATCCAGGGCAGAGCATTCGTTCTGAGACTCAGGCACCTGTCTGTGTAACATCTTCATCTTTCACTGGTTATAAAGTTGCGCAGAATTTGTTGCAGCTGTCATTGTTTTGAGGTCCGCAGAATTTTAAAGGTCTAGGGAGTTCCATGGTGGCCCTACTGGTTAGGATTCTGGGTTTTCACTGCCGTGGTCTGGGTTCAACGCTTAACTGAGATCCCGCAAGCTGTGCGGTGTGGCCAAAAAAAAAAAAAAAAAAAAAGAATTTTAAAGATCTAGAATGTGAGAGCTGGTATGGACTTAAAAGGTTATCTAGGGACTTCCCTGGTGGTACAGTGGTTAAGAATCCACCTGCCAATGCAGGGGACACGGGTTCGAGCCCTGGTCCAGGAAGATCCCACATGCCACGGGGCAACTAAGCCCGTGAGCCACAACTACTGATCCTGCGCTCTAGAGCCCACCAGCCACAGTTACTGAAGCCCTTGCGCCTAGAGCCCGTGCTCCGCAACAAGAGAAGCCACCACACCGCAATGAAGAGTAGCCCCCGCTCACCACAACTAGAGAAAGTTCACATGCAGCAACAAAGACCCAACGCAGCCAAAAATAAATAAATAAAATAAATTCTTTTTTAAAATGGGAGACACTCAACTTAAAAAAAAAAAAAAAAGGATACAAAGGAACTTATTTACAAAACACAAGTAGAGTCATGGATGTAGAAAACAAACTTGTGGTTACCAGGGGATAAAGTGGGGGAGGGATACATTGGGAGATTGGGATTGACATATACACACTACTATATATAAAATAGATAATTAATAAGAACCTGCTCTATAGCACAGGGACTCTACTCAGTTCTCTGTAATGGCTTATATGGGAAAAGAATCTTAAAAAAAAGGAGTGGGGACTTCCCTGGTAGCATCGTGGTTAAGAATCCACCTGCCAATGCAGGGGACACGGGTTCGATCCCTGCTCTGGGAAGATCCGACATGCCACGGAGCGACTAAGCCCGTGCACCACAACTACTAAGCCTACGCTCTAGAGCCCGTGAGTCACAACTACTGAGCCCGCGTGCTACAACTACTGAAGCCCGCACGCCTAGAGCCCGTGCTCCACAACAAGAGAAGCCACTGCAATGAGAAGCCCGTGCACCGCAACGAAGAGCCCTGCTCTCCGCAGTTAGAGAAAGCCTGCGCGCAGCAATGAAGACCCAATGCAGCCAAAAATTTAAATTAATTAATTAAAATAAATTTAAAAAAAGAGTGAATATATGTATGAATATACATATATACATATGAATATATGTATAACTGAGTCACTTCGCTGTACACCTGAAACTAACACAACATTGTAAGTCAATTATAATTCAATAAAAATTTAAAACAAAGATTTCCTCTCTGATCCCTGTTGTCTCTTACGAGGCACTTCTCCTACCTCCCCTCTTCCCTCCTTCCCAACATCCAGCTCTTTCAGTCTCATTCCATCTGAGAATCTGACTTGCCCACTGCCTTCCTGGTCACTCCTCCTGTATTCATGGAGGAACTGGGCTCCTGTCTCTGTAACTTCCTCTCCACCCTCACTCCTGCCTTAATCCTTGGTGACTCCAGTATCTAACTATTCAGTGTATTGGCCTTTCAATTCCTTAAGCTTCTTACCTTCAGCCCAGCACAGCCCCTTCTTCCCTTCATCATCTCTAATACGCCGCTTTCCTAATTCTTTGAGCTAGGACTTCCCTGGAGGTCCAATGGTTAAGACTCTGTGCTTCCACTGCAGGGGGGCGTGGGTTTGATCCCTGGTCGGGGAACTAAGATCCTGCATGCCACATGGCAAGCCAAAAATTAAAAAAAAATAATAAAATTCTTTGACCTGAATCCCTCAATCCCCCTCCCTCTTTTCCCCATTAAAATTTCAACGCCCCTTTACCTCCCTTATGTCTTTGTGTGTCATCATTACCATCCATTCTTTCAAATATCTTCATTTCCTTTGTTCCTTTCTCCCTCTATCACATTTAGGCGGCAAAACTCCAACCCTAGTCGAATCCACCTTGTGGCTTTCCCAGTCCTCGTTCCTGATGGCCTGAATGTCACTGGAGGAAAGTCCGGAATCTGGATGACTGGTTCACTTTAAAGGTCATAACTGCAAGCTGAAAACAGGCAGGCAGCACCGCACGGCAAGTCCATTTTTTTTTTCTTTAGTAAATCTGCTTTTCTCTTCCCCCAGATGACAGTTTTATTATGTCAGGCTACTTCTCCCTCCATGTCCATCTGATGACCAGATGTCCTTTTGGAAGCTCTGTCCACTGAGACTCTATCTCTTCCCTTAGTGCTGTTTTCGGGACCACCCGTGAGTGTCTCTGTGGGCGCAGCAGTCTATTTGGGGCTAGAACCAATAAACTGAGTTGACTGATTCATGTATGACCCAGGCATCGGTTTTTCCTTCCCCCATCAGCTAGTTGTAGAGAACCTTCTTTGTGAGGCCGTGGGTGGGAGCTGTTGCCTTGGCGCCCCAGAAGTGGATGACTTGGGAGATGTCTGTCTGCAGAGTTCACTTGTGCTCTCCAGACCTGTTCAGGCCTAACCTTAAATGGTCGGTTCCCATTGTGCCCTGCTACTGTGCCCGCCCCCAGCTAATGACTTGGTGGGTTTGCCAGCTCTCAGAACCTACTGGTCCTTCAGGGACTCACATCAGTCACACAGTCTCAACTGGGACCCAGTCACATGCCTGGATCTGCTTTTCAAATGGAGAACAGTTCTCTGCTATGGGTAGCGTGGCCTTGTTCCAGAGCCCTAGGGGGCTGCGCTGGACCCGCCTACCTCACACGGTCTCCTTGCCTGCCATGAAATCCTCTCACACCTTGGAATTTGCCAGGTCATGTGGCTCTAGGGGCAGCACTGCTCACATCACATCCTGAACCTAGGGCAGAATTCTCTCCTGCTCTGGGCTCTAGCCAGGAAGCCTGAGGGAGACATAGAAATAGCTCATTCATACCAAGACACTCTTTTGCATACTTATTTGCTTCGCACTTAGGAACTTAGAATTCCTATGTTAGCATTTAGTCACATAAAGTTAATTTTTTGTCACCTACCATTTCTTTTAAGTGTCCAGGCCAGCACTGTCCAGTAGAAATATAATACGAGCCACATACATCAAGTCTAAATTTTCTAATAGCCACGTTACAAAAGAAACAGGTGAAATGAATTTTATAATATATTTTATTTAATCCAATATATCTAAAATATTTTCAGCATGTGGCTCTAGCCACATTTCAAGCGCTCAGTAGTCACACGTGGTGAGCGGCTGTCATGCTGGAGAGCTCTGATCCAGACCCCTTCTCGAGAAATTCCTGATATTCATACACAACTTTAAAGGTTACAGAGATTCCCCATGCCTTTTCTAGTTTGTTCTGAGAGAGAGCTCAAATAGGTTTTATCCCTTCTATGTTAGAGATGAGAAAACTGAGGCTCAGAGAAATGAACTTATTTGCCCAAGATAACCCAGCTAGCATGAAAGCAGCAGAGGTGGGACTCAGATCCGGCTACTTCTCAATCTAATTATGTTTTGAATAGAGCAAGTGGTTCCCAAACTTGTCTGCACATTCAAATCACTTGAGGATCTTTTAAAATTTCCAAAGCCCAGGCCACGCACCACATGGGTTAAGTCACAGTATCTGGGGTGGGACACAGGCACCAGGAGTGTTTGAAGCTCCCTGAGGGTTTCAGTGGGTAGCCATGTCTGGGAAACACTGGTGTATATCCTTGATATTCAAAGTGTGGTCCATAGACTAGCAGCATGGGTGTCAGAAATGCATCATCTCAGTACAGCACAGAGAATATAGCCAGTATCTTATAATAACGTTAAATGGAGTATAATCTGTAAAAATATTGAAACACTATGTTGTACACCTGAAATAATATAATATTGCAAATCAACTATACTTCAATAGAAAGAAAGAAAGAAAGAAAGAAAGGGAGGAAGAAAGACATACATCATCTCAGATCTTGACCAGACCTGCTGAAACAGAATCCACCTTTTAATAGGATACACCAGGTGAGTCCAGTACACACTAAAGTTTGAGAAACAGTATATAAAACATGCTATTCTGCTTTTAGATGAAAGAAAACAATGCATTTTTATTGTGGGGGACTGTTGAAAATGGCAGGAGTTGTGACTTCAAGTTCGTAGCCTTTATGTTTTCATTAAATTAGTATTATATAACTGTAATGTTGTTTTCTCGATTTTATTATGACTGTATTTCTGAATGATTATGAACTCCTTATCTATTGCATACACGTGACTTGAAAAGACTCCAGAGAAACAGTCCTAAATCTCTTTCCATCCATTTCTCTCAAGCTTTAAATGGTACTGAACCTTTGTTTAACAAAATGAAAATTTTTCCTCATTCATTCAGCAGACTTACTGAAAATTTACACTGTGAGTGATGTGGACAGGTGAGATGGGGAAGAAAAAACTACTGACGTGGTTCCTGTTTTCAGGGGGCTTACAGTTCATAGCAGTAAGCTAATACACCCACCCAAATAGCTACAGAACAGAAGAGAATGTGGGTCATGAAATGAGGATGCTTAGATGAAGTGTCCTGTGATTCAGAGGTGGGAGAGGTCACTTCCTGCTACTGGGATTAGAGAGGCTGTCATTAAGAAGTGGCCTTTGTGCTGAAGGATGTAGACATTCAGGAGTGGAGGGAAGCTGTTTTTACAGGAGAGGACACCCTCTCTGGTGGGGCTTTAATCCTTAGGGCAATGTTGATGTGTCTTAATTAGGATGCTTGGTTGTAAGGGACAGAAACTCAGCGCACTTCCTGGTTAAGGCAGAAAAGCAGATTTTTGGCTCACAGAATCCATAGATTGAACAACCAAAAGGTGGAGAGGCCTCTGGAACATCAGGAACCATAGACTCAAAAGCTGCTAGGACTCTTTCTCCCTATTATTATTATTATTTTATGTCATGGTCATCCTCTCTTATACGGAACTGGCTTCCTCAACATGACAGAAACATGATTGCAAAAGTTCCTATCTTTTGTTGATATCCTACACTTTCTAATACCAGAGAATAAAACCCCAGATATCTGGTATTTGCTTCAAAATCACATGGAAGGAAAGGAAGCAAGATAGAGCTGAAACAAGGTTGGCCATGAATTGATCATTGATGAAGCCGGTTGTTAGGTACATGGGGGTTCATTATGCTATTCTGTCTACTTTTATATATGTTGAAAATTTTCTTTAAATTAAAAAAAAGAAAATCCTTGAGAAGGAATTAGCAACATGTTAGCCTGTCTTGATCCTACCTCTGAATGAAGCCATAGTAACCAGGGGATGTGGTGAACTTGGCAACTTATGGTTGGGACTCCAGGGTAGCCAGGGAGGGGCTGTTCTCAGAAGAAAAGGTGTTTCTGTTTCCAGGGGAAAAGGAAGGGAGGCATCCGGGGTAGAGAGGGTCTGCTCCATGCTGGCTCCTGGCTTTATTACCTGCCTCTCTCTCTTTCCATATTTCTGACCATCATCAGACCATCCAAGCTGCATGTCCCATGTGTACCCCTAAGTTGATAGGATCAAAATCAAACTCTTGATCATCTGCAGGGTAATCTTCCCCCATTCAGTTGCTCCAGACAGAAATGTCTGAGTCATATTCAACGGATCCTGCTTCCTCACAATCCCCCATCTCAGTTTTGTCAGTTCTGCCCCTGAGATAATCATGTGCTCCATCTTACCCTTCCTATTCCCAGCTCCACTACCCGAATTCAGAATTCTCCCAGCCTCGATCCCACCAAAGCCTGTACTATCTCATACAACACAGCACAGCTGCCTACAACACCAACTTCATCATTTCATTCTCTGCTTTGTTGTCCCATGACGACCATAAGACATTAGGGTCATTCAAAATCTGGTCTTAAACTCCTTTTTTTTTTTTTTTTTTGGCCACTCCACACGACATGTGGGATCTTAGTTCCCCGACCAGGGATGGGACATATGTCCCCTGCAGTGGAAGCATGGAGTCTTAACCACTGGACCACCAGGAAGTCCCCAATAAATGTATTTTTAAGAGTTTCTTTCCATTTGCACCCATTGGGGTCTATACACCTGGTACATTTATTCTTCTGTACTTTTGCATATGCTGCTTCTCCTATATGAACACGCTGGCCGAATTCTGTAAGTTTGAGCTTAAAACCCACTTCTTTCACTAAAATCTTCTCTCCCTTCCCCAGCAGTGCTCATTCCTCCTGTGCCGACTGACTTACGCACCCTTTGTAACACCATACGATAATGATCTTTTCTGATTTGCATTCTTTTACCCTCAAGCAGCAACCCAGTTTCAATCATAATGAATGTACCCCCTATACATAAAATAGTGAGTG
Organism: Grampus griseus; assembly: GCF_964374135.1. Taxonomy (NCBI): domain Eukaryota; kingdom Metazoa; phylum Chordata; class Mammalia; order Artiodactyla; family Delphinidae; genus Grampus; species Grampus griseus. The sequence continues at coordinate 143,619,787 of NC_139018.1, read as the reverse complement.
AATGTCTCAATAAATTTTAAAGCTACAACACAAAATAGGCTCTCTTGCTTACAAGGGATCCCCCAACTCTAGTTCAGCCACCCACTGAAGATTGAACTTTGTGTGTGTGTGTGTGGTACGCGGGCCTCTCACTGCTGCGGCCTCTCCCGCTGCGGAGCACAGGCTCCGGACACACAGGCTCAGCGGCCATGGCTCACGGGCCCAGCCGCTCCGCGGCATGTGGGATCTTCCCGGACCGGGGCACGAACCCGCATCCCCTGCACCGGCAGGCGGACTCCCAACCACTGCGCCACCAGGGAAGCCCTGAAGATTGAACTTTGATATAATCAGGTTCAGTGAAAGGGAACTCTCTCCTGACACGTCCATTCTACTTTTGGAGAGCTCTGGTATGGTTCTCCCTTAGACTGACCCTTGAATCCTGCTGCCTGCCACTCATGCCGGGGACTCCACGTTCTACCCTAGGAACCTCCAGAAGGACAATCGGACTTTTGAAATCAGCTCTCATGTTCTTCAGTCTAAATATCAAACATTCAAGGGACTTCCCTGGCGGTCCAGTGGTTAAGACTTTGCCTACCAATGCAGGGGATGTGGGTTCAATCCCTGGTCAGGGAGCTAAGATCCCACATGCCTCGTGGCCATAAAACCAAAACATAAGACAGAAGCAATTGTGTAACAAAGTCAATAAAGACTTTTAAAAAGTGGTCCACATTAAAAAAAATCTTAAAAAAGAATATCAAACGCTCTTTGAAGAATTCTTCAGAAGGCAGGGTGTGAGTAGCTAAGCCTCTGAGCGTGCTTCAGCCTGTCTCGAACTATCTGGATGTGTGGTTCCAGACTGCATGCAATACCCAGGTGTGGTCAGGGTGGGAACAGGACCTCAACAAGGAAGGAGTGGGAAGGATTGTGAGTGATATTGAGGACACACTTGACATTGCATAACCCAGTACAGTTTGTCATAGCAAGTCTCAGTGGCCCATGATGAAGAATGAAAGAGACAGGTGTTTGTGTTTATCCAGGGCTAGAGACTGGCAAGAGAACAGCCCTGAAGGATCACGGAGAAGAGGACCTCTCTTGAAATCCATTCCATCCAATTATATCATCTTCACGCCATCATCTTGGTCCCCCTGTACCTTGAAGACATTGACATCTAAAGTGAATTTGTTAAAAAAAAAAAAAAGAAAAAAGGAATTCCCTTGTGGTCCAGTGGTTAGGACTCTGAGCTTTCACTGCTGAGGGGCACAGGTTCAATCCTTGGTCAGGGAACTAAAATCCTGCAAGCTGTGAGGTGCGGCCAAAAAAAGAAAAAGAAAAAAAGTGAATTTGTTCAGGCTTTCCTCTTTACATTCTCAGGACAGATTGATGTATTTTAAAAATCTATCTCTTCTCTTTATTTGACACAGTGAAGGATAAGACACTTTTCACATTATTTTCCTAATAATATGTTGCTTAAAATTGGATAGATTCATGATCCCTTTAAGAGAGATTTCATAAGAAAATAAACTAAACTTTGTCTCATCAGACTTTCAGAAATGAAATGGGGTTTCTAAGTCATCTATGGTTAGGGTTCTCCCATAAGTGTGTGAGAATCAGGCTTCAAGGCTGGGTGCCATGAAGGAATGTGTTTCCTAGATCTTTACTCTTGGCTGGAAGAGTACGGGGTGGGGGGATTGGGAGAGAATGTGTAAAACTCTCCCTTCCTAGGTTGACTATTTCAAAGAAGAAGAATGGTGGAAATTAAAGCAGGGGTAATTTCTTAGTCATAACGGAAAAAGTTCTGAGTATCAGAGTCTTCAAATAACATTGCAACAAAGTCAAACATCAACCTTCTTTGAAATAGTGGACGAACACTTGACTAGGGAGGGAATGCCCCTCAGGAGGGTTGATGACTACTTATGTCATGGGGACAATGTGACCAGATCAGAAGGGCTTTTGACTGAATTTAGAAGAAGAGAGAGAGGGAATTCCCTGGCAGTCCAGTGTTTAGGACTCTGCACTTTCACTGCCGAGGGCTCAGGGAACTAAGATCCTGCAAGCTGTGCGGTGTGGCCAAAAAAATAAATAATAATTTTTAAAAAAGAAGAAGAAGAGGGAGACAAAAACCTAGAAAACCTGTGAAACCAGGTACGGTGGAAGACAGGTTCAAGGTATACAGGAAGAACCACATGATTCACACCAGAAAATTATTTGAATAATTATATGAATGCCACATACAACCTCTGCTGCCTGCATAATAACGCACATTTCACTGGTAATGTGGATTTGAGATCACGATGTAGTGTAGTAAATACAGTCTTGTAAGAATAGGCTGAATTGGTGTGATAGGAGCTCAAGATAGGAATATGAGGATTAAAAAGGGTATACACTTTTAAAATGACCAGTTATAAGGGAAACTGGACTAGCGCTGCAGACCCACAGAGCATGACCGTATATTGAGGGCCAGACACTGCACTGGGCCCTGGAGATGTGATGATAATTGAGACAAACATGGTTCCTTCCCTCTTGGAGCTTACAGTCTAGTGGGGCTGAAGGTAGAGAGGGTGACCTATTTAAGGAACTGAGAGAAGGTTCTTGTGAGGTAGGGAGTAGTTAGAGACAAAGTTAAAGAACTCAGAGGCCATATGAAGGAGTCTAGACCTTATTTTCCTATCAAGGGGATACCATTGCAGGATTCAAAGCAGAGACACGACATGATCAAATTTTATGGGGGACAAGAATTGAGGCAGAGACTACAAGCTAAGACAGCAATCTAGGCAAGAAAGGATCATAGCCTGGGTTATGGTAGGGATGGATTCAAGCACAGTTAGGAATTAGAACTGTCAAGACCCAGGTCAATTGGAAATAGAGAGTGAAAAAGAAGAAGGAATCAAAGACAATATCAAAATTTCTGGCTCTGTCATTCAGAGTTGAAAATATGGGAGGAGGTTCTGGCTCACTGAATGCGGGTTGGGGAGAAAAGCTCGGTTTGGGACATGTTGAATAGAAGGCGTCTGTGGACCATTCAAATGGAGATGTCTGGGAGGCAAGTGGAAGAGCAATTTAAAGATGTGGGGGCAGGGACTTCCCTGGTGGTGCAGTGGTTAAGAATCCGCCTGCCAATGCAGGGGACACAAGTTCGAGCCCTGGTCCGGGAAGATCTCACATGCCACGGAGCAACTAAGCCCGTGCACCACAAGTACTGAGCCCATGAGCCACAACTACTGAAGCCCGAGCACCTAGAGCCTGTGCTCTGCAACAAGAGAAGCCACCGCGATGAGAAGCATGCACACTGCAACGAAGACCCAACGCAGCCAAAAAAAAAAAAAAGACGTGGGGCAAGTGGTGGGCTACTATTCATGATTTAGAAGTTGAGATTATCCAGAGAGAAGCCCTCAGAATGATATGATGCATTTGCCCATATCTGTGAAAGAGAATTGGAAGCAGACTAAAGAATATGTACCGTTTTTTTTTAAAACACCAATTCCATTCATACTTATTCCACAACAACATTTTTTTTTAAATAAATAAATCTATAAGGTTCGGTGCCCTGGAGTATTTAGTCTGTCCAAGTAAGAACATAATTGTCTTCTTGGGGGACGTGGCAACCATCAAGAGCTAAACGGAGAATGGAGATGTCTATTAATATTTCAACAAGAGTTGTATTATTATTGTAAACATTGGAGTCCTAGTTATTGATTTAGAAATTATTGACCTTAAAAGTGTATATCCCTCATCCCTGACTTTTTATTTTTCTTTCTCAGCTGCTCAGGTTGGGGAAAAACCTTTCCTAGCATTTTACACTCAGATGGATTTGCAGAGGGCCCGAGGAACTGTAGAGGTTCAGTGTCTCTTAGAATTCCCAACTGGTGATAAGGTTATATGCTGTAAAGACAGACACAGTGCTCAGGTCAAGAAATTCTCTTGACTTATCAAAACTCTTAAGAATGCATCTCGTCATCTCCTGGGCTTAAGCTATATCTCAGAAATTAGTGGGATGCAAATTATTTGACTTGCCTGCTTGCATAAGATGTCCTTGCCATGCTTCAGGGCATACCAGATACAATCATACCATAATTACAGGAGAGCTCTGGGGACTGGCTTCAATTAACCAAGCTTCTTCTCAGTTATTATTATATTATCCATATTTATAGCATTTGACATTTCCACAGTGCTCTTTAATCATACTGTATGTGGGTTGCCTTAATCTAAATCATTCAACATACTTGGGATACTGGCTGTTCCTGTTCTCTGGATCTTCCAGATGGAGAAACTAGGCATGGACCAGTATCCAATGATAGAACCTGAGAGTTAGTCCCAAGTCATTTGGACAGGCCAGTGGTGGTTAAGCATTCACACCGAAAAGCAAAGGCCTGCTGGGTAAAGTTGGGTAGGTCAATGGGATGCTAAGAAACGGGACTAAAGGCAAGAAGACACTGTCTTTAGTTCAAATGTTTGAGGACTGGACTTGCCCAGCCAGAGCAATGGAATCTCTGGAGCCAAGTGTCCTGGCAACCACTATTCTATCAAGGCAAGAGCTGTTGTGGCGCTTCTGCTACCATTAAGCTGAGTTAACTCTGACTCCCTTGCTCCTTCTTCCTTGGGTCTAATAGTTCTCTAGGCTGGACAGTGGAGCTTGGGGCAGGGAAGGGAGGGTTGTCTGAATCTGAGATACTGAATATAGGACCCCACAAGCCATGTGGGATGGCCAAAAAAAAAAAAAAAAGGACAAAGGTCAGAACAAGCATTCTGGGCTGTCCGGTCAAAGGAGTGGTTAACAAGAGAATCTGTAAGAGGTTCGATGGGAGGGAAGAAGAAGGGTGAAGGAACAGGAAATTGTAGTCAGGGAAAGGAATGGCAACCTCCCGGGAAATGAAACAGTGCCACGTGATAACAAGGGCCAGGTGGTGACAACCTGGTCAGAAGACATGAGGCAACAGAGAATTGTGAGGTCAGGCTCTTCACCTGGAGTGCTGTCACTGTGAGTACCACCTTCATCATAGGGAAGGGAGGCAGAGAAGGGAGGAGAGAAGGAGGGTAAACCCGCTGCAAAAGAAGAACTCACCACGGAGCAGAAAAGCACATTCCTGGTCTAGGCAGGTACCAACACTGTGAAAGCCCGTGCAACCAGATAATATGGACTCCAAGAGAGAAGAAGAAATGGTTCTTGAGGCTGGGGTGTGGGTTATCTTGTTCATCTTTGTATTTCCTGCAGAAACCACCATATTTCTGGCACATAGTAAGTCTCGGTAGAGCTCTGCTTAACTCAATTGTAATAAAATTATTTTGTTCTCATGTGAATGGAAAATTACTTTATGTTTGGGATGTTAATTTTTGAAGAATCTTAAACTAGCCAGAAGAACGTTTTTCATTATTCTAAAGTACTTTCTTTCCTCCTTTTTTCCCCCCGGTTTGGTGTATAATAACCTTTATTATTCCTTTTAAGTTATAAAATAAAACACGCCCAGAACTAAAAGAATATACACATCTACCAGAAACAACCAACCGACCAAACCAAAACAAAACCCCCATAATCGCATTGACCAGTGATTTTTTTTCTGGGCCTAAAATTTTAAAGTATATTTACTTATTGTTGTACATATTTTTGTGTTGTTCTCACTCAAAATATTGTGGCTATTTTCCTATGATAACAAATATGGTTCTTTCATTTCAGTTTTAATGGCACATATGGGTCTATTGCCTGAATGTGCTATCATTTTCTTTTTTAGACTTTGATGTTCTCAATGTTTTGCTTTGTTTTTTTTGCCCTTCTAAACTGCGCTGTCATAAACATCCTAGTACTTAAAGATCTCTGCACAAAATGGATTATTTCCTTAGGCTAAATTTCAACATGAATGACTTGATTACAAATTTGACTTGTTTTAAGCATTTTGATATATATTGTCAAGCTTCCTTCCAGAAAGTTATATCAATTAATACTTCCACCAGAAAGTTGTATCTGAGAGTGCTTCCTTTTCTAGATCATATCCAACAGAGCACTAGTGTTTTTTATTCCTTTTTCTTTTTTTTAATTTGGGTCAATGCAAGGTTAAAAGTAAACTTTTAAAATTTGCTTTTTTAAACTGCGTCTAAACTTTTTTCATATACTTATTGGTTATTTGTACTCCTTTTTATAAAATGCTTGTTCATATATTTTGTTCATTTTCCACATTGGGGTGTTTTGTCTTTTTTTTTTTTTTAAATGAATTCATGGCAAATATTTTGGCCTAGTTTTTCAAAATCCTAAAAATCAAAAAAATGTAAATTTTTTATTATGGGAAATTTCCAATATATACAAAAGTAGAGACTTGTATATGAAACCTTCATGTACTCATCAACTCAGCACCCAGATTCGACAATTATCAACTCATAGCTAATCAATCTTGTTTCCTTTTTTTTTCTTCTATTTCTTTCTTTCTTTTTTTTTTTTTAGCAAATCTTCAACATCATCTCATTTCATCTGTAAATATTTCAGTATATAGAAGACTGAAAATTACGTAGTCAAATCACCAATTTTTTCCTTTGTGGTTTCTGCCTTTGGTATTAAGCTCAAAAATATATAAATTTTCATCTGTATTTTCCAGTTGTCTTGATTTCCTTTTAAAAAATTTTTGATTTTTTTGATCCATCAGAATTGAACTTTATCTTTTTTCAAATATTTAATCAATTATCGAAATAAGTTAATATAATCCTACAAATTTGAAATATCAACTTTATCACACCTGAAATATTTACAGACAGCTAGATCTGTCCGGTCTTATGCTAGTATTACTGTTTTTTTGAGTATGTTCTTTCATTATTATAAATTCCCTGGAATAACACTATAGATCAATCATTCATGTACACGGTTTTCATGTGCAATTATCCAAAATTCTGGAAAAAAACACCCAAAACCTTAAAATTGAAGCCTTGATATTGTTCATTATCACCTTAAAATTAGATTTGCAAGCTCAGCATAAGAAAGGCTGTTCCTTCCCACTTCCCATTTAAAGAAAATCACTTATATAACCTAACTATTACATCTTTGCACATTAAAAAAGCAATTAGAAATTACTAGAAATTGAATTCCAATAACTAGTAAATATGTTTTGGATTCCTATTACGTGCTAGGACATAATGTTTGGTGCTGATTGTACAGGGAAAAGCAAGATGGACACAGTTCCTATCTTCAAGTATCTTACCAAGTCCAAATTCTGTGATCAATTTCAGGGACTCTGGACCTCCTATTAAGAATCCTGAATAGGTGATAGGATGAGACTAGTTAGAAATGCAGGTCTGAGGACCTAATCATCCGTGAGAAGAATGGAACTGTGAAAACACCTATCTGTGTGTGGCTGGTGTTTTATTTCTTTCAATCCTTATCTCTGCAGTGCTTTCTCAGCATTTCATGGATCTCTTGAGCTCTCCCCAGCTGGGTTCCAGTGACCTCATTTGCAACACTTTTGATAAGAGCCCTCAGGCTGAAAAAGGTTCTGGGAAAAGATACTTTGCCTCCAAAAGCTTTTAGTTGAATGGTGGGCGCTTCCCCTAATTAACACGGGCTTAGATTTCCTGGAATTGCCTCAAGTGTCATCTATACTATTTTCAAAATTATGAGCTTGATTTTCTTCACATTTCCAATGCATTTAATAGATATCGTCTCAAAAATCTATCCCATCTTCAGGCATACTTTAATTTTTTTTTTAAATGGGGGAAAAAGCAAGATTCAGGCATAACTATTCCATTGTTGATCAACAAATATTCTTTGATTTTATTGAGAAAGCAGGTAAGAACAACGTAAGATCTTTTGCTTTTGATTCCTGAGTCCGATTCCTAATTATTGCATTAGGCTACAGGTAACAAAATACTCAACTGCAGTTACATAAAGTGACTTATCATTCTCACAGAATAAGAAGCCTCCGAGATGAAGGCAAAGCCGGGCAGCTACTCAACGATGCCACGAAGGATCTAGAATTTTATCTTTCTTCTCCACCATCTTCAACTATGAAATTCACCCTCATAGTGGCAAGGTGGCTTCCATAGCTCTAATAATAATAATGCCTGCAACCCAAGTGGGAACCAAGGGAAAGGGCAAAGAGAAACATTCCAGATGAGTCTGGCTCTGTTAAGTCTTTCCAGAAGCTCTGCACATAGAGACTATTAGCCAGAACTGTGTCCCATGGCCATCTTCACAGCAGGGGAGGCCAGGTGACTGTGCATCTTAACTGGGAGCATTGTTACCCAGAACAAAACCTGAGCTCTGTTGATAAGAAAGATGGGGAGAATGCCGCAACTCCTTAGACGGAGGACATGTGTAGTCTATTCCTGCAGGGGGATGCTGGCATGGGCTTTGGACTTCTGTGTCTTCCACAAAGCCTTCAATAATACTGCCCAAGACAGAAGGTACAGTCTTGATCTCTTGATGCACTCACTAAATCACTCACTCATTCTTTACTCGATCAATTTAATAAATATTTACTGAGCATCTTCTTTTAGCCAGGCATGGAAGAAACGGTGGTGACCAAAATAGGTATGACCCTTGCCCTCACAGAGCATCCAGTCCTAAATTTAAAAAAAGAAAAGAAAAGCAGAAGTAAAACAGGGCACTCATTTTTTTTTTTTTCCCCTAATTTGGCTGTGCCACCCGGCTTGCGGGATCTTAATTCCCCGACCAGGGATTGAACCAGGGCCCTGGCAGTGAAAGCACCGAGTCCTAACCAGTGGACCGCCAGGGAATTCCTGGGGGGCAATGTATCTTAGATTTCTCTTTTACCTTCCATCGAAACCACCATATTCAGTTTTGAAGCATAAATATCCTCCTCTTATGGTCAGTGAAAAATGGCTCATTCTCCTCTACACTGCTGACACAACTGAGGCCATCTCGACCCACTCAAAATCAAGCGGACTGATCTGGTAGAAAAGTTCAATGTGTAAAGGGCCAATACTAAATAATTTGAGACCAAGGCATTTAGCTACTTGGAATATCGTTTAGTTTACTGACCCAGACTGGCTTAGCAGGATGCAGAGTTAGTCTGAGCAGCAGACCAATGAGCTTGTTGAGGGCAGGAGGGACTGTGTCTTAGCCACCTTTGCATTCTGCACATCAGCTCAGTGACCGAATCATGGTAAGTAGCTAGTAAATACGTTTGCTGATCTAGACCCAAACTTACGTCTTTCTCTACTAAAATGTAGGAAGAGCCAAAGAGACATTCTTTAAGGTCAAAGTGAACAGCTAGTAATCCCTGACTTTTGCATTCTATAGGGCAAATTTATTCTTCCTGTGCTGCATGTTGAAGTTCTCCAACCAATATGCCAAGGCACGCTGCCACATTTGTTGTGGGTGTGAGAGGTGTGCAGATACTGAACCCCTTCTGTCTGGGGAGGCTGAGCCCCCCGGGTGGGAGGGGGCATTGTCTCAAGGGGCCACACAAACTTCACCATGACTGTGTGTGGCATGGGGTGAGAAACATTTGGGAGCTCTATTCTATGGCACAGATAACATTTTGGTTTTAGGTGAAACTTCATGAAGTTTGAATAACTTAAAAACAGACTTCAAATACATAGTTTGAACAGTCTTTGTCAACCAGATTTTTTCTTTAGCCAAGTTTTTGAATAGTTCAAAAACATCTAAAAATGATTTTGGTGAAGACATGGTCTTTTGAAACCAGGTCTGGAAGGTTATTGAAATCAATATGGGCAATTTCACTTAAAAGAGGGTCTCAATTTAATATTCCCACAAACCTGAACCAACATACTCTCCAGGGAAATAAATGCTCTGTTTGTTTTTTTTTTAACATCTTTATTGGAGTATAATTGCTTTACAATGGTGCATTAGTTTCTGCTGTATAACAAAGTGAATCAGCTATACGTATACATATATGCCCATATCTCCTCCCTCTTGCATCTCCCTCCCACAATAAATGCTCTTTGAATCCACCTCTGTGTAGCCTTCCAAGAGGATGAAAATAAAAACCAGGCTTTTATTTATTTATTGGTATTATACTCCATGACACTCCACAAATCCTTTAGGGATGTAAAAAAACAAATATCTGACTTTAAAATTTTCCTAACAATATTAACACTACTATTACCAGGCCATCTGGAATATAAAGCTGGTCTCTTCCACCAGCTGCACGTTAGACACATCAACTTGGGACTCTCACTCTTTCATGAACTGCCATGCTATTCAGGTCCCATCAAAAGACAGATGAGGAGAGCAGTATTGGAGAAAGACTGACCAAGGGGCATGTTAAACACTTTTTCATTTCAGTTCCCCAAATCCTATTTTATTCTGAATAAGACTAGGGAGTAACACACTTGGCTATCACCTTACCTTCCCACAGAAATATCACCATGGAACCAGGATTCAAAACCATTTCCTTAGCTTTTACAGGGATTTGGGGGTTTTTTTTGTTTGTTTTGTTTTGTTTTGAATGCATGGGGAAAAGTGTTCTGAATCTTCTGCCAAAACTTTAATTAAATTGTAAGGTACTTGAAAGCAGGGGCTGTCTTATCTTTATAGCTTCAGCACAAAAGTTCTAACATCCTAGGTGCTGTGAGCATGAAAAACATTACATCAGTATATGTTGAATATAAGAAACAAAGTGCCTAAACAGTAGCAAGTTATAAAGCTTTTTAGAAAGGGAAACCTAATCTCCAGAAGATAAAATTTGGTTTGGGATGAAACATCACCAAGTGCAAATAACGTTAAAATAAGACTTCAAATATTTAGTCTGAACAGGCTTTGCCAACCAAGTTTTCTTTAGCCCAAGTTTTTGGACTGTTTCAAAAACATTTAATAGCTATTAATATTTTAGTGAAGAAATAATCTTTTAAAACCAGGTCCTGAAGGTTATAGAAATCAGTATGGGGACTTCCCTGGTGGTGCAGTGGTTAAGAATCTGCCTACCAATGCAGGGGACACGGGTTCGATCCCTGGTCTGGGAAGATCCCACATGTCGCAGAGCAACTAAGCCTGCGCTCTAGAGCCCGTGAGCCACAACTACTGAGCCTGCGTGCCGCAACTACGGAAGCCTGTGCACCTAGAGCCTGTGCTCCGCAACAAGAGAAGCCACCACAATGAGAAGCCCGTGTACCGCATCGAAGAGTAGTCCCTGCTCACAACTAGAGAAAGCTCGTGTGCAGCAGTGAAGATCCAACACAGCCAAATAAAGAAAGAAAAAAGAAATCAGTATGGGTAAATTCATTTAGATGAAGGTGCTCAAAAATACACCTTCGACTGATGGCGCAGTGGTTGAGAGTCCGCCTGCCGATGCAGGGGACACGGGTTCGTGCCCCGGTCCAGGAAGATCCCACATGCCGCGGAGCGGCTGGGCCCGTGAGCCATGGCTGCTGAGCCTGCGCGTCCGGAGCCTGTGCTCCGCAATGGGAGAGGCCACAACAGTGAGAGGCCCGCATACCACAAAAAAATAAATAAATAAATTTTAAAAACACCTTCCACAAAAGCCACAACAATGTTTAAATTCTCCTGGATGTCTGTGAGTTAAAACAACAAATCCAGAGTGGTGATGCTGGCAACCTCCATGTGTTTCGCTGCCCTGCTGGCAGTCCAGGAAGGGTATCTCCTGTCAATTCCTGAAAGAGAATTTAGCTGCCAATTCAGGAGGAGAAAGGAAGGATAGAAGGCTCTGCGAAGTTGGCACCGGAGCTTACTCAGTCTCAAGGCACTGAGAGTAATATTTGGAGGGGGGAAAAAATCACTTAAAGGTGCATGCCAAGATTACAATGGATTTAAATCATTATAAAATCTTTCCTGATTAAGACCATTAAAAATCCGGGGCCCGAGAAACAAGCCTTGAGAAATTAGCACTGTAAAGGACGCCTAGCTGCTACTAGAAAATCTACTGCCCGTGGGATTAGAAATGACAACGGCCACGTGATATATTGCTAACTATACAGTGCGGCCCTGTTATAGTAGCTGACTTTTATAGATACAGGGATTTACTAAAGGCCCAGTCATGTCCCTAGGAAAGCAATACTGTGGCTACATGTGCAGAAACAGCCTCCTGTAACAGGGAAATAAAATACAGCGATCGCCGCTCTATCCCACACCACCAGTACCCTTTATGGTCCTGAGACTTTGGGAAGAGGCAGTTCAGAAAGCACCATGGACCCAAAGAGTCAAGTATTTCAGGTTCATTCCAACTCTCTTCCACTCGTTAAATTTTCAATAGATTCCCAAGAACCTCCATGCATGAGAAAACTGGGATTGGAGGAAGGGAATTTCAGGGGGAGGGGAGAGAGGGGAATGGTCCGATCGGGGAGGATACCCGCGCCACTTCCACTGTCCGGCCTGGGGATCGGTCCACCTGCCCCACGTGCCTACGCCCGGGTGCCCCGCTCCTCCGGGTCCCTGCGCTCCCGGAGAGCCCCTGTCGGCCCCAGGTCGTGCTTCCCAGGGGGCTAAAGGTGCCGGCGGCCCCTCCAGGGCCCCCTCTGGGGATCTGCCCCCTTGCCCCCCACGCAGACACCTAAGCCGGGCGCCCCATGCTCCGGGCCCCGGTCCGTCCCGGGAAGGAGAACTCGCTTCTCAGGCCAGAGCAGGTGCCCGCGCCCTCACACGCGGAGTCGGAGGAGGTGGCCGGGGAGCCCCGCCCAGATGCTGAGCCCGGCGCCGGGGCCCGGCCGGGGCGCGGGCGCTCGGTAACCCGGAAGTGGCGGCGGCGGCGGCGGCGGCGGCGGTCGTGCGGGAGCGGGGGCCTGGGGGCGGTGCGCTCGAGCCGGCATGGCCGCCGCCGCCGCCCGCTTTGTGTGCAGCGCGCGGGCCCCAGCCGCCCGCGCCTCGCCCGGCCCGCGGGGCCGGCGCTGACCCGCCCCGACTCTAAGCTCGGCGCCCGCCGGGCCGGCCCCGCCTCCCTCCTCCTGCACTTCCCCTCCCCCCGTCCTCCTGCCGCCGGGCGGGCGGGCAGCAGCCGCCCTCCGTGCTCTGCTCGCGCGCTCCTCGCCGCGCGCCCGCCCGCCCTCGCACCCGAGCCAGCCTGCCTGCCTGCCGTACTGGCGGCGGCGGGCTCGAGGCCGCCCCGATGCCCGAGCCAGGCCCCAGGATGAACGGCTTCTCGCTGGGCGAGCTGTGCTGGCTCTTCTGCTGCCCGCCCTGCCCGAGCCGCATCGCCGCCAAGCTGGCCTTCCTGCCGCCCGAGCCCACCTACACGGTGCTGGCGCCCGAGCAGCGCGGCCCCGGCGCCCCCGCCCCGGCCTCGGCCGCCGCCGCCGCCACCGCCGCGGCCCAGCCGGCGCCGCAGCAGCCCGAGGAGGGCGCGGGCTCGGGGCCCGGCGCGTGCAGCCTGCACCTGAGCGAGCGCGCCGACTGGCAGTACTCGCAGCGCGAGCTGGACGCCGTCGAGGTCTTCTTCTCGCGCACGGCCCGGGACAACCGGCTCGGCTGCATGTTCGTGCGCTGCGCGCCCTCCAGCCGCTACACGCTGCTCTTCTCGCACGGCAACGCCGTGGACCTCGGCCAGATGTGCAGCTTCTACATCGGCCTCGGCTCGCGCATCAACTGCAACATCTTCTCCTACGACTACTCAGGCTACGGCGTCAGCTCGGGCAAGCCCTCCGAGAAGAACCTCTACGCCGACATCGACGCCGCGTGGCAGGCGCTACGCACCCGGTGAGCCCGGCGGTGGTCGCCAGGCCTGGCCTGCCACTGCGGGGAGGCGGGCTGGGGGTCCCCTGGGGGCCTCTGGGGCGGCCTGAGAGGAAAGGGGCCCCTCGTCCGGGGCTGTGGGCGAGCAGAGACCCCCCCACCCCACCCGCCGCCCCGCGGCCGCCGTGGATTCTCTTTTCTTCTCGCTCCCTGGCTTTCTCTCACCCCCTCCAAAAACTCCGCCAGCCCTCGGGTTCCTGGAGAGTTCGGACTCGGAGGATTTTGCCTGCTTTGGCGCGCCCGGGTGCCCCCGATCCACCGGCTGGGTCTTTTGTGGTTCTGGTTACCGAAAGTGGCAACGTTGGGGTGCTTAAATACCGGGCAGAAACAGCTTGGTTCGCGTTTAGTTTGTGTGAGCTGGCAGCCAGAGGCTGGAGGTCCTCAGGCTGAAGTGACCTTGGGTAAGGCGCGCGAGTCTCATACCTCTGTTTCCTTCCTTGTAAAATCAGGGGGCGAGACGGGAAGACTTCCAAAAGACGTTCCGGTTGTAAAGTGCTCGGCGGGGCCGTGTCTGGGCATCCGTGGAGTCAGCCGCAGGGTCGGGTGGTGTGAAGTTTGCCTCCTGGTGGGGCTGAGTAGCTGGCACTGCGGGCAGGGAGTTAGCTCGTGCCTGTGGGCCTGGCATCTTCCTCAGAGCCTCAGTAAAAACCCAGGATGAGTTGGAATCTTACGTTACAGGGTTTGGGGAATCTCTTGACCTTGAGTTAGCATTCACAGGAGAACGACAAAGTATTTTATCGAGGAAGGGCCTTTTATGTGCAAGGCAGAAATTGGGGGCGTGGTTTCAGGGCTAGACCTAGTAAGACCAGCAAACAAAACTTGAGTGTTAGTCCGAGTGAGGCAGAAGTCTGGTAAGTGGGCAAGCCGTGTCACCTGTTTGTGGCCCGGTTTGGGTATCTATGATTTTGCCCCAGCCACCTGGTAGCAGGGATGGTGAAAATACCTGAGATCATGTCTCCTATGACATCCGATTGCTTCAGATGAAAGAGTCCCCAGAATAAGTTGAATTGGCACTGTTACGGCTCTTGACACGTATAGTCTTTATCTAAAATGTTTGCTCGGCTCATACAGACTGCCAACGTTAGTGATCTTTGTCTCCATACATATGCTCATAAATTACCCTGTGCCTTTCTGGGAAAATGACTTGTCCAACAGGGAAGTACTTAGGATTTAATAAGTTGCTTATTCATGTTCTCCTGAAGTCCTGAAGTTCATTTGGATGATAGCTTTTTGAAAGTGGTTTAGGCTGAGATGGTACCATAGGCAGAGACACTGAGTCAGAATCTACAAGTTAAAAAGCCACCTGTTCCAGTAAAGGGTTTCAAAAGTATGTGTGTCACACACAATCAATAGATTGCTAGAATTTGCTGTTGGTAAAGGTATTAAAAATAAGGGTTGGCATTAGATCTTTTTAAAGTGAAACATTAAAATCCTACCTTGAATAGGTTTTATGATAAAATTTCTGCAGAACACTGTTCCTGTATGTGCCTGTCTGGATTAGAATGAAATCCTTTCAGATATGCGTGTCTGGATTAGAATGAAATCCTTTCAGATGTAAGGCTAACCCTTTGCTCTGAATATGCAGGTGTGTCTGTGTTACAACATATGTGAGGCATAGTTATTTCCTGGAGACTTGTCATATTTAATTTAATTAAGGGCATTGTTTTAGGTAAGGTTAAATTTTGAATTATGTGCTGGTATAGCTTCACTTTGCCCGGGATTTATTTAACTTTATACCAGAACTCATGTCTAGATTGAGTTACTCACCTGTAAAATAGGTTAGAACTTAAAGGCTAAGTGAGAATCTTAGGATTTGAAGAAACCTTTCACATCTTCTTGTCCTGTGCTTTTCAAACTTTTTTGGTTTGTGACCCCACAATAAGAAACACATTTTACATCTAGATCAAGCGCACACATACACATCTGTGTCTATATATCAGAAGCAAATGTCTCACAAAACAATATTTTTGCCTGTGGGCAATACACATGCAGACTATTTTTTTTTTTAAATAAATATATTTATTTATTTTTGACTGTGTTGGGTCTTTGTTGCTGCGCGCGAGGGTTTCTCTAGTTGCGGCGAGCGGGGGCTACTCTTCGTTGTGGTGCATGGGCTTCTCATTGCAGGGGCTTCTCTTGTTGCGGAGCACAGGCTGTAGGCACGCGGGCTTCAGTAGTTGTGGTGTGCAGGCTCAGTAGTTGTGGCTCGCGGGCTCTAGAGCGCAGGCTCAGTAGTTGTGGCGCACGGGCTTAGTTGCTCCGCAGCATGTGGGATCTTCCCGGACCAGGGTTCGAACCCATGTCCCCTGCATTGGCAGGCAGATTCTTAACCACTGCGCCACCAGGGCAGTCCCACTATATTCTGTTTTATTTCATATTATTTTTTTTTTTAAAGAAGAAGAAAAAGAATGCTGGTTGTAAAGGACTAAGTTTATTTCCCATATCACGTATGGACACTGTCCTTGTGCACCCTCATTTGACGGAGAACTGGGGAAGAGCAGTAGGTCTCTTGACTGCTAGTTTAGTACTCTTTCCACACCATGCAGTCCTATTCATCAGATTTCTCTAGAGGTGCATTTACATGTCTCTGTTATTCTAATAGGCTAGGAGTTACTTGACTCAGAAGCTAAGCAGTCCCTTAACCACCTCCTCTCGGCTCTCTGTAGTTTTTCTGCTCTAACCTTGCCTGGAAGATGCCCTCTTCTCTGCCCATGTACAGCTCCATTCAGGTGATTGCCATGGCAGCAGGATCTCCCCACCCCCCCCCCCGCCCCATGTACCCATTGTTCCGCGGCTGCCTCAGATCCCGTTTTGCACCCCCAGCCTTCATGTCTTCCTTGGGGATTTTTCTCTTTTCTGATCTCCTGATGAGAAGAGACACTCAGAACACTGCTCCGAACACTGATTGGAGAGCCCACCCTGTCCTAAGTCATCTCCATCTCAGCACTCAGGTGTTATTCCCCCAGGAGGAATGTAAGATGTGTGTGTCAGTGCCGTGCATCCCGCAAAGTACCCAGCCCAGTACTTGCCCTCCCTCCTCATACTCACACCCGGCCTTTTGTATATGCCCCTTTCCTATGCCCTGAATTCTCTATCCTGTCTGGATCCTGACTGGGGTCTGGGACCCTTGGTATTCCTGTGCACCTGGTACTCAGCTCCTTTACCTGCACTTATCACACTGTGTTGCTGTGTCCTGTTGTGTGACTGCATCCCACTAAGTTGAAAGTTCCTTGAGGGCAAGGCCTCCCTGTCTTCTGTTTTCCCAACAACCGGCAAAGTGCCTTAAGATAAGAGACACTCATTAAATGTTCGTTTAATGGGTTGCACACATGGGTGCCCCATAAATAGATGGGATAGATTCAAATTTTCCTAATTTTCTTACAAAGAGTTGCATCTGTTTTACCTCTAGGGTTTGATATCCATGGGCATAACCATAGGCAAAGAAAGGGGTTACAATGTGTTGGCTTGAGGTCTGATCCACTTTGTATCTATTATATGCCCATGTTTGCAACATTGAAGTATCTGTATTGAACAGAAGAGTGACAGTAACCCTTTTGTATTTCTCTTCGTCCTTTCTCCATTACTATCTGTGCATGCTCCAGTGAGCTGCCCAGTCCTTGATGAAGGACTTCAAACACAAATACCACCTAGTATTTCCATGGGTAAAGGTAGCAAATTCCCTAAATGATGAGCAGTAGAGTGGGCCAGTAATCTAAAATAAGGGTTTGGGGAGGAAGTAAATTCTAAGGCAAAAAGGTGGTCATTGCTATTTGGCCAATAGATGATTATTTTAAGCATTTGAAAAATGACTGAAAAGGGTGTAGAAGAGAGGTGGGATTTGAAAGAGCCAGGGAGAGCATGGACTCAGCATGGAAGAAGTAAGTTGGTGTTTTATTAGGTTCGTACAGCTGTAGCAAAGTACCATAGACTGGGTGGCTTAAAAGCAACAAAAATTTCTCAATTCTGGAGGCTGGAAGTCTGAGATCAGGGTGCCAGCATTGTCAGGCTCTGGTGAGAACCCTGTTTCTGGTTGCGGACTTCTCATCGTTTTCTCACACTGTGGAAGGGGCAAGGGAGCTTTCTTGGGCTGGTTTACAAGGGCACTAATCCCATTCATATGGGTTCCACCTTCATGACCTAGTCACCTTTCAAAAACCCCACCTCCTAATAACATCACCCTGTGGGTTAGGTTTCAACATATGGGACATGTGCATGCATGCACGCGTGCGTGCGCACGCACACACACACACAAACACAATATTCAGCCTACCGGCAGTTGGTTTTTTTTATTTTTAATTAATTAATTTATTTTTTGGCTGCATTGGGTCTTTGTTGCTGTGCGCGGGCTTTCTCTAGTTGTGGCGAGCGGGGGCTACTCTTCGTTACGATGCGCAGGCTTCTCATTGCGGTGGCTTCTCCTGTTGCAGTTGCAGAGCACAGGCTGTAGGCGCACGGGCTTCAGTAGCTGTGGCACGTAGGCTTAGTACTTGTAGCTTGTGGGCTGTAGAGTAGTTGCAGTGCACAGCTTAGTGGCTTAATTGCTCTGTGGCTTGTGGGATCTTCCCGTACCAGGGCTCGAACCCGTGTCCCCTGCATTGGCAGCTGGATTCTTTTTTTTTTGTGGTACGTGGGCCTCTCACTGTTGTGGTCCCTCCCATTGCGGAGCACAGGCTCCCGTCGCGCAGGCTCAGCGGCCATGGCTCACGGGCCCAGCCGCTCCGTGGCATGTGGGATCCTCCCGGACCAGGGCACGAACCCGTGTCCCCTGCATCGGCAGGCGGACTCTCAACCACTGCGCCACCAGGGAAGCCCGGCAGGTGGATTCTTAACCTCTGTGCCACCAGGGAAGCCCCTCGACAGTTGGTTTTAGAACAGAGAGAGACAGTTGAGAATCTAAACATGGTGGAGGCCTTGAAGGTTAGGGCATGTTTTACATTTGAGTTACTAATACACTTTATAAGCATGTTGTGACTCCGAGCAATTGAGGGAATGAATTGGAATCACTGAGAAATATTTGTAGAAAGGACACTGTGAAAATCAATGTAGCGTTATTGGAGGGTAGTGTCGTCATTTGAGCTGGTGTGATTAATTTGTGCAGTAAAGGCTGCCTGTTGGTTAAGGTGGGATTAAGTAGGCGGATTAAGCCTCCTCAGCACACATCCTTCAGGGGTCTTCTCGGATGTGAGCTGATTTAGGCTGCAGAACTGGGACCTGTGATTCAAGAGGGAGTGAATCAAGCTGATTTGAAGGTGTAAACCCAAACAAGCAAATAACCCAGAGGATGAGGTGTAAGTTAGACAGAATTTTGGCTGGAACATTTTAATCTAGAGAAACAGGAGAGTAGAGGCATTTATGATTCAATATGTTATTAGTGTTTCCCATCACTATTCACAGAAGTTGTTTTGTGCAATGACTGTGGACGAGAGAGGCATTTGGCAACACTGGCAGAGAAATTGACCTCATCAGAGAAAGCAAATGCAGAGAGAGGAAGGTAAATAAGAACTTTCAGGGAATTCCTTGGCGGTCTCTTGGTTAGGACTCTGCGCTTTCATTGCCAGGACCAGGGTTTGATCCCTGATCAGGGAACTAAGATGTAAGATCCCGCAAGCCGAGAGGCTGGGGTTAAAAAAAGAACTTTAAATGCCTGGGTACAAAAGACAAGTTACAAGAGACTTACTGTTTCTTTCACTCATTCATTCTTTCAGGTAATAAACCATTAACCGTTGAACACACATATATTGATACTGTGATTGTACCAGACACTAAGGTTTGCTTGAGTATCGTTAATCTCAAACTGTGTCTTTTTTGTGTGAAAGGATGGACTAAATTTTAGAGGCATTTTGAATATGTAGCCGTGTGTTGCTCTTTTATAACTTTTGCATCTGTGATTCACAGGATCCGTAATTGGAAAATCCCTAAGTCATGGGAAGGCTGTCGTGGGTATCCTCAGGTAGTGAGGGCCTTGAAAAGCACCTTCTTCTGTTGGTTGTGAATGTTGTTTACAGTTACGACTCAGGATGGATTTCTCCTGGGAGCAGCAAAACAGTTACTACTTTCCCGAGAGTGTGGAATTTAATGACCTAACTTCTTTATTCTCAGTTTTCTCAGAGGGAATTAATTCCACGGTGCCATTAAAGGAAGAATGCTCATGATTTCTTCCTGAGTTTGACTGATTAGCGACAAGGAAAACAGAATGTGTTATAAATAATGTGTTATGTGAATGCACAATGATCTTTCTAGAAGGGAAATAGACTATCAGCGTGCGGTTCAAGGCAGTCAGTGTGAAAATATCCCATTAGGAAGAACGCAACTCCTAAGAAGAGACCTTTTGAAACTGACATCGGTGACGTGTGTTTTGGGGGTTCACTTAGAGCCTTTTCTTTAATGTCCCCACCGCCCTTCTCCAGTGCCCTCGGGCTGTACCTGGTTCTTCAGGCTGCCCTCGCCATGCCATCAGGCAGGATTTCTTCCTCTAGCACAACAGAATCTGCGCTGTCACCCCTGTCCCACCAAAGCTTACTTTCCCATGGTTCTATTTTTTGAGGGGCCTTCCTTTCTTCTAGTAACCCAGATGCCAAAGATCTGACAAGCCTTTCCATGTTTCTGTGTTAATGGTCAATAACTCCTTAATGGGTTTCCTCTTCCTGTTTTTATTTAGGGCAATCTTGGAGGCTCAGTTTTCTAAAATTCAGTCTGAAAACTCTACTAGTGCAATGGCATATTGCACTAGTGGAAGAGCCCCCTCTTTTTTTTTTTTAATTTTCTGAAGAAGTCTTTAGAATGATACTGTCGTGAGGTCACTTAGGGCAAACCCTTAAGTTCACTCCCGACCTTCTGCTACTGCTTGCACTTCCCTCCCTCTCTCCAAATTTAGTAACTACTGTACCCATATTAATAACCCCGCGTAAGACTCAGGAGTCTGGCTTCAGGAATTTTACTGTTCATCGTGGCAGCAGATTTACCTTCTCTATTGGATTTTGCTTACGCTAGTGTTGGAGGCCATAAATCTGCTCCATTTTAAGAAGCTTCATGTACATAGAGAATGGACTTGAGGACACGGGGAGGGGGAAGGGGAAGCTGGGATGAAGTGAGAGAGGGGCATTGACATATACGCACTACCAAATGTAAAACTGATAGCTAGTGGGAAGCAGCCGCATAGCACAGGGAGATCAGCCCGGTGCTTTGTGACCGCCTGGAGGGGTGGGATAGGGAGGGTGGGAGGGAGACGCAAGAGGGAGGGGCTATGGGGATATATGTATACGTATAGCTGATTCATTTTGTGATACAGCAGAAACTAACACACCATTGTAAAGCAATTCTACTCCAATAGAGATGTTAAAAAAAAAAAAAAAGAAGAAGCTTCAGGTACAAGAATCCAAAGTCTCAACACAGATACACTTAGGAGAGCGTGAATTGGATATCAGAATGATTTTTTTTTCAGGATTGCTTTAAATAATAGTTTGCTGATTTGTAAAAGACTTAATTTGCGAAAATTAGATGTACACAAAACTTTTTGAACTAGGGAACTTAGTTCTAATTCCAGCAGTCCCTCTAATCCATGATGTCACTCATGCAGGGAGACGCTCCACACTTCTGGGCTTTACATTCCATTGTTTTAAAGGCAAGGGATTCAACTACAGTAAGTCCGCTACATACGAACCCTCAAGTTGCGAGCTTTCAAAGATGCGAATGTGCATCTGGTTCTAGCAAGGAACCAGAACCTGTGCCATCCACGTCAGATGTGAGTGACGTTGCAGCTCGCCCTCCATCTCCTATTGCTGACGATCCTTCAGCTCTAGCATCTCCCACCTCCTCCCCCTCCTCCAGTCAGTAACCCTTCTTGCCTGTTCACTAGATGTCAGCCTCTGGATGCCAGCTGTCGTACTGTACTACTGTACTTTTCAAGGTACTGTGTTGTAAGAGTCAAAATGTTTTCTTTATTTTTTGTGTTTCTTTTATGTATTATTTGTGTGAAAAGTATTATAAACCTATTCCAGTGCAGTACTAGAAAGCCGACTGTGTTAGTTGGGGACCTAGGCTAAATTTGTTGGACTTATGAACAAGTTGGACTTGTTTCGAACATGCTCTCGGGCCGGAACTGGTTCATATGTAGGGACTTACTGTACATGGCTTCTGAGGTGCCTTCTTTAAGTAAGGCTGTGTTTCATGATTTTCAGAGGAAGTACCTCATGTTTTTGAATTTGCTTTCCCTGACTACACGGAGAAACTTGGTGGATTCAAGTCTCTACAGTGGATCTCAACCCTGGCTGCCCTTCAGTAGTTCCAGGTAGATTTTATCTTAGAGTGTGTGTGTGTGTGTGTGTGTGTGTGTGTGTGTGTATCTAGACACATGCGTGTGTGTGTATCTGTGTGTGTACATTTATATAAGTGAGCATGTATTCATTCACGTGTGTGTGCTTCTGTGCGTGCACGTGTGCAGCCAGGGTTGAGATGCACTCACTTAGAAACTTCAGTTAAAGATTGGCCACAGGGCTTCCCTGGTGGCGCAGTGGTTGAGAGTCCGCCTGCCGATGCAGGGGACACGGGTTCGTTCCCCGGTCTGGGAAGATGCCACATGTCGCGGAGCGGCTGGCCCCGTGAGCCATGGCCATTGAGCCTGCGCTCCGCAACGGGAGAGGCCACAACAGTGAGAGGCCCGCATACCGCAAAAAAAAAAAAAAAAAAAAAAAAAGATTGGCCACAATTACAATTGGTTAACACTTGAAGAAAAGAGTATGCTAGGGAAGATTTTTTTTTATACGCGTATGTAGATGGTTTTAGTTGAAGGTCTTTGGTGGCCAGGAACCCGTTAGCGTGGACCAAGATGGGGAGTAGTTGTTGAGAGGACACAGCCATGTTCATACTTGCAAGATTCCTGAGCCTCCCGGGGACTGAAGTTGGGGACTCGAAAGCCGTCTTGGCCCTTGGCCCTCACGCTCTCAGCTTCCTCTGTGTGAGCTGGTGCCTCGCAGCTCCTTCTCTCTGCATGCCTGGTCCATTGCTCTTTCTACAGCAAGCCTCTTCCCTGTTCCTGGTCTCTGCGCATCAACTTCACCCCAGCTGTGCTTACCCCCGACTCAGCTGCCCAGGAACTGGTCTCCCTCTGGCTTCTAGATACCACGTTCCCATTCTTCTTCTTTTGTAAAAAATTTTTATTGGAGTATATTTGATTTACAACGCTGTGTTAGTATCAGGTGTACAGAAAAGTGAATCAGCCGTACATATACATATATCCACTCTTTGTTAAGATTCTTTTCCCATATAGGCCATTAGAGAGCACCGAGTAGAGTTCCCTGTGCTATACAGTAGGTTCCCATTCATCATCGACTTTATGTATAGTAGCGTCGTTCCCATTCTTGAGTCCCTCAGTTGTACCCCGGGATAGTGATGGCCGGGGCCGAGGCGTTGTAAGTGAACAGGGCTCCCTCCTTGGGGATAAGGTGGGGCTGTGGCTGGGATGGGCACTGCCCCGCACAGCCATCACTAGCACTTCTGGAGGGGGTTGCCCGGGGCCGTCTCCACTCTTCACTCAGGCCCTGTGTGCCCCAGCCTGTGACTGGCCAGAGAGCACGGACCTTGAAGAATAGATCATAATTAAGAGACCTTAAACCAGGTCAGTAGACCACTGACATGGTTGCCTCATGACCGGCGTGTCGCTCCCTTTGTGAGCCTGGAAACGGAAGACTGTGGAAAAATAGGGCTCTCCTCTCGAGTTGCCTCCCCCCTCTCTGCCCTGCAGCAGATGCACCATCCGCCCTGCAATGGGGGCTGCTGTGCAAACGGTCTGTGGTGTGAACGGAATTCTGCACCGCCCTTGGGGCAAAGGAGACAGGGAGGCGGTGGGTGAAGGGGGCGGGGAGAGGGAGGCCCCCAACTCTGCAGGGGCCAGCGGACTCCTGTGTCGCCGAGTCACAAGAGATCCCCACCTTGAAATGATTTAATGATTCAGTTCTTCATTGAGATGATTTACTGCTGGAACCGATTTGTGGCTCTTACATCAGAGTAGCTCAGGCAGGGTTAACCTCAAGGGTAACCTGAAGAGGAGTGTGGCTGCCAGCCTTCACTCTCTCTGCTGTTTTTAATGGTCATGGGCAGAGGTTTTGGAGTCACACACCTGAGTTTAGGTCCTGCCTGGGCCACTTATTAACTGCTAGACCTCAGGCAAGTTTCTGAACCTCAGTTAAAGTAATAACAGTGGTGGTTGTAGGGGCGCAAACTTGGCCACTGCAACGTGTGTCTCTTTGGCAGAAGGATTATTTGAGGCTGATTATTTTAAGAAACTGTAGCCACAGGAGAAGCTTTGGAAAACCCGAGCAGAAGTTACCTTTCTGTAAGAGACATTTACATGTATAAGGGAAATCTCCATTTGTAAGGGTGTCTCCCCAGCTGCTCCAGGAAGGTGGGGGGGGAGGGGGCGCGACCTTATCTCTAGAAGCTCTTATCAGTGCAGAAGGTGAGGACTTTAATCTGCATAACAACCGCACCTTTGTTTCCTCTGCTTTTCCTGGTGACCTCCCAGAGCTGATCGCTGCCGCAGTCTTGTTTTGCTTTAGCTGAAGATATTTAAGGTACAGACTTCTGCCATAGAGACTTACTCAGTTTTCCTGGGTCTTTCCCATGTATGCCTGTTATTAAACTTTTGTTTGCCTTTCTCCTGTTAATCTGTCTTCTTTCAATTTAATTAGTAGATGAGCCAAAGAACCTAGAAAGGAAGAAGGGAAAACTTTTCTGCCCCTACATGGTAATCATAATAATCATAACAATCATAACAATAACAACGAAGACCTCATGTCAGATGCTCTAGCACACGAGGCTTTCCGCATCGTCAGGGGACAAAAAATGGGAAGCTGTTGTTGTTTAAGATCGTTGAGAGCATTAGAGCTGTAATCACCAGATGCTCAGATCATGCTGTAGACCAGACGCTTAGATCAGGTGTTAAAGAAATTGCTCCCTTCCCCCTTCTCCATACATGTAAATAATACCCAGGGCGAGGGAGCTTGATGGGCGTGGCTATAGAGGAACTGTAGAGGAGTTTTCGTTTTATTTGCAGCTAAGGGGGAAGAGGCTCTTTGAATTTGTTCCTCTGACCTCGAGGGCTCTGTGTATGATGTTTTGGCTCCGGGGAGTGGTGTGCATTAGTATTTTAAATCGGATAGCACTTCAAGGTGTTTATATCCCCAAAGGAGACCTTAATAGGAGAAGAAACCTTACCTGTAATCCAACACCTTGCAATTACTTTGCAAACGCTTCCTGCTTTGCTCCCTTCCCTCTGCCCTGCTGTTTCCAGGCTTAGCTGCTCAGGAGCTGAGCTTGTGTTCTGGGCGGAACCAGAGACTTCTCAGACACAGAGTCAGGGATGGGGAGAATGAGGAAGTGGAACTCCCTCATTCTCCACCACTTAGGACATTCTGGTTGCTCTTTTTTTTTTTTTTTTGCGGTACGCGGGCCTCTCACTGTTGTGGCCTCTCCCGTTGCGGAGCACAGGCTCCGGACGCGCAGGCTCAGCGGCCATGGCTCACGGGCCCAGCCGCTCCGCGGCATGTGGGATCTTCCCGGACCGGGGCACGAACCCGTGTCCCCTGCATCGGCAGGCGGACTCTCAACCACTGCGCCACCAGGGAAGCCCTCTGGTTGCTCTTTTTTAATGGGACAGCCTTCAGCAGATAAGAGTTATCTTTTTTTCCTAAAGTTGGCCCAGGGACCTGAATGCACGTTTCCTCCTAAAATATGAATGCTCCGTGACGCCTTGTACCTCAGATCCCTGTTGAGTTTTCAAGGCTGTGTGAAATGGAGCTCATTGATGACTTCTACAATATTGATTTACTTCAGAGTGTTAAAGGACCGTGGCACCATGGTGAAACTGGAGACCTCTGTTTCCAGGAAGTCTAGGTCATTCACATTCAATGCTCAGACTGTTAACTGTTGCATGACATTGACTTGCTGAATCACCGAGAGGAGCCCTACCTCAAGGTTACTTGTTAACCGAGTCAAATGAAAAAGGAGCACAAGGAACCTCCAGTGCTGATTATTAGTTTGTTCCTTCAGTTTACATTTTTAAACGGTTAAAATGAAACCTGGGCAGTTACACTGGGGGGAAAACGTAAAGCAAGCCTGTATTCAGAATATATCTACAAAGAGTGAGTTTCCAGACGGTAATTATAACTCTGCCGGCCAACACCTCTGTTATTATAGTTGGTAATCTCATGAGAATTCCAGCTTACCCAAAACTGTTCTTAGTGATGGTCACAGACAGAACCAGACCATGTGCAGTGACAATTATATTGACTGCAAAGGTCTGTGATACCAGAGCAAGATTCTTGTGCGCTGGTTTAACTAAAACAGTTTGAGTTATCCCTAGTGTCATAAATAATGCAAGGATATTTCAGAATCTCTGTTTTTGGTTGCTATGTTGTTTAACGATTACTATCGTCATAACATTCATACCATTTAAATTTACATACATGTATATGTACATACACGTAACCAGTTACGTGTTTAATCATTTCTAAACATTTCATATAACAAGGCTACATAAAATGATTTTTTAAATCTTCTTTTAAATAAATTTATTTTTTATTTTAGGCTGCATTGGGTCTTCGTTGCTGCGCGCGGGCTTTCTCTAGTTGCTGAGAGCAGGGGCTACCCTTCCTTGCGGTGTGCGGGCTTCTCATTGCGGTGGCTTCTCTTGCTGCGGAGCACGGGCTCTTGGCACGTGGGCTTCAGTAGTTGTGGATAGTGGGCTCCAGAGCGCAGGCTCAGTAGTTGTGGCACATGGGCTTAGTTGCTCCGTAGCATGTGGGAGCTTCCCGGACCAGGGCTCCAACCCATGTCCCCTGCATTGGCAAGCAGACTCTTAACCACTGCGCCACCATGGAAGACCAGCTTCATCTGCTCTTAATACATCTTTCTAGGGTTTTCTTGATGTTTTTAGTAGGAAAAACTAATGTATTCCAATTAAACATACGACTCCACGTTCATTTAAAAATCATTTTAGGGCTTCCCTGGGCTTCCTGCGACAGCCTGCTCTCCGCACCTCACATCCTTCTCCATACGCTCCATCCGCTGCCCAGCTCTAGCTTACATCTGTGCGTACCTGGGACAGCGCTGTCTGGCCAATAATGAGCGCTTATGGAATATGTGTTGAGTAAATAAATGGATGACTCGGTGATTATGAGTTTACAGACTTTAGTGTGAGAAATGCCTGGGGGGCCTTGCTAAAATGGATTCTGGACCCCACCCTCAGAGATTCTGATCTAGTAGATCTGGATTAAAGCATTTTATATCAGCAGGCCTGGTACAAAGGGCGGGTGGTCTGTATTTGAGGAATACTGAGACATTTAAGTTGCTTGAGGACCCCCAGAATGGCTCACAGCTGTATCATAATTGCTTCCTCCTTAGAATTTTTTTTAAAAAATTTAAAATTTTGGTTGCACCGTGCAGCATGCTGGATCTTAGTTCCCCAGCCTAGGATCAAAGCCATGCCCCCTGCATTGGGAGTGCGGAGTCCTAACCACTGGACCACCAGGGAAATCCTGGACCAGCGTTTCTTGATGTGTAAAATGTGAGAGCACCATAATTACTTTTGCAGGATTAAGTGTGGTGAAGATTACAGTTTTAATTTGCATAATTCCTCCTGCCTGTCTATTTCCACGTGTTTTCTCTCTGAACCGAATGAAACTGGGGCAAGAGTTTCTGGGGGACTTTTATAGGCATCTGTATCTTCTAAAATCCACTCTTTTATTATCTTTGAGTGATCCTCCCATCTTCACCTTTACTAAAGGATTGCAAAGTTAATTAATTAACAGCCCAGACAATTGGAATCTAAACCTCTTAGGAGCTGTTCTCTTCCATCAGCACCTCTTTTCTGGAAAGTGCTACTTGGAGTAAAAGACTGCTGCCTGTATGCTTATGAAAGAAAAAATATGCCTTGGCCTTTCTGTGTCTTTACCTGGAATGCCCTTCTCTGGCCAGCACAGGCTGTTCAGGATCCGCCGCCCCGCCCCCAGCGACACATCTCCCCTACAAAGCCTTGCCATCCAGGCGGCTGGCCCTTCCTCCGCTCCCAGAGCTCTGATTATATGTCTGCTCCAGCTCTTATCACCTGGTCTTTTGGTTTGTTCTGTCTGACTCTTGTACAAGAATGCCATCTCCTTGAGGACAGGGCCAGGTTCTGACTCTTTTGGCTCACACTGAGACCCCAGTACAACACCCTGTGTATTGTACAGAAGACCCTTCAGTGTCAGCCAAAGGAATGGTGAGAATCCCTGAGGGGTGGTGTTTGTACTGAGCCCTCTTTCTTTTCAGGTTCAAGATTCAGAGTCTTAATCTCCTTTGATTGGGCCTCAGGTATCTGTGGCCACCCCAGCTTCCTGCTGAGGCCTCTTTCCTGGGTTGGGTGTGAATGTATACCCCAGCCCAGGGGAGAGAGAGGGGCGATAAGGGACCCTGGGAACTGAGATCCTCCCGGCAGCCCGCCATCCGATCCTCCTCATGGCTGGCCCTCCTTCTGGAAGACAGAGCTGTTTTCTTCGGAGACACCTGTCTGTGGGACCATTCCAAGAAGGGTAGAGGAGTACTTAGAGGCAATGGGGGGACGTTTGTCTTTTTTGTCATTGATGGGCCAAGAGTGGATGCAAGTCTGTCTGCTATCAAAGTGAATTCTCACAGTCCTCCATACCTGTATTGATGGCCATCTCATGTTTTTCTAAGACTTGGGAAAGGTGGTTGTGGTTATTGTTATTGAGGAATATTTGTATATTTCATCTCAGCTGACAATTAAGAGAATGCAGACTTGGAAAAAAACGTCTCTCAAAGTCCACTGACTGCCTCTCTATCGCCTTCATTTCCTCATGGTCCTTGAGGCCTCTACACCCGCTACTTTTTTTCCCTTGCCATGTTTTGTTTTTTCTTTTAACTTTATTATGGTATACAAGGCAAATAAAATATTAAAATAAACCCCATGTCTTTATCACCCACCTTCAACAGCTATCAACATTCTGCCATTCTTGTAGCATCTGTACTTCAACCCACGCCCCATCCTTACTCTTTTATTATTACTTTATAATAGGTCTTATTTTTTTTTTAAAGAAAAAGTCTGCATCATTGACATGCACAGATCTTAGCTGTCTGCTTCCCCAGCAATATCTTCTTGCTGTCTGTATTAGCACTCAGGCGTGTGATGAGCTAGCTGCAGGCTCGAGCTTTTCCTGATGTGCTGTGGTGTCACACCATTGGAGTATGGATTGCAATGTGAGAACAGGTTTAAGGGAGATATTAAATAGATTTAATATCCAATAGTTATCAAAGGAAAGGCACTGGAATCTTGGCCCTTGTTTTCAATATCAGTGTTGTAAAGAGAGAATAAGTTGGGGACCCCCAGGGGTATGTTCCATTTTATCTAGAATTAGTGGGGTACAGTTGAAAGAGAACTGGTGTGGGGCTAGGAGATGTAGCTTCTAGGCAACCATTGAGATACCCAGCTGTGTGGCCTGGATAGTCAGGTAATGTCTTTGGGCCTCATTTTCTCCATTTATAAAAAGGAGGTTTGCATTAAATGTCAGTTCTGGTTTAACCATCATTCATTGATTGGCTGTTTTGTGCTAAGCACATTTCACACATTACATTATTTAAGCATCAACGTATCTGTGAGGTGGGGACTGTTATCTCCATTTTAAAGATTTGAAAACTGAGGACCAGGAAAGATGAATGACTTGCCCAGGGTCACACAGAGTTAAAAGGCGACCCAAGATGTGGACCCAGGCATCCTGACCCTGGAGCTCTTGTTCTAAAATCACACAATATTCCCTGTGTAACGAGTCTCCCAAGGTGATGGGGTAGGTAGGGGGTGAGCATCTTTCAAGGTGCTCAAGACTGTACACTGGGATGCAGAAAGAAAATACCAGAACTTACATTTCTGCTCATTATTTACTATTTTTCAATATATGTTTTTGTTTTAAATGTTCATAAGATTTTATATAGTGTTTTAAAACACTAATGTACATATAAATTTTTATCTATCTACACACACACACACACACACACACCAGGAGTACATGCTCTCATTTTTATGAAAAAGGGTGCATGATGAAAAGTTTAGACACCAGTGCACTAGATTAATACCGTTACCTAATATTTTTTGATTTCTATTCTCAGAATTTTAGGATCTGAGCATGATGAGAAATTAATATTTTCAGAAATGACAATCCTTCGACAAATTCCCTGATGTGTCAGGTACTGGGCTAGATGCTTGGTACAGTCTTGCCTTGTTACCAGATCTTCTATAGTACCAAAAAATTTTTAGTTTGCATTTAAAAGATGACTTTGAATACCCTTAGGGAGGTGACACTGCCCCACTCCCGACACAGACACAGACACAGACACAGACACACACACACACACACACAGAATTCTGTACTTTTGTCTAACAGTATTCTGAAGACAAAAAATGTCTCCTGAACCTTTGGAAATCAAATGAAAGGAAGAATAGAAATGATTCTTTTCTACTGAGATGTCTACTCAGATTCCTTTCAGCAC
Source organism: Grampus griseus (assembly GCF_964374135.1). NCBI lineage: Eukaryota > Metazoa > Chordata > Mammalia > Artiodactyla > Delphinidae > Grampus > Grampus griseus. Next base: position 143,589,636 of record NC_139018.1, on the reverse strand, counting down.
TTGGATGAGATGGTTCTCACGAAGTTGCCTTTTGTTTTATGATCCTGATAAAATGAAGATGGCTGAAGATTAGTCAATAGAACGCTCGATAACTTCAGGTGAGCCGCATGGTGCAGAGCAAGGACAGTACAGCCAGACTGCCTGGGTTTGAATCCTGCCTGTGCTGTTTCCTCTGTGCCTCAGTTTCCTCTTCTGTAAAATGGAGAAATGATAGTAGTATATGTAGTAGTGTTTGTCATGAATAAGAAATGAGTCAGTGTAAAGTGCTTTATATGTAAGTTAGATCAAATGGGTTTTTAAAAAGCTGAAAAGGAAGAGGGAAAGAAATGAAGGAGTTTATAGCAGATCGCCTTCAAAGATCGGAGAAATAGCCTGCTGTCTCTCTCGAGGGTTTTGTAATCTCCAAAGCACCATCCCAGACACGGTCTTTGTTCCTGAGAATAGTTCTGTGAGAAAGATAGGACAGATACTGTTACCCCCACTCGATCCAAAGGTAGAAGGAAGGGAAGGGAGAGTGAATGACTCACGTCACCCCACGTGGCTGTGAAGTAGTAAGTGCAAGGCTTCGGTGTACTTCTTTAGACTTTACAAAATGTTCCAGGGCTGCCTCTCTTAATGTGTTGCCATTAGTAATTACTCCTGTAGTTTCTTTTCTAATGATTCTGTCGGTCTGTACATAAAGCAGTCGTGTACAGATGGTCCGGCAACATAGTCTTCTTGTATTTGACCCTTTTACTTTTATTATTTTTTTAAAAGTGCAACTGAGTTTTCTTTCTCATTCGTCTGTTTTTCATTCCCGAAATTGGTTTTAAGGAGCCATTATGACCTATTTTAAATAACAGAGCAGTGTTTTCTTCCTGAGCATTTTAAGCTGGACCAGTTTTTCCTACGGAATTGCAGGAGTTCTCGTTTTAGATGGGAAGTGAAAATCTTTAAAAAGCCATCTGGTATTTATGGACCTGGCCCTGAGGGATAACTTAAGAATGGGGTTCTTATCCTCAAGAACTTGAATTACCATTGCAGATGGTTTCCTGGAGTCAGGTCCCCCTCCACGGATATAGGGTGTTTATCATACCCAGCTGCCCAAGAGCCTAGTACTTGGCAGTTTTCAATAAGGATTTACTGACTTAACCCCAGACTGGATCTGGACGTGCTTCTGTCTCAACAACCACGGGACAACAAGTAAGGTAAGTCCTCTGACCTTGTTGGAAACCTCTCTGCTTTGTGGGTTCTTATCAGGCTCTAGGTCCCTTACAGTTTCTTGGAAGTGAGAAGGTCTCTTTAACCCTAAAAGGAGAGGCTCTTGCAGTAGAAGAGTTATGTCCAGGGCATCTAGAGGCTTCTCAGCAGAGTGGATCCCTGGCATAAGACACCATTCATAAAAAAAATCATTTTAAATCCTTCCCCTCTCCTCCCACCCCACTAAAGTTTAGTCTTCTCGAATTATGGCCAGAGATACTAAAGGGCATGGTCATTTCTCCGGTTAACTGTGCTGTGTAAGTCCATTATATTTATCAACGGATTATAAGGTGTTGACCTTCCATTGCCAGGTAGACCCTTAGGGCATACAGTCAGATGATTCTCGGAAGGGACCTGAGAATGGATGTGGTCTGGTGGACCCCTAATGCCAATCCGTGGTGTAAGAAGACACTTTGACTTATTTTTCACAGCAAAATAGGAAAAATAAAGGCAATGCAGGTTTCCTGAAGCTGGATGTATTCAAAGTTTGGATATTCTGAGGTTTTGGCCACTCTTGCTTTTGTTGTTAAAATCACCTTGAAAAATATTTTATTTGGCAACCTGAATCATTTCCCCATTTTACTGGAGTAGGGAAGGAAGGGGCAGTTTGCCTGGTGTCTGAAATCTAGAAGTCTAGGAGCTGGTCAATTAGTCTAATTCATACATTATTTAAGAATTTATTTTGGGCTTCCCTGGTGGCGCAGTGGTTGGGAGTCCGCCTGCCGATGCAGGGGACACGGGTTCGTGCCCCAGTCTGGGAAGATCCCACATGCCGCGGAGCAGCTGGGCCCATGAGCCATGGCTGCTGAGCCTGCGCGTCTGGAGCCTGTGCTCCGCAACGGGAGAGGCCACGGCAGTGAGAGGCCCGCGTACCGCAAAAAAAAAAAAAGAATTTATTTTAATTTCTAACATCAAGTGCAAAATTTGATTCATCATAATCTTAGGTTCTTAGTACACTTTTATGTTCTGCTATCCATTAATTAGTTTGTTTAATGTTTGTTTTAATAATAAGTGTCCCAGAGCTTTACCGTAAACGGTAAAAGCTAGGGAAATGACAGTAATTTACTTCTAACCATCTGGTCCCTGTCTCACTCTCGCCGACCCCTGGCAACCGCCTCCCATTCCCAGGTAGCCAACCACCCGAATCCTGAATTCATCTTTGCCAGTAATTCCTTCTTTATGTTTGAATGAATACCTGAATTAATACCTGCATAGCAGCAGTCGAGTCCTTCCAAGAAGAACAGTTTTTCCTCTGTTCAGCTCCACTCTGTCTTTTACTTTTCTCTCCTTGGTCCCAATGCTTGCTTGTCATTTCACACAACATTTCTCAGATATTTGGACACCACCATGAGGGCAACGATGGCATCTCCTTCAGGTCTGAATTGCCTGCAGCATCGAGCACAAGTAGAGCCTCAGTGTCAGCTGGATTAAATTCTTCTCACACTCGCTCATCTCTTTTGCAGGCTAAGTATCCGCGGTTCCTTGGGGCACGCTTTGTGTGCGTTGCTTCCGGATTCCTCACCATCCTGGTCCTCCTCTGAATGCATTCCTGTTTAGCGACATTTCTGAGACAGGCCTAGAGTTATACCGGCAGTACTTTGGATGGGGTTTGACCAGAGAGAAGTGCAATGAAACTTTCCCTCTCAGGGCCTAGACCCACCAGTTGGTACAGCCTAACTATGAACAGGCAGCACGCATCTCTGAAAATATCGGATCAAGCGCAATGATAGACTTCTATGTTATGTGGAGGATTGCATTCTTTGAAAATTCATTTTATAAAATTCCCGAATTATATCTCAATTTCCATTTATTGCTAGCTTTTCATGCATGCTCTTTTTTTTTTAAATTTATTTATTCATTTTTTTGGCTGTGTTCATTGCTGCATGCGGGCTTTCTCTAGTTGCAGTGAGTGGGAGCTACACTTCGTTGCGGTGTGCAGGCTTCTCATTGCGGTGGCTTCTCCTGTTGAGGAGCACAGGCTCTAGGCACGTGGGCTTCAGTAGTTGTGGCACACAGGCTCAGTAGTTGTGGCTCGCGGGCTCTAGAACACAGGCTCAGTAGTTGTGGCGCACGGGCTTAGTTGCTCCGCGGCATGTGGGATCTTCCCGGACCAGGGCTCGAACCCGTGTCCCCTGCAGTGGAAGGTGGATTCTTAACCACTACGCCACCAGGGAAGCCCCATGCCTGCTCTGTAAGTGTTCTTTTTTCCCTTTACAATTGAACATATACTCTCAGTCAGAGGCCATTTGATGGAGACAAAAAAGAAAAAAAAAATCAAAGCTTTGGTCCATCGAATACTTTTCATCCTTGCCTCAACTGTATTAAGTTTATGAGACTTGTGCTTATTAATCTTAGCTCTTTTCATTTTTTCCATTTTCCACTCGTTTGATAAAATATGAGCAAAACGTGTTGAAACAGAGGTTTGATAATCCTTATTTGGCAGTTGACCCCTTTTTCTTCAGAGCAATTAAGTTGAATCCAAGTAGGAAGCCCCACCCTCTCCCCTTGTCTGGGTTCCTGAAGAGCTTAAGATGCCCTAGAACAGAGTCCTTAAGTGGTTGCAATAAAATATTCCGATGATTTCACACACACCGCTGAGTAAGGCTGCTGCTGGTCTAACGGAACCACCAGCTGGTTCATCGTCACCATAGGACACAGAAGTCTACATGGGTGGTCTGTCAGGAAGGTGGCTTAGGTTAGGAAAGTGGGATTATTCTAGAACTGAACATAGCCTTCAGAAGCGTTCTCCACAGCCCACTCAGAATTTTGCCTCATTCCAATCTTTTGATTTTTTTTTTTTTGTCTGCACTGTGCAGCACGTAGCACGTGGGATCTTAGTTCCCCGACCAGGGATCGAACCCACGCCCCCCCCCCCCCCCCCCGCATTGGAAGCACGGGGTCTTAACCACGGGGCTGCCAAGGGAAGTCCCTTTTTGTCAATTTTAAGACTCTCCTGTCAATTTCTTTTTCCACCCACATGCACTGTTGCCAAATCAGATCTCTTGCTTGTTGTTTAATTGTTTTACACCACCTTTGAAGATTTTAAACATATTTATTTAAATTTCTTCCTGTAAGTTTAGGCCCTATGCTTTGCCCATGGTATCTCCTTGCCATTGACCTTGTTAATATTCAGTCTTGATTTTTAGATCCGATTCTTAAATGCAAGGACAGCAAATTAGACTCTGGTGACTTGGAGGACTGCGGCACCAGGCCAACCCAGTGCCGTCATTTTGCTTCAGCTGGAGATGTAGTTGATTTGTGAAGGGCAGAAAGAGGCACAGGAGGGGACAGAATAACTCTGAGAATCAGTCCGAATAACGCCTGCGTTTCATTTCCTCAAACCGCACCCCTCATTTATTCTAAAGCCAGTGCCATCGGGGTACCCGTGGAGAGTATACCACAGTAAATACGGTAGCATATATCGTTAGGCACCAAGTTATGCCAGCATGCTGGCGAGAAAACTTAGTAATGCGTGGCATAAGAGGTGAATGACATTTTAATGGCAGAATTTAACATTTTTACTGAAATAACATATGCAGACAATATAAATCAAAGAGAAGAGATTGGGGCTTCCCTGGTGGCGCAGTGGTTGAGAGTCCGCCTGCCGATGCGGGGGACACGGGTTCGTGCCCCGGTCTGGGAGGATCCCACATGCCGCGGAGCGGCTGGGCCCGTGAGCCATGGCCGCTGAGCCTGCGCGTCCGGAGCCTGTGCTCCGCAACGGGAGAGACCACAGCAGTGAGAGGCCCGCGTACCGCAAAAAAAAAAAAAAAGAGAGAAGAGATTATGGTGGAAAGTAATAGTGACCCCTCTTCCTCCATACCCCCAGCACCCAGGAGCAACTCTAGACAGTGTTTGTTGATTTCCTGCTAATAAACATGAGAACTTTTTTTAGCTATCCAGTCCTGATGACTTCTTTTTGCTAGTTTTGGTGTTTGGTAGTTGTTTTTGGTTCTTCATTGGCAGTGTTCGTGATTTTAAATAATATACTTAAACTTTACGTCCAGCTCCATCCACTTTAGTCAGTATCTGAACTCTCTTCACCTTCCTTTACCCTCAACTCCCGCTTACTGTCAGTTTGACCTTTACTGCTACAGTGTCAAGGTTGTCTATTGTCCTAGTTCTCTGTGAGTATAGCTTCTGTTAACTCCAACTTCCTGGATTTTGTTTTCCCCTTTGTCCGCTCATGGTCTCCATCTCTTTGTCTACTTTGATGTCCTGGGAGGTCTCTTCAATTTTATTTTCTAGCCTCTGAGTTAAATTTTCTATTTTAGCCATCATTTTTCATCTCTGAGTTCACTTTTCCTCTTTGACTTTTTCGTTAACATACTGTTCTTGTTTTATGGATATATTTTCTCAGATTTGTGAGATTTTTTTTTTTTAATGTATCTTTCTTCTTTTTTTTAAGCCTTAAATGCTGGTCCCATAATTGTCTGTTCTTCTGAGGACACATTTGGGTCTTCTGTGCTGCTCGCTTTCCTTATATGTTGGTAATTTAGCTTAGTGGTTAAGAGCTTGGTCTCTGGCTCAGACTCGGGTTGAATCCTGGCTTTGCCTTTGGTCCTTATAAAGCACTTTAATAATAATAATGGTAGCTCCCTGTTAGGGCTGTTGTTGAGGACTGAATGAGTCAGTACCTGTAAAGTTTTTAGAATTGTGCCAGGGATATAGTAAATGCTCAGTAAATGTTAGCTGTCATCATCATCATCATTTTTGGTTATCTGTTCTTACTGAAGGAAGAAAGATTGGATAATCAGGTTGGGTTTCCTCCACATGGTGTGAGCAGCTCTGTTCCCCTCTTGGCCTCGCCCCTGAGAGGGAAGTCAGCCTGGGCAGGTGAAGGAGACCCTCCAATGCCAGGATGAGGATGGCTTGATGTGGGAGCACCAACTAGAAGTCTTAGCTCACCCAGAGGATTTAAACTCTGTGTTAGGGAGGGGAGTAGACTGTGTAATTCCCTATGCAGACTTTCCAGAACTTACCTATTTTCAGTTTCGTGCTAATTTTGAGCCACAGGCCTTCCTGTGACTCAGGTGACCCCCGCCTTCCCTGCAGCCCTCTTGTAGCGTCTGGACAACTTTCTCTACCACACATTTCCATTCTCCTGTCACTAGGAATGTACTGAACTCTTCTGTGTCTTGATTTTGCCCCGTCTTCCCATTGTCTCTGCTATTGTGGGTTTATTCCTTTCTGAACTTCTATACTTCTTTTTCAGTGGACTTGAGAAGCAAACACGTGGGCTTGGGTCCTCATTTTAAACTAGAAGCCAAAAGAATCTCCTTCATTACAGTTTCATAAACCAGGAGTTGTCCTTTGAGCTACCAGTGTTGTTACCTGTGCTAGTGATCAGGGCTTCCCCATCGCACGACCCCGGGGACACCACTCGCTTTGTAGCCTGTGCACGCGGCACCCCCAGAGTTGCCCTGAATACAGCCCGTGCAGCTATAGGTGAGCCTCCCCACAGGTGAGACTCCTGTAATTTTGTCAGTGCTGACAGCCCTTTCGGTCTGTCTTGGTATCTAATACTGTGCAGGAACTGACTAGGTCACACAGTGAGGGCGTCTGCTCATTGAATCTTGTTGAACTGCCACAGTCCAAAGAGAATTTGCCAACGGGTCGCCTCACACTGGGGACTCCAGAAGGACATCTTACCAGTTTTCCAGAGTTGATCAGACTTGGCCAGGGCACACTAAAAGACTCCCGTGAGACACTTTATTAATTGTCAGTAAGAACTGTTAGGTGAAGCTGATGTTTGCATTGTTAGAACTCATTGTCTCCATGGAGGGGAAATTCAGAGGAAGCTAGATTACCAAAGGTTTCTTGGGGCGCATGAAGTCACCACAGAAGGAGATGCTTTGGCTTGGAATGGTTAATAGTATTTGTCCCTCCTAATTCAGTCCCACAGATGATGCGAACCGGATATTGGCCGTCAGGGAGGCCTGTCCTCTTGGATGACCTGGGACTCTTAAGGGGTTCCGCTCGCTCAGAAGGCATCTGAGGGGTGTGTGCTGGGCACTGGTCAGAGACAGCGGAGACGGGATCCACAGTCTGGTGCTCGGCCGCAGGGCTTCAGAGCGGTCTGGTGTGCATTATTTTCAGCGCCAAAACTTACACTTTGTGATGAGATGTTTCTAAAATAGTTCATGTACTTTTCCATCCTGAGCAGAAAATACATCATTTTGATGACCCACGGTCATCGATATGGAAATTGGGTATTGTACTCTACAGTGACTTTTGATTGATTGATCTATTTATACCTTGTCTTGGAATGTTCTATAAAATAACAAGGGAGATAAGTTACAATAAGGGAAAAATAACAACATGGCTGGAAACAGAAAATGGAGCCAGAAATGAGATTTAAAAGTGCCTTCCACAGGCTCTGCCTGCTCTGTGCTGGAGTGTCGTTGCCCTTGGTGGGTCTGTGGGGATGGTGATGCCCCTACACTGGGCTCTCTGCAGTGTTTTCTTTTTTCTTTTCATCTCCTTCTTATTTAAAAACTTTTTCTTTTTGTTTTGAGTGGGCTTCGAGTGGGGAGAATAGAGAAGCATGCTTGTACTTTGCCAATTTTTATGACAAGTCCCATTATTGGTCTTTAAATCCTGTACCAAGTAGTATTTCCTTGTTAGCTTAGTTATATAACCACTGTTATTATGTTTTTATACTCTGGTTTCTTGGAGAATAACCAGTCAAACAGTCAAACACTTGCAAGAGCTAGAAGGGGGTGTGTCTCCCCAGCACTGTTTCGTCTGTGGGGGAGTTTCACTCAGAGGGGCAGGCGCTACTGGATTTAAGGTCCTAGGCAAGTAGGGGACTCAAAAAGAAACAAAAACTAGCCAACCAAAACTTGCCCCAAACATTTAACCCCTATATACAGAAAATGTTTTCTGCAGTTTCTACGCACTAACAGACCCTGGGAACGGAGAGTATCTGTGATCTCTTCCTCAGACATTCACCTGGAAAGGTCACGAATTCCTGCTCCATGCCAACAGCAAGCGTGGACATCTGCATATTCTTTAAGCTCTGAATTCCATACGCTAGTTTAGCATTACCATAGATTTGGCTGTTTTGATGGGCAAGACAACGATGATGATTTTACTGTTATTTTGCCTTTCAATACCTGGTGATCTCATTATGTTTCACCTAGTCTATCATTGTGGTTTTGATTTTTCCTTGATTCAGGAGTTGTATAGAAAAATTATATATATATATATTTAATTTCATGGACTGTTCCTCCTCTCTTGGTTAATTGCTTCCATTTCTGTTGTTATTTGCATTGCAGTCAAACAACGTGTCATAGCTTTTATTTACTTTGATCCTTCAAATCAGCCCCTTTTCAGAACTTAGAGCTTTTCTTCATATGTCTAGTGATTTTCCTCTGATTGTCTGTTCCTTCAGGGTGTCTAGAGTGGCTTGTTATTAGGAGTTGAAATAAGTTCTATCAGAGGTCATATGTGACCCTGTTCAAATCTTGTGGTCCAAGGCAGAGAGAAACATTTAAAGTGCAAAATCAAAATATCGTTGACTCATTTGAAAATGTTCTCGTGGCTACGATGAATTCTTAGGAAGACTTGCCTCGGTGTCTTCTCCAAGTCCTGGAAGAGCTCAGCTTTAATTCTTTCTTCTCCCTCCAGGCAAGAGATCTGAACTGCTTTGTGTGGGTCCGTGCAGCACTTAGGCAGAGATTTGGGCAGTTAGCCAGCGGAGGATGGGTTGTAGTATCTGGTTATTTGAAAAATTTGAGTTGAGAAATTCCAACTGTCCGATTGTTTGGCAGGTGACCCCTCCTGTGTTCGTTGCGCCTTAGCTGAAGAATGTGCTCTGAGGCTTAGCCAGCCTCTGCCCTGGAAGGGTTGAACGGTACGCATTCTTCTGAGTCACTCCCAATCCTTTAACAATCAATGTCCTAATATAGCATTCTTTTAAAAATTAGAATAGAATCAGTCTCCGTAAATAGAGGTAACTTTCCTGAGAGAACTGGGAAGGTATTGGGTGAGAAAGGAGGGAGGAAATGAAAGAGCACCTGTGAGAACAGTGGTCCAAAGCCTGTCATTCTCAGGTCTACGTGCAGTGGGGTCTGAGACTTCCCGAGGTCGTGGAACCAGGGACTGGGCTGGCAATGTGTGTGCTGATGTCTGCTGCACCATGAATTCTGGGGCTTCCAGTAAGGTTCAGGTGCTTCATGATTTCAAGACATGAGTGTGGAGTTAGGGGAAGGGCCAGGTGACATCCTTAAGTACCTTGGTGAAGGAGGAGGGTCGTTAGGCCTCTTGCACTCCTGATTTCATCCGGCCGTCACCGGACGGTGTGGGTGCTGCCACACCTCTCTAGCTGTTGTGGGGCTCAGGGCAGAGGGGCTTAGCTTTGGAGGCAAGCATTGGATGTGAGTTCAGAGCCAGGCTCTGCCACCTACAAGCTTCATGGCCTTGGGTGAAAGCCACCAAACGCCCAGAACTGCAGATGAAGAGAACTGATGATAGCACCTTCATGGCACCGTGCAGGTTGTTGTGAGATTGAGAGATAAGGTATGTCTCCTCCCACCCCCCCCATCATCATCGCCATGGTTCATCCTGGGTCATCCTGCTGTCTGCCAAGTACCTTCTAGTGTTGGACAGCAGCCAGCCCCCCAGTGGTTCTTGGCCATTGTTCACAGGTAGATGGGATGCCAACCTCCCCTGGAGTGAGCACCTGTGGTCTGGCCTGATGGGGTGTGATTTATGACCCAAGCCTGCAGGGCAAAGTGGCAGTGATTGCGGGGGTGAGGGGGGGACGGGGGACACGGCGGAGGAGGCAAATATGGGCCTAATCCCCTTGGAAAATGAGGTCAAAGGCCCTGTAATGCCCCCATGAAAATGCCTGGAGGCATTCACCATGTGGGGACATTAGCAATCAGGTGATGTACCTTGGATTTTTGATCTGTCAGCTGAAGGGAATGAATTAGGCCTGGATCTGCCTCCCCCCCAGATCTTTAAAATCAGGCATTCTTATTTTAGAATAAAGAGAACCTACATAATCACACTGTTAGACTATAAGCCCCACGAGGGCAAAACCCAAATCTTGCTCATTCTTATACTCTTAGCTTGGAGCACCATAGATGCATAGCGGTCCCTCAGTGATTATTTGAGAAATAAATTATCCCCTTCCCTATCTCTGTCCTGGGGTAGAACCGGGTCAGCATGTATGTATGTAACCAGTGGGAATGGGGACCACTCAACTGACATATTTCTTATGCAAAACTTGATTCAAATATTCATTTTATGAAAACTTATAACCTTGCCCATAAATTTTGCTTTGTGCCAAAGAAGTAGCAAGTTTGAAACTGTAATAAAATCTTAATATTTTCATAAACATTTTGGCTATACTCTCACTTGTTTTTTTTTGATCTGAGGAATTCTGATATGTTGTAAAAGAGGGTAAAAATTAGCTTCTTTTTCAAGATAAAAATGCGTACAGACAGAGCTCTAGTATCGAAAGCATGGTTAATACTTTATAGAAGATTTGTATCATTTTGATTTCTTTCCAGTCTTGAGTGAAACATTTTTTTGACGAGCTTTGCAATTCTGAGGTCAAAACTCTCCTTCTCCAAATTGCATTGACTTGATGGGAACTCACAAACCGTGGTAAATTGTCAACAGGGAGTCAAATGTATTAGAAGTAGTAACGTAGGAACATTCCAGGACTGAGGAAAGAGATTGCCCATTGGTGTCTTGGATGGAATTTTAGAGAGACGGGGACTGTTTGAGGTCCAGTGGGCTTAGAGAGAAGAGAGAACCCAGCCAGATAAGCCAGTTTGGAACAGGGGACCACTGGCATGATGGGGTGATAAAAACTGGAACAAGAGAGAATCAAGGTAAGTGCCTAGGAGCAGACATACGGAGCTTACAGATCAGCCTCGCTCAGAGGGGTGGAATACATTTCTTAGGCTCAGAACAAAGGAAAGGAAGGTGGATCCAGCTGAGGTTCTAGGAGCATTGCCTGAGTTAGGGGTACCCCTAACTGTTTCTGATCCTCCACTCTTCATCTCCCATCCTTTGTGGGGTTTTTTGTGTTTTTTTTTTTGCGGTACGCAGGCCTCTCACTGCTGTGGCCTCTCCCGTTGCGGAGCACAGGCTCCGGACACGCAGGCTCAGCGGCCATGGCTCACAGGCCCAGCCGCTCCGCGGCATGTGGGATCTTCCCAGACCGGGGCACGAACCCGTGTCCCCTGCATCGGCAGGCGGACTCTCAACCACTGCGCCACCAGGAAAGCCCTCCCATCCTTTGTTTTAGCATCTTAATCCCAGTGTCCGCCGGTGGGTCCTGAGGTCCTATGCCCCACATAGCACAGGGGATCCACTTCTTCTGGTGGCCTGGCCTGCTCTGCCCTCCCTGAATTTCCATTGGCTGGATGGGGATAGAGATCACCCCCACCAGGCTCCTTACTGTGTATAATAAATGCATCGAGTTGTTACAGTCTTCAGTTTCTACAATGACCAAACAGTTGCATTTCAGAACGAAAACCCGGGTCCACATCTGTCCCTGTTTGAAACGTCCTTGGCATGCAGCTTGCATGAAGTCTGTGTGTTTCCAAAGTGATCTAAAATAAGAGACACATAGTATTTTATATCCTGCCGAAGACAAGCCATGACCGCAAGGGGAAAAATGCAGGACACCAAGGTAGAGAATATGGATTGACGTGTGGGTTTAAGGGGAAAAAACTTGCCAGTTTCTTACTTCAGAGCCCATGTTATTACGGGCTTGTGTGGCCTGCAAAAAGAACTCCAAACACTGGGTTATAAGAATATCAGAACAGATTACCATGAAGTGTATGGAATGGAATGTGGCAAACTGGGTATTTTTTAAAAATTATTTATTGATTTATTTATTGGCTGCGTTGGGTCTTCATTGCTGCGTGTGGGCTTTCTCTAGTTGTGGAGAGCAGGGGCTGCTCTTCGTTGCAGTGTGTGGGCTTCTCAGAGCGCAGGCTCAGTAGTTGTGGCGCACGGGCTTAGTTGCTCCGCGGCATGTGGGATCCTCCGGGACCAGGGCTCGAACCCGTGTCCCCTGCATTGGCAGGCGGGTTCTTAACCACTGCACCACCAAGGAAGTCCCGAGCTGGGTATGTTTGAATTAGTAATGTTACGGTACACATTGTTCGTAGTGGCCAAAGGTAGGCTTCCTGTTTCCGATAAATAAGGACATGGCGTTTGCCTCTGTGTTTACATGCTACATAGTATTTTGATTAAAATGTAATGTTGACGTTACCTCAAGGCCGTATTTTAGGCTGACTTGAGAGAAAGGAAATGAAGACTCCGTGTGGGTAAGATCTGAGTCACACAGACGCTGTCTGCTATTTGGAGGCTAGGGAGGCTGGATCCGGCACCTACCATCCCAAATCCTCTGTCCTTGACAGACAAGGGGGTGATATTTCAGAAGGCAGCCGACCTGTCTGACAACAGCCCTTGAGTGTTCAAATATAGAATTGGAATTCTGTCCCGGTGTTATTCAAATGAAAGGTGCAGCTAAAAAGAGAGGCGTCTCTCTCCATCACCACCTCCCGAACTGGCGTCCTCTCGTGATGTTCCCGAGGGAGGCCTTTCATGTCCAGAAGAGAAGGATGGCAGTACTGTTGGGCTGTGCTAAGCAGTGGTTTTTCTTTGTTTTGCTTAAAAAAAAAAAAAAAAAAAATCCAGGCAAGGTGGAAAGATAAAATGGAAAGGATAACAAGGTCTTCGTGCCTGGTTTTTGTGCTCAAGTAGAATCGAGCTGTCCCTGGATCCCAGCTTCGTAATAGCCACTGGGCTTCCCTGAAGCTGGATCTTGAGTAGAATATTCTGCCCGATTTGTAGAAGTGTTAGTGACATGCATATCTTTAGAATCTTTTTTCATGGTACTGATAGATTTTAATGCCTTTGGATTCTAGAGAGTTGACAATTTAAAAAAAGCAAACTATATTTACTCTTTATTTTTGTAGTAAAATCTCTCTCTCTCTTTCTTTTGGTTTTTTTTTTTTTTTTGGCTGTACCACACGGCTTCCGGGATCTTAGTTCCCCAACCAGGGATCGAACCTGGGCTCCAGAAGTGAAGGCGCCAAGTCCTAACCACTGGACTGCCAGGCAATTCCCTAAGAATCTCATTTTGAATTCAGGAGAGCGAGTACTCTGTAATAAGGAAATAATCAGTAGAAGTCAGATGTAAGAGGATTGTTCACTTTTTTCCCACTCTTTTTGTGACCAACTATATATAACATAAAATTGATTCTTGGAACCACTTTTAAGTGGACAGTTCTGTGGCATTGGGTCCATTCACATTGCTGTGAAACTATCACCACCATCTGTCTCCAGAACTTTCATTGTCCCAGATGAAAACTATGTACCCATTACACAGAATGTTCACTTTTTGAAACAGTATTTATATCAGACATGCTTAGGTTGGTGCTCCGGACGTGCTAATTCCAAATTGTTTTACCTTTGAGTTACAAGGGGGTGATAACTGACATGATCGAGCAGCTACACACCACACCAGCCTTGATAGGTAGGAGCCTCCTTTGACGCACGAGACAACCAAAACCCAGAGCATGATTCTGACAGTTCCGCCTGATTCTGAAGCTGCGCTGCGCCCCCTCCACTAAGTGATGCTTTTGCCAGCTTGGTTGTAATTCGTGGGATTCATAATTCTTCCGCCAGTTTGTCCATATTCTGGAGCCATAATGTACTCACAGCAGCTGTCTTGGAAATTACAGTTCTGAGTTAAGTTTTAACCTCTCTCAAAGCTTGAGTTTCCTTATCTTAAAGGGACCCATCTGTGTGATCTCCAAGGGCCTTTCCAGCCACCTGTCCTGTGGTTTGAGTTATTTCCATAATCGATGCTGTGAACTCTTCCCGCTTTTAAGAAGGATGACGGGGGAGAAAATGGACGGTTCTGGAAGCCGAGTGAAGAGTAGACAACACAAGGAAAAAATACAGGCACAAAGAAGGGATTAGACTGAAGAGAAAAGGGAACTGAAGATGTCGTCAAGGAGGGGCAGAGGACTGCACTGGGTCTGCCCAAGGCAGGTGTTTATTTAACAGACTTCCATTTTGAGTGTACACAAAACATTTAAGGGAGCAAACAGTGCCAAGCCCTAGCTGATGAGCGAGAGCGAACCAGCATTCTGGTTTCAGATTAGGTGTCGTCGTGGGTCATGTTCAATTCCCAGTCGTGCCACGTCTGGATGTGGACACAGGAAAGCAGCCCAGAAGGGGGAGGAGAGGGGAGTCCGTGGAGTTTCACTCATTACCTCATTTAATTGTCACCACAGGCCTGAGGCAACTTACACCCCTTTCCGGCCCAGGGAACAAGACTGCACAGAGGTCGGATCACCAGAGCCGGGCTCCAGACCTTGAGTCGTCTGATTTCAAAGCCTACTCCTCTAACCCGCTGTGCAAATCTCCACCCTCCATCCCCGCCCCCAGACAGCCACACTGTCGTGACTACACACTCGGAGTTGCTCACCAAAGACTCATGTTAGCCCAGTTTCAAGAGAGAACAATGTAAGCTCCGCCCAGGTCAGAACGCTGGGAGCCCCCTGGCCAGGCGCGACCAAGTGCCGGGTCTCCAACAACGAACGGTAGCTTCAGGACTCAGCTCACTTGCTCCCTCTCTCGGCTTTGCTTTCCTGTTTGTAGTGATTCTTGAGGAGGTTCTTTCTGTGTGGTGACAAAGGTGATCTCCCCCAGGCTTGGCAGAAGAGGGCGTAGACATCCTGGAGGGACTCTCATTGACCCGTCTTGGTTCCAACGCTGCTTCTCCCAGAAGCAGTCACTCTGGCCAGGGGGTCTGGAATGGACTTGTGTTCATACCTGCAGCTCCAGTAGGACATTCTTGGATGGTCACCTAATGGGGACAGAGAGCATTTTTGACCTGCTGTATCTTTTCAGAACATCTCTACGGACATCTCAGCAGTTGTAGCGTCGGAACTAAAGGGATTTTGTCAAATTCCGTTCGCAAGTCAGTGTGAGCCGGAGCTGACACACCTACCATCTAGTGTCTTGTGTGCTACAGCTGTTGTGAGAATGCACCTTACAGTGAGATAAAATAATTAGGAATTGATTCTTGGGTTTCTAGTTCTAAGAAATGACTTTCAGCCTTGGCCCTCAAGTGGAAAATTAAATTAGATTTTTAAAAAATGTTTTTCCCTATCCCAGAGATTTCATGAGCTCTGTCCCTTAGTCTCGGCTGTGTTTCTTGGGTGTGAAATAGGGAGATCCTTGAAGGCTTTACTTTGGTCAAGGGTCTGTTTTTAATCTGTATTTGGTATGGACGGAAGTGACATTTATTAAATGGCTTTTTTAATCAGATGCCTGTGCCCGATGATTTACATAAGCCGGCTCGTGTAATCCTCTCAAAAACTGTAGGGTAGGTGGTATTGTAACCATTTCACAGGTATTTTTGCAGCTGTAGGGGGTAAGGTAGCATTTTTTAGCTTTTCCAACATGTTAGATAATTACAGAATGCCAAAAGAGCCCCAGTTATCATTAGAACAATTTCATGCACAAGTATACTCAAACAAGTTCAAGCAAATTATTCTATTTTCATTGTAACAGAGCTAAAGAGAGTTGATTTTATATTCTTTTTTTTTTTTTTTTTTTTTTTGGTACACCGGCCTCTCACTGCTGTGGCCTCTCCCATTGCAGAGCACAGGCTCCGGACCACAGGCTCAGCGGCCATGGCTCACGGGCCCAGCCACTCTGCGGCACGTGGGATCTTCCCGGACTGGGGCACGAACCTGTGTCCCCTGCATCGGCAGGCGGACTCCCAACCACTGCGCCACCAGGGAAGCCCTGATTTTGTATTCTTTAGGACTGTAACTTTTCCTCTGAAAAGTAGTTTTTTAAAAGAATTAAATCATGCCAAGTCTTGTTTTGTTTTTGCTTTGACACAGAGAAAGAGTATTGTAGAGGAGAGAACAGTCTTGAATGTCATAAAGAATGACGTTGTTTTGAAGGTGCGTTTAGACCTGGCACAGAAAGCCCTTCCCTGCACCACCATTTGGAAGGAAACTTCTCAAACCTAGGATAGAATGAAACACCGTATCCGAGGGTGGCTGCTGTTTCACAAAAATTAGATAATGCATGTCTTGATATGTTTTGAACTACATGAGTACCTATAGGAAAGGCTCCATTGACTGAGCACGCATCGCCACACCATGCCTCCTGGAGAGTTCTGTTTTGCTGGAATGGCCTTGTTCTGTGCGTTGTGTCGTTGTCATCACAGTCCGTTGAAGAAAAGGGCACAGTATCTTTTCGTCTACAGATGTAAGGTTTGATGTGTCTGATCTGTCCATCTCCATGGGACCTGGGCCGCTTGGTCCCACAGAGCCTTTGCCTGCAGGCGTAGGTACGCCTGCAGCTGCTGGCCTGGACAGATATTCCCAGACTCCTCCTTCCAGCTGCTCGCCTTCCTGGCAGGAGGCACAATGAGGGGCACTCAGGGGATCGTCTATCTAGCATAGACCCCAGTACAATTCAGGAAGATTTTTCTTTTTAAAAAAAAAAATAAATTTATGTATTTATTTATTTTTGGCTGCATTGGGTCCTCGTTGCTGTGCGCGGGCTTCCTCTAGTTGGGGAGGGTGGAGGCTACTCTTCATTGGCGCTGCATGGGCTTCTCATTGCGGTGGCTTCTCTTGTTGCGGATCACAGGCTCTAGGCACATGGGCTTCAGTAGTTGTGGCTCACGGGCTCTAGAGCGCAGCAGGCTCAGTAGTTGTGGCGCACGGGCTCAGTAGTTGTGCCTCACGGGCTCAGTAGTTGTGGCTCAGGGGCTCTAGAGAGCAGCAGGCTCAGTAGTTGTGGCGCACGGGCTTAGTTGCTCTGCGGCATGTGGGATCTTCCCCGGACCAGGGATTGAACCGTGTCCCCTGCATTGGCAGGCGGACTCCCAACCACTGCGCCACCAGGGAAGTCCCAGGAAGATTTTTCTTATAAGGAACCCGGAGAGTCTGACTTGTATTTGCCTTCCTAGGATGCTCCACAGTTACCTGGAACTCAGTGTCTTCCCAAGCTGAACGTATGTTCTAACAAAACGAAATTCCAACCACCCATGATATCCCTCTCAACTTCTCTCTCTGTGCCCATTTTCCAACCCTCAACCGCAGAATTATCTTCAAGTCTCTCCCTTCCCTGCCACGACTTGCTACATACACACCTGCTGCGAGCCACTCAGAGCACGTCTTGTCCAGACGTTCTCTTCCTTCCCGCGGCACAACTTGTCACGTCTCCATCCTCTCAGGGACCCTGTGCACATTTCCCAGATGCTTCCAGAGTACGCGCCACCTCCTTTGGATGGCCCTCTGCTTCCCAAGGTGAGCCTCTCGCCCCAGCCAGGCCAGCCTGCCGTCCATGTTTGCAGCATGCTCTTCCTCCCCTTCAGCTCTTGCCTTTCCTCTCTGGATGTTTTCAAATATCCCCTCCCTTGTGACTGGCTTCAAGCTCGACTTCTGTGCTTCCTGATTTCCTGGCCCCCAGTTTGGACCATTCCCTTCGCTGTGCTTTGATGAGCTTACTGACCATAATATTCATGTTGCCTAAACTTACGCTTGGTTTTAGTGTTATTGCTTGGTCTGAATCTCATTTCCTTCTTCATTTCCTCAAAGATGAATAACCTAGGAGCTCATATTTATCCCCATTACATTCACTGATGCTTCAGGTGAAGGAGGCTACTTTTTTTTTAATTAATTTTTATTGGAGTTTAGCTGCTTTGCAGTGTTGCGTTAGTTTCTACCGTACAGCAAAATGAATCAGCTATACGTATACATATATCCCCTCTTTTTTGGATTTCCTTCCCATTTAGGTCACCACAGAGCATTGAGTAGAGTTCCCTGAGCTATACAGTAGGTTCTCATTAGTTATCTGTTTTATGCATGGTATCAATAGTGTATATATGTCAATCCCAGTCTCCCAGTTCCTTCCACCCGCCCTTCCCCCTTGGTATCCGTAAGTTTGTTCTCTCCATCTGTGACTCTATTTCCGCTTTGCAGATAAGTTCATCTCTACCATTTTTCTAGATTCCACATATAAGTGATATTATGTGATATTTGTTTTTCTCTTTCTGACTTAACTTCACTCTGATGACAATCTATCCAACCCTTTCTTTTCTCTCCAAGTAAATCTTCTGCTCCTGCGATTAGACTCCCCACTGCCTCATCACAGCCCCTGAGCCCCTGAGCCCCTGTCTGGACTGTCCTCACTCCTCCCCACAACCTAGAAAACCCTGGGGCCCTTCAGATCCATTCAAGTCCTACCGCCTGCGATTAGACTGCCACGCTCTGCAAATGGCACTATTTCGTTGAAGGAGGCTACTTTTAATGTTGCATTGGTGCATTTTATTTTATAAGCAGTGTTGAGAGAATACTTGAGCATGCTCAGATTTTTGGAACTTGCACAGTTATATCATTATCTTGCTTTTAAATGTCCTTTTTAACTAAGTTCCCTCGGTCGGAAAAAAGGAAGCAAATCAACTGACATCACTAACCTTTAAAACTTTTAATTGTCTCAAACAGTGCTACTGCAGCAGGTACTCACTCTAAAATATGTTTCTGGGAATTCCCTGGTGGTCCAGTGGTTAAGACTCCACGCTTCCACTGCAGGGGGCTCAAGTTCGATCCCTGGTCGGGGAACTAAGATCCCATGTGCCTCACATTGTGGCCAAAAAAATAAAATGTGTTTCCTTTGCTTTTGCCACTGGAGTTAACGACCAATAGAAATCTGTTTGTGAAACATCAGTGTAACATTTTAAAAAGTCTAAAGCTACAAAGATGTGTTTTTCAAAAGGAAAAATAGGCATGTTCCAGCGGATTGATACTTTTTTATCTTCCTCATGATTAAAATATAAATCACACACTTGTTAAGCTTTGGCTACAGAAAGTAAAAGATGGATTTCCCAGTTCTGTGCCTGAAGGCTAGAGTTCCACAGGCCGTCTGTGTTTGCATCCGGCCATGTTTACCCACCTGCTTCCCTCCCAGCCAGTCCTTTTACTCTGAGGCTTTGCTCTGAAGTTTATTAGGTTTCCCAGTATCCTCAAACCTCATCCTTCAATTAACTTTCACGTTACCTTGTGTATTTATCTTCGTTCTCTGTCTAAAGATATTTCCACTAGGAGTTCTAGCTCTGAAATATTTAAAATATAGACTTCAAAGTCAGTGGAACCGTGCCAGCCATGCTTCATCTGAAGATAAATGGAAATGCTCTTGACACAGGGCAAAGTCAAGGCCCATTAACTTAAACAGGATGCAGTGTGTCTTAGGGAGACTCGGCTTGGCCGTGTTTGTCGACAGAAGAGCAAGCCTTACGTTCAAACAAAAACAAACAGGTTTTACCTTATGAGTGGAGGGAGCGTTCCCGCTGGACACTGTCCCCCGGGCGCTCCCGGCCTCCTCCGTGGGCACCTCCTACCTCAGCGCCTGCTCTTGCAGCTGATGCTGCTGTACCTTGGGTACGGGCTGTGGAGGCTCCTGGGGACATGTCCTATATGCTGAGTGGGAACCAAAGCCTAAATTTGTGTTGTCAGCCTGAGCTCAGCATAGCTGGTGACTGCAGGAAGATGCTAGACATTTGGAAGAGGCAGGGAGCAAACACTGTGGGTTTCCAAGGGGGTAGCTATACACCCGGCGTTGCCTGTTATGGAAAGTAATCATTCAGGGTCGTGGCTTTCCCCTAGCAAAATTTGGGAGACTTCAGTTCCTTGTGTCGTGTTTTAAGTAAATCTTACGTAATGCCTAAAACAACATGAGTGCTCACTAAATATTACTGTCATCCTTCAGGGACTGACTCATTTTTGCTAGTTTGCAGTGAAGAGGTCGTTTCTGCTCCTGTCCAGATCCCCAAGAAGATGATGAACTTGGAGTGGATTGTCTATCCATTGGAATGATAACTATATCTGAGATCTAGTTTTAATTTGTTCAGAAACAGCCTTTGGCCAGAATCACATTCCATTCAAAGCAAGATATGCCTCCAGATCCCTGAGCCTGGGTATTGTTTTAGTTTTTTTTTTTTTTTTTTTAACGACCATTTTTAAAGTCTTTATTGAATTTGTTAGAACATTGCTTCTGTTTTATGTTTTGTTTTTTTGGGCCACAAGGCTTGTGGGATCTTAACTCCCCGATCAGGGATCAAACCCACACCCCCTGCATTGGAAGGCGAAGTCTTAACCACTGGACCGCCAGGGAAGTCCCCTGGGTATTGTTAATGTTCCCAAAGAGATAAACAGTTTTACTTACTTTGGGGAGCTCAGAATCTCACTGACAACATAGGACATGCCACAAAACGGTTCATCACATACAACCTCGTGTTGACCTGGTGCACAAGTGAATGGCTCAGGAAAGAAAACCCCACAGGTAGACTGGGGTGGTTGGGAAAACTGTCTGAAGGCGGTAGGACTTGAATGGACCTGAAGGGTCCCAGGGTTTTCTAGGTTGTGGGGAGGAGTGAGGACAGTCCAGACAGGGGCTCAGGGGCTGTGATGAGGCAGTGGGGAGTCTAATCGCAGGAGCGGAAGATTTACTTGGAGAGAAAAGAAAGGGTTGGAATAGTAAGATGGGGCCACGTTGTGGAGGTTACTCTAAGGACATGGGTTTTTATCCCAGGGCTGGTGATTTGCCGAAGGGTTTGATGAGCAAAGTAACACAACAAAAGGTTTTTGGAAGATCTACCTGATGGGAAGTTACAGGATGGATTGGCGTGGGGAGTGACATGAGTGTGGCAGCTTGTATAGATAGAACCGGGGAGAAAGCAGGTCTGGGAGAGCAGAGGAGAAGTCAGAAATGGGACTTGATTAGGCCTGGAGATTCCCAGGTTCTGCCCTGGGAAGAAGGGAGAGGCCAGGATGGAAGCTGCTAAGTGCAAGCAGTTAGCAGGAGTCAGAGTGAGCGGTGGGTGGAAACGAGGTCAGTGGTCAGGAACTAGGATACCCACCCCCTCACCAGCCATATAAAATGATACACAGACACCAAAAGGATAGGACAGGAGAGGTGAGTAGTTTGAGCAGTCAGGGACCCACTGGAGCAGGTACGCACCATGGGGATGGACAGTCAGTGGTGGTGAGGATTCCAGGAAGACCTCTGAGGAACAGACCCTGGGTACCAGTGGGGATGTTCATCATGGGGCAGTGCTCATTCTTACACGGAACCGACAGGCAGCTCCTGATCAACTGACCACAAGATGCCACCACAGAGCAACAAAAATGGTGTCAGAAACGTGATCCTCTGGAAACCGTCTCCAAGATAGAAGTGACAGGGCTTAGTGACAAAGTCTGTGTGAGAGGCAAAGACTGAAGTTCATCCTAACTCTTAAGCCTGTGAGGTAGAGGGTAGAGCGATAGGTAGAAATGGAAAGATGTGGGGAGAGACTAGGAAGAGTCCAGTCTGGGAGGTGTTGAGTGTGCAGTGCTGGGATGCTCAGGGAGAAATATCAACAGAAAGGAGAGGGGCCGGGGGCTGGAGCAGAGGCGAGATATCGGGAGTGAATCAGCACATTGTAGAAACCCTCGCCACCCGTGTATTCCGTTAACACGTATTTATTGCACGATTACTATAGAACAGACGCTGTGCTATGCTAGGGTCTGGCACTGGGAGAGTTCAACAAGGGCCTACATAGGAAAAGATTCCAGAGGAGGGTGAGGACTGACCTTTGAGGGATGCCCAGGTAAGTGTGGGAGAAGAGAGAGGAGTGAGCAAAGGAAACAGAAGAGCGAGAAGAAGAATCTGGCCAGTGTGATACTGGGGCAGCCACAGGCGAAGAACATTTAAAGAATGGCATGGTCGTCTATAGCTAAAGTTGACTGAGCACCGCTCCCTGACGCAGAAACACTTCACCCTTCACACCATCCCTTGAAAGGCAGCAGAGCCTTCGCTGACCACCAAACCCACCACCCACCTGGGAGCCCTCTCTAATCCTGACCCCCAGGGTCCCACATAACAACTCACGTGGCGTGCCTTAGTTACTGCGCTGCATTTTGAGTTTTCTAGTATGTGTTTATCAGAACCCACCCTGACTTTTGCCCCCTTCACTCTGGGTCATCCAAGTATTTCTACGAATTTACAGGTGAGCTGTTGCTTGAGTTTTCTCTTTACTAAAGTCTTTTCCTCTGTGGGCGTTTTCTTCCTCCTTTTTAAACTGCTGGTGTCACATACGTGTTCTGCAGATTTTTTTTTTAAATTTTTATTGGAGTGTAGTTGCTTTACAATGTTGTGTTAGTTTCTGCTGTACAGCAAAGTGAATCAGCTCTACGTATATATATATATCCCCTCTTTTTTTAAATTTCCTTCCCATTTAGGTCACCACAGAGCACTGAGTAGAGTTCCCTGTGCTATACAGTAGGTTCTCATTAGTTATCTATTTTATACATAGTAGTGTGTATATGTCAATCCCAATCTCCCAATTCATCCCCCCCCTTCCCCCCTTGGAGTCCATACATTTGTTCTCTGTGCCTGTCTCTATTTTTGCTTGGAAATAAGTTCATCTGTACCATTTTTCTAGATTCCACGTGTGAGCAATATTATACGATATTTGTTTTTCTCTTTCTGACTTACTTTACTCTTGTGACAGTCTCTAGGTCCATCCGCGCCTCTGCAGATGACACCTTTGGGCTCTACCAGCTCCCTGTCTGACTTCTGAAACCCTGCTGCCCAGTCTGTGCCTAGGTTTGCTTTTGTTTATTTTGTTTTCTGGTCCTACCTATCCCACACATGCAGACTTCCTGATTCCGCTGCCTAACCAACCCCTAGATACAGCGTCCAACAGCTTTCACCCCCTCCACCTCCTCAGACCTGTAGCTCATCCTGACCTCAGTACTTAGCTCTGGGACTCTTCCCTGCTGGTCTTCCCTGTGCAGCACCATATGCTATGTCTCGAGCTCCTTAGAGAGAAAAAATGTTAGTTCCGAGACCTAATGGGTTCTGAGCCCTCTCAGGCTCATCTGTAGACTCTGATGAGAAGCATCATGAATTCCATCTTCTAGGCTGTAAGTAAGTCCCCTACATACAAACGAGTTCAGTTCTGAGAGTGCGTTCATAAATCCAATTTGTTCATAAGTCCAACAAGGTTAGCCTAGGTACCCAACTAACACAGTCGGCTCTATAGTACTGTACTGGAATAGGTTTATGATACTTTTCACGCAAATAATACATAAAAGACAAACAAAAAATAAACCTTTTTAATCTTACAGTACAGTACCTTGAAAAGTACAGTAGTACCAGCTACATCACCGTTGCTTTGACGCTTGACTCTGGACATCCTGGGCTTGAAATAAAGAAACTGTGCTACTGGAATCTGTACAGTACCCTACAGTAAAGTACACAGAAGCACAGCCACTTGCAAAGGATGCACGCATGTGACAATATACACCAGACACGTGAACTAACGTATGTGATTGGTTCGCATCTTTGAAAGCTCGCAACTTGAGGGTTCATATGTAGGGGACTTAAGGTACTTGGTGCTCTGGCCGTTTGGGTAGAGCCGTGGTCTCTGTGGTGGGAAGAGGATCCATCCACCGCCTGCCCCACCCCCACCCCTTCTCCTCTGGCAGTTCTTCTCACCTAAGTCTGGGGGCTGGGGATTGATAAAAGCAGGATGGTCAGGAGGTCCAGGATTCTGGGGGTTGTAACACTGGGAATTGAAGACCAGATGGACTGTGCTTGGGTATGGGACTTACAGAATCAGAATTCTAGCCTGGGAGAAATTTGAGGGATTAGAGCTTATGATCGAGTCAAAGAAGGGCTAAGGAATGGTACTCAAGAGGAAACTCTTAGAGATGGAGACCTTTGTTTTGTACGATATTGATGTTTAAGATGCTGTGAAACTAGGGCCTCTTCATTGGCAGCCTTGGAATTCTGATCATTAGTATCAGGACCGCCAGACCCAATTATAGCTCTTGTATAGATACCTGTCTCAGCCGTTCCATATAGCCGCACGCCAAGGGTCAGATCTGAGTGTCGGGACCTGCCGTGGGTCCCCAGGGCCGGCTGTGGTAGTCCTAGACGTACCCCAGCAGGAGACGATGATGCACTAACTTGAGACTCTGCTATAAGATGAATGCATTGAATCTCACTGGCTAAGAATGGCTTTTCCCTAGAGATCCATGTGCAGACAACACCTACTTACATATTTAAGTCAGGCCTGCAGATTGCATGAGGAGGTCCAGGGAGAGTCTGCCTAGAACGTGTGTCTGTCTGACATGCAAATATAGCTGTAGTTGACTCATAGCAAATGAAGGCCTTTGTCCACATGGCTTTTACCCTGGCCTGACCTTGAATCTCTTGCCTCATCTGCTGTGACATCCTGTGTCCTAATGACTCAGAATTAGACCTGGCTTCTGCTTGTCTCCCCATACTTTTGTATACATTCCTTGCCTCCCCAACTGGACTATAAGCTCCTTCTGCACCCCCAGAGGTTCCATGCCTAGTCCAAAAGAGGTGCTCAGTAACTACTTTTTTGAATGCATTATTTAAAAAAAATAGGTGACATCTTCCAGGTGTAGAAACGAATCCACAGTTTGCATAATCAACAAGCTAATCGGTCACTGCCAGAAGTAAGTTTAGATCTTTAGCTGAATTTGTCATGTCACCGTCCACTCCTTTTCATAATTTGTCTTCATCCTGACTTTGGTCACTGGATTGGCAACAGAGGGGAATATAGTTTTTAGAATTCTACCTGACGACTGAGTTACTGAGAAGGTTTTGAGGGGAGAAAGTAACGAATTTGGTTTTAGACACGTTGAGTTTGGAATTTATCCATCACAGATAACAGTATTAAATTCATAGCCTCCCCACTCACTTGACCTTGGACAAGTTACTTAACTTTTACTATCAAGTTCCTCAGATATAAAACGGGGACAAGAATATCCCCCTCCCAGGATCACTGGAAGATGGAATGAGGCGTGAGGTCAGGGCCAGCACTGAGAACCAAGGCGGGCACAAGGGACGTTGTATTTGATCCACCTCCCTTCCCTTCAGGCAGGGGGGCATTCTGCTCTGTCTCAGGACAAAGGCCAGGGCTGGAAGTAAATATTTGAGAATCGCCAGCAGAGAGTTAATAGTTGAGGCCTGGAATTCAGTGAAATCATTTGGAGACAACATGTAAGAGTGCAATAGGAAGGGGACTTCCCTAGCGGTCCAGTGGTTAAGACTCAGCGCTTCCACTGCAGGGGGCACGGGTTCGATCCCTGGTCGGGGAACTAAGATCCCGCATGCTGTGTGGTGCGGCCACATAAAATTTAAAATAAAACAAAAGAAAAAAGAAAAAAAAAAAGAATGCAGTAGGAAGTCTACAGCAGGAGGAGTGGAGTCAGGGAAGGGACCAAGCCCGCTGGTGGTGGGGACGGGGGAGGAACTAAGAGCGGCTCAATGTCTCAGAGGCCCAGGAATGGAGTTGAAGAAGAAAGGCATCATTCTTAGCGTGAACTGCCGAGGAGAAGTCAAATTGGATGAGGGGGCTTCCCTGGTGGCGCAGTGGTTGAGAGTCCGCCTGCCGATGCAGGGCACACGGGTTCGTGCCCCGTCCGGGAGGATCCCACATGCCGCGGAGTGGCTGGGCCCGTGAGCCATGGCCGCTGAGCCTGCGCGTCCGGAGCCTGTGCTCCGCAACGGGAAAGGCCGCAGCGGTGAGAGGCCCGCGTACCACCAAAAAAAAAAAAAAAAAAATTGGATGAGGAAGGGGAAAAAGCGGGTTGGACCCGGCATTTCTGATAGCAGCTTTCGGGACATTGTGGGAGGAGAGGGTGGGTTTCAGGGGCCTTTGTTAGGGTTGAGGATGCAGTAGGGAAGCAGAGGCAAGAGATGGGGCCATCACTTAAAGGATGAAGCACCCGTGAAGACAGGCCCTTTCTTAGATTCAGAGACTTGGAGACGTGTGGTGCGTTGGGAATAAGACTGGAATTCGGCGTGGGTGGGGATGAAATTCTCAAAGTCCTGGGAGGGTGGGAATCCAGCGCTCAGGTGGAAGGTTAGCCCTGGGATGGAAAAGCAGTGCCTCTTCCAGACACGCCAGGGAGCAGGGGGAAACAGCAGAGGAAGGAGAGCTGGTAGGCGTAGGACGGGAGGGACGGCGTCCTTGTCTCCTGATTGAAGTCACCCACCCAGCGACTAGTGTGTTTGTAGCTGAGCAATGCAGAAGTTCACTTGTAAAAGCCTGCCTTGGGGATTGGACGCATTGAAGAAAACATTGTTTGTAGGCCGTTGCTGCTGTTCCTCCCGTCCCTGTGTCTTGCCCACAAAGGTGGTACGAGCGAGAAGAAATCACTTTTAATGTTTTGCTATCGTCATACCCGAAAATAGCAAATTCTAAGTAAAAATGCAGAAAATCCTGCCTGCCTGTGTGTCATGTCTGCCTGCTACAAAACTGTCCTGTTCCAGGTTGGGAGGGTTTAACATCTGTTTTACCTTAGGATAAAAGTTTTGGACTTTGGGATTGTTGATGTTTTTGAAGAAAATACTTTGCACTTAAATCCTGCTCTTTTGTGAAAAGCTGTGGTCTTTAAATGCCCTGTATTTCACACGGACTTAGTAATAGATTCCCTTTACCATCTCTCTTTTTATCCTTTATCTTTTCATTGAATTTGAGAGCTAAAAGGTCTATAGGATCTGGTCTGACCCTTTTTACTCAGTATCAAACAATGGTTAGTTTGAGGAATCCACAAACCCGCTGGAATTTCTACGTATGGAAGATTTCTAAGTAAGGGGAATTTACATTTTTAAAAAGTCCCAAGAAATTCAGATACTTCTCACTTTGGAACCATTGGTATAGAGGTCATCAGTCTTCTGGCTTTTTTTTTTGTCAAAAACAGCACCCTAGTGGTACCATGAAAAGGACCCTCCACTTCAACATCCTCATCTGCAGGCGGCGGGTGTTGGAACAGAGGCCTCTTAGAGTTTTCCCGAAAATCTTCCATACCTTCAAAGAATTAGCCCCCATCCCCACCTCCCAGGCATCTCATGTGTTGTCAGACAGTATCATAAACAGTCTAATAAACAGGGAAGAACAGTGGAAAAGTCCTCAATGTAATACTGACGAGTCTGAACACAACACTAGCATGTTGCAGTTTTCAAAGCCTTTTCAAATACAGACACTGTAAAGAAAGCTTGCTGACTCCATGCAAAAAGGCCCGGCAATACCGTTTCCTTTATTTATTTATTTTAACAAATCACTACCTAATAATTACCCGAATTAGAAATGAAATTTTGAAAGAAGAAACATTACCATTATTATCATTTTAATATATTACTTTCAAGTCCCTTTTCCATATATAGATTTTGTTGGAAGGAACATAGTTGTGACCCTGTTTTCTGTAGGCTGCTTTTTATGGAACATTTCAACGTGAGTTTTCCCCACATTAGCTCTTGAGACATAATTTTTAATGGCCTCATGTTTCCTTAGGAGATTTGTTTTTAGCACAAAATCTATCATGAGTTGTAACAGTTTTGAGGAGGGTTGTCTCCATATCTGAAATATCTGGCGAACTTTTTAAAAATATTTTTTGTTGCGAAATATAACAGATAGAAGTAGCCAGATAGAAATGTTCATAAGATGTATATATCTGGATTAATGAACTGTAAAAGGAACACGCGTGACAAGACACAGACTATAGGGACTTCCCTGGCGGTCCAGTGGTTAAGACTCCATGCTTCCACTGCAGTGGGCGAGGGTTCGAGCCCTGGTCAGGGAACTAGGATCCAGCATGCCGAGTGGCGTAGCAAAAAAAAAAAAAAAAAAAAAGACATAGACTATAACCAGCGATTCATAAGCCCCCCAAAATGACATGCTTCTTCCCAGCCATTACCCGTTCCCCTCCCCCATCCTTAACCACTATCCTGGTTTTTAGGGCTTCACGTCCTTGCTTTTCTTTCAGTTAAGTATCCCTAGACAGTAAAGTTTAATTCGGGTGGGTTTAAGTTTTTTGCACATGGTGTTGTACAGCATGTGTTCTTTTGTGTCTGTCCCTTCTGATTAACAGCAAGCCTTTAAGATTCATCAGCGTTGCCCTGTGATATTCTGTGGCACGACTTCACCCCCATCCACTTATCCGCCCTCCTGTTGACACCCCTTAGGGTTGTCTCCAACCGCTCACAAATGGTCTTGAAGACATTTCTAATCTGTGGTGAATATACCTGGGAGTAGAATTGCTAGGTCACTGTGTACGTGTTATTATGTCTTCACCTTTACTTTTTGTAAAGGGCTTCTATCAACTTAACAACCCCATCAGGAGTGAATGAAAGTTCCTGTGGTCACATTTTTGTCAACACTTGATATTGTCAACTTTTAGATTTTTGTTAGTACCACATTGTGGTTTTCATTGGTGAAATTTCATTTCGTTTTTACTAATGAAGTTGAGTTTCCCTCCCTCCCTCCCTTTCTTCCCTCCCTGCCATTTAGATTTCTTCTTTTATGAAATGCCCATTTTGTAAAATGCTGCTTTTCTGTATTTGGTCATTTTTTTCCCCACTGATGTGTTCTTTATATTTTGTAGATGTGAGCCCTTTGTTGGTTATACGTGTGGCAAATATCTTTTCCCACTTGCCTTTTTACTTTCTTACTGATGTCTTCTGATGACCGGATGTTCTTTATTTTAATGTCATGCCAGTTGTCATGTTTTCCCCTATTTAATGGCTACTGTTTTACGTGATGAAGTTTTCCAGTGAAAGCGTTGAGTTGCAAAGTGTTTGTTGTCATTAAGGCTACGAATGTCTGTGTGTCAAAGGTGGAATTTGTTGAGATTGGTACTGGGTGTGTCCTGGTGCCTGTGAGTGGAAAGCTGAAAGCTGAGGGTCCTTCAGTGAAATACTCAGGCTTCTCCATAAGGCGTTTCAAGATCATGATCTCAGAGGATGGACAGATTCAGGGCCCTCAAGAGAAAAGGCTGTTCCAGTAACCACACACCCACCTCTGCTCCTTGAGTCTGTGCCCATTTCTCCTTTACTTATTCAGTGTGGCCCCCAAGGTCCATGGAGCAGGATATAAAACACAGTATCAAGATACTGAGAAAAACACCCGTCAGAATGGCCATCATCAAAAAAATCTACAAACAGGGGCTTCCCTGGTGGCTCAGTGGTTGAGAGTCCGCCTGCTGATGCAGGGGACGCGGGTTCGTGCCCCGGTCTGGGAAGATCCCACATGCCGCGGGGCAGCTGGGCCCGTGAGCCCTGGCCGCTGAGCCTGCGCGTCCGGAGCCTGTGCTCCGCAACGGGAGAGGCCACAACAGTGAGAGGCCCGCGTACTGCAAAAAAAAAAAAAAAAAAAATCTACAAACAATCAATGCTGGAGAGGGTGTGGAGAAAAGGGAACCCTCTTACACCGTTGGTGGGAATGTAAACTAATACAGCCACTATGGAGAACAGTATGGAGGTTCCTTAAAAAACTAAAAATAGAACTACCATATGACCCAGCAATCCCACTACTGGGCATATACCCTGAGAAAACCATAATTCAAAAAGAGTCATGTACCACAATGTTCATTGCAGCACTATTTACAATAGCCCAGGACATGGAAGCAACCTAAGTGTCCATTGACAGATGAATGGATAAAGAAGATGTGGCACGTATGTACAATGGAATATTACTCAGCCATAATAAGAAATGAAAGTGAGTTATTTGTAGTGAGGTGGATGGACCTAGAGTCTGTCATACAGAGTGAAGTCAGAAAGAGAAAAACAAATACCATATGCTAACACATATATATGGAATCTGAAAAAAAAGATTCTGAAGAACCTAGGGGCAGGACAGGAATAAAGATGCAGACGTAGGGAATGAATTTGAGGCCACGGGGAGGGGGAAGGGTAAGCTGAGACGAAGTGAGAGAGTGGCATGGACATATATACACTACCAAACGTAAAATAGATAGCTAGTGGGAAGCAGCCACATAGCACAGGGAGATCAGCTTGGTGCTTTGTGACCACCTAGAGGGGTGGGATAGGGAGGTGGGAGGGAGATGCAAGAGGGAGGGGATATGGGCATATATGTATGCACATAGCTGATTCACTTTGTTATACAGCAACTATACTCCAATAAAGATGTTAAAAAAAAAAAGATACTGAGAAAATAGGTTCGACTATAACGATAATACTCATTACTGGGATAGGTTATCCTGTGATTCTCATCATTCCACAAATTTGATCAAAGAAGGTATGGGCGAGTCTGATGCCATTTCAATACGGAAGTCTTCTGCTTTATTTTTGATTTTTAGTATTAATCATCTCTTAATCCTCTGTCCTTCAGTAACTGCATTCAGTTTTCATTTTCCTCTTCCTCTTCCTTTTTTGATTTATGATCTATTTGTTTATCATTAATAGCAAAATATCCTGCCACGGGACGGCCACTGTGGAAAGACCCTACACTTCACATGTGAGGTTTGGAGGTGCTCTTACCTTCAGGTGCCTTCTGACCTCCACACCCCGCCACATGCAGCATCCCATGGCCCTCGTGCTTTGGGATGTCATAGCCTACTTTTGATGCAAATTGTGGGGGGAGAAGGAGACCCCTAATCTTATTTTTTTGTTGTTGTTGTTTGCGGTACGCGGGCCTCTCCTGTTGCGGAGCACAGGCTCCAGACGCGCAGGCTCAGCGGCCATGGCTCACAGGCCCAGCCGCTCCGCAGCATGTGGGATCCTCCCGGACCGGGGCACGAACCCGTGTCCCCTGCATCAGCAGGCGGACTCTCAACCACTGTGCCACTAGGGAAGCCCAACCGTTTTTTAATAACCTGTTCTTCCAACTGAAATGAAGCCCAGGCAAGAACGTCAGACAAAACGTGCATCTTGGGAGCCCCCTCCACAGGCACAGTTGTATTAGATGGTGTCAAAGTTCAAAGGGCTGGGGCCACACAGAAACTTCCCTGTAGAAAGAGAGGGTGCATCCTCGTTCTGAGCAGGTGATTTCCTACCTGCGTCTGGGGAGGAGAGCATCTCTTTTTTGTTGGTTTGTTTGTCTTCAATTTTTACATTCCTGTTTCCCCTTCCCTGTAGGATTCTTAATAGTCCCTTACCTATCTCCCTGCTCCCTTTTTATGCTCTTTCATGCCCTGCGTGCTGCAGGAAGATGAATCTTCATGAAGCACAGCCTTGTTCCTGTCCCCTTGACCTGAACGTCTCCAGTGGCCCCTCACCTCCTCCAGGACAAGCTCTACCTCCTTATCTTCCCCCTGATGGCCTGCCCAGCCTCGCCTCAGCCCTCCAGCCCCCCAAGCTGCTCCCTGGACTCCACCCCGGCCCTGTGTGACTTCATGCTGCTTACTGACGGTCCTTTTTATCCCCACGTGTTCAGCTCCTGTCCGCCCCTCTCGGCACAGCCCAGATGTCGCCTCTCTATAAAGCACAGAACAGCACTTACCAGCCAGAAATAGCCATTCCCTCCCCAGATTCCTTCCTAAGGGCCCCCATTTTCCTGTGAAGTTTGAGGGAGCCTGAGGGGGAGGCAGCTCAGTGAAATCCTGCCACCCGCCTCAGCTCTAGACTGACAGTTCTTTTCACTGAAGGCTGTTATCAGAAAGCATGTCCTAGGGATAAACCATAATGGAAAAGTATATTTTAAAAAAAGAATGTATAGGACTTCCCTGGTGGTGCAGTGGTTGAGAATCTGCCTGCCAATGCAGGGGACACGGGTTCGAGCCCTGGTCTGGGAAGATCCCACATGCCGCGGAGCAACTAAGCCCATGCGCCACGACTACTTGAGCCTGTGCTCTAGAGCCCATGAGCCACAACTCCTGAAGCCCGTGCACCTAGAGTCCGTGCTCCGCAGCAAGAGAAGCTGTTGCAATGAGAAGGACGTGCGTTGCAAGGAAGAGTAGCCCCCGCTCGCCGCAACTAGAGAAAGCCCCAGCACAGCAACGAAGACCCAATGCAGCCAAAAATAAACAAATAAATAAATATTTTTTTAAATTAAAAAAAATGTATATGTGTATAACTGAGTCACTTTGCTGTATAGTAGACGTTGGCACATTATAAATCAACTACTTCAATTAAAAATAATAATGTAATAATAATAAAAAACTACATTACCCAGCAAAAAAAAAAGAAAAGAAAGAAAAGAAAGCACGTCCTACTGCCCTGTAAACTACAGTAGGTATTTATGCAAAGAAGTTGGAATCGTTGGGTTATAGCCTTCAACTTCAGCAGATAATATCACATTATCTTCCCAAGGGCTCATGCCAATTTATATTCCTGCAGCAATGTCACAGACTTCCACTTTTCCATGTCCTTGCTATATCCCTTGACATTGTCTGACTTTTTAGTTTTTGCCTTTTAGGTGTAAAAAAATAAATTGTGGATTTAATTTGCATGTTCACATACTAACGAGGTTGAGCATCACATCTTTTTTTTTTAAGTTTTTAAAATTTTTTTATTTATCATTATTTATTTTTGGCTGTGTTGGGTCTTCATTGCTGCGCACGGGCTTTCTCCAGTTGCGGCGAGCGGGGGCTACTCTTTGTTGAGGTGCGCGGGCTTCTCACTGCGGTGGCCTCTCCTATTGCGGAGCACGGGCTCCACGTGCGTGGGCCTCACCAGTTGTGGCACGGCGGGCTTGGTAGTTGTGGCTCGTGGGCTCCAGAGCGCAGGCTCAGCAGTTGTGGCGCATGGGCCCAGCTGCTCCGCAGCATGTGGGATCTTCCCGGACCAGGGTCCAAACCTGTGTCCCCTCCATTGGCAGGCGGATTCTTAACCACTGCGCCACCGGGGAAGCTCAAGCATCACACCTTTTTACGTGTTTATTAGGCATCATGTTTTCTTTTCTGCGATATGTCTTCATTTCTTTGGTCTGTCTTTTTCTTCTTTATTTCTACGTACCCTTAATATATTCTGGATATCCTTTGTAGGTTCATATGTAGCGTACCTGTATTCCTGGGATTCGTCTGTTTTGTTCCTCCATCACATATGGGATGCTCGTCCTTCTGCTTGGGCCAGGGTAGCTCACCATCACGTCTCCTCCCCACCGACGGGAAGGGGAGGGCGTGGAGCCTTCCGTTTAAAGTTATGGCCTGCAGGTTGTCCATGTCACTTTTGCTCACAGCCCACGCCCAAAGCTTAGTCGTCTGCACACCAGGCTGCCAGACAGGCCAGGAAATGAAGCCTGTATTCCACTCAGCTGTTTACCCAGCTAAACCTTGGCGGACAGTGGAGGAGGAGACCATTGATGGATTGAAAGACTCGGAAGGGTTAAACCCCAAGGAGAGGCTATAGAAAATATATTTGCCTTTAAATTAATTGTCTCCCAGTACCTTTTCCTGATGATAAATGTTCATTTCTTTTGTATTTTATTAAAACCTCATTTCAAGGACTCTAATAATATTATGATCTAGCAAACATGCTTCTGTTTTTATTTCAGAAATACATTTAGGATGGTCAGAGAAACTCAGGAGGGGAGAGTAGGAAATGAAATGACTCTGGGAACACTGAAGTGAAGTTTATGATGCATTCATGTAGTTAATTTCTAGAAAAAAATGGCATGTTTATTATTTTTGCAAAAATTGTGGAGGACAGAATCTCAGTCACTTAGTCCTGAGATAGGCCCCTAACATTTTTGTGGCGTTCACATCCATCTTCAGCTATAGGGTACCCGTGAGATGATGTGGTTCTAAACTGGCAGGTGTGGGAGTTTTGTGAGTTCATGACACTGTGGTGTTGGTCTCACTCTCTTTTTCTTTCACACATCAGCTAACGGCCCGTGCCCTCTGATTTCTCCAGGTATGGCGTAAGCCCCGAGAACATCATCCTGTATGGTCAGAGCATTGGGACTGTCCCCACGGTAGACCTGGCCTCCAGGTACGAGTGTGCAGCCGTAATTCTCCATTCGCCTCTGATGTCTGGATTGCGCGTGGCTTTTCCCGATACCAGGAAAACGTACTGCTTTGATGCTTTCCCCAGGTAAGCTCACTCCTGCCCAACAAGTGCTAAGGCGTCCGGTGACCCAGCTTCACATCAGATGCCACCGTTAATTGTGGGCTACTAATAAATGTCTCCTGAATGCAGCCGGACGTCAGCCCCTGTGCTGCGCTCCTCAGGGAACGTGGAGGTGGATATGACATGTACACCAGCCGGAAACCTGGTCCTCTGGGCTGGACTCATTTGTAAAACAATCTACCAGATGATGTATAAGGACCTTGCTTGTACCGATATCCAGGATTAATTGGTTTAGCTGGACGTGCAGGATAAAAAAAAAGTGCCCGCATGTCTTAAAGGAACATCTAGTCCAGTGTTCTTTCATTCGCTCAGATGGACATGTATTGCTGAATCACGAGAGCTAAGTGCAAAATCTGTGATGAGGCCATTAGCATGGTCTAGACACTCAAAGAAAAACCGCAAGCATCCCCAATTTTGAAATTTCTGTTACGTTTTCAGTCAGGCCGATAGGTAAGAGAAAAAGTGACGTGAGCTATTTGCAAGCTGGTAATGGGCTGCAGGGACCGTGTAAGTGGATGGTCCTTCCCTCCCCTCCCCACCGCCCCAGACCAGTGCGACCACTCATTCCTCCTGCCGCCCACTTGTGCCTGAAGACCCCCTCCCCTGCAGAGGGGCCGGCACCCTCCGCTGGAAGCGTGTGCATGAGAGCCCACAGCCGGGCCCCCTCCTGCCGGCGCCCCAGGGGCAGCAGAGCCCCTGCCGCCCCAGTCCCTGCTGTCTTCTAGTCCCCTAATAGAAGGAAGAAAAACGGGCAGCTGTGTATACATGCAAAAGCAGCGAGCACACTGCTTTCTTGAATACCTCTCTTTGAAAACGTCTGCTTGTTTTTTAAAATCTGAGCTGAGGACAGTATTTGCTAAAAACTATTTGCCCATGGTACGTTGCTAAACGGACCGAGGTTCTGACAACAGGACTCACACGGCCACACTGTAGAAAAAGCCTCAACAGAAGAATGTACAGTTTTCGGATTTTGATGGACCTGTTCATTGCTGTCATTCTGTTATTGCTGGGAGAGAAAAAGAACATCATTTGGTTGCATAAACATCTGTTCCACAGACTGGCCTGTTTCACAGGAAGAAACTTTCTCTCAACACCTTGGGTGAACTTCATTTCTGTGCACCCTGTACCGGGTTCAAGGAAGTTCAGCTTCATGGGAAAGTTGAACGAACTGCAAATTGCCAGTGGCGTGGCTGAGAATGCTAAGTAGGGCCCATGTGCGACTCGAATGTGGCCTTATTTGCGCTGAATGGGTATTGAGAGGCCGGTTTGTTGAAAGGGAGATATTTAGCATGTTTGCGGGAAGCTATGCTAGGAGTTACCCTGGCAACAAAATGAATCGGTTTCCCCCCTGACTCTTAAATTAGCGTATACCTTAAAGTACAGCCACGACAACTAATTATAGCTTATTCATTAATAGGAAACCAGCCACTAGTCTTTACTGGGTTTGTCTGATCTGCCAGTCCACGGCTAAACATTTCACGCCTCTTATCTCACAAGACTCATTTTATAGTTAGGAAACTGAGGCGTAGAAAGTTAAGCGGTTTAAGCTGCTTAATTAAGGTTGGTGAGTGGAAACAGCCAGAAAAGGCCATTCATCCTATTCAGTACCATAAAGTATTAATATGATAGATTTCAAACCATTAACAGTCACATGGACTTTCATCATTAATTGAATTTGGGGAATGTTTTCTTACGGTGTCCATTGCTACCAAATGCACACTTGTGTCTGTGTCCCTCTCTCTCTCTTTTTAAAAAAAATTTTATTAATTTTATTTATTTATTTCTGGTTGTGTTGGGTCTTCGTTGCTGCGCGTGGGCTTTCTCTAGTTGCGGCGAGTGGGGGCTGCTCTTCATTGTGGTGCGTGGGCTTCTCATTGCAGTGACCTCTCTTGTTGTGGGCACTAGGCACACGGGCTTCAGTAGTTTGTGGCACACGGGCTCAGTAGTTGTGGCTCATAGGCTTAGTTTCTCCACCACATTTGGAATCTTCCCGGAGCAGGGCTCGAACCCATGTCCCCTGCATTGGCAGGCGGATTCTTAACCACTGCGCCACCAGGGAAGTCCCTGCCCCGGTCTTCAAAGGAAGGCACTTTCTCATTTCTTTTTTAGTATTAAAAAATTAGAGATAAAGAGTCCTGATCAGTATTTGGTTGGTGGTTTATTTTCTTTTACCTCCTTTACATTTAGAATCAGATGGTGGCATTTAACCTCAGGTACACCCATCCTCCAGGTTGCAGAGAGTCTCCTAACTCATGCAGCATGGAGCTGTCAGTAAATAGATTTTTAAATTGAATATAACTGGACTATTGCATTCTTAGAAGAAGTCACTTTAAAATTTAAATATGAAAGGAAAGTAGATTTCTAAACAAGATTCCTAATCTGCAAAGTTGACCCCTTCCACAGTGGCCCTGATCTTGGCAAATGACATGGCTGATGAGATTTTGCTGTCTTCCCGGATGTCTTGAGGTGGCTGGCAACTTCCTGAGTTGTTAATAAGGCTCTGTGACAGCTGTTTGTAGATCTTTGGAATGTGTAATGGATGTCAGAGCTCTGTACTATCACCACAGCCTCATGTCTGTCCTTTAATGATCTCTCCAAGCTTCAATTTACCTCTTTGGTTTAACAGAGATGGTCCTTCCTCTTTCACTGTGGCTCATTGGAGATGCAATGCGGTTTTGTATGTAAAGTGCAAAGCACCTGGCTGTGGTCAGTGCTGAGTAAACGTTAGCTATGACTTTTAACAAAATGATCCCTACGGTTAGTACCAATTTGATCCCTCTGTAACTTTGGCTAGAATCAGATACAGAAAGTCAACAGTAAGGGGGTCTCTGGCAGGAGGCCAGAATGGACAGAGGGTCGCCTGTCTCCATGTGTTTGCAGGTGAAATGACAGTTACCTCTGTCAGAGAAGTTGCCTACACACGCAGCCCAACAAGGTTTACAGTCTTCTTAATTCCTCTTTGGGAAACGCTTTCAGAGTCTGCAGCACATTCTTTTGGAGATGCTCAAATATTCATCCTTTGTGGGTAGCTTTGATTTTTGTAAACAGTCAGAAATCATTCAGAATTCAATCTAGATGTTGTACATTAAGTTTTCAAGCTAAATAGTATGGTTTTTATTTAAAAATGAGCTATTTGTTTCTATGAAATGAGGTTTCTGAGGATCTTGTTAATCGATGCTGAAGGTGGCTTACACGGAAAGAGTCCTGAAAACTTGAGTGGCCGTGGAGTCAGTGCTCAGATTTCAAAAGAGGCGTTCATTCTGCTATGTTAAGGTCTAGCTTGTTTATTTAAAAAAAAAATCCTCTCTCCAAAATATGAATATATCAGAAATAGTAGTTACTGGATTGCTAGTCTGACGACATTTAGGAGTTCTGTTTTTAATAAAATACTTTAACAGAAACACAATGTGGCTAACTGCAGTGTGGTATTCTCAGTTGGATCTTGGAACAGAAAAACTTCATGGAAAGTGGAAAAAGTGGAAAAACTTCAGTGGAAAAACTCATGAAATCCAAATAAAGTCTGGAGTTTGGTGATGTACCGACGCTGGTTTTCGGTTTTGAGCAATGTACTATGGGTAACGCGTGGTGTTGGCCTTATGGGAAAGGGGTTGGGGTGGATAGGAGCTCTGTGTTATCTTTGTACCTTTCCTGTAAATCCAGAATTACTGCAAAATGCAAAATTAATTTTTTAAAAAGTGAATTACTAGAAAAGTGAGGGGGGAAAACACCCTCGCGTGCTTACCTCCCTTGCCTGTGAACACCGCCTCGGTTCCATGAAGTGTGATGTCTGTCGTCTGTGAGCATAACTAAAGGAGTCCTTTTTCTCCCCCTCCCCCTTTCCTGTCTTGCAGCATTGACAAGATATCTAAAGTTACCTCTCCCGTGTTGGTCATTCACGGCACAGAGGACGAGGTCATCGATTTCTCCCATGGCCTGGCCATGTACGAGCGCTGTCCCCGGGCCGTGGAGCCCCTCTGGGTCGAAGGGGCTGGCCATAATGACATAGAGCTTTATGCACAATACCTAGAAAGGCTAAAACAGTTCATATCTCACGAACTTCCTAATTCCTGAAGAAGATGACTTGCTTTTACCTCATCTACTGTGAACACAGGAATCCTCGGTTTTGCACATGC
This sequence comes from Grampus griseus, assembly GCF_964374135.1. Classification (NCBI taxonomy): domain Eukaryota; kingdom Metazoa; phylum Chordata; class Mammalia; order Artiodactyla; family Delphinidae; genus Grampus; species Grampus griseus. Next base: position 143,551,366 of record NC_139018.1, on the reverse strand, counting down.
TTTAACTGGATAGCTGTCATGGCGGGATAACCACGAGGAAGCGCCCAGCTTTTCAGGCGTCCTACTCAAAGAGCTGAGGGCATCTCGGTCTTTCACATCCAGAGGTTCTACTAACTCACACATCATGTTAAACTGAACAGTTGTGATTCCCAGCTTCATCGCCTTGCAGAATGGGAATGAGAGCTGAGTGGGGGGACCGTTTTCTCCTGCTATAAAAGATGCTCACACCCCTTTCTATTCCTTACCCACCACGTAGGATTCATTTACGCAGGACTCAGCCTCTCTCCACCCGTGTTCTCATTATGTGAGCTGCAGCTCTCTTTCAGCCACTAGATTCATGGGTCCAATCCATTTGTGAAGCTGTGATAGTGTAACTGGAAACCATCGTGATGAAAATCCCTTCGTTAATTTTTGTTCACACTTCGGTCTTTCCCCCAAACAAATCAATTAAAGGGTAATTTACTGGAACGATCATGAACGACTTCATCAACTGGAACCATATGAATATAACTGGAATATTCTTAAAAGGAAACTGGGGTTTTTTTTAAGTGTAAATTTATTACTAGTCCACAGAGTTTTAATATTTTGATCGTCTGGTTGGTCTCACAAAGAACCTAGCCGACCTTCCTTCTGTAAAGCCCTCCTTGTAGGCTTTTTTAAAGTACTGTACATATATGCAATTACCTTGTGCATAGATTCTTAATGGATAGTTTTCTTTTGTCAGGCTACAACAATGAACTGCAGATTCCTTGTTTGTAATGTAAATGATTGAATACATTTTGTTAATACGTTTTTATTCCTAGGTTTTGCTATTAAAAAAATTTTATAACATTTCCAAGACAAAAAATGACAAGTTTATGCTTTGAAAAATTTATGTAATTAAAATTCCACTAAACTAATCTTTTTAGTTTAGGAGTTATTTGGGTTTTGACACTGGAGTTGCGCCCGTAAGCATCAGAAGTGGAAGATGCTTAAAACTGCTACACTACTTGTGTTGGTTGGGGGTTTGGGTTTGAGGGTTCTTTGGTTTTATTAAAAAAAATTTTTTTTTTCCAAATTTAAAAGCCTTAAATGTACTGTAAGCCTCAGATTGTTGTACAGCTGGATTGCGGTTGATTGCCAGCTTGTGTACTGTTGCTTGGATACGACACAGCGGTTGGTCACGGAATAAAGGATGCATGGATCAGAATGTGCGGGCTCGTGCAGTTTTTTCCCTTTATCTCTCCATCAAAGAAAACATTCTGTCCAGATTTAAGAAGAAACCCTCGGAGCTTACAAACGTCACTACCTTTCTCAAAGTGTATATGTTTTTTTAAACTTTTTATTTTATATTGGAGTATAGTTGGTTAACAGTGTTGTGATAGCTTCAGGTGTACAGCAAAGTGATTCAGTTACACATATACATGGATCTATTCTTTTTCAAATTCTTTTCTCATTTAGGTTGTTACGTAATATCGAGCAGAATTCCCTGGGCTATGCAGTAGGTCTCAAGGTGTGTGTTTTTGTTCTGTAAAAGACGATAGATAACTTTTGAAGAAGCCAAGATGTAAAGCCTGTAGCGGTAAAGTACAGGTGGCATCCAAATAGAGAGGGCAGTGGATTCTGGCTGTGAAACAAGAACGATGAAGACCATCTCACTGTGACCTGGCTAGGAGGGAGAACAGGCCTGCTTCTTTGGAAAACCTGAGCTGAGTCTTTTCAGTCCTTTGATCACTGACTAGAAAAAGAGCAACTGAGGGATGCTTGTTTTCAACTCTCGGAACACCCCTTCTGGGCACGCAGGGAGAGAAATGGTGGTGGAGGGAAGGTGTAAGGGCGTGGGCTATGCTCCCGTGAGTGTGTGTCCCAGCACATTGCAGGCTACTTCCTGGTCTTAGATCAGTACCTGTAGTGGGAGATCTTGGAAGGATGGGGCCCTGCTCACCTAGGGGAGTCATCAGTGAAGCTACAGAGGTGGTACTGTCCCAGAGGTCCAGGAGACTTAGAAGGGAAAGAAGCATATCCAACAGCCTGCCTTTGGGGTGTGAGAGCAGCTAACCTAGGTTTCCAGAGACCTGATTTCTGATCCCGTTTGTCTGCTGCTTGCATCTTCTGTAAACCAGTTCCCCCTTTTTTCCCTCCTGAACTATTTAGTAAACTTACTTTTGTCTGCCAAATTTCAGCAGTTAATGGGAAACGATAATAAGATTGACAATTACAGAAGCTAAGGTGGCAAAGCCTTTTTTTCCGTTCATTGTTTTTATAACTTGATGTAGGTGGTTTATATCTATTGGAAGCAACTCATGTTTTCTGACTCCTGACTCTTTCCCCTGAACCGGGGAGGGGGTTTTGTCTACTCTTTCGCAGAGTTTGACGTGGGGACAGCCTTTCTCTGAGGATGGCGTGTGTGATGACAGTGGGAATCCCAAGAGAGACCCCATTCATGCCAGTTTCAGATTACAAAACATACTTAGTACTGAACCTGAAAGATCTGGCCACTTCTGTTTTCTGCTGTAAGATGGACTTGGGGTGAGGACCAACTCTCCTTATGGAAAAAAAATAAAAAGCAAAAACAAACTAGCACTACTAAATAAAATGGAAAAATCTTAGATGCATGAACTGGTAAGAAAATAAAGACTATGTAGGCCAAATACTAGGTAAAGATGAGGAGCTTTGAAGCCAGTTTTCTCTTGGAAGGAATTTCCTGGACTAGGTTAACCTGAGCATTGGTTTTCCAGTCTGGTGGAGCTCAGGGGACAGTAAACAAACCCTAGAGCGCCCTCCACGGTGGGGAGACTAATTGGAAGCTTCCCTTTTTAGAGGAAAATCATATGATCATCTCAACAGACACAGACAAAACATTTGATGGAATTTAATATCGCATTCATGATTAAAAACCAAACCAAACTCATATCAAACCAGGGCTAGAAAGCAACTTTATGAACAGATTATCTCAAAACAAACTGAAACACCAAGCATTGTACTGAGTGGTAAAACAGTGGAAGCATTATTCCATTTTAGATTGGGAATTAGCCATAGGACCATTCTCACTTCTGCTCAAAATTACACAAAGCCCCTAGCAAATGCAGTAGAGTCAAAGAAATGAAAAAGGTATAAGACATGGAAAAATAAAAAGGATGAATATGTTCTAAAGCCAAATTATTGTGGCTGCACAGCTCACTAAATTTACCAAAAATCATTGAAATGTACACTTAAAAGGGGTAGATTTTATGATATGTAGATTATACCATAGTAAAAGATATTTAAAGAAATGAAAAATAAATAAAACTCAGATTATGATGTCTGGATGACACCAGACAGCTACACCAGAAAGTATCTACAAATTATTAGATGTAATAAGAATTTAGTTAGGTTGCTGGACACAAAAATCAATATAGAAAAGTCAATCTTATTTCTATAAATCAGTTAAAAATGTTTTAAATTCAATTAAAAACAAAGATACCATTTACAATAGCTTTTAAAAATATTGAGTAACTGGGAATAATCTAACACACGTTAGACATACTCTGGAGAAAATCATAAAACTTTTTTGAAGGACATTAAAACCTAACTTAATGAGGGTTATACGATGTTAATGGATAAGAAGGCTCATTTTTAATATATTCTTCCCAAATTGACCTATAGGATTAATAATGATTCCAGTAAAAATCCCAACAGGACTTTTTGTCAGGAAACTGACAAGGTGATCCTAAAATTTGTATGGGAGAACAAAGTGCCAAGAATAGCCAGGGCAACTGAAGATGAAAAAGATGCAGCACGTGCTTTACCAGATAGAAGAATTCCAGGTGGGAAGTCTTAAGACTGAAAAGGCTCAGTCTTTCAGATTCTAGAGTCTAGAAACCTTCATGACCCTGACTCTAGCCCCTGCCAACAGCTGCTTCAGTATTCTGTACTCACCTGACCATAGCTATGTCATTACTGCTTGAAACCACAAAGGAATACATTTCTAGATTTGATTGATTAAAAATAAAAAACTTTCATAGTAAAAGAAAAAATAGCATAACCTAGTGACAAACTGGGGTGACATTATAAAGCAAATGACATATAATGTAAAAATATATTTAATAATCAAATGATGAGGCACTCTTTATCAAAGAGCACAGGATGTGAAGAGACTATCATAAGAGATTATTGTCCATAATAATCACATATAGATTCAATCAATCAAATGACTATATCAAATATATATACATTTAAACATTGAAATGCCATTTTAAATTATAAACTTGGTACAAATATTTATTTGAAGAGGTTGCTCAGTATTTATTTGAAGAGATTATTGCCCAAAAGAATCACTTACAGATTTAATCAAATAATCTATTTTAAAATACATTTAAATAATCAAATGCCATTTAAATTATAAGCTGGTATAAATATTTGAATTATAATACCCATTGGTGGTAAATGTTTGGATAAATAGTTACTTTAAAATTATATTGCTGGGGCTTCCCTGGTGGTGCAGTGGTTGAGAGTCCGCCTGCTAATGCAGGGGACATGGATTCGTGCCCCGGTCCGGGAAGATCCCACATGCCGCAGAGCGGCTGGGCCCGTGAGCCATGGCCGCTGAGCCTGCGCATCCGGAGCCTGTGCTCCGCAAAGGGAGAGGCCACGGCAGTGAGAGGCCCGCGTACCGCAAAAAAAAAAAAAAAAAAAAAATTATATTGCTAATTTTACACACCAAGTTGGTACAAACCTTCTAAAGTATACTTTGAATCAAAAGTCTAATCTAGCAATTTGGCTTCTAGGAATTTATCCTTAGGAAATAATCAAGAAGATGACGTGGGCTTATATGGGATAATCACTGCTACACTGTTAGTAAAAGTGAAAACTTGCAAACAATCTAAGTTTCCAGCAACAGGGATTTCGTTTTTATCATGTCCGTACAACGCATTATTCTGTAACCATCGTAAACGATGCTATAGAACAATATTTAGTGGCGTGACAAAATTGCCAAAATACGTTATATGGTAAAACTGATCACTAAATGGCTCCCGTGTATGATTCTTCTCTTCACACCCCCACACATTCAAACTTGGACCAAGAGCTGGATATGTAATAGATGGACATCTTTGTTGTTGATGTTTAATTATATTGTCAATAAGTCTTTATAAAGAGGAAAGCCCAAACCTTTCAGAATTCATGCGAAGTGGTTATAAAACATATCATCAGTAGGATCTTTTGTTAAAATAATTTGTTTTGGAATCCATTGGATGGCACTGTTTTACTCCCCAAGCTAGAAAGAACAAGTCATCCTCAGTACATCTCATTCCCTTATGTGTGAGGGTTACTAAGCCAATAGACGAAGTTCCTATAAATATCACATCCCATGCTGTCCAACTCCGATGCCTCCTCTTCCCTGAGGCCTTGCCTACCAGGATTTCTGCAAAGAAGACATAGTCATGCCTGCAGGAGCTCACACAGAGCTTGCCCAGCAGAGGGCCTGGGACGCAGCCCTTGGAACAAGGAGGCCTGGCCCTATTCCTTCCCAGCCAGAGGAAAATATATGTAACATAAAATTCACCGTTTTAACCAATTTTAAGTGTACAGTTCAGTAACATTAAGTACATTCACATTGCTGGGCAAGCATCACCACCATCCATCCCGAGAAAATGTTCACCTTCCCAAACTGAAACTCTGTACCCATTAAACACTAACTCCTCATTTCCCCTCCTCTGGACCCTGGAAACCACCATTCTACTTTCTGTCTTTGTGAATTTGACTCCTCTAAGTACCTCACAGACGTGGGATCACACAGTGTTTGTCCTTTTGTGACTAGCTTATTTCACTTAATAGAATGTTGTCAAGGTTCATTCATGTAACATTTCATCCCCTTCCTTTTAAGGCTGAATAATTTTCTATTGTATGGATAGACCACATTTTGTCCATCCATTCATCCGTTGATGGACATTTGGGTTGTTTCCACCTTTTGGCTATTGTGAATAGTGCTGCTATGAATATGGGTGTGTACACACACACACACACACACACACACACACATTTGGAGACCCTGCTTTCAGTTCTTTTGGATATATACCTAAAGGTGGAATTTCTGGATTGCAGGGTAATTCTAGTTTTACTTTTTGGAGAAAACACCAACATTGTAATACTTGATCTGCAGTTCTTAACAAGAGTCTTGGGGTCTGCGGCCCCTTTGAGATGTCTGTACCTGTGGACATTTTTCTGGGGAGGAGGTCCACAACTTCAGCAGATTCTCAAAGGTATCAGTGATTCTGAAGGATTAAAATCACTGAACTAGGCAGTAATGTCTACAGCTTCTTTTAAAGCCAATATTTTTGAATTCCGGGAACTGTGAGTACGGATTTTGGGAGGTTAAGGAGCTTGAATGTATTCTGCAGGCAGGCCCAGGGAAGGAAGGCCATGGGCTGGTCAGAACTCTCTGCATACATAAGGAGAGCATCTCCGGATGTGCGGGAGTTGAGTGCAGAAGCATTTACAGACCCAGAAGGGGCTGAGACCATTGGAAGAATCTTGGCTACAGCAGGCCTGGCTGTGAGTTTTTCTGCCATGATACCGTGTGACCTTGGGCAATTCTCTTAACCGCTCTGAACCTGTTCTTCGTCTCTAAAGTGGTAGTAATCCCCACCGCAGTCATCGTGGGATCAGATGAAATTCTGTAGGTAGAAAAGCTTTGTAAGAGGTAGTGGGGTCTTAGACCCACTCATTAAATGGCTGGCTGAGTTTGGGTTTAGAACAAGACAGAGAAAACTCTGAAAACTCTAGTTTAAGACAGTCTACCCTGTCATAGCTTAATCATTACTCTGCTGCTAAATGATTTACCATTTGGCCGGACACAACTTGTTGACACCTGGCCCTGTCTGGCTCTGCTTCAGGGTGGGAGGGCCCGGGGCCTTCCAGACATGTGCAGGTATTGTCTCCTGTTTCAGTGCCCTTCAGATCTCCCTTCCCTGGACTTCCAGATGACCCTTAGATGGGGCTGGGAGGCACATGTAGATCCCGAGCCCATCCAGAACTTTCTAAGATGGGACCTGGAGTGGGCCAGGATTTCTGGGATAAAAAAGATCCAGGGGGGTAAGCAGTGGATCCTCTTGACTCTGATTTCTTAGCCAAGGCAGAGAAAACCAGCTTGGAGGAGAGCAGCAGATGAGATCTGGGAAAGGGTGGGATGCCTCGAAGAAGGCGGCTTAGAAGAACGGATATGAAAGATGCCCTCTTAAAACATTTTTTAGACTTTAAAATTTTATCCAAAAGAGTGGATAAAACCTACTTTTATAGTTTAAGGGGAAAAAAAATGAGCACCCATATTTCCATTATTGAACCTAAGATACAGAATATTACCAGGACCTTAGAAACTCACCTTCTCCCTGCGTCTCCTCCAATCACATGCCTTTTCCTCCCTCACCCCACAGAGTTACCACTATCCTGAATTTTCTACTAGTCGTTCCTTTGCTTTTCTTTATAGTAAGAATGTGTGTGTGATCTACCGCTGGTAGACATACTGGTTATCGCCCAGATTTTAGCTATTAAAGATATTTCTTTTTTTTTTTTTTGCAGTACGTGGGCTTCTCACTGTTGTGGCCTCTCCCATTGCAGAGCATAGGCTCAGCGAGCCCGCTCCGCGGCATGTGGGATCTTCCCGGACCGGGGGACGAACCCATGTCCCCTGCGTCAGCAGGCGGACTCTCAACCACTGCGCCACCAGGGAAGCCCTATATATTCTTGATATTCAAACTAATCTTTTATTTTCACGTGCTGCAAATATATTCTCCCAGTTTGTTCCTCGCCTTTTTATTTTCTTCGTGACATGTTTTGCGGAACGGATATTCTCAGTTTTACTCGGGGAAACCCTAATGGGTTTTTGCTTCATTATTACTTTAATAAGTAGACTCAAAATACATTAAACTTTTTTGCAAAACCACAAGAAGAAATCGATAAACACCATCAATTCCAATAACACCAAATATCTAGATTGCCTCAGTATCAAGCTCCTTTTACATAAATCATGCTTACTATATCCCTAATGTAGTAAAACTTACATTCTGGTGGCAGTGGGACAACAGGCAATAATCAGATAAATGTGTAATACGCCAAGTGTTACCAGATGCTCTGAGGGAAAGTCAAGTAGGGTGGTCAGTGTAGTTGTTCCTGAGTCTTGCAGATATCCCGACAGATGTTTGTATTTCTAGAAATGCTAAGAAAGGTTTGTTTGTTTTTTTAGCTGAGCAATTATCTTATATTCTTTGTATATGCAGAGAACATAGCCGTTGAATAAATTAACAAGATATAGCCGGTGATTACCTTCCTAGTAGGCAGAAAGAACCCAGTTCTGTTCATTGGTTTCACTAGGTCTCGTTTCTAAGAGGGGAGGGGGAACCTATAAGGAATTTAAAATAAATTATTTTGGATCAAGGGTCAGAACATGTTTTCTATAGAATGTCAGAGAGTGAATATTTTTGGTTTTGTGGACCGTCTGGTCTCCATACTCAAACTCTGCCACTGTTGTACTAAGGCAACCATAGATCGTATGTAAAGGAAGGGAGGTGCCTGTGTTCCAAGAAAACCTGATTCATAAAACAGGTGGTGGAGCAGCCGCATAGCACAGGGAGATCAGCTCGGTGCTTTGTGTCCACCTAGAGGGGTGGGATAGGGAGGGTGGGAGGGAGACGCAAGAGGGAGGAGATATGGGGACATATGTATGCATATGGCTGATTCACTTTGTTGTACAGCAGAAACTAACACCACATTGTAAAGCAATTCTACTCCAATAAAGATGTTAAAAAAATTAAATTAAATTAAAAAAAAAACAAAACAGGTGGTGGGCCAGATTTGGCTCATGGGCTGTAGTTTGCCAATCCCTGCCTTACAAATTCTTCTTTTTATATTGTTTATTGCTTGTGTTTCATTTCAGAAATAACACATGCTCATGGTGGGCGGGGGCGGTGGAATTCAAACAATACAGGAATATTTAAAGTAAAAAGATGAGAGGCCTCCTCTTTCCTACTTTACTAATCCCACGCACCAGAGATGACCCAGGTGACATACTAGAAGGAAGCTTGGGACTTCCAATACGGAGCCATGCCAGTACCTTCAGGGTCTCAGTGTAACCTAGGGGAAGATGTACATAAAGGGCAGATGGGACTTCCCTGGTGGCGCAGTGGTTAAGAACCCGCCTGCCAGTGCAGGGGATACGGGTTCGAGCCCTGGTCCGGGAAGATCCCACACGCCGTGGAGCAACAAAGCCCGTGTGCCACAACTATGGAGCCTGCGCTCTAGAGCCCATGAGACACAACTACTGAGCCTGCGTGCTGCAACTACTGAAGCCCGTGTGCCTAGAGCCCGTGCTCTGCAACAAGAGAAGCCACCACAACGAGGAACCTGCGCACCACAATGAAGAAAGCCCGTACACAGCAATGAAGACCCAACACAGCCAAAAAAATAAAAATAAATAACTATTAAAAAAAAAAAAAGGGCAGATGGATGTAGCTGGGCAGTGCTTTGCCCTCTGCACTGCCTGCTGTCACCTTAAAGATGACCTCTGTTCTTTTCAGCGCAAGACACAGGTGGGTTTTTCTTTAAAAACAAGACCGCTCGGTGCACAATTAGCAGTCGATAGAAAAAAACAAAATATAACAGGCATTTTTTTAATCAGACCTCATCTATCAAGCTGACTGATACTCAGAATTCACTCCCTCCCTCCCTCTCTTCCTTCCTTCCTTCCTTCCACAAATGTTTATGAGCCCAAACACTTGATTCTGGGGATGCAGCAGTGAACAAAGCCCCTATCCTCTTGCAGCTTATATGCTAGGAGGAGAAACAGACAATAACAGGTGAACAGATGAAAAAAATCAAATCATAATGTGTTCTAAAGGAAACAACAAACAAGCCGAGAAAGTGATTAAGGGGGTCGAATCTTTAGGCTTTTGAGAGGATTATGACCTAGCAGTTCAACATACATCTGGGGAGTCCCTCTGCCTGCGCTTGAATCTCAGCTCCACTGGCTACTCCCTGTGTGTCACAGGGACGCAATGTGACCTCTCTGTGTCTCAGTTTCCTCACCTGTAAAATAAGGGTGACTTAGTACTTACCTCATAATACTTAGGTGAGGATTGTATGAGCCTAGAACATACTGAGCTCTCAATAAAAATACTAGCTATTAGCACTTGTAGAAACAGAACATTGTGGTCTCTACTGAAAGGATTTTCCAATGAACCCATTAGTAAAAGCCTCTTGGCAAGACATGGGAAAATGGCAGCATTCACTCCCGGCACCGTATCACGCAGAGCCATGGCTTTTGTGTGTCCTAGTATCCCTTGGGGTTTTTTTGTTTAATCAGAATTTTCCTTGTAAAAATTTTCTTCAGAAACACAAAGTGTTTCCATTTCTCTTCCATACATTTACACGCAATGGCCCTACGTGACTGTCACAGTAGAAACGCAGGGGCGTGCCAAACTTTCCTTCTGAGGACAGTGTGTGTCCTGCCTGCAACATGGTTTATCTTCAACGAACCACAACAATCTGATATCACCCAGCACTTACACTGATACAAAGATGGACAGTTTTCCTTGGTGATATGAAGGAGAATTTCTAAAGGCAGCCAGCCTCTCTCTTTCTTTCTTCTTCTTCCTCTCTCTCTTCCTCTCCCAATTGTCTTGTAAACTTCCTTGCCTCCTATATTTTCAATTTACATCACTTTACTAACATGGCTCATACCTTGACCAGAAATTCATGTGTTAAACCACGATCTGCCACAAACAGAATCACAAACCTGGGAGGATCCTTGGGAAGTACCTGGTCTAGGATTCCCCAGGACGGGATGGGTCACACATTCTGAGGCGGAAGTTGGGAAAGGAAGAGGAGGGGAAGGACAGGACAGAATTACTACAATATGTCCTGGAATTCATATTTTCTAGTCATTAACTTTAGAAGGAGTATTATCTTTCTCCTATGTCTTTACCATTATTTTTCAGATGTATATAGATGTGGCTGTGATTAATAACCATTTTACAAAATCATTTACAGAATTCTTAGACTCATCAGTAACTTACTGTGTTAAATATATATATATATATTTCTTTCTTTTTTTTTTTCTGGCCATGCTGCACAACTTGCGGGATCTTACTTCCCCGACCAGAGATTGAACCCAGGACCCCAGCATTGGAAGCACGGAGCCCTAACCACTGGATCATCAGGGAATTCCCTAAATATTTTTTCTTTCTTTTTTTTTTTAAATTTTATTTATTTATTTATTTTTGGCTGTTGGGTCTTCGTTTCTGTGCGAGGGCTTTCTCTAGTTGCGGCGAGCAGCGGCCACTCTTCATCGTGGTGCGCGGGCCTCTCACTGTCATGGCCTCTCTTGTTGCGGAGCACAGGCTCCAGACGCACAGGCTCAGTAGTTGTGGCTCACGGGCCTAGTTGCTCCGCGGCATGTGGGATCTTCCCAGACGGGGGCTCGAACTCGTGTCCCCTGCATTGGCAGGCAGATTCTCAACCACTGCGCCACCAGGGAAGCCCCTAAATATTTTCTTAACAGCAAATAATTAACTACAACTCCGATGATACTGGACCAGTGGTTCTCAAAGTGTGGTCCCTGGACCAGAGCATCAGCATCACCTGGGAACTCATTAGAAGTGCAGATTCTTGGCTCCCATCCCAGACCTACCTAATCAGACACTCTGCAGGAGAGGGGCCCAACGGTCTGCTCTAACAAGCCCTCTGGGTGATCGGATTTGATTCATGGTAAAGTTTGAAAATCTCTGAGCTGGATTATTTGACATTTAAATAAAAAAGGGATCCTACCGAGAACAGTTCCTATCCTCCCGTTCAAGAAAAGACTCACTGTTCTTTGGCCACTGGAACAAGTAACCAGGAGTCCCGAGGACAGCTTCCTCTGGTCAGTACACATGCTTCTGAGGGCCAATCAGCAACAGCCTTGCTCCGGTGGCCAAGCTGCCTTCGCTAAAGGTCACTTAATGCCTGAATACTCCCGCTGTGAAGAGTCGTCTAATCCCCAGCCCCACACTTCCCAAATACTCCACAGGAGATCCGCAGTCTGCCGTGTTCACTGCCTTGCAAATGATGAATCCAGCTTTTTGCTTCAGATATAGAGCAGAGGCCTCTTCCTTCAGCACCCCATGCAGAAAATTGGATTTAGTCCGAGATGACAGCCGCTGACACCTACGGGGGAAGAGGGCATCGTAAATGCCTAAAGTGGGCCAGGTGTGAGGCAGTACTGAGTAAAGAAGGGGTGACATGGAAAGGCAGTCACATTTTTATGACACGTACACCAAAACCACCCCCTTTTTTTTTTTTTTTTTTTGCGGTACGCGGGCCTCTCACTGTTGTGGCCTCTCCCGTTGCGGAGCACAGGCTCCGGACGCGCAGGCTCAGTGGCCATGGCTCACGGGCGCAGCCGCTCCGCGGCATGTGGGATCTTCCCGGACCGGGGCGCGAACCCGTGTCCCCCGCATCGGCAGGCCACCAGGGAAGCCCCACCCCCTTCTTTTTTTATACAAGAGGTGATCGAGGTAAAGGGAGATGCCCAAGAACAATTGATTTAGTGGCAGTTTATTTATTTTTCAAGAAAATGTGTTATTAATGCAAGCTTAAGAGCAATTATATAATATTTTTTTTAACTTTTTAAAAAAACTTTTATTGGAGTATAGTTGCTTTACAATGTTGTGTTAGTTTCTTCTGTACAGCAATGTGAATCAGCCATACGTACATCTGTATCCCCTCTTTTTTGGATTTCCTTCCCATTTAGGTCATCACAGAGCACTGAGTAGAGTTCCCTGTGCTACATAGTAAGTTCTCATTAGTCTTCTACTTTATACATTAGTGGCAGTTCAAATACAGTTCAAATACATTCCCACACCGCTGTACTTTCTATACTTTTGGAAAGAACATTTCATGGCATTACAAAAAAATGTCAAATGTGTTTATTATGTTGCCACTGAAACCATGAGGCATCCAGGTTCTGGCTAAGGGTATTAGCAATAAAAACAAAACAAAACCCTTCCTATTGGCTGTCTAGGAATTTCATGGAGTATTTAAATACCATTTCGCTCATATGTATTTATTATTTCCCATGCCAGGAGTTTCTCTTTGAGAGTACAGTATAAATCTCAGTGGAGAAATGTTATTTATCCATTAATGCATCTATTGAGCATCTACTGAGTCTCTCATTGTGCTAGGCTGGGGACAGAGAGATGGGTAAGATGCATCTCTGTGCCACACAGCTCACAGCCGGAGGTGGGGAGGAGGAGGAAGAGAGGGGCGCAAACACACACAGTGCCGTAAACACACACAGTGCCGTAAACACACACAGTGCCGTGATTTTACAACAGAATTCTCTACAAGCTTCCATGAGAACTCAGGATGGGGGAGAGCAGAAAAAGTATCCCAATGGCAGCAACATTTGAGTCTAGTTTTAAAATAAATTATTTCTTTTATTTATTTTTGGCTGCACTGGATCTTCGTTGCTGCGCGCGGGCTTTCTCTAGTTGCGGCGAGCGTGCGGGCTTCTCATTGCGGTGGCTTCTCTTGTTGCGGAGCACGGGCTCTAGGTGCGCGGGCTCCACCAGTTGCTGCACGCGGGCTCAGTCGTTGTGGCTCATGGGGTCTAGAGCGCAGGCTCAGTAGTTGTGGAGCACGAGCTTAGCTGCTACACGGCATGTGGCATCTTCCCGGACCAGGGCTCTGACCCGTGTCCCCTGCATTGGCAGGAGGATTCTTAACCACTTCATCACAAGGAAGGTCCCATAAACGACTATATTTCTGATCCACTGGCATTTACACTCCAGCGGTATTGGGACAATAGGTAATAAACAACGAATAAAAGAAAAAAAATAAAAGGAAGATAAATCAGGGTAAGGGGATGGGCTAGAGAGTGATGGTGATGGAGACTATAGGAAAGATGGGAAAGACCTTTCTGAGTGTGTGAGTTTTGAGCAGAGACCTGAATAAAGTCAGGGATGGCGTCATGCAGATAGTTGAAGAGGCATCATTTCAGACAGAAGAAACAGCAAGTATCAACAAAATATATTTAATGCGTTGAGGAAGCAGCAAGACACCGAAGGGGTCTAGAGTCAAGCAAGCAAGATGCCTAGTGACTGTGGTTGCAGTGGCAGCAGGTGGGCCCTTGCCCATCACGTCTCCAGATTTTGCTCCGAGTGAGAAGTAAATTGGAGGGTTTTGAGTAGAGAAGGATCATGTTTTGACATCCGTGTTGGAAGGAAAACCCTAGTCATAATTCCTTTGTAATGCTTCTTTTTTTTTTTTAGATTGTGATAAAATTTACCATCTTAACCACTTTAAAGTGCACAGTTTAGTAGTGTTCAGAGTGTATTCACACCGTTGTGCAACCAATACCCAGAACTTTTTCATCTTGCAAAAAGGAAACTCTACCTCTGTTCAACGACGGCTCCCTGTCCCCCCTGCCCCTAGCAACCACCATTCTACTTTCTACGCTATGAATTTGACTACGTACTTCATTAAAGAGGAGGCGTATAGGGACTTCCCTGGCGGTCCAGTGGTTAGGACTCTGTGCTTGCACTGCAGGGGGCCTGGGTTCGATCCCTGGTCAGGGAACTAAGATCCTGCAAGCCGTGCGGTATGCCCCCCCCCCCCCCGCCCAAAAAGGAGGCATATAGTATTTGTCTTTTTGTGACTGGCTTATTTCTTTTAGCATAATGTCCTCAAGTTTCATCCAAGTCAGGATCTCGTCTCTTTTTTAAGGCTGAATAATATTCTATTGTATGGATATACCACATTTTGTTTATCTCCTCATCAGTTGATGGACGCTTGGGACCTTCTGGCTATTGTGAATAATGCTGCAATCAATATGAGTGTACAAATATCTCTTCAGTACCCTGCTTTCAATTCCTTTGGCTATAGACCCAGAAGTGGGATTGCTGGATCAGATCGTAGTTCTATTTTTAATTTTTTCACAAATGCCATATTGTTTTCCATGGTGCTTACATCATTTTACAGTCTCACCAATAGTGTACAATCTCTCCACAGCCTCGCTGACACTTGTGATTTTCTAATTTTGTTTTGTTGTGTTTATAGTGGCTATCCTAATGGATGTGAAGGAATATTTCATTGAGGTTTTGATTTGTATTTCTCTAATGATTAGTGATGTTGAGCATCTCTGCATGTGCTTGTTGGCCAGTTGTGTATCTTTGGAGAAACGAGCAATGCTTCTGTGACCTGCCAGGACACTGTCTAATATCAAGGCAGTTTAGAGCCCTCACTGCAGCAATTCTTCAGTAACATCTACTAAGCTCACAAATGCTTGGTGTGATTGGCCCATGATATATTCTCTTCCGGAGCAGGCAACTTCCAAAGGAAGAACTAGAAATGCTCACATCAAAGTGTTTAACTAGAAGCAATGAAAACTAAAAGTACAATGAAATATACTATTTTTCTACTACTTTGGCAATGGGTTAAAAAAAAAAAAGAATACCAGGTATTAAAGAGGATTCAGGGAAAGAGGCCCACTCACGTGTGGATTGTTGGAATGGAGACTGGTCTAACTTTTCTAGAGGGTAAGTTGGCTTTAAGTTGATGCAGGAACTTCCCTGGTGGCCCAGTGGTTAAGAATCTGCCTGCCAATGCAGGGGACATAGGTTCAAGCCCTGGTCCGGGAAGATCCCAAATGCTGCAGAGAAACTAAGCCGGCGAGCCACAACTACTGAGCCCACATGCTGTAACTACTGAAGTCCGTGCGCCTAGAGCCCGTGCTCCGCAACATGAGAAGCTGCCGCAATGAGAAGCCTGTGTGCCACAACAAAGAGTAGCCCCTGCTCGCCACAACTAGAGAAAGCCCACGTGCAGCAACGAAGACCGAACGCAGCCAAAAATAAAACAAATAAGCTGATGCAAACTTAAATTTATCCAGAAGAAATAACGAGAGAGAAGTGCAAAGGTGTTCAAAATCATAGCCTTATTTAGAATACTGAAACCAGTATTAGGGGATTGATTATATAAATTATGTCCATATTAGGAAACAGTATACCATTTAAAGATAATGTTGAAGGAGATTTAAGACTTGGGGAAATGTTTATGGTATATTATTAAGTGAAAAAAGGCTTATTATATATGGCATAATTTTTTTGCCATTTAAAAATTTATTCACTTTTTTCCTAGGTAGCACATTTACTTGGTTCAAAAATGAAAAAGCACAAAAACATACACAAGGAAAAGTCTATTTCTTATTCCTGTCTGTTCCATCATCCTACAGCCCCACCAAAACCATCACCAGCAACAGACAGGAAATCATGTTATTGGTTTCTTGTATAGCATTCTAGATGATTTCTTATGCATCTCTAAGTAAATGCAAATATATATCCTTTTTCCTTTCCCCTTTTGGACAAACGGCAGCTTCGTATATACATTGATTTACACTTTGATTTTTCATTTTAATACATAAAACTGATCTTTATTCTTTAAAAAAAAATAGCTGCATAGTATTCTATTATGTGAAGGTAACATACGTTAGTTAGCCCTACCGATAGGCATTTAGGCTTTTCTAATTTTTTGTGGTTACAAATAGGGCTGCAATGAATAACCCTGCACATGTCATTTCACACATGGTGCAACACTATCTATAGGATAAATTCCTATAAGTGGAACCGCTGAGTCAAATATTATGTACATTCTCAAAAGTCTTCGCAGACTGCCCTCAGAGGTTGTACCAAATGGAAATTTCACCAGCGAGGTATGAGGCAAGGCTCTGTTCTCCAACCTCACGCCATCCCCTAACAAAGGTGGTATCAGCAAATGTTTGGATTTTTGCCAATCTGATAGGGGTTTCAGTGTAACATTAGTTTGCATTTCTTTGTTTATGGGCAAAGTTGAGCCTCTTTTCAAATGTTTATGAACGATTTGGGTCTCTTTTTCCATGAACTGCATGTATGAATATATCATTTTAATTAAAAATCCTCATCTGGGGAATTCCCTGGTGGTCCAATAGTTAGGACTGGGCTCTTCCACTGCTCTGGCCCGGGTTCAATCCCTGGTCGGGGAATTAAGATCCTGCGAGCCACGCGGCACAGCCAAAAAAAATGCTGTATCTGTGTATTCATTTATTTATCATGTAAACGCTTCCTACACACCAACTCTCTGTTGGACATTATAGGCGCTACTGTAGGTAAAGGGGTGAACTTGGGAGACTCTAACCCCTGCTCTCCCAAAGTGTGCGAGCTGGTGGAAGAGAAGGATTTCGAGCTCAACATTGAACTACTTATGGAATACTCACATACATGTGCATATCTGTGCATCTGTATATGTAATTTATACATGGAAAAATACTTGGTTATACACTATGAGTTAACAGAGATGATCTTGAGTAGAAGTGATATGTTTCCTTTGTGATTTTCTATATTTTCTGAGCTTTTTGTAATGTACATGCATTATGTTTGCAGTTAGTTGATTTCTCCTTTGTTCATTTTCTGAATTTTCGAAGTTTTTCTTTGTTTTTGCAAAGAACACGTATGATTTTTGCATTTAGGAAAAAGGACAAAGTGATATGAAAACATCATGTACAGGCACACAGGTTTACATGTATTTTAGACAGAAGAAACACAGGAAAGAATGTTCTTTCTGTATGGTAATGAGGACACTGCAGAGAAAGATGTAGAAATCTATTTTCAGAGCTCCTAAGTGGCTGGCCAGTGTTCTAGGACTTCCTGTCCCAAGTTCCATGCAAACCTCCACTCACCAGAAAAACTGAGGACTTGTCTCTCCTCAGCTGGGCAACCTCATCGGCATCCAACAAAACAGGAACTGAGCAGTTATGAGTCTTGGAAATCTGGCCCCAGGGCCCATGGCTGGGAATTTCCCTTTTCGGATGCCAGCTTCAGGCTTGGTGTCCAAGGGCGACCCCTGTTGGTGGAATTGAAGTATGCCCATTATTTGCGAGCTGCTATTAGGATTGGCATCCCCGAGGTTTTATTTTTTTGCGGGGTCTGCTGGAAGCCTTAAAGCCAACGGCCACTCGCTCCTTACCCCGGCTGCTTCCCAACTTTCCATTACCCCTCCTTGCCCCAGGTTTGCCTGCTGTTTGCCTGGGAAAACCACGTCTGGGGCTTGAAGGACGAAGCCACAGTTGTGGCCAGCTTTTAAACATCACGCAGGCAGGCTGCTATAGGGGCAGGGGGCTGGCTTTGCCGGCCAGAGGGTAGAGTGCGGTGACCCTTGCTCTAAGTGACAGACTTGGATCCTGCCAGCCGACTGAAAACACCAGACTTGGGCAGCTTACGGGAGCAGCGAGCAGGTAGGCCATTCTACTACAAGAATGTGGTTGAGGGGGGCAGCAGCTCACCTGAGGAAGACAGGCTATTTCCTCTCTATCTAGAGATTCTGCCCAAAACCAGAAAACCCCATGCGGCCTTTCTTGACCAGCTCCGGTGTCTGCATGTATAAGAGTAAGACCTCGGCATGAGGAAAGTATGGGTAGTAATTATGCCAGGCTCACGTTGCCAACATTCATCCAAAAAAAGAACTACCCACATACCCCGTCCATCACCGAGTGCTGAGTGGAAGTGCTGAATGGAGCTCTGCCTGAAGAATCTGTTTTTAGACAAGCAGAGCCTGTTTGTAATTCATCAGCATCGCTCATTTTCCCCGGGGCACTGGTCTGTGATAAAGAAAGCTGGACACCAAGGAACGTGCTGGGCATTTCTGTGCTTTGAGAAAACATGACTAAGCACTTCTCAGAGCCCGTCAGCAGACAAGAATCCTTCTTTACTATTTCATCTCTCAGACGCCTGTGGTGCAGGCTTCTCTCCAGAGACCTCATTCCCTGCAGGCCCCAAATCTACTCTCTCCTGATGGGAGAGAGGAGAATCCCACCTATTCCTCTCATTGCTCTAAGCAAGGCTAATTCAAGGCTGACCCTTCTCCACCTGTACCGAAAGCTCAGCATCCTCCACATGCTTGTGGGTCCTGGAATCTGGGGGGTTCTCTTAAGAAAGAAATCAGGAATTAGGGTACAGCGTGGGGCACTTGGGTGGGTTCCTTCTAAATTTGCTGGAAAGGAAAGGCTGGGGAGGGAAACCTACCATAGGACCCAGCTCATTACCTCCCAAGAAGTCAAGAAAGAGAATCCCGGTAACAGACCTAGTGACAGTCAAGGTCAGCTTCCTGAGAAAGGCCCGGAGAGAGAATGCATTGCTTCCCTAGCTTAGCCAGGTAAGCAAGGCTTCTGTCCCAATGCAGAAAACATGGACACAGACTCCAGCAGCTTCTGTCTGACTATGGCCCCAACGCCCAGACATGGATTCACGAAGCGGCGTGAGCTGCCTAGAATGACGACTGTCCCTGCCGGGTTGGTTCTCACATGGCACTGGCTGGAAGGGAGAAAGGAATATATCTCCTAGGAGGGCTCCATCTAAACAGGTGAGGGACTGAGTTGTAAGCTCGAAAAAAATGGGAGGGAATACAACAAACAGAGAAGGAGAGTAGAGGACTCCAAGTCACAGAGTGAGTCAGTGGCGGAGTTGAGAGGAGACTCCACGTGCCCCAGGGACCTGCTATGGGCTCGTTCCACTAGTACTGCTTCCCCGGGCAGGGGAATATGTAGAACAGTCATGCCTTCTTGCTCTGACCCTTGAGGACCTCAGTCTGTCCAGTTAGAGAGGTACAGAGCCCTCTCCCACGTACGGGAAGGATTCTAACTTACTGAAGACCTGCCGTGTGCTAGGTACCTGTACTATTGTGACCTCACTTAAATCCTACCAGTCAGTAAGGAAGCATCAGAGAACGCATTTTCCTGATGAGGAAACTGATGTCCAGGGAGGTTAAGACCCACGTGGGCAGTCACATACCTGGCGTGTCTGACTCTGGTTTCAACCCAAGGCCCCACGCCTTTTCCTCTCGGAGGGAATGTAGGTCCTAGACCAGGATCTCTTTCTACAGCCACTGTCTCCTTACCAAATGCAAGCTCGTGTACCCCACGCACAGTGAGCCCAAACCAACCGAAATGTGGGAATTTGGAGCAGAGAAATGTTTATTGCAGGGCTATGTAAGGAGACAGGTGGCTTGTGCCCCCCCAAACCCAGAACTCCCCAAAGGGTTTCAGCAAAGCATTTTTAAAGGCAAGGTGAGGGAGGGGCGTGGTTGGTTATTGCAAACTTCGTGGTGTAGGAATCCTTTGCTCCTGCAGCTGTCCACCTAGGTCAGGTCACGATGATCCTGTAAATCTCCAACAAGACGACTGTTATTCTCTGTTCTGCAACTTTGTATCTCTTTATGCATGAAAAAGTGTCATACTCTTAAAGGTCAGAGGTTTATCACGGGCTATCCTGTATATTTCAGGCTACAGGCAACAATGTTAACTCGAAGCAAAAGCAATAGAATACACAGGTTAAAGTAAAAGAAACAGATCTAATATTGGGTCAGATTTGTTCTTCCCTATTACACCCCAAGTTAAAAAAAGATTCTCAGGCTTAATAACCCTGAACCTTATCTCCCCCGCGATTCTGCTCCAGACGCGGGACTTCCTCCTCCATAGCCTCTCCTACCCCTGGACGCGAGTGGGGTTTTAACCCTGCGCACCCGCCACTCTAAGCCCTCTGAGTCCGGAGAACAGGCTCTGGGAGGCCCACTGCGGCTGCTCCATCCGAGTCCTGGGCTCCAGCGCCCTCACCCGGCTGCTGCCGCTGGACTTCGCGCGCCCGGGTTCCGCAGGCTCGGGTCTGCGTCTCCCAGAGCGGCCGCCAGAGCCCGCCCGGGTCCGGCCGGGGCGCGGGGCCCCCGCCCCACTTGGGCAGGGAGGGAGCTTCAGCGGGGGGCGGGTCGGTGGCGCGCGGGCGTCAGGGGCCCCGGGGAGGAGTCAGCCCGGCGCGGCCAGCTGAAGCGGCAGCTCGCTATAAAAGCCGCCGCTCTGGCCGGCGGCTGGGGAGCGCGGGCGAGCGCAGCGCGTTGCAACTCGGCTGAGCCTGGCGAGCGCAAGCGGCGCGGCGGGCGTCGGCGGCGGGGCGCTCGGGGCCGGAGGAGCTGAGCGTGGTCAGGGGCTGAGCCCCGCTTTCCCAGACGAACTACCACTCCGCTTGCCTACGTCCCGGGAGATCGCAGGGCCCGTCAGTGTGCCCCCGACCGCTCCGGCCGCTGCGCTTCTGGCCCGCGAGGCGTGCCGCTGTCTTGGCTACCGACCGGGAGGTAAGAGGGCCGGGCTCGGCGCGCCAGGGCTGCGCGTACTGCCCAGCCTCAGAGGGGAGGGCAGACTGGGGGTTCAGCGCCTCCACCAGTGATAGGGAAAACGTTACCCGTCATTGGCTTCTGTTTGTCCACTCAGTGCTGTGCGGTCCGCCTCTGTCTGTCTGTCCACGTGTCTGTTGAGGGGCACACGTCCTTGTCTCTGTCCGCTGTGGGATTTCTCTGAGGTCGTGTGAGCCTTTGGAAGCAGCAGGTGCCAGGGGCTCCAGTGTCCCCGGAGCGCATCCAGCCGGGGGCAGATACCCGTTTTCCTTAGAGTTCCCCCGTTCTGAATGTCTCGGGGGGGCTTGCGCCCCAAACAGTGTCTTGCCGAGGAGGGACTGCTCCGAGGGTCAGGTCGCGGAGTCCAGCCCATAAGGAGCCGTCTCACACTGTGCATGAGTGGGCATGCATCTGGCAACAGGTCTGCGCCCTGCTGCTCGGCCTTCAGCACGGTCTTCCTTCTGGTGTTTCCCTCCGCCTCCCGCTGCCTACACGCTCGCGCACTCCCCGACGGCGCTAGGCACCCAGCATCGCTCTGGCACGCGACGGGTGGAGGCAATTGAATATTAGATGACACGAGGGCCCCTACTGCTGTTTAGGCTGAGAGCCCCAACCTGCCATCGCTGCAAGAGGGTTCGGCGGTCCCTGGCAAGGGTCGTCAGCTCCAAGAAAGGTCATATTAGGTTGGGAAGAAAGTCAGGGACCTGGTGGAGCGCAGGCCAGGGCCGTGGCCAGGTCTCCAGCTCGCCGCTCTGGGAACCAGGGCCAGAGACATTCTGGAATGGACCCGGCCGGACGCATGTGCTCTTGAGAAAGGAGCTCAGTGCGCCGAGGTCCTCCGCCGCAGACTCGCTGACCGCGTTCTCAGAGACGGCCGCCGTTCCCCAAGGGTCCAACACTACTGCCGTCCCCGGCGCGCCGCCAGGAGCCGGATCTGAGGTCCTGAGTCCTGCTTCATGCAGCCAACGCTGCCCACAGGTGAGAACTCCCTTTTTAAACTAACCTTTTGATGTGTGAGCCAGTGCCTGGCTGCAGCCTGGGAGCGAGTCTCTCTCTCCATTCCGGCGGTCTGGAGTGTTATCCCGGGCGCGCCCGGGGGCGGGAGCCGGCGGCTCTGCGTGCCCAGGCGCGGAGCCACCATGGACAGCTCCCAGCCGCTTCCTCCACTCCCGGCCTGTGGCCCTGGGTCTCCCGGGGAAGTCGCGCGGCTTTCCTCCCAGACTCAGAGTAAGGGCACAGGGCAGGAGGAGAGGGACCAGTAGTCTGCGGGAACCCTCGGTGTCCGGTCCCAAGGCGACGTGAGCCACTCAAAAGGAAGATAAAGGGAGCCTGCGTGGTTTGTGATCGGCTGCTAGGTCAGCCTGCAGCTGAGCTCTGTACAGGACCTCCGGGATGGTGAGGCTGGTGGGCTTCTCTGGCTTTTCAGCAGCCCCACGGGGCCCTCCGAGGTGTTATGACTGTGCGACGCCTGAGCGTTCGACTGAGGCAGTGACATAATGCCAGACCTAATTAGGGACCTCCCTCAAACTGCTTTCTGCACATGATATAGGGTCATGTTCCGTTTCATTAAATTTTTTAGTAAATATGGTACTGGGAGGCGATATTAGTTTCACAGTTACAGTGACAGAATGGAGAAGAATCAGACAGAACACCTGCATAGAGAATGAGTTTGGATGCATGTGCAAAAAGCAGCTATGCTGTTTTCCGATCCTAATCATTTCCTCCCAGGTCCGTAACACTTTTAAAGAAGCTTCCATTGGTTCCTCTTTAGCCCAGTAGAGGGTTTTTCGAGTTGGTTGCTTGGAAACAGGGTGGAGAGAACCTGTAGGGGTTAATCTGAGTAAATTAAACGTCTCCCTCCTCTGATAAGAAATGACGTTGGTTGAGGCTCTTCATTTTGTCATTTTCACCTACACAGAAGATGTATCTTCCTTCATTTTAAAACTGCAAGAAATTCAGAAGATCTGCTTCTGTTTGTGACTGGCGAAGGCCCACGGAGAGTAAAAACAATTAAGCATCTTTATTTATTTTTGGAGCAGCATGTGTGACTTCTTGAAAGTCACTTAAGTTCTGTGTCTGTTTCCCTATCTGTAAACTGGGGACAACACAATCTACCTTGCAGAGTTGCTGATGAGAATTAAGTAGCACCGTGTAAAGCACGTATACTGGTGCTGAGCACAGAGAAATCTCTTAAAATGGTAGCGATTATAGGGATATTTTAAAGACGGTTGTGCACTGCTTTTGACTTACGTTCACCAGCCCTCTGTTCTCTTTCCTAACCTAGTCATTGTTTGATGGGGACTCCAGCTCCACTTCATAGTCATGTTTGAGAACTTGTTGATGGACTTGATGAAAGTGCTGAAGTTGATCACAATGCAAACAAACAAAACTTGTTCGCCAAAGAGAAATGGAAGAATTTTTGCATGAAACAAATCAGTTGCCTGTTTTTCCCACCTGTATCACCTGGAGAAAAGATAAAGTAAGTAATTTTCAAAATCTTATCACAGCCCTCTGGTTGAAAAGATCGATTCTTCCTGATTCTTCTCTCAAAAGAATGCAGGATCTTCCGAGGGGCCTTTTTGTCCTCTTGAAGGTGAAGTTCCCTCGGGTACTGATGGAGATTGGCGTCCACAGCCCCATTTCTGGATTCCTGCAGGGTGAAGTGAGGGGTTGCTGCACTACGGCAGCACCTGGGCTAGGAAACCCCTGAGTGGTCGTTACCAGGCAGGAAGCGCATTCCCCTGTGCTTGAGCCTTGCTTGGCTGTGAGACCCTGACCAAGGCACGCACTCTCTCTGCCTGCTGCATTGCCACTTATTTGTTCTCAGGTAGATCTGAAAATTTCCTCCAGCTCCACCTTCGGGGGTCTGTCTGGTAGAAATCCCTAATGTGTGACACACCACAGAAGTTTGGATAATGGAGTTGTAGTGGGTCCAATCTTACAGTTAGACTTTTTTTCTTCCCCACAAAATGTATGTGTGTATGTGTACGTGTCTGTGTGTGTTTGTTTCTGCCAGTTTCACGTTCTGGGGCTCTTAGATTTTCTATATTTTTTTTCTTTAGTAGATCAGAAGTAATCTTAGCTCCCTCCATCTGAAAGGAGTGGAACTGAAGGATGCAGTCCACAGATGCTGGGAATTTTTCTGTGACTTCTGTCTACCCGGTAATGTGAACGGAACAGGAGGACATGGGCCCTGGCTGACCTTTAAGTCCCGGTTCTCTTCTCTGGACTCCCATGCAGTTCCGGTTTCCAGCACACAAGACTTTCTGGTAGGAAAACTATTGAACTACAGAACACTTTTGGAGTATAGGGGCCAGAGAGGGGAGGGACTGGTGTGAAAGGCAGAAAGGGGCTCTTCACAGATCGTGTGGCATTCTGCCTGTTGCAGCAGTGTCTGTGTGTCTGGGACGGACGGATCAAATGGCAAGAGTGGCATTCAGTGGGGAAGGCCGGCGGGATGACAGGGGTGAATTCAGTTACTCTCAGCCTCCTTTGAAGCCCGCCGCTTAAGTGACCCCCTTTTAGTACCTTCTGTGGTATTGACAGAGGAGCACAATTTGATAGGATAAAAACATTTTGCACTTGTAGTTATAAATCAAAAGAGAAATACAAGCATGTGTGTTGGGTTCCTAAAAGGAACGAAGTTGTGCTTATGGGTTGCATTCACAAGAGCCTATATCCGTGATCAATCTAGGCTACGTCTCTCATTCCACACGACGGCAGATGCCCAGATGGATCATCTCATCCAAGTAATGCATCAGTTGTCTCCTTTTGCTTGGCTTTTATCATTACGTGGAGGCGATTCAGTTTCCTCTGAACAGGGAACAGGGGAGGATCGCATCCTTACTCTCCTATCTGGTTAGGTTAGTAGGAGTTTAGGATGGTAATGGGTCGGAAGGAGACTTCTCAGTACCGAGTTCCCTTTTATTGTTTCGCCAGCTGATAGCTGGGCCCTGAGCCTCCTTTCCCAAAGGCCTGGCATGTGGATATTTCGTTAAATTGGCTAGGGCTCCGGTGCCTCTCATAGTGACTCTCATTATCTGCACTTCCAGGGGCCATCCTAGTCTCTCTGGTAGGTTCCCTATCCTTCTTTTCCCTCTGTCTGCTTTGATGCGAGGCTTCCTTCAAACCTGGCTCTTCAGAAGAGAGGCTGCACGCAGAGAAATGTCATCAAATATGCATTTGCTTTCTGCTCAGTTCCCTCGGTGCCGGAAAGCACACTCCCCTACCCGGAGGGAGAGGACCTGCTGCTCTCCCCTGCTCCTGTTATTTTCCAGGGTCCCTCTCTAGGCTCAGCTCGGTTCCAGACATCCGAATCCATCCTTCCCTTCCCACCCCCTGCAGGTGTGGGAGCCTTCGGTAGGGGAGGGTGCGTGGGGCGCACAGGCAGCCGGCCTCCCCCACTGGCGCTTACTCAGAACAGGTTTCCTCCCTCTAGCTCCGGACAGCCTGGCTCCTTGCATGGGGATATTGCTGAGGCATTATCTTTGAATCTTCTGCGAGGACAGCCACATGATAGATCGAACTCAGGTTTAAAGTGCTTTGACCAGACAACTGCTTTTGAAAACCCTGTGTGTTTCTTTCCCTCAGCTGTCCATAAAAGAGCTTAGCCACGAGGCATTTTGTGTTACAGGGAAGGCACGTCTAGAAACTGGTCCTTCCGGCATGTGAAGTATCTGTGCCAGACTTCTGCCTCTCCTGTTTCTAGACATCACTGGAGGAGGGGGCAGGAGGACTGCAGACTTCCCCAGGAAGCTGGGGACCTTTTCTGGGGTCAGGAGTTCATGCTTGTTGGCCTGAGACTTTCTGGCTATAAGGCATGGACCCAGCCCATGGGACTGAGGAAAGTACAGTGGGCAGGACTTTTCAGACTTTCATAGGCAAACAGATCACAGGGGCGCTTGTTAAAATGCAAGTTCTGATCAGGTCGATCTGGGGTGGAGCCTGAGCATCTGCATTTCTCACAAGCTCCCAGGTGATGCTGCTGGTCTGTGGAGCTCCCTTTGGGTCGCCAGGGCTTACATCACTGCTGACCTTCTGTGATGCCAACTCAACTCTTTTTGGTATAATTTAAGTCCATTTCTGATGTCCGAGTAGATGGGGCCCAGCTGGCCTGTGTCCTCCTAATGACCTTCTAACGACCCTTCAAATTCTTGGAGATAATTATTGTCACTCCTAAGCTGTCTTATCAGTAGACTAAATATCTTGAACCCCTTTGAGTTTCCCCTTTTCCTGGTCATAATAAATTTTCCAAAGCTCTCTGGACCGAGTTACTTTTAAGTGCAAGACCATTGTGCAAATGGTAATTTATCTTTGCCTGGCAGAGGCATTTGAATGTAATTTTGGTGGTATTAAGAGATCACTTGGGGAATTTCATCTCACTCTGGTTCCAGACACTGAGAATGCCTGTTTACATTTAAACAACTTCACTTGACTCTAAAGATCACAACTTTTTATTTTTGGAACCTGAAAGTGAAATTCAAGGCTCAATTGTCTTCCTCAGCTGCCCTCCCTGTAGCCTTCCTGTGGGGATGAGCTGGTAATCAGCGATGCCCCCTGCAGCCCAAGATGCAAGGGTGCAGTCGCACTGAGTCACCCACTGCCGCATCTGGAAGCAGGGAAGCAATTGAGTACAAGGTTTGGAGCTTCCTCTACGGGGCACGCCCTGTGTTAGCCACTGGGGAGACAGAGCTGAATAAATGGTCTCTGTCCTCCAGAGCTAACAGTCCCACGGGGGGAGCAGACATCAGTGTCAGCAGTTGCCAGGCAGTGTGACCGAGGCGAGGACAGATGGGTCAGGAGGTGTGGTGGGCAGGGGGCCTGCCGGGGGAAGGCAAAGCCAGGGGACGTCCCAGGAAGCTTCCCTGAGAAGGGGCATGAGAAGAGGTGCGTCTAGAAGGATTAGCAGTTTACAGGGATTTTTCGGGTGAAACCAATGTGGGGAGTGGCGTTCAGAAGGCATTTTACACAGAGAGGGGGCCATGGGGAAAGATCCAGAAGCATAGACAGGCTTAAACCTTTCACTTCCTGCAACCCCTCAGTTGCACAAAGCCCTGTACCTGAACTGCCCAGACCTTGGGCCACACCTGACCAAAGAGAGAGAGAGTCCTTCCGGGCAGCTGTAGGTCTCTTTTGTTTCTTGGGCCAGTGGTTTTAAATTAATTTAACCATATTTTTTCCATAAAATCTTACTAAATCCTAATGTACAAACCAGAGAAAATGTGACTGCGGCTGGGAGTAGGGGTTTGGTTTTCGTCTTGAGGTCCTCAAGGGAGTCCACGGAGCTCTATGGGTTCCAAGGAACACAGTTTGGAAACCTCTGTCCTGGAGCCTCTCCTTTTGCTCTTGGCAGTAACATTAAGAGTGTTATCTTGGTCTTATCGTGGTCTGTCTTGCCAAGTCTTCTTCACATTCTAGACGTCTTGCTGGTTGTTTCGTCAACAATTTTCAATGAAAAGAAACCAGAATTATCCAGTGTGACACTCTAACGAACATGGGGTATATGGGGTATGGGTGGGGAAGGAAACGTGGCAGGTGCTCTTTCAAAAAAAACTCCAGCCGTAGAGGACCACCGGAGGAGGACAATGGAGCTGTGAGCTTCTTGCAGAGATGGGCTTTTTATTTTCAACTTTGTTACTCAATCTTTCCTAATCTTACGAGGCTTTTCAGAGTCTCTAAGAGCTGGCAAGGAAAAAAAAGCATATTTCTAGGGTATAAGACTCAACAAATTCTACCCAGGATCTTGCATCCCTTTTCATTGATGTAGCCAAGAGTGAGTTTTGAAAAGGGACTGTAAGCCAGAAATATAAGAATGGAAAAGTTCCACTGGCCCGGGGTGAGGCGGAAGGTTTCAGTTCGAGCTGGAGCTCCCGTGGGCATCTTCCAAAGCTCTCTTAAAGGAGGAAATTGATACTCTAAATGGGACAACGCCCAAAGAGAGCCCCACCCCTCACTGAAGGGTGCCGCCAGCCTTCAGAAAGGGATCTGAAGAGCTCCCTCTGTTCATAGAGACAGCTCCAAAAACATCATCATATCACTGATGTAAGGTGATGAAAGTAAGGTATGTTCAGTCTGGAGCGCTCCACTGGGTATGTGAGGAACCCTGATGGAGGGAAGGGGCAAACGAGGGTTCCCTCCAGGACGGGCATCTGTAGTTGTCTGGGGCTTGTTCTGCTGCCAGACCAGCAACACATGGAACTGGGCAGCGTCCGGGAAGGCCGGAGAGCTGGCAGTCAGCAGCCTCCGTATCCAGGTGGCCTCGTGTCCAGAGGTCTTGGTATCGGCCCCCATTGCCTTGGAAACTGGAACACCCGGAACTATGGCCTTGACTCCCAAACCGCGGGGATTCAGCTTCTCCTTGCTTCCTAGGGCGGGACT
Organism: Grampus griseus; assembly: GCF_964374135.1. Lineage (NCBI taxonomy): Eukaryota > Metazoa > Chordata > Mammalia > Artiodactyla > Delphinidae > Grampus > Grampus griseus. Next base: position 143,522,812 of record NC_139018.1, on the reverse strand, counting down.
TAGGCTGGGACGGGTGACCAAAGACACTGGTTCCCAGGTCCCACAGGACTGTCTGATGGGTGGCCAGTGATGAGCCTGAGCTGTCCACTTGGGTGCAGAGGCTGCTGCCCGGCTCTCACCACGCTGCATGCCCTCCTTCCCTCCACTCCCCTGAGGGGGCAGTGGTACCTGCATGTGGGCAGTGAGTACACTGATGCCCAAGGGTACAGAGCTGGTACAGGATGACATCTTGGGGGTCTGTCCAGCTCTTAGTCCAATGCATCACTCAGCCGGGTGCCTTCTTTCCACGGCTCTTGTCCGTGCTGAGTGGTGTGGACCGTTATTCCCAGCTTGGTCTCCTCGAGTGCCCCAGATTGCTGGGTCTCCAGAGCCTCCCAGGGGACGGCGGGCATGCCAAACTGTTCTCCTTCCTGTAAAGAACAACGACAATGAACCTCAAAAGGATTGAGCCGGGGAGCAGATTTAGGCAAACTGTTAAATTTTTTCGTTTTAAAAACAAACTGGTGGTTTATGACGAGCCTGTTTCAAAGCTGACTGTGTTACAGCCCCTGAGTAATTCGCTCGTATGCTAATTTTCCGAAGGTTTGGGTTCAGGAAAACCTCAAACATAGTGGCTAAGTACTTTTCCTTTCCTTTAAAAATTGTGTTTATTTTGGGAGGAATTTAATCCATATGTTTCAGATCTATTTCCATGTTACTCAGCAAAAGGTTGTTATTTGCCCAACATTGCTAAGCCATGAGTGTGCTTGGGTCCTTTCTCTCTCCTTCCCACAGCCGTTCCCAGGCTCTACCCAATGGGTGCTCACAGCTGAGCCCCGGGGCTTGTGGCTGGTCGATTCTATAGCATTTTATGAGACACAAGCAAATGTAGGTACTAGAGGTAAAAAGAAAAATCAGTAATACTGGTTCTGTCTTTATTTAACATTTCGATATTTGATCCGCGATAGATTTTTTGCATTAATTTCAGTTTGTTAACTATTGCATTACAATATTAGCTATAGTGATGACTGAGTTCTCACTCTTCTCCCGACCGACCCCCTCTAGGGCTCCTTCCTGTTGGGAGGTCAAAGTCCTTACCGTCAGTGCTGCTTCTGTTCTGATATTTTCTGATGCAGATATCGGTGCCAGAGACACACAAACAAACTTTGGGGATGCTAAAGGCGCCTCCAGCTCTTAACCTACCTGTTGATCTGAACTGGGGGTGTAGAAGTCTTAGGGAAAGTGGAGAAGAGACGTACGTGGGTCCTCTTCAGACGTCCATGTGATCTGAAGGCGATATTTTCCCTTCTCCGTTCCTTAACTTCCTTTTTGGAGAGGGAAGGAATTGTGGTGTTCCCTTGTAGAATGTTTTGCCAGTTATGCTGGCCGGATGTGTCACCATGTCTGTGACTTCTTAAGAAGGAATTGAGTTTACCAGATTTCTTAATTCAGTACCTGGTAACAAAAGAGAAAGCAGTTGTGGGATTTGGGTTTCGGAACTCTCACATGCAAGGATTTCTTCTCACGTAAGTGATTTTGTAAAAATAAGAAGGCACAGCAATCTCGGTGGTGTCGATTTGGTTCACAGCTTTGAAGAAGCTGGGAGCTTCCTTTGGCCACCTAACTGTGGGCTCTGCATACACTTGGGCTTTCCAGGTGGCTGAGCTGAAATCTGTTTTCAGTTTTAAAATCGCTGGGCAATGTTGTTACAAATGGTAACATATAAACATATCCCAGGATTTCCTGAGAATGACCAGGTAGTGAAGTTCATTTTTCCTTTAAACATTCCCCACATACAGTTACTTTAAACAAGCAGCTATTTTTAACGTGGAAAAAAGATGATGCTTCTATTGAATCTTGCCTAATAAGTATGAACTTGAGCTTCTGCTCTGCTGAGGTTGCTTGAGGACATCACCTCTCCAAGGTCAAGGGGAACAGAGAGGGGTAGAGTCGCACTTTGAATGGGGAATGTCCGCTTCACACAGGGCCCTTTGGTGGACTTTCTGGGAAACGTGGGGCAAGGCGAGGGTTTCCCCTCAGTGTGGAGCACGGGGCTGGCTCCCATCTCAGCCGCTCCCAGGTTAAGACAGTCATCTCTTCATTCAGGGCTCAGAGGCAGAGACTCTTTTATGTTCTGTTCTATTCCCAAGGACTAGCATATAGCAGGTACTCAAATGTGCATTAAATGTACAAATGCATGAGTCCTGCCTCTGAGTCCCAACCCGCGTCCCCCCCCCACCCCCAAGCATGTGCTTTTCTCGGCGGAATAGAGTTGATGCTGAGTCTTGTGTATTCTGCTCTGGGAACTGAATGAACCCTGAGCCTGCCAATCACCTTCTCGGAGCTCTGTACTCTGGTGGCCCTGTGGTTATTCCCGTCATGTTTATTCGTATCCAGTGCTTCTTGAGCGCTTATAAGTTCAGGCACCGGGCAGAGAACTTTACATACATCACCTCAGTTAATCCTCCTGACAGCTTTGAGGCAAGGCAAGGCCTCAGGTGGAGGAGTCTCTGTGAGATCCACCTGAGGTCACTTGCCTGGATGTCATGGAGTTGACGCAGGTCTGTGTGAGTCCAGAAACCCATGCTCTGAATAATGACTCATGTTCCCTGATTCTTAAACTTGGAGAAAGCACGTTGAGGGGAATATCGTAATTCATGATAAAGCAGTTTGAGAATAATGGCAACCCAGACACACTTGTTGATTCGCCAGTTCTTCCTGGGATTCAGAAATGACTCCGTGGCATCTCCCTGCCATGGAGAAGCTCCCAGTTGAGGAGATGGACAGACAGGCGTTCAGGTACCTACAGTCTGTGCTGTAAGGCAGGGGTGGACAATGTGGAAGCACTACAGATGGATGAGAAATAACTGCTGGGGAAAGAGACAAGGCATCATGGGGAACTGTTTTTTGATTGGGCCTTTTTTTTTTAATTAAAAAAATGTTTTTCTTTTATTTTGGGCCACACTGTGCAGCATGCAGGATCCTAGCTCCCCGACCAGGGATCGAACCCGCTCCCCCTGCAGTGGAAGTGCAGTCTTTTTTTTTTTTTTTTTTAACGTCTTTATTGGGGTATAATTGCTTTACAATGGTGTGTTAGTTTCTGCTTTATAACAAAGTGAATCAGTCATACATAAACATATGTTCCCATATGTCTTCCCTCTTGCGTCTCCCTCCCTCCCACCCTCCCTATCCCACCCCTCCAGGCTGTCACACAGCACCGAGCCAATATCCCTGTGCCATGCGGCTGCTTCCCACTAGCTATCTACCTTACGTTTGGTAGTGTATATATGTCCATGACTCTCTCTCGCCCTGTCACAGCTCACCCTTCCCCCTCCCCATAACCTCAAGTCCGTTCTCTAGGAGGTCTGCGTCTTTATTCCTGCCTTACCCCTAGGTTCTTCATGACATTTTTTTTTCTTAAATTCCATATATATGTGTTAGCATACGGTATTTGTCTTTTTCTTTCTGACTTACTTCACTCTGTATGACAGACTCTAGGTCTATCCACCTCATTACAAATAGCTCAATTTCGTTTCTTTTTATGGCTGAGTAATATTCCATTGTATATATGTGCCACATCTTCTTTATCCATTCATCCGATGATGGGCACTTAGGTTGTTTCCATCTCCGGGCTATTGTAAATAGAGCTGCAATGAACATTTTGGTACATGACTCTTTTTGAATTTTGGTTTTCTCAGGGTACATGCCCAGTAGTGGGATTGCTGGGTCATATGGTAGTTCTATTTGTAGTTTTTTAAGGAACCTCCATACTGTTCTCCATAGTGGCTGAACCAATTCACATTCCCACCAGCAGTGCAAGAGGGTTCCCTTTTCTCCACACCCTCTCCAGCATTTATTGCTTCTACATTTTTTGATGATGGCCATTCTGACTAGTGTGAGATGATATCTCATTGTAGTTTTGATTTGCATTTCTCTAATGATTAATGATGTTGAGCATTCTTTCATGTGTTTGTTGGCAGTCTGTATATCTTCTTTGGAGAAATGTCTATTTAGGTCTTCTGCCCATTTTTGGATTGGGTTGTTTGTTTTTTTGTTATTGAGCTGCATGAGCTGCTTGTAAATTTTGGAGATTAATCCTTTGTCGGTTGCTTCATTTGCAAATATTTTCTCCCATTCTGAGGGTTGTCTTTTGGTCTTGTTTATGGTTTCCTTTGCTGTGCAAAAGCTTTGAAGTTTCATTAGGTCCCATTTGTTTATTTTTGTTTTTATTTCCATTACTCTAGGAGGTGGGTCAGAAAGGATCTTGCTGTGATTTACGTCATAGAGTGTTCTGCCTATGTTTTCCTCTAAGAGTTTGATAGTTTCTGGCCTTACATTTAGGTGGAAGTGCAGTCTTAACCACTGGACAGCCAGGGAAGTTCTGAGGGGGCCTTGAAGGAGTGTCCAGTTTGCTGGTCAGAGAAAGGAGGGTTAGGAAGTCAGGAAGAGCCGTAACTAAATTTAGAGAATCTAGAAAGCAGATATGTGAGGGAAGGTCTAGGAGTTCCCTGTCAATGAGACTGTAAAAGTGGGGGCAGGTGGTGATGGTCCTTCAAGGCTGAGTCAGGGCGTTCGGCCTTTCATGTAAGTGGCTTTGACGAGGGGAAGGGGTGTCGTCAGTAGTTGGACATTAGACCGTTGTTCGTGGTGGCAGGTGGCTTGGGTTGGGCTTGTGTTCCTCAGTCCTAAGGGTGGTCTTGGCAGGAAGTCCATTCCAGAATGCCAGTTCTCACTTGAGAATGTAGCTCCTAGGGCCCAGCAAAGGCAATAAGGAAACTGCACTGCCTACAGTGAATTATTGGTGCCCAGACAAGAGGGAGAACATTAAGTTGGAAATATTTCAGGGATCTCGTGGCCCGAGACCGTGCCAACGTGAGGGCTGGTCCTTCTGCAGGTAGAGCTCCAAGCCTTTGAGAAAAATGCTCTGAGACTCAGGAGTCTTCGGGATTATTCCTCCAGGCTGATGCCTCCCTGCTTTCTGTATCCAGTCTCACTGTGGGGTCAGAGTGTTCTAGTCTTCATCCCGTGGCCTTTGTGCTGACTTTTTTGTAAGCACCTTCGTAATTCTTCACAAATTCTTGGGCAAATTCCTAACTGCTTTGTTTGACTGACCTGCAGCAGAAGTGGTGGAAGGAATGTGGGCGAAAGGGACAGAATTTTCACGGGAGGCCCACCTTGAGGAAGGAGAGAGCAGTCACTGTGAAAGATGTTAGTCCAGTTCAAATAGTCCAGCTTAAACTGGATGAAACAGATACTCTGAACGCTGTCTGGCCTGCAGAGGTGCCAGGGTGACCTTCCAACCTTCATCTCTTTCCTGCCCTGTAGCTGCAATTAAACATTCAGGTGATTTCAGTGAACCAAACCCATGCACAGATATTCTCTTAGCGTTGCTCCTGTACCCAGGACTGTATTTCGTCCTACAGCAAATCTAAGAGGGCCCATCGAATGACCAGAGGAGAGAGGGGTCATGAGGTCTGGGGCTCTGCCCTCTGACAGAAACATATTAGTTTAGATTCAGGTCATCAATATCTCCAAGATGGTTCTGATCAGATGAACGGAGAGAAATATGAACGAAGTATTTCAGAAAAGACTCCTTTAGATTTTGCTGACTACAGAATTAACTGTTTTTTATATTCTTTCCTCATCATGTTCTCAAGCTCTTTAGCTTATATTTTCCTTGATTAGAGGATGTTAGAGATGGTGTCACGAGCTGAAAAGGGGCATGAGTTTGGAACCTTGCAGACCTAACTGTGCCTCCACCACTGATGAGCTCTGTGACCCTGGACAAGTTACTTCACCTCTGGGTGCCTTCGTTGTGTATTCACCCTCTAAAACGGGATGAGTGTGTATTATTCTGAGAATAATCCATGGCAAATAATAGTGAAATAATACATGGCAGACTTCTTAGAGTTGTGACCTGGTACATACGAGGTATATGGAGTGGCATTTCTCTTCCATTTGTCAACAGACTTGATTGGATTAGTAGACATTTTAAGTGGAGAGGGCAGTGCTGTAACTTCTGGGGGCATTTTCAAAGTTCGGACTTCGGTAAACTCGGGGAAGTATCCAGTCCTGCAGCCACCATCTGAATGGCCCAGGTGTGCGCTCCAGAGGTCGAGTGCGGAGGAAAAGATTGTGTGCCAAGTTCAGCATCCGCGGGGACAGGGGACTGGGTCCTCCTGGCTCACCACTGCCTCTCCAGAACTGAGCTGGTCCTTAACACACATGTATGAATGAATGACATTTTAAATAAATTAAAAAAAATTTTATTGATGTATAGTTGATTTACAATGTTGTGTTAGTTTCAGGTGTACAGCAAAGTGTCACTTATATTTATATTCTTTTTAAGATTCTTTTCCATTATAGGTTATTATAAGATATTGAATATAGTTCCCTGTGGTATACAGTAGGTCCTTGTTGTTTATTTTATATATAGTAGTATATATCTGTTAATCCCAAACTCCTAATTTATCCCTCCCGCCTCTTTCCCCTTTGGTAACCATAAGTGAATGAATGATATTTTAATTTTTTTTAATTTTTAAAAATTTTATTGAACTATAGTTGTTTACAATGTTGTGTTAATTTCTGCTGTACAGCAAAGTGACGGTTACACATATACATATATTCTTTTTCATATCTTTTTCATTATGGTTTATCACAGGATGTTGAATACAGTTCCCCGTGCTATACAGTAGGACCTTGTTGTTTATCCATCCTATATATAATAGTTTGGATCTGCTAATCCCAAACTCCCAGTACTTCCCTCCCCTCCCCTCCTCCCTCTTGGCGACCGCTAGTCTGTTCTTCTATGTCTTTGAGTCTGTTTCTGTTTTGTAGATATGTTCACTTGTGTTGTATTTTAGATTCCACGTATAAGTGACATATGGTATTTGTCTTTTTCTTTCTGACTTACTTCGCTTAGTATGATAATCCCTAGATCCATTTCCGTGTTGCTGCAAATGGCATTATTTCATTCTTTTTACGGCTGAGTAATATTCCATTGTATGTATGTACCACATCTTCTTTATCCATTCCTCTGTTGATGGACAGTTAGGTTGCTTCCATGTCCTGGCTATTGTAAATAGTGCTGCAGTGAACATTGGGTGCATGTATCTTTTTGAATTATGGTTTTCTCTGGATATATGCCCAGGAGTGGGATTGCTGGGTCATATGGTAGCTCTATTTTTAGTTATTTTTAAAAATTAATTAATTAATTAATTTTTGGCTGTGTTGGGTCTTCGTTGCTGCACGCAGGCTTTCTCTAGTTGTGGTGAGCGGGGGGCACTCTTCGTTGTGGTGCGTGGGCTTCTCGCTGCAGTGGCTTCTCTTGTTGCGGAGCACGGGCTCTAGGTGCGCAGGCTTCAGTAGTTGTGGCACACGGGCTCAGTAGTTGTGGCACACGGGCTTAGTTGCTCCATGGCATGTGGGATCTTCCTGGACCAGGGCTCGAACCCATGTCCCCTGAATTGGCAGGTGGATTCTTAACCACTGCGCCACCAGGGAAGTCCCTATTTTTAGTTTTTTAAGGAACCTCCATACTGTTCTCCATAGTGGCTACACCAGTTTACATTCCCACCAACAGTGCAGGGGGGTTCCCTTTTCTCCACACCCTCTCCAGCATTTATTGTTTGTAGATTTTTTGATGATGGCCATTCTGACTGGTGTGATGTGGATGGACCTAGCGATTGTCAGACAGAGTGAAGTAAGTCAGAAAGAGAAAAACAAATATATAATATTGCTTATATGTGGAATCTAGAAAAACAGTACACATGAACTTATTTGCAAAACAGAAATAGAGACACAGAGGTAGAGAACAAACGTATGGATACCAAGGGGGGAAGGGGGGTGGGATGAATTGGGAGATTGGGATTGACATATTACGCTACTACGTATAAAATAGATAACTAATGAGAACGTACTGTAGAGCACAGGGAACTCTGCTCAGTGCTCTGTGGTGACCTAAATGGGAAGGCAATCCAAAAAGGAGGGGATATACACGTATAGCTGATTCACTTTGCTGTACAGCAGAAACTAACACAACATTGTAAAGTAACTATACGCCAGTTAAAAACATAAAAGTCGACCAGTTTTTATTCTCAAAGGTCCTCTCAAAGCCTTTATAAACCACTGTGCAGCGTGGATCTCCAGGAGGGGAGTGGCCTACCCAGCACTTCCCGAGAGCGTTCTCCATAGAGGACTTGGTGAGACTCACGTGCCGGGGAGCACGTGTTGGGGAAATTCTGGGCTCAATATTGATTAGTGGATGAGAATAAAAAACAAAGACTGAGTGTAATTGGGCCCCTCTGCCCCCAGATCCTTAATTGGTACTAATTACAGTTTTATGAACACAGGTGTTACCTTTGAATTTGAGCAGAAGACTTTTGTCAAGTTATCTTTATAATCTTTATCATTTTATTTTGGGGACAAAATGTTGCCAAGTGGGTTCCTGGCTTGGGGGATTTGAGCAATGGTCTAACCAGGGGTCAGAGACCCTTCAGAAGTTTATCTCTGCTTTTCTGCTATTGGTGACTTTTCTCTGGTTTAACCACTGATGGTCTATTAGCTCTACTTCGCTTTTAAGAGGGGGTCCTACCTTGTTGTTCCAGACAGTTCCTAATCAGAAATTTCTCCCCCTTATTACCTGACACAAAGTAAGAGCAAGTTTACAGACTTGCCGTAACTATATCCATAGGACTGTCTTTTCAAGCACAAGTTTCTTCTTTGCTTACCTGGATTCATTCACTAGTTTCTTCATGCACTTAGCAATTCACTGGAATCAGCGCATACAATTCCAGATGCTGTATTAGGCCCTGGGGGATGCGGCAGTGAACAAAATGGGCCGAGTTCTGCCTTCGTGGAGATTGCAGTCTAGAGCAGTGCTGTCCTAAAAACAAATGTGTAAGGTGAGCCACACGTGGAATTCTAATTTTTCTAGCAGCTCCATCAACACAAAGTCCAAAGAAACAGGTGAAATTAATTTTAATACCATACTTTATCCCAACACATCCAAACTGTCGTCACTTCCATGGCTAATCAATATAGAAAGTATCAAGGTAGTTTACCGTCTTCTCTTCATACCAAGTCTTTGAAACCGGTGCGATTTTACACTTATAGCGCATCGCCGTTGGGACCAGGTGTGTTTGAAGTGCTCGTTAGCCTCAGGTGGCCACTGTATTGAAGGTTTAGAGAGAGAGGTTTAGAGAGACCTATAAGGAAGTGCGCATGCGTATGTGATTTCAAACCATGGTTGGTGATACGAAGCGAAGTTAAAAGGTACCAGGAGGGGCTTCCCTGGTGGCGCAGTGGTTGAGGGTCCGCCTGCCGATGCAGGGGACACGGGTTCGTGCCCCGGTCCGGGAAGATCCCACATGCCGCGAAGCGGCTGGGCCCGTGAGCCATGGCCGCTGAGCCTGTGCGTCCGGAGCCTGTGCTCCGCAACGGGAGAGGCCGCAGCGGTGAGAGGCCCACGTACCGCAAAAAAAAAAAAGGTACCAGGAGAGAAAACAGTCGGGGCACCTGGGGAGCTGGGTGGTGGAGGGGGGAATGGAAGGAGTTGGAGGGTGGGAGGAGAGTCTCTTTGAAAGAGCAACATTTAGGCAGAGCCTAGGAGGATGCTAGGAGGTTTAGATAGACCGAGAGTGGGGCAGGAATGCCTCAGGCAGCAGGAGTGCATGGAGGCCCTGGGATGAGACCTGAGAGAGGCCCAGTCTGCCTGGGGCAGGGAAGGAGAGGGGCAAGGCAAGACTGGAGTGGAAAGGTAGGGGAGGGGGGAGGGGGGTGGGGCAGAGGGAAGATCGTTGCAGCATCCTTCAAAGCACGTTCAAGACTGTGAACCTCGTTTAAATGCGATGGAGTCATTCAATGATTTTAGGCAAGGGAGTTACATTGTCTGATACTTGTTTTTCAAAAGGGCCCTCTGGCTGCTCTCAGATGACTTCCTGTGGGTAGGGGGTGGCGGTGTGTGTTGCGGGGTGGGCAGCGGTTGGCAAAAGCAGGAAGAACACAGAGGAGGCTCTGGTGCTGGGCAAGGGGCGCAGAGATGGTGAGATGGCGGTGGAGGGAGAGCTGCGGATGGATCCCGCGGGTGTTTGGGATACAAGGTGGGCGGAACGGGATGGTGGTTTGGACATAGGGTGAGGGAAAGGGAGGTGTCTAGGGAAACTCCCAGGTTTGGGGGCTGAGTACCTGGGTGGGTGCTGGGAAGACTGGAGAAGGTTTGGGCTGGAGATACACGTTCGCGACGCCAAGGGGCATGACCAAGCAAGAAACCTCGCATCTTTTCAATAGGGGTTATTCATTGCTTTCAAAAAATCAGTGACCTTTAAATGCTATGGAACGTTTAATGATTATCTCTGAGGGTAAGGTATGAAATTGCTTCTGTTCCATTTTGCAATTTAGTATTGCAGTTATACACAGTTTGTACCAGAAAGTATTTCCATAAAGAGATGCTTTTTCCCCCCCTACCACACTTTTAAAACACCTTGAACCAGACCTTAGCAAGGATTTTCAACAGAGATTTGGGTTAGCTTCTCTTTGCTGATTACGCTTAGACCACAGAGTGCTTTGCAAATGGGTAAGATCTGCGGCGAAATTCGGTGTCCCTGACGTGTACCCTCAGTGGGTCCATTTTTCGTCTTGGATGGCTCTGACTGAGAATTTGAAACCCAAAGTTGTACTCAACAGGAGCCTGCCAGGAGATGAATGAGCAGGCTAAAGGTACTCTGGATGAAATGCTCTTATCACAGGACTTTTGGTACGTGCTCCGTGTCCCACTTACATGGGTGATAAGTCAGCAGTGCTTTTATCAGTCTGACTTTTATCGAAACAGATACCAGCGCCCTTGAAGCTTTGAGTCAGTGCCAGGTGAATCAATAAAACCAGGAGATATTGCATTTGCTTAGCCAGTTTACTCAGCAAACACTTATTAATCAACCACTCTACACCAGACACGGAGCGTACAAAACACCATAATTCATTCCCCTACCTTACAATTCAAGGTGGGGTGGTCCTGTGAATAAAGGAGAACAGTAAGCCATTCTATGTTCGTGCAAGGCACAGAGGGGGCAGAAAAGTGAGAGGACTCCATTATTCCTGGAGGACTTAATGCTTGATTTGAACCCTACGACATCGTGAGAATCTGTCCGTCAGTCAGAGAAGGGCTCTGTGGACACAGGGAGATCAGACAATGTGTTTCATGAAAGGAGCTACCAGCAGTTCAATACGGCGGGAGTGTTTGGACAAAGCCAAATGGGGCGAGAGATGAAGGTTTGGAGTGAGAGATGTCCAGAGAACGGTTCCTTTTGGGTGATTTTGTGAAATATGTGAAATCTTTTCGTGTCGTCCAATCTGTTGATCATCTCCTTCTGGATTTCTTCCATCAGTGTACAATTCTAGAGTCTTCTGGTGGTCCTGTGGATTGATTTTTAAGCTCCTTGACCTGCGTGGAATTTATTTCAGTTCATGGTGCAAAGACAGATTCTAACTTAGTTTTCCCCTCAGTCAACTAACCTGTTATCTAAGCACAGTTTTCTTGAACAGGCTCTCCTTTATCCATTGGTTTGTACTGCCAGGAAAGCTTAGCTGATCCAGTTACCAGCGTAGAAGATGGCAGAAATGTGATAAGGCTAGCATGGCAGGAATTCAACCAGACATTTGATCTGACCATCTGGGCGGACTTCAGAGATTCCATCTCGGTGGACCAGGCCTGGCTATGTCTCCAAAGCTCTGCAGGGACGCGGCCAGCTCTGCCGGCTGTTCTGCTCTAAGAATTTAGCCAAATGAGGATCAGTCTGGTGGCACACTGGGCTGCTAGCCGGCGTGCAAGCTCTACATCTGGGCAGTCCCTGGGCAGCGCTGTCTGGGGAGAGGAGCTGGATAATTCCTCCTTGGGTTGGGTGGTCATCTCTGTAGCCTGAGAGAGACCACTCACTGGGGTGCCCATGCTTACCCAGACTACGGAAGCCCTGGTCCAGAGGGATGCCAGCATCCTGGGTGCAGTCTCTTCCACGAAACAGAAAGTTTTATGCACAAATAGTGTAAGGAAATCTGTTCCTAGCCTATGTTGAAGAGGCAGCTGAAATCCCCTCACCGTCCTCTGGGTGCCCAGAGTATCTCTGTTATGACAGACCCCGTGAGTTATATGGTTGGATGTCCGTTCTCCCCCTCTGCCTGGGGGCTCACCTCTTATTTATTTATAGAGCCTCGGGGCCTATTGTAGGTTGTGACAGAGTCACTGCCTGCTACCTCTATAGAATGAATGAACGAATGAATGACTAATAAGTGAACGCGGCCGGCTTTACCATGTCTTCCCACAGCTGGACTAGTTAACACTGGTGGTGGCAACTCCTTTCAAACTGTTGGTCTTTCTCTTTATTAAAGTCCTGGGAAAACCTTGACTGTAATGTCATCGTACTTCAGGACGTCTTCCTCATCCAAGGCTTTATTTTTCATGGAATACATGTGATAGTCACACTCTTGGGGTGTCTTTGCAAACCATATTTTCAAAAAACTTACTTTATATCCAAGTTAGAAAAGAGATTCATATTCTAAGAAGATTTGCCAAGTAATTAAGGTTCCTACTGTTTCTGACCCTATTGAAAAGATGTGTAGGGGCAAAGGCATTGAGTTTACCTCTCCTTTTAACTTTCCAAAAACCTGTTAGAAAGTGGAGCTGTTGGTCTAGAGGTTTGGGGGCCAATGGGGAAACAGTTCAGCCTGGTGCACGGGGCCTTCCATGGCCGGACTGTGTCTTCCATGGCTCATCTGTGTCTCGATTCAACTGTCAGAACGGCTGGAGGCTGGCTGGTCTAGGATGTCCTTGCCCACATGCTTGGCGTTGGCTGACTTTCTTCTGAGGGAATAAGGGGCACTGGACCATGTATCTCTTATCATCCAGCAGGCTAGCCTGGGTGTGTTCTAAGGTGACTGATCCGGCTCTCAGAGACAGAGGGAAAGCATGCCTGGATCTCAGAACTCAATGGCATATCATCACTTCTGCTTCATTCTGAAGCAGGGCCAGCTCATGTTCAAGGGGAGAAGATTTTGATTCTGCCTTGTGATGGGAGAAGCTACAAACCCATATTGCAAAGGACACGGATCTAGGGAGAAGAGCAAAGGGTGGGGGGAGTGGGGCCATATTTGTAATCAATCCACGACAATTGCCTTGGATAGAATTGCTTCCTTCATAGTCATAGTGCACTCGGATGTACTTACATGGTGACACCTTGCATGATTTCTCTCTGAGCCTTAAGTGTGCAAACATGTCGTGGTACCTGCATTCACCTCAGCTGGCACCTGGGTCATCAGTTAATCTTTTGGGGATGCGTTGGCCATCCATCCATCCTCCAAGTACAGTAACAAGGACAGGTCAGCGCCTGGGAGTGGGAGTACCCAGGAGGTAGGGGACCCTGTGGTGGGAAGGGGGCCATGCAACACAGGATTTTGGCTGCATTTCCTGAAGGCTGGCTTAAGCCATCAGCTGCTGCAGGGCAGGTCCCAGAGCCCGAAGGAAGCCCTGTTCACCCTTCCTGATGCCCTTGCCTTTAGCCGGGTGTGGGTAGGCAGGTTCTGCCAGCTGAGGTTCCAGCCCTTACCCACCCTGTCAGCAATGCAGCCCCCAGAGGACCTCCTCCAGGCCCTGCCCACACACCCGGATGTTGACAGGGGCATGGCTCCAGCGCCAGCTTTCATGGATGGTCTCATCGCTTTTAAAATAATGACCGTGGGGTGTGGGCTGGCCAGAGTGGTGACATCACTTTGCTGCAATTCTGGGTCAGTTCCTGCTGCTTTTCACCACATCTTTGAATGACTGAAATAAATCTACTGGTTGGGTACGTGTCCTGGAAGGTTTCTGGCATGTTGACACTTCCATCTTGTGATGTGATAGGAGAGCAATGGCTTTGAGGTCAGAGGTCCTGGGTTCAAGATTCTGTCACTGGCTTGCCGTGTGAACTCGGACCACCAGCTTCACTTTTCCAGGCCCGAGTTTTCTTATTTGTACAATGATGGATCCACCCCTGCTTCTGTAAAGGAATGGTGAGGTTGAACTGGGATCTTCCATCAGAGCCGCTGGGATGTGTGGACTGCACGAAGGTGCTGGAACAGGGGGGAAATGAGAGCTGAAATTCTCCCCCACTCTGCTCACGAAGCTGGGTGCCCTGCTAGGGGGGCTGCGTCTGCTCTGAGGAAGGGGTACGTTTCTCTTGGCACAGAGGTGCTCCCAACTTGCCGGACTGCGTACCCTTGGGGCTGCATCAGCCCAGAGGCGTTGCCTCTTCCAGAAACTCACATAGATGCCCATGAGATGGCCCAGTCCTGCCTGTTTCCCCTCTGGATGTCTTCTCACTGGACCCAAGCTCACTGCTGTCAGGTAAAGGTTTTTCTCCCGAGAATAATTTTGGCTTTCAGTTGGTTACTATTTTAACAGACCTTTAAAATCCTAAACCTATAAATAGTAAGAAAGGGTCATTCCGGGGTCACAGATTAGGATCATGGAGACTGGAGTGGAGTGTTTCCATCCCTCCCACCTTGATTTTATCTTGAACGATACCTTGTGGGTAAGGGATTGTATCTTCTCAATTACGAAATTCTGTTGAGTTTCCCCAGCCTTCCACCCACGAGAGCCAACATTCCGGTCGCCTCTGAGGCCTACGTGGTCCTGGCAGGAAGGAGAAAACCATCTGCACTTGCACTGGGTACAGACTTACCACGCAGAATGGCTTCTCAAGGCCATTGTTCTCCACTGATGTTTCCCAGAGCCCTAAGAAGAGGGTGATTCCTGAGCCCCATTGTGAACTGCCCCTGCCCTGAGAGCTCATTCTGTATTTCCTCACATACCTTCCTCGCCCAGTGCAGAGGTGGATGACTTCACACAGCTATGAAATGACCAGGCAGGAGCGGCATCCTCCCCATAGATGTATGAACAGTATTCAGGTCAATTTTTTAAAGATAAATTTATTTATTTATTTTTGGCTATGTTGGGTCTTCGTTGCTGCGTGCGGGCTTTCTCTAGTTGCGGCGAGCGGGGGCTACTCTTTGTTGCGGTGCGCGGGCTTCTCATTGCGGTGGCTTCTCTTGCTGCGAAGCACAGGCTGTAGGCACGTGGGCTTCAGTAGTTGTGGCACCCAGGCTCAGTAGTTGTGGCGCACGGGCTTAGTTGCTCCGCGGCATGTGGGATCTTCCCGGACCAGGGCTCGAACCCGTGTCCCCTGCATTGGCAGGCGGATTCCCAACCACTGCGCCACCAGGGAGGTCCCTTCAATTCAATTTGGACCCAAACTTTTAGGCCAAATTGGATTAGGAAATGTGCAACCAAGAAGGTTTAATTTTAGGATTTTATGTAAAACAACACAAGCAAAACCAAAAAGAATCTTGCAAGAAGCAAATATAGTAATGGAAAATTCCCTGGGCCGGGAAGCAAGGCAAGGAAGGTGGTGATAATGATGGTTATGGTTTTTTGAATACCTACTATCTTCCAGGCACTATGATCAATATTTGCGTTTCTTGCCTCATTTAGGTCTCCCAGCAGCTCCACGAGGTTGGGTCTGTGCTATGCAGACTACCTAGGTGAGATAAAAGAGGCCTAGAGAAGTTAAGCAACTGGCCCAAAGACACACAGCGCATCTGTACGCGTGTGCGGTGCTGGGTGGATGGGGAGGCGTGCTGTTGGAGCTCAGGTCTCTTCTTTGCTTCTCACTCATTTTCTGTTGTGGGGAAGTGCCTAACTTTGGCCCTCACAGATCCCATCTGGAAAATGAATCTGTTGGACCCCAAGATCTCTTTTCAGCTCTGAATTACTCTGATCTCTATGACTTGCGTCTTGCTGAAGATAATGGTGCTTTGGGGATGCTCTGTTTGTAAATGATGTTGCTGCCCCGCCAGAGAGCATATGAGACAGCGTTGAGAGCGTAACGGTCATTTGATGGCGAGAGTTCTGGGATAAGGAGTACGAACCCCAAGTTTCATTTTCGGCTTCCACACCAAGTGGCTGTGTGGCCTGAGACAGGTTGCTTCTGAGCCTCAGTTTCCCCACCTGTAGACAAGAAGGTGGAGTGGGATTTTCTCCAGGACCCTAAGAGCCCTGGAGGAGGATGCCAGCCCCTTTCCCCAGCTTCTCCAGACATCCGAGGGCAGATTTTCATGCAGGATCAGACTTTGGAAGCATCTGTGTCTTTCCTAATGGATGACTGGGATTTCTTCACATCAGGTGAACATTTCAAAACTTCTGCAAAGGACTCTGACATGAGAGCAAATGGATCTTCCTTTTGGGATAAAAACCAAGATCTTCCCTCTGGTGAGAACAAGCTGAGACAGATTTCTTGTCCTAGTACCTAAACCATGGGGCAAGCAGAAGGGCCGGGTAGAAAGAGTTTTGATGTTGCTTTTGTCGTTGTCGGGAAAAGTTTTAGTTCCTCTCTAACGTGGGAGGTAGCCCAGGCCTGAGTTTCTTGGAGAACCAATGCCGGAAGCAAGTCCCATGGCTGAGCCATCGTTGCTGCCCCGCGAGTGTACGTTTGTCCCTGCAGGCGTTCAGCTGGTACGAAAACCCCAATTTCTGTGTCCATACCCATCCCGCCCTAGCTCCCACAACTGCATGAAAGCAGGAGAGGCAGACTGACACCTCTTACCTCAAGAGCCCAAAGAGCAGGCTTGGCACGCTGATAAAATCAGCTGAGAGATCCTATCACCCCGGGAAAAACCGGTCAGCTTCATCCTGACAGAACAGCTAAAGGCTGTTTGCATTCTGTATGAGTCAGGTCCAGAGCAAAGGAATATACAGATGATGATTATGGGTGTTTTTAAAATCTGCCTCTTCCTGCCCGGCCCAGGACAATATTTACAAAGCAGACATGCAAACAAGAAGCCCTTCTTTTCAGGTTTCGATGGCCTCGTGAGCCAGGCTCTTCCCATGCTGGCGTCCTTGCCCAGCACCAAGGTAAGTGTTGAAAGAGCGCCTCTGCCAGCCCCCTGAGCCCTCCTGCTCTGTGTTGGTTACGGTGTGGTTGGTAAGTCCAGGGCAGCGTTGCTCTTCCTTGAATAAGACACAGACCCCTTTTCAGGAAAAGCATTCTCAAGGATGTCCAGTGTTGACCTACGTCACCTTTATTATTTTGTTATTTAGATACGTACACACGTAACACCAGGTGTAAATTCCTTCAGCTTAGAGTTCTTATACAACTATAGATCTAAAACAAATTTACAGATGATATGCAAACAAAACTCTAACATGAATGAAATTCAAATCGTCAACATTACCTCGACACGCTGCCTCTCAGTTTCTGACTCTGGGCTTCATAGGAAAAATGCTTTATCGCTAATGTCTCGTATTTCACTTGTTAGTGTCTTGATTTATTTGGTTTTGTGTATAAAGGACCATTGTTGGAGTTATCTTGTGTCATCCCCTGCCCCCCCACCCCCGCAATGTGGTAACACTGAACTCATTTGGGGCCACAAAGCCATTATTTTATGAAGCCAGTTTCTGTAAAAGGAAATCAATATCTAACATGGAAAAAAATGTCACATACTGGTTAATGGATGGTCTTCATGGTGTGTTTACTGACTGCTAACGAACAATTGAATGTTGACCTGGGCTAGGTCAAGGTCCGAGTAGTGTACCTGCTAGCAGCCTTCACAGTATCCTACAGCTTGGGGGAGATGGGCGTGCCCATACCAACGTGTGGTGTGATGACTCACTTCTACCACTTATTCTAATTAGTGGGAAAACTTCTTAGAGGGCATCTAGACATCAGTTTGGTCATGTCTTGATCCCAGGTAATGCAAATGTTGGCGCTGAGATTGCGTGCAGCCCTTCATCATAACGATCGTGAACATACTTACGTTGTAGAGCCCCTGAGACGATGTCCGTAGCGGTCTCTGAACCCCAATTTTGAAAAACATTCTTCTGGAGACAAGCCCATGGTACTCATAGAGGATAAAGAGATCTCCCCAACAGTGAAGGATGGTCCAAGAGAAGAGTTTTCTCTCAGGAGCCAGGAAAGAGCAAATAGCATGAATTTACCCACTTGATCATTTATTCACTACGTATTTTCTGGAGCTCCATCTTTTTCATATACCTCGCATAGGGGATATGAGAAAGGGCAGTGGTGAAATTAAGTACATCTGCTCCCGTAGACAGTGGCTTGGGAGGGTTCGAAGCTCTTTGGAACTGCTCTCTAAACTAGACTCTAAGCCCCGGAAGAGAATTCGCATCTAAGCTTTAGAGTTATGGTACTTATTTTGCACAATAGTGTACTGTTTGATCGTATTTACTTTCCACTTCTCTTTTCAAATGACGTCTGGCCATTTCCAGGAATTGAATCCTAAAAAGAGTAAAAATTTGCCACCTTTAAGAAGGGTGGAGAGTGTGCTGCGGCCTTCAAAGGCCACTCCCTGAAGAATGATGTTAGCATAAGTCCCCAGTCCCTTCAGAGGGTGTGTGGGATGAGATAATGACCATCCGGATGTCTCAGTTCTGGTGCGTTTGTTTAAAATAGAAGAGCCTCAGTTTACGATACAAGAAATGGCCCGTGGAAGTGAATTGACGATCACTGAGTGACCATCAGAAACACAAAGTACCACGAGTTTTTGTGAGAGGTTTGGATTGTGGGGTGGACATGTTCAGGGCAGCTTTAAAGAAGTGATCAACTCATCTGGGACCTTAATCTCATCTGCAAAATCCTTTCACAGCAGCACGTATGTTAGTGTTTGCCTAAATAACTGCAGGCAGTTGCTGGGCATCTTGGTGGGGGAATCGTAGAATCCTGCCCACCGCAACTGATAAATTGAGTTCTTTCTTAATAGTGATATGGACGTACAGCATGGTGACTTTGTTGAGACCACCCTTAGTGTCTTACAATGCAAAAGAAGTCTTACAAATATAGCTTTCAACTGTTTCACCTTTTGATCTGAGTAAGATTCGTTTTGGACTCTCCTGAAAAGCAGTTTACTGTTTTTTTTGAATCGTGTGTGCTCTTTGAACTTGTTCTTAAAATGGTTCAGTGACTTGGCTTCTTGGGAACTTTCTGTTCCTTGTTCATCCACCTACTTTCCTTGCCCATTCATCTACCCATCCACTAGTCTCTCCATCTACCAAATCACTCACCAGTCCGTCCGTCCATCCACCCATCCACCCGTCCATCCACCCGTACACCCACCCATCCGTCTGGCCTTCTGTCCATCTGGCCACCTCTCCAACAGTCTATTCAATTATACTTCCCCCATCCGTCTGCCTACTCAACCCCCCATCTACCCATTCACCTATCTATCCATCAGCCTACCCATCACCCAGACATCATCTTTGTTATTGATTTGTTAGAGCTGTTTTAACACTAATTACATGCTAGGCCCTGCAGTGGGCACCAGAATACTAGGATTAAAATCTCTTCCTTTAACCGGCTTATGCTCTAGTGGGGAAGGGAGACAGAAAAGTAAACAGATAATTCCAATTCAACATGAAAAATCCTTTAATAAAAGAATATATTTGGTGGTTTAGAAGCTCAAAGCAGGTAGGAGCTAATCATGTCTGGGGAACTCGGGCAAGGAGAAGACATACGACTTGGCCTTTGGAGGGTGAGTTGTCTCACCCAGAGTGAGAGCCTGTTGCCTGCTTCCCCATGTCATGGGGAATGCAAGTGCTCCGATTCCTTCTGAGTGTGTTGTTTCGCCCAGTGTGATTGATGTCCTGCAGGAATCCCAGAGCACAGCCCTGGAGGGCTAGATCAGTGGCATTTGCTCCACTCTCTCCTGGACATGGTCAAGTGTAGTACTGACATGAACACTTGAGTCATGCCAGAGGCAACCTTGCTCAACCGACAGTGAAGAGTGTCTCATCCTGTATCACACTCTCTGGGAGCCTGATTTAAACACGATCTACAGACACCTTGATCTCTCTGGCGTAATTTGTCCAGCTGCTTTGAGTGCCAGGGAATTCATGTCATTGTGCTTGAGGGCTCGCAGTCAGCATGGCTTTCCCTTTGATTCCACATCCTCTGTTTTAACAAAGGTTGTTTGTGGCCAACTTTGGCAAACCCCTTACGAGTGTATGTTGTTCAGCAATGTTACGATTACCTGGGTGGCCAGTTCTGGGAACCACTTAGATGCTTTTCTCTTCAGGTCCATCTGAGGCTAATTTTTTTTTTTTTTTTTTTTTTTTTTTGCGGTACGCGGGCCTCTCACTGTGTGGCCTCTCCCGTTGCGGAGCACAGGCTCCGGACGCACAGGCTCAGCGGCCATGGCTCACGGGCCCAGCCACTCCACGGCACATAGGATCTTCCTGGACCGGGGCACGAACCCGTGTCCCCTGCATCGGCAGGCGGACTCTCAACCACTGCGCCACCAGGGAAGCCCCATCTGAGGCTAATTTTGATTCAAGGTTTCAAGGTCATTTTTTTCCTCTTACCACCCCTGTGCTAGTATTCCAAGCTGGTATAAAAGAACATTACTTTTGTAGACAGTTAGAGACTCAAATCCTAGCTCTGCCACTAGTCAAGTGCATGGCCACGTGTGAGTTACCTTTCCTTACTGAACCTCAGTTTTCTCACCTGTATAGTGAACCTAGTGATGCCCGCTCGTGGGCTTGTGACGAGGATTATATGGGGTAAGGCACGTGAAGTGCAAAGCCCAGAGCATAGGAAAAATGCTCAGAGAAGGGGACTTGCTTTTGTCCTCAGTTATTGTAGTGATTTCTAGGGACATTTGATATTTTCAAGTTGTGTTTTGAGAAATCTCATATTTTTCCACAGGCAGACTTGGCTCCCTGATCAGACTAACCAGCTTTAGGGTGAACCATACTCACGAAAAACATTAGGTCAGGTTTTGTTTAAGGCAGCAGGATAGCAAATTGCTGGGTCTCATTTATTAGGCTGAGAAAACACTGAAATGAATCGTACAGTTAACAAACACTTAGCTTAGGCCAGGGGATAATCACGTGCACTTGATCTTGAAAGGTTAACATGCCCTGTCCTGAAAAGGGATGGGCCAGAGGCCAAAAACAGCTCATATAAGACAGAGTTGAGCTCAGAGAAGCTTACACCAGGGCCAAGCTGAAACCCAGGAGGATGGGCTTCAAAAGAAATTCGCTGTTTTAACATCCCTCCGTGTTTTTCCCTTTACAGCGCGTGATGCGTTGTCATTTTATGAATGCTTTTGTCTCTTGGAAATAAAGGTGGAATATGAAGAGTAAAAATGAGAGCCGATAATACCTATCCCCGCTTGACTTTGAGCAAGTGACTTGACCCGTCTGTGGCCAGAAGCAGGTCACTTCTAGTTCCAGAGGGGTTAATAAAGTGGGAGCAATTTAGCACTTCCTTCAGAAGGTGGTTGTCAAGATTGAATGCAGATGTTCTTAGGACAGCGGTTGGCACGTCGTGAGTGTTCTGTAAGCGTTAGCCACTATAATATCATTTGTGATAGGAGCAGTGGTACTGTTTTAAGAGTAGGCACCAGAGGTACCAGAAAGGTGAAGTAACTTGCCCAAGGTCAGACAGCAAGGGGCCCCCATCTGGATTTGAACTTGGGCAGGTGATTTCAAAGCCGACACTCTGAAGTATGCGTTTCAGAATAATTCTGCTATCTTACAAAGATGAATTACAAATATCTTTCTCAAAGGCCAGTCTGATCGTTTTCTCTCTCACTTAAAACCCACTAGTCTCCTGGCTTCTCAAGGAGGGGAGGGTGTGTTTCATTTGCTGGAGTATCTCTGGGACCTGGCTTCTTACCTGGCAGCAGGAAAGGTTTACTGATCAAAGCTGAGACTCTGCCTCTCATCTCTAGCACCGTAAAGCCCACTGTCTCTGGCATGGCGGTCAGAGCAACTCAGGGCTTGGCCACTGTTGCCAACCTTGCCTGCTTCCCGCAGTTCCCTCTAGGCTCCAGGCGGGGCAGCACGCTGGCCCTCAACATAATCTCTGGTCATTTAGTCCTTTGCCTTTATTTATTTATTAACATCTTTATTGGAGTATAATTGCTTTACAGTGTTGTGTTAGTTTCTGCTGTATAACAAAGTCATTCAGCTATAAGTATACATATATTCCCGTATCCCCTCCCTCCCACCCTCCCTAAGTCCTTTGCCTTTAAAGGTCCTCTTCAAGTTCCATATGTCCCTGACAATCTCTTGTTCGTCCTTCAAAACCTGCTCAAGGTCACCTCCTCTTACCTCAAGGCAGAACATACGGGTGCCTTAGAAGATGTCCTCACACACTGAGGCCCTTTGGTTGGACCTCAAAGGATCGGCTTTGGGCTTGTGAAGATGGGAAGGGTACCTGAGCCTGAGGGGACAGCATGGCAAAGGCACAGACCTGGAGCGACTTCCCTGGCGGTCCAGTGGTTAAGACGCAGCGCTTCCACTGCAGGGGCCGTGGGTTCGATCCCTGGTCAGGGAAGATTCTGCATGCCACGTGACCAAAAAAACTCCACAAAAAAGCCCAAAAAACCCAAAATGCACAGACCTTGAGAAATGCGTGGTTCTGAGAGAGCCATCCAATACTTCCTCCAAATCATTATTTTGTCCAGTGTTAATTCTATGATTTTTCCCCTCCCAATGCAGATTTAAATTCTACCATTGCATTTTCAGTTTCCTTATAACCTTACAGGGTCCCCCTTTTACCTCTGTTTTCAGTAGCTGCCTTGCTTTTGCTCACCTTATCTTGGGTTTTTTGTTTCATGAAGCCCATGCGTTACTTTTTTTTTTTTTTTTTTGCTGTACGCGGCCTCTCACCGTTGTGGCCTCTCCCGCTGCGGAGCACAGGCTCCGGACACGCAGGCTCAGCGGCCATGGCTCACAGGCCCAGCCGCTCCGCCGCATGCGGGATCCTCCCGGACTGGGGGCACGAACCCGTATCCCCTGTATCGGCAGGCGGACTCTCAAACACTGTGCCACCAGGGAAGCCCCCCCCCCTTTTTTTTTTTTGGCTCTGTTGGGTCTTCGTTGCGGTGCGCAGGTTTCTCATTGTGGTAGCTTCTCTTGTTGCATAACACGGGCTCTAGGCGCACGAGCTTCAGTAGTTGCAGCATGCGGGCTCAGCAGTTGCGGCACATGGGCTCAGTAGTTGTGGCTCGCGGGCTCTAGAGCGCAGGCTCAGTAGCTGTGGCGCACGGGCTTAGTTGCTCAGCACCATGTGGAATCTTCCCGGACCAGGGCTCGAACCCATGTCCCCTGCATTGGCAGGTGGATTCTTAACCACTGTGCCACCAGGGAAGTCCCCCCACGTGTTCTTAAAATTTGTTGAGGTTGTGAATTAGACGCGTTGTTAACCTTATCCTTGTGTCTGGCCTCTGGTGAGATATTCATCTTCTTTTATGTTGGCAGAGTTTTTTCACAGGATCCTTTTAAATTTGTCTTGTTTTTCACTCATTTTTAACAATGGGAGGTTTATCTAGGCCTGAAGAGCAGTGAGCTGTGCTTTGCCCGCACCTCTCATTGGGTACGGGGTGTGTCCAGTGACTCACAGGCTGCATGGAATGGGAGGCATGGTGTGGGGGCAGCCTCCAGCAGGGAAACTTCTCTCTGCAGGGGGGCTCCTACCCTAAGGGGCCAGATTTCTGTATCCTGCTTTTGGTTTGGCCCAGCCTCCCTAGCAGGTACAATCTCTGATTGTCAGCCCCTTCTTTCGGGTGCTTATGGTACGTGTCTGTGTTCTCCTTGTTGCATGCGTTCAGCGTCCAGGGCCCTCAGTCCTGTGGATTCTCAGGGTGGATGTTTGGTGTGTGTGATCTTACTCAGACATTATACAGAGGTTTTTAAGAGAATGACAGTCATTTGCATGGGGGAAAAAAGGCAACTCTGGCGGCAGAATTCTAGGCTATGGGTGGGGGATAGGCAAAGACAATGGCATTGATTTTCTGTTTCCTTCTCCCCATATGCACACTCATGGGTCTGAACCAAGGGCCATAGGCCCTGCACAGTGGTGAGGTCTGCCTTATACCCTTCCTTTGATAACTGGCAGGTGGTCAGTGCAAGTGGACAGTTCCCCTACTCCTCTCCCTGAGCCCTGAGAAGGTCTTTCCAATGAGATTATAGTAGCAGTTCACTTGTTTGGGAGAACGAGGCAGAAAGGGGTTCAAGGAAATATCCAGATAATTCTTCTGCCTCCCTTGAGACTTCTGTGGCTTCAGAGCTTTCCTCTCCCTGGAGAATGGTCAGGGGTATCTGGTCTACCCTCTCCTGCCCCATGGAAGGGAAAATCCACCACCCATAGGCTCATGTGTAGCACTGACAAAAATACAGTGGGCAGATGTTGAGAGAGCTGGGTTCTTATCCAACCTCTGCCACTCACTAACTTCGTGACTATGGGCAACACCCCCGCCCCAGCCTCTCTGCAACTCAGTTTCTTCATTTGTAAAGTGGGAATGATATGGCTGCCTGGTCCATCTCCCAGGGCTGCGGGGATAGCCAGAGGAGCTAAGGGATGGACAGAGCTGATCACTTCGCTCTGCTGTGGGCCGTCGTCTCTTGGACAACTCAGCTGCTCTCCATCCCTGAGCTGGGAGTTCAGGTAAAGACAGCATCTTCAAGCCAACCAAGAATGCTGCTGACTGAGCCTGGCCTTGAAGAACTCATGAATACGCCAGATGTTAGAATTTAGGCTACATGTCAAGGAGGTTACCCCTCCTTCTTGCTCTGCCCTTCTCTAGTTGTGTAACCTTGGGAAAGAAACATGGGGAAACATTGTACCTCAAATTCTTTGATCATGAAAATAAGGCCACGAATACTTTCCAGATAGTTTGGTGATGAGGATGAAATCAGGTACCGCGTGGAAAATGCATAGTACAGTGCCTGGAATGGAGGAGAAACTCAATCTTCCCTCCTTCCTTCCCTCCCTCCCCCCTCCGTCCCTCCCTTCCTCCCCTCCTTCCTTCCTTCCTTCCTTCCTTCCCTCCTTCCTTCCTTCCTTCCTCCCTTCCTCCCCTCCTTCCTTCCTTCCTTCCTTCTCCTTAGCTATAAAAATGAGGAGTTATATATTCTCCAGTTAAAGCAACTGAGTCTGTCCTGGTTTGAAAGTAAAAGACCATGTTTTATTAGTGAGCTATAACTCAGAAACCTCAAGAAATATGATTTTTTTTTTTTTCCAAAAGGAGGGGAAAAATTCTAGATCTTTTCTGCTCTGGGAGCTCCAGGAGTTAAAGGAAAAATGATAAACATGTCAGAATGACTTCTTTATTTCTATTTATAATCTTTGCCATACAGCTCAGTGGAGAGTGAGGTGCTTTTTCCAGCATAGAAGCTTTCCTTGGCCAAGGAGAGGCAAGAATAAATACTTTTCCTGGGATGAGTCCATCCCCGGTGCCCTCTTTCCAATACTCTTCCAGATTGAAATTTATGCTTAAAATTCAAGTGAGTTAAGAGAGGATGTGACTTGCTAAAGCAAGTCTTTTCCATTTATATTCCATTCTTTTTCTTTTTTTGGGGGGGGGGGGTGGTGGCCACGTGACACGTGGGATCTTAGTTCCCTAACCAGGGTTCAAACACGTGCCCCCTGCAGTGGAATCTCAGTCTTAACCACTGGACTGCCAGGGAAGTCCCCTGTAAAGCAAGTCTTTTGCAATGCTGTTTTGCAGTGAAAAGTCAGTGCTATTTTTTTTTTAAAGTGTGATGGCTGTATGTGGATTTTGGTACAAAGTATGCCTATGGTCGTCCTGAAGAATTGATCTGATCTAGCTGGCAGGAGAGAGAAAGTGAAAGAATCCTGCCGTACTTTCCCTTCTCAGCAGGAACCCTTAACCCTGAATGCTTCCCTTCTCCGTATCACCATTCAGTGGTGGTGAGGCAAGGTAGGCCAGATAGCCCTCACCGTTCGTTCTCCTGGGAGGGGAAAGCTCTGAAGCCACAGAAGTCTTCAGGGAGGCAAGAGAGTTGTTTGGATATTTCCCTGAACCCCTTTCTGCCTCGTTCTCCAGAGGATCCCTGGAGGAGGCTGACGTCCATGCCCACCGTCATGGTGGAACTGCCTCCCTCCTCCTCATCTGGCTTCTGCGTCACCTGGGCCAGCCCTCCCACCGCCCCACCGAGAAGCCAGGCTTCCCAGTCCAGTTCAAGCCGCAGCTCCTCTGGGATGCCTTCCCCGGTCACTCCAGATCTCAGAATGTCCTTTCCGGACTCCTTCACAGCCTCCACTGCGGGCAACGCTGAGACGTCCTCCAGTGCTCTAACCTGGCCCCATCCACCGGGTTTAAACTCTTCTCACTCTGTTTGTGTGAGGAAGGGAGGGCGTGGGTCTTGGGAGAGGAGACGGGGGGAACTGGGGGGAGAATGTCATGTCCTGTATCTGACCAGCCCCAATCACAGAAGAGTGACCAATTAATACTTGTGATTAGGAACCTGCCACACACCCTGACTCCAGGAGAGGAATTACAAAGCAAGTGAAAGAGATGGCCTCCCCTCCCCATGACACACATTATTTATATGATTAAAGAGAGTAAGGAGAAATCTATGATTATATTTTTATGTTGGTAATATATACTCTGCCTACTTCCAGAAAAGAATGGAGCTGGCTGACAGTAAAGGGTTTACAATAGGCCTATTTATGCAGAGACATAAATTGAAAGCCATACAAAAGGAGGGAAGAGCTAAAATGACGATGCGTTAGCTAGTGTAATTATTATGAGTATATATAGCTTGGAACTGGGGATGTGGAAGGCCAGGGGGCAGGCTGCCCAGGAGCGGGTAGTATCTGCCGTTTGAGAGAGGAGAAGTGGAGGGAAACTGGCTTAAAGAATTGGATGTTGCTTACAGGAAAATAGGATTTCCATAAATAACGTGTGAGCAGAGGCAGAGAGCATTATGGGAACATTCAGGGGTCAGGTGTGGCTGGATAGGAGGATTTGGGTGACAGTTGCAAAGATGAGTGAGGGTTTTTTTGGTTTGTTTTGTTTTTTTGCCATACGCGTGCCTCTCACTGCTGTGGCCTCTCCCGTTGCGGAGCACAGGCTCCGGACGCGCAGGCCCAGCGGCCATGGCCCACGGGCCCAGCTGCTCCGCGGCATGTGGGATCTTCCTGGACCGGGGCACAAACCCGTGTCCCCTGCATCGGCAGGCGGACTCTCAACCACTGCACCACCAGGGAAGCCCGAGTGAGGTTTTTAATTTAAGAGGTTGTGGTGGTAAATTCTTTTTTTTAAAGACAGAGTTTATTACTATTATTGTTTTTAATATTTATTTATTTATTTGGTTGTGCTGGGTCTTAGTTGCGGCAGGCGGGCTCCTTAGTTGTGGCTCACAGGCTTCTTAGTTGTGGCTCTTGGGCTCCTTAGTTGCAGCATGCGAACTCTTAGTTGTGACACACATGTGGGATCTAGTTCCCTGACCGAGGATCGAACTCGGGCCCCCTGCGTTGGGAGTGCGGAATCTTAACCACTGCGCCACCAGGGAAGTCCCTGTGATGGTAAATTCTGACTTTATTCTTAAACAGTTGTGTTGGGTCATCTTGGAAATAATTTTGGTGTTTCAGGGTCAATTTTCAGATAACGTTTAATTTTTCAGTGAGATCTATGACTTGCTTACGTGCCCCACCTCTTGGGAAATATTCTGAGTAGAGTATATGAATTTCAGCAAGGAGGGACTGCCCATCGCAGTCACCCAGGGCCCCAAGCTGGTAGAAGCTCTATCTCAACACGGGCTTCAACAACCACCAGGCGGAGGGAAGGGAAGATGGTGACCACACACTGGTTCCTAAAACTTCACATGTGTGATGTACGTCACTTCTGCTCACATATGATTGGCCAAATGAACTCACGTGACTAACTTCACAGGGGGCAGGAAAGCCCAAACTTACCCCGGGCCCAAGGACGGGCAAATCAGAGTGTTTGTGGATGGTTTTGTTTGTTTGTTTTTGTTTTTATGTTTTAATTTTATTGGAGTATAGTTGATTTACAATGTTGTGTTAGTTTCAAGTGTACAGCAGAGTGATTCAGTTATATATATATATTCGTTCTTTTTTAGATTCTTTTCTCATGTAGGTTATCATAGAATATTGAGTAGAGTTCCCTGTGCTATACAGTAGGTCCTTGTTGGTTGTCTGTCTTACCATGTGGATGGTTTTAATTGGCAAAGTGCTTTATACTTGAAGGTACTTATTATTTGACCCCCAGACAAATGCGAATGTTTCTGTGCTTCAACCTGTTGTGTTTGTATCACAACAGAAACCCTGACTTGTAAGCTGGGGGGAGCATCTCCCTGACATCAGAGTTTCTCAGCTATGTCCACAGGTCAGCCCATACATACAGCAGGGATCCAAATGGAAGCCAGTATGCCGCTCACTAGCTGTTGCAGAGAGAGTGAAGGAGTGTCACCTCATGCCACCTCTTAGTGAGTTCTGGTGGCTTCTGGAAGAGTTGTGTGAAAGGACTGGGTCAGGGGCTCAGAGAGAAGGAGAGCTGGGATTGATTAGTAATGTCTAACATGGGAACAGAAAGTGGGGAGTGGGAGCAATCGCCAGGCCTTTATCATTCTGGATCAGTTGTATCCCTCTGAGGGCTTCACAGTGGCTGGTGAAGACTGTTGCCTGCAGAGATTCACCGGAGGATGGCTTCCAAACTCCACTCCTTAGTGTGAATTCCAGAGCTGGTCCAGAGCTTATAAAGGATCATCCTATGTCTGCCCGGTCCCAATTTAAAATGCCTTTCTCTAATAGTTCAACCCCACGTGGGCATCTTCATTCCTCTTTGGTGACACTGGGTGGTACATCTTTCTAGAGACCCAGAGAGAAAGCCATTTTCTGAGTTTCCACAGGCTATCCAGAAAGGCTACTCTACAACTCAACCAGCCAGTTCTTTCCAAAAATACGCACTCCTATTTTTAAAAACAGAGGATTATATAATCCTTAAAGTGTCCTCGCCCGTTTCCCCTCTTGCATAGATGCCATGGCTGTCACTGAATGTTTAGGATCTCAGGAAGCCACGGAGCAGCACAGGATTTGAACTCTATAGCCTCGTAAGCCAGGAAGTTGATTCCATTCCCGGCAAGGTTGGGTACCATCTGGAGTGATGGTCACTCTTAGGGATGGTCCCAGATGTCTTGCTGGGTTCAGCTTGCCTATGATTGCTTTGTTCAGGAGGCCAGTGGCTGCAATTCAGAAATCGCTTTTCATCTGGGATCTTTGCCATATCCGTTTATGTCTTGCTCCTGACAGGATGTGACCTGGAATGGGAGCCCTGGTGTGACTCCTCAAATTTATATTCACCAAGGCTATTGAAACACACCCTGTACATTCCCTCCTTATTGCTCTATAGCATTCATGGCAAGAAATTGGGGCATGAATAATTGAGAATTATTGGCTAGATTTTTTCAGCCTATTATTTTATGGGGGAGAGAAAAGTATCCCCTCTGACACAGAGGGAGGGGCGGAGAATAAATGAATATTTATTGAGCACTTACTATGCACTAGACCTGTGCAAGCCACTCCTTTTACATTATTCACTGAGCCTCACAGCAATCTCTGAGGTCATAGGTCTCGATTATCCTGTTTTGCAGATGAGGAAACTGAGGCTCAGTCAAGTTGAATGACTTGGTCAACTCAGTCACATTAGATCAGGGTCAGGATTCAAAGACAAGTCTGGGACCCCTGGGCTTCTGCAGGTAGCCTGAGAATTGGATTGAGGGCATCCCGAACTGCAGAGCATGATGAGGGTGGGAGAGGGAAGCTTAATCAAGCCTTTCTCTTGCTCTTTTCTTTTTTGCCACACCACGCAGCTTGCAGCATCTTAGTTCCCCGACCAGGGATTGAACCCGTGTCCCTTGCAGTAGAAGCAGGGAGTCTTAACCACTGGACCGCCAGGGAAGTCCCTCTTGCTCATTATTCATCCTTCATTCTCCCCTAAAGTCTCAGCTCCTGCTCTGGACCTTTCCAGACATCTTTGGAGCTGTGCAAAAACTTGCCACCTCTTCTTCTGCATGTGTGTATGTGTTTCTCCTTCCTGATTGATTTTCTTTTATTTAACCTGGAATTCTCTTGGGCAGTGGTATTCCGTGGTAGTGCTGTTACCCAGACTAGTTGGAGGAAAGTGGGCAGCCTGTTCCTTATAAGTACCATGAGTCACGTGTCTCCCCAACTGCCAGAAATATTCATGAAGAACCCAAGTCCTTCTTCCTCTAGCTTGCATAAACTTCCCAGGGGCTGGTGGAACAGTGCATGCTTTGTATTCATAGACTCTCATGTTCTCCTGGGGTCTCTTTATCTTAGGAACCTGATTTTCAACTGGTCAAAGTTCTTTCCTCAGTCTACTCAAACCTCAGTTCTGATCACCAGATAGAGGGAGTGGTGGTGGATCGCAGCAAAGGATATGGAGTCAGGAGGCCTGGCTAGGCCGCTTACCAGCCATGTGACCCTAAACAACTCCCTCAACTTTCTGAGCCTCGGTTTCCTCATCTGTAAAATGGGATGATAATTGTTACTAAAGGCATAGGCTATAGAAGCTGATGGCTCTGGATTTGATTCTTAGGGACTTGAAAACTAGGGAACTTTGGGCAAGTCCCTCACCCTTTTGCAAGCTCAGTTTTCCCATCCATAGAGTGGAGATTACAGTAGGACTTAACCCATTGGGTTGTTGCACATGGTAAATGAATTAAAACATGGGAACACTTAAGACGATAGTTGGCACTGGCAATGCTCAATGAATGTGGGATATGACCATTTTATTGTTATTATTACCTAGCTTACAAGGTTGCAGTGAAGTTCAAATAAGCTAATGATTTGAAAGTATCTGATACAGAGTTTGGAGTATAAGAGGTGCTTCAAAATAGTTAAATTAGGGAATTCCCTGGCTGTCCAGTGGTTAGGACTCGGTGCTTTCACTGCTATGGCCCGGGTTCAATGCCTGGTCAGGAAACTAAGATCCTGCAAGCCACACGGTTAGGCCAAAAAGGAAAAGTTAAATTAGGTCTTCATTATAAGGATGTGAAACCTTCAAGGAGGCAGCTGTTGGCAAGGACCTGTGCAATTTCCAGAGTTCTGTTCAGCCAGCGTGTACTGGATGCCTGCGGTGCCCTGGGCTCTGTGCTAGTTGCTCAGAACTTAGAGATGAACTTCACCGATCCCCTGGCCCCTTGGAGCGCATCCCCTCACAGGGAAACAGCCGTTGACTGTGTGATGTGAGGATGGAGGTGGCCAGAGCAAGGAAGACCATATTCTTCCCTGGCTTCTTGTGTTCGGGAAATTTGGTTTCTATTTTATTCCTAGTGGTTTCATGGACTAGTGCTTTGAATGACCAGAAAGGGCACCAGAGGCCAGTTGATAAAGGGTCATGCTAACAAGTTATGACCCATAAGCAACTGAGAGCCATGGAAAGAGTTGGAGCAGGAGAAAGGCATGGGCACGTTTGCATCTTAGAAAGACGACTGGGCAGCCACATGGGTTGGATGGGAGAAGCTCGATAACGGTAGGGAGCCCCACTTGGAGGCTTTTTCCACCAACCAGGTAAAAATAACAGGGACCCCAAATAGGGAGACAGATTCAAGAGGTCTATAAGGAATTAAGTTAACAGGTTTTATCCAAGAAGACAGGCTGACCGGGGTGCCGCTTAATCAAAGTGTGAGATGGGGAAGTGGGAGGGAGTGAGGATGAGAGCTTGTGGGGAGAAGAGGGACACTTACATCCCTTTGGGTCTCTTTTCTTTCCATGGAATTTCCTCTCATGGGCTCCCTCTGACATACCCGTGGGTCATGGAACAGAGTTGGGGCTGAGAGGAGGCGGAGAACTAACTCGAGGTACAGCTCCGGGGTCCCCTGAAGGGGCCTCTGCCGGAAGTCCCCAGGTGGGATTAGAAGGGCTACAAGTCAGGAGGTCCTGATAGCTCTCGAACTTTCTAGAGACCACCATGTTGGAAGACTGATGTCTATTATTGGGCACAAGAAGAGTGACATCGCTGGTTTCCCTTTCCTCCTGGCTGTTGCAGCTTGAGACTCTGGTCCAGTGATTGGGTGGTATTTCATCCTCAAGTTGAAAGTAAACGGAAGTCTACCAACTTATCCAAATCTTCCCTGCCTCTGGTATTTGGTGGGTTTGCTATAGCCCCTGAAGAAGCATCCAGTTGGCTTTGACGGATGCTCCCAGACACGGCTGAAAACTAGATGCTCCTTGTACTCGGCTGCCCGGCTCCAAGGAGGTGTTTCCCTTCGGTCCCAAAGCCGAGCCCGGGCCTGGCTCCCCGCAGGCTCTCAAGGCGTGGTGCCTGGCTGAGTACATGCGGCTGCTTGCTGCCCGCCCCTTGGAGCCTCCGCCTCCGAGCCCTTGCAGGAAGTGAGGGTGATGGATGTTTGTAATGGCCTCATGCTGTTTTGACGGTCTTCTCGTGTGTGCAGGCGCAGCTCTGTCCCTTTCCAAGCCAAACCCAGCCTGTGCCAGCCATCAGGCCTCTGAAACGGGGGCCAAGTTCCCCTTGGCGTGGGTATCACAAGCTCCCTTTTAGCTCCCGCCGACCGGTTCTCGTGGCGATTGTTTTGCACAAGCCCCTGTCTCTAGCCTCAGTTTTCCACAGGAAGGACAGAAGAGATTGTGGACAAATCCAGAGCAGAAAGCGCTCACCCAGCATTAGCAGAGTCAACGCCACGTTTAAAGCAGTCACCTGCGTGGCCACAATGGCCATTACAAGGGGCTCCGTTTCTGCAGAATGGCGAGCGGTTTGGTTTATTTCTTCCTGCCTTGTTGTTTGTGGTGTAAAGTAAGGACGTTCCCAGTGTCCCTCCCCACAGTGTGGTGCCCTTTGGTTTCTGTGCCTTGACTGACTTCCATCTGCCACCGCACAGGGCACCTCGCTCTTCAGCTTTTCAAACAGATGGTCAGGAACCAGAGCCAAGTTTGGGAAATTGTCAAACCCAGAGAGAACATGGTGCCTGGGACTCAGGGCGCCAGAACCCAGTCTTGGCTGGGCTACCAGTCGATGGTGCGATCACCGGAAAATTGCTTACCCTCTCCGGGGCTCCACAATCTTGCATATGAAAAGCAACAACAACGACGAGGACAAAACACGAGGCTTTCTTGCACACATTTGAACGGGAGACAGCAGGATCCTGGGAAGGGAACTGGGGAAAGCAGTTTGTTTGAGTTCCTTGCTGAAGCGAGAGTATGCCTGTGTTTACGCCCCTGGGGAATGTCAGCCTGTGGGGTTTTCCAGACGTTTGTATGTGTTAATTCCCGCTGAGTTAAATATAAGTCATTCCATTGATGAGAGCCAGCTTCAGACACTCTTGGGCTCCCCAGAGGATTGGCCGGTAGCAAAGCATCTACCTATATGAGAGCCTTTGGAGAAGATGCCATGAGCCAGGGGAATCCAATCTTGGCATCCCAGGGCCAGGATCACTCAGGATAGGGAAGGAGACTCAGGACCCCGCTGGCAACAACAGAGGCCTCCTCGTGTGGCCCCCGCAGGACTTCTCAGTCCCAGGCTGACTCTCCAAGAGGCCCCCTTCCTCCCAGGGGCCCTGGAGATTCCGTGCCATGCCCTCTTCTATAATCTGCACATGCCCACGCCATCACCTGGGGTCTCCTATTCTGAGACTAGACGTGAGGAGTCTCAGTTTTTCCATCTTGGCCCTTGTGGGATGCCCCTACTAAGCCGTGTCTGGGTATCATAGCAGGCTTAATAATCATTAAGAGAGGGAGATGATAAGGATGTTCCGTGAGCTCTGTATTTGGACTGAGGTCAGATGAGGGAGCCTCCAGAGGGGAAATGATGGATACAAGGAAAGAGACAACTGACCCTCTTTCAACATATCCCAGGGGCGCGAGAAGCAGGGCTGGTGTGGGGATTCTCACGTGCCCCCGGGATGTACCCTGATCTCACGGATGGGGAGGGGCCCGGCTGTGAGTGGCAGAGTTGAAATTTAACTCCCAATGTGCAGACTCCAAGACTCTAGTGTAGGCGTAACACAGATGAGGCTGACATGACCGTGGACTTGGCCTGTCCAAAGCATGGAACGCTCCCTCCTGTGAGGTCTTTCCTCTAGGCCCGGGGTAGCAATTATGTTTCGTCTTGCCTATGGGCTCTAGGGAGGATAGTGATGGTGGGGTCCCTGGGAAAGGGTGTGGTGTTTGATTCGTGATGTCTGCCAGGCGGCCTGAGAAGGGAAAGGAGGGATGTTTGCTTCACCTCTGGCTGACTCTGGTCTAGCATCCCGGACAGCCCTGTTCACCACTCTAGCTCAGCCACCTCCTCCTGCTGGTGTTTTTTCCTCTCGCTCCCATTCACCTACTCTTGGCCTCTGCAGGCATGAGGCCTTTTCTTGTTTGGGCCTCAGATTCCCATCTCTTAAGCTTCTGGTTGACACTGCCGCCGGGCAAGGCACCTCTGTCTGACTCAGCTGGCATCCCTGCCATCTGCCCTCAAAATTCTGCGTGTCACTCTCAGCCTCTCCTCCTGAGACCCGAGTGGACATGCCCCAGCATCCTCTGCTCCAGGCCAGCAGCCTCTCCCCGTGGGCACTTGGAGCTGGCTGTGTCCCCAGCCACTACATCTGGAACTGCTGACTTCTGTTTGTGTTGGGGGCGGGGGAGGTCTCCGCACCAGTCTCCCCCTCCATCCTGTTCTGACATCAGCGGCCTGGCCAGCTTTCCTCGGCAGGGCGGCAGGCTCTCTTATCCTGTCTCACGTCACTGATTTATGCTTCATTAAGAGTTTGAAAGACCATTACTGCATAGGAAGGACTCGCTGTCTTTTTTTTTTTTTAATTTTTTTTATTTATTTATTTTGTATTTTTGGCTGTGTTGGGTCTTCGTCTCTGTGCGAGGGCTTTCTCTGGTTGCGGCAAGCGGAGGCCGCTCTTCATTGCGGTGCGCGGGCCTCTCACTATCGCGGCCTCTCTTGTTGCGGGGCACGGGTTCCGGACGCGCAGGCTCAGTAGTTGTGCCTCACGGGCCTAGTTGCTCCGCGGCATGTGGGATCTTCCCAGACCAGGGCTCGAACCCGTGTCCCCTGCATCAGCAGGCGGATTCTCAACCGCTGCGCCACCAGGGAAGCCCAAGACTCACTGTCTTTTATCTGTGATTCCTCTGACCCCTTTGAGCTGGGGGTGGGGGCGTTCCTGTCTGGTAAGCAGACCACATGGGGCAGATGGGATCAGCTCACCTTTCTCCAGCTCAAAAAGTGACCTCCCTGGACCTGTGGGAGAAGGAGGGTTGGGACGAGTAGTGTTCTGGAACATTTTCCGAGTAGCCGTTACCACGGAGTCTGAGTGACGTGGACACTTTGACCTGCATTTGGGTTTGTCCCCATCAGCTATAGGAGGAAAGAGCACCCCAGACTCTTCACGTGGTTTATTTTATGGGCTGTCGTGACAAATCTGTGGTATGGGTTTGAGAGGCCTTGGTGTCCCCGGTTACAGATGAAGGCCGTCACTGAGTGTCTGCTCTGTACTGTGTGAGTACTGACGGTGTCACCATGCTCTGTGTGTGTGTGTGTGTGTGTGTGAGCTCATTCAGTGACTCTCACAACTAACTCATGGTGGCATTCCCTTCAATCTACGTATAAGGAAACTGAGGCTCAGGGAGTTAAACGATGTCCCTAATGACACATGCTAAGGGGACATACCTGAACCAGGATGAAAATGTAAAATTCCTAACTCCAAGGCCTGAGCCCTTTCTCCCACCCTCAGCAAAGAAGGCATTCTTTTCTTCTCTTATTCTTGGAAATGTTAATAAGAATTTCCAGGACAGGGCTGGGCTGGGAAGGCCTCTGTCTGACCCGCTGTTTAAACCTCTCCATGTGCTGAGGGCCGGCCAAGCCACAGCATACATGGCCAGGGTTCAGACAAGTAAGCAAGGCCATCGCGCCTTCCCATTAACATCTGGGGAGGAAACAAAAGCAAGAGAACCCACGTCTCCATCCGCCATTGCACGTTGGAGCCAAGCCACAGGTGTCACTTGGGTCAGAGGTGGAGCAGCAGGACACACGGCTGACCCTTCGGCTTTGAGGGCCAACCTGAAAGCCTCCGCCTGCACTTCAGAGCCTGCAGACCGTCCTCCCCCAGAGCCCTGCCACATTTGCCCCTTTCCTGATCCCGCAGGCCACCTGAGGGTACATCCAAGCCTGTCATCGTCCAGGCCACTAAACAGCTGTGGTAAAGGCAAGGACGACTTCCTCCCTGCTGCTGGGAAAGGCAGAGGCTCACCTCCTAGACCGTCCTGCCCGCAGGTGTGTAAGCCATCCCTTGGGAACGCCACAGTCTGCATGTCTTTCCTTCCCCCGGGATGCCTTTCAGTCGCTCTCATTCTTCTACAGTTAACCAAGCACCTTCTGTGAGCTCAGGCTTGCGCACGGTAGCAGCATGCATGGTAGGAGAATTAAGAGTACGCGTACGATCCCGCCTTCAAAGAGGGAACTCTGTCTTTTACTTAATAACACGTTTTCTTCGGATGCTACAGATTTTGCGTTATTTACAAACTTGATCTGCCGTCAGGTTACCGGTGGGATGTGTTTGTCGTCTCCTTGGGTCGATCTCTGTGGGCGGCTCTTTACTCCCAGCATCTCCGCAGTCTTCCTGCTGCACAGTCAGCGTTGGCCAGCCTGGATTCTGTGGTGCTTCCCAGCCTTCCCTTAGGACTTTAGTACGGCCCGGTGAGCCGGGGTGTGTGTGTGTGTGTGCGCGCGCGTGTGCGCGCTGTAACACTTTATGGTGAGAGTGAGAGTGGTCCCAGGTGATCTGTGTGTAAACTGAGTTGCTGCTTTATGTCCCAACTCATTACCTGCTCGGGGTGAGACTGGCAGAGGACTACGGCCTGACCTTGAGCTGTGGTCTCTTGCTTTCTGAATTATGTGGACCTCAAGTCACAGAAGCTCTACCTTTGGCTAGTATTACTAAAGACATACCGTATGCCAGAGTGTGGGATGGAGGTCACAGTCCCAGGCAAAATCTGGCCAACAGAAATAATACCTTTGGGCTTTGTTATTATAATCTGAATGTCTTTAAGTGTGGCCTTCAGGCTCCAGGGTGATCTCCTATTGGCCACAGTCCCTACCACTCCTTATTGCCTCTCACCCAGTTTCCCTTCTTGTTTCTTACCTACCTGTTCCCGGATGGGTTTGAGTCTCCACCTCCTGATTAGCATAACATTCTCAGTGAGTCCTTTTAATAATTTGATGGAAAATATTTTGTAGATGAGAAAACTGAGGCCTATCTGGAGGTTATGTACCTTGCCCAAAGTCCCACAGTAAGAAGCAGGACTGAAGGTGGGCTTGGTCTTCCTGCTGTCACATCCCTGCTCTTCCACACAGCTGTGCTGTTTCCAACCTGTTCATTCATCCATTAGACAGGCTGTTACTACGTATGCACAGTAGTAGTGGGCCAGGTCTGACCTGGAGACGGAGATGGAAAGACATAGCCCCAGTGATGAGTTTTTCCCATGACCTGAAGCATATGATAAACTCAGTTCTCTGTAGCTGAGTGAGAGATGAGAGAGAGAGAGAGAGAGAGAGAGAGAGAGAGAGAGAGAATATGGCCCTGCCCCCCTAAGGCCGTCGGAGAGAGGGCAATAAGATTAAGGAAACTGAATATAACAGAGACCATTGTATAGCCTGACAGTTTTCAGCCTGAAGGCAGTGATCTGAGAAGAACTTTAAAAAACTCTCCCTAGAGTTTGGGATTGACACGTACTCACTGCTATATTTAAAATAGATAACCAACAAGGACCTACTGTATAGCACAGGGAACTCTGCTCAATATTATGTAACAACCTAATTGGAAAAAGAATTTGAAAAAGAATACTGTAGATACATGTATACATATAACTGAGTCACTTTGTCGTACAACTGAAATTAATGCGACATTGTTGATCAACTATACTCCAATATAAAATTAAAAGTTAAAAAAACACAAAACTCTCCCTAGACAAACCCCACTGAAACAACCAAACAAATTATAATGGGAAACATCACTTTGCCCACTGAGAATTAGGGAGGCTGCGTACACGTACCTGAGACTTGGAGAAATTTTAGTAAGATAGAGTGGAGGTCTCCCTCCATCCCCTCCACACAGCTGAATCTCTAAGTCTCTAAGCTGGCAAAGTTCATTTACTGTCAGTTGACTGTTGGGCGTTTCTACAATAAATCTAAGTGGTCCCCATCTCTTCTTCCCTGTCTTCAAAAGGTTTGAACAGAGGTCTGCACCATCTCTGTGAGAATTCCAAATAGATGGGACCTGTTGAGATGTTTGAATGTGAGGCATAAAGGAGAAAGGCGTTACTGAAGGTTTTTAAAAAAGGATTTCGTGCAAAGAAAAGCACGTTGGTTTGCCCCAAGACTTCTTCAGAACACCGAGTACCAGAATCTAGAAATAAATGTTCTGGCCCAAGTATCAAACTGTCCAAAGTAAATAAGGCTTAAGTAATAAGTAAACAATTTGAATGATTCAATCACTGAGCTTGATTTGAAAGGCATATCTTGAACACTGGACCTTACTCTTTAAAGCAACCCTGTGCTAATCACTGGTAATGTGACTCCCGTTTTTGTATAGGCAAACATTTTCCTGAAAATGTACCTATATTCTCCCTAGCTTATTGACGAATTTCACACACGGGGTTTCCCCAAAGCAGGGTGTAGCAGAATTGGATCTGCTAAAAAAAAGTAACAGAAACTTTGAGATGACAGGTGATGGTTTTCTTCCTCTCACTTTCCCCAGCCTGGGTTGCAGGTTCCATAATTACAAATAAGCCTTTGGAGTAGGTGACACCAACGAGCGGGTCTCCGTGGGAGCGGTCTTTGGTAGACGCAAGAATGGTACCCGTGTTTCAGTGCCAGGTGAACCTGTGTGAGCCGGGAACTGGGTAGGAATCTAGCATCTGGAATTCCAGTCTGGTTCTTGCTTCTTGTTTTAATGGAGGGCAGTGACCCAGCCTGCCCTTCTCCGTCCACAGGAAGTGGTTTATGAAATTAAAGTGGAGAATGGCTGTGAGGAACCCACACTTTATGCCCCCAGAGGGATTCTCAAGCACAGCCCGTGGCTGCTTCTTTGCTCTCCCAGTGCCCTGCCTGCCCCCGTGGATGCCTGAGCCATCTTCCCAAGTGCCCTCAAACGTCCACCTTGAAACCCCTGTCATGACCCATATCCCTGTCCTTCCCTCCGGTCTCAGAAGGACTTGTCCTTCCCACCTGGGCCCCTCCCTCCACCTCCTCTCATCAGGTGGGCTCCTGACATCTGAACACCCTCGTGGGATTCCTCATCCTTCTCCAGATGCTGCCCTTTTTACGCCGATACATTTGGGAATGAGAGGCCTGCATCTGCCGCTGTCAATCCCACATCATCCAGTCCCTCGTGCCCTCCTGGTGTCCCACTTTCACGTTCACTGCCCCACTGAGATGCTTCTTTCAGAAGCCACCAATGTTTTTCATTCTTCTAGACCACCCTGCCAGGTGGGACCCACTTTAGATAGCTGTTCCGTGGAACCCTAGGAGTGACACACATGTCTCAGGTGTTTTGAGGAGAGGAGTGGCCATCTGGCTGCCATCCCATTTCAACCGGGACACCTCTGTTCTTACCTGTAAGTACTGGGATTTTGTGAAGAGCTTGTGAGAGTTGGGCCTTGCTGCTCACACTCACAAATAAAGTTTGAAAACCATGGTTGTGTCCACATGAAATGCTCCTCTCGTTTCCCCAGGTAGACCCATGTGGAAGGCCCGCTCTGGGGCGCTGCACTGCAGATGCAGGGGTTTCTGCAGGTTGACCAAACACCTCAAGGAGTGTTAGGTGTTTGGAGGGAGTGTGGGAAGGCCGGCAGGCCAGCATTTCCTTTATGAAATTTCCTCAAATCCTACTGTGCGTGAATCCCCTCTCACACGTCTCCAGGCTGTTACCTTTTATGAAGAGCCTCTTGTGAATTAATGCATCCTGACACAGCACAGCAGAAGGGATGTGTGTGTGTGTTTGCGTGTGTGTGTGCCTGTGTGTGTGCATCCATCCAGTGGGTAGCCAGGCTCCAGAGTCCTGGCCACTCTGACCTGGTTTTAGTGTTCTGAGGGGATCTGGGACAGCTCTGCACAGAAGCCTGTTTGTCTTACAGTCCCACGTGGGCCAGGTTTCCCGGTTTGGGCCGATGGCTGGTCACTTTCACATCCACCCATAAACTTTCTTTGTTCGATATTTCTGTTTGTCATTTGCTCCAGATTTGTTAATTTCGTTCTTTCATATTCGTCTGTTGGCAACAAATCACAGTGCAGTTTCCTGCAGTAATTACTGCAATCAGCGTGAAGCATCAGCCCGTAACTATGATCACGACGCCTGTACTCGACAGTTTTTATGTCTTGTTAGTGTCACAGGGTTGGAGCAACATTGTAGGGAGGAAGCCCCTCCTCGTACTTAGGAACCTCCCTCGAGTGTCTTTCTGGTTCTAGAACGGTGATTTTTCTGACGTCCCCATTCTGTTCATGGCTGAGGCCAGTCTTGGGGGCCCTGGAACCTACCAGGACCAACCACTGTCCCCTCCCTCCTGCCTAAAGGGCAGTGTGGACAGGGAAGGGGCCCCATGGAGTTGCCCTATGGATGGATGTCTTTGGTTTCTTTGAGATTCCTTACCGTTTCTTTCTGCCATCTGTGAACTCTTTGGAAGACTGTGTTAACTGGGAACAAAATTATCTTAATTTTTTTAGCTTCATTACGTAATCAAGACCCTATAGGCTGGGACTTCCCTGGCGGTCCAGTGGTTAAGACTTCGCCTTCCAGTGTAGGGGGTGCAGGTTCGATCCCTGGTCAGGGGAGCTAAGGTCCCACATGCCTTGTGGCCAAAAAACCAAAACATAGAAACAGAAGCAATATTGTAACAAATTCAATAAAGACTTTAAAAATGGTCCACACCAAAAAAGATCCTAAAAAAAGAGACCCTGTAGACTGAGTCATGTTACTAGGTAGCAAGGTGGGGTGGATACTGATGACCGAGTTCAAGCCATGGTTTTGCCCCCTACTGCTGTGTGACTAGGCTTGTCTGTTATCTTCTCTGAGGCTCACTTTCCTCATCTGTAGAATGGGGGCAATGATGTCTGCCTTGTGTTTATTAAGTCATTCAACATTTATGAGTGTTTATGCATTTTTGTGTGTGTATACTGACCATGTGCGAGGCCCAGAACTGGGCCCTCATGGAGTTCATGTCCAGAGGGAAGTAAATCAAGAGGCAGTTACAATACAGGGGGGATTAAGTACCATTAGGTTTGAGAATCACTAGGTCTAGAGGGCAATGACCTCCTCTTCCAACCCAGAGGAATTGGGAGGTGTGAGAAATTGGAGGCCTTTGCTGATCAGGACTCTGTGTGCTTGGGAAAGAACTTTACATGCTTGGTCCAGGCAGGAGGTGGAAGGAACGTTTTGTGAAGGTGCTGGGGTTTAGGTAAGGTTGTGAATTACAAGGTGGAGCTCCACAAGGCACCATGGGGAGAGGCTCAGAAAAAGCATGAAGCAGCTGTGGGGCGGGGAGTGGCGGTGGGGAGTGGATGGGAGAGGACAGAAAGCTTACGGGGATGCCTTTCTGGAAATATCCAAGGTTGCCAACCAATGAATGAAATGGCGGATTCAACTGATCACAGCATTTCCAAAACAATCAATACCACTAGTCTTCTGGGGGTACTGGAGTGTGGGTGAGAGGTAAGTCGGGGGGAAGGATGTGTGTGGGGGTGTTGACTCAGGATCTATGAGAGGAGGCAGCTGTGGCCTGGGCTAATCACGCCACTTTGGGAACAAAGCAGCAGGTGATGGGTAGGGAAAGACAGACCTCTCTGAACGGGGGTCCCAGGTAGAGGTAAAGAACGTACGCAGCTCTGAACACTCCATGCACTGATGGCTCCAAAGCCCAGGCAGGACTTTCTGGGCTCCCTGATCTCGCTGGTTCTTGATCGCTTTACAGAGACCTGCACTTCTGGATGTCAAGAGGGTTTCACGCTGGGAAAGCTTGGTGGTGAGGGTCAGGTGTCCCCAGGTTGACCACCAGTTACAGCTTGCTGTCCCTCCTCTCAGAGGGCCTCTGGGCACAGCTGCTGGCCGCAGGACTCTTCCAAGGGCCGCAGTGCCAAATTTCCTCCTCCCGGGCCTTCCCCACTCCGCTCTGTATACAAACAGAGCTCCGGAGGAAAGGTGGATTTAGAAACGGAGTGACCGCGAGGGTGACACAGGTAGAGAGAACCTGTTGCAAACATTTCCCATTGATTGTCATTCAGATGAGTCCTGTTAAGCATCACCTGCTCTGGCCCAAAGCGACAAGGATGTGTTTG
Organism: Grampus griseus; assembly: GCF_964374135.1. NCBI lineage: Eukaryota > Metazoa > Chordata > Mammalia > Artiodactyla > Delphinidae > Grampus > Grampus griseus. Next base: position 143,480,665 of record NC_139018.1, on the reverse strand, counting down.
CAGAAGCAGCCCTGGATACTGGGCGTACACCAGAGCGAGCAGCAGTCTTCCAAGTCGGCCTGCCTGTTTTGCAAAATCATGTTCAAAAACTTTGCCCTTTCCGCATTTAGCAACATTTCAGTGGGTGTGACTTACGATAGTCATGGTCGTGAGTAATTCACTCTTTGATCTAAGTTGCCTGAAATTTACCATATCAGACACTCCTTCAGGATTCTAAAGCATTGGTTTAAAATAATGCTTGGGGGGTGGGTGCTTGGAAGGGCGCTTCTTAGAGTAATGAAGTGTTGTTATTTTTCAAAATAGGGATCTATTTGTGTTTTCAAAGTTTATGTTGTTTGGACCAAAAAATATTCTGCATCCTCACTGCAGAGAGAGAGAGCCTGGCATTCAGTGGGTTTGGCAATCCAGCTCCATCCACCCTTCTGCCTGCCTTTCCTTATCCCACCTGTGTATTAATTTTTTTTTTTTCGGTCTTGTGAAGCTACTGTAAATTCCCTCAATTCACCATGCCTTTGCTCAAGCTGTTCTCTCTGCCTGGAATGTCTTTTTTCAAGGTGGCCCCCTGATAAAATCCACTTGTATTTCAAGGCCGAGGTCAAGAGTTCTGAGCACCCCCATCCCTAAACAGAATGAATTGCTCCTTCTTCCGTGTCCCATAGGGTTCTTATCACACCATCCGTCCTTGCGTTTGTCACTGTATGTAGGGGTTGGTGACGTTCTAGTCTGTCTCCTCCTTCGAGTGTCGGATGGGACTATGTTGGCAAACATTCACACATTCATTCATTCATTCATTCATTCATTCATTCACTAATCGTGTCCTGAGTTTCTTCGAAATGCCAGCCCCTGTGCTGGGCTTCTGCATTATAGAGAAGACTAAACCATTGACCCCACCCTCAAAGAGCTAGCAAACACACAGAGACACCCCCAGTACTTGTGGTACGCCTGGCGATACAGGCGGGCACCGAGGAGGAGAGTTTAACACTGGACCTAGTGTTAGGGCTGTGGTGGGCGGTGTCAGGGAAGGCTTTGAGCAGCACGTGGCACCAGTGCTGAGTCTTGAAGAATGAGTAGGCGTTTCTAGGCAGAGAAATGCCTAGTGTCATTGGCACCTAGCCCAAGCGCAGACAGGGTGGGAGCTCAATCAGTATTGGCTCAACTGTTGACATTTGTAACGTCCTGGGTCTGGGTGAAGGCCAGAGCCCTGCATGGCCAGCCTCACCCTCCAGGGGCAGCCAGTCTATGCTTGTCTGGCCCACAGAAAGGCCCAATTTGTCTCAAGCATGTGGAATCTACCAGGCTGTCTTTGGGGGTCTGAATCTACAGGGTGTCCACAAATTCTGGGAACAGATCATATTATTTTATTGCTCTATAGATGGGAGGTATCAATGAAGACGTTGTGCATGTTCCCTTGTCTTTCCAGGGTCTGTGGACACCCTGGATTTCGCTGGCATTCCCCCATCCCAGGGGACCTTGGGCGTGGCGCTACAGCCTTCGCTGTCTCTCTCCTCTCTTCCTCTCTGCCTCACCCCTTGATCATGGCTAGTCTAGACAGATCAGAGTCTTGCCCCAACTGGAACCATGGAGTTTTTTTTTTTTTTCGAAAAAACATAATAAATATCTAGGTGAAAATGGAAATATCTACATGTTTCTTTTTGTGTGTGTGTGGTACGCGGGCCTCTCACTGCTGTGGCCTCTCCTGCCGCGGAGCACAGGCTCCGGACGTGCAGCCTCAGTGGCCATGGCTCACGGGCCCAGCTGCTCCGCGGCATGTGGGATCCTCCCGGACCGGGGCACAAACCCGTGTCCCCTGCATCGGCAGGCGGGCTCCCAACCACTGCGCCACCAGGGAAGCCCTACATGTTTCTTTTTAAGTGTCCTTTTAAAATGTGAAGTCCCTTTGTTGGTTGGGAAACATCAAAATAGATCAATGTGTAACTTGGTCTGCTCATAAGAAGAGGCTCATGCTTAATATATTTAGAGAGGAGAGAGAAAAGTGATTTTTCACATTGAACTTTTCTCTATTTTTCTTTTTAAACCAAAGAGAGCTTGGAAAATTTCTCCACCTTCTCCACTGCTTGTGTATTTTCCTGGCTTCACAATGCTGGTGTGGTCTTTCGTTTCCTGAGCTGGAAGTGAAAGATGCAGAGCTTTGTTTGACCTTGAGTTCTGCTACTCTCTTTTAAATGGGAAAAGCATCTTTTCGGGGCAGGTGTTAGTCATGAGCTGAAGGCAGGGTGCGGAAGAGCAGAAGAAGGACGTTCTCTGTGGGAAATGAAGGCAGTGGTGAAATAAAATGTTTTTCTGACATCTACCTGTCTCTGCAAATTACCTGTTTTTTTAAAAAAATTTATTTTATATCGGAATATAGTTGATTAACAATGTTGTGATAGTTTCGGGTGTACCGCAAAGTGATTCAGTTATACATACACGTGCATCTATTCTTTTTCAGATTCTTCTCCCATTTAGGTTATTAAAGGATACTGAGCAGAGTTCCCTGTGCTATACAGTAGGTCCTTGTGTGTTGTCCATTTTAAATATAGCAGTGTGTACATGTCAATCCCAAACTCCCTGACTATCCCTCCCCCGGCCCCGCCCTTCCCCGCTGGTAACTGTAAATTCATTCTCTAAGCCTGTGAGTCTGTTTCTGTTTTGTACAAAAGTTCATTTGTATCATTTTTTTTTTAAGATTCCACATATAAACGACATCATATAATATTTGTCTTTCTCTGTCTGACTTACTTCACTTAGTATGATAATCTCCAGGCACATCCATGTTGCTACAAATGGCATTATTTCATTCTTTTTTATGGTTGAGTAATATTCCGCTGTATATATGTACCGCATCTTCTTTATCCATTCATCTGTCGGTGGACATTTAGGTTGCTTCCGAGTCTTGGGTATTGTAAACAGTGCTGCAGTGAACATTGGGGTGTGTGTATCCTTTCGAACCATGTTTTTCTCTGGATATATGCCCAGGAGTGGGATTGCAGGATTATATGGTAGCTCTATTTTTAGATTTTTAAGGAACCTCCACACTGTTCTCCATAGTGGCTGCACCAATTTACATTCCCACCAACAGTGCAGGAGGGTTCCCTCTTCTCCACATCCTCTCCAGCATTTGTTGTTTATAGATTTTCTTGATGACGGCCTTTCTGACCGGTATGAGGTGATAACGTCATTGTAGTTTTGAGTTGCATTTCTCTAATAATTAGCGATGTTGAACATCTTTTCATGTGCTCCTTGGCCATCTAAATTAACTTTTTCATTCACTTACAACAAAAGCGTTAGTGAGCGTGGTGGAAATTTTACTGAAGTTTTCGTGGGGAAGGAGGGTTTTATGACACATACTTCATAAAAAGCAGCTTGAAAACCGTTCTCCAACGTGTCTGGGTTCCATAGTTCCTGCTCCTCATCGTCCCACCCTTTTAAGCCCTTTCTCTTTCCTCCTGGATATTCTGCCAGCCAATCCCCTTCCCACCTCCCCGATCAAATCCAAAGGCCCCTCTCCTGTACCATGCAGAAAAGTCTTGTCTGGTGTCAAATTCCATGCCCAGATGTTCATTTCCCAGCCAACAGGGTTTTTAGCAAAAGGCTGTTACAAGAACCGTAGCAGTAGGAAGTTTCAGATAATCCTTTTATAACAAGTCAGAACAATAAGGTAGTACTGGAGGGACTATGCAGAGAAGTCCTAGAAGGATTTCTGAGCCCCTGGCTGCACTGAACCCTATTCTAGAAAGGTTATTTCCAATTTCTCCCAACCCCCAGCTCCCATCCTGCAGAGCTGGCCTAGGACTCACCCTCCCCTTCTTTGGGGACAGACGCAGCCCAGCAGTCTCTGTCTATCTGCGATCCTCAGCTGAACGTGGTCTAGAGCAGCGGTCCCCAACCTTCTGGCACCAGGGACCGGATTCATGGAAGACAGTTTTCCCACAGATGGGGCGTTGGGGGATGGTTTTGGGATGATTCAAGCGCATTACATTTATTGGCACTATTTCTATTATTATTACATTGTAATATATAATGAAGTAATTATACAACTCACCATAATGCTGACAGGAGGCGGAGCTCAGGCAGTAATGGGAGCGGCTGTAAATACAGATGAAGCTTCCCTCGCTCCCCCGCCACTCACCTCCTGCTGTGCGGCCCAGTTTCTAACAGGCCACAGACTGATACTGGTCTGTGGCCCGGGGCTTGGGGACCCCTGGTCTAAGGGATGTGTCTGGCCCTAGCTGGGTCCCACAGCCTGAGGCACAGGTGTAGATGCTCAGACCTCGGAGCAGTGCCAGGCCCTCCTGACAGCCTGGGTCCTCAGGGAATCTGTGGCTGTTCATAGAAACAGCAGAACTTTCACCAGATACTTCAAGATGCTGCCAGTTGTGAGAGAATGTTGCCGTACCAGATTCCATGCTTGACAGAATGATAGATAGATGTGCAAATGGAATGGACCGAGAGACATGGGAGGGGTATAGATAACCAGTGGTATCGTCTAGAAACAGGGAAGCAGAGGGTTTCCCAGGTTCCTGGGGAAGAGGCATTCAAAACGGCACGACTTGAAAAAATCCTCTATACCAAGACGTGAAAGCACTTCTCTATACCAGCCCGGTACAGGGCGCATCCCAGGTACCGTCTCTGTCCATCCTCACAGCTTCCTGGAGAGGTCGCTGGAGCCTAGAAAACTAAGGGTTGCCCAAGGTCATGCAGTCAAAACTCAGATGGAATGGCAGAGTTCACAGTCCTACCCCCCCCCCGCCCCCGCCATAATGTCTCCAAGAGGTTGCCCCTGGTTGGCTGGAAATCTTGTGCCAGATACTACCTGATAATGTTTTCCTTCTTTCCCATCTGCCTTCCATCAGGAGGAAGTGCTTCGATATTCCAGAGCATCTAATCTGAGCATTCTTGCATTTATCTCGGGGACATCATTAGCGCTCATTTCATTTCATTTAAGATGCCAGCCGGTGGGAGCAAGGTTGCCCCAGCTGAGCTCATGGTATAGACACAGAGAGTTGCTCATGGGAACCCACCCCACCTGGAGGTTTCACCTTGCACCTTGTGCAGTCCGTGGTCTTCGTGGCCCTTCGCTGTGCCCTGCATCCAGGCACGCCAACTTCTCTGTGTCTAGGTGAGAAGACTCTTTCTCCCACCAAACTCTACAAATGAGTTTTCCCTTCTGTCGCCTCCCACTGTTCCCAGGGCATCCTCTGTGCTGCAGCACCTTCAGGTTTCTACTCTGCTCTTCCCTGCTCTGCCCCGGACTCTCTGCTTGTCCACATCCTCCTCAGGTTCAAGGCCAGGCCAGTGCCACCTCCCCTCATGCCCAGATGCATTTGGTTGGACTGACTTCCTGGGCACGTGCCCTGGACCCTCTAAGTAGCCTTCTTTCTTTCTTCTGCATTTCTCCTTGGTTCTCACCTACCTCACTAGTCAGGAGGTCCTTTAGGGCAGAATCCCCACGTAGCTTATCCTGGTATCCCTAGGTTGCATACCAATGTCCTATTCGACGGGAACCTATTTTTCCACAGCTCTTTAAAATTCACAGAGGACTCCCGCCTCCTTTCTTTGGACATGGGGCAGGAATTCCCATTTTACAGAGGAATACACTGAGGTTCAGATAGGTTGGGCAACTTGCTTTAAGTGACTCAGTAAGTAAAGGCCAGAGCGAAGGTTGGATTCTGGGCCTGCCTGGCTCCATCACGCGTGCTCCCTGCTTCTCCCTGCTCTCTCGGGGCATCAGAAGTGGTCTGTACATCTTTGGTGCCCAGGTATTGGGGCTCCGGTTAAGAGTGTCTGGCACTCAGGAGCTGAGACATCTTGGTTTGCAGCTGAGCCCTCGGAAGGGGGAGGGAGTGGAGGCTGCAGTGTAGGCTGTCCAAGTGGGAGGAGGCGGAGGGAAGCAGCTGATGGGCGGTGGGGGCAGCCACACCCACTCACACCCACTCAGGTAAGAGCGCCCTGCCCAGGGGCCCAGATGCCATTTCTCCTCAGTCAGCAGGAACCGCATTCCACAGCACAGGAACGCTCTGTTCAAAGTGTGTGTGTGTGTGTGTGTGTGTGTGTGTGTGTGTGTCTGTGTGTGTGTGTTCTCTGGAGGCCAGACTTAAGAATGAGTTAAAGGGACTTCCCCAGCGGTCCAGTGGTTAAGACTCTGCGCTTCCGCTGCAGGGGGCGCGGGTTCCATCCCTGGTCGGGGAGCTAAGATCCCACATGCTTCGCAGCACGGCCAAAAAATTAAAAAAAAAAAAAAAAAAACTGATAAAGAAAGAGTGAGTTAAAGAGACAAAGAAGGAAAGAAGGGAAGCTTGTCCCTAACTGAGGGTGAGATAAGTATGGAGCTGGAGGATATGAGCGTCTGAAAAAGTCAAAATCACCAGTGGCTCTCTGCACTGCTTCCCATCCCACATCTTTGCCCCAGGCTGGGCCTGCAGGGGCCCAGCACCTTCTTAGGCTGCAGAGCCGGCCAGACCAGCCGGCCTCCCTGGGCAGCAGAGGGCTGTTCCGCAAGGCGTCAGGCTGCTGCAGCCTGTGCAGGGCCGGGAGGGCGGCCAGGGGAGGAACGCTGGCCTTCATGGCTTCTGCAGCGTCTACGTGGGATGGAGAAATCAGAGGTTGACCATGGGGTGTTCAGGCTGCTCCAGATCACCAGCCTGGGGCTGAGCAAAGGGGGACGAGGATGTAAACTGTAAAAAGAGGGACGGTGATGGGTCCCAGGTTACGTAGCTGGTAAGGGTGGGGTCTGGATTTGAAGCTGAGTCTTTTGGAATTTCCTCCTCCCAAGGGTTGCCCAGGCCAGCAGGGAAGAGAAAATCGTAAACATTCAGTTCTGGTAGAAGGTGGAAAGTAGAAAGGCGGGGTTCAGAGCTCAGAGAGACTTCAGAGGGGATGAGAGGCTGGCCCCCAGAGGGCTGGTGTTTCCCAGGGCCCTTGAAGCGGAGGGGATGCCAGGCAGAACCTCTGGGACCAGCCAGACCTATCCCGACCCTCCTCCGGGACCAGATCCCTCCAGGCACGTTGTCTGTGCGCCGTGCCTTTGTGCTGCCTCTGAGACTGTGGAAAGACAGCCATTTCCAAATATTTGTTTGGGTTTTCTGGAAGCTCCTTGAAGTGGAAATGAAATATCTACCTGGTGGCTCTGAAACAGGCTCCCCCCTCAGCAGGCCTGGCTCTGACATCACTCCCTGAGGCAGCAAACAGGCCGGAGTCCTGGGGAGCTGCACGGGCCATACAGCTGGGATTGTTGAGGGCACCAGCCTGAGGCCCTGCAGCCCCTGAATATTTGCCCAGGTGCCCTGGACAGAGCAGCTGGGGACATGGGGGCCTGGCTGCCTGCGAGGGAGCTCCAGGGGGTGCAGGCCGGGAAGCCGGAGGTGTTTTAGGCTACGTTAGAAATAGCAGCAGCCTTCCTGGAGTGGACTGAGTCCAGTGGTCAAGAAACAGGCAGGCTTGGAGGTGGCCTGGCTCCCACCGCGTGGCCACCGTGCCTCAGCTCCATTAGCTGACAAAGCCACTCTTTGTCCTCACCAGCCGCAAGTGGAGGATGACGCAGATTTTGGCAACATTCACGCTGCTAGCCCAGAGCGTGGAGTCGTGGCCAAGGGTGGCTTGAGGGCCCCTCCCTTCTCTTACAAGAAGCGGGGGGAGACTGTACCCGACGTGAAGGGGCAGCTGCAGCTCAGTGCCAGCTGATGGTTGCCATGTGGGAATTTGGACTCGAGTTGCCAGATCTTCAGATCTTCCAGGAAAGCTGAAAATCTAGCAAGTCGTGTGAAATTTCTCAATTTTTGAAATTCTTAAAGATGCTATGCAGGCTGAGGCCAGACTTGGTCCCTCGCTGCCAGTTAGTGACCTCTGCTCTTGGCCTTTAGAATCCAAGGACTGCCTAAGCACAGGGTCCCCATACAGGTGATGGGATGGAGGTGGGATGGCGAGAAGGTTTGAAGAGGGGACCCAAAGTCCACAGGCAAGCAAGGCATAATCCTGCCCCCACTCCCCAAAAAGGGCAAGGAACTGCTCCAATTCTTCTTGGTTCTCATCTGCCATCTTGGTGCAAATATAGGGGCAGGAGGGGAGGGGTATGACTTCCAGAACTTGGACCTTGTTTCTGTCTCAGGCATTTCCAGTTGCACTTGGCCTGACCTCATTCTGCTGGCTTAGCTGATAAAGTTTGCCCACGAGGAGGGTCTTTCTCCCACTCTGCTCCCCTCTCTGTCCACAGCTTCCCCCCCCCCATAAGTCCTTGTGGCCACCAGAGCCCTCCCACTAGGAGGTCTGGCCCGTGACGAAGCTGGGAGGCTGGTGGCCAGCCAATCAGAGCAGTTGGCAGTATTGGTGGGAATTAATGACAGTTTAGCATAGGGGAAGACAGCACAAAATTTAGGATCAGACAGATCTGGATTCAACTCACAACTCTTTCTCCAGCTAGCTCTGTGACTTTGAGACTGTTATCCAACCTTCCTGCAACTCTCTTCCATCATCTGTAGAATGGGGAGAGTAATTTCTCCCTGGAGGAGATTAAATACAAAGGTTATGGAAAGTGCCTAGCACGGTACCTGGCACATATATTAAGAGCTAATCTATAGCTGTCATTGATCTCCGACTCTTCTTTTTTTTTTTTGTGGTATGTGGGCCTCCCACCGCCGTGGCCTCACCCCGTCACGGAGCACAGGCTCCGGACGCGCAGGCCCAGCGGCCACGGCTCACGGGCCCAGCCGCCCCGCAGCACGCGGGACCCCCCCCGGACCGGGGCACGAACCCGCGTCCCCTGCATCGGCAGGCGGACTCCCAACCACTGCGCCACCAGGGAAGCCCCGACTCTTCTTGATTTGAATTTCTAACAGAAGATACAGTGCCAGGTTCTAAGCACCCAACTTATAAACACACTCTTGGAACAGAAACAAGTTGGATACCATCTGCCCATGTTTTATAGATGTATTTCCATTTCATCTTTTACCTTCATCTCCTCTAAACAAAACCATGGTGGACTGAAAGGTAATAAATTATGTATAAAGTAGCCTTCCACTTTTCTTCTCTTCCTACTTGGCCTCTCTCCACCCACCAGGACCTTTACTCCAGTCTCCGGTGTCCATGACTCATCAGCCCACAAATATTTATTGAGCACACATCTTGCTCCCTGCGCTCCTGGGACCCACAGCCAGTGAGGGTGGCAGATAGGCAGACGGATGATTGTAGCCAGCATGCGGTTAGAGGGAAGCTCGTGGTGCTGGAGGGGCCAGGGGCAGGGAGGACGTCTGGTGATATCTGTAGTGAGGCTTCAGAAAGGATCAGAGCTGTGGAGGCAGGAACGGAGAGGAGACGGAGGCCCGAGACCTGCAGAGGGAGCATGGGGAGAAGGTACTGGATACTGAGATGCCAGGGATGAGGCAATGGGGAGAGCCGGGAGGAACCCCCGTTTCTGTTTAGATGGCTGGGTAGATGCCACCAACTGAGAGTGAGAGCGGCAGAGAAAAAACGTTGCCCTGAGAAGTGTCAAGTTAGACTGTGCAAGGTGGCCTTGGAGGTGTTGGTGGGACATTGGGTAGAGCAATCCTGTAAGTGACAATAGTGAACCTGCCATGAGCCAGGATACAAAGTGTCTTCAATGCTCTCTCTTATTTAATCTCCACAATGGCCCCGGGGGGCCCGCTTCACTTTTCCGGTGAACATATATCGAGACTCAGAAATGTTAGGTAATTGGGATTGACATGTATACACTACTATGTATAAAATAGATTAACGAATGAGAACCTACTGTATAGCACAGGGAACTCTACTCAGTGCTCTGTGGTGACCTAAATGGGAGGGAAATCCAAAAATGAGTGGATAAATGTATACGTGTAACTGATTCACTTCGCTGTACAGCAGAAACTAACACAACATTGTAAAGCAACTATACTGCAATTAAATTTTATTTTAAAAAGTGTTCATGGCTAGTATAAAGTCAGTGATGGCTTTCACTTTTGCCTTAAAAATCTGTATGTTTTTAAAAAATCTAAAATTCTATATAGTCCCCCATCAAGGACACTATGGTTTTTGTTTTGGTCTCTCAAGATCTAAAAACACTTAAACTACCAACTTGTAAAACAATTCTTCCTCATAGAGATCTATTTTCTTAAGAACAGCTTATAATAAATATTTTTTAGATTAAAAAAACAAAAAAGAAATGTTAGGTAACCAATTGGTCCAAGGTCACACAGTGAGCCAGTAGCGTGAGTCTGTCTCAGACAGCCAGTCTTCCCACCCATTTGTTCATGCATTTGTTCAGCTGCCGTTTATTGAGCACCTACTATGAGGCTGGCACACTTTTGGTGCTTTGGACTTATCAGTCAAGAATATCTTCCCTTATGTGGGTCCTCTTCTACTGCACATGCTGACTCTGCTCAGGGGCGGCTGGGTGTGCAAGACGGTGTTTCTGGGCTGGAAGAGCAGGCGGGTGCTGTCAGCACACCAGGGACAGCCGATCCTGCAGAGACTCTTGCCCTGGGTGCTTTCACCCGGCTCCCAGCAGCCCTGCCAGGGCTCAGGAGAGAGGCCTGCCACTCACTAGGGAGACAAGCTACGATGACGGTGGCCCGGCACCTGGGAAAGTAGGAGACCTCCCCTCATTTTACAGAGAGGGAAACTGAGGTAGGGAGGAACCAGGCATGGCCCAAGGCCTCCCAGGGAATCGGGGACAGAGCAGATGAGAACACAGCCCTGTGTTTGCCTGGCTTCCCCTCGTTCAGGTCATTGACTCTCCATGGGGCCTGCCCTGGGGGAGCCGGCCTCACACACTCACCTCCCAGGAAGGCAGGGCCCCAAGGCTCCCCCCAGTAGGCACTGGGGCAGGTCCGAACAGCCCGAGCTGGCCTCCCTGGGACCCACGCCCAACTCAGGAGCAGCTGGTCAGTGGGCGTGGACTTCCTGCTCACGTGACCCCTGCCCCTCGTGTGCCCCCCTCCCCTTCCTGGGGATGAGCTGCAGCTGCCTGAGCCCCCAGGCGGCCTGTGCCCCTTCCCTTATGGCTCGGGGGTCCCGGGGAGAAGAGCCGGCAGTGAAACAAGCCGAATGCCAGGACGCAGGGGCAGGAGGGGGTGGAAACAGCTGCAGGCCCCTCTTCCACATTTAGCCAGGCGACTGCTTTGCCCTGCTCCTTCCTCTTTTTGGGTGGCCACTGCCTCCACGTGGGAGTGTGATCCTGACGGCCACTCCCAGGATGACTCATGGGCCGTGGCGGCCCAGAGAAGAATGCCTGCTCCTGTCAGTGGAGGCTTTTTTAAGCCAGTTGAACCTGAGCAGCTGCTCCATAGGGGGCTGGGGCTGAGGCCAAACGGGGCTGCCCCTTGTGTCCTGTGTCCCCACCTCCCCTTCAGGGCCTCCCAGCTCCAGGGAGCCTACATTATGTCAGCAGAGAGCGAGGGATGCCAGAGGCCGCTCTGGGAGCCTACATTATGTCAGCAGAGAGCAAGGGATGCCAGAGGCCGCTCCGGGAACGCAGCGAGGCTGGGGCGGGGAGCCGGGCCGGGCCGGCCCTGGGTGGGAGAGCAGGGGAGGTACCAGACCCAGCGCCCAGAGCCCCAGAACCATCACATACCACAAGCAATTTCTGTTCATTCTCTAAAAAGAATGTCCAAATCAGCTAGTCCACAGTGTCCCAAATATGAACGATTTGTGAAATGATTTCAAACGTGGACAAATTTGAAAAAATTTTTTGACGTAATGAGTGATTTGACACTGATTTATTAGAGGATGGAGCTACTATTTGAAGAGGGATACGTTTAAGACATACATTAAGCAGGACGTCACTGGCGGTCCAGTGGTTAAGACTCCACGCTTCCACTGCAAGGGCCACGGGTTCAAGCCCTGGTCGGGGAACTAAGATTCCACATGCCGCATCGCCCCCCAGAAAAAAGAAAGAAAAAAGGACATATATTAAGCAAATGTTGTGCTACAGCTCGTATATAATCACGTCATAAAGAAAAAAACCTCAGGGATATATAAATGAGTAAAGATTGGAAATGCTGGTTGCGGCCTCCTTCCTTTTGGTTTTCTGGTCTTTCCCTCCCTCCTTCCCCGGGTCTCCATCCAGGGAAGACAGGTGTCTGAATGTTTCTGTGAATTTGACTTTGGTTTATTGGGACCAGGGTAGCACTTATTACAGCCTTCAAGAGTTCCGTGGTGACTTGGGCTGTCGCCTGGGATGGGGCAGCTGAGCCATCATCAGATAGAAAGTCCTGTTGGTGAGGTAGATAGAGTCACTGGGTGGGGCTGGATTAGAGCCAGGAAAGTGGGAGAAGGTTGTGATCCTGGACGCTCGTGTAGACGCCGATGAGTGGGGAAACCAGCAGACGTTCCGGGGCTGGCCCCTCCTGCCTGCACCGTCCGGATCTGGGTGAGCCCTTCTAAAACACTTCATCCCACCCGCCCCGGCGACAGCTCAGTCTGACCCTGTCCTGGGTGGGCATGCCCTCGGCTACACGCCCATCCCACCCCGAAACCACTGCTGGAGGGTAATGGACAGGTGTTTCCTCTCCCCACCCACTGAGTCTGCACCTCCATACAAACCTTGTGCTTTGGGCCAGACCAGGTGGAACCAGAAGGCTGGGCCTCGGAAAGGACAGCTGATGGAGCCGTTTTTGCCTGACGCTTCTGCTGGATCAGTGCGTGCCTCCCCCACCCAGCGAGTAACGCACACAGTGGGTGTGGGACCCGCATTCACTCAGCCTGTCAGCCTGCCAGGAGCACCTTCCCCTGCTTCCTCAGGCAGGTCACATGCATCTTGCAGGTCTGAGTATCCTGAGGCTCTCCCTGCCTACCCCCTTCCCAAGCTACATTTACTCCTCCTCTTGTCCTCCTTCACAGCATCCCGTGTTTTCACTGAGCGTAACTCGTTATGTTGTTCGCCATTATGCATTTGGTTTTGTGACTCTTTGATAAACGTTGGTCACCCCAATAGATTGTAAACTTCAAGAGGATGAGGAACAAGGTGGTTTTGTTGAGTATTGATTTCCCAGTGCCTGGCTCAGAGCTGGACTGTTGAATGAATGAACGAATGAATGAATGATAGACTTTGGAGTGAGGCAAGTCAAGATTGAATCTTGAGTCAGCTACTTCCTAGGTGAGGGGCCATGAGCATCCTTCTGAGCGTCACCTCCCTCTGCACCTGTCAACAGAGGCAAAATTGTTCCCCGAGCTGTGCGGTTGAAAGGATTATGATACTGCATGGAAATCATGTAGACCGAGCCCAGCTTCATATTATGAGTCTTACGATAATAATAATTGATAATAATAATGATAGTTCTGGTGTTTAATGAGTGCTCATATGTGTCCCATGATTTACAGGCACGCTCTAATTTAGAGCATTCTCATCCCTATTTAAAAAAAAAAATATTTATTTTTGGCTGCATTGGGTCTTCGTTGCTGAGCGCAGGCTTTCTCTACCTGTGGTGAGCAGGGGCTGCTCTTCGTTGCGGTGTGCGGGCTTCTCATTGCTGTGGCTTCTCTTGTTGTGGAGCACAGGCTGTAGGCATGTGGGCTTCAGTAGTTGCAGCTCGAGGGCTCAGTAGTTGCGGCACACGGGCCCTAGAGAACTTGGGCTTCAGTAGTTGTGACTCTCGGGCTCTAGAGCGCAGGCTCAGTAGTTGTGGCACACGGGCTTGGTTGCCCCACGGCATGTGGGATCTTCCTGGACCAGGGATCGAACCCGTGTCCCCTGCATTGGCAGACGGATTCTTAACCACTGCGCCACCAGGGAAGTCCCCTCATCACCATTTTATAGATTAGACTATTGAGGCTCAGAGAGGCTGACTTGTCCAAAGGCACATGGAGAGCAAGCGACAGTGCCTAGGGGTTTTTCTTTTTCTAACAGCTTTACTGAGATTTTAATTTACCTACCATAAAATTCATTTTTTTTTGAAATATACAATTCAGTAATATAGACGATATTGACAGAGCTGTGTAACCATCATCACCACCACTGTCTATTATTTTCAATTTTTTCATTTTTTGGCCATGTAGCATGTGGGATCTTAGTTCCCCGACCAGGGATCGAACCCGTGCCCCCTGCATTGGAAGCGTGGAGCCTTAACAACTGGACCACCAGGGAAGTCCCTCCACCACTATCTATTTTTTAAACACCTGATCACCGCAGTTAGCAGAGACCCTACCCGTTAGCAGTCACTTTCCATTCTGCTTCCCCAGCCCCTGGCACCCAGAGACAGCATCTACTCTGTCTCCGTGGACTTGCCTATTCCAGACATTTAATATGTATTTCACATATTGTATGACATCCCATAACAAGTGGCCTTCTGTGTCTGGCTTCTCTCACTGAGTGTAGTGTTTTCAAGGTTTATCTGTGTGGTAGCATAGATCAGTATTCCATTCTTTTTATGGCTGAATAGTAGTCCGTTGTATGGATGGACCACATTCTGTTTATCCATTCATCAGTTGATGGATATTTGGGTTGTGTCACTCCTTGGCTGTTGTGAATAACATTGCTATGAACGTTTATGTGTAAGTCTCTGTGTGGAATATATTTTCATTTCCCTTAGGTATATACCTAGGAGTGGAATGGCTGGATCAGTGGCTAGCTCTACGATTAACCATTTGAGGAACAAGTAGACTATTTCTCAAAGCTGCCTTACCATTTGACATTCCCAGCAGCTATGAATGAGGGAGCACACAGATTGAAACCTAGCCTGTGCTTTGACTGCTGGGTGGATTACTCTGAGTGGTGCCTTATCCTGCACTAATCGTGGTTGTGGGTCAGGGGCCTTTGGAGCAGATATTCATGTGCCTGGCCGGCTGGGCCAGCAAAACCGATGTTCAAATAGGATGTGCCCAAACTTGTCTTCCCCTTGGAGCCGTGGTGTTCCTGGATTCTGAGACCAGCGTCTTTGGCAAATGCGTAATGGCAACAACCAACACACAAGCTAACAATTATTGAGCATGTACTGTGTTCCACACAACGAGCTGACTGTTTCATGCAACTACTCTGGCTGGCAGAGTCTCTGTTTGGTGACCATCGGCAGCTTGGAGATCAGCTCATCTGTTTTTTCAGACACTCAGATGGAAATGAGGGAGGCTTGCCTACCGGAGGTTCTGATGCCATTGGCTGGGGAAGGATTTGTGGGGGCAAGCTTAAAATCTGAAAGATCACAGGCAGCTGAAATGAAAAGGAAGCTTCCTAAGCATGAGTGTGAAGCCCTGTTTCTTGGTTCAAAACTCAGCTACAAATATTAAACCTAACGATTATCCTTGTTCTGGTGAAATGATTGGGCAGGGGGATGGGGCTACAGGTAATTCCCATTTTCTGGCTGTGTATCCAAAGCCCTGAAGGCATTTTTTAAAAGATTGATTCCTGGATCATATCCCAGATGTATAGAATCAAGATCTCCAGGAAAGGGCTCAAGTATTTGTATATTTCAAAGTGCCCCAGGTGGTAATTATGTAGCTTTTGTGAGCCAGTGACTAGTGAACTTCAGACTCTGTGCAAATAAAAATACTATCCATAAAGCTAACCTGAGCCAACAGAGGCTTCCTAGGGTGAGGTGGAGCCTGGGTGCTCCAGCGACCCCAGCAGCAACTCAGGACCCCTTTATGAGGGGCCAGAGAGCTAAAAAGCCACGGTGGGTAGCAGTCAGGTCTGTCGCACCGTGAGACCCGGGAGTAGGACCCTCAGCATCAGATAGTTTCTCCCCTTCCTCTCCAGCAAGATGCCTTTGATCATGCACTGCAATTGGTGGCTGTGTGATGATCCTGGTTGCCAGGGGCAGCGGCCAGCAATGCTACTGAGAAGACAGGTCCTGCCTACTCCATGTGCTCAGAAGACCCACTCAGAGGCCGTCTTCTCCCAGCGTGGCAACACCGTGGGCTTGTTCAGAATGTTACAGAGTGACAGGATGCCGAGGCAGGCGGCAGATGCTAAGCGGCCTGTCTGCCCAGACAAGAGGGACCCGAAGCAGCAAGTGCGTATCACGAGCTGCAGAGACGCACGACTCTTCCTGGGATGCCCTCCGTGACTTTCCTGAGATGGTGATGCCACAACGCAGAGCTTTCCAGCCTGTGTCCTCACCTCCTGCTGGGACAGAGGGGAATTTATTCCCAACAGGGGGCCGTAGAGCTCTCCAAATGTTGAACAGGATGATCTTCAGACCTTTAAGAAGGAGATGACCGCGATCAAAGAGAAAGTGGATTATTTAGCAGCAAGTTTGGAAAAAACCTCCGAGAGAGCCCTGCAGGATACTACAGGGTCTGGGAGGGCTGATGGGAAGATCTCTGATTCTGGCCTCCACAAGCCACGTCGAATTCCTTCTACTCTGGCCTCGACACCTGGCCTCTGCCAGCCGCTTTCCTCTAGGGGAAGCACACATAACAGGGGCTGGATCCATGTATAGGCGGTGGTTCTGGGAAAGGCGCCCGTGAGAGATTCGGTTCCCAGGCAGCCGCCCCTCAGCTCTTCCTGCCCTGCGCTCAACACTTTGGTTTGGCCTCACGCAACCTGCACGACACCTTGTAACACATTAACAGGCCTGTTGGCTCAGGAACAGCTGGTGGGGAGCCTCAGCCTGCCAAGACCTAAGCCCACGGGGCTGTTTCTCCCGGGCCCCAACTCACGCGGTGGCTGGCATTTCCAGGGAGAGAGATGAAGTTCACATCCCCCGAGCTGTGGAGAATCTCTCCTGGGGTTACTCTTTCAATGCGCATCAGCAGGAAAGGAAGGAAACCACCTCCTGATGTTCCTAGGGAGGGTCCCAGACACCTCGTTGAGTCCCAACAGCCTGGGGCCGCTGGGAGCACCGAGCAGGTGGTAGGCCTGGCTGGCAGCCAGGTGCTGGCGGCTGGACCGCCGGCCCCGCATGCACCAGGCGGGGACTTCAAATCCTCTGACGGCTTTGCTGGCCCAAAGGGCACAGCCTGCCCGTGGATGGGAAGGGGGGCCTGGGCAGAAGGAAGGACTGGAGGAAGCTGTTGAACAGAATCACGGCTCCCAGCCTCTGAAAGCAAGGCCAGCCCTGCAGTGTGGGCTGCAGCCACCTAAGAGGGGCCCAAGCGGACTCTGCAGGGTCACCCCAGCTGAAGCGTGCTCTTAGGGCTCTCCCAGTCGATGTGTCTCCTGATGAGTTCACACCCTCAACCCTGTGGCTTCAGGGACTTTTTAAAACTGCATCTGCAGCCCACGCCGCTCGCCTGATCTCCGGACCCACCCACGCAGCTGCCTGGTGCACATCGATGCTTGGACGTGAGGGCATCTCAAATCCAGCAGGCCCTTCCAGCCAGCGGAGAAATCTGCTCCCCATTCTTTTGGCGGGGGGCCCACCCTCCCTCCACCCTCCGTCCACCCCAGCTACAAACCCCTGAGTCATCTTGATATCCTCCCTCTAGCTCACCCTCTTCACGTAACAGGATGAATTACCGGCTCTGCCGGTGCCCAGCGTCGTGCACACAGGAGCGAGAAGAATGCGGAGGAGGAAGGTCACAAAGGATGTGTAGGGTGTCTCTTAGTTTGCAAGTCATGTTTGGTTAAGGGGAGTGAGCAACAGAGAGAGAGAGAGAAAGTTTATCAGGAAGCAAGGTGTCAATTAGGCTCACCGGGAAGTCCTCGAAGTCAGGCAGAATGGAAATAGGCGGAAGGAGGCAAGATATATGAATAGGTGGGGGGACTTCCCTGGCGGTCCAGTGGTTAGGACCGCGCTTCCACTGCAGGGGGCACGGGTTCCAGCCCTGGTCGGGGAGCTAAGATCCCACATGCGGTACTGCACGGCCAAAAAAAAAAAGTTAAAAAAAAAAAAAAAGGTGGGAAGGGCTTCCAGGCAGGAGGGGCTGAGCGAACAAAGACACAGAGGGAGATGCAGGCAAGGACCCCCTGTGGGACACTGTGGGACCCACGAGGCTGCAGATTAATTGGCACAAAGTGTGATGGGTTAGGTTAGGGCCGCGCTCCGCCAAGCCATCGGAAGTTTGTAGGTCGTGTTGGGGTGGCGGATGGGGCAGGACCGGCTGCTTCTGAGCAAGACGGACACGTCATAAATGTGTGTTCAGGGACGATTCTGGCGGCAAGATGGGCCGGGGAGAGGGGCCTGTTGTGGCTGGGCAGAGCGTGGACTGTGTCAGGGTCAGGGGATCGGCAGGGGTGGTAAGGGCGGGGGAGTTTTGGTGGGCGTTGGCGGGGGGAGTGATTCGAAAAGAGAGTGGGGCACCTTCTTCCTTTTTTTAATTTTATTTTTTCAAATGAATTATCATTGGAGTGTCGTTGCTTAACAATGCTGTGTTAGCTTCTGCTGTGCAGCAAAGTGCATCAGCTCTACGTATGCATATATCCCCTCTGTTTTAGATCTCCTTCCCATTTAGGTCACCCCAGAGCACTGAATAGAGTTCCTCATGCTGTACAGTAGGTTCTGGGGCAGCTTCTATATCGGTGTCTTCTTTGCAGTCCTCCAAGGAGACAGACGGGTGCTGAAGGGTAGGGTGAGGAGAAGCCATATTTTTAGGAACTTTGCTGATACTAAGGGGGGAGGGAGAGCAGGGGTGGGGAGGGAGGCCCACAGCACCTCAGCGGGGCCACGGTACAGTGCCTCAGCCCAGCTTTCCTCCTGGTCTGTCCGTTCACCTCTTCACTCATCAGGGCTCTGGGGTTGCCAGTGACAGAAACCCAACTTGAAGTAACTTGCACCGAAAGATTCTAGGTAGCGTTGAAAGAGCAAATGGTAAAAAGAGTAGTAGGGGGGTCAGATCTCAGGGACGACTTGGAGCAGGGCTGAAATGCTTTCGAGACCTTGACCTGCCCCCCTCGTTGCCTTTTGGGTCCCTCAGGGTGGACTGATAGGGAACCAGGTCACTGCCAGGGCTGTTGCCTTGTATTGAATAGCTTCCCCCATAGCAGCAAGACTGTCCTCCATCTCGATTTCTAGCCCCAAGTCCACAATCCCAGGGAAGCGACCTATTGGGTGGCTTGAGTCAGGTGTTGACCTGTGGACCAGTCAGCTGGGGCCAGCACTGGAGAGGTGTCATAGGAGTCCCTGTAGTGACCACATGGAAGAGGGAGGGCCAGGCTTTGGAAGAGAGGAGGTGGGCAGACAACCGTGGGGTCCAGCACCCCTTCACAAAACAACAGGGAGAAATAAGGGAGGATGCAGAAGACAATGAGATGGGCCAGTGATTGGCTGACCGACTTAATCCCTCTCTGGATGAGGTTCTTTTTCAAGTTAAGACATTTGTTCGTGGATCTGTTGGTTCATTGATTCTGTTATTCATCCAACAAGCATTGACGGAATCCTTATTCTGTGCCAGACCCTGGACCAGGCATATAGAGGTGAAAAAAAATAAGATTCCCTTCCCTCCAGTAGCTCACATTTTAGCATGGGAGAGACAGGTGATAAATTCTATAATGATAATCATAAATAAGTACTAAACAGAGATGGGAAATAAGGAAGAAAATAGTGATTCATTCCTCTTGGAAATCCAATAAAGGCTCCAGGAAGAGGTGAACTTTAGTTGCCCTTGATGGGCGGGGTAGGGATTCTCCAGGCAGTGATGCAGAAGGAGTGCTATGCGGAAAGGCACAGACCGAGATAGTGTGTAGGGCATTGGGAGGGGGGGTCATCTGGTGGTTTAGGATCGCCAGAGTGTAGGTTAGAGGGTTGGAGATGGAAAGTGGCAAGAGGTAAGGTTGGCTAGGCGCCTAGGGGCCACTTCTCGAGGGGCCTCAGACATCACAGGTTTTGGAAGGGTGTGAAGTACAAGATGCTGTAAGACTATTCTGACAGCAGAGCGGGGGACGGATCAGAAGGAGGAAGAGACTGGAGACAGCAGGCTGGTCAGGAGGCCCCCGTGAGTGTCCAGGAAGGCAATGCAGAGGTCTCGTGCTCGTGATTGGAGAGCGGAGAAGCGGAAGGTGCTCGTGATTGGAGAGGGGAGAAGCGGAAGGAGGTCACTGCAGAACTTCACCGTGGGCGGGATGAATCCACGAGCAATGCAGGGAGGAGACAAAGTTGGCTGGGGAAGAAGCGCCCGTCTGAGAATTCCCTGTTATCCTCCTGAGGAACAATCAGCTCCTTATAATAATGGAGCAGCCGGAAAAAAGGCAATGGCTTGCAAGCCAGACAATTTGTACCCTAGAAGAGACGTGTCGCTTACTGATTATGTGAATTTGGACAAATGGGTTAACCTCTGGGATATGGGGGGGGGGGCAGATAGTAAATAGCCCAATGTCTGGCACATAGGATGTGCTCAACAGGTGTCATTCGAATCAGAATCGGAACCTTTTGGGAATCGATGGCTGGTTTCAATATTGTGTTTTGGAAATTGGAGAGGTACAAATGACAACTAATAGCAGTAATGGAATGAGTTGAGTCTCGAGGACAGCGATTCGTTTTCATGGCACGAGAAACGTTCTGACTGGCCATTTCCTCTGGCACCATCTTCCTTTGTACTGAAGCATATTTTTAAAAACTCTTTGGTCCCCATTCAAAGGAGGGTCTGACTCCTCTGCTTTCATGTCACGACACACTCTGAGGGATGCTCTCACCCCCTTCCTTTTTCCCTTTTATGCCAGGGGCCCTGGAGAAGAGACAAACAAGGTGGTGCTTATCTCGTTTGAAATCCTCAGAGAGAAAGAAGACAAAGCATGGGCTGTGCTAAGTGTCTGGAAGCTGTTTGTTTGATTTTCGGCTTGTTTTTGTTCCAACGTGAATTGAATTGTAGACACACGAGAGCAGCTCCTAATAGGTGCCGAAATAGCGAAGTGGTGAAATGTCCCCAACACCCCTCACTCACGTGTGCAGCCTCCATTGATCCTGCTCAGCTCGCTCCTATCCGGTCTTGGGATATGGAGTGAGTCGGGGGCATCACATCCTCTCTCCTAACAAAGTCGTAGCTACCGGAGAAGGGATTGTGTGGCCACATAAGAGAGTCAATAAGAATAGGGTAGAGGGCTTCCCTGGTGGCGCAGTGGTTGAGAGTCCGCCTGCCGATTCAGGGGACACGGGTTCGTGACCCGGTCCGGGAAGATCCCACATGCCGCGGAGCAGGTGCGCCCGTGAGCCATGGCCGCTGAGCCTGTGCGTCCGGAGCCTGTGCTCCGCAACGGGAGAGGCCACAACAGTGAGAGGCCTGCGTACCGCAAAAAAATAAACAAATAAAATAAATAAAGAAAGAAAGAATAGGGTAGAAATCCATGCAGAAAAATGTGTTGTCTCTGAAAGTACTAATGCCCATTTAAGACCTTAAGAGGGCAAGGCCAGATCACTCTTTTATGGGCTGAAGAACTAAGACTCTTTTATTGCAAGTAACAGAAACCAAGTTGAGTTAAATTTAACAAAAATGAAAAAAGCAGAAGGTTGGATTTATTATAAGGACACAGAGGTTGTCTCCTAGAATAAAAAAAAAGGCAGATATAAAGTCAAACCTCTGGAAGGGACTGGAACCAAGAGAAAAGGAATCGGCCAAGCTTTGGTCAGTTGTCCCCCGGCCCCGGTCCAATCAGTCTGGCCTAGGATCCAGGACTTTTATTGAACAAGCATGGCTCCAGGAGGGCCCACCCTGTGAAATGGGATCACGGAGGGTCTGGAGCACAGAGTAGAGACCTTGGCTCAAGACAGAGATATGGAAGCCTCAGAACATGGGGGTCTTAAAATATGATGAAGTGATGTACTCCGCATATGGTGTTGAATGATTCTGCAGTGTTCATTTAGGAGTTTACTTTTAACATAACAGAGATATATGAACGAACAGCTGTTTATCATTTCAGAAGATATTGTACCCCAGTGCTTCATATTCAGACATTCATATTATAGATTGTTGCTGATAAATATTTTATAGATGATGTAAGATAAAATTGTACATCAAAAAAAAAAAATGGGGGCTTCCCTGGTGGTGCAGTGGTTGGGAGTCCGCCTGCCGATGCGGGGGGCGCGGGTTCGTGCCCCGGTCTGGGAAGATCCCACATGCCGCGGAGCAGCTGGGCCCGTGAGCCATGGCTGCTGAGCCTGCGCGTCCGGAGCCTGTGATCCACAATGGGAGAGGCCACAGCGAGAGGCCCGCGTACCGCAAAAAAAAAAAAAAAAAAAAATGGGGGTCTTTGAAACTCTGAGAAAGTAATTGACCCAGTTTACATGGTGTGGATCTCATTGTAAGAGGTAAGACTACTTAGGAAAGAGATTGCAATGGGGAGTGTCGATTATAGACAGCAACATAAACTCTATGGGGAAGCACTGTTCCCTCATCTCTGGGCCCCTACCCTCACCTCCCCAACTCAAGGACAGCAGTGTACACGTAACAGGGGCTGGATACATGTAGAGGTTGAATCATATGAAACTACTATTTCTAAGTTCAAAATGTTTGAACAGCAACGATTTCATATTGTTCAAACTAAACACACGATGCACGTATGTTGAATTGCACGGGGACCTGGCTTTGAATCTTCATTATGGGACCTTGGGCAAATCATGGGCTCCATGGTTTTGAAGGTCCTTCCTTGCTCCAAGGTGCTGGAAATACAACTTCCAGATTTAATCCTAGGGACAAACTGACAGTCAGAGGCAGGAAAAAGCTGGAGTCAGATAGCTCTGGGTTCACATCCCAGCCAGGCACCACCCCAGCTTCTGCAGGCCCTCGGTGAGTCAGGCAGGCCTGCCCCGAGTTGATAATGCCACCTCCTATCTGAGCCAGCACTCTCCCATTTAATGGTGCAAAGCAAGGAATAACTTTTTCCAGCTGAAGCCTCTGGAACATCTTAGGCAGCACAGCCAAGTTGGGCTGAACCCAGGCCAGCATCCTGGGCCACAGCTCAGCTCAGCTCAGCAGAGGAAGCCAGAGCTTGAGGTGGAGGCTTTGTGAGCTGCCTGGTAGCTTTTCCTGGCTGTGAACCAGGTGTGGGCGGTAGCCCCCAGGAGATCAAGGGCCTGGGGAAGGCTTCAGGCTCTGTGCAGTCCCTCCCCTTGAATCCCATCTTCAATAGCGTCTGTCGGGCAGGAAGCCCAGGGCTGACATGCACGCATGCCCGGTGTCCTGACTTCTCAGGGCAAGACTTTCTCAAAAGCATTCCTTGAGCATCCGCTGTTTTCAGCAAATATGAATCAGTTGCTGTTCTGCCCTTTCCAAGAGCGAGAGCACGGCCAGTAATGGAAGGTAACTCTTATAGCGTGCTAACTGCATAGCAGGGGCTCTCCTACGCTCTTTGTGTACATTATCTCTTTCAATTTTCTCCAAATCTCCCTTAGATGGAAGATACTAACAGCTTTGTGTGCTGGAGAGGAATCTCAGCCTACAGTGTTGAAGGGAGGTCGTTTTAAAAAGTTGAATGGGGGGGCTTCCCTGGTGGCGCAGTGGTTGAGAGTCCGCCTGCCGATGCAGGGGACACGGGTTCTGTGCCCCAGGAAGATCCCACATGCCGCGGAGCGGCTGGGCCCGTGAGCCATGGCCTCTGAGCTTGTGCGTCCGGAGCCTGTGCTCCACAACGGGAGAGGCCACAACAGGGAGAGGCCCGCGCACAGCAAAAAAAAAAAAAAAAAAAAAGTTGAATGGGGAAGGGAAAATCAGGAAGAGGAAAAATAAATCCACAGGATACTATCATAAAATATTGAGCCACTACTAGGTTAAAAAGAACCTACGGAAATTTCCCAGAATTGCAGAGCCTTTTAGCGGCAGGGTTAGGATTCAAACTCACATCTGAAAATCAGAGCTCCTTCTCAGCAACATAGAGTAACATTTAGAACACTTACTATTTGTGCCACGGGCTCTGCCCGTCCCTTTGCATGTCTTGTCGCAGCCGTTTGAGGAAGTTTCCATTATTACCAGCATCTTACAGATGACGAAGCCTGGAGAACAGGGAACTACCAAAACGTGCCAGATTGCACACAGTTGCTAAGTGGCGAAGTGGGGATTTGACCCAAGGACACCCGCCTCTTGTGTATCTTACTGGGTTTGAGGACAGTGGCAAACATAGCATCGTCTGGCTGTGTTATAGTAGAAAAGTCGTTCCTCCTTTTTCCTCCCAAGCTCCATTTCACTTGGGGTTCCCTAGAACAGAAATATTAAAGCAATTATGGGGACTTCCCTGGTGGCGCAGTGGTTAAGAATCCGCCTGCCAATGCAGGGGACATGGGTTCGATTCCTGGTCCGGGAAGATCCCACATGCTGCGGAGCAGCTAAGCCCGTGCGGCACAACTACTGAGCCTGCGCTCTAGAGCCTGTGAGCCACAACTACCGAGCCTGTGTGCCACAACTACTGAAGCCCTTGCGCCTAGAGCCTGTGCTCCACAACAAGAGAAGCCACCGCAGTGAGAAGCCTGCGCATCGCAACAAAGAGTAGCTCCCACTCGCCGCAACTAGAGAAAGCCCACGCACAGCAACAAAGACCCAATGCAGCCAAAAGCAAATAAATAAATTTATAAAAAGTAAATAAATAAGTAAATTCTTAGAGCAATTATGTAGTGTAGTATATTCATGCAATCGATTACCCCTCAGCAGTCCTAAGAAGTGAACTATCGATACAAGTAACAGTATGGATGAATCCCAGAAGCATGCGGAGGAAAAGAAGCTTGACATAAAAGGCTACATATTAGATAATTCCGTGTATATGATGTTCTAGAGCAGGCAAAACGAATCTATGGTATGATTCTGATATTACTCAGCTAGACTAGTGGTTGCCTCTTGCAAGAGGGAATTAACTGGGAAAGGGCGTGAGAGAACTTTCTAGGGTAATGGTGATGTTCTATACCTTGATAGGTGCTTGGTTATACAGGTACATGCATGTGTCAAAACTCAGCCAACGTATACTGGAGGCTTGTGTGTTTCATTACACGTAAACTTTACCTCAACAGATTTTAAAAAATTAAATGAATATTGAACGTTAGTTAATAAAAAGCATGCTGAAGCAGTTAGAGGGAAAGGTTCTGGTGCTCACAATTTGCTTGGAAATGCAACCAAAAAATAAGGTTGATTTCTGGATGGATAGAGAGATGGATGAATAGATAGTTATGTGATAAAACAGATGCAGCAGAATGTTACTGGTAGCGTTTAGGTCATGGGTATGTTGGTGTTTGCTGTGAAATTCTTTCAACTTGGCTGTAGGCTTGAAATTTTTCATAGTAAAGTGTTGGGGGAAGCAGTTATGTGGAGCCCTGGGGTCCCCTAGTGGTGAAGCAGGGGGTCCCCAGAGCTCAGAGCTGTTCCAGGAGCATCTCCCAGCAGGCACCGTCCATCCTCATTCACGTCTGTTACAGCCCTTGTGCGGGACCCAGTTCTGAATAAGCACGAAAATACACATTTCCCTGGCTCTTCCTTTACAGAAAATAAAAAACGGAGGCCCGGAGGAGCCTTGCCCAGAGTCTCCCAGGATAGCCAGGACTGCTGATTTCTAGTCACTTCAGGTTTATCAGAGCCCGTTTCCCCCCCCAAGATCACAGGCTTTTGTTTCATAGCCCAAGGCTGCGAATCACACCTGTGTGCAGGAATACAGGTAACTGATCCCGGGCGCCAGGAGCCAGGGGCACACGGGGCAGTTAAACAAACCCCGGTTGGGACGCTGCCTCGTGTTGTTTCCTATAGGTGTATTTGAAGCAGTAGGAAACCAGAGTGCTTTCTACAAATAAATAACCCGGGAAAAGACAAGCCCCTCAGATCAAAGGCGGACTCTGGCCTAAACTTGAACCAGAATCGAGCATGCTCTTTCGACTCTGGTCTGGCGGGCAGAGAGAGGAGTGGAGAAAGTCTATCTGCTGTGCAAACATTCTCTGTCTCTGCCCTTCCTGGGTTTGTGTGAGCCTGAGCACGGGAGTGGGGAGGAAGGCTGCGCTCTCTGAACTTCTGCCAGGCCCTGCCTCATGACATTCCAGCCCGGCTTCCAGACACAGCAGGTGCCAGCACATTGGCTCCTTGTTGTGTCCGAACCCAGGGGGCTCCCCCGTGGGCCACACGCTGGTCTCAGGGCTCTCACGTCAGCCTTCTGGCGCCCCCGGTGCTTTGAGGAACCTTTCACAGTCTACCTCCTTTGTCCTGAGTTTGGTAGCCCTACTGGTTAATATTAGTGCTCCTGGGGGAAAAGGGAGATGGAAAGAGATGCACAGAAAACAGCAAGTCTGACTCCGCGTGGCTGACACGCTTTCAGGTGATGCTGACGACGCTAGTTCCTGGACCACACTCTGCGCGGCACTACCAGTGGTCCCATTCCCCCCCTGCAGGAAGCTTATGGACAGTAAGCAAACTCACAAGCAAATATATGATTATAAACTGTGGCAAGTGAAGAGAGGACACTGTGAAAGGTACTGTCCGAGAGGACCTTCTTCAGATGGGAAGAAGCTGTCAGGAAACGCATCTCTAAGAACAGGGCTTTTCATCGATGGTTGTACTGCAAATAGTTGTGATTTCTGTGTGCTCGTGAGAGGAGGTGAACTCAGGGTCTTTGTAGTCTGCCATCTTGGCTGACTCCGTCTGGGCTTTAACTGAGACCCGAGGATGGCTGGAGTGGAGGAAAGCATTCCAGGGACAGCATGTGAAAAGGTCCTGGGGCAGGAAGGAGCTTGATATCTTCAGAGGAGATTATAAAGGGGCCAATGTGGCAGGAGTGGAGACTGGTGTGAGAGGATGCTGGAGAGGAGGCCAGGCTGGGTGAGGAGTTCTGACTTCATTCTACCTGTGATCGGAGCCATTAGAGGGTTTGAAGCAAAAATGTGCCGTGACCTGGCAGACTGGCTGGTCTGTGGAAGATGGATTGGGGTGGGGATGGGGGGTAGGCCACTAGATGGTTCTTATGGAATCCTACAGGAACGTCCTAGACCATGGTGGTGGCAGTGACTTTCTTTTTTCCGAATGTGGGTCACCTTTCCAAGGGACATGCATGTTTGGGGGACCTGCTACAATTGGAGAAAGGAAGTCCCTTTCCCCAACAAAGTAATTTGAGGCCTCATGGATTACAATGGACATCTTATGAGAGCAAGAAGACTTGTAAGAACTAACCTCCGTCTTGCCCTTCCCTTTTTGTTCCTTATTAGTCAGGATTGTTTCTATAGCAAATGTCAAAGACACAACTCAAATTGGCTTAAACAAAAAGGAACGGTATTGGCTCAGGTAGTTGAAAAGTCCAGGGACAGCACTAGCTTCAGGCAGAGTTGGGTCTGGGTACTCAGGTGTCATCTCTCTCCACCTCTAGGCTCTGCCTTCCAATGTACAAGCTTCATTGTCAGGCAGGCTCTCCCAGCACAGAGGCCAAGATGGCCCCAGCGATTCCAGGCTTGCCAGCCATGGTAGGACGAGAACCAGCTGTCCCAATAGTTCCATGCCCTCTCTCTTTGTCTTGGGTCACGTGACCATCCCTGAGCCAATCACAGCAGCCAGGGAAAGGAACATATCATTGGCCAGGCTGGGTCACACATCTACCTCGGGAGCCAAGGTGGGTGAGTCAGCCCCACTTGAACCAGGGGGACTGAGATTGAGGGAGGATATAGTTCTCTATGCTGTACAGTAGGTCCTTTTTAAGTCAATCCCCCCGATTGGATAACTGATGAAGCACTGAGCCATGTGGACCCTGCTGTGATGAGAGGCGCGGTTTCTCTCATCACCCCCGCCCCAGCTGTGTGGTCCCCTGCCATCCTCTGTCCTCCCCATTAAGCTCCAGCGCCTGGCTTCCTGCTCCCGCCTGGCATGCTTCCCCTGCTGGGTCCCTCTGCCTGGATGTCCTCACAGCACCCTTGCCCTGTCCCTTCAGGTCTCTGCTCGTGTGGCACCTTCTCAGTGAGAACTTCCCTGACTGTCCATATGAAATAGCAGCTTCCCCCCACATTATCTGCAAGACTTTTCTCTATGGCTCTTAACATCATGGGACACACACAGGGTGTGTTTATTTGCTCTTCTTTCCTTCTCTACTCCCACCCCACCGCCACTCCTAGACTAAGCTCTAACCTAACCCAGGGCAGGGTCTTTGCCTGAGTTGTTTCCTCTGTGGCCCAGTGCCTAGAACCAGCATACAGTAGGCACTCAATAAATATGTGTGGAATTAATCCAACCCCGGCGGAGTCCTCCGGGCTGCACTCCCATTCTTGCCCGTCCCTCCCCTCCGTCCCTGCCAGCTGCATCTTTATAAAATACATGTTTTCCCCTGGCTCCTCCACTCTGCCAGGGGCCCCCCAAGCTTTTAGGATAAAGTCCAAACTCCTTAACTTCACGCCGAAGGTGCTTCAGGAACCGGATCCTGCGCTCTGCTCGTCTCTGCCGTTCCTCGGCACGGACTGCACCCTCACTCTTATTTAGCAGGGGAAAATGCTCTTTGAAATAAAGCTATCTGTGGGAATGAGACGGCACCCCTTAGTGTGGAGGATGGGTCAGAGGGGGCCAGCAGAAGACCCCAGGAGGTGGTGAGGAAGGGGCTGGAGCATGTCACAGGAATCTTTCTGGAGCCTCAGACACAAGCGGGCACATATAGGGCAACTCAGGCCAGGAGAAGTACCAAGCCAACTGCCGACGCTAGTATTTTCAGTTACGAGAACACAACGGATCAAGTGTTTGTTGCTACAGTCACCTACCCGCTAGCAGAGCACACAAAATGAGCGCGGAAGGTGTGTAGCCAATGGTTCGCCTTGGGCAGCTCCAGGTCCTGACTCGGTCCCGGGAGAGGCTTCCCTCTGAGGGTCGCTGAACTCTGCGATCGGGCTGCTCTGAGCATCACTTCAGTTTTCAGCTGCCAGCCGCGGGGGGCACAGGGCTCTGATGGCTGGGCTTCACGGCGTTTGCCCAGGACGGGGCGCAAGGGACAAACGCCCCGTAGCCGGGCAGCATCCCGGGCTCCCTGACAAGCTTTCCCTTGGCAAGGAGAGGAGTGCCAGCCAGCGGGGCTGCTGTGCCCTCTGCGAATCACGCCCCGCAAAGCCAGAGTTGAGACCCAGGTCAACTTGTCCTTGAAGTCAGGTGACAGCTCCTGTCCCCAAAGACCTACTTGCATCCGCTGATGTGTAAGGAGGCTAAAGAGGTTGAGGAAGCTGGAGTGGACAGGTGGGACGTACCCTGTCTCTCCAGATGAGGCTCGCTTATCTGTGGACCCATCGGATGCACTGGGAAGACCCGAGAGATGCTCAAAGGCAGGGAAGGGCAGTGAGGCTCCTGGGAGAGCAGTCCTGTACTGGGAGAAAGCATCACGTGCCCTGTGGACTCAATGTTGGGGCCAAAGGAACAGGGTAGAGGGGGACCCAGCTGCCCTAGCAGAGGGCTTTGCCCGGACCTGTGTACACTGAAAGAACCTAATACGTACCTTGGAAGCCTGGGCAGCTGGCTGTGGGAGCGTGACAGGGTGGACTCTTCCTCTCTGTGCGATGAGACGGGCAGCTCCCGTGGTGGGGACTCACCCCAGCGCCATGCACCAAGTTGGCAGCAGTGGGCTCGCCTCCCCTGCGGCAGGGGGGTAGGGGAGCGGTGCGGGGCTCAGCCAGCGGGGGGCAGAGATGTTGCTCGTTGCTCAGCTCAGCCCCGAGCTCAGTGGCTGGGGCATCCCGGGGCAGACAGGACTGATCTGTGGATGCGTGTAGGTGGCCAGGAGGAGTCTCAGACACCCCGGAGGAAAGAGGAACCAAGCAAGGGGCCGGACTTCCCCTGTGAATAAGGAGGCTCGGGGGTGTCAGGTGTCTAACGCCTGGGACTAAGGGTAAGGGATGCCGGGATGCTTGGATTACCTTGAAGAGTAGGTAGTGCCCTCTCCAGAGAGCGCTGGGGTTGGTGGAAGGGGCCAGGACCCTTCGCTGCAGCCTCTGGTCACCTCAGACAGTGGCAGAGGCGGGCTGGCCTTGGACTTGGTGAGTCTGGGAAGATGCACCCACATCAGTCATCTGACTTCCCCTCTTCCTTCGTGATCTTGGGGGAGAAAACCAGTTTTAAGAGGGAAGTTACTCTTTTTTCCTCAATTGAGGACTTGAAAGATTTTTTTTTAAAGAGTTATGATTTAAAAACTTATCAGCTTGTTACATGCCTCCAGTTTCTGCTTCCATACTCCCACCTGTGTTTTTCAGAGAGCATTGGACACAGAGCCCAAAAGTTGCAGAGCAGGCAAAGAGCCAAGTGGGTTGTTCCTCCAGCGATCGTTGGGCAAACCCATTCGCTCATTGTCTACGTCCACTGGGCAGCCACCTGTGTGTTGGGCTGCAGGAAAAGACAAAATGGGTTTACACAGAGGCTGCCCCCAAGGAGCCTTCTGCCCAGTGTGGGAAACGTTGAGGAGCCCCAAAGAGAGAAGGAGATAGTTCAAAGAAAGATTTGATCATTAAGCTGTGAAGGCAGAGGAAGAAGCAATTGCTATAGACTTTAGGGCCAGAGGGAATTCCTCAGGGGGATTAGAAATGGAATCTTAAAACAAACTGTCAATTTCCAAAGGTCAGACATGGCAGCTGGGAGGACCGTGGCAGAGAAAGAATGTTTATATCAAGGAAGCAACAGAGCATGCGCGAGTCCATTGGGGGGCCAGTAGGAGGTTCGTGTAACAGTCTGGGACCAAGAATGCCCGTGTCAGTGGCCATGCTTTCTGGGTACTGTTTCCTTCTCCCCATTCACCACCTTTTTAACATCCCCCCTCACCCCACAGGTGTCGTGTCTTCATCCGTGGAATTCCCCAGAGAAGTGGTCATTTAATACTGGGGTGTGTCCACAAGTCATCTCTTATTTATTTTTTTCTAGCTCCTTCCTCTTCCCTTTCGGGAGCTCTGGTTTTTTTTTTTTTTTTTTTTTGCGGTACGCGGGCCTCTCCCGTTGCGGAGCACAGGCTCCGGACGCGCAGGCCCAGCGGCCATGGCTCACGGACCTGGGAGCTCTGTTTTGTTTCAACGTTAGGCAAAGGCCAAGCCCTCGTGGAATAAAACAAGGAACCAAATTGCCAACCGAAAGGACTTCCTCCCACCTTCCCCCTCCGCCCCGTCTGTACTCTTTCTAATAAGAAAGCTTCCTATTTGAGGACCCAAGACTCTGGCCTGCTGTGTCTGCCACCCTTCACATTATCCAGGCAGGACTTTTTGCCCAGAGCCCAGGGTGGGGCTTCCAATAAGTCATATTTGTGTTTCTTCCCCCACTACAAAAACACATTGCACCACTGGGCGCGAGCTCCCTATGTAAAGTCCTCTAGGTCAAGCTTTTGCGGAAGCATCTCTTGTTTTGCGGTACCTCTCAGGGGATGGCATAGTGCTACAAATCTGTCCGTGAAAGAGGTTAAAAATCTCATTTAGTGAGCGAGGCTGGCGATCGGCTGCATCAGGCAGTGAACAGAAACCAGACAGGGATGATGGTGATAAACTGACATTATGGCATCTTACGGCCCGGCGGACCACTCACTGTGTCACACACGTGGCACGCATCTTTCCATCCCATCCAGGAGTCCCAGAAGGCAGCTGGAAGGATTCCCCCATTTTACAGCTGAGGAAACAGAGCCTTGGACTGTTAAATGAATGGACAAGTTCATACATGGCTCTTTTTTTTCAAAAAATTTTTAAAAATTATTTATTTATTTATGTCTGCACCAGGTCTTAGTTGTGGCACAAGGGATCTTCATTGTGGCATGCAGGATCTTTAGTTGCAGCATGCGGACTTCTTAGTTGCGGCATGCGGACTCTTAGTTGCAGCATGTGGACTCTTAGGTGCGGCACGCATGCGGGATCTAGTTCCCCGACCAGGGATGGAACCGGGGCCCCCTGCATTGGGGGCGCAGAGTCTTACCCACTGGACCGCCGGGGAAGTCCCCACACAGGGCTCTTAAGTGGGAGATCTGAGACTTAAACTTGGATCTTGTGACGCAGCCTGCATGCTTAGCCAATGAGCCGTCAGGTATTCACGAGTGACACTTAACTGGTGGTTGACAAGTGTCTCTGGACTGAATTGACCCTCTGAACTAGTGGCTCTCAAACTTGAGCAACGTCAGAATCACTGGAGGGCTTGTTACAACACTGAGCCCACCCCCAGCGGCTGAGTCAGTAAGTCAGTAGGTCTGGAGTGGGACTGAGAATCTGCGTTTCTAACAGGGGGAGTCAGGGACGCCACCATAAGAACCGTTGCTCCTAACCGTCTCGAAGCTCTCGTTTGATCTTCTAAACCACTCTGAGTATTGAGGCTCTAAATCGCGAGTTTCTACAGTGATGGGAATGTTCCAGATCTGCGCGCCCAACACGGTAGCCACGAGCTACCAATGGCGATCGAGCTCTTAAAATGTGCCTAGTGTGACCGGGGCACTGAGTTTTTAATTGTATCTGATTTGAATTAAATGTAAATGTCCATAGCCACGAGTGACTAGCAGCTACTGTATTGGACAGCACAGCTCTAAGCAAAAGGGCAAGTTAGATATGTCATTGTTGCTAAACTGTTTACTCCAGGGTTTAACCTCAAGCGAGTCAATGAGAAACTCTTCCTTAGGAAACATCTGGTTTGCTGGGAGGGTCAGTCTCATCATTTAGACTGCGATGCCTGATGCCTAGGGTGATGGGACCGGGGGATCTCTTTGGGGGCAGGGTTCTTAACCTTCCTTTTCCACCAGGACCAGCACAGTGCCCACTCATGGGATGCTAAGGCTACGTGTGTTGCATGAACAGGAGGGAAGACTGGTTTCAGAGCTGCCTTCTTCCCAGCTGCAATGGGTGAAGGCTTTGACGCTCCCAGCTCTGGTAGCTGATTCAGTGATGAGACGAGAGATTTGGATTTGATAGCACAGCAGGACCTGACGGGATTTGTTCAGATATGCTTGGGAATGGGAGTGGTCCGTGATGGTGAATTTCTCATATCACAGGGAACTGCAGTGTCTCTCCTCCTTGGCTTTGCAGGTGGCTTCCCACTGGGGATTTCCCCTATCAAAGGAGGTATTTTGTTTGGGGAAGATAATTTAAGACTCTATGGAAGTATAAAGTGTTCCTGAGGCTATCCAAACTGTGACTTAGACCCTCAGTTGAAATCGGGGCAGGAACAGATGGGCCCAGTCTTCCCCCCCTTTCCCTGTCCTCCCAGGCAAGCAGGGTGGCAGGGAAGGCGACACATGTCCCATATTTTGGAGTCAGATGGCAATTTTCCTATCCATTTACTGCTCCTGATCATGAGCAACAATCTTCTGCACTGTGGGCCTCAGTTTGCCCATCTGTAAAATGGGGAGGGTGGGATTGCGTGAGATCCTTGCTACTCAAAGCATGGCCCACCGCCCAGCAGCAGCAGCCTCACCTGAGAGCTGGTTGGAAATGCAGAATCAGACCCCACCCCAGACCTGTGGGATGGGCATCTGCATTTTAACAAGTTCCCCCACGTGGTTCAGGTGCACAGCCAAGGGCTGGCTGGAAAGGGTCTCCGATTCCCATCAACTCCTGCATTCTGTGAGCCTGACGCTAACTGGCAAGTGGCTTAGTCTTGAGGAATTAGAAGCCCAGTTTCTGGAGAAGAGACCAGGTTTTGGAATGTCCCTGGTCTTTGGGGAAGGTTTTTGATCTTTGCAGCAATGAGAGAGGTCCCCGGGGCAGGTATGTTTCCAAAAGAAAGGAGTCGCTCATGCCAGCGGAGCACGTATCACGGGGTACCCTGGGAGATGCTCTGATTTGCAGAAGCCAAGGGTCTTCTAAATGCTTCTCTCTGAGGAGGGGGGCGGGGTCCCTGTCCCTGGGGTCCCCGTCCCTGGGGTCCCCAGCATAGCAGCCTCACACTGAGAAAGGGCTCAGGGCTGCCAGCATTCTCCAGACTTGGGACGCTTCCTGTGTTTCTCTGTGATCCAGAAGGATGCTTGGGCTGCCCTGTCTCCTGCCTCCTCCTTCTCCCTGGGGATGCTGCGTCAGGACCAGGTGACCTTTCTCTTCCGGGGGGAGCTGGGCCTGGGCTGGGATGTGTGGCCGGCAGACCAGGGAGTTGGCTGCCCACTGCTTGGTTCAGGAGAGGAGCGGGGGGGGCCCTGCTAGGGAATGTTATGGAGGGGGTTCTGCAATTCATCAGGGGAGCTTTCTGTCGAGAGGGAACGAGCTCCTGGGGCTCTGCCTTCCTGTTTCCGTGGTTTCTGGTAGCCACTGAGGTGGACCTGTGGTTTCCTATCCAGAGAGGGATCTGAGTCGAGCCTGTGCAGGTGAACCCAGCCTGCACCAGCCCCGTTGGGCCCTCCAGGAACCACGGCATGGATTTTAGGGCCTGTGAACAAGAAACCTAGGTCATAGTGAAAGGGAACACCAATGCTTTCCTGACTGCAAGAGAGCTGGAGGGAGATTCTCGCCAGCTTCCCCAAACTTCACCCCGGTTTGCTGTCAGGATCATTAATCTGTCCACACGGCTCAGATCAAACATTGCCTCCTCCCACTGTGCCTGGCCGGGAGGTAGGTGGGGGTAGTGTTATTGTTCCTTTTTTATGAAGCGTGGACTCTGGAGCCGGACCTCCTGGGTTCAAATCCTGGATGGGCCCCCTGCTGGCTCTGTGACCCTCAGCAGAATCTCAGGCCCCACCACACACCTACTGAATCAGAATCTGCATTCTAGCCCGCTCTCCAGGGGATGTCTGCGTGCAATAAAGTTGGAGAAGTGCTAGCTGGGTTCTCCTCTCACTATCCTACCAGCTCCTACATTCTCTTAGTTTGCGATGACATTGCAAATCATTTAATCTTTAGGAATTGGAAGCAAGTTTCCGAAGGAGAGAGCAGGCTTTGAACTTTGCCACCTACTAGCTGTGTACCCTGGCTACCAAAAGAAAAGTGACACTCTTTGTGCCTCAGTTTCCCCATCCGTAAACTAGAGATTAATAACGACACCGAGCTACGAAAGACTCAATTAGCCAGTAGACGAAAAGTGCATAAAGCAGCCCCTGACACCTACAAAAGGCGGTGTTAGTGTTTGCTATGATTATCATTACTGGCATTGCTGGTGAGAAAGCCGCGAGCTTCAGACGGATTAACGAATTTACTCAAGGATGCCGTGTTAGCCTCCTAGGGCTACCGTAACAGAGTACCGCAGGCTGGGTGGCTTGAACGACAGAAATGTATTTTCTCAGTGTTCTGGAGGCCAGAAGTCCAAGATCAAAGTTTCAGTGGATTTGGCTTCTTCTGAGGCCTCTCTCCTTGCCTTGCAGGTGGGCTCTTCCTCCAGCATCCTCACGTGGTCTTTCCTCCGTGTGTCTGTGTCCTGCTCTCCTCTTCTTATAAGGACACCAGTCATACTGCATTAGGACTCACCCACATAACTTCATTTCCTCTGTCAAGGCCCCTTCTCCAGATACAGTCCCAGGCTGAGGGACTGGGGGTTAAGACTTCAGCATATGACTCTTGAGGGAACACAGTTCAGCCCGTAACAGGTTCAACCATTAAGTGGCATAAAAGTCAATCAAACTATGTCTCAGAGATTTCAAGAGGGTGTGGTTGTTCCAAAGCCCCCCCTGTCTCAGCAGGAGACAGAGTGGCCTATATACACGTGTGTCATCATAAAGGAAGTGTCCAGATCCATTAGGCTGAAATCAAATCTTTCCCCTGACCTCCGCTCAGTGAGGCAAAGAGGGAATGTCCAGACTGTTCTGTCTGGACAGTGGTACCATCTCTTTTATCTCCCTTTGCCCAGGAAGTGAGCAGCTGGTCATTTTGGAATATAGTGCCTAGTGTTCCTGCCTCTCTCTCCTCTTGACGGTAGGATATTCCGGGCTTGGGGGTGGGGGGCAGGATTCATATCTGACTGTTTTCTGTACCACTCACAGGACATAATCTGGAGACCAAGATAGATGAGCTGGTGTTTTTAGAGCCAGCCGATCTCAGCTGAGCCGCATAACAGTCACTCCCGGTTATGGGTAGTATTATTGTTCCCATTTTAAAAATGAGAAGGCGAAGGCCCAGAGAGTTTGAGTGACTTGTCTAAGGTCACACAGCTGGTGAGGGCCGGAGTTGGAACTCTAACCAGGTTCTCAGCTCCATCTCCCAGGCTCGGTCACCCATCGTGCTGTGTATCCTTCAGAACAACAGCTCCCACAGCTTGAGCACTGACCACCGGTCAGGCCCAGAGCTTTACGATCTTTGTATAGAGCATCTCGTTTGATCCTCACAGTGACCTTGGAATTTAAGGTGCATTATTTCAGTTTTTTTTTAATTTATTTATTTTTGGCTGTGTTGGGTGCTCGCTGCTGTGCGTGGGCTTTCCCTAGTTGCGGCGAGCGGGGGCTACTCTTTGTTGCGGTGCGTAGGCTTCAGTTGTTGTGGCGCGCAGGCTCCAGTAGTTGTGGCACGCGGGCTCGGTAGTTGTGGCACGCGGGCTCAACAGCGCAGGCTCAGTAGTTTCGGCACACGGGCTTAGCTGCTCCGCAGCATGTGGGATCTTCCCGGACCAGGGCTCGAACCCGTGTCCCTGCATTAGCAGGCGGATTCTTAACCACTGCGCCACCAGGGAAGTCCCAATTATTTCAGTTTTATGGATTAAAAAGGCGAGGCCCAAGTGGTCACACGGTTTTCCCCGATGTGAACTGCATGGCTGGGATAGAAGACTCTGGAGCCTGCGCTCCTGGTCACCACAGTGTCCTGCTGGTCTGAGCCGAGCCTCGTCTAGGTTTGCATGAGATGAGAATTGCCTTAGTGTGGGTGTGACAGGGAGAGTGACGGCTGTTACTGTGCTGTCTCCTACCCCAAACTGGCTTCCGGATCACCCTGCAGTCCATCTCACCCCCAGCCTCAGACCTTACACTGACCCTCCCCACTACCCCCTACTCTCTTTCTTAATTTCTTTTTTTTCACATCTTTATTGGAGTATAATTGCTTTACAATGGTGTGTTAGTTTCTGCTGTATAATAAAGTGAATCAGCTATACGTATACATATATCCCGTATCCCCTCCCTCTTGCGTCTCCCTCCCACCCTCCCTATCCCACCCCTCTAGGTGGACCCCAGGCTTATCTCCCTGTGCTCTGGGGCTTCTTCCCACTAGCTATCTCTTTACATTTGGTAGTTAATGATAATCCCTGAAGAAAGTTCTGGCTTCTGCAGGCTCTGCAGGCATGGAGAACCCACATCCCCCTGGGGTCGGGGATGCCAGGGGGCATGGACTTGCTAACGCTGCTGCCCCAGAGATGTAGGGGCCTCTCTGGAGGCTTGAATAACACCTGTGCTCCTTTCTCTCTGCAGGTGACAGGTCCTACCCCAGGGCAGCTGAAGGAAGAGCAAAGCCCCAGCCCCTGGCGTGTGATGGCAGCAGCGAGGAGACCCGGAGACAGAGGGTAGCAGGCGACGCCTCTCATCCCTGCTTTTCCTCCTGCCCCTCCACGCCCCTGGGAGGCCTGGCAGACACGGCGTGGAGCTGCAGCTGGACGGGAAGGTGCTGAGCTCCTGGAAAACTTCAGCTTGTTCTTGTGAAGACTTGTGGAGTATCCCGCGGTGCCGGCCCTTCCTCTTCCAAATGGCTGCCAGAGGGGTTCACCGCACCCTGTAAGGAAGAGCCCAGCTCAGGACCATCGGGACCCAGCAAGGGCAGCCTCCAGCCAGCCTCCAGCCAGCCTCCAGCCAGCAGCTTCCTGCGGAGCCTTCTAGCATCGTTAGCCAACCATGCACTCTTCGCAGGCCTTCAGCAGCTGGGAACCCTTTCAAGACTGTATGTTGCCAGCTGGAGAAGCTGAACCCTAACTCGTGTTGCCAGAGAGCTTTTAGTGGCCAGCTGAGAAAGCTGTCCTCTCTTGGTGAAGAATTCCCAAGTGAAAGTTGAGAAGCTTTGGGATTCACGGCCACAGAAGGTTTCTCGAGGTTTCTGTACTCAGGCCCTGGAAGCCACTCACGGAGGACCACCCCCAGCAATGTGGGGTCGCGACCTCTTTGGAGCAGGGGGACCTCTCTGTATCCAGTGGCACTCAGATATAGCAGGTCTCTCTCTTGAATGTTGGGGAAAAGAGGTTTTGAGCAGTATCCTGCCAGTGGGAATTGTTTTTACATCCATCCCGAAAGTGATTCCTTTTTTGTCTCTGAAATGGTCAGAAGATGTCAGGGCCACAAATTCCCTGTACTCCAGCCTTCCACTCTGCACACGGGAAGTCGAGGCCCAGAGAAGGGAATGTCTGGATGAGGGTCACCCGGCAGTTAAGGCGGGAGGGGCGCCCGCACCCAGATTGCCGCCCGCACCCGGGTACCTCCACCCTGGGTGCCGGCCACGTTCCTCTGCCAGCTCACGGCCCAAAGTTTGGGTTCCCTTGATGGAGCCCCAGGTTGATTTGGGGCTTCTCAGCAGCAAAGAGCAAACTACCTTTGGTTTTTCTAAACAGATGGAGACTCGAGAGCTGGGCTCTGGCTTTCCCCGAGGGCCACAAAACACTCCTGTCCCGGTGTCACCTTCTTTTTATTGCAAAGAGCATGAAAGCAGACACTCCTCTTCTGGGGGCCATGGGAAAGGCGCCATTCCCAGATGCTGTGACGCCTGACATCAGCGGCCCTGCAGAGGCGACTAGAATGGGTCCTGTTGTTCTCGGCATATCAGGCCAGGGCCAGGCAGGGTGCCCGCCAGGAGGACACTGCGGGCATTGACGTTGCGAGTATGGTTTCCTCCCTCCCCCGGCCTCCCCGGCGCACCTGTGCGGGAAGGACCAGGCACAGGGCCAGGGTGCTCTGTTTCAGACCCTCTTGCCGAGCTCACACAAAGTGCTTCACCAGGAGCTGAAAGGTCAGAGATGATCAGATTTGTCCCTGAGCTCGTTCAAAGGGAGGAGCCTGTGTGGGATGAGAGAGATTTCTTTCTCAGTGTGGGAGAATATCTGTTTGTTTCCAGGCATGACTACAGTCATGCTCTGCGGAGGACCTGGGGACGTGGGCATGGAAGCTGGAGCTGGTCACTCCCCAAGCCCCTCCTTAAGCACTCTTGTGCGGCACACAGGACTTGAAGACAGAGATGTTTCTCCAAGGGCATTATATTATGAAAGGGGAATTGGCATTATATTATGAAAGGGGAACTTTTTTTTAAAGTTCCTGTCTTGAGGTTTATCTAGACAGGTTCCCGTATTCACCTTCTATCTGAGTACAAGGGGGAGAAAAGTGGCTTTCGTAAAAGAGGAATGTAATAAAATTCATTTAATTCTGTCACACATAAAAATAAATTCACAGTCTAGGGCTGTTTCAGTTCTCCACAGGGTCCGAGCCTAGGTTCTTACTCTCTGCATTGTCATCTTCTGCACATGGCTCCCGTTACAAGGCCAAAGATAGCTGCTGAAGATCCAGGCATCATATCCGTATTCCAGCCAGCAGGAAAGAGGGAAGAAAGCCTTCCTGCTTTCCCTAAGGACATATCCTGGAATTCACACACTGTACTTTTACTATATTGGCCAGAACTTAATTCCGAGATCACAACTAACGTAAGAGAGACTGGAGAAGGTAGCCTTTATTCTAGGTGGCTGTGTGCCCAGATAAAAACCCAGGGGTTCTTTTCCAGGGAAAAATGGATATTAGGAGACAATTAGCTATCTCTGCCCTGCCTTCCTCTTGGATGGGTAATATTAGAAGGGTTTATAACACACAGGCATCATATTTAGGATCTCAATAGTATCATCAAGACTTGTTTTACAAGCACAGACTGATATTAGAAATCAGCTATAGTCCACATCCTCATTTTTCAGATTAGGAAACTGAATCCCAGAGAGGTTAATCAGATCAGCTGAGATCACACAGCAAGTTGGTGGCATCTATTTTCCAGCTCATGTTCAGTGGGAATATTTTTTGTTTTTCTCTGTTTTTAACTTAAGGGGGAAAAAAAAGCCCTTCATTCTGGAGGGTAGTGAGCTCGAGCGCCAAGGATGAAATTCCATCCATCACCGAGTCTCTGAGCTGCAGGACACAGGCGGGACAGTGACAGGGCTTTCATGACCTGATCTGCCCAGCCCTGAGTCATGGCAGCTGAGGACTTTGCATTGGCCGGCTGGAGTATGCCCATACTGGCGCGACCTCTGCGTGTGTGTGTGGCCCTGTCTCTGTGTGTGTGTCTGCCCCACAAACCGACTCCAGCCTGGGGAGGCTGCAGGTCTGACTCAGTGTGCTTTTTTATTTCAGGGAGCGCTCTGCCAGCATGAGAGCGGCTCACGGTCCGGACGTCTCCTTTAAGGTGCTGCTGACAATCGGCTGGTTCGCCCTGGCCCGCTTTCCCGGCGCCGCATCCACAGGTGAGCCACTGCAGAGCAGTTGGACCTCTGCATCTCCACGAGGAAGGCCAGGAGAAGGAGCCGCAGGGTGGGGTCAGGGTGGCTGGGCTCTGGCCTGCCCCTGCTAACTCGCTGATCCTGGGCACGTCTTATCCTGGTCTTCAGTTTCGTCATCCACAAAATGAGGGGGTTAGACTAGGCTCAGGGGTTACAAACTCAGTGTCTACAGGAACCAGGCACATGACACAAAGCAGTGAAGCTGGCCAGGTAGAGATGTGGTCACCTGGGGAGTTCACGCCCCTCTTCAGGGACACCCACTTCTCAGTCCCGGCCAGTTGCTGCCACATGGGGAGGCGGGGCCCCTGTTGCAAGACCTATTGAATTTTTAAGAGAAGTCAGAAATCTAGACTTTCATGTAAGAGCTCTCTACTTGTTAAAGGATGGCAACCAATTGAAATTTTACCAAACACTCGGGGTGGCGGTGGAGCAGAGCAAAAAAACGCGTATCTGCCAGCCGGCCTGCCGCCTCCGAGCCACCTGGTCTCAGTGTTCCCTTCCTGCTTTGCCGTCCTAAGATCTGGGCGCATTAAAGCACCTTGTTAGCCGTGATGCTCTAGGTGAGGTTTAGATCTCTTTTTCTGATCTCGATATCGTCAACTTTTTCTTTGAGTGATTTTGAATTAAAATCCAGAAGCACTAGGCAAGTTTGCGTGGGCTACAAAAAAAGCAAAATCAAATAAACCCAGCTTGGGGTGGAAGCTGAGAGATGGGGACCATTTAAAAATTTTGAATAGAGGTTGAGTAATAATACCATCACCATGGATTGCTTTTAAAAGAAATGCTATTATTATCACTTGAGCTGAATGCTTTTCTACAATAAGAATAAAGGACCTTACATTGTATTATATCTTGTTTTTCTCAACCCACTGGTGCAAGGAAGTAATTTCTAATCATAACTAGTGAAATCCCTTCAACGTGATTCCTTGTAGAATCTTTTTGATCCTTAGGGGACATAGCAGGCAAGCAATATTTTCACTCTCAGTGCAACAATTGTCAATATTGCCTGAATTCATTCATTTAGTCCTTCCATCATTTATTCAGTTAATAACCACCAAGGGGACACTGACCCTGTGCCAGGAACTGGGTTTAGGGTTCTCTTTTAAGGTGAATCACCTTGCGGCCTTGGGGAGGTCTCTGGGTATTTCCTCTTACATCCTGGGTCTCTCTCTTCTGTTTGACTATAAACCATTTGGAAAGGAGGCTGTGCGTTTGATTCCCTCTTGCTTTTCTGTGACGTCAGAGGGATGCAGAAGCCAACCCCCTGCCATTCATGCTCCGAGTAGGGCTTGCATCCGCTCTGAATCCCACTTCCTGCAGCCCCTCCTGGGAAGGGTGGCTGCTGTGGTGATATCTCAGCAAAGGCCTTGACCGTTGCCAGCTACTCACTGATTCCTACAGATGAAGAGCCACTGAAACCCACTTTTACCAAGAGCAAAATCTCCATCTCCAGCGAAGGGGCGTTCATCCACGGCCAGTCTTGTAACTGCTGTGCTTATGTTGTGGGGTCAGAGCTGCTGGAGCTCTGGGAATTGTGCTCCCGATGACAAGAGAGCCTACGAGTGTCAGGCTGGCCGCTTCCAAACCCGGATGCAAAGACTGATGCAAACACGTGCAGTTGGAGAATAAAGGGGCAGCTGGGATTCTCCTAGGAGATGTGGGTGGTGAGACCCCGTGGAGTTGGAACAATTCCTTCTCGGCACGCTTACGGCTCCACGCCTGGATCTCTGGGCTCGCCAGTCGCCACATGCGTTCCCCGCGTGGCTGAGGAGTCACCACCTTGGAAACAGACACTCCAGGTCCAGGACTAGGTGGAGGGCAGCCCAGGGCCTCTGACTGACCTCTGCTGAAAGCCAGCCAAGCACTTCACCCATCTGAAGGCAAACCCAGGGGTGGGCATTGGCCCTCAGGAGCCCCTCAGCTGGACGGAGGCCCCAGAGCCCTCGTGATCATCCTTGGTTACTGAGGGCCCAGGCAGAGGCCCCCAGCCCCCACCACTACCTCGGCCCATCCTGGCAGCTTGCTGGCAACCCTGCTCTTACATTAAAATGAAAACTCCACGGATGAGTAAATGCCACAGTTTTTCATTGTTTTGCCACTATTTGAGTCCCATGGGCTTTACAGAATCTTGGAAGAGCTGCTTTAGCAAAACTCCAAAAAAAGTGAAATTCTCTTCCTAATGAAAACGATCCAAACCCTGAGTTCGGGCTGACAGTGAGGCAGATGGGGCATAAAGGAGGGTGTTAGGGAGCATGGGAGGGGACGGTGGGGAGTGGGACTCAGGAAACACGCACCAAGTGCCTGCCCTGCGCCTTGCAGAGAAGAGAAGGGCCGGCCGCTGCTTTCAGATGGGCCGGGCCGATGATGTGATGGGGGCTTCCGGAGTCCACATCTGGCAATGCTGAGTAGATAAAGGAGCAGCGCCCTTCCAGTTCTCTTGAAATATATAAACGTGAGATCTTACCCTAGAGACAGCCGCATCGAAGTCGAGTCACATTGAGAACTGACATGCTAGTAATTGTACTGAAGCCAGAATTCCTTCTGGGGCCCCACCCAATGTCGTGGATATTGTCCACTGCACCCACCTGGCTCAAGAGACATGGCTTCCCTTAGGGACCCTTGCTCGGTGCCCAAGGGTGGAATTTGCATCCATTCCTTCCAGTACCTTCCCCAGGGTCTTCACCATCTGAAACCTTGCCCCCGCCATGGGTTTACTACACCTCACCTTCCTTCTCCATCCCGCTCCAGTTATTTAAAATCTACTATTTGGGCTTCCCTGGTGGCGCAGTGGTTGAGAGTCCGCCTGCCGATGCAAAGGACACGGGTTCGTGCCCCGGTCCGGGAGGATCCCACATGCCGCGGAGCGGCTGGGCCTGTGAGCCGTGGCCGCTGAGCCTGCGCGTCTGGAGCCTGTGCTCCGCAGCGGGAGAGGCCACAACAGTGAGAGGCCCGCGTACTGCAAAAACAACAACAACAACAACAAAAAACTACTATTTCATGCTTGCTCACAACTTTCTAGTGAGAGAAAAAAAGGAGGGCATTGGGGCTCCATCTCTGAGGCAAGCCATTCTCATTTTGTTTTGCCTGTTGCCTCTTCCTGTTCCTTTCCCTCTGGGTTTTTCCCTGCTGTCCAGGGAGATTTTCCCAGTTTCTGAGACAGTCCTCCTCTGTTCACCATACATGGTACCCCACTGGGGTACAGAGCCTTCTTAGCCATAGGAGGAGAGACTCCTCCCACTGCTTCTACTTGCGTCGGGGAGACGTCTGCAACACCCACCATGGGGGCTTTGAGTTCAACTAAACATTCAGACTCATGAGGCTACCACAGGCCATGCCTGGCATCAGGATAACTTCAGAGGGCCTAGGACAGAAACACCGCCCACCATCAGAGCAGCGTCAGGCGTTTCTCTTCCGTGAGAGTGGTCTTGGAAGCATTCTACAAGCCTCCAGAAGCTATCTTCTTTTGTTCCCCAGATGACAGCTCCTTAGGTGAGAGGGAACAAGACTGTGATTGGACAGGTGTGGGTATTGCCCCGTCAGAGCTAGTATCTCTTATAGCAACTCCATAGACGTAACTTTCAGAGTTGCTGTGTGGGATTTGCCCAATTACGAGAGTCCCTGCACAGGGAAGCCTTCAAGCAAGACATCTCCACCAGGATCATTATAAATTTTGCATAGTTCCTCCCAGTTTAGATGCCATTTACTAATCAGGGGTCACTTTTGTTATAAGATGTTGCTTGGTAACATGCTTTATAGAATACTATCTTTCTCAGGCTTCCAGGGAAACAGAGAAAATTAACTAAAAGTCAAATTCTCAGGCAGAAGGGGAAAAGGCTTTGCCAACTTTTTAAACAATGCTTTCCAGGGGAAAGGATGCCTTGGAATACAAATAATCTGGGTAAATCATTGCCTAACTTTAGATCTTGGAATGTCTTGAGGAGTCATCTGGTCTACCCTTCATTCTATAAAGGGAAAAACTGAGTCCAGAAAAAGGAAGTGACTTGTTCACAGATAAAGGATGAACTAATGAAGGACATTCGACTAAATCTCAGGCCTCCTGGCTCCTATATCAGGGGTTCTCTTTGCTTTCTAGGGCCCTGCTTTGAGCTCTAGTAGGGAGAAGGCAAGGGCCATGAAAATGCATGATAGACTCCCCACCCCACCCTGCTTGTGGTCTGTGGCAGTCCTTGCTTGGGGACGTTGGTGGGTGGTAGCAGTGACACCTCTCTGTCCTTTGCAGCGGCAGCTGAGTGCCCTGATCAGTGGCCTGAGCTGCAGCCCTGGAACCCTGGCCATGACCCAGACTACTACGTGCACGTAGGCCAGGGCAGAACACTGCTGCTTATCGCTTCTGCCACGGTGCATTCCA
Source organism: Grampus griseus (assembly GCF_964374135.1). Taxonomy (NCBI): domain Eukaryota; kingdom Metazoa; phylum Chordata; class Mammalia; order Artiodactyla; family Delphinidae; genus Grampus; species Grampus griseus. The sequence continues at coordinate 143,436,228 of NC_139018.1, read as the reverse complement.
TCCGCATCTCAGAGGGAGGTAAGCCAGTCTCCCTCCCCTGCCCCATCTCGCTCTGGTCCGCTGCCTCAGAGCCTAGCAGATGGGATGCAGGTTGCCATAACTGTAGATGGACAGAACAAATGTCACGTGCTTTGGGTTCATGTCAGTGCATCTGGTTGTCGGAGCACTGAGGAGTGGCTTGTCAGAGGTCCAATCTTAGTGAAAGAAGCATTTATAGAGGAAACTTCTTATTGGTGCTCTGAGCATTCCTGAGTATCTGACCTTCAGACGCTTGCTCGTCGAATGCAGCACAGGCAGCGATAGCAGTAAACCAAGCAGGCGTTATTTACACGTCACAAGGCAGAGAGAAAAGCAACCACCGTAAGCACAGCGAGCATAGAAGTATTGGAAAGACACGCCTCTTGGCCTGCCTGAGGGATGACATGAGGGGCTTAGGAGGTCTGCCCTTGCCTCTGCTGTAATCTCACCACTAAGACTTGTCTTCCTAAACCTCACTCCATTCCTGCCTCTTCAGGGAAGCTAGTCATTAAAGACCAAGATGAGGCAATTGTTTTGCGTACCCGGCACATCCTGATTGACAACGGAGGAGAGCTGCATGCTGGGAGTGCCCTCTGCCCTTTCCAGGGCAATTTCAGCATCATTTTGTATGGAAGGTGGGTAGACGGCTTCCATGGGTCACATGATACTCTTGGATCTGACGGGAAGGAGGTTTTTCATGGAAGAGTGGGAGGTAAGACAGCAAGGCTTTAGTGCAAGAAAGGAATTATCATTAGGTCCTGCCAGATGGTAATCATGAATGAGACAGACAGTGGCGATTCGGGTGAGTTGGAGGAGTGCGTGAGGCATTTTATTTATTGTGGCTCAGGTCCGGACTTAAGTTACAGAAACCCCTGCCAGCCTTCCTGCTGCCTTCTAATCACGTCATGGCTGAGGGAGTCTCTGTGAATGTTTATTAATAGCCAATGATGGACAAGATAAAGAAAAATTCCATGCAGTATTTGCCTCTGGTGTGCTCCCTCTTCAAGCAATTGAGAGTTCTCAGAATCAGTAACCAAGAGTACACAAGGGTATGCAGTCCAGGTGATCCCACATCTGATATGGACCAAAATATAACATATTTAGAACTGGAAAGAAGTACCAACATGTTAACTATTGATAAGTATTTCTGCTTGGCCTGTTGGGCACATTTTGGTCTGGTGGGGGACAACCTTGGTTGCCAATGCTATGTCTACGGACCTCGAGCAATCACCAGGTGTAACTGGGTCCAGGGTGGCCACAGTGGGAGTCAAGAGCAGTGCCGTCCCCTCTGGGCTTAGCATCCAGTAAAGAGAGGTGTCGGCCGACCATGGAGAGCTGTTCTCTCTTGTAGGGCTGATGAAGACGTTCAACCAGACCCTTACTTTGGCCTCAAGTACATCGGCGTCGACAGAGGAGGTACCCTTGAGTTGCATGGACAGAAGAAGCTCTCTTGGACATTTCTGAACAAGACTCTTCACCCCGGTGGCATGCAAGAGGGAGGTTATTTTTTCGAAAGGAGCTGGGGTCACCGTGGAGTCATTGTTCACGTCATTGACCCCAAATCAGGGACAGTCATCCATTCTGACCGGTAAGGTTTGCCCTCACGTGAACACATTCATTCATTCGACATACACTTCCTGAGCATGTGTCCTAGCCAGACGCCACTCAGGATGCTGGGAGCACAGCAGTGGGTGAAACAGACAGAAATCCAAGCTGAATTGAACAGGAACAGGCATGTTTGCACACACATACACACATGTAAGCACAGCGTAGTTTTAGGCTGTGATCATCGGTAATTAGGGGGAAGAGACATAGTGAGAGGGTAGAGGGTAGCTAGAAGAGACCACTTGGCATCACGCGGTCTGGAAAGGCCAGTGTGAACAAGCAGCATTTGAGCTGAGGACCGCTGGGTAAGGCTGAGTCAGGGAAAGAGTTTTCAAGACAGAGCGGCAAGTGCAAAGGGCCAGAGGTGAGAAAGGGCGTGATGTTCTCACAGGGAGGAAGGGCCAGCAGAGATACGGGAGGGCAGAGGGATGGAGATGAGATGCCGTAATGTCAGAGTTTTAGGCAGGGGTGGGTGTGGAGGCCTTGGAGGCCCAGTGAGGAGGTGGGTTTTATTCTTAGTGGGACGCAAAGCCACCGAAGGGCTTTAAGAAGGGTACGATCTGATTTAAAGGACCTGGCTGCTGTGTAGAGAGCGGATTGTTTGTGGAGGGCAAAGGTAAAGCCAGCAGAGGTGGTTAGGAGGTTGCCGGCGAGGACTCAGGTAGAGGCGGTGGCAACAGAAGTGGATGAACTTGAGAGATATTTCGGAGGCAGATAGGGCAAGTCTCCCGCTCCCTGACCCTTGCCCTGGCTCAGGTATCCTGGCAGATTCTGCAGAGGGGGCTCTCCCGGGGGCTCTCTCCCTGGCCTTGCAGAGGCTGTCCCAGGCCACTCAGAGAGAAAGATCCATTAGGAAGGGCACAGCTGGAATAGGCAAGCAGAGACAGCTTTCCTGGTGCTGCTGGAGGACGGGCGTATGGAACTCCTCAGAAACAGGTCATGAGCTGTGAGCGTCCACAGGAAGGCAGCAGGGAATCAGCTATGATATGGGACGGGGTGAGCAGAAGCACGCAGGACAGCCAACCTTGCCCTCTGGTGGATATTAGTAACAATAATACGGTCACTGGACTTTGTGCAAAACCCTGTGTTAACCACTTTATCTGCTGTATATAACGGAATCTTCAGAAACCCCCTGTCAGGTGGGTTCTGTTGTTATACAGATGAGAACGCTGAGGTTGGGTGAAGCTAAATTTGCTCAGAGTCTCAAGGCTGGGGAGTGTTGGAGCTGCGATTCAAACCCAGATCTGCTCAGGCCCTAAACCACTATATTGTCCCCACGGGGGCTGACAGCCACCTGCTTGGCCTGGGACGGAGCAATCCTCAGACCACAGTGTACGGAGCCAGGCTGAGCTGATGGACACAAAATCTATCAGAGAGCCTCTGCCTTCACAGGAGAGAGAACAGTCTCCTCAGTTGTGTTCTGACTCCTTGGTGCTGCTGCATTTTTGTTTTGAATTATATTATATTATATTATATTGATTTTTTTATTATTATTAACTTTTATTGGAGTATAGTTGCTTTACAATGTTGTATTAGTTTCTGCTGTGCAGCAAAGCGAATCAGCCACAGGTATACATATATCCCCTCTTTTTTAGATTTCCTTCCCATTTAGGTCACTACAGAGCACTGAGTAGAGTTCCCTGTACTATACGGTAGGTTCTCATTAGTTATGTATTTTATACATAGTAGTGTATATATGTCCCAATCTCGCAGTTCATCCCACCACCCCCCTTCCCCACCTTGGTAACCATAAGTTTGTCCTCTACATCTGTGACTCTATTTCTGTTTTGCAAATAAGTTCATCTCTACCATTTTTCTAGATTCCACATGTAAGTGATATTATACGATATTTGTTTTTCTCTTTCTGACTTACTTCACCCTGTATGACAGTCTCTAGGTCCATCCACGTCTCTGCAAATGGCACTATTTTGCTCCTTTCTGTGGCTGAGTAATATTCTGTTGTATGTAGGTACCACATCTTCTTTATCCGTTCCTCTGTCGATGGACACTTAGGTTGCTTCCACGTCCTGGCTATTGTGAATAGCGCTGCAGTGAACATCGGGGTGCAGGCATCCTTTTGAATTCTGGTTTTCTCCGGATATGGCGCTGCTTCTTACGTAGTACAGCATGGTTACTTGCAGCAGCCAACCTGAAGTTGAATTCATTACTGAAGTGCATAATGAGATGTTATCCCAATAGCTGATGTGGAGGTTCCAAAGGCAGGATACCTGCTCCTTCCTAATCTCCTTCGGGTAAAGTATGAGTCAGTGGGCTCAGGAATCTGAGAGCTGAATGTGTGTGAGTGAGGATATTAATAAACCCTGGACACACACAGAAACACAGGCTGTGGTCACCTGAGACCTGGCTACCTGGAGGTTACCTGCAGAAACAAGAACTTAGGTCGGCTCTTGAACGGTAGGAAGTATTTGATTGGCTGGAGAGAAGATAAGGATGAATGAGTGAAGGCAGGAGTGGGCGTGGGGTATGACCATGGGACCCTGAGCTGTACTAGGCTCATAGCAGACGATTCCTGGGGCGGAGCACTGGAGAAGGAGGGGGCCTAGGTGGGGTCAGACCAGGTTATGGGAACAATTAAAAACCAGTTTGAGGACTCAGGAGTGTCCATACATTCCCCCCCGCTCCCCGTACCACCACTGTTTTCCTTTTCCCAAATCTTGGCTATTCATGCTGGTTTCTTTTTCTAGACTCGTTTTAGAATTATTTTGCTTTAAATTAAAGAATTAATTTAGAATTAAATTTGAATGAAAGAATTATTAATTCTTTCGGAATTTCCGTTGTCATTGTACAAAATGTTTTTACTTAATAAGTTCACTTTACACTTAGAGTTGGAATCATCACACAACTGGGTCTTTCCTTTGTAAATTCTTGTCACCTGTGATATAGGTTTTTTGAGATCTATATTTCATAGCTATTGTACGTGGATGAGGGAGGGTTATCTTTGTCAAGTCTGAGATGATCGATTCTTGCTGTAATGAAAGCTTCTTTCTTTAAAAATCATAGCCCTTGAGATCTTTGGATGGCGTGTTAGTTGTCATACCACAGGTAGGTGCTTAGAGTTCTCTTTTTGGGCCGCTGTTAGGACTGTTAAAATCCCCTCTCTCTGCCCTTTTTAGGTTTGACACCTATAGATCCAAGAAAGAGAGTGAACGTCTGGCCCAGTATTTAAACACGGTGCCCGACGGCAGGATCCTTTCTGTTGCCGTGAATGATGAAGGCTCTCGAAACTTGGACGACGTGGCCAGGAAGGCGATGACCAGATTGGGCAGCAAACACTTCCTACACCTTGGATTTAGGTATCGCCCATCACTTCCACCTCCCCAGGGCTCCAGAACACTGAAGCATCGCTACCGGAGGCTGACTTTCCCTAACTTCCTTGCTCGTTTCCCCAGGCGACATCACCCTCAGTGGTGACCCTGGGGGGCGCAGACATGTGATCCATCCTCATTGGACACGTTAGGGCTTGTTCTTAAAGGGAGCCTGGTTTTCCTTGTAAGCATATTCCACTCTTCAAGCTCCACAGGTCTCTGTGTATATGAACTCATTCATTCAATCGGCCACTTACAAAGTATTAATTGAGCATCTACTGTGTGTAAAAGCCGTGCCTCAGATGTACAGCTAATGGTCATTTTCCCTTTCTTTAGCAGCGGGGTCAGAACACGCCTGGGGGGATTGGCAGACATCTGTTTTAGAGACCACGTAAAGTGCGTCTGCCCAGCCAGGCCCCCCGGCAGAAGGAGCCCTTTGATGTGCTCCAGGGCATGTTTTGTTTGCCTTGGATTGTAGCGTCATGCCTGACTTTGGCATGCACGCCTGTTGGCACCAAGAGGAAGCCCTTTACCCCACAGTAGCCACACCTTTGAATCGTGTTGAATCAGATCTCGGTTCCGTGGAAAGTTGAGATCATCTGTCCCGTAGCTACTGGAGATAGGGATGCACCTCCTTCCAGCTCTGTGGACCGTGGGCAAAATGGGGGCAGGCCAGAGCCTTTTCTGGGCTCTGAGCAAAGCAATTTTACTGCCTGGGCAGAGGTCCCCTGGGCAGGGACAGGACTCCGGGTTCAAGGGTGCTTTTTCTGACTGCCCATGGGCTGCTCCTTCTGGAAGGGTTTGGGCAGGAAACTCAAGAAGCCAAAGAATGACAGTGACACTTTAAAACTGTTAAAACTCCTTTGTTAACCAAAACCAAGGGTGCTGCTGTTTCACTGTGTTATAAGCCAAAAGGCCAGTTCGTTAATTTCCAATGACAGGCAGAACCACAAAGGGACTGGCTACGTAGGGCCTCAGCAGAAGAAGGTCCAAGATCTAGCGTCCGATTTGGCCTGAATTTGAGCCTGGGCTGCACCTCCCGCTAGGTGACTGCACAAGTGACTCACCCTCTCTTTGCAGGCTTCCTGTGTCTGTACAATGGGATATTTGAGGAGCCAGTTCAAAGGGCTCTGGGGAGGGTAACTGTGATAATACGAGCAAAATACCTGCCACTGTGTGTAGCACAGAATAAGAACTCAATAAACGTTAGCAACTATTCTCTCCTTACAAACAAGAGCCGCGGAAGGATGGGTGCTGTGTTCTGTAAGTGAAGGAGATAGGTAGGCAGGGATTACATTTTTACCCTTCATTTGTATAGACCCACTTTGAATGACAGACTCAAAGCACCTAAAATCAGTAGAAGATCTGAGACTTGGAACCATCCTTTGTTCATTCACCCAGGAAGGGACTGTTGAGCAAATATTGCCATAAGGCACTAGGGCTGAACTAGCTGGTACTGAGCTCTCACGGTAAGTTGTGACCTGTCTCTGGAAGTACTGACCTCTCGCCGGGAGGCAGACATTCAATGGGAATTGATGACGGGGCGTGAAAGAACAAGAACAGGAGGAGTGAGAGGTGAAGTTGCCAAGGTGGGCACAGGAGGGCCTCTTGCTTTGGGCCAAGGAGGTTGCTTTTTACGCAAATGGGCGGGCACTGAAAGCTTTTAAGCAAGGGTGGCACAGTCAAATCCTCAAACTCGATGAAGACTTACTTTCCAAGATAAGAGATCAACACAAAAATAATCAAAGTTATTGAGGACCAAGACCTACTGACATCTCACAGGAAGTGAGAGGCTGGGTTAGGTATTAGGGGGAAGACAAAAACGGATAAGAAAACCTTCCCACCCTAGAGCAGGGCACGCTTCAATGGAGAAGAGAGGAGTGTATAACTTTCCAAAATGGTACCCCTTCTTTTTCTCCTTTGCTTCTCATTAGGAAGAAGAGGTATTTCTTTCCTTCCCAAGGCCCAAGGCTGATTCCTGGGTACTCAGTCACATCTGCCTGTGGCATTTTCCTCGAGATTAACTCATGAGAGAAAGAAGCTTTCTCCCTTGGAGCGTGTGTCCTTGTTTTCCTAAAGGAATGAGAGCACTTGCTTCAGAACCTAATTGAGCCTGGCAGGTGGTACGTAGGTCTGTGGGCTTGTTTGTTATTTGTGATTCATACCCTGTCGACTGCCAGCATGGAGTTGCAGAGGTTCACAGTCCACAAACATCAGGCCAGCCAAGTGGTTCGGAAGGCCAGGGCTTGCAGAGAAAGGCTCTTTTTCTTCTGGAGAAAGGGAAACCCAGCCTGGAAACTAATTTCCCCCAAACAGCCTCTGTGTGACACTCTGCGTCAACTCTACCTCCAGTACAGGCTCAGATGTGTGAAGAACTTTTTTGTTTTTTTTTTTTTCAGACACCCTTGGAGTTTCCTAACTGTGAAAGGAAATCCCTCTTCTTCTGTTGAAGACCACATTGAATATCACGGTAATAAATGGCGAGAGGCCAAATTCCCTCCAGTGTCTCTCTGACCAAGGGACTCAGGGGCTTTTTGAACCACGCTGCACCCTCAGAACATGGCTGATCCACCACCCAGCACCCTGTTGAGTGACTAGCTGCTTAATGGCCAAGTTACATGAATGGCAAAAGTCCATACTGATTTAAGGCCAATCACTAAGATAATATTTACATTTGCAAAGAAATCGTCATTGGTTTAATCCAAAACAAGTGACACAGGAAAGATGAGAACTGGGACAGAACCAGCAAGGGTAATATTTTGAGCTATAAAGACGCTTTGGGGGCTTCCCTGGTGGCGCAGTGGTTGAGAGTCCGCCTGCCGATGCAGGGGACACGGGTTCGTGCCCCGGTCCGGGAAGATCCCACATGCCGCAGAGCGGCTGGGCCCGTGAGCCAGGGCCGCTGGGCCTGCATGTCCGGAGCCTGTGCTCCGCAACGGGAGAGGCCACAACAGTGAGAGACCCACGTACCGCCAAAAAAAAAAAAAAAAAAAAAAAAAAATGACGCTTTGGGAAATTCCCTGGCGGTCCAGTTGTTAGGACTCCACGCTTTTACTGCCGAGGGCCTGGGTTCGATCCCTGGTCGGGGAACTAAGATCCCACAAGCCTTGCCATGTGGCCAAAAAAAAAAAAAAAAGATGCTTTGGATGGGCTGTTACTACATAGCACCAGCCTCCCCTGCCCAGGGAAGGTTTCGGAAGGTACTGCCGGTTCTAATCCTGGAGAGGAATTCACATGAGAAACCATGGGGTTCCAACGTATAGCATTGTTGGAACACTGCAGTTAAACTTGCAAAACTGAAGCAAAAGAAGGGACAATAAATAATCTGCTCTGGAAAGATTGGCCTGAAATTTTTTTAACAAAATGACTCAAGATCCATGTGTGTAGGGGGCTTTCTCTGCATTAGCATCACATCCTTCTGAATTTGGGGGTTGGTCTGGTTGCTGACGCCTCTGATCTCCTCTTTGACAGGACACCACGGCTCTGCTGCTGCCCGGGTATTCAAACTCTTCCGGACGGAGCATGGCGAGCTTTTCAATGTCTCTTCATCCAGCGAGTGGGTTCAAGGTGAGGAGTTTGGGACACCTTGGTAACATTTCACAGGGGGCTAAAAGGCCAGGGCTTTGAAGAACGAGGACTTTTCTTTTGCACCAATAGGACCACTTGACTGTGGCAGTTTGCACAGTTTGCAAACTGAGAGCTGTCTTTAATTAATCAAGTCTCCGTGGTGAATAGCCCAGGGGGATGTTTCCTCTCAGGGAATACCTCTTCTGTGCCAGGCGCTGGCACTGAACAGAGAACACGGACAGGAGGAGTAGGAACCAGCCTTCAAGGAGCCCACACACACGGGGACGGGGGCACGGAAAGAAGCAATCCTCACTGCCATCCTTGGATAATGGGTTCATGGATGGATTTCATCTTTCTCCTTTTGGCAGTAGTGAAGAATATCTATTGCTTTTATAAAATAAGATAGTCAATAAGAGGCACTTTTAGGGCTTCCCTGGTGGCGCAGTGGTTGAAAGTCCGCCTGCCGATGCAGGGGACACGGGTTCGCGCCTTGGTCCGGGAAGATCCCACATGCCGCGGAGCGGCTGGGCCCGTGAGCCATGGCCGCTGAGCCTGCACGTCCGGAGCCTGTGCTCCGCAACGGGAAAGGCCACAACAGTGAGAGGCCCGCGTACCGCAAAAAAAAAAAAAAAAAAAAGAGGCACTTTTAATAAAAAGGTGGGAGAGGTGGGGGAAGCTGACAGATGGTTTAGAAGCCTCTGGTACCCAGCCTGGTGAGAACCTGGACAGATGGTATTCAATTCCCATTGTGCCAAGGCTGCTTGGGGGCTACACCGAGTGTGGCTGGCTCTCCTGCACCCTTGCTCGTCTGACCCTGCTCTTTGCTTTCTTCCCAGATGTGGAATGGACAGAGTGGTTTGAACATGACCAAGTGTCTTACACTAAAGGTGGGGAGAAAATTTCAGACCTCCGGGCCACTCACCCAGGGAAGATCTGCAGTCGCCCCATTGATATACAGGTAACCAAATAGTTCTAAAGGCTTTGTCTCGAAGAAGACTCTCTAGATCACAGACTTTCGTGCCATTTGAGTGGCGTGAGTCTCACGGCCCTCCTGTGACGTTGGTAAAGCCAGAGAGTACTGTTCTCATTTTAGAGACTGACGTGGAAGCTGTGTATCTGCTCCAGGCTTCCCCACCAGTGAGTTTCAAAGCTAGGCCTCAGATTCTCTCCTGGATTCTACTGCTGAGTTCCTTTTCCTTCTCCCCAGCTGCTTCTTCAGCCACAGCTGAGGGTACCCAGCGTGGGGTTGGGTTTGCCCTACTCAGCTTCACTCCTCCGTTGGTCTCCTTTGGGGCCTCGAGTGCACAGGATCTGGCCGGGACTTGGGTGCAGGCGGAGCCTGGCCCAGGTGGAGAACACCTACAGCCTTGTCCTCCACTCAGTTAATGAAAACCGGCGTTTGCAGAATGGACGGTGTTTGCTCGGGATCTTCACTTGGAGTTAACTCTGTCCAAGGGGGACCTAGACTTTCTCAGCTGCCTTCATCATGAAAGTGTGGGGTGAATAGGCAGCCCTCCCAATTCAGTGGCTCAGCTGGTAAGCTTCCGAGCTCAAAGGACCAGAAGAAAGACAGAGACATGTGCAAGGAAATGGAGTTTATTTCCTTATGCCTGGTCTTCTTCCAGAACAAGGTTTGGGGCCACTTAACTGTTAGAGAATTAGGAGTCATTTGAGAAAGACCATCCCTGCCCATTTTATCCTCTTTCATCCAATACAAATAGCAACATTTGTACAGCACCTTCTTTCAGATGATCTAACCGCAGGTCCCAGGTCATCGGACTGCCTCCACCCCTCCACCCCCTGACCCCCACCCTGAGGCAGTACTTCTGCCCTCTGCCTTGCATCGTAGAGGGACTGTGGGACAAGGGACCAGTTTTCCAAGAGAGGACACTCTGTTCTGCAGTTAGCAAAGGCCAGGGAAATCTTTCTCATTGTTTGGCTAAGGCTCCCCGTTCACATGGCTCCAGCGTTACTGAGAAGGATTTACCCAGATTCAGTTACACCTTGGAGATTCTTCTTGGGTCCAACAGAATCAAAAAGTGCTGACTCCCCCAAAGCACATACTTCCCAGATTTAATTTTAATTTTCTCTTGCAACCCTGAGTGTTCCAGCTCTCATTCTGAAAGAGCCATCGTTTTATTCCTCCAGTTCACTTGGCTACAGGAAGTCCAGTCTTGTACCAGCACTCCCTCCCCAAGTATTTCTGGAAATCCTCGAGGAATGCTTCCATGCTCTGCAAATCCCTCTTGGTGTTTGCTCTGCCAGCTGCCTGGCTCCAGATCACTGTTGTTTAGAAGACCACTTCTCCATGCTAGGAAAACAGCTTTTCTTAGGCATTTCTAGCTCTCAGTAACTTTGCTCCCAGCACAGATATGGGCTCTTCCCTGAGAGTGTCAAAGCACAATTAATCCCAGGCTAACACAGTGAATGAAACTTTACTAAAGGCTTGGAGATAGCAGAAGAGACTGGAGAAAGTATACATATTTTTCCATATGTTACATATATAATCATATGTGACTGTTCACCAGTTCCATAATCCAAGACCTTCCACGGGGACCCAACCCCAGACTCTGTAACCACCAGTCTGCCGCCATATTGCAGGGCCCAGTTGCCTTCCAACAAAAGGAGTATCCTTGACAATGAATTCCCCGAGTTCAAAGTCTCAACTATTTGAGGTCCAGAGAAGAATAAAAGACCCAACAACAGTTTTCCCCATTACCCAGAAGCCTGGGCCAGCCTTCCCACAAAAGTGCATTCTTTGACAATATTTTGCTGAGCATTATAACCCCTTATGAGTTCAAAACTCTCAATTCCAGAATAAAATCTTGGCTTTGTCTTGGCAAAACAAAGGTTCCTTGAGGCAGTCATCTAAAAACATGTCACGTGCCTCCAAAAGTGAATCAAAGCTCCGCCCCTAAAGGAAAGGAGGAAGTGCTGCATTCTGGAAATGCCAGGTTCATCCCTTTTCTCCTCACCGTCAACCTCTAATCAGTAGTGACCCCAGACTTAGCCAGAACATCTCTTTCTAGTCATAAAAGACAATGAGGTGGACTATACTGCGGGTTTTTCTGAGGTCAGAAAAGCGAAGCCAGGCTTGTCCTGTGTTTACCACAGGTGAGAAAAGCAAGGTTGCATCCTCTTTATAGATAGAGTGTCAGACACATCAGCCAGGGGCTCAGTGGCCTAGTTAATTAACCCACCAGAGAGACTGAAGCAAAACTGAAATGCCCATGTGCCCATTTTTGCCACTATGGGAAATAACAGGTCACTGTGGTCACTGGCCACCTCTGACCACCGTGCAGGCCCCAGTGCACCTGAAGGGCTGTGGCCGCCCCACACAAGGGGTCCCCCAGATACTTGCTCTACCCTGACGTGGTCAAATCCTCTGGAGGGGAAGGGGGTGTTAAGGACATTTGTCACCTAGGCAGGATGGCGAGTTGGAAAGAAAGAGGAAATAGGACTTACACAGTTGACCTCAACTCAAGGAAATCTTTTCCAGATCTGATAGCTTGTGATTCTGCAGAATCAAAACCAAAACCACAGTCCCCTGTTCCCATGTCATTACCCTTCCTGCGGTTCTCCTGGGTTGAAACCTCCTCTCCTCCCACCTTCTCCCTTAAAACCCACCCGCCCTTCAAGGCCAGTGGGACCTGCTGGACTCACACATCCTTGGGGCTGAGACCATCTTGGGCAGTCCCCTCTTCTCCCTCAGCCCCGGCACAGTGGCTGGAGATCAGTCTGGTGGTTGGAAGATGTATTTGGAAACCAGATAGCTCCTAGTTTGCATCCAGCTCTGTCACTTGTGAGCTGTGGCTTACCAACAGTGACAGGACTAAGGTTAGACGCGTGAGGTGCCCGAGGCACAAAATTTAAGGTGGCTCTCACTCCCAGGTGCCGACTCTGCACTCGCATGACCCTGAGAGTGAGTGCTGCCTTAAATCTTGCACCCTGGGTCATCCTCACTAGCAATCCTGGCCATAGATATCAGTCAAGTTATTGAATTTAGTGTCTCAATTTCCCCATAAGCAAAAATGGAGATAAGAATTGTTCCCTCATGGGCTTCTTTTGTGGATTTAATGCAACAATGCATAGTGAGTGAGTGCCCATAATTTTTTTATTATTTTAAAATGATTTTCCTATGTTATTGTTTATTATGATATTGCTAGTTATTTTATAATTATTATCACGAGTAACAATCACATTGTGTCTACTTAAAGTGAAGATCGAGGTTCACTGGACGGTGGTAAAGCCCTTTTTACTCTTTTTATCCAAAGCTAAGGTCGTTCTTACGGTTAGAAAAAGGAAAACAAGAAAAGCAGCAAGACTGAGTAGAGGTTTCCTGAAATGTTTACCGGACGTTGCACCTTAAAAAACGTCCAGCTCCGTTGGATGATGTTTTCAGGCTCAGTTCTCAATATTAAGGGGTGTCTTAACTGAAAAACATGCTGGCCTCAGGAGAAGAGATCCGGGGGTCAGAGGCATGGGCTTGACATTCAGGTGACCTTGAACTTGCTTCTAAACCCCTCTGAGCCTTAGTGTTTTCCTCTAAGAGCAAGTCCGCAATGCCTGCCTCTCTGCTGCAGAGACCACCCCGGATAATGGCTGTGAGTGTGTTGCTTGCAGGAAAGGGCTGAATTTTCTTTCTGGCTGGACTCATGTCTCCATAGCTCTCCTTCCAAGCCAAGGGCAGCGGCTATCTGCTGGGTTCAAAGCAGGGTTTCCTAAAAGTTCCCCCCCACCCCGCCTTTTTCGATTGACGAAACTTTACCTTCCTATTTGCCTGGCCCTGGTCCCTTTGGTTTCTGTGCCAACGAGGATAACAGCTGCAGCCCTTGCTCTAAATTGCAAGTCTCTGATGACAGCCCCAGTCATGATGCAGACATACCCCGGCCCTGGGATCATGCCCTTCTCTGAACCCACTCCCTAAATTCTCTACCTGGCCTTGAAGCTTCTCGCCCATCAGCTCTCATCAGCTGAGACTGTGCTCTGTGCCAGGCCCTGGGCTGGATGCCGGGATCAGGGAGGGAGGCAAAACCTGGCCTTTCCAGAACCCACCAGCCACTGGAAGGAGACAGACGCTGAACCGAGGGCAGTAGTGCCTGAGGGCAGCAGTGGAGGGGCTGCGAAGCACCAGCCATATAGTTGGATGCATCCGGATTCAAGTGGGCAAGTTACCCAACCTCTCTGAGCGTCCGTTTCCTAATCTGTAAAACCAGCGACAGCCTCATAGACCTCACAGCCAAGAAGAGGGAATGAAATAACGTATGTAACCCCATAACTCCAAGAGGGGTTCTCAAATATGACTTCCCGTTGGAGTCACCTGGGCAGCCATTAAACGTCCTGATGCCCAGGCCGCCCCCTGGACACAATCAAACCTGAGACTCCACAGACGGGGCCTGGGCGTGAGTGTTTTTAGACTCCCCACAGGATGTGGAGCCACATTTAGGCACCAGTGGATCGATCATAGTGAGTCTTCAATAAATGTTGGCCACTCTTGATGGTGCTCGTGGTGGCGAGTGGGACAAGTTGTAAGAAAGCAGGCAGCACAGCTCCTAAAAGAGTGCGTGCTGGCTGTAAACACTCCAGAAAACGTTCACCAGGGCAGTCAGTCACTGGTTTGGATACCAAATACGGTAGGACGCCAGGCAAGATGTTTATCCATCCTGTGACTTCATGCTGTCTTTCTTATACAAAATCGAGAAGGGGAAATGTCCGAATAATAACTTAAGGCCATTGTGAATAAGTTTTGCAGCAGGAACAATTTTAGACTCGTGCGTATATGTTTATAACATTAATCATAACCTTCCTTCTTTACAAAAAGAAATGACTTTGCTCTGTAATTTCCGTGCTGTTCCCAGGCCACTACAGTGGATGGAGTTAACCTCACCACCGAGGTTGTCTACAAAAGAGGCCAGGATTATAGGTTTGTGTGCTATGACCAGGGCCAAGGCTGCCAGAGCTACCGTGTGCGGTTCCTCTGTGGGAAGCCTGGTAAGCAGCTCCTTGCTGGGGACAGAAATGCAACCGTGGCTCGGTTCCTTGAGCTGCCAGCTATGCATTGGGAGTTTTGATGGCTGGTTCAACTGCCTCTGGGCATCTCAGTGACCCCACGCTCCTACCAAGCTCGTGATGGAGAGCACCTCTGTGACACAGGAGCTGTGGGAGGGTCCTCGGAGTTGGCAGGAGCCATCAGAGCTCCACCCTGCCCACATGCCTTTCAGGAAGGGGAAGGGCCTGGTCCAGGAAAACCAGGGTGCAGTGGACAGAGCTGACCTTCCTGCAGCCCTCCCCTGCATAGACACGCAGCTCATGGCCTCTTTGGGGGATGTTATTTTAAACCCGGTTCTCGAGGTGCTCGTTAGAAGGGATTGGAAATGGTCGGTTTGTTCTCAGGGGCACTTGGCCATCTCCAGAAGGCAGTGATTAGGGATGGAAGTTCTTTGGAGGGGAGGCTTACAGCTACTGAAAATAATAGTTGAGAGGGACTATATTTGTTTCACATCTTTTGCAAAACAGGTGTGGTGAGGCAGCCACATTTAACTCCAGCTAAGGAGTTTGTGGAAAATTCCCGTGCCCAGAGCTAATGAATGGCTCTTTTCTGGTAGGGTTTTTGTTGACTTCAAAAAACCTTTGAGACTTGGATGGGGTGAGCCTGGTGATTTGGGTTTTGGATAGGCAAACCTGGCATTTACTGATTTAGGGAGGGGAAGGGAAGAGGTGGGGAGTCAGAAGTGTGGCAGGAGCAAAGCTTTATCTCTCAGTCTCTCCTGTTTTGGGTTAACAGTGAG
Organism: Grampus griseus; assembly: GCF_964374135.1. NCBI lineage: Eukaryota > Metazoa > Chordata > Mammalia > Artiodactyla > Delphinidae > Grampus > Grampus griseus. The sequence goes on along the minus strand of NC_139018.1, from coordinate 143,420,924 downwards.
GCCGAAACTCACCGTCACCATCGACACCAACGTGAACAGCACCATCCTGAATCTTGAAGACGATGTACAATCATGGAAGCCCGGAGATACCCTGGTCATTGCCAGTACCGATTACTCCATGTACCAGGCAGAAGAGTTCCAGGTGCTCCCCTGCAAAGCCTGTGCCTCCAAGCAGGTCAAAGTAGCAGGTAGGACATTCCCTCACCCCTCCCTAGGTCTGATGAAGCTGAAAATTGTTAGGCTTAAAGTTGACTGAAATCAAAACAAATTTGTGTCAGTCAGCTATTGCCATAATAATGCTGCATGACAAAAAAGTCCTTAAGATTTTATGGCAAGCATTTATTTCTTACTCGTGCATCTACAGGCTGTCTAGGGTTCAGCTTCTCCACACTAAACTTGGCTCCAGGCTGAGGGTTGGGTTCGGGTCAGCTCCACGTGAGTCTCATTCTTCCTAGGACATACTCTTCTCACGGGGGAGAAGTGAACCGAAACATGGGAGGACTCTTAAGGCCTTGCGATCAGAACTAGCACCCTTTGACACCCACTTTCCATTGACCAAAACAGATCACGTGGTCCAACTCAACATGAATGGGGAACTCTATTTTTCCTATTAAGATAGAAGGGAGGGAATGAACATTTGCTAGGCAACAATTAACCTACCACAACATTTTAAATCTCTTCTTTCTGTAGCTTTCACATTTTCCTTTTTCTTCTCCTAAATCTTGACTTCGATGCCCTGTCATTTATGTTGTGTGAGGTTACTGGAATTACAGATCGTTAGAGGTTAAAGAGACCTCAAGTATAGTCCAGGTCAATTATTCTTAGTTGGGGGAGTTATGTATCAGTTAGAGTTCTTTGTTGTAAGCAACAGAATCCAACTTGACTATCTTAAACAAAAAAACGAATTCGTTGAGGCTATTCAGTTTAGAGAACTAAGTGAAAGCTGCGTGGCCAAGGTGCAATAAAGGACCAGGAACAGGGCAGCTTCAGGGGTCTGGGTAGCAGGAACGAATGGGCAGCATCCTTAGGGCATCACTGTTTGCGCATCCTGGGACATGGTGCTCAAAAGTTACCTTCCAGGGAGATGGCACTGATTGGGCTGGTGTCTCATGTGCTCACCCTCTGGCTAGGGCACCTTCAATGACTGTCCTTCTACGACTGCATTGTATGGACAGAGTCGCTCCCCAAAGGAAAATTGGGATGTATTACCAGAGAAAGGAGAGTCAATACTGGGCATTAAAAATGTCAGCTGCTATATGTGGAATCTTAAAAAAAGGTACAAATGAACTTATCTACACAACAAAGAGAGTTACAGATATAGAAAACAAACTTATGGTAAAGGGGGGTAGGGAGAAATTGGAAGATTGGAATTAACATATACACACTACTATATATAAAATGGATAACTAATAAAGATCTACTGTATAGCACAGGGAACTCTATTAATACTCTGTAATGGCCTATATGGGAAAAGAATCTAAAAAAGAGTAGATATATGTATATGCATAACTGAATCACTTTGCTGTACACCTGAAACTAACACAACACTGTAAATCAACTCTACCCCCATAAAAATTAAGGAAAAAAAGTATTGGCTGCCGCAGAACCATGGCACCTGGAGAAGTATGAGAATTTGGGGGTAGAAGGAAGACTATGAATTGAGAAAGCGTTACCAATATATTCAGAGTATCTATCATTTTGGAAATAAAACTACAAAAGGTAAAATTCAACAGAATCTTTTTGGCTAGTGGAAGAGTGCTTGAGAAAGAATTTGGGGGCACAAAGGTTTCAAAAAGTGAGAACGTGTGATGGAGTCCAATGGCATAATTTTTTTCATGGGGATGGGGACCCTGGAGGGCAGGTAGCTGAGGCGGTCCACAAATGCTGCAGCTGTGATCCTGGGGCACCAGCTCTAGACTCAGAACTGCAAAAGGAAGGCTGTAACTGTTTCCAGAGATTGTGATGTGGTGGGTGTGGCGAGAGAGAGGGAAGGGGGTAGCAGTTTGTGGGCAGAGGCTGAGATGACCAAACATTTGTTCCTTGACAAGGTAACAGAATGATACCTTAAATGATAATTTGTTTGAAACCCCTACCTTCTTCAAAAAAGGTTTCGGGGTCTCTTAGAATGAACACAAGTCCAGGTAGATCTTCCTCCGGGGCGGGGGGGAAGAAAAAAAAAAACAGAGTGAAAGATACATGTCTAAGTAATGAAAGACTGATGGATGGAGAATAAAGTCAGCAGAAAGGGGGGTGGGAAATGAAGTTAGCAGAAGCTACTGAAATAGACCATAAAATGTATCTCTGAGCTTCCTGGCAGCCAGAGCAGAGAAAGGAACTTCACCAATTACTTAACTAATATTGTCTAATACAAGGAAGGGGACCAGAAGCCAAGAGAGGCAACTTTCCCTTAGCTCTGGGCTACTGGGGAATCTGTCATAGGGGCTTTCACGTGGTGGATACTGTGCAACAACGTGAACCATCACCCTGGAAACTGTCTGATGCAAAGATGCTCTCTGTGTGCGGCTGTTTACGGTTTGATTTATCACGTTAGACGGAGGGTCGTGCTGTTCGTCACATTTTCTGAAGACGTTTTGAGGAAGACTTTTTTTTTTTTTTTGATAGAGGGCAAAATAGTTTAAAGAGGTTCTAGGAATGGCAGTGATTAGCCAAAGGACGTTAGACAATTACGTAACTTCCCTTTGCCCCTGTTTTCTCATGTATAAAATGGAGATAATGATCACAACTACTTCAAAGGGCTGTTGTGAAGATTAAAGGAGTTAAAGAGATACTTAAAGAGATACTTAAAATAGTGCCTGGAACGTGATAAGTGCTCCATTCGTGTTAGCTGTTACTAGTAGTAGTATTAGGTGCAGTAGTTTAGCAACTAAACTTAAGGATGGAAAGGAGGGAAGGGACATGAGCCACAGGCCAGTGGTTGAAACCTGTATATTTTATAGCTTATCGATTCCGCTCTTTGGGGACATGCAGTTTAAAGGAAGTTATAGAGGGAGAGAAGCAAGCCATTTCTGTCATTATTAGTAACAGACACACGAGGTCTGCCAGGCCTGCAGTTGTCTACGTGTCCTGATGCTTCTGGGTGTGGAGGCTCTTCCTGTGAATGTGCATGCCCCACCCTCCCTCCACCCTCAGGCTGGACAGGCATCCTCACTCCTCCATCACAAGGACACCCGCAGGGAGGTGGCAAGGAGCAGGTCATCATGTATTCAACAAACAAAGAGCACCGTAGTCTATGCCAGGCGATGCTCCAGGCTTTGGGAAGCCATGGTGAACCACATAGACAAGTTCTCTGCCCTTAGGCAGCTGTGAAAATGGATATCCAGCAAAGAATCATCCCAATAAAAACGAAATCCCAAATGTGAGAAAGGCCATGGAAGGGGAAGATGGGGGATTGATGGGAGCATCGGAAACGGGGGTTTGGCAAAGGCGTGGAAGACTCCCCAGAAGAATTAATGATTGAGCAGAGAGGTAACCAGGAAAGAGGGGAGGGGCAGCAAAGACCCTGTGCTGGGAAGAGCAGGCAATGCTCCAATTCCAGAAGAAGACCCAGGTAGCTTGATAGGGAAACGGGGGGCTGGAGGAAGCGGAGACCCCAAATGGCACCTTGGGGCTTTCTTCTGAGTACAATGGCTTATTAGACTTCCTAGACCCCCACTTACAGGACAGCACCAAGCGAAGCAATTCCTAGTGATTGTTGGACCCTTGGGTCTTCACTGGGTGCCTTCTGCGTCTCCTGAGGACAATACATGTGGACAGGCCTTCTGGGATGCCAGGTGTCCTCTGGGACTCTTGTCAGGAGTGGCATTCAGACCATTTGAGGGGATGTCACTGCTCACTGTTTTTTGGTTTTGGTTTTGGTTTTGGTTTTGGCTTTGGTTTTTTTTGCGGTACGCAGACCTCTCACTGTTGTGGCCTCTCCCGTTGCGGAGCACAGGCTCCGGACGCGCAGGCTCAGCGGCCATGGCTCACGGGCCTAGCCTAAGTGACCCATGGAGCTGGGGCTGCCCTTGTGGCTTCTGGGAGGGTGAAAGCTTGCCTTTAAGGCCTTGCCTGCAGGGAGGTAGGAGGAGGGGCACCCTGGGAGGGGCACTTTGTTCTCACTGGCCCTCCTCTGCACCTCATTGTTGAGCACCCTAGACCTGGAGGGGAAATTTCATCTTGAGCAAGTCCTAATAGGGCAGCAGTGTGTGCCAAGAGTGACCCTGAGAATGAGGAAGCCGTGCGATCCTGGGGCACCCCCGCCTCGCCCAACGGCGTGGTTTGGGTGTGCATGATGGCGCGTTGCTGCAGGTGGCAATGTTTGGCCAACAGTTCCAGGGGCTTCATGAGGGCTGTGCAGGCTGGACAGAGGGTGAGACGGGGCTGCTCTGGGCCCTGAGTACCAAGGGAGGGAAGGGTAAGTGGAGAAGATGATGCATCCCCCTCAGGACCCTCCAAACGCCCCTGGTTTAGGACTACCTGTGTCTGTATCTCCAGCAGCTCCCCCACCCTGCCAAGCCCCTCCCTCCTTAAAGGTACTAGGCTCAGAGTGGACCATCTTGCTCAGAAGCTTTAGGGCGTACATGAAAACAGTGCCTCCTGGTGGACAGCGTCGGAAAAGCCCCAGGGAGGGGTATCTATGAGGCGCGCGCGCGCGTGTGCGTGTGTGTGTGTGTGTGTGTGTGTGTGCGCGCGCGTGTGTGTCTTTCTGTTTGTCTGGCTGTCCTAGGGAGGCTTACATTTCTCCTCTTCAGCTCCAAGCCCGTTCTCTGGCCCTCCATCCCCCACTGACACGGAGCAAGGACTCCACCTGCTTTGTTCTTTTCCATAACTGTGCCCCCCATCCAATTACCAATTCGTGTTCTCCTCCCCAGGCTGGCTGCAGAGAGGGACACAGCCCTCCTGGATCCTCCTTCCTCACTGCCCCCAAATTCCAGTAAACAGGCCTTTTTGCAGAACGATTTTCTGACGAGAAACAGATGGGGGTAACAAAGTCATGAAAATGTGTGAATCATCTAAAAAAATATTTCAAGGTTTTGCCAACCACAGTGTGATTTTCAACACCTCCTGACATGGCAATTAGAAATCTCCTCCTTATGATTCTTAAGCTGAATCTTATGTAATCGTTTAAAATAAATACATCCTTCGTCAGTAAAAAAGAAAAAGAAAAAAGAAATCCCCTCAATTTTCTACCCTATTTTCATTCTCAACTTCCCACTTTGTTTTATAAGCCCCCCATCACACACTTTGAAGTACTACTACTAATTAGTATTAACATTGTTTGAGTTTCCCGTGATACGCTAAAGCACTTTACGTAAACCGACTTGCTCACTCTTCATGACAACCTGACAAGGCGGGTGCTACTGTTTTCTCCATGACATAGATGAGGAAACTGATGTCCGTGGAAATTAAACATCTAGACTCATGCTTTCCAATATGGTAGTCAGCAGCCACATGGGGCTGTATAAATTTAATTGAAACTAATAAAAATTCCATTCCTCAGTCCTGCAGCACATATTTCAAGAGTTCACTGGCCACATGTGGCTAGTGGCTACCATATCGGACAACATGGACTAGAGCATTTCCATCATCTCAGAACTTTCTAGTGAGGGCTGCTGGTATAGACCAAGCAAGTCTACTTGGTCGATCTGAGCCAGGATTCAAACTCAGAGCTCTCTGGCTCGAAGGTGATATGTTCTGTTTCATCCTTCCTCCAGGAGGGACCCTGTTCCCAACTTCTTCTCTCAAAGATGACTGGACTGGAGGAGGGATCTGGGAGCTCTGTAGTTTAAATTTGCCTTTCTGGGACCCTCCAGCCTAAGTCCCTCTGGGCTTGTCCTCGTGGTCTGAGAAGGGCAGACCGCACTGCCCCCTCCTGCAGAAACCCTGGGCCCTGCTGGGTCTGAGCCACACGTACAGGGGTCTGTTTCTCCCACTGGAAGATCCTTGATGTTTTACCCTTCTCGACTCCGGAGTGTTTAGTGCCATGCTTGCCCTGTAGAGAGGGCTCGGAAGAGGGCAGATTGTGGAACCGGGCCTGTCGTAGGATGAGTACTTGGAAGGGTCGATGTTTTATTCCTGTGTGGGGCAACTGTGTAGAGTCCTTGTGCATCCCATGCCTTCCCCACCCCTCATCTGTGCTCATGGCCCTTGTGGATTATTCGGGACAAATCTGGCTTGGCCGCGTCTGCTTTCCCCTGGTTGGCCTTCCTGTATCAGAGCCTGGAGACAGAAGGGAGGGGTGGAGGCCGCGTGGGAGAATTCCACAGACAGGGTGGGATGCTGGGAAAGCGGGGTGCACAGCTTCCCTGGGACAGTGGCCTGGGAGTGGGCTGTAACTGCAGCAGCGGGACAGATAAACTGGCGGTAAGGTTTGTAAAATCCTGATAGAGAGCCCCACGTAGGGGAAGGAGGCGGTGGGACCGGAATATTCTTTCAGCTCTCAATCCGTCTTACTGAGTCTGCTCCCAGGAGTCTAATCAGCACAGTTGTCCATCTACCTGGAAGTCAGCCCTACCCCCGGCTGCTTTTCCCCGTGGAACAAAGAAAGCTGTGGAACCTGTTCTCTTGCATGCCCATCATTATAGGTGTGAAGCTAGCGGTGGGAGCCCTGGGTTCCAGCCTTCACTTGGGGACAGCTGCATGTGTCACTTCTGTCACACTAGCCCCCTACTATGCCCTCGGGGCTGTTCCAGGCACATTCCATGGATTAACTCATTTCACAGCCATAGCTACCTTTCGAGATATGTGCTATTGTTATCTCCATTATATAGATAAAGGGTCTGACGTTCAGGAGCTTAAATAATGTGTTCAGGGACTCACGGCTATGATCTGAGTCAGAATCCCACCCAGACAGCCTGGCTGCAGAGCCACAGTCCTCCGCATCTGTGCATCTGTCCCACCTCTCCAGTTGTGTTGAGACTGGGTCCCCGAGGAAGGCCCTCTGGCCACCCACAGGAACAGGAGCCTCTGGTCAGCACCCTGCCTGGACACCACTTTTTTTTTTTTTTTTTTTTTGGTCGCGTCGCACGGCATGTGGGATTTTAGTCCCCGACCAGGGATCGAACCCGCACGCCCTGCATTGGAAGCTCAGTGTCTTAAACACTGGAACCTCCAGGGAAGTCCCTGGACGCCATATTTTACGGGGGGGATGCTGACAAATTGAGAGGAGCCTCCTGAACTCTGAAACGTGTACACTTTGAGGGATGGTTGGAAATCTGGAGGTGCATAGCCTAGAGATGCGGAGGCTTGGCCTGGTTTCCTGGCTCCCCCAAGCACCGTGGAGACCCCAAGATGCAAAGGCTCATGCTGAGGGTTAGTCGGGGAAGACTTCACTGAGAAGGAGCCACCAGAGCTGGATCTTGAGGGACAAGGTGATTTGCTCCGTGGACGAATGGAGGAGGCTGTCCCAACTAGAGAGAGCAGCTTCGATAAAAGCTGAGATGTGAACGAGCAGAAGCTTGCTCGGGGAATGATGGGTGGCCGGGTCTGGCTGGAGCAGAAGGGGACGTGTGGGAGTGATGGCGGGTAAGCCCACAGGAATTGGGGTTTTACTCTGTCCATGCTGCGGGCGGCTAGGCAGCTCTGTGCCCCCCGGAGCTGCATGGGAAGCTCCTTTCCCGCACCTCTGGCTGGTAGGACAGAGCTTGTTGCTCCCTGTAGCCTCTTCTGTAACGTGCTGAGCCCTGGGTGGCGGGGCTCGGGGGGACATCCTTTTGGGAAGCAGGCTCTATGCTGTGCCTCTCGGGACCAGACCCTCAGGCCCCCATCGCTTGCTTTGGCAAGTTCACCTCTGAACTGCCTCTAGGGCTCTGGCAGGCAGCGCTCGCTTCTGCACCCCAAGAACGGTCCCGGGTGGCTTTGCTCGGTTGAGGAAGCCTTTGGAAGTTTTTCTGGGTGTTGCCAGGAGAGCTGTTCATTGGGGGGTCCACTAGTGAAGAGGCCTGGGTCCACCGTGCCCAGAGGCATGAGGCCTGGAAGACCAGGAACCTGCAAGTACTTGGGGAAAGATGCCCAGCTCTGGGAAAAAAGAAGGGTCCATTTCTACTGACCCACTTACCTGCAGGGAGTGTTCTGAGCTGGGTGGTTCGGGAGACTAGGGAAAGCGGGGGGCTCTCCGAGCACAGCCTGCCTATCAGGGGATCCTGCGTGGGGAAGCAGCGGCCGGGCTCCAGGACCTCGGCTGTGCTTTAGTCACTGGGAGGAACCCAAGCAGAGCATGACCTTGGAGCAGACACAGGAGCTCCTGAGCTGGAGGCCGCCTGCTGACTACCCCCTGGCGGCAGGTCCTCCCCGAGAGAGAGGGAAGGCAGTGCACCCCCAGTGGCTGGCATGAGAGATCACTGCTGCCTGGACGCAGGTGACATGCTCAGCCCTCGAAGTCAGAGTCAAGGGTCCACGGAGAGTAAAGAGGTGCTGGAAAGACAGGTGTCACGTTTCAGGTGCTTATGGCGAAGGTCCAGGCCCATGGCACTCACTGGGTCCCAGAGCCAGAGCCTGGTGGTGAAGAGAAAGTGTCCCCAGCACCAGTCGTAAGGGCTTGAAAGGGCATCCCATCCTGGGGGCCGCGTCCCCCCATCCTCGCCCTGTCTCCACCAGGCCGGCCCTGAGCACCGTCTGCCTTCCGTTTCCTCAAATGTGAAGTTAGCAAGCTGGCCTAAGTGACGGCAGAAAGCCATTCCGGGTCCTTCCGGGTCTGACTGTCTATCCTTAGATGCAGTTATGATCGATGCTCAGTGTGTCAGTCGCTGGACCTTGGGTGTTCAGGGCTGGCACGCGTGGGAGTCTCTTTCCTTGTCAGCATCAGACGCTGCTCTGGGTGCTGGGGTCACTCAGAACCCAGGGCAAAGCTCTTTTTGCAGAAGACCCTAACCTCCCCCCAACCCGAGGGCCTCGTAACTGGCTGTGTAAAGGCCCCAGAGCCGATGGGCAGAGGACGAGCCAGGGGTGGGAGAGAGGCTCCTGCATGGGTGCTAGAGGGGACTCTGCTTCTGGACCTTAAAACTGGACAGACTCGTGGCCCTGTGACCCAAACCAGAAGCCACAGTGGGATGTGCTGGAGGATGAGGCACCGCTATTCTGCAGCACTAACTTGTTTTAAACTCTTTCCACTGGTTGATGTCAGGACCCTGAATGAGACTTAAGGCCTGACAGCCGCCTATCCATGGCATCCCTTTGACAGGGGACACAGACCTTCGGCTCAGGGGATAACAGTAAATTCCAGTAAATAGACTCTTTGAAAAGTTAATTTTTTTTTATTACCTGAGACTTTTTAAAAGAGGGACTCTGTTATAGACTAACAGCCCTCAAAGGTGTCCACGTGCTAATCTTTGGCAACTGGGAATGTGTTACCTCATGTGGCAAAAGGGACTTTGCAGATGTGATTAAGGCTCACGAGATGGGGGGTGAACCCGGATTATCTGGGTGGGTTCAGTGGAATCAAAACGGTCCTTAGGCTTCCCTGGTGGCGCAGTGGTTGAGAGTCCGCCTGCCGATGCAGGGGACACGGGTTCGTGCCCCGGTCCGGGAGGATCCCACATGCCGCGGAGCGGCTGGGCCCGTGAGCCATAGCCGCTGAGCCTGCGCGTCCGGAGCCTGTGCTCCGCAATGGGAGAGGCCACAACAGTGAGAGGCCCGCGTACCACAAAAAAAAAAAAAAAAAAAAAGGGTCCTTAAAAGGAGGGGTACAGGAGGGTCAGAGTCAGATGTGATGACATAGCAGATTGGAGGAAGGGGCCACCAGCCGAGGAGTGCTGGCAGCTGCAAGGGTCTGCAAAAGGCCAGGAACTGGTTCTCCCCTGAGCCCCTGACGGGACCAGCCCTGGCAACTCCCTGACTGCTGACCCAGTGAAATGGATTTTGGACTTCTGACCTCCAGGACTATCAGAATAGAAATTTCTGTTGTTTTAAGCCACTGAGTTTGTGGTAAGTTGTTACAACAGCCAGAGGAGGCAAATACCGATTCCAAAGGGAATATTTTCTCAGCTTTGCCGTGCACCCGTCTCACATCTTAAACTGAGATGCTTCAAAGAAACCACCATCTCCCTGAGTCTGCAGAATTCCAGAACAACAAACATCCTTTAAAAGGCTGCAGAGCCACCCACGGGATGTAAGCTGGGTGAAGGGGTGGGCAGGGAAGCCAGCGCTCCTTGGGGATGAGAGAGCAGGGTGAGGTCACCATCAGTGGGTGCTGCTCAGGGCTTTTATAACCACAGCCTTTGCACGTGGGCACGAGTGGTGTCACGGGGCTGAGCCGTGCCTTGTTGCTCAAGTCAAGTGAAAGCCCAGTGGTTCAGGCTGCGAATCGACATGAGAGGTTGTTGCTGTCTCTACAATTACATCATCAAAAAGAAGAGAAAGCACCTACCAGGCAGGTCAGCATTCTCAGGGACCAGATGAATCTAGAGGCAGCCTGAGGTCTCTTTATTCCAGAGAAGAGTTTGGGATTGTTGTGGAGGTGACGATCAAAGACAGTTCCAAAGTTCCAAACTCCCGTCACCCTGCACCTTTCTTTTTTTTTTTTTTTTTGCGGTACGCGGGCCTCTCACTGTTGTGGCCTCTCCCGTTGCGGAGCACAGGCTCCGGACGCGCAGGCTCAGCGGCCATGGCTCACGGGCCCAGCCGCTCCACGGCATGTGGGATCCTCCCGGACCGGGGCATGAACCCGTGTCCCCTGCATCGGCAGGCGGACTCTCAACCACTGCGCCACCAGGGAAGCCCATGATTGTTAGTTTTTAAACATAGGAAGGCCTAATTGTAAAGCAGCTATACTCCAATAAAAAAAACTTCCAGAAAAATTATAACATCAAGAAAAAAATAAAGATAGGAAGGCCTAGACGAGTCTCAAAACAGAACATGAACCCAAATGAGGGATGAAATGAAGCTACTAGCAGGGGAGGGCTATTGGATTCAAGGCTCTTGAGCTTATGGGAGGGGCTGGGGCTGAGGTCAGTGGTACGAGAGAGAGAGCATCCTCTCCTCCAAGGCCAGCGAGAGGGAGGGAGGTCGTGGTGAGGTCAACACAGAGTGGGGTGCAAGCTTTCTTTCATTGTTCTATATGCTACCATAGTGGCATCCAGAGCCCGGCAGTGCTGGACACAGAAGCTCCAATCTAGTTCTTTCTAGAAAATTCAGTTGTAGACACACACTCTACAGGAGGTTGAGGAGAACGTAGATTTGCCGACTTCAGCAGAATATGGATCTGCACTGCTTTAAAGCATTGGCTCTCAAGAGAGGGTTTGTTTTGTGTCTGTAAGACTCCCAACGGGTAGGCGGTCCAGGGCGTGAGCTCTGTGGGATCATCCAGAGATTGGGTTTCTTCTCTCACGTTGCTCTGCCACCTCCAGATGGGCGAGGCTGGCCCACCAACAGCGTCCATATCCCAGCCCTATGGTAGAGTAGGAGCGACCTGAAGGGTGCACACGTTCCTTCTGCTATCCTGTGACCACACTGACCTGCAGGGAGGCTGGGAAATGTGGCTGTCCCGGAGAGCCTTGTGTCTAGCTAAAATAGAAGATTCTAGTACGGACAAGCAAGAAGAGGGGACAGAAATGGAGGGAGAAATAGTCATTTTTGCCATGGGCTTCAGACATAAGCATGCATGGCTGTGAATCCTGCCTCTTCACTCAGGCAAGTCATTTCACCTCCCTGGGCTTCGTTCTTCTATAAAATGGGACTCGGGGCCGCGGGGACCACCATGCACCACGTGAGCAGCGGAAGCACCTGGCTTCCAGGGCCCTGGAAGACAGTGGGCACACGCAGTACCTCTGATTTCCCACTTCCCCTCCTTTCTGCCCTAGGGAAACCAATGTACCTGCACATTGGGGAGGAGGTAGATGGTGTGGACATGCGGGCCGAGGTTGGGCTCCTGAGCCGGAATATCGTGGTGATGGGGGAGATGGAGGATGAATGCTACCCCTACAGCAACCACATCTGCAACTTCTTTGACTTCGACACCTTTGGGGGCCACATCAAGGTATGAGTCTGCCTGGCTGAGGCCATCAACCCAACTAGGAGGATTCCAGCGATGCCAGCCTATAGGCAGGGATTCTAGGTAGGAAAGGGGATGGAGGGGCAAAAGGTAGGACCAAGGGAAGGGTACCTTTCTGGAAATTGGAGGGGTCTTATGTACTATCCCTCTGTGTGCAATTCCATCTGTCCATACTTGGGAACAAGAGAGATGACAGAGGAACGTCTCTTACCCTGCAGTCACATGGCACGTGTCACACTGCCTTCCTGATTTTCAACTTTCAATCATAGCTTTCGTTCCCTTTCTTCATTGTCTAACCCTGGCCACTTCCTAAAAGAACGGGCATTTAACTCACAGAAACTTGCATTTGCAATAGATCCATTAAAATACAGATAAGATGGGGACTTCCCTGGCGGTCCAGTGGTTAAGACTCTGTGCTCCCACCACAAGGGACGTGGGTTCGATCCCTGGTTGGGGAGCTAGGATCCCGCATGTTTCATGGCGCGGCCAAAGAAAAAAACAAAAACAAAAACCAGAGAAGATGATAAACAGGGGAGAAGAACTAGAAGTTCTAGCGTTACATTTACCTGTGAGTTTCCTGGTGGAGACTCAAGACCAAGACAGATATGATGAGCTGCAGAGTTCTCATTGCGCAGTGAAAGAAAATGGTACCAATTCGTTGGAGCTCATGTTTTCCTAGCATTCAACTCAAAGAGGAATTCCTTTTGCATCTCTCTGTGAGGTGCCTTTATCTGGCATGTTAAATATCAGACGACACCCCAATGTTCTTCACGAGGTCATTGCTTCCAATGATTTGAGATTAAAGCTGGTAGAATAACAATATTACCTTGGTGTTCTGTAAAGACAGTTCTTTAGAAGTTAAAATCATATGCTTTAAGGATGAGACTTTCTGGTAATCTAACTGAAAGGAATAATTGAGTGAAACTTACAGAGTTCATAATGGGGGACCTACTGGCATAGGTAAGACCATTTTTTCTGTCATACGGGCCTAATATAAGATTTCTAGCATTCCTGGCCCCTGCTCGTTAAATGCTAGCAGTGCTTCCCAGTCATTGCAACCTCCAAAAACTCTTCTCTGTATTTCCAGTCCGTTTCAAGGGATGAGATGGGGACAGAGTTGGTGGTGTAATCTTCATCTGAGAAACTCATTAGGGAGACTAAAGCAGAAATAGCAGGTTTATGTTACGCAAGCTGCTGCAACCCCATTTCCCATGTTGAGAGTAATCCCTAAGTGATCAGAGCACTCCTTCCCACTTTGCCCAAACTAGGCCTCAGAATCATTCTTAACACAGCTCTCAGGGCAGCCACTACTGGAGTTGGCGTTCCAGCTGACACCTATTTTTGGAAGGCATGGTTAGCCTGTCCTTAAGTCATCCTTCTCTAGTAGAAGTTAGCTGAACTCAGCTTGGGACAGGAATCATTTTTGAACTGTGCTTTTCTGGTGAGCTCCTGGAGTGTAGACACTGAGTGTGATCAGGTGGTTCCTTTGGAATGTGTAGGAATGGCTCTGGGTATACTATGACGTGAGCATGTGAAGCATCCCACAACTCACACTGACAAAGACCCCGAGCTCAGCATCCCCTTCTTACAGCCAGGAGAGGGCCTCAGATGGTGGACCAAGCACGGGCTCTTACTGCCCCGAGGTCCAGCCTGTCCTGGATTCCCCAACCGTCCTAGGGCATGCTGTTTGCCAGTCTCCCCCGGATTACCTCAGGGTTATCCCTTTCTTATAACACTCAGTGGCTTAGGAGGTAGGAAAAGAGGGTTGAGGCAAGCCCCAGCCGCTGCACGGTCCCGCTGCACCTCTTGATTCCAAGCAGTTCATTGCCTTGCAACATTCCTATGTTATTAGCAGCAGCCTGTCTCCCTTGAGGTGGGAAGAGTCAGGCGTCTTAACCCATTTGCGGAGAATGTCTTTCGTTCACTGAGTACCCGAGGTGGGGATCAGCAAAGCACACTGAAGACGACACGTGTGCATTTCTGGAGAGTGGGCAGCAGCGAGGGGTATCAGGGAGCATCTCATGGACTCCTTCTGACTCTGGGCTCTCCTCTCCCAGTTTGCACTGGGGTTCAAGGCCGCACACCTGGAGGGCGTGGAGCTGAAGAACATGGGCCAGCAGCTGGTGGGTCAGTACCCAATTCACTTCCACCTGGCGGGCGATGTGGATGAAAAGGGAGGCTACGACCCGCCCACGTACGTCAAGGACCTCTCCATCCACCACACGTTCTCTCGCTGCGTCACTGTCCACGGCTCCAATGGCTTGTTGGTGAGCACATCCTTCCCGGGGAAGCCAGGGATCCAGAGCCCCTTCACCCTCTCATCCCTTCCCTGCATGCCGGTCTGCTCGCTGCTGGGCCCAGGGACCGTTAGCAGTGGCAGCATGCTTAGATCTAGTCACTTGGTCCAGGGCCACTGGGGCTTGAGCTCAGATTTTAGAACAGTATCAATTGAGAACAGGTCACTGACCAAAGAAGGAGGAGAAAATAGGGGTGTATCTTTGCCAAAGGCACCAGGCTACAGAGATGGGTGAGCAATTAGTGGTCACTGGGAGTCTAGCTCTTGCTGCACCTTGGTTTCCCCAAGGATCGTTCCATGACTGTGTGCCACGGCAAATCTGTTAACTGCAGACAAGGCAGGGGTCACGCCAAGACTCTGTACTGTGGCATCTGCCTGACAGGCTTGAGGTAGTGGCAGCAGTGGCCCTTTTCCCTTTTCTTCTGTTGAACCAAGTGTCATCAGAGCAAGCACTCCTGGGAGAAACGCCTTCATTAGTAAATTGGTGTGTGTGTGTGTGTGTGTGTGTGTGTGTGTGGCTTGTCTTGATTTGCACAGATCATTTTTACACTAAAGTGATCCTTCTTTAAATGAATTCAACTTATATCCTCCATAAATTTTTCAAGCTGGACATTACCAAATGCCCTGAATCCAGTTTGTGTTTGGTTTGGTTTATGTCACGTTTAGAGAAGCATTTGATAATTTTACACGAAGTGGAACTTTCTTTCAATGCACTAAGCTCATATCCTCTATGAACTTTTAAGCTGGATGGCACGAAACGGCATCCAGCAAACTGAACCTGGTGGCCAGACGTGCTTTGCTTGCCTTAAGTGTTTCAAGAACCATTTGAATTAGTTTTCATCATTTAGAAATGTAGAGATTTCACATAAAAGTCTGCATTCTTGGCTTCTCTTAAAAAGTAGTTGGAATTGGCAACACGAGACCCACATTCTTGCCTGGCAACAATGGATTCAGACAAAGTCATAGCACCCCACCAAGCTGGGCTTATGCTCTCTGGTTTACGCCATGCCCACCACTTCCTAGTACCCTACAGTAAATGCCCCAGGCAGGGCCACTCATCTCGTTGCCTGTTGGCCTCCGTGGGCATTTGAGTCTGTGACCCCTGCTTTAATCCAAACATAAGGAGCTTCCCGCCACGCCTACGGGGATAGGAAGATGAGGAAGCCTGTCAGTGTGTGGCGGGTGAAGCCACTTTCAGGTCTATTCAGTGTGCTCCTACAAAGGAATGCCTGCTGTGGCTGTGTTTTCAGTGCTCTGACTTAAAACCCACCGAGTATAAAGAAGAGAGCACTGGTTTGGGGGCACAGTCTAGAAGGGCCTGGTCCACAGGTCATGGGCTGTGGACCTCGGGCAAGTCGCTTACCTTCTCTCAACCTCAGCTCCCTCCTCCATCAGGTTGGGGACATAACACCAAACACATAGGGCTCTGAGGGGCCAGCGCCACGAGGGAGACCCAAGACCCGGTGCCCTGCCCGCTGGGCTCACGTGCAAATGTTGGCTAGGAACCAGGGCCGGTTCCCCCAGCAGCAGGGTAGAGGGTTGCAGCTGGAGTAGTTGCTGGGAGACATGGGATTATTTTTCGGGTCCAAGAAAGAGGCAAAGGGAGATGTTTTCTGGCAAAAGCAGAAAGATAACAGGATTTCGAATAAATTCGGAAGGTTAGGGATGCAGTAGAAGACACAGGATGAACTTGGGCTCTGGAGCCAGACACTGTGGGTTCCCATCTGGTTGCCACTTCCTAGCTGTGTGACCTGGGTCAGGTCGTCTCCGTGCCTCTGTTTCCTCTTCTGTAAGATGGGGAGCAAAGGACACGGACATGCCGTGCCAAGGGGCCTGGCCCAGGTTGGGCCCTGGAAGCAGGCGTCTGGTGGTCCCGTTCGCTCGCGCGGTGTGCCGAGTGAATGCACGGAAGGCAGTTGGTGACTGAGCTGAGAACACGTGCCGAAAAGAACAGCGTAGAGTTGGTGAGGAGACACCCCAGTTCTGAGCCTTAGGAGCTTGACCTGCTTTAAGCATTTGTTCTGAAGTTTTGTCCTTAAGTTTAACTTAAATTCGACTATGTCTAATGTTCCTCGAGAGAAAAATATGAAGGTTACGAGAAGTCTGTAACTCCAGATCCGGGTTGATTTGAGTGGAAGCTGTTCTGAACCTCTGGGCAATCACGTGCGCGCACACACACACACACACGCACACACACACATACTTGCCCTGTGGACATAAGGCTGTGCTTTCCCACCCACTTGCTGTGTGATGATCTTGGGCAAGCTATTTAGTCACGTAGGTCTTCAGTTTCCTCATATGTGCTGTGCAGAACAGGATGGCAATCCCCCATGGCTGTTCGGTTAGAAACTATAATATGCGATACTTTGGGCCATCTTAGTAATACAGACCTTCCTCTGAGCAGTGATCCCAGGTCTCACGGGCTCGTGTAGGGGGAGGCAGGGCCAGAAAAGTGCTGGGGGTGGAGCCAGAGGGCCCTCATCAGGGCAGCGCTGCAAGGGAGCATCTCTGTGCACATGCAGGCTGGGGAGAGGTGGGGAAAGTTAGCACAGGCCAGGCGTCCAAGTTCATGGATATGGGCAACGGACGGAGAGCGGTGTGGGGGGCATGGAAGGCAGGGGGCGAGGAGTGGCCATGGGAACTGGTACCTCCGGAACAGCCAGGTGGGTGAGTTGCACCCACGGCAGAGATAGATTTTTGGAGCCAGAGCTTTGGACAACTCAGGACCCGAAGACCCCGCCTACCAAAGCCTTCCTCCTGTCTGGCCGCCAGGGATGCCAGTCACCAGACGGGGAGGGCGCATCCCTCAGCTCCCTGGGTGTCGTCCAGACGCCAGGTGGCCCAGGTGCTTTGCACAGGCCTTGCCGAGGCGCCAGCACAGCCTTATCTCGATGGCCACGCGGGGCTCCGGCCACACTCCGCTCAGGCCCGCGCTCGGCGGCCAAGCTGGTGCTTAGGACCTGGAGCGTGCAGATCTCTGTGGCCTTTCAAGGGGAAACCAAACAGCCATGGCTTAGAATCTCAACGACGTACGCGCCTCTGCATCTCTGAGCCAAAGGGGCAGCAGGATAACGGAGGGCGTTCTGTGCCTTTCTCTGAGAGCCGCACCCCTGGACGGGAGTTGGGGTGTTAGGGATCACCTCACCCTATAAAGGCTCCATCACTGGGGCAGACAGTTCCGGGTTCAGAAAGGCTGCCTTGGGAGCTGCACTCCCTCCACCAGGATTTCACATTTGCTTCCTTTGTTTTGGCTCTAAGGATTTACCCACGGCTATGTTTAGAAAGATGTTTTTAGCTGATGGGATGAAAGGAGGCCAACAGCAGACAAAGACTGTTTTCTCATTTAGAGAGCAGAGGCCACTCAGTAACATCGTGAATGCCTTTTCCCTCACGCCGTCCCCAATCCGGAGGTACCCTAGACCCCAGACAGGCAGTCACTGGCTTGTTGGAAAAGGGAGTTCCTATGTGTGCCCAGCTGGGAGGTGCTGCCCCACCTCACCACTGCTAGACACGCACTGGTACCCCCATCCTCAGAGAACAGCCTCCCTCATCCCCACCTCCTCCTGGGGCGGCCCACCTTTGGTCTTTCCCTTTCTTCACCACCAACTTTTGGAAGGAGTGATCTGAACTTAAGATTTCTGCCAGCATCTGTTACTCAACAAAAATGTGGGCTTTGCAACTTTTGTTCCCCTGAGCCCTGGTGACAGCTCTCAGTTATGTAACTCCACACACTAGCGCTCAGCTCCTGCCCTGCAAGCCCACTGCCCCCTGCTCCCTCCTCATCCGACTCACCCTTTCCCATGGTGACAGTCAACTAGCGAGGTTAAAAGGATAAAGTCGTAGCAACCTGTGTTCTAATCCTGCCAGTGTGAACTTGACTGACGGATACTTTCTCAGCCTCAGTGTCCTCCTGTGTAAAGTGAGGGTGATGATAGAGCCCATCTCAAAGGCTTTGGGGGAACCTTAAAGCAGGTAATGCATGTGACATACTTAGCAATGATATTAGATAGTATTGTCGCTGTGCCTCTTTCCCTGTGTTCTGTGTAAACCTCACTGGTTCCGTGAGATAGTGGTAGGTATCCCTCCCAGCACACAGAGTAAACCCAATAATTAAATGACCTTGGCAAACACTGAGTATGTGCCTTTCCTCCCCATTTTAGGGATTCACCGTGCATGCTGGCATTGTCAGGGTTGCAGTGAAAATGCATTTAATGCTGGTGATCCTAGCAATGTCAAAACTCATTTCACTGCAGAGCCCTTTATTCACACAACCTTGCCTTTCACAGAGTTAGTGTTCTACAAAGCAGAGCCTGGGAAATGCCTTTCCTGATACTGACACTGTTGACGGTGTCCTTCTTGAAACTGGGGGAGTTTGCACCAAAGCTCCGGGATGCTGGCAGATGGGGGGCAAAGGCTGCCTTCAAAGGAAGGGGCTACTGCACATTATCTGCGGGGTGGACAGCTGTGGGTGTAAGATGGGCTCACGCTACATCTTACTGTGTGTTTCTGAGCTCTGAGGCAGGGCACGGGGGTCACCTAAGTGTTCCTTCCTGGGAAACAATGAATCCATTCCAGTTCTCTTGAGAAAGGTAAAAAAGACTCCGGTACGGATTCTGCCTGTTTTCTCCTCTTTTCCTTTTTTACGGCAGAGTGGATGGGAGAAGTAAACATGTCCTGTCTTTCTTTCTCACCTCATTCACTGCTCCAGATGTGTTACCTCCAGTAGCAGGCCAGGATGTCCTCCAGTAGCAGCCAGGATGTCCTCCAGTAGCAGCCAGGATGTCCTCCAGTAGCAGCCAGGATGTCCTCCAGTAGCAGCCAGGATGTCCTCCAGTAGCAGCCAGGATGTCCTCCAGGAGCAGCCAGGATGTCCTCCAGTAGCAGCCAGGATGTCCTCCAGGAGCAGCCAGAATGTCCTCAACAGCTGCCACATTGACTATGCAGGGGGCGCCCTACATGGATTGCAGCCAGTCCTCAAGCCCTCCAGCCTTAGGGAGACACCTTCCCTTTGGCTTTCCACTAAAGAGGACTGGAGCTCCTTTACCTCTTTGGTGGGAAACTCAGTGCCCTCTGTCCCAGTCTCAGAGTTCTGGGGATTGTGGGCGAGGCTTCTGTTTTCCCTGGTTTCCCCTTTTTCCAGTTTCTTGAATTCGGTCTCACTCATTTCTTGCTCCATGAGCTGCTCTCATCTCTCCTTCCCTCCTGAGCCCAAATGAGGAACCCAGACTCCTGGGCTTGTTTCCCCACAAAGTTTCACTGGCCAGGGCTTCCGCTGGCAGAGTGGGAAAGAGATGGGAAGGAGGTAGGGGTGCATGATAGGTCAGCACAGAAATCAACTGGAAATGGAGAAACAGGTCCCTCTTCTTAAAAACCCTCTCCTCCCCTCCCCTCCACCTGGCTGTGGGGGTCCTTCCTTCTCCTCCCCCACTGCTCCTGGGCCGCCTTAAAAACTCATTCTAGGGACTTCCCTGGCAGTCCAGTGACTAGGACTCTGCGCATGAGTTCAATCCCTGGTTGGAGAACTAAGATCCCACATGCCACACAGCGGGGCAAAACAACAACAAAAAACACATTCTTCTCCTTATTAGGCAGAGTGATTGGGTTCTCCGTCTCCTTTCCCAGCTTCTATTTGCATATTCAGAAACTCATTAACACACCCTGCAAAGCAAATTACCACCTACTCCAAGGCTCTTTTCTTTAGCAGCTCAAGAAAAAAAAAAGAAAAGAAAAATAGAAAAGAAAAGTAAACAGCAGAAGCTCAGAAATTACAGTCTTTCTTTTAATAGGATCCTGTTTGTAGCCAGGTTTCTCACTAAGATGAATTATATCATACCCACCCTAGAAGGCAGAATCAGACATACAGTTCATCTCTGTGTGTATTTGTTTTAAACAGTAATTTCTTGTTCGTACTGTGTACGGGTTTCAGGGGGAAGTCATCACTTGGGGTGACTCTATGCCCTGATTTGCAAAGAACAGTTCCATTTTACGCCTGCTATCCCAGATGAATGACTAACGGTACCCCCTTTCCCTCTCGATAATGTCCTGGTTCAGACAGTAAACTAAATGGTCACCCTAATTGAAGCAGTTTCTGAGAGCTGGGGAGTTTCATCCTTCACAATGTCATGCCTAGACTCCACCTAACAACAGCTGAAGACTTAAAACAGCTCTCAGGAATCGTTTTCATGATTGTCAGTCATAAGGGAATATGTCCAGAAGGACAAAGGGAAAATACAGTTTGTGCAAGAGAATGGCAGGGAGCTTACACGCTGCTTCTGGATAGCATGCGAGGGGATTCAGTGAGCACCCGTAAGTCCATACGTATGTGTCTGTTCATCCAGCTACTCACTATCTACCTATCTATCTGTCATCTCTGTCTGTCCATCTCAAGCTATGTCACAGTTTAAGTATCTAATTCTGGGAGATGTTCTAAGGAAGAACAATCGTACAGTGTCAGAGCTGGAAGGGATTTCAGAAGTCCCCCTAAGGACACTCAGGCAAATGACACCACAAGTTTGTGATGAACTTGAACTTGTGTCTTCTACTCCCAGCCCAGGGCTTTCTTCGACCTTATCATGCTTCTCTCTGGACTCTGTATGCCACCTCACCCCACTACTAACGAGAAGCAAGAAATGCAACACAAGATGGGAGGTTTCTTTTCTGGTGCTGTTGAGAATTGATTAGGACACAGGTTTTGGATCAGACAGATGGAGAAGCAAGTCTCAATCCGTCCTTGCAAGAGAAGTGACTCGGGCAGCTTTCTAAGTCTCGGTGCTATCAGTAGAAAGGGAATAGTAGTTTCGATGAGGATTAAATGAGATAATATGTGTAAAACATTTCACAGTAAACAGTAGTTATTTTTATTCCTTTCCAAAAGGGCTTTTCTCTCCAGAGCACACCTCAAGGGGCCTGGAGGGAATTTCTTATTCAGGCATTTGTTAGAATAAGAATGTACCCAATTCATTACTCACTTGCATTCAAAGAGGACACCCAAAGTGTGATCCAGACGGCGGGCACCTGCGTGCCTAGGATTTAAAAGGAGCTACGGGCCCGGGTCTGAACACTGTTCCATGTCCCTCCTCTGGGCCTGAGTGTCCTCTTCTGTAACGTGAAGGCATTGAACTTGCTCTCGATGTCCCTGCCAGCACGAGCAGCCCACGTTTTTCTTGCCTGTTCCTCCCATGCTTGTCTTTCCAGGCGATTTGCAACAAACTTTCCTAGCTCACTAGGAGGAAAGGAAGCAGTCCCATTGCATGACCTTGGTATTGACTAAAATGCTTATTGGTGCACTGAGTAGCATTCAAGATCACGCCCTTGCCTATTACCAAAGATTAAGGAGGCGACCCTTGTTTGAGAAAACAAAGAGCTTGCCTGGAATAGGGCAGTTGTGCCCGTGCTCCGTCCTCATGGGTGAATGGACACAGTCAGAAAACTGGGGTTCCAGGGGGCTTCCCTGGTGGCACAGTGGTTGAGAGTCCGCCTGCCGATGCAGGGGACGCGGCTTCGTGCCCCGGTCCAGGAGGATCCCACATGCGGCGGAGCGGCTGGGCCCGTGAGCCATGGCCACTGAGCCTGCGTGTCCGGAGCCTGTGCTCTGCAACGGGAGAGGCCACAGCAGTGAGAGGCCCGCGTAACGCAAAAAAAAAAAAAAAGAAAACTGGCTTTGCACATGTGGGTTTTGTGACCTTGGGCAAATCACTCAACCTTTCTGAGTCTCATTTTCCTCATCTCTGAAAAAAATTAGTACAGGATTATGTAAGATTTCAGCAAGATTAAAAGATATAAGAGCCCAGGCCAGCGCTGGGACATAAAGGGTCCTAGTTCTGGATGCTTCTAGAGCACGTCTGCCTGGGAGTTGGGGAGTAGGTAAGATTTGCCATAGAAAAGGCTCTGGAGGGAATTGGGGTGTTTACCCTCGATTAGTGCTTCTCAGGGACAATTTTTTCACCTCCCTTCCCCAGTGGAATACTTGGCAATGAACGCCTGGAGACGTTTTTGGTTGTCACAGCTGGGAAGGTCCTGCTGGCATCTAGTGGGTAGGGGACGAGGGATGTTGCTAAACTTCCTACGATGTACAGGACGCCCCTCGAAATGGTAACAGTGCCGACAGGGGAGTTGTTTGGGGATGATGTGTGAATTTCTCAGGGCCTGGTGCAGCAGTGGGTACTTACTAGGTGTGGGTAGAATGGTGTCATAGGGGAGCAGCAGCTTCCCTGGTTGGGGGACATCACTGGGCAGTCAGGACGCCGGGGGTGGGCATGAGGATGGAAGATCTCAGATGGTGTTTCTCACCATCCTCATGCCCCGCTGTGGACAGGGCACCTTGGGCGGTAGCGTGCATCTCACCTATGGGGTGTTCAAGTGAAGCACGATGCCCGTTTGTCAGGGATGCCCGTGAACAGAGCCCTGCTTGAGAAAGGGAGCTAGGGCTCAGGCCAGAGGCCCTCTACCCACCTTCTCGTTCTCAGACTGATGAGTTCATAGACATTCAGACCCGGAAGGGGCCTCGGAGATCCTGGACTTGGACTCCTCCATTGTGTGGTGGGGAAAGTGTGTTGGCGAGAGGTTGGCAGACTTGTCTGAGAGCCTGTGACGCTTGTGGGCACAGCTAAGGCCGTACTCCGCGTCTCTCCATGCCTTCAAGTGGTTTCTCCACTCGGCCCACTGACTGTGATTCCAAGAAGAATATTGAAGAGCTGGAGTTTGCAGCATTTTCTGGTTTTCTGCAAGTGTGGCTCGTTGTGGTTGCAGGCTTCAAAGCTGGCTTGCCTCCACGGGAGAGGGCACAGTGAGGAACCAGCCTTACTAAGAAGCCCCCCTGGCCTGGCTCAGACGGAGCTCTCCCTACCCCCCTTTCTGGTGGGACCTCCACATGAAGTCCTCGTGAGCAGTGTACTCGCCGTGTCCTCACCAGATTAGGCTCCCAAGACCTCGTCCCCGGTCTCCAGTCGGGCTCACCTCTAGCGGTTTGTTCTTCTCCCCACCCCATGAGGGTTCAGTTGCAACACCTCCAGCTGGAAAGGACTTCAAAGTCACGGCTCTGTCGTACCCATGTCAGGTCCACCTCCAACCCCCCAGATCCCCTCTCAGAGCCCGGTGCCTGGCTTAGGTTGTTTGACGTTTGTTGAGTGGCTGAATGAGCACATGAGTAACGGCGCTGGGCGAACTGTCGCTCTGTCTTGCCCCCTGCAGGTCAAGGACGTTGTGGGCTATAATTCTTTGGGCCACTGCTTCTTCACGGAAGATGGGCCAGAGGAACGCAACACCTTTGAGCACTGCCTCGGCCTCCTTGTCAAGTCTGGAACCCTCCTCCCCTCCGACCGTGACAGCAAGATGTGCAAGATGATCACAGAAGACTCCTACCCGGGGTACATCCCCAAGCCCAGGCAGGACTGCAAGTAAGCACCTCCCTTTCCCTGCCCTGGCCCGCGCCGGGCCTGTGTGCACGTGCTCACACGACTTCCCAGCCCTGCGTCTGACTTCTCACTCTTGGGTTCCCGAGCGGCTTAGACCTCACAGCCCTTAACCACCCAAGGCTCTCAGCTGCTCAGACAGAGGGCAGGAGTGTGTTTTCGACTTCTCCCTTCTCAGTGTGCCTCCCAGGCATCGTTTTTGGCCAAAGAGAACCACTGTTCTCATCCTCGGGCTTTCCCTGAGGCCACACGGTGCTCCTTTGAGGAGAGGAAGAGGGCTGCCACCTCGGAGCCCACAGCGTGTACACGTGGGCACCAGCTGCACTGGTCTGTTTCTTGACGTGAGAGAGTCAGAGACAGAGAGAGAGAGAGAGAGAGAGAGAGCAAGAGAGGGAGAGCTTCCCGTCCAGTCAGCCTTCTGAGTCCAGGGCCTCTCCCTCAGAGACAGCCATTTTTCTAGGTTCTCCTGACTTATAGTTCTTCTAGGGTCCATCTCAGATTTAACCCACAAATGTGCTTATACCTTCAAGAGCCATGCCCCATGCAAATTCTGAACGTGTTAAAGGCATACATGCACCCCAGTTTAATGAGAAAACTGGGTTTCAGATGAGCAAGTCAAGGGCATCTCAAATCACTGATAAGAGGCTCATCAAAGCAACGTTAGAGTCCCTGACATGGGCCACCCCTCCGCCCCAGGTAGCAAGGTGGGAGCCAGTAGCCCTCTGTCTGACGCCATTCAATCTCTGCCCCCCGCCCACAGTGCTGTGTCCACCTTCTGGATGGCCAATCCCAACAACAACCTCATAAACTGTGCTGCTGCGGGATCCGAGGTGAGCAGAAACATCCCTTTTTTGGGTGGGGCTGGGGGAGAGGAGACGGCGGGGGCCAACCCTGAAAGATGTGTGCCCTGAGCCCCCAGTCTAGGTATCCGTGCAGTCAGGCTTAGCGTGAAGAGGGGAGAGCCAGCTTGGGAGGCAGATGGACTCTGGCCTTTCGTCACACTGGTGATCGTAGCTAATGAGTAATCAGTAGCCTTATTAGATGCCTGGCACATCTGTGTTCTAAGCTCAAATTTTTAAATTATATATTTCACACTTTACTTTTTGTGTGTGGTGTGTGCACAAGCTCATTTACTTTTATCTATTTATTTTTGGCCATGCCACGCAGCATGCGGGATCTTAGTTCCCCATCCAGGGATTGAACCTGTGCCCCTGCTTTGGGAGCGTGGAGTCTTAACCCCTGGACTTCCGGGGATGTCCCATAAGCTCCAATAATTTAATTCTTGTGTCAACCCTATGAGGTTTGTACTATGGTGGGGAGGAAAGTTAGGCAGGGACATGCGTAGGATACAAACACGGTATTCTGTCTACACAGCCCTGCCCTTACCCACCCCTTCATGCTGCTTACCTTCCTGGGGAGCAGGTCAGGTGCCGTCTCTGGGCCGCAGCTTCCATATCTGCAGAATAAAAGGGTAAAGCCAAGGACACTCAGGCAATCCTCCCATTACGTGTCAGGAGGGGGAGATTAACCCCGGCAGTGACTCTGAAATCCAGCCATTTGGCACCCATGGCTGATACAGTAGGACCACAGATACAGTAGGACCACAGAAGGGTTTTAACAGTCAGGATGGACGCCCACCCCCCAAAATATATTCGCCTCAAACTTCTCGCTGTTTCCCGCGGGTGTGTCTGGGAATGGGCGTTGGGGCCATTTGGGTGATAGCGCTAGGCCCACCCCTAGTTTGGGCCATCCCGTCACCCCAACAAGAAGCTCCCTGGTGCTGAATTCTGTGGCTTTTTCCCCCATGTCCTCCTCCACCAGGAGACTGGATTTTGGTTCATTTTTCACCACGTACCGACGGGCCCCTCGGCCGGAATGTACTCCCCAGGTTATTCAGAGCACATCCCACTGGGAAAGTTCCTTAACAACCGAGCACACTCCAACTACCGGGTAAGTCCTTCCAGGCCTCCCCGCCCGCCCACTGGTCCTTCTTCCCAGGCCTGTGCATAATTAGAGCTGGAAGAGCCACAGCTCCCCCTGGCAGCCCCGGAGCTGGGCCCCTGAGTTCGATTTCCCAGTTCACTTGGGGATGGGAGCGGTGGTGACCCCAAAAAGCCAGGCCTGATCTGTGAGCTAGGGAAGGTCAGGACCTGGTTCTGCAGGAAGATGAAGGTAGCATTAGCATCCTCTCCTCTGGTCGCTTTTTTTTTCTGGGAAGCGGGTCCTCCATCCATGCAGTGCTAGGGAGGCAGGTGGAAAACAGACATTTCTGTCATCTTCGTTTGCTCATCAGTAGTTCTGTGTGTCCAGCACCAAGCGAGGTGCTGGGGAAAGGGACTGGGCTCTCGGGTGTGTCAAGGGCCCCCAGTTGACGACAGCATCCAGACAGACCAGAGTCATGGGCACGTGGGAATGGAGCTGGCAAGCAAGGCTGAGACCAGAGATGCTGTGCTGGGGACAGAGGTGGTCTTGGGGACGCAGGGGCAGTGTGCAGATAGAGGCCCGAATGTCAAGGCTGTTCTTCTGGGCCGCTCCCTAGTGGTACAGATGAAGAAACAGAGGGTCCTAGAGGAGAATGGATGTATTCAGTGTCAAAACCAAAGAGACTCAACTAGGGAGAAGCCCATGAAGATGAGAAGTAATCTCAGAATAGACCTGTGTATACAGCTAGGAGGTGGGGTGTGCCTGGGAGAGCTGTCTCCTTACGGAGCAGGTGCAGAGGCTCTGGGGGCTGTGGGAAGCAGGGGCGGTACTCCTTGTCGAGATCCCTTCGTTGAGAAGCCTTCCCATGAGCCGCAGGTAGGCCACGCAGTACCTGGATGTTTGGAGAGGTTGGAAAGGGGAGGAACACGTGAGGGAGGATGGTTTCCAACAGGGAACTAGGCAAGGACTCCTGGCCACAGATGGAGGGAGGGGCCCTCGGGGGTGGCAGGGTGGGAAAGGAGCAAAGAGGATCCTCGAGCTGGATGGATTCCGCTGCCTGGATTCCGATGGGTTCCGAGCCAAGGAGGAGCCCCGCGCGTGGTGTTCACACCTGGTGAGCCCTGACTCCGTGCCACCGTGTGAGGGTCCTGCTCCCAGACTCTTCACGTGGCTTCTCTTATTTGGTCCTCACAGCAGGAATTCAGTGTTATCATCCCATCTTACACAGACTGCAACTGAGGCCCGAGAGGTGAAGGGATTTACCCAAGGTCCTAGCTCATGAGAGAACAACCGGGAATCAAGTCCCACTTCTCTTGACTCCCATCACCACTGCTTAATTAGGAGTCAGTTGAAGATCACAATAGCCAGTGTCCTCCAGTTCTGTAAAGAAGGAGTCCAAGCCTCCCTAGGAGGCCAAGGGAATCCAGCCCTGAAGGTGGACTGAACGGGGCCTCACTGGGCAGCCTCACTCCCACTCACCCATGGCTGACAAAGTGGACACCTTTGGAGCCAAATAAGAAAGCGAGGTTCTTTCCTTGGGTCAGGCGACAGCCAAGACGAGACTGGGGAAGGCTCCCAGACCCCTGCCCCAAGGTAAAGACGGGACTTAAGTTCGGCATCTTCTTTGCATCGCTGCAGACACATTTCCCAAGAAATCATATCTGTCATCCTCAATTTGGGGCCTGGGCTTACAACTGCCCAAGGCAGTGTGAGTGTGGGGCATAGACTTCGCTGTGTGGCCTTGGACAAGATACTTAACCCCTCTAAACCTCAGGGTCCTCATCTCACCTCCAAGAGGACACCTTATTCCAGATTTGACTTGAGCAATGCAGAGCAATGCAGGTTCTTCACCTCCCTCGTTGCAGACCCCCTACTTCTATTAATGCGTCCTGAGAGGGAAGCTGGTTTCACTGGAGCATTCAAGAGTACGCAGTGAGGCTGGGTGTGAGAAGATGCCTGCAATCTGCTGTCCGAGCTCATGTGTCCCTGAATGTCCCCTCTCCCCAGGCTGGCATGATCATAGACAACGGAGTCAAAACTACCCAGGCCTCTGCCAAGGACAAGCGGCCCTTCCTCTCCATTATCTCCGCCAGGTAATTCTATGGGCACGTTCTGTGTGCTGCGCATGGAGCTCGTTGCTGGGGGTACCATGGTGAACATCGAGCAGGGCCAAATCTGAGTCAGGGCTGAGGCTTCACCAGCTGATGGGAAAAGAAATTCTGAGAGGTTTCTAAAAAAATCAGCAAAATCCAATACCTGCTTTTTGATAAGTTGACAGGACTGGCCAGGGCCCCAGCAGGTTGGACCAGGATAAAAAGGTGAAGAGAAAAGAAGGGAGGAATTTCGCTATCAATTTAATAGGAACATTCAGGTTGTAGCTATAAGTACACCTGGAGCTCAGCCCAAGGCCAGGAGCTGCTTTTAAGAGATGCTGTCAAAACCTCAAGGTAATTAGGAAAATCAGTACCCTTTAAGGAGACCAAGTGCTTGGTCTCTGTCAAAAGTGGGTAACACCGGGGACTTCCCTGGTGGCGCAGTGGTTGAGAGCCCGCCTGCCGATGCAGGGGACGCGGGTTCGTGCCCCGGACTGCGAAGATCCCACATGCCGCGGAGCGGCTGGGCCCGTGAGCCATGGCTGCTGAGCCTGCGCGTCTGGAGCCTGTGCTCCGCAACGGGAGAGGCTGCAGCAGTGAGAGGCCTGCGTACCGCAAAAAAAAAAAAAAAAAAAAAAAAAAGTGGGTAACACCAATGACATGATCATGTCCATGGAAGACATGACATGGAAGACATCAGGAGCACCCAGGCTCAGTGCTCCATTTGGTGGCTAAGATGTAGAAGCCCAGGAAAGGCACCAGGTCAAGGTTACCCCCAGGGGAGTAGAGAGCTGGGCACCTCAGACTCCCCTTCCTGGCCACAGGGCTGCATTGCATGCCAGGCTTGGGACTGGCTGTCTGAACTTCCTTCTGTGATTTGACCCCTCCTTGGGGCGGCGGGGTTCCCCAGTGGTGATGATAACAAGAGCAGTGACATGTCTGTAGGATGCATGGGGCTGGACCCTGGGGAAAAGACCTCTGATTTCCGCACCAAGCTCAGGAAGTTCCCTGCAGAGCCCAGGGGGTGTGAGTCGGTTGCTGTTTAGCCCGAGTCTTCCGGGCACCATAAGCAGAGAGAAACTCGCTGCCCAGAAGGCAGTCAGTTCAGGCGTCCCCTCAACACGGCCACCTGTGCCTCCCCATGCTGTGTTCCAGGTACAGCCCCCACCAGGACGCCGACCCGCTGAAGCCCCGGGAGCCGGCCATCATCAAGCACTTCACTGCCTACAAGAACCAGGACCATGGGGCCTGGCTGCGTGGCGGGGACGTGTGGCTGGACAGCTGCCGGTGAGTGTGACGTTGGCACAGCGTGGGACGATGCTCCTCCCCTGGGCAGGGGACAGACACGAGCGAGACAGAGAGAGGAGTCCAGACATACCGATGTTTGACCTTCTGGTCGCCCACCCAGGCAGAAGCATGGAATGGCAGCGGGCAGTGACCCAGAGAACCCCCTAGAAGCAGCATGTGGCTTCAGCCCACCGTGCCAAGGGCTGTGGGGCATGACTTGCCCCCAAATAGTCACTGGGCTTGGCTGTAAGTCACGTAACTTGTCATATAACCAGTCAGCGAAAGGAAGGAAGGAAGGAGGAAGGAAACCGGCACTTTGTAGGCACCTACTGTGTGCTGGATCCTTGGGTGCATTTATTTCTCACCATGTTTCTTGGAGATATAAATCCTCATCTCCATCTTAGACAATGAGGCTCAGTTGAATGAATTTTCCGAAAGGTGAATAGTTGAACTGGGACTTCAAATACCAGCACGTCAGACTCCAAGGCGCAAAGGAAAAAGACGAGGAACCCCGAGTTCTGATATAAGGTCCCCATGGAGAGCCACGGCCCACACTGGACAAGAGCCGGAGGGACCGGCAGCTGAGTTGGGACTTCCTCTAAGGGAGTAGCATGAAATGTTCTCCTCAACTCCCTTTACTGTTAAAAAACGGGAATCAGAAACTCTACATGGGAAATAAGTGTATTTCTCCATTTTATCATGACCAGTTAAAGGAGAAGTGAAGGGGGACTTGCTTGTGAAAGGAGCAAGAGGAAGTGAGAGTGTGTGAGGAGAGAAACAGATTTCACACACACACACACACGCACACGCTCACACGTGTAAAGGCTTCTCAGAAAAGCAGAGGCCTGGGCAAGACAGACACTGACCCATGGATGGACCCCAGAGAGAGCCAGACACACACAGGGATGGAAAGGGAATGTCGCTGGCAGAGAAACCGGGGCGGGTTTTTTTGTGGGGTCAGAGAAGAGAGGAAGGGATAGAAGAGGATTTTGAGAGTTTTGGGGAGAGGGGAAAGGGAAGAAGAGAGCCTCTTCTGGGCTTCTGAAGGGCGTTTAGGGTATCAGACGGGAGGCAGGCTTGCTCTGATTGGCTCTAGAGAGCAGAGGTTGCAGATGTGGGCAGATTTCCACTCAGTAGCAGGAAGAACTTTCCCGCAACCCAAGACGCTAGTCAATGAGAAGAGCTGCTCATCCCTAGAATAAAGGCCCAAGGCCACTTGAGAGAGAAATTATGCAAGAGGTGAGTGAAAGAGGAAACAGATGCGGGTCAAAGCTAAACTTCTCTGCGGTGTTCTGCCTCCAATGAATGTCTAGATTGCTGGAAGTTCAGGTCCCCGTAGGGGAGTGGATGCCAGACTTGCGGCCGAAAGACAAATTGTGAAGCACTCCCCTGCCAGCGGGGGTGGATCTTCTAACCCTTCCCCAGCCTCCTTCCAAGGCAGCCCAGAATCTGGCTGGTGCAGAGGTTGTCGTCCCGTGAGTGGGCACAGCCAGGGGCTGACAGAAGATGGGGATCCCTTGAGAAGCTTTGAGCCTTTGGCCACGGTGTCCGTTTCTTAGGAAGGTCACTCCAGCAAACCACGCCGTGGGTGGAGGCACTCCTAGAAGTGGGAGGGACAACTAATAATACGGCAGTGGTCCAGAGGAGAAGGAGTTACAGTGAGAACTTAGGTGAAAATGCGCTTCGGGAGAGGGAACAGGCTTGGGTGGACGGTAACTGTTTTGCTTTATGTGTGTTAAGTTTGAGATGCTTTTGAGATACCCCCGTGGAAATACACCTAAGTCTGGAAGTGCAGGGGGGAAGGGCGGCTGATTTTAGAGTCACCAGCCGACTGGTAGGGGTGGAGGCTGTGAGTCCTCATGCCATCCCCAGGGGCACAGTGCAGAACAAGAGGACCTTGGGCAGAGCACTGGCGGACAGCGGTGGTAAGGAAAAACCATGAAGGGCCTGGGAAACAAAAATCAGGGAGTCCTGGGAGAGAACTACAGGGCCCTGGAAGGTGGGCCTTGAACGGTGAATTTGAACTGGATGGGCTTCAGACAGGCAGAAGTGCACGCGTCCCGGAGGACGGGGAACAGGGCGCGCAGAAGCAAACCGGGAACTAGGGAGACTTCAGGCGGCCGGGACCCTCCCTGGAGCAGAGGGAAAGTGCATTCACTTGGGCCTGAAGCATGAGGGCAAGGATTGGGCTTAGGTTTCTGGATGCCGTGAAGCCACCGGAGTTTAGGAAGCAGAGAGTGGCACTTGGAGGGGATGTTCACCCCTGGGACAAAGGAGGTGAAGGCAGCCACCATATCTGGACCCACGGTCCACGGCAGCGCAGACCCAAGGCTCGGCTCAGATTCTGTGGGACCCCTTATCACTCACAGCCAGACTTCCTCCAGAAATGTGCTCCTCCTGGCCCGCAAAATGGACAACGGCAAAAGGGAGCTGATGAGATCGCTGCAGCGTAATTGCAAACTTACTTCTCAGGGCCAACGTCCGCCTGACTTCTGGGAAAGTTAGAAATCAGCTATCTGGGTCCTTCCTGCTGTGGCTGAAACAGTAATGAGGATGGCTACGGGCAATGCAACTGCATCCATTACCCCCACCGTTACCCAGGGCGGGCTGGTCCTGAGGGTGGCAAGACCTTCCACGTCCCTTTGGTCCAGTATCGCACTGAGCCCTGGAATCACAGGTGGGGGTGGGCTGGAGAGGGAGGCCCATGGAGTCCAGTCTGAACGCTGCTAATGCACGTTGCACCAAACGCTGAGAGCCCCTGCGTTCACTCTTTTCTCTTTGGAGTCAGACACTGTGTGGGTGGGGATCTAGGCGATCCCATTACACAGAACGTGTAAGCCTGCTCCCTGAGCAAACCCCGTGCTTATGCAAAGACCCCTGCCCTACACAGGATCCACGGTAAGACACCAGGGCAGGGAGGAGTCCTTCCCTCCACGACTTCACTGACTGTCTGCTCTTGTCCCCAGGTTTGCAGACAATGGCATTGGCCTGACCCTGGCCAGGTAAGAGCCAGTTATTGCCCTTGGCACCCTGTGGGTTGCTGTCTCTGCACGTCTCATTCCGGACATCTTCTCTCTACAGTGGTGGGACCTTCCCGTATGACGATGGCTCCAAGCAGGAGGTCAAGAACAGCTTGTTTGTTGGCGAGAGTGGCAACGTGGGGACAGAGATGATGGACAACAGGATCTGGGGCCCAGGTGGCTTGGACCACAGCGGAAGGACCCTCCCCATAGGCCAGTAGGTTTGCAAGCACGGCAGCTTCTTTGTTCTGCGTGGCTTAACCTAAACGACAGCAGTGGAAAGAAAGATGCTAGGATGTGATTTCTACCTGTGGACTATGAATTCCTCTGTCCTCTACTGGTCAGAGAAATCACTGAAACAATGGAGATTAACCAGCAGGGGGGTGAAATCTAGAATCAGAGAGAGAAGTCAAAAAAACTGTGTCGAATATGAGTCAACAGGGAGACACAGCTGTCAAAACATAAAACGTTGTTCTGAGCTACGTTAACGGGAATTTAGTGTCCAGGATGGGCGACCGTGGCTTCCTCTCTCCTCGGACAGCACCCCCACTGGGAGCATCTCATCCACCTCTGATGGTGGCAGGGTGATAGTCACACACAGATTGGGATCTTCAACCAGAGGCTGGGACTAGACGTGGGGAAACAGCCCGGGAGATGCTGTCACACATTCTCAGGGCTGCTATGCGCCTACAGGATGAAACTCACTCTGTGTTAGGCTTAGAATTGGTTTTGTGCAGGAAAGAGTTTTCTAGCAGTCAAGTTTGTTAAACAGCAGAAGAGCGTGCCTGTCCTGGAGGGTCACAGGCTCTCTGCTGCTGGATGATAAGCAGGTGGCTGGAGAGGGAGGGGGTGACTTGGAGAGCGGACGCACCAACGGAGCAAAGGGACTTGGTTAATTCCTCGGAAAGCTGCAGCTTGGGTCAGTGGTGAGGAAGTCTCTCCTTCTGATGGTGTTTCTGTTCAGACAGGAATTCAAGCCAGAGAGCCACAAGCAGCAGCGGGCTAAGATGAGCCCTTTCTGCCCCTCTGAGCTTTTCCCTCTTTCTCTAGGAATATGTCCTTCCTGCCTCTACAGGTAGGACATAGGCCTGAATTCCCAGCCCTCGTGGGATGGGTATCTTTGAAAAGAGTTTGCAGAGAGAACCACAGTCTCCTTTGGCATGAGTAATCCAGAAGCCCTTGTTCCTGTCTAGCCTGAGCGGTATAGCCGTCCCTTCAGATCGTTTTTATGAGCAACGCTGGGTTTGCATATTTGGGTTTCTTTGCTGAGGGTTACCAGCCTCCCCAGGGCCAGAACGTTCTGACGACTTCCAGAGGTGAGTTTGTTTATGGAGGCCTGACAGCTCTGTCAGACTCAGGCAGGTCCCTCAAACTGCATTTGTAAGCAGGAGCCCAGGACCCCACGGTCCTGATCGTGAGGGATTCATCCCGTATGGGCCTGGGTCGGGGTCCAAGGGTAGAGTAAGCACACAGTTTAAATATAGAGCCAGTGAGAACGGGCTGTCCCTAAAATACCTTAAATGGAAAAACGCATGGCGCCACTCCGTGAGAGCCAGGATTCAAGGCGACGACATTCACCAATTGCAAATATAAAAATACAGAAATACCAGAAGCCCTTGGCACACCGTGTGCTGCAGGGACATTGCCGAGACTGGTGCCACGAGGCCCTTCCTCAGGGAACCGTATCTGGTGAGGGGAGCTCAGCGCTGAAGTAGGGACCAGCTGGAATGTGACTTCTCCCCATAGATCGCCTTTTTCTGCTTGTCCCTCTTTGTGCCCTTTCTTCTTTATGTTCACCATGGAAGGAGAAGGCCCTGACCCAGAAGTAGAGATACCAGTAAAAGCATAAACATCGGGCTTGAAGAACGAGCAAGCCTAGCTTTGGGGCCAGGCCCAAAAAGGATCGGCCCAGCCAGACCCTCCTAGGCCCTTGTTTCCCACGCCCTGCTCAGGAGTCCGTGGCAAAGGAGAGAGGCATCTCGAGCACCCTGCCCCCTTGCTGGGCCGAAGGCAGAATTTCCAAGTCCCCAGTTCTCCTCCAGCCCCTCCTATAGCTCCAGCTCCAGGCCTTTTGCCTCTTCCTCCAGCTTTCCCTGCCTCTGGGGTATCAGGCCCTTCTAGGGGTCCCCTGGCAGTTCACAGTCTTGCCCTCCCAAGGGGGCCTGCCCTCCCTTCTAGGGATGCTTGAAACATCACCATGCAGCTATTTTTCTGTTTCATTATCACCTTCCATTCTGTGTCCTTCCTCTCCCTAGTTTCCCAAACCCAGCGTACTGCCCATCGAAAGGCTTACTCACAGAGAGAAAGCTCATCTGGGTCTTAATCTAATTAAATTGTTATAGCAACTGAGACCAAGGCGATAATGAGTAATGGCTCTACTCTCCCAAGGGACACGATACTGGCTCTCTCCGGTAATATTTATTTATCCAATGCCTCTTCATAGGATGGGAATATGTGGGGAAATGTTTGTTTTTTGTTTTTTTTTCGGTACGCGGGCCTCTCACTGTTGTGGCCTCTCCCATTGCGGAGCACAGGCTCCGGACGCGCGGGCTCAGCGGCCATGCCTCACGGGCCCATCTGCTCCACAGCATGTGGGATCTTCCCAGACCGGGGCACGAACCCACGTCCCCTGCATCGGCAGGCGGACTCTCAACCACTGCGCCACCAGGGAAGCCCTGGGGAAATGTTTGTATAGAGGACCGTCTCTCAAACCCCAAGCCAGCAGCTAGACATCCATCTCTCCATCCATCCATCCATCCATCTAATAATTCATCCAGTAATCATTTATTGACATTTACTGTGTCCATAAATGCTCTCTCAGTGAATTAATTAATGCCTCAATAATGTTCTGTTAGAGGGGGAGTTTGGGGGATGGGAATCAGGAATGGTTTACCCAGAAGGTCTCTTACCATCCACCTCGGAGGGTGTGAACAGTGTTGCGGCACAGCATGGCAATCAGCCTGACATCTGGCTTGCTTAACTCCATAGGAATTTCCCGATCCGAGGAATTCAGTTCTACGACGGCCCCATCAACATCCAGAACTGCACTTTCCGCAAGTTTGCAGCCCTGGAGGGCCGGCACACCAGCGCCCTGGCCTTCCGCCTGAACAATGCCTGGCAGAGCTGCCCCCATAACAACGTAACCGGCATTGCCTTTGAGGACGTCCCGGTGAGTCCTCGAGGCACCGGGGTGAGCTCCCGGCAAACCCAGACCTCGGGCGGTGATGCACAAGTCCCTGCGGGGCCTGGAGTTTGAGCCGTTGCCACCACCGCAGGGGTTGAACATTCTTCTCCAAGCAGGCTGGGCCACGTCCCAGGTCTGTCTGCATCCAAACTGGAAAAGTACAAGTGTAGTTTGCCCCACAGGTCAAGTCTGGGTAAATGCCCCCTTGCCCTCACCCTGCTCAGAACCCACCCAAGCCTCAGAAGGAACTTTCCACTGCCCTCAAGGTTCTGAGGCTCTGGTCCTCCAAGGCTCTTGGGTTCAACCTACCGAGTCTGGTGACCGGGCCACTTCAGTTAGCACCATTCATCTAAAAAAAAAAAAAGAAAAAAACAAACAAACAAAAAAACCCCCCAGCAATTCCCAAAGGAATCGTTGCTGAAGATGCTCTGTTTAATTTCTCCCGGAGAGTGGAACATAAACAGGGCCCTCCTAGCCCTAGGCAGCCAACAAGTTAGGAGCCGGGGGTGAGGAGGTCAGGACAAAGGGCTGCGCTTTGAGACGAGGCAGGTCCGGGGCTCCTGTGCCTTTTCTCTGGGTTACAGCTTGCCCAGACCTCCATTCCTCCTCCAGCCCTCTGCTCCTGCCCTCTGCCTGTCTGCCCAGTTCCTGGCAGCCTGAGCGAAAAGATGTGAAACTCAAGTTACTGAATTTCCTTACTCAGGCCACCGAGGGCCTGAAAGAGGTCAGTCATGGAAATCTCCAAGGGCTCATGTTGAAAGACTGACTTCCTGAAACACGCCGCACACTCTCACACACGTTCTCTCTCCCGCATAGCCATGCGTCGTGTGTGTGTGCGTTTATTATACATGTATATGTACTTTCTCATACATTCACTGCCACTCAGCCTCATTCCCTCTCCACATACACACACACACTCACATTCACTCACACCCACACGCGTGCGCACACACGCACATACATTCACTCACACTCACACCCACTCACGCGCGCACACACACTCTCACACGCACACACTCCTGTGCCTGCCTCCCCATCCCTGCAGTGTTTTGAGCCACGTATTAGAGCTCTCTCCAGGGTCACACACAGCAGCCAACCCTCCAGCGAGCAGAGGCCAGAATAACGTGCTGGGTCTGAGAGCTGAGGCACAGTGAACGTTTGGCTGTGTCTCTGGCTCCATCCGAGAGGTCAGCCATGCGCTTTCCTGTGCTGCCCCAGAGCATCTTTGGTTTGGCTGGTTTGTAACGTCTGGAAATCGGAAACTTCGCCCTGGCCTGACGACAGCTGCTGCTTCCCTTCACCTTCTGGTCCAGCCTCACATTCCTGGGCTGTGTTTAGATTACTTCCAGAGTGTTCTTCGGAGAGCCTGGGCCTTGGTTCAACCAGCTGGATATGGACGGGGACAAGACGTCGGTGTTCCATGACGTGGATGGCTCCGTGTCCGAGTACCCTGGGTCCTACCTCACCAAGGACGACAACTGGCTGGTCCGGCACCCAGACTGCATCAACGTTCCGGACTGGAGAGGCACCATCTGCAGCGGGCGCTACGCACAGGTGGGGATGCAGGGCGCACGCCCTCAGTGTCACCAGTCGCTCACTCACGGGACAAGCATTGAGTGAGAGCCTACTGCGTGCCTGCCTCTGTGCCAGGCCACAAAGGGACATAGGTTTCTTCTTCATTCTTCTTTCTTTCTTTTTTTTCTGGTAACCCAGTAGGATTTTCAAAAAGTCCAAGTGAAAACACTTCGTAAGCAGCATGCTTAGAAAAAGAAGTCAGACTTTGGCACCTAGTAACTGTGTGACCTTGGGCAAGTCACCTAAATTCTTGGAGTGTCAAGTTCCTCATCTGTAAAATCAGGATAATAGTTGAACCCTTTTAATGAGCACATAGAGTGCTTTACCAGCCCTCTCCACCAGAAATGCAGTGCAAGCCGTCCGGGTGATCTTAAATGTTCTAGTAGCCACGTGGAAAAGGCAAAAGAAATGGCTGAAATCGATTTTAATAATATACTTTGTTAAACTCAATATATTCAAAATACTATCATCTCAACATGTAATCAGTATAAAAAAATCATTAATGAGGCACCTTACATTCATATGTTTTTCCTGTTCTAAGTCTTCGAAACTCTCTGCATATTTTATACTTATAGCCCAGTCAGTTTGGATTCGAATTTTCTACAATTAAAGTAAAAGCTAGTCCTACCAAAACAATAAAGCTATGTTTAACTATTTAGCTGGAAAACTATTTTACCCCACTTTTGGTTGGAAATTTAAGTTAATTAAAATGAGATTGAAAGTTGGGGTCCTCAGCCACACCGGCCACATTTGCAGTGCCCAGTGGCCACATGGGACAGCGGGCTGAGTCAGTGCCTGGAATGTGAAAACATGAGTTACTGTAGTATTGTTACTGGTGTCATGTGGAAGGAGAGCTGAGGACTAGATGAGCAAGGGGAGAGAGCCCCCGAGGAAACGAAGAGCTGTCAGATCAGGAGGGAAGCGCATGAGCCCAGTGACCCCCCAAGGGGCAGGAAAACGTAGGAATGAGGAATCCTCACAACCGTCCCGCAGGCAGGCATTCCTCTCACCGCTGTGGGCAGCAGCATCCCGGGCATTAGCAAAGAGAGAAAGGTGGACTTCCCTGGTGGTCCAGTGGTCGAGACTCCATGCTTTCACTGCAGGGGACCTGGGTTCGATCCCTCAGGGAACTGAAATCCCACAAGCCCTGAGGCACAGCCCCCCCCCCCCCAGAAAGAGAAAAGAGCTAAAAGTGATTTCGGGTCTGGGGAGGGATGGGGCAGGGGGCTAGTGCCAGCGAAGGGGAAGGGCCATGGGGGGCAAGGTGGGCCCCTGGAGGCGGGGCCGTGCTGGGAGCGGGTGCCAGTGGAGGCGGGAGAGATTGGTAGCGGGAGGGGGGCACAGAGGAAGGCAGGGGTCCGGGGCAGGGAGGTCCAGCGTATTTCTTTCCACAGTAGAAGGGGAGGTCATGCAGTGAGAGGGCAGAGAGTGGGCCTGAGCTGGGTGGCCCGCAGAGAGTGATCAGGTTGGGAAGAGGTGCCGTGGAGACTGGAAGATGCTGACAGAGGCGTGCGGAAGGAGTGCCAGGTGGTGCTGCAAACCCAGTGGAGACTGTACACGGAGCATGGAAGGGGCATCGTTCCTCCTGGCTGCAGGACTTTCTCAGCCCTGCTCCAGAGCCCTGCAGAGGAGGCGGACCCGTGGAATGATCCAGGCCGAGGCATCTGCTGCACGGGTGGGCAGGGCAAGGGATTTGATGCTACGGGAGCGAGTGGTTGACCTGATGGTCTAGGGCAGATAAGAAGGGAAGTAGAGTCAGAGGGAGCTGACAGATTGGGGTCATGACCTGAATAACTAAAGGCTGACCAAACCCTTAAGGCTTGCAGGCACACTGCGGGCCTTATAGCATCCCTGATTCGAGGGCGAGACATCCCATGTGGAGCCTTGATCCTGAGCTTCCCTCCCACCCTTTCTTTCTGATACATTGCTGATTTTCTGCCGAAAAGGGCTGATTGTTAGTTAGCGCTTGCAGGTTACCATACCTGGCTACTGGTGAATTATTATTAATTATCTCCTCCCTCCACTTTGCAGCTTACAAAAGGCTTTACTATACCTTTAAATTCTTATACCCATGACACCGCCATACTAGGGCAGGGTTGAAGTTTCTCTTCCCATTTTATATGTGATACAACTAGAGGGGAAGATAACCCCTTCTTTCCAAAGGCACAACATTATTGCATCTTGATGCGATGGTCTCTCCTGGCCACAGCTACGGGGATGTCACCCGATGAAATGGGACAGGTCCTAAAACAGGACACAGTGTTTTATTTATTTTAACGAATGATTTATTGAAGTAGAGTTGATTTCCAATGCTGTGCCAATCTCTGCTGTACAGCAAAGTGACCCAGTTATACACATATAGACATTCTTTTTTTATATGCTTTTCCATTATGGTTTATCCCAGGATATTGACTATAGTTCCCCGTGCTATACAGTAGGACCTTGTTGTTTATCTATTCTAAATATAATAGTTTGCGTCTGCCAACCCCAAACTCCCAGTCCATCCCTCTCCCTCCCTCCCTTCCCCTTGGCAACCACAGGTCTGTTCTCTATCAGGACACAGTCTTTTAAACCAAGCGTGGCCCAAATCATCCAGGCTCTTTTGTTTTGTCCCTTGGACTCGGTGGCTGACAGTCTTGCTTTCATATTTGTCTCTGAAATGAGATGCCATTCATTCCCCCGATGTGCACTGATAGCCACATGGTCTGGCCACACGGGCCAGACACTGAGAATCAGAGGGAGAAGTAGGCAACACATCAGGCTCTTTCTCAAATACAGACAGCACAGCAGCCGGTTAAAGGGGAGTTGCATTTGCAGCAGAAGT
This sequence comes from Grampus griseus, assembly GCF_964374135.1. Classification (NCBI taxonomy): domain Eukaryota; kingdom Metazoa; phylum Chordata; class Mammalia; order Artiodactyla; family Delphinidae; genus Grampus; species Grampus griseus. The sequence continues at coordinate 143,381,326 of NC_139018.1, read as the reverse complement.
GTCATAAAACTCTCTCCCTTCCTCCTCTTTCCTGATACCCCTCCTTTTCCAAAATTCGCTGACTGTTAAGCAGACTCCCCTCAAGTTGCCACTGGTCTCTCCTCTACACTTTTTTTGAAGATGTACAGAAAGCGTTAGCTGGATTGCACAGTACGGCTCAGGCCGCATTCACCAGCAGAAAGGGATGCCCCCTTATTTGGCCTTCTTTCATTCAAGCTTTCTAAAAAGGGCTCTGTGAAGAGAAAGTCCTTTTGCAAGCGTAGTCTGTAGTCAGATGCTAACCAGATGCTCTTGGAATAATCCCTTGTCATTGCCTCATTGTGTGTTTCCTCTCTGGGCTTTAAAAGATGTACATTCAGGCCTACAAGACCAGTAATCTGCGAATGAAGATCATCAAGAATGACTTCCCCAGCCACCCTCTCTACCTGGAGGGGGCTCTGACCAGGAGCACCCACTACCAGCAGTACCAGCCCGTCATCACCCTGCGGAAGGGCTACACCATCCACTGGGACCAGACGGCCCCTGCCGAGCTCACAATCTGGCTCATCAACTTCAACAAGTGAGTGGGTGCCTGGCCGGGAGCAGTGTGACATGGGGACAGCTGCTCTGGCTGAGCTCAAAGCAGCAGTGATAACGGTGCCTCGTTGCAAAGCCCCGGGCTTCCCGCTCACAGACCCTCAGGCTCGCCCACGTCATCCCTGCACGAGGATGGATCTAGACGTGACATCACTCGGTGGTTAAGAATCAGAAGACCTGGGCTGAGCCCCCGTTCTGGGCGTGGGTGACGCCGGGCAGGGCGTCTCACCCCTGGGAACCTTAGTTCCTTCATCTAGGAGATGGGGTTAGTCTCACTCTGCAGAGCTGCAATGGGGATCGAGTGGGACAGTGTCTGGCAGGCGTTTCACCCAGGACCTGGCTTTACGAAGGGCTCAGTACACGGTCAAAAACCCCTGGTGGCTTTTGTTACCGTTTTATGAGGGGGGGAAGGGGGCGGGAACAAGGCTCTGCGAGGTAGAGGGATTAAGCTGAGGGCGTCTGGAGAGAGCTTCATGTATTTACGTTCATGTATTTTCTATGCACATCATTAACTTGTCACAGTAGTCCCATGAGACAGACAGACATCAGTTGCAGAAAATGATACCCAAAGAGCTGAAATGGGCCCCACAGTCAGGCTGGACCGGGAAGGGGCTGAATCCAGGTCTTACAGATCCTGGCTCTTCCACTCCAGCCCTATTGAAAGAACATTCATTTTTCTTTCCCCCAGCCAACGATCCACACAGAGCACCCAATGCAGGCCCTGGGGACGCCCCACCGCCCCCTCTCATTCACTGCAGTCACCGTTTCTCCCTCTCTCCTTGAACGCTTTGTGACGCAGTCATTACCAACAGCAAAGCCTTCTTTCAAAAGTTCCCACTGAAAAGTGGAAGCGCCGTTTGGTGGAGAACGCTTTGGTCTCTGGCCAAGGCACACGGGGAGGCCCTGTGGCCTGGACATCCTCGCTTGTAACCTGACTGCACTTCCGATTCTAGGGGCGACTGGATTCGAGTGGGGCTCTGCTACCCCCGGGGCACCACCTTTTCTATCCTCTCGGATGTTCACAATCGCCTGCTGAAGCAAACGTCCAAGACGGGCATCTTCGTGAGGACGTTGCAGATGGACAAAGTGGAGCAGAGCTACCCTGGCAAGAGCCACTATTACTGGGACGACGACTCTGGGTGAGGACCCCCCTCCTGGCTGCAGGAAAGTGGTCATTCTCATGCTGTCCCCCGGCCTTTCCAATAATCCTCAGACCTGCCGTGCCGTGGGTGCCGGTTAACGTAGGATCCTTTCCTAGGCACTTCTATTCTCAGACAGCTTGTGTCATCCACCAGTGACATTTTTAAAGCTGTGACGCTTTGGGAGTAAAGTAAGCGCTCTATTAATATACACATGGATTGTAGTGCATATACCTGTTTCAGGGGGAAAAAAAGTGAAAGCAGTGAATCTTAGAACTGAGAAAATGTGGTACAGGACCTCAATTCCATACAACTCAGTCGGAGCAGATGATAGTATCCCTAATTTAGGGATGGGCAGGGACTTCCCCGGCGGCCCAGTGGTTGAGACTCCCCGCCTCCCCTGCAGGGGGCACAGGTTTGAGCCCTGGTTGGGGATCCCGCGTGCCGCGCAGTGCGGCCAAAATAAAAAAAAAAAAAAAATAGAGATGGTCAAAGAAGGGACAGGACAAATAGGAATGCCTTGCTCCAGGGACACCGCACAAACTTGGCGCGGCTAGTTTTGAGCTCACACCTATCCGTAACCAAAATCCTCCCCCTTTTGCTGAACTGCACTAGGTTCTATTCAGCAGGGATCTAACGGGGGCAGAGTACTGTCCCCGGAGACAGTGAGCCATTTGGTCGCCTCCCCTGAAAAGAGAGTATTCTGACATCTGCAGAATGCCAGCACGTCTCCAAAGCGGTGAAGCTGTCGCTAGCCAGCCCTGCGGGGACTAAGGGTAAAGGACTGTTTTATGGCCATTTTTTCCATTCTTGTAGTGAAATCAAGGGTAACGAGACAGATAGAAGATGCTTAGACATATCTATAAAGGTAGGGCTTTCTCGGTTTGATTAAAGGAAAATTCAAATTTGAAAGTCAGAAGCGTAAGTAAAAATGTTGGGGGGCTTCCCTGGTGGCGCAGTGTTTGAGAGTCCGCCTGCCGATGCAGGGGACGCGGGCTCGTGCCCCCGTCCGGGAGGATCCCACATGCCGCGCAGCGGCTGGGCCCGTGAGCCATGGCCACTGAGCCTGCGCGTCTGGAGCCTGTGCTCCGCAACGGGAGAGGCCACAGCAGTGAGAGGCCTGCGTACCGCAAAAAATAAAAAAATAAAAAAAGAATAATGTTGGGGTTGGGGAAGCAGCAAGCAGCACCCCTTTTCCCACGTTAGTTCTAAGCCAGTGGTGGAGCAGGCATGACAGCAGGTGAGGAAGGAACTGTCTGTCCTACTGATGATGGAGCTGCTGGGGAACAGATCTTCCCAATGCTGTCCCCGAGTGCACCTACCCAGTCCCAGGCAGCCCCGAGCAACCGGGGTCCTCCCCACTCAGTGCCCAACTCCCAAAACTTAGGGTGCAGGGGGAGCCGACCGGAGTCCGCCTCTCTACGGGCTGACCTATGTACCCCCATCCAGCAACCACACGAGTCACTCCACTTCCCCCGGGAAGACATCAGTGAGGGGATGGGCCGGGGCCAGGAGTGTTTAGAAAAACCCTTCCATGTGAAAACCAGAGGGGGAATTAAATATCCTTCATACAACAGCAGAAACGATCAATATTATGATTTTAAAAATGGTAATAAGGTGAAAGTCTTCATAGCACCACCTGTGCACGATTTCTTCTTTTATCGATAGGATCGTGAGAATTGGGATGTTGCAAAGGTGTGAATTTTTCAAACGGAAACGGCCACTGAACGAGTTGAACCTTTTTGATCAACACATTTAAAAATTTGCGATTTTTCCCCTTTAAGCAGATTTTGCTGCTTAATTCAACCGTTTTGTTGGTAGCTTAGTTAAGCATACCTGTTGATTATTATGCTGCGCTTTAATTCAATGGTAGCCTTAGGGACTGTGGGCTGGGTTACGGGATGTCTGTTGCCTGTGCAAGAGCCCAGAGTCTTGGGCTTTGTGAATTCTTGGGCTGTTTTCATGATCTTTCTGCCTTACAGATGTGTTGCTCTTTCTTACTCACGTTCAGAGCACCTGCTTTCAATGGCTACCTTCTATTCTGCTATGGCCTAGGACACTTGTTATAATTGGGGGTAAAATAAAAAGTAAGTAGGCTACAAGTGAAGGGGTCCCGAAGTGTGAAATATATTTCACACCCTGAGTCACCTCTGTAAATCCTTCGAGGTTAAAAAAAAAAACCACTCGGGTGATTTCATCCGTGTCCTGGAGTTTGCCAGATGCCCCCTAAGCGAGGTATTGCTAAGCTATACATAAGTGTAGTATTCAGGTGCATGGCCATCAGTAGGGCTGCTCTGAAACACTACCTGGTCACAGCCAGGATTTGAGCCCAGGCTTACTGACGCCAGGGCTTCCCAGTCCAGCTGACTAGGACACATCCATGTCGAAGGTGAGGATTAGAGAGGGCAGCTGCTGTCTGGAAAATAAGGAGCGGGAGCTAGATGGTCTTCTAGTGCCCTCCAGTTTGGATAATTTGATATACCATGACAGCGGGGAAACCTGAATACTGATAGTCTTGTGCAGAAGCCCTAGGAACAGAGTCTCTGGGTCTCTTTCCAGGATTTTGCTCATGACCTTGTCCCCTGGGGTGGTTTCTGACCTTGTGTGGGAGCCTCTGGTGGAGAAATGATGACAGGCACCTCTGAACGGGCTTCCTCCTAAGCAGCTCAAAGCTTCCCCCGCCCCATGCAGAGCATGGAATGCAGAGGAAGAAGCTCTGTTCTCAGCCGGGGCGAGAGATCCCCCAGCAGTTCTTCCACATGAACACTATATTCTATTCAGGGGTTGCTTGATGTCAAGAAACGTAAAGCCACTCGAGTGAACTCAAACAAAGTGGAGGTGTTCCTGAGAGGGAAGCAGGGCATCTTCAGGAAGTCATCCCAGCTGGGCTTCCTGGGCTCCTGTGCTGGAAACAGCCAAGCCCTAGGGACCAGATGGCCCGCCCAGTTCTGCTTCCCACTTTCTCCTCACATTCACACACGTTCCCTTGGTGAGCATTTTCCTCACCAGGCACAGGGTTGGGATGGAAAATCCCAGCTCTGTCCCCTTTGTGCTGTGTGGTCCTGGCAAGTCACTTCACTTCTCTGAGCCATTGGGATCTGAGAAATTGGGATGATAACAGTGCTTGCTGGACTGGATTGTCTGAGGATTAAATGAGATAATATGTCAGTTTACGGCATGTGCATAGCATGGCATAGAGTACGTGCTCAGAAAATGAAGTGTCAGTGTTAGCTTTTTCTTCAATGCATTTGTTTTTAATTTCTCCAGCCACATAAAACCTTGTGGTAGGACTTCCCAGGTAGCGTAGTGGTTAAGAATCCACCTGCCAATGCAGGGGACACGGGTTCGAGCCCTGGTCCGGGAAGATCCCACATGCCGCAGAGTAACTAAGCCCGTGAGCCACAACTACTGAGCCTGGGCCCTAAAGCCCACGAACCACAACTACCGAGCCCGCGTTCTGCAACTACTGAAACCCGCGTGCCTAGAGCCCGTGCTCCGCAATAAAGAGTAGCCCCCGCTCGCCGCAACTAGAGAAAGCCCCCGCGCAGCAACGAAGACCCAACGCAGCCAAAAATAAATAAAATTAAAAACAAACCCCAAAAAACCTTGCGGTAGACACATCCATTTTGTAGGGCCCACCGGCTGTAATCACTGTGGCCAGCACGTAGTTCTGGGTAAATGCCTTTGGGGGAGGAGGGGTGGGGGAGGGGGGTGTGGACACCGAAGGGAACCACCCGCTCTGCTCCTGTGCACAGGCTGCTTTTCCTGAAGCTGAAAGCTCAGAACGAGAGGGAGAAGTTCGCCTTCTGCTCTGTGAAAGGCTGCGAGAGAATAAAGATTAAAGCTCTGCTTCCAAAGAACGCCGGCGTCAGCAACTGCGCGGCCACAGCCTACCCCAAGTTCGCGGAGAGGGCCGTAGTGGACGTGCCGATGCCCAAGAAGCTCTTTGCTTCTCAGCTGGTGAGTGGCCGACAGCGAGCCCGGGCCCTCCGAGGGGGCCCAGACCCCATCAGCGTCCTCTCCAGACATCTGCTCCGCTCCTTAGACCGTCTCCCGTGACCGGGGGTCGGGGGCAGTGAGGGGGAAGACCACCCATCGGGCCGTACACTTGACTCCACAAACCTGACGGCCACACTGGGTTTTGTTTACTTTGCAGACGACCAAGGACCACTTCCTGGAGGTGAAGATGGAAAGTGCCAAGCAGCGCTTCTTCCACCTAATGAACGACTTTGCCTACATCGAAGTAAGCAACCCTCACCCCTGCCCACAAAGGACCGCAAACTCGGTGGCTTAAAACAACAGAAACTTATCCTCTCGCGGTTCACAAGCCAGAAGTCCCAAGTCAAGGTGCTGGCAGGGTTGGTTCCCCCTGGAGGCTCTGAGGGAGGGTCCGTTCCAGGCCTCTTCTAGCCTCTGGTGCTGCCGGCAGCCCTGGATGTTCCTTGGCTGTAGCGCGTCCCTCCAACCTCTGCCTCTGTCTCACATGGTCTCTCCCCCATGTGTCAGAGCCTTACACCTCCCTCTGCCTGTAGTCCTTATAAGGACATCTGCCACTGGATTTAGGGCCCATCTGAAATCCAGGATGACCTCATCTCAAGATCCTTAACTTAATTACCCCTGCAAAGGCCCTAGTTCCAAATAAGGTCACTTTCACAGGTTGCAGTAGACATATCTTTGGGGGAGGCCGTCATTCAGTCCACTACAGAGGTTTGCAAAGAACCGACTGAAGTGAGTTTTATGCTTTGAAGGGCCGCACCGGTGACCTCTGTCTTCAGAGTCTGCGTGGGAACCCCCCGGGGCAGGAGAACCTCGGGGCTCTGCTGCCTTTGGGACCCCCTGCATCACACTGTGCGCTGCTTGTTGTCTGCAGGTGGATGGGAAGAAGTACCCGAGCTCGGAGGACGGCATCCAGGTGGTGGTAATGGACGGGAGACAAGGGCGCGTGGTGAGCCAAGCCCGCTTCAGGACCGCCATCCTGCAGGGCATCCCGTGGCAGCTCTTCAATTACGTGCTGGCCATCCCCGACAAGTGAGTGTGCGCCTCTGCTCCGGGCACCGGCCAGTGGCGCCGCAGACCCCCGCCCAAGTCCCCCTCCCTGTCCCTGAGACCTTCAGCACAGTCCGGTCTGAGAAGGCTTGGGGAGTGTCCACGGTCTGCCCACACATCATGGGTGCTGGCTGGGAAGCTACCCTGCCTGGGGCCTCTCCCTTTGGAGCCAGGGCCACGGTGAATGTAGGTCAGGCTGAGGCGGACGGTCTACCCAGCTACAAATGGGAAGCCTGCCCTGGCCCTGTGCCCCCATCATGACCCACTCTCGCGGCATGAGCTCATCCCCTCCCATACTTTCAGTATGATCCAAATGCTGGTGGCTTTTGGGAATCTCCAGCCCAGACCTCCCTCTGAAACACCAGATACTTTTAATCCAACTGCAACTTGGACCATGCCACCTGGATGTCTGCTATGGAACTGAATTCTCATCATTTCTTTTCTTCTCACTCCCCTTTTCCACGTTTTGGTGAAACCATCATCTTCCATCCGGGCAGCTAGATGAGAGTCTGGGCATCGCGCTGGGGCTCTTGTCTTTCTTCTGTTTCACCACCACCACGCCCCATAACCACATCCTGTCAACCCTACCTGCATCGCTGCTCTCCTGCTAGGTATCCTGCGGCATCCTCTGCATCGCTGCTCTGTCTGGGGCCTCCCTGTCTGCCACCCACACTGTCGGCAGTCATCCAGCAGGCTCCCTTGTCCAGCCTCCCCCTCGCGAATCCACCCACCATACTGGGGGGTTGAGCTTCTTAAATACACGTACCTCCTGTCCTTCCTAGAAATCTTTGGTAATTCCCCTTCCACCTTCCAAATCTAACTCACATATCACCTCTTTGGTGAGGTCTCTTCCAATCCAACCAAAAAGTTCTACCTACCCCCCGTACCCACAGGACCAGTGGACATATCTACTCCCGCATCTAGGGTATGGACTTCTTGATGTGGGGACCATATCTAACTCCTATTTACATTCCTAGTATAATGGGTGGAGAATTCACTCCAAAGCCACAACCTGGCATAGCAGACAGTCCAAGCGCTCAACGTGGTACCTGTCATATAGGAGGTGCTTGGTAAATATTTATTGACGAAAACAAATGTACTACTTCCGAGATGCCGCACGATGGGCATGACGTGAACTAGACTCTTAGGTGAGATTCCAAAGAATGGGGTTCTGCTTAACCCCCTTTTGTCTCCACTCTCTTCCCCCATCACAAGCTTCTTTAGCCTGACATTTTCACGTGCAGATTCATACAGAAGGACCAGATTTGCCAGTTTGGGGAAATACATGATCATTTAGAGATTTTTAGTTTTCATGCCTTTTGGGGCCAAAGGACTTTTTCTGGAAATGAAACAGGATGCAGAAGCCTGGAATCAGAAACTGAAATGCGGAGCTGCTCTGCTTAGAAGCAGGAGTGAGAGGCGTGGGACTACCCCATGCAGGGCTGCTTTCAGCCCGTGCTGCGGCCCTGGTGCACCTTGCCAAGTACCTGGTGTGAGCCGTGCCCTGGGTTGGCACTGGGTACCCAGATAGGAATTGGGCACCACCAGACCCCGCTCTGACCTCCGGGAAAGCGGCAGTAGATGGGGCAAGGCAGGTCCTGCCCCACTGTCACCGCAGGCCCAAGCCAGGCCGCCCCCCCCTTCCACCCCCTCCACAGGGCCAGCCTTGCCACTGCTCGCACCCAAACCTTCAGGGATGGTTCCCAGGGGCTGTCTCTGCCCAGCCACCCCGTGGGGACCTCCGTGCTGACAGATCAGGGGCTTGGAGGGCATGAGATGCCCATACGAGACAGACAGGGACACCTGAAGTGTGCAGGCAGCTTCTGGGTGCTGTCAGGAGGCTGGGCGCACGAGAAGCTCTGTCTCCCTGTCCTGCCCCTGGGAGCCCCGTCTGGAGGGCATGACCTTTGTTTGAGTCCAGCCCAGCAAGAAGGCTCAACTGAGCCAAAGGGATGTTAGCTTTTCTCCTGAACGGGAACAGAGCCTGAATCCAAAGTTGAGGATGTGTTTGCGATGCTCCCCGTCTCCTTAACAGGCACAAATCCCTCTGCTTCCCTGAAGAGCCAGATGCAGTCCCCAGCTCGCTTCCCCTCTGTTCCTACTGCACCCAAGCTCTTTGCCTTTTAAGAGCTTGCCTTCTGCTCCCAATGGGACCCAAATGGGGGTGACAACAGCTTCCAGAATCCTATACAGTTCTTCCATGTCTGGACTGTGGTCTGTGGTTACAGGATTCCTCTGAGCTGCAAACTAGAAGCCCCAGTCGGGCCTCTGCCCCTGTTTCTATTCCTGGGGGAGGTGTGCACTTCCTGCCGTCTGGTCCAGCAGGCTGAGTCTGCCACCACGACGGCGGCTGTTTTCCCAGCACTTTGGCCTGAATGCAACCAGGGCAGGGGAATGGAGACTTTGCTCCCAAGCTGGGCTTTTGCAAGTCAGGACCTTCAGGCTGGGCATGCCCATTGCTCTAGGCCTCTGCCTCCGCCCAGGCACCAGGCACGGCTTCCCCTTTGGCAGGTCCTCTCAGATACTTGGTAACTATTTGCCTCCCTCACCCCCTCTGTAAAATGGAACGGTAACACCGTCCTGCCTGAGCGGAGAGGGTGGGTGTGAACCTAAGGGGTTAATCCTCCTCCGAGCACAGGGTGACTCCCCACTCTGGCTTCTCCCAGCACCACGTCTCCATCTTGTCCTGCGCAAACAGGGTTTGCATATTTAAGTGAAGAGATGCGTGCCGCGGTCGTTTGTGTGCCCGGCCCTGTCGTAGGTGCTGGCCCCCAGATGGGGTGCTCTGCGTACCTGCTCTGTCCTCTGTGGGGACAGACAGGGAGCAGCAGGGAGCTGAGAGCAGGCGCAGAGAAGGCCACAGGCACCAACCGCAGCCAGATGTGTGGGAGGGCGTTCAGGATGTGGGTCATCACATGGAAAGAGCCGGTCAGCTCGGCACGCGGGAGGGGCTGCCTTTCCCCAGTCCCTGGCGGGCCTCTGGGCACTGCTAGCTCGAGTCCCACGAGGCACAGTCCAGCATCCCTCCCAGGGAACCCCCGCATCCAGCTTGTCGTCCAGTCCTCTTATCCATCCCTTCTTGCTCAGCTCCATAGTTCTCATGGCATCGAAGGGAAGATACGTCTCCAGAGGCCCGTGGACTCGAGTGCTGGAAAAGCTCGGAGCAGACAAGGGCCTCAAACTGAAAGGTAAGGGGTGTAGACGGGGCCCTACCCTGACCGTGAATCCAGATGCCCAGGGCGCAGGCTGCTGCTACCCGCTGCTGAGACCAGACCACTTTCCCCCCAGACCTGGGTGGGGTCTCAGAATCCTCAACACAACTAGTGGTCTGCAGGTGTGTGTGGGCAAGAGGCCGCCTTGTCCCCATTCCTGCCCCGCAGCAGCAGCATTCCAACTTGTGACCGGACACCGGAAGGAAATTGCTCGAGCTGCTCACCTGTCGACTCAGCAGGTGGCCCTTTTTTTTTTTCCACAAAAGTATCAGCAGAAAAGTGGCTCAGTTTGACCCTCCTACCCAGTTCCTGCTACTCCAATCGGCCAGGGGCCCTACGTCTTCTGCAGCTTCCCAGCTCATGGCCAGCATTTGTACAGCCCTTTGCAGTTGGCAAAGCTCTCATTTGAGAATCTCATTTGAGAATCAAGGTCACACAGCTCTTCTGCCATAAAGCCTGGCACAGACCCCTTAGGGAAGACGCCAGCCAGGACAGAAATGTCAGCATTTTATTATCGTCACTGCAGACTGTGATGGGAGAGTCCTGGGGGAGGTCGAGAGGCGAGGCCGAGCAACGCTCCACATAGATAATAATGATAATGTCCGTTGTAGTTACCATGTAATGCTCAGCCTTGCACCTTGCTGCACATCCAGTAACGATCTCAGTTATTCATTAATAACCTGTGTGACAGGTACTGTTATTTCCACTTAAGGTGAAGAAACAGAATTAGTTAAGTAATTTAAGGTTAGAGTTTGGATCCTTATTTTTTCGAATCCAAAGCCAGCCATCCTTAGTGGCCATGCTATCCTGACTGCAAAACACATCAAAGCTAGCAGCCTATCTATCACGTGGGACGCTTATCCCAGGCAGCTTTCAGAGAAAAATCAGGAACAGTGAAAGTCCTTCAAACGAGCCAAAAGAGAACACAAGGAAAATAGAAGCGTCTTCTCCAGCCTGGTCCTGAAAGCATTTGGGGGCCTCTGTCCTTTAAATTCAGACCCTGTTGCCAAAAGTTGATGAACATAAAGGTGACATACGTCAAGGGACACTTTCCCAGTGGTGACGGGTGTGTGCTGCCTGCCAGGCTGGGCCGTTCCCGAGTGTAGACATGGACCCCCAAGTCCCTCGGACGGGGTCGAGCTCCGAGCTGTGAGCCAGAGGGCCCTGCGTGGGGCTCCGGAGTCTAGAGTTCTGGTCTGGGCTGCACCATCTACTAGGTGCCCTTGGGCAAATTCCTCCACTTCTCAGAAATCCCTTCTAAAGCCACAGAACGTTGGAGCTGGGGCAGAAATCTCGTAGATGCATGCCATTATTTGACAGGGACACGGGGCTTCAGGGACGGGTAGAGACTCGCTGCTAATTGTAGGGTCAGCTCCAAGGTGGCTGGGGTTCCCGGGAGGTCTCCTGTGGGAACCAGAGAGCACTCTGCACAGGTGGCTGGGAGGCTCAGGTGAGACCCTGTGTGCCCCGTACAAGCCAATGCCGGGTACCACCAGTAACCGGCCACAAAGCTCTTCCCGGGGGGCGGACAGTCCAGTGTGGCTAGAGGAGAGGGTGCCTGGTACGGGCAGGGGAATGGCGATGGGGAAGCCTGGAAGGTGGTGGCATATAGCCATGCTCTGGTGAAGTTTCTGCTCATGTGACGTCACTGCTTTTCAGAGAAAATGGCATTCGTTGGCTTCAAGGGCAGCTTCCGGCCCACCTGGGTGACTCTGGACACCGAGGACCACCATGCCAAAATCTTCCAAGTTGTGCCCGTCCCCGTGGTGAGGAAGAAGAAGCTGTGAGGACCGCTGCCACCTCAGCGCTGCCCTCCAGTGGACTCTGACGATGGACTCCCGGCAGCCGCCTGGGGCAGCCTGGCTGGTCCCCCAGCCCCTGTCCAGCAGCTGCTGGGGAAGGCCACGTGTCAGCCCTGATGGGCCAAGGGGAGGGTATCAGAGACCCCTGGTGCTGTCACCTGCCCTCACTCAAGTGTCTGCCTGCAGCCCCAGGGGCAGTGTTGCTGATGCTGGAAACCTTCTCTTTCCTGCAGCCTCTTGGGTGCTTCTCTCCTATCTGTGCCTCTGCGGTGGGGTGGGGTGTGTGTGTGTGCGTGTGAGGACCGTACGAGGAGACCTGCGCTGCGCTGGCAGCAAAAGTCCACTTTGGCGGGAGCTCTGCCCCAGCTGGGAGGCAGCCTGGAGGGGGCGCTGGGTCGTCCACAGATCCCCATGCTCTCCAGCACGCACGTTAGGGTGGTCGGTGTAGGAGGAAGAGCCCTGGTCCTAAGGAAATCTTCATTCCTGTAAGCAAGAACCGACCTCCGCGGGATTCGGAGCTGGCGTGCAGACCGGGATTCCGTCTTCCGTTCACCAAGATGGAACCGGCTACCCTCGGAGAAGGGCGAGCCTGCCTCCGGAGGGGTTCAACCTCTCAGGAGGCTTTGGCACCCAGGTTGGGAGTTGGACTAGGTGACTTTTAAAGGTCCTTTCAGTTCTGAGATGCCAGAACTGCGATGCTGTGGCTTTTCACATTGTGCCCGGAACCCAGCAATAGGTGAGAACGTTCCTTCCAGCCAACATCCATGATGCTGGGTGCTCCGGGCGTACAGGATGGAGCGGTGAGAAGCATTGCCTAAGGCAAGGGGCTCGCAGTCTGGTGGAACAGGTGGTTGGGCGTGTGTACCTCTGATGCCAAGCGGAGAAAGCCAAGAGAGGTAAAGAGGAGGTCAGAGGCAGTTCCCGGAGGGAAAGAGCTTACGCGCTCAGGTGGTCAGGAAGCTTCCTGCAGTAACGAAGGGCAGGGGCATTTGGGTGGGCGGAGATGAGGCAGCCTCTGGAGTGGTTCCTGCCCACATCTGCCGAAGACGGGTGACTTCAAAGTCGCCCTTTGCCCTCGACTTGCTGGCCACCCGTAATAGAGAAGCGGGCATCAGAGGGGGTGATGGGCTGAGCTCATTATGGCCAGAGCACTGGGTCAGCTGGTCCACCAACCACTCCAAGAGGGGGTGGAGTCAAGTCGAGAAAGGGGAGCTCCTGCATCGGGGGCCCTGAGAGCCCTCGCGGAGGCCCACACGGACACACTCACACCTCAGTGAGCCTGGGGTTTCAGAGCTGGAAAGGACCTTAGGAAACACCTAGTCCAAAGCCTTTGTTGTATGGATGGGACACATGAGACCCCAAGCTGGGGAAGAACCACACGGCCAGGGCAGGGCCAGGACGGGAGCCCCACTCGCCGCACTTACTGCCACACCACGCTGCCTCAACAGCCGGCCTGAGTGGCCTCGCGAAACGGGGGCAAGTCCCCTTGAAGGGAAAGAAGATCAGAATAGGAAAGAGAGTTGGCCGATGACTGTTTCTCTCCTGGTCCTCTGCTTGCACAAGGGCGCCCTCCTCTGGGCTGTGGAGGTCCTGCAGCCTCCGCTTGGCTCAAACTACCTGCCCTGCCGAGCCGGCGCCCAGCAGCTGCGGTCACCGCACTGGTGCTACCTGCTTCCGTAGGTCTGCAGGCGCGCCCAGCAGACACGTTTTCGGTGAGCCAGCTAGGTGGCTCCGGGATCTGAAGAGCTTTGGGTCCACCCCAGGCCCTCTCAGTCACTGCCTAATAACCTGCTCTCTCCCTTGCCCACCTTGGAGAGAGCAGGAGAGCTTCCAGAGAAAGAAAACTCTATCTGTGGCTTATACTCCCTCATGAGGCACCAGGGTCGCTCTGGGTCTCGTCCCCTTTCCTGCCCCGACCACAAATTCTTTCCTTCCTTGGCACCATCTGCCCAGCTGCACCCAATGAGACTCGGCCCAAGAGTTCACTGCTCAGGTTGAGCCAGTTGCCAAAGAGGTCTCCCCCACTAGACAGGTCTTTCGCTGCTAGGACCTGACGGTGGGACTCTGCCGCTTAAGACCTGGCAGCTTCAAAGGCCCGGGTCCCAGGAAGGACCTCTTCCAGGCAGGTCAGAGGCCATGGGGAGGAGAGTTCAATGACCTCGCATTCTTGTCTATAGTTCTGTTGAGTTTTCCTAAACTCTTAATGCAAGGGTCTCATACTGTGAACCACTTAGGATGTGATCACTTCAGATGGCCAGGAATGTTGACTGTCTTTGGTTCAGTTCATGGAAAAAGAAATACCTATTTGAAAATCCTCAGAGTTGTACATATGTCTAACAGTGCAGGATCTGTGCATAAATCTTTCCTTCCTAAACCATTCACCAAGAGCCCGTGTCTGGGCATGTTCTTGGTAGCACAAATTTTCTCACTGCTTAGAAAATTGTTCTTGTTGTTCTTTCTGTCTGTAAGCCTCAAAATGAGTTAGGCCTTTAAAAAACAAAAAAACAAAACAAAAAAAACACTCCTCTGAAACGCTTGTCTTTTTCCTGTTGCCGAAATAGCTGGTCCTTTTTCGGGAATTAGATGTATAGTGTGTTTTGTCTGTAAACATTTCTTGTAGGCGTCACCATGAACAAAGATATATTTTCTATTTATTTATTCTGTGTGCACTTCGAGAAGTCATTGTCAGAGAAATGAAGAATTGTCTTAAATGTCATGTTTGGGGATGTCCTTTGGACCACTTGAAAGGGGTGTACCCAGGGCCTTCTGCTTGCAGCAGAGGGTATCGGCTCTGGTTTGGAAGATCTTGCTGTACCATAGTAAACATACAAAGGATATCATCCACCTGTCTGCGTGTTTTGTTTTCCATTAAAGTGGGCCTCATTTTAAGCCAGAGAGCTACAGAAAATAAGATTGAGGAAACCTCCCTTTGCATCTGCCTCTCACTTCCAAGAACTATTCATGTGTCAGAGTCCTACCTTGTCCTGCCCTAAGGGGGCGCCCACGAGAGCAGGTAGAGATGGTCCTAGGAGAGTGAAGATGTCGTTCATGTGGCTGGCCGCATCCAGGATGCACTACGTCCTTCTTACTCCTAAGCCATCAGTAAGCTGTCAGGGCAGCACCCTCTCCGAGGGGAAGCCAGGGGTCAGCAGTGTGGACTCGAAGCCAGACTGTTTCTTCCTCATGGGCACAGTTTGGTCAGAGGCCAAACACGGTATCTGAGAAGAATGTGGAGACTGAGGTGGAGAAATAGGTCCAAATCAAGCTGCCAGACAACAGGGGCAGAAGCACCTGGGCAGAGGTGAGAGGGGCTCGGGGGGCCTGGAGAGGAGAAAGTGAGAAGCTTAGAACGGGGTTAAATGGGAGGGTCTTAGAGCTGTGCTCTCCAGCAAGGCAGCCACTGGCCACACGAGGTCACCTACATTGAAATTAAGTAAAATGAAATACAAATAAAAATTCAGTTCCTTGGCTGCACTAGCCACATTTGAAGCGTTCAATAGTCCACATGTCTAGTGGCTACCATACGGGACAGGAAAGATATAAAATATTTCCATCAACAAAGCAAGTTCTTCTCTTAATGATTTCCAGGAAGCTTCTGGGGCTCATACACTGGACTTTTTAAAAAATCTATGCTCCTAATGTGTGTGTGTGTGTGTGTGTGTGTGTGTGTGTGTGTGTGTGTGTGTGTGTTCAGTCCACTTAAAGCGGCTGGCACCAGACTGGTGCTATCAAATTGTCAATAAACAAATGCAGTCGTCTCTCGGTAACCGCAGGGGATTGGCTCCAAGACCTCCATGGATACCAAAATCCGAGGATACTCAAATCCCTTACAGTCTGCCCTCTGTTTCTGTGGGTTCTGCATCCGGGAATTCAACCAGCCTCTGACTGTGTAGTATTTTCCATCCGCGGCTGGTTGAATCTGCGAACACAGAACCTGCGGATATGGAGGGCCAGCTGTCCACCTGACAGAGCAGCCTGAGCATCCTAGGTCAGTGTGCAGTGGCAGGCACACGGGCCCTGCCCTCCAGAAACTTCACCTGGAGGGAGAGCTCACATTTGTACACTCATTCAACAGCTATTGCTGGGCACTTGCTCTGTGCTGGCGCAGCACAGAGGAGCATAAAGGAGCGCCGTGGGGACCCTGCAGTCCTCACGCCCAGCGAGTGGTGTGTAAGAGCTCCAAGTGCAGGGAGGAGTTATCAGCTGGAGTGGTCAGGGGTCAGGGAGCAGAGGTGGGACTGGAGTCAGCTTGGGAGACAGGGTCAGACGAGGGATGGGGCCTTTTCATAAGAGGCACAGCCTGTGGGCAGGGAAAGTAACCAGAGGTGTGGGCTTGAGGATGGCCGGGCATAAACCAGAGAGCAATCCTGAGAGGGAAGATGGGTTGGCCAGACATTGGGCAGGTTTTAGGGACCCCTGGATTTGACTATGGGAGGGGGTCCCTCGTGACGCCTCCGCCAGCAGTTTCGCTGCTTGAGTGAGTGCACAGCCCGCTGGTTCAGTCGGCGAAGTCAAAAAGGCATTTGGGAGGATTGGGAGACCAGGCTCAAAGGAAGTGTTGGTTGAGCAACAGGAGACTGTAGCCAGCTCAGCACACGGAGCAAGAGATAGCCCAGAGTGGAGAGAGAGGATGGACTTGGGGGCCCCTCCCACACTTGTCTCTTCAACAGTCACCAGACGCCCAGGGGAGTCACTGCCAGGCTGTTACGTGACAAGGTGAGCACACCTAGCCCCTGTCTGCATGGAGACAGCCATAAAAATATGGAAGCAACCTAAGTGTTCATTGACAGAGGAATGGATTAAGAAGATGTGGTACATATATACAATGGAATATTACTCAGCCATAAAAAAGAATGAAGTAATGCCACTTGCAGCAACATGGATGGACTTAGAGATTATCATACTGAGTGAAGTAAATCAGAAAGAGAAAGACAAATAGCATATGCTATCACTTACATGTGGAATCGAAAAAATTAGCACCAATGAACTTATTTACAAAACAGAATCAGACTCATAGACATAGAAAACAAATTTATGGTTACCAAAGGGGAAGCGGCAGAGGGATAAATTGGGAGTGTGGGGTTAACAGAGGCACAGTGCTATATATAACATAAACAACAAGGGCTTACTGTATAGCACAGGGAACTGTATTCAATATCTTGTAACAAACTATAATGGGAAAGAATTGAAAAAGAATATAGAGATATATATGTATAAACAAATCACTTAGCTGTACACCTGAAACAAGCACAATGTTGTAAATCAATCATACTTTAAAAAAAGAAAAGAAAAGAGAGGAAGGTAGGAAATTCAGAAGAGTGGAGTATGCTCTGGGGGTTCCCCTCTCTTACGGGCTCATCCCTAAGCAAGTGAGGGGGGCCGACAGAACCCCTCGTGGGGAGACCGGGAGTATCTGCAGTAGGGAGAGACTGACAGTTTACTTCTCTGTGCTTACTGAGCCCCCAGACTCACAGGCCACCCGACCACTGCCGGAGCTGGGGATGAGAAGTCTCTGGTGTCTTACTTCCCTGTCATTTGGGAGAGTAGAGGCTGAAGGTGCCTCTGCCCTCGTCCTGGGGTGACAGAAGGTGGATGCAGGCTGGAGCTGCCCAAGGTTCCCAGGAGAACAGCCTCTGGGTAAAAGCCCCTGCACCCGCTGGCTGGCTAAGGATGCATGAGGTTTCCATGCATCAAGAGCACATCACGGAGGGACTTCCCTGGCGGTCCGAGCTTCCACGGCAGGGGGTGTGGGTTCGATCCCTGGTTGGGGAACTAAGATCCCACAAGCCGGGCAGCCAAAAAATGAATTAAAAAAAAAATTTTTTTTTTTTAAAGAGCACATGTGGAGCTCAGCGCAAGTAAGCTAGCTTGAAGGGACCCTGCCCCAAACAGCTGTCTGCTCAGGTGAAGGGATACCTGGCAGAAAGAGGTTATGGGGCATCTCCAAAGGCAGGAGCTGAAAAAGGAAGAGGCGCCACCCGTATTCAGCTGGGAAATGTATTGCTCAGATCCAAGTGGGTAAGGGAGCATTTGGGAAGAAACCAGAAGACATCCCGTGCCAAAGAGCCATAACACCTGCCATAACAGAGAGCACTTAAGGACAGTTTGCAATAGCACAAATTACTGAAGACTTTTTACCCCTTTTCCTCTAATCCCCCCTCTCTGTGCCCCAAACCGGTAGGAGCCAGCAGGAATGGGGAATGATGGGAGAAGTGGAGTGGGAAGCAAGGCGGAAGCAGAGAAAAAGAACAGCCCCACTTCTCCACCCCCATCTCCCCTGCAGGGGCTCAGACAGGGCCCAAGCAGGTGGAGAGCAGGTAAACTCGCTTTAGGGGCAGGAAGAGAGAGCCCTGGTTTTTAGCCTTTGCTGATGTCCATGGTGTAAATACTCTCGTCGGCCAATTTCCAGCTACAGTGGTTTCATAGCCAGATCCCAAGATTCCTATTTAACCACTGGTTCTGCAAGCTGGTACCTGCTGGCTTCAGCGCAGGAGTTGAAGGCGGCGCTGAGAAAAAATACAGCTCTGCTAGTTTGTATCCTTCAACAAAACAATTACAAGGAGTGGAAGGGAAGAGTATAAGGTTTATACTCCCCTGGGAAGTGTCATGTCGACTCCCTTAGAAGAAGGAAGCTGCTCAAACAGAGTTTTGCTTGTTTATAGCTCTTAAACAGATCTTTTTCTCCCCTTCCGACTCTAGAGGGAAAACACTACACCAGGTTGAATAATACTACAATGTTGGGTATGCAGAATCTCTCCTGAGCAAAACCCCAAAGGCGAAATCACCAAGATTCGTTCATAGGATGACATAAAATTAAAATTTTAAATTGTAAATAAATAAATTGAGGAAATGAGTTTAAAAAGACCAAAAAACCCAACTGCCACTTTTGAAGAGCCTGGAGCAAAAGCAGGAGGTCGGGAGCAAAAGCAGGGGGCTGTGCATGCGCCCTGCACACACCACCACCTCAGGGGTGGGCGAAACACCTAAGCCACCCCCCTGGCCCGACCCCTGGACACATCCCTACCCTCACCCCATATAAGGAAAAAGCTTGCCCCCTCTCGGGGAGCGAGCAAACAAGGGAACCTGCTGTTTGTTCTCACTCCCCAGCCGCAGCAGGGTCCCAATAAAGCCTTGCCTGAGTTTTCTGTCTGGTCTCTGATCAATTTCTACTGTTTGGGGAGGGCCAAGAACGCTGGTTGGTAACACCCGTTTGCAAGGCCAGGATTATGGCAGGATTATGCTTCTTGTTGGGGGTCCCTGAACTTTATTCACATAATTTGCAAATGGTCCCTTCATTAAAGGATTGGTACGATGCCATCTGCTTTCTACTGGGACTCCGCCGATATTTTATATATGAGACACTCTTACAAAGCAGTAAAGGGAGGGTGGGGAACACCAAAAGAAAACAGGAAGGTGTCAATTCACAGAAAAAGTATATAAAGGTGTCAATTCACAGAAAAAGTATATAAAAGTATATAAAATAAATATATGTATTTAAAAATTCAGCCTCACAGCAGTGTAAAGCAATTACTCCAATTGAAAGAAAGAAAGAAAGAAAGAAAGAAAGAAAGAAAGAAAGAAAGAAAGAAAGAAAGAAAGGAAGAAAGAAAGAAAGAAAAAGAAAGAAAGGAAGAAACTTTAGTCCGAGGTGGGGGGGAAATAAAAAAATAAAATAAAAGAGTCTCTAGTTAGAAAAAAAAAATTCAGCCTCATTGGTAATTATAAGATGCAAACTGAAACAACAGGGAGATACTATTAATCACCTATCAAACTGAAAATATTGCGAAGAATGCTACAAGGCAAGAAGAAACAGACATTCTTAGATGAGGACAGAAAAATAATTTGGCATCTTTTCCATAAAGCAATTCTGTATTATGTAAAAGTGAACTGAAAATATGTGCAGACTTTGGCTCCAAAATTCTGCCCAAGAATTTATCTCAAGAAAGAGCTGGGACTTCCAGGTGGCACAGTTGTTAAGAATCCACCTGCCAACGCAGGGGACACGGGTTCAATCCCTGGTTCGGGAAGATCCCACATACCACGGAGCAACTAAGCCCATGCACCACAACTACTGAGCCCACAAGCCACAACTATTGAACCCACGCGCCTAGAACCCATGCTCTGCAACAAGAGAAGCCACAGCAATGAGAAGCCCATGCACTGCAACAAACAATAGCCCCCTCTTGCCGCAACTAGAGAAAGCCCGCGCACAGCAATGAAGACCCAACGCAGCCAAAAATCAACCAATAAAATTAATTAATTGATTGATTTTTTAAAAAAGGAAGAGCTTACAGTAGTGCACAGCATTTGTGACAAGGATATTCACTGCAGCATTTTATATGATAATGAAAACTCTGAAACAATCTAAATAGTCAGCAATCAGACTGGCTACACTGAGATACAGTCCCTTTCCCAAAATGAAGATTAAAAATGACTGTTGAAATGTTGATAATTATGAATGCTGGGTGATAAGGAACGGAATTCATTATACCACTCACTCTAGTTGCATGTTTGTGTGTACATTTAAAATACTTCCTCAATAAAAAACTTCTGAAAGTTGGAAATAACTATTTAGAAAGTACTTAGCATTACGGATCAAGAGCCTTAAAAATAGTCCTTTTCATTGACCTAGTAATTATTTATCTGGGAATGTAGCCTAAGGAAACAAAGCTTAGGTATAAAGATGTTCTTTATGGCATTATTTATAATCATTTGACACGTTCAAAGCACCTAAACGTTTGACTCCACGGGAGTGACTAAATTACGGTCTCATTTGATGAACTATTACACCTCACTGAAATAATATTGACAAAGAGCTTGTAATAACAAATTGTGCATTTGCAAAGTCAGTTGCTAAATCATTGTGGGTTCTGTAAGTCACAGAATATTACAGGCTCAAAGACCTCGGAGCTCAATTGGCCTGGCATTCTGCACGTGAGAGATGGTCTCAGACACACACACACACACACACACACACACACCCCTCCAAGCCCTGCTACCTCCACCAAGCCCACACTCGCGTTCCTTCTGATGGTGCCAGTGCCACAGCCTCCAGGCTGGTCCCCCAGCCTTCGTACCTCCTCCTCCCTCCCCATCTCCCTCCTTCCTGATCTTGCCTCTCAAAAGCCCAAGGAACTAGTATGCGATAGCAAAGGCCTCCTCGGTGGCCACTTCCCTTGGTTAAATTCCCTTGGTGAGAGTTGTCTGGTGCATCTGAGGTACAGTAGAGGTGATCCATTCTAGCCCGGGGCATACATTGATGTAAAATTAGAAGTAGGGGCTTCCCTGGTGGCGCAGTGGTTGACAGTCCGCCTGCCGATGCAGGGGACATAGGTTCGTGCCCCGTCCTGGGAAGATCTCACATGCCACGGAGCAGCTAGGCCCGTGAGCCATGGCCGCTGAGCCTGCGCGTCTGGAGCCTATGCTCCGCCACGGGAGAGGCCGCAGCAGTGAGAGGCCCGTGTACTGAAAAATAAACAAACAAACAAGTAAATAAATAAATAAAATTAGAAGTAGGAGCCCAAAGGCAGAAAACACCATCTTTGCCCAAGAGAATTTAAAGGAGGAGCAAAGATCTTAGGGCATTTGGAAAGAAGCTTCTCTACTAGGGGTTCAGGGACCTCCTTGGTGCTGGAATGAATTCCTCTAGTTCAGTTTCTTCCAGACCTTGGTATGTGGATTCCAGGCCTGGCAGAACTTGTCACCCCTGTTTATAGAAGTGGTGAGGCCCAGGGACATCAAATTGTCACTCAAGGTCATCCAACGTGGGCTGCAACAGGAGGCTGGGATCAAAGGGGCCTCCGTGTTTCCAGGCCCATCACTGAAGCCTCGCTCCCCACAAGGAAGAATGCCGGTTGGCGGGCCCAGCAGATGCAAAGCAGGCCAGATGTCCCTGGAATTCCTGACATTCCAGGAGGGCAGCCCTCCTTGCGGCCCCAACTCCAGGCCTCAGATTTGTGGGCTCAGAAACTTCACCCTGGCAACTTCGGCATACTTCTCTGGAGGAAAAAAAAAAAATTGCTCTGAGTGTGCTAGGGCACTGTGCACTAAGATCTAAAAATCCTGCAAGGCGGGCTGCTCAGGTCCAGGGTTTGACAGAACTGAAGTGATGGCTCATTGATAGGCTTCAATCAATTCAACAAGATCTAGGGAGAGTTTACCACGTGGCCCCAGCTGCCAGCTCAGATTTCCCCAGATGCTGGGCCGAGTGGAGAGGGCCCCGGAGTTTCCGGCTTATGACACTTGGATGAGACCTGAAATCTGCCCCCCGGAAATTTCCTTGTCCTACCAAACAGCACAGTCAGCCTGCAGTCCATCCTGGACTAGGGCAGCTCTGCCCCTAGTCATTTTCAGGGTGACGCCACGTGACCTAAGCGTGAAGGTCCTCAACAATGCAAGCATCTGGGAGTGCGGTGCCAAGGAGGTGGGAGCAGTGGATGTTCCCGCCTGAACAGAAGCAGACCCACTCTGCTCTTGCATACGCTGCACTGGGCAGATGGCCATTCTTCCGGAACAATCTCTGCAGCCCATGCAGACTTCTATCCCATCCCCCTCCTTAGGCTGTGGTGCTCCAGTGAACAGAGCACTGCCTCCAGAGGGGAAGGATGCCATTCCTTCCTTGCTAGCAGTGACCTTGGGCCAGAGGCTTAACCCTACGAGTCTCTGTTTAATCATCTAAAAAAACAAACAAGGGCTTCCCTGGTGGCACAGCGGTTAAGAATCCGCCTGCCAATGCAGGGGACACGGGTTTGAGCCCTGGTCCAGGAAGATCCCACATGCCACGGAGCAACTAAGCCCGTGCGCCACAACTACTGAGCCCGTGCTCCGCAACAAGAGAGGCCACCACAATGAGAAGTCCATGCACCCTGCTCGCCACAGCTAGAGAAAGCCCAGGTGCAGCAACAAAGACCCAACACAGCCAAAAATATAAGGAAGTAAAATGAATAAATTTATAAAAAAGAAAAATACAATAACAGTTAACACATATAGAATGCTGTGTTGAGCACTTCACGTGGATTCACGCATTTAATCCTCACAGCACGTCTATGAGGCAGGAACTTTTATTAGTGCCCACAGCCTTAAGCAAGCTTAGATGATGTGCCCAAGATGATCCAGCTCCTAAAATGCAGGACCTGGCAGTGCAACTCCAAAGCTGTGCTCTAACGGGCCTCACACTAACAGCTAGCAAACTGCAACCTTGCAGGGCTACGGAGAGTAAATGAAATAAAGTACGTCAAGAGCCTGCACACAGTGGACGCGCAATGAACGGAAAGGACATCGAGCATCTTTTAATGCCATTTGTAAACACCAGGAGGGCAGGGGCTTTACTGCCTTGTTCGCCTTCACCCCCATCACCGGCTCAATTCCTGGATCTTGTAGGTGTTCAGTAGGTACATACGTGGCGAGCGGGTGTGCAATGAGGCCAGGTGGACAGGAGCAGCCGTCTTCCCAGGCAGAGCCCCACGACCTGAGTTCGAATGCTGGCTTTGACACTTCCTAGTGGTGCGACCGCGGAAGAAATACTTAACTTCTCTGTGCTTCAGTTTCCCTGTGTGTAAAATGGGGGTGATGCTATAGTATCGACTGCACAGGGTTGCTAGGAGGATGACGTAAATTAATTTACGTAGAACAGGACACACGGAGCAGATGATCTTTTAGGTTTCAAACAGAAATCCAGAGAGAGAGGCATATGCAGATGTTCACAAATATTTGGCAAGCACAGATTGAGTGACCTGTTCATTAAAATAATAGCTGAAGAATTCTGCCCGAAGGGTGGGTGGCAAAGTCAGAGCTTCAAGCAATGTGGATGCCGCGAAGCATGCCGGTCTCTGCTGCCCCCTAGTGGGCATGTCCCTTAACTTTTTTTAAATTAATGAATAAATGAAAATTTCTATATTTATTTTGGTTTCTTTGTTTTTCTTTTCATTTTATATTGGCGTATAGCTGATTAATAATTTTGTGATAGTTTCAGGTGCACAGCCATACATATACATGTATCCATTCTCCCCCAGACTCCCCTTCCATCCAGGCCGCCACATAACACTGAGCTGAGTTCCCTGTGCTATACAGTAGGTCCTCGTTGGTTAGCCGTTTAAAATATAGCAGTGTGTACATGTCAATCCCAAACTCCCTAACTATCCCTTCCTTCCCCCCTTCCCCCCTGGTAACCATTAGTTCATTCTCTAAGTCTGTATGTCTGTTTCTGTTCTGTAAATAAGTTCATTTGTATCGTTTTAGATTCCGCATATAGGAGATATCATGATATTTCTCTTTCTCTGTCTGACTTACTTCACTCAATATGACAGTCTCTAGGTCCATCCATGTTGCTGCAAATGGCATTATTTCATTCTTTTTTATGGCTGAGTAATATTCCATTGTATATATGTACCACATCTTCTTTATGCATTCCTTTGTCAATGGACATGTCGATGGTGTCCCTTAATTTTTGACTTGATTTTCTTTCACAGGAAGATGCTAATGGTCTCTTCAGGGGGACCCCTGCTCTAGAGGGTTCTGGCCAAATCACTTTCCCCAGCTGTGCCTTGGTTCTCTGGACGGTGAGGTGGAAAGAATGAACATTTCTAATTTCTACTTCGCCTGATAGGGGTTTTATGAAACAGGCAGAGCACTGGCTGGTTCTGTGATCAGAGGCAAACCCCCTCCCCCTCCCGTTTTACCTGTGAACAGGAACCGTCCACATCTCCAAGGCAGAGCAGGTGCGAGGTTCACACAAGGTGGATAATAATGGGAGGCTGGTGGAAGCTCTCAAGTCCAAAACGTGTTTGTTGTAGTCATTACCGTCCACATCTTCCTCCTCTGCTCCCCAGATGAGTTCAGCCAGGCCTGTTCTTCGGGACTTTCCTCCCAGACGTGCACCCTCAAGGACCCCCAAGTGAACAGCCCAAGCTTTGGCTACTGTCAAGGCCCCTCCGCTTCAAGCCCTGGCCTCACCCAGCCTGGTCAACAAGGTACCTCGCAGCATCATCACAGGAAAACGTTTTTTTCATCAGCTTTCAGTCAAAGGGTTAATTTTTATGTTCAATAAGGAGCACACACATTACAAAAATTGGAGATGAAAAAAAAAATTGGAGTGGGCAAAGATGCCCTCCTTGAGCAAACTTGAGTCAGGTTCCTCTGAAGCCTCATCTCAACTAGGCCTCAACCTTGGCCTGCTGAGCCCTGTGTAGCAAAGAATCCTCCCAGGTCAGGTTAATCCTCCCCCGCCTTGAAAACTCAGCCTTGGGCCAGTCTGGTAAGAATCCAGTGAGGCCAGGTTAGCAAGCATCCCCCTACCCTTGACAGCTAATCTAATTTTCCATCCACTGACCCTCTCACTCTGCTCTTTGACTAACTGCATTCAGAGTTGAATTCAATCTCTTTCCCCTTTTGCAACACTGGTAAATAAAATCTTCCTTGCCAATTTTAACAAGTGTCTAGTACAAAATTTTTCTTTAACACAGTCCACCAAGAGACTGAGAAGCATGCAAATTAAAATAAATTAACATTTTATACCTCGAACTATGCCTGGCATGTAGGTGATCAATAAATACTTCTGAATGAATAAATACATTAATGAATTAAAAATAATGCCCAATTCTAGTGAGTTTTTGGCAGAATGGATGGGTCTGCTCATATACTGCTGGTGACCGTGCAAACTGATATAATCCTTTCGGAAGTAAAATGACAACGTATAATAAAAACGTGTCCTTTGTTCCAGTAATCTTGAAAACAATACTAAAGGAGTCATCTTAAGGCAGAAGAGAAACTAATTTCAATGAAATTGACAATTTGGGTCACTAACAAGAACCCAAATATTCAACAATATAGGAAGAGGTCAAGAGAGTGGCGATACAGCACAGAACGAGGGTCCTGACATCTTTGCTTTGTTTCATACCCTGTTTAGACAGATAAAAACAGAGAATAAAAAAAGTTAGGAGATCAGACCAGTTGCAGAAACTTCTTCAAAGCAGCTCTAGTGAAAAGCTCATAAGGATCTAGAGCTCCCAGAATCCAGGAACAAGCAGAATCATCAAGACCCAGGAGGTCAGAAACTCAGGGCAAGTCCAGAAATTTCACCAACAGAAGCTCTGAAACCTTCACTCTAGTTGTCCCACTGTTGATGACTCAGCTACCAAATCATTCAATCTCTGGCCGAGAGGATCTGATTTGCCAACCGGGTGTGTGCCCAGGATGAGGTCTGCACCTCTGGTCCAAGTGACTGTGACCATCCAAGGTGGGTGGGATAGGGGAGTAGGGTCACTCCTGCGAACAGGGAAGCCTTGGGATGAAGCAGACACTCCTGGAAGGGGATGCGGATGAGACACAGATTAGACTCATGCCCTTGTAAGTAGCAGAGCCGCGTCTGACACTGCAGTCTGGCCCAACTTTCTCTGCGGGAAAAGGATGGGACTGTCACACAGCCAGTGAAATGTGAAGGCCATACAGCAGCAGGGAAACGTCGTTATGACACGAGGCTAAGTGGGAAAAGCCAAAAATAAAATTGTTTCTGCTATGATGACAACTATGTGATTACAAAGTTCAGAGATAATAACCTGGAAGGAAGCTTGGTCAAATGAACAAGGCTTGAATAGCTGGGAGGCTGTGTAGGTGGGTGAATTTCTTTCTTTCATGGAGATCTTGTAACATCTGTACAATAAGGCTTTCAAGTCTTATTCTGAAAGCACAAACCTGGTAAGTCAGGGAATATTAACTCTTAAAACATGAAGAGGGCTTCCCTGGTGGCACAGTGGTTGAGAGTCTGCCTGCCAATGCGGGGGACATGGGTTCGTGCCCCGGTCCGGGAAGATCCCACATGCCGCGGAGCGGCTGGGCCCGTGAGCCGTGGCCGCTGAGCCTGCGCGTCCAGAGCCTGTGCTCAGCAACGGGAGAGGCCACAGCAGTGAGAGGCCCGCGTACCGCACAAAAAAACCCAAAAAGAAACCATGAAGAAATACTACTTAAAGACCACTGGTTTAAGACCTTAGATTCGACCCCATACCTGCATAGCCTCACTGTCTCACCCTCATCTTTGTTCTGACTGCTCCTGTCTTTAACATTTACATGTTTTCATCATCAGTTTCTTTTTTTAACATTAACTTGATTTTTTAAATACACAATTAAATATTATTTCTCTTTACTGAGTTTTGTGATGCCCCTTACATCACGTGCCTGTAGCGAGTGCTTCACTGCCCATGCCTAGCCCTGCCCTGGCCAAAAGCAGCATGTGGCATGGCCTTTCCTCCTCCTACAGGGGCGGGAGAAACATGGTTATTAGGTAGAGAGGAACACTCCAGCCTGACCCTCCCAGAGGGCAGCCAGGGCTCCGAGGTCCATTGCTAACCAGAGGGACTCTCCGAAGGCTGGACAGGAAACCTTCTAGGGAGAGTGTTACCCACCCCCACACCCGACCCCACCAAGGTCTAGGACATTTGGTAAAAATCACAGGACGGCACAGCCTACTCATCAAGCAAGGCCACACAGCCTGAGCCCCCTCCCCTTCCTGTTAGGTTATAGAAAAGCTGAGAAAAAGCAATACTCAGGCCATGAATTGCAGCTCCAGGAAAACAAACAATGCTCAGATAAGGAGGGAAGGGAGTCAGGAGAATTCACCAAAGATAGATGGTCTAGGCCAAGGTCTGGGAAAGGCTGTGTCTACAAAGCATGAACAAGAGGGGAAAAAACAAAGACGTGGTATCTATCCAAACATGCTGCAATTAGAAAACAACCACCACAAAAGAATATATGTACAAATACAGAAAAATATTCTATTCTGGGAAAAAATATAACACAAGGTGTAAATCAACTATACTTCAATAAAATTTAAGAAAATGAATAAAAAGAAAACATGAAAAAAAATGAGATTCAAAAACAAAGTTGGCAGTTTCTTGAAGAAAAGCAAACAAACAAACAAAATCCACAAGGTACAGCGTCTCCATTTGGACTTCCTGAATTCACAGAATTTAACAAAAACTTGGTTTCTAATAAAAACAGCTCAATAAAAACAGATTAAAAACAGAACGAGATTTAAAAAAAAACTCATTTCAGGGGCTTCCCTGGTGGCACAGTGGTTGAGAGTCCGCCTGCCGATGCAGGGGACACGGGTTCATGTCCCGGTCCGGGAAGATCCCACATGCCGCGGAGCGGCTGGGCCCGTGAGCCGTGGCCGCTGAGCCTGCGCGTCTGGAGCCTGTGCTCCGCAACGGGAGAGGCCACAGCAGTGAGAGGTCCGCGTACCACAAAAAAAAAAAAAAAAAAAACCTCATTTCAGAGCTAAGAAAAAAATTGGTGCCCAAAACACCAACACAAAACTGAAAATAAGTTAACAATAGAAGATAATTTTTTTTAGGTGGGGAAAAAACCACCTAAATTGCAGTTGGAAATGACACACCATATTCTACGAGAATAACAAAAGATTTTGAAAAATCTTTTTAGCAAAAGTACTGAATGACAGGAATGAGGCAGGATCCCCAGGATCTGATCGAAAAAGCAGTCGCTTCTAAGAGGAAAGATGACTGGCCTCAGACCGCTCCAATGGAGCAATGCATGTGTTACACAACTTGTCAGTGTACAAATAACACTCTTAAAGAAGAATCAGGAGACGGAAGGAAGTTTGAGAATTCCTCCACCTTGATGAGGGATTAATACATACTAAGTTGGTTTAATTTAAAAAGAGGGGGCTTCCCTGGTGGCGCAGTGGTTGAGAGTCCGCCTGCAGCTGCAGGGGACATGGGTTCGTGCCCCGGTCCCGGAAGATCCCACATGCCGCGGAGCAGCTGGGCCCGTGAGCCACGGCCGCTGAGCCTGCGCGTCCGGAGCCTGTGCTCCGCAATGGGAGAGGCCACAACTGTGAGAGGCCCGCGTACCGCAAAAAGAAAAATAAATAAAAAGAAAAAGAGGTTTAACATTACAAAGGAAACAAGTACTAAAACCCACAACCTAAAGTATCAAAAACTAGGGGGGTGGAAGGATGTCTAATTAGTAAGTTCTCATGTTTCATAGTTTACAGTCAAAGATGTCATGTGAATATATTAAATCAAGAGGCATGAAAACAAACATGAAAAAGTAAAAACTCTGGTGGTCCAGTGGTTAAGACTCCACGCTCCCAGTGCAGGGGGCATGGGTTCGATCCCTGCTCGGGGAACTAAGATCCCACATGCCGTGCAGCGCGGACAAAAAAATAAAAAAATTTAAAAAGTAAGAATGAATTTATATATGTGCATGTGTATATGTATTATACACCCCCGCCCCTCCTTTAAACATGACATTTCTCTTGTTCATGAATCTGCAGATTGGGCGTGGCTTTTCTGCTTCCTGCATGGCTGGGCCAGCATTTGAAGGCTCACTTGCTCACCTGTCCGCGCCTGGGCTGGGATGACTCCTAGCTGGGGCTGGTACAGGCGCAGGTGGGGCTCTCTGAGCATCTCTCTCTCTGTGTGGCTCCTATATGTGGCCTCTCCACTAGGGTGGCTTCAGGGTAGCCAATGAAGATGTGGTTTTCACGTCTATTATATTGGCAAGTGTAATGCCCAGTGCTGGCCAGGATTTGAGGTCTACTGTTAGCAAAGCTAAGTTAACAAAACCACATTGGAGGGTCATTTGGCAGTCTACATGGGAAGGTTAAAATTTGCTTCTTCTAGCAATTCCACTGCTAGGAATTTGCCCCTCAGATATAAACACAAGTTTACCAAAATAGTTGGTAATATCTGTTAAAATGTCCAGTGCAGCACTGTACCTACTAGTGAGACCCTGAAAACTCAACGTGCATCAGCAGGGACTGTGCAGGGGAACTGTGGGTCAGACCTCACCACCACCCAGCTCATCCTGCGCCACCTTCAAGCAAGGCCTGAACTACTGAAAGACTCTCCCAACTTGACCCTCACACCAACCACTGCCCGCTTCCAATCAATTCTCTGGTGTAGCCAGTGCAAATCAGATTACCACTTGAATCCACCCCACAGCTAAAATCCTTCAGTCCTCCAGAATCTCTAGCAGACCCTGTGCACCCCACACAGATGCTACAGTTCCAGCTCTCATCCTCATTACTGGAACGTACAAGGTCTAGGGCTTCCCGGGGGAATGGGGGTGGGGAGGATAGCCAGGGAGACAGGAGTCAGGACAGCAGGCACTAGCTTTATCGCCTGGTAAGGTAGTTCTGTACCTTAACAGCTGGCTTGCAGAGGTGGATTTTCTAAGTGAATGGGCCCCTCTTACATAGGAATCTTCCAAATAAATCTTCACTTTCATAATTCTTATTCATAAAGGTGTACTGTTTCTTTAAGAGATCCCAGAGACTTGTATAAGCTCTCGACCCCCATAAAACCTCCATAACTCACCTGTCCAGCCTGGTCCTGTGCTGTGCCCCAGCCTCTTCATTGGCCTTCCCGCTGTCCCTCCTCTGTTCCGTCTAACCACAGGGCCTTTGCGTGGACTGTTTCCTCTGCCTAGGTTACTCCCTCCTCCTGCCTCAGAGAGGTCCCCTCTGACTATCCCAAGACTCCTCCACTTCTTGGCACTGTACTTCTTACCTATTTCAACGGTTGCCATTTCACTTTGTATAGGATTAGTATTTGTCTTTCCCCACCAAATCACTGTTTCACGATGGCAGGGGCTGTATCCGCACTGTTGCTGGCATCTAGTGGTGCCCAGCATGTAACAGAAGCTTAGTCAATACAGGCTGATGTGGCCGCATATCCCATAGGAAGCAATGAGACAGACGTGTACACTGTGACACGGAAAGCCAGCTAAGTGGAAACACAAGGTCCTGGGCAGGGTGGAGGGTGTGCGCCCTTCTGTTTAATGAAGACAAGCATCCAGTCAGGACGGCTGCCCTGTATACGAGGCCAGCGCGACGACAGATGACAGAAACCCAACAAATCGCCCAAGTAAAAACTGAAAAAAACCCAGGGACAGGGCTGGTTTCAGACGAGGCTGGATGCAGGGGCTTAGGCGATACCACCAGGACTCGGCTCTCTCCCTGCTTCTCCCCACTTCATCCTCAGACAGCCCTCCCCTGGAGGGGGCAAGAGGGTGGCAGCAGCTCCAGCCTCACTTCCCTGGGTTCAGATTGTATGAGAAACACAGAACGCCTCTTCCTGACGTGGCTCAAGCAAACTCACCCTGGGATTAATTCCTCCCTGGAGTGGGGGGCCTGCAGGGCAAACATCCCCCTACAGCACAGAACAGAAAACAAAGAGGGTGTGGATCACTGTGGGGAGATCTGAATAGTTACCAAAAGAAGGGGAAATAGAGGCTGTAAGGCCAAAACAAATACATATCACTGTAAACCAGTAAGTGTACCTTTCTTTTTTTTTTTTGAAAACAAATTAACAGTAGCTTCCACTGGGACAAGGCAGTGGTAGCAGGGGAGGCCAAGGCTTTTTGCTTTGTACCATTCTTTAACGATGACGTTTTCTAACCGTGTGCATGCTGTTTTTAATTTGTTAAAATCACAATGGAAGCCTTTTTGAACAAATGATTTTAGTTCTTAAAAATGACACCTGTGTATAAATTCCGTAACTCTTAGAGTAGGCTCTGACGTATGACAGCAACATCAGACAGTAACAGGTAGCACATCATATTAGTACCATACAAAAACACCACAATTTTAGGCACTTTATCAAAGAAAAATGTTTAGAAGTGAATGAGGTTATTGAGTCTTCCGCTACGCTCTGCAAAGAACTCTGCTCATGCCCGATTTACACCCTCGAAAATCATCACATTAAATGGAACACACAACTCTCAACACCAGCATTACTCTTTCCTAAATAAAGTTCTATTCTCACAGAACCCCTGGACTTACAGACTACATAAAACCTGACAGATACCAAGAGTTCTCTGTAACTGACAAGAGGGATTCAAGTCCAAGAAACTCAGAGTGAATACTTAGGATTCCCAAGGTGCATTATTTTCTGTTCTCTGCATTTTCTGCACAGGTTTGGGATTTACGCATCCCGGTGTCCTGACTGTGTATTTAGATGCGTGCAGTGCTCCTGTGGAGCGTTTCTAATCTCACAGTAATGAAGTGATGTCTGTGGCATGGAGAGCCTGATTCAATTTAGTCAGGAGTCTTAAGCTGGTCTGATGAGAACCTGGTATCCTTTCAGTTAACAGAAATAAAAAGCATGGATACAGCAGGCTGCCGGATAAGAGCAGGTGCAGCGAAGGGAGCGGTGCCACAGTCCGGCCAGAGACTCCCCACATTTATGGGGAAAAGCGACACCGCCAGCTTTCCATTTAAAGTGATTTTATAGTAATCGTGAATTTGTCAGTGTCCCATGTTAATTACAAAACCTCTGTCTTCTGACTTGAAGCCTTTTAAACAGTAATTCTTACACTGACCAGAAACTGGTCACGTGGCAGACCTTTGCCAGCAGAGAACTCATGGCTGTGTGGTTTCCCACGCCCACCCCCGGCCCACGCGCCCTGGCTGAGCTCCCCGCGCTCCGCTGCAGAGCCTGCAGCTGCCCCGCTACAGCTCTTCCCTTTTACTCCCAGCTCGATTGCCTTCCTTCGAAGCCCGAGGTTTCGGCTCTCCCCCCTCCTTCTTTTTGCCTTTCTCTTGCTTGGTTTTATTTTTCTCTTTGCTTCCTCTTCCTTTGCCAGGGTACACCTGTCCCTCCAGAGTTACATCGGCACACCTGTCTTGACTGACCAAGAAGTCCTTGATCTCCCAGGCGTAGCTGCCGTCACGCAGCATGAAGATGGCACGGTCTGACCCCACGATGAACCTTGACAGAGAGACGGGACCACAGTCAGCTCACCGCTAGTACAGGGCTAATGGGTCAGAGAGGCCCTGTGGCACTTAACCGAGAACTCTTTTTTCAAATTCTACATGAATACAGAATCAAACATTCTATTTTCGAAGGTCTGACAGTCACTGTTTGAAAATACTAGCTGGCTGAACCATTTAACACCTCGGCTCAGATCAAAACAAAGGAGACCCTGCGGGGAGGGGGTGTGATGTAGACGAGGCTGCTCGCGTGAAGGGCGGGATTAGGAAGAAGGCCTCGGGAGGCTGCAGACGGGGCTCAGGGCCTCTGCCGGGGCAGCAACAGGGAGGCTGCCATTTGGGTCCGTTTTACAGTCTGAAGGGCCCAGCTAAGCTTCCATCTGACAGAAGGCCTCTGCTGATAAAGGCTGAAAAACACCAGTTTAGATCAGGTCATAAGAGGCCCATGAAGGGCTCAGGAGGGTGCTCGGCTACTGGACAGAAACCCTAACCCTGGAAGTTAAACCAAGCATCCAAGCACGTCCACACTCACCAGGCCCCAAGGAGCAGGGAGGAACAGAATGGAGCCTGGGTGCATGGATGGACCACTAGTGTGGCCAGTGGGCACAACCCTTCTGTTCCCGAGGGGCTACACCTACGACACCACCCTTCCGTTTGTAACGCCCCACCACTTCAGAGATCGGTGAGAGCTCTGGACCAGTAACCACCACAGCACTGATTTGTTCCCCTAAGTGTCTACTTAAGCTAACAAAAGCATTCTGCCGGGCTTCCCTGGTGGCCCAGTGGTTGAGAGTCCGCCTGCTGATGCAGGGGACACGGGTTCGTGCCCCGGTCTGGGAGGATCCCACATGCCGCGGAGCTGCTGGGCCCGTGAGCCATGGCCACTGGGCCTGCGCGTCCGGAGCCTGTGCTCCGCAACGGGAGAGGCCACGACAGTGAGAGGCCCGCGTACCACAAAAAACACACAAAAAACAAACAAACAAAAAAAGCATTCTGCCATCCTAGACACTCTCTGAGTACTCCTTCATTCCTTTTACATTTCCTGAACTAAGATATTTGAAGACCCTAAATTTCAGAACTGTTTTTGGGGAAGAAAAAGGAAATTCCTTAAAATTGCATCTTAGGAGTATACTGACCTCTGACAACTGGGCTCCTTCACTTTAAAGTAACAGTCTGCTCCAAGCTTATGTGTAAACATAGCTACACAGAAAAGCATTCTCTGAGGCGCAGAGACTTCTAAAGGAAGAGGCACACTACTGTCAAACGGTAACTAATTTGCCCCCGACAGAGGCTAAGCTATACAGCTTCTTACTCAGATAAAAGAAAAGTTAAAGACCCAAAGATAAATAGCTTTAGGATCAAATGAGATATGAAAACAAACCAATAAATAAATTTACTGGCTTTGACCAAAAATGAACGCTCTTCTTCAAAGACAGAAGAAAAGGTAAATAAATAAATGTAAAAGAAGACAGACTAGATAGGAAAGGTCCAGAGCCCTTATAAGTACTGCCAGGAAGGATATGCCATTACACAGACACAGAAAAAGCTCCAGCACAGCCCCCATCTTCTCGGCAAGGCTGTTGCTGCTTTACCTCTGGACGTCGTAGTTGGCGTTGAAGAGACTGCCCTGCCAGAGGCTCGTGATCTCCTCCGTCTCCTTCTCCGTGGGGCTTCCTGATACAGTGACAAACATCATGAGAGTCTTGCCCTTCTTTGTCATCTTCAATATGCTCTCAGGCTTGCCCGGGTCTATCTGTGAGAAGTCTATAGGTGCAGAGGGTCTTTTGTGCTCTGGGAGATCTCCTTCTTCTATGTCGTCATCTTTCTATAAGGATGGAGGAAAAAAAGCATCAGACAAAGTATGCATTTCAACTGGCAAAGGCAAGCACATCTGCGTATGATGTCAGGTGCAGGTTTATGATCTAAATAATAACAGAAAGAAGTAAACCCAGGGGATTCCCTCCTCCACTTGACTTTCAAGCAAAGTCTAAATTTCAGGCAGCACTCATCACTCCAGGTCACCAGTCACAGAGAACCCCACGTGATGGGTTTCTAAAGTTTTTTCACCCTCAAAGAATCTACCCAATATGGTAGACTATAAGAATGGTCACATTCGGGTTTGGTCATACAATTAAATACTACACAGCGATGAAGAAAAACAAATACTGATACATGCAACCAATCTCAAAAATACTATACTGAGTGACAGAGCCGGGCACAAAAATCAGACACGTTATACAATTCGTTTATTTGAAATTCAAGAACAGGTAAAATTAATCCAGGACGACAGAAGTGAGAACAGTGGCTGCCTCTCGGGGAGAGGGTTACAAGGTGGGACTGACTGAGAAGGGACACAAGGGTACTTTCTGGGGTGTGGGAATGCGCTGTATTGTCACAGGGGTGTGGATAACAACAGATGCATCCATTTGTCAAAACTCATGAATTTTCACTGAATACTGAAAATCTGCACTTCAGGTACATCAATTCCACCTAAAAAATAAGAACCATAAACAAATATTCAGTTCTAGGTAGTAGGTTTGGTTGCTGCAGTGGTGTAAGCTAGCAATTCTGAACCACAATCTGAATTCTAGGCTTGAGCAAAGGAGTAACTGTATTGAGGCTAATGAGAACCAGGTTCTTCCCTTTGGGGAAGGGAGCTACAAATACAGAAGGGGGAAGAATGCACCTGAGGTACTGGGCTGGCATTGGAGGCAGCAGAAGGAACTTATGATTTTTGACAGACAGATAGATAATAATATTTAAAAGAACCAGGATTCCACAGAGAAAAGGCT
This sequence comes from Grampus griseus, assembly GCF_964374135.1. Taxonomy (NCBI): domain Eukaryota; kingdom Metazoa; phylum Chordata; class Mammalia; order Artiodactyla; family Delphinidae; genus Grampus; species Grampus griseus. Next base: position 143,346,031 of record NC_139018.1, on the reverse strand, counting down.
AATTCCAGCAAAGAAAACAGAAGATGAGTCTGGAATATCTTCTTGTATCAGAAAGTGAGAAAGTGCTCGGAGAATTATGGGATGTGTCAGAATGACACAGAAGCCAACATGAAACAGAGCTCATGGGCCTAATCTGGAATAATTTGAAAATCAAAATAATGACAGAATGATTTATAACTCCCAAATAAAATAAGAACCACTGAATCCAGACCCATATAAACAAGTGAGTTAATTGCTAATGGTAGAATGCCAACCAATAAATAGAAGATAAATGAATTAAAACCACGTAAAAGAACCTGTGTTCATTGGAGAAAAGGCTACTCTCAGCAGCAAAAAGAAATGCAGGGACTTCCCTGGTGGCGCAGTGGTTAAGAACCCGCCTGCCAATGCAGGGGACACGGGTTCGAGCCCTGGTCCAGGAAGATCCCTCATGCCGCGGAGCAACTAAGCCCGTGCGCCACAACTACTGAGCCTGCACTCTAGAGCCCGCAAGCCACAACTACTGAAGCCCTTGCGCCTAGAGCCCGTGCTCTGCAACAAGAGAAGCCACCGCAATGAGAAGTCCGCACACCGCAACGAAGAGTAGCCCCCGCTCGCCACAACTAGAGAAAGCCCGCGCGCAGCAACAAACACCTAACGCTGCCAAAAAAAAAAGGAAGTGCAGTACTGCTCGATGTTATCACATGGACGATCCCTGACAACATTATGTAAGTGAAAGGAGCCAGACACAAAAGACTACATACACATTGTATGATTCTACTTTATGAAATGTCCAGAGCAGCCAAGTCTATGGAGACAGAAAGTAGATTAGAGGTTGCCTAGGGCTGGCTGGAGGGCTGGGAGGAACTCAGGGAGGGGTGACCGACACTACGGAGTTTCTTTTTGGGGTGATGCAAATGTTCCAAAATTGACTGTGGTGATGGCTGCACAACTCTTTGAATATTCTAAAAACCACTGAAATGTACACTTTAAATGTGAACTATACGGCATGTGAATTATATCTCAATAAAGCTGTTATCAAAAAAAAGAAAAAAAATCACACGAAAAAACCCAACCTAAAATGAAACAAAAAGCCCCTATACACTACTTGGGCCTCTTGACAAATCACTGAAGGGCCAAGGCTTAAGACACCAACAATAATGTACTGCAGGAAACATATTTTTAATAGAAGATGAGAATGAAATAATTCTGAAGCAGTGTTTGAAGGCGATCCATATTTGTATCAGACCTAGGATCTGACTTCAGCTCCACCTAACCAACCTGTGTGGCCTTGGACAAGACTCCACAATCCTCGAGGCCCGCTTCCTCGTTTCCTCGTCAGGAAGAGGAAAAGCAGAACTAGGTGATCTCCAAGGCCCTAGCAGCATGGCGCCAGCCTTTTCCTCAGCTCTGCCACCCTCTCAGCTGACCCACTTCTTCCTCATTTTGCTCTGAAGGAGCTGCTGGTGACCTGTAGGCAGGAGCATGGGCTTCACTGTCACAGGGACCTGGGCTCGGCTCCAGGTCCCAGCCCTATAGCTGTGTGGCCTTGGAGAAGTGGAAAATCACTTGCCTCACCTATAATGGGGGCGGAGGATAATGACGGTATCCCCCTCCTAAGTTTGTTTGGGGGATTTAATGACACAAAGGCGAGTAGTAAATACTTAATACATGTTGCCTAATACCACCTGACCCTCTGTAACCTGGTCTCCAGCCGACTATGGAAATCACCCTCTCAAAGTACACAGGAGCTCCCGGTGGCCAAATTCACAGGCTGTTTCTGACTGTATTCTCTTCTATTTCTCCATAACATCTGTCACGGCTGCCTTAAAATACTTCGAGACGTCTAGTTGGTTCAATTACCTGGAATATTTTTATTTTTCAAGCTGATCCTACTGATGGTCATGACATTAACTCAGTAGGTCACAAGCACCACTTCTTTTCCATGAAAATATAATTAAATAACCATTAGTCTAGTGCATACAGCAAAGGTAAGGATCGTTTCAAGAACCTTTAATTTCCATTTTATATGTTTGAGGGTGAGTTTCGGTTAAAAAAGGAAAAGAAAACCAGTACACTAGTTGCAAGCAATTGTCCAGGTCTATTCTTAGTTCCACTGCTTCCCTGAGTAAGCTTACCTGTTCTATCACTTTCTCTAAACTGAAAGCAATCAAACGCTTACCCCCAAGCAGGGCTGGGGTGGGGGGACAACCAAGCGGCCCTCCCCACACCCTACCCAGGCTTGTCTCCAGGCCAGTCTTGCATTTCTGACCGGCTTCACCACTTCTCCACTGCTGTTTGTCAAATGTAACAGCTACAGAGCTGAACTCCCTTTTCCTGTAAATCCTTTTCTTCCTCCCAGGGTCCTTGATAATAATACCAGCTACCATCTACTGTGTAGCTACTGTGTCTCGGGCATTTGTTATTTCCCACCTCAGGACAATTCTGCAAGATCCCCATTGAACAAAGAAGTGGATGAGGCTCAGAGAAGGTAAGTAACTTACTCGAGGCCACAGGCTTGAAGGGGCTGATGCTGAAGTACAAACTCACAGTCTGGCTCTGGATCCCTCCCCACCTGCCCCTCTGCAGCACCTGGTTACAGTAATGTAAGAAGGAATCACCTTCGGTTTTCCTATACCAACCAGGACTCAGCAGTAGTTGCAACGCGGTGGAAGTGGAAAGAGTTCTCCCCTTCCTGCCCCACTCCACACCTGAGGCAGGCCTCTCACTGCGGGGATGACGTTCACACTAGCAGAGGAGTGGGGGAAGAATTCAGGGATTGCCACCAGGGGAGGAAGCGCTGCTTCCTTCAAAAAAGCAACCAGAGACGGATCTGCTCTCCCACAGAAAAAAATAACTGCTACTGCGGAAGGGCGCTCACACTTGCAGAGTGTCTGCAAACATCAGCTCATTTCACCTGCAAGGAACCCTGCGAAGTGGGATGTTATCTGGCTTTACGGATAAGGAAAATGAGGATCACAGTTACCAAGGGTTAAGGCTGAGTTCAAAACCTCTGTCCTTTCACTACATTATCCTTGTCACCTTCCTGGTTATGCAGTCAATCAACTGCCAAGTCGAGTTAAGAGCATAAAATCTCTCACATTTCTTTCTCCCTTCTAATCCATTACTGCAGCTTCTAGCTTAACCCAGGTCCTCCTCGTCCCCCTTCGTTTGCACTCTGTTCACCAATCTGTATGGCAGTGTAGTGAAATGGTTAAAAGAACAAGCTTTAAAGTCAAGTGACCGAATGTGAAATTAAGTTAATTTGCTGTGTGCCTTTGGGCAAGTTACTTAACCTCTCGGTGCCTCAATATCATCTAGAAAACAGAGATAAGTACCACCCTCCACAAACAGGTAAGGGGATTAAATGAGATAAGAGTGTTTAGCCTTGTTAGCTAATGAACACTCAATAAACATTAGGCTGTCTCTGCCTTCAGAGTCCCTCCCTGCCCATCCAGCTTAAACTTTGCTGACCGATTAATTTTCCTGAATTTTAACCCTAAGCATGATATTCCACTATTCAAAAACGTTCAGACAGCTGAAACAACCACTCTAGGGCATACTCTGAAGCCTTTTAAAAATATTACAAGGACTATGCAGTAACCTGCGGAAATGCTTAATATATAGCAAAAGAAAAAAAGAACAGCAGAAAATTCCATTGATGCTATGCTTTCAGCTGTAAAAACTATGTCTGAATACAGAAGGGGAACCAAAAGACTACACACATGTTTTGGGATGAAGTTATGGATGATTAAACATGCCAGTATTATAACATTTGGGTAACACAATTTTTCAAACTCATCAGGGACTACATTTTCCCTTCTAAATAAAGTCCAAACCCCACAGGATTCAAGGCCTAGCAAGGCCTGGTTCTCACTAACCTTTCCATCCTTACCTCTCACTATGTGGCTTCAGAAAGCCTGTTCCAGCCAACCTATCCAATTTATTATATCAGCGTAGCTAACAGTTAGAGCTGCACTATTCTAGGTTCTTTCCAAGTTTTCTCAGTTAATCCTCACAACAACTCTGAGGTGGGTGCTAACACCTCTATTTTGCAGGTGAGGAAACTAAAGTCCAGAGAGGCTCTTTACCAGTCCAGATTTCCAAGCTGAAGTGGTTTGAACCCAGGGAGTCTAACTCCACAGCCTGGGCTATTAATATTTACAGCATTGGGCTTCCCTGGTGGCGCAGTGGTTGAGAGTCCGCCTGCCGATGCAGGGGACGCGGGTTCGTGCCCCGGTCCGGGAAGATCCCACATGCCGCGGAGCGGCTGGGCCCGTGAGCCATGGCCGCTGAGCCTGCGCGTCCGGAGCCTGTGCTCCGCAACGGGAGAGGCCACAACAGAGAGAGGCCCGCGTACCGCCAAAAAAAAAAAAAAAATATATATATATATATATAAATATATAAAAAATATAAATATATATATAAATATAATATATATATATATATATTTACAGCATTCTGCCCAGTCCCCTCACGTCCCATCCACCTCAGCTCATGCTGCTCGGTTAGTAATGCCATTCTCCCACATTCCCTGGTCTACCTAAAACACCATTTCCTTCCTGAAACCCTTGAGATTCCCACAGCACTTTCTTTTTATAGCACTCAGCCATTTCTACTGTGTACTGCAGTTATTTTTACTGTTAACTGCTATTCCTGATGGTTGGATCCCTTGTACACCTCTGCAGCACCCTTTTTTGTCTTGCTCAGGGTCTGAGTGTTTCCAGGCTAGGATTTCTGCACGAGATGCGATTCTCACTTTGGTGGATCAAAAACTGCACTTGCCAGAATCCAAAAAGACTGGGAGATTGCAAGGGAGATGGAAAGTGGGGAAGGAACTGCTGCACCAAGTTCCTTTTTCCTTAGTGGTTGGCAAACACCCAGATCGACCCTGAGCTTTCCTTCAGCTGCAGGTCAACATGAAAACTGCTTTCTTCCAGTCAAATGCATCAGATGGTACTTTAAACTCATGTCTGAAAGCCTCTATCCAATGCAAACACACACAGATAACCACAAAATAACAAAACATCAGTGTTGAAAGAAATCATCCAGTAAAATTTCATTCTGCACATAAGGAACCAGAGGTCTAGAGTGGAGACCCACTTGCCCAAGGTTACACAGTGAACAGAACCCAAGCTTCTGACTCTAGATCGCCAGCTGTGCAAATGAACCAGGACAAGACACCCACCTCTGGATGCGAAAGAGGCAGCAACGTGGTTTTGGTTAGTCAACCTTACCTAAAAAGGTTATTATCCACTCCCTGTAATTACACACTCCAGTGCATTCAAGTAACAAATCAGAAAACTGACTCTCACAGAAGCAAATCATTGCTCCCTTAAGCGAATAATGTGAGCTCCATGAGAGAGCGCCACTAGCCTCTGCTACCGCCTCCCACCCCCCTCCCCCCTCAAATTAAAGCCACTCACAAAATTACAAAAACTCGCAGCAGGGACATATAACCAAAATGGGCACTCTGAATTCCTACTAATTTAGAACACGGGAGAACTATTAAAGCTGAAACGGCCCTCTTGAAAGATAATCCTCACCATGCCCCTCTCCCATCCACTCGCCCCATTCTTCAGGAGTGTAATGGAAAAGGTCTCCCTCCCCATTAGCAGGGCGCACTGACCACGGGGAGCAACGCGGCGGCGACCGGGGCACTGAAGGCAAAGTAGGGCTGAATAGGGAGAGGCTGACCCGTGACCGGAGTGGCCCGGGGAATGGTGGAAGAGGACACTGGGATGAATGTCCTGGGACGGGGGTCAGCAGGGTGATCGGGGGTCAGAGGAGGCACTGAAGATTAGCGGTGGCTGGAGTGGGCCAGTAAGGGCTCGTGGCATGCGTAGAGAGGAGGTTAGTGGGTCGGAAGATTCCGAGACTGAGGTCTAAAGGGTCCCAAGACGGAGGAGGTGAGAGGTCCCTGGGAAGGGGCCCGGCACAGAGAAGAGCCTGGAGGGTGTGCGCGCGCCGCGGACCTCCCACTGTTCCAAAAGACGAGCCATGTCCGCGTCATTGTAGTCGCGAATATCCTTCTTCTTCTTCCGGAGAGGTGGGGTGGCCTCGCCGGGCGTCTCGGCTGGGCCCTCAGCGGCGAAGGCCCTCAGCGGCAGCAGCAGGAGCAGCAGCAGTTCAGAGGCACAGAGAAGGACCACGGCGGCACGGGCCCAGCCGGAGGCCGCCATCTTCGTCGCGCCGCGCCGCGCCGCGCCGCCGCGAGGACCGGACCTGCGCGAGCCGCCGGCCCCGCCCCAAGCCACCACTTTCCCGGACCCGCCCTCTGCCGTCGCCTGCGTGGGACACGCCTCCAGCCCCGCCTCCACAGGCTGGAGGCCTCAGTGGTTCCGCCTCCCTGCCCTCGGTAGCCTACCAGGCCCCGCCCCGGCCCATTTCCTCCAGCCCTCACCTCCTGAAGCCCCGCCTCCTCCGCCATCTTGGCCCCGCCCCGCCCCAAGGGTTTCTCGGGATGGTCCGGCTGAGGCTTTCACCCGGGGCTGGTTCGGACCCGAGTGCTCGCCTTCATTTTCCGCCAGAGGCCGACGTTTTTCTCTCTAACGCGCAGGCCAGGTCCAAAAATTCCCTCAGGGCCTCTAGGAATCCTCAAACAGCGCCTCACGAGGCCTCACGTTTTCGCCTGTGAAATGAATTAGAGCTGGAACTTCTAGGAGCTGCCTTTGCTCTAAGAAAGCAGGTTTCACGAGGTCACACGTTTCCTCCCAGTCTCCTGCAATTTCCTTTGAAAACAGCCAGTTGAAAAAGAGTGAGTGGCAGGTAGAGCAACTTTCTCAGGAGATCGTGAATAGATCGGGCCCAGGGCTTTGCTGCTCAGCAGAGAGTTCACTTCGTCTCTCAATATTACTGTCATCTCTTGAACTTGACAAAGCTTTTAAAAAAAATCATGACTTCTCATCTGTAAAACAGCTTCAGTATCTCTTCTGATTTTAACCTAATACTGTCGGCTCTGTTTAATCCTTTCCAAGGTTGAATCATTCTGTTTTTTGATTCTTACTTAAAAAGATTCAGCCCAGAGATGCTTTAAAATTCCACGGATTTTAAATGGCTGATCTGCTGAGTTCTTCTAAATTTTTAATTGGATAAATAAGACACGAATCACTTACTGAAGCTGTAGAATATTCGACCATCGTACAAAACCATTCTGCTCTATTCCACGCCAGCCACAATTCTGCTTCACACCAAACAGTTATCAGTCTGTCGAATACTGTATACATTTTTCTATACATTTCCAAACATCAAAGTGTCTCTAGAAATGGTTTTGTTGCATTTATATGTGTGTTTATGGCAGCACACTACAAATCGGTATGCGTATTAGCTCTTTAAGGGTTTTCCACTTACCAGTATGACGTGATGAACTTTCATTCTTTATACTGCAGTATAGTATATTTGGGTATTAATATGCCAATAGTTTATTTCCTTATTACCCTACTGATGGGCATTTACTACCAATTCTTCTGCTATTACCAAAAGAAAAAAAAAAAGAGCCATAATAAACCTCTTTATTCATGCCTTGTGTTATGGGCTGAATTGTACCCCCCCGAATTTCACATGTTGAAGTCCCAACTCCTCAGGACCTCAGAATGTGACTGTATTTGTAGACAGGATTTTTAAAGAGGTAATTAAGTTAAAATGTTGTTAGGGTGGACCCGGATCCAATATGACTGGTGTCCTTGTAAAAGAAGAGGAAATTTGGACACAGTCATGTATAGAGGGGAGACCACGTGAAGACACAGGGAGAAGATGGACATTTACAAGCCGAGGAGAGAGGTCTCAGAAGAAACCAACCCTGCTGACACCTTGATCTGGGACTTCTACCCTCCAGAATAGTGAGAAAATAAATTTCTGTTGTTTAAGCCACCTGGTCTGTACTTTGTTATGGCAGCCCTTAGCAAGCTAATATATCTTGCTTGGATAAGATTATAGGCTACATATAAGAGAAAGCTGAATTTGTGGCTTAAACAAGACAAGAGAGTGTTGTTGTTACTGTTCTTTTTTTTTTTTTTTTGGTTGTTGTTACTGTTTGATTTTTCTTTCACAGAAACAGTTGGATACTAAGCATCTAGGGCTGGTATTTTGGCTCTTTGGTCATCTGGTACCTAGTCTTTTTCTCATCCTGTTCCATCATACTGGCCGGTGGCTTCCATCCTCAAGGTCACAAGTTCCTAAATAGCTACTGGAGCCCTAGCCATCAAGATGGCATTCATCCAGAGGAAGGAGGAAGGAAGGAAAGCCAATAGGAGCACACCTTTTAATGGAGTCAGCTTCTTTTGTTTTTGTTTTTTTGTTTTCTGCGGTACACGGGCCTCTCACTGTTGTGGCCTCTCCCGTTGCGGAGCACAGGCTCCGGACGCGCAGGCTCAGCAGCCATGGCTCACGGGCCCAGCCGTTCCGCGGCATGCGGGATCCTCCCAGACCGGGGCACGAACCCGTGTCCCCTGCATCGGCAGGCGGACTCTCAACCACTGCGCCACCAGGGAAGCCCGAGTCAGCTTCTTTTAAGCAGCCTACTTGGATGTTCCACACAGCACTTCTGTTTACATCTCATGGGCTGGAACCTAGCCTTCTCAGGGAGGCTGTCTTCTGGCTGTCTACATTGTCACTCCAAATAAAACTGGGATTCTGTTATTAAGGGAAAAGAGGAAGTGGACGTTGAACAGGTAACTATTAGTTAACAATGTCTGCCTCACCTTCAAGCTTAGGACCATTGAAGTTTAAAGCTCTCCCACTGTAGGGTGGCTGATATCGTGCATACATCTGTATGTATACACGCTGTGCCATTTCCTATTGACATTAAGCAGAAACAACTCATAAGAAAAAAATAGTTTTTTTCTTTTCTTTTCTTTTCTGAAATCATAGGGGAAATGTCATAAGCTTTCTCCCCAGAGCACGTTGCTCCACCCAGTGGCTCAGTGCCCTGTCCTGGTGCAGTCATGCTAAAAAACATGCACAGCTGTGGCCGATCATGCGCTCTGCTGGGAGGGGTCACCCTGCTCACTTTGCCAGCTGCCAAGTTAAGGTGCAAAAGTGCTGGGATTCCTGGTCCGTAGTATCCAGTGATACAGAGAAAAAAAAAAAAAAGGCGTTTAGTGTTTTACAGAAGTTGTGTAAGACAAAATTCCAGGGCTCCTTTCATCTAAGGAGGAAATCAATTCAGTTTATTATCCAGTGATGTGCAAACATCTGGATTGATGGCATTTTCACCGATTTGAGGTTTGGAACTTGATTCAGTTCAACCCTGCGAGTGTATTTTTACTAAGGGTCTACTGTCAATCAAGAACCGCATGGGGGCACTGATGGAAAGAAAGATGACTATGAGAAAGTCCCTGCACTACAGAGCCTGCAAGCTAGCAGGGGACATAAACAATACACAGTAAGTATAATGCAGATTGCAGGAGGTCAGGACCTGACGGGATAATACGATGATAATAATATCCTTATGCTAAACAAGAGGAAACCCTGGTTTTGGAATGGCGTCATTTGTCTGAGGTCACACAGCTTGTGAAGTGGCAGGCAAGAATCCCAGCCCAGGTCTATTGGATGACGAGGTGTATCTCTCTCCCAGTGTAGCACCATCTCTATCTGGGTTAATCGTCAAGGCACTCAGGAGAGTTAAACTGGAGGCCAGATGGAAGACTCGTTGAAAAGGAGTCTGGAGGCAGGAATGCTCAGATGGGATGAGATAAGAGTATGAACCTGATATGAGGCCGTGTAGTAGGGCAGGAGAGGAGGGGACAGAAGTGAAAGAGATTGTATGGTCATGGCTTAAATGCGGCCACCGTTGCCCCGGGGTTTAATACTAACCGTACCTCTAGGTGGTTCAGTGACTGCAGATGGTAAAATCAAGCCCCCATCTACGCTCCATCTTAGGTGGCCTCAGCTGGGCTCCTCCTGGCTTGTGTCACGCCACAGCGCACAAGGATGTCTAGCAATATCTGTAATCAAGCAGGGATGATATTCAAACTGTTGAAAAACTGGAATGGCACAGTTTCCAGCTATTCAGGACCGAGAAGGTACCCTGTACCCCGAAGGGTACAGCTCGGTTCTGGAGGCTCTAGGGTGCCAAATATTAACCCTTTAAAGTCTGAATAATGGGGAATCATGGGAAGAGGGTCCTGAGGTTGGGGCTGAGGCAGAGACAGGGGAGGCCATGACCATTTATCATTCTTTACTTTAGTACTTTTTACCTCGGTGCAAGAAGAGTCCCCACGTATCTCCTGAGCTTTATATTTACTCGCATGTAGCAACTAACTGATTATCTTTTGACTACAATTACAGATTTCCAGGAGAGGATGTGATGGTCCCAGGCTGGGGTGGGTGTCTGTTCCTGGTCACCATCATTACTTGAGAGCAGGACTCGTACCATTAAATTTAACACTTAAAACTTGTGTTTGCAAGAGGGAAAGGGGGGGTGGGGTGGGAGGAACTGGGAGACTGGGATTGACACATATTACTGGGATTGACATATATTACTGACACTATGTATAAGATAGACAGCTGATGGGAACATACCTATAGCACAGGGAACTCTAGTAATGCACTGTGGTGACCTAAATGGGAGGGAAGTCCAAAAGGGAGGGGATATCCGTATGTGTATGGCTGATTCGTTTTGTTGTGCAGTGTAGGCTAACACAACATTGTAAAGCAACCATACTCTAAAAACAAACAAACAAGCAAAAACACTTGTGTTTGGGCTTCCCTGGTGGCGCAGTGGTTGAGAGTCCGCCTGCCGATGCAGGGGACACGGGTTCGTGCCCCGGTCCGGGAGGATCCCACATGCCGCGGAGCGGCTGGGCCCGTGAGCCATGGCCGCTGAGCCTGCGCGTCTGGAGCCTGTGCTCCGCAACGGGAGAGGCCACAACAGTGAGAGGCCCGCGTACCGCAAAAAAACAAACACAAAAAAAACCTTGTGTTTGCCAAGCACCGTGAAGAAAAGTTAAAAGGCAAATGGTAAACTGGGAGGAAAACTCCAACATGGCAGAGACAAAAATAGCTTACAAATCAGTAAGAAAAAGATGAACTCCTTGATAGAAAAATGGGAAAGGAGATGAATAATATTTTTATTTCTCCAAAATAAATGAACCTATTTATACATAAAAAAAGTGCAGAAGTGATATTGCACGAGATATCAAAGAAATGCAAATTCAAATAAGATATAATTTTTTGCCTATCAGTGGGGCCACAATAAAAATAAAGATACTGTACATCATTGGCAAGGCTCAGTAAAAAAGCATTCTCATTCACTTATGGGGATGGGGAGTTTCTGCATGAAAATTACGTGAAATGTATCAAAACTCTAAAAAAATGCCTAATTCCACTGCCAACAATGATTCTGAGGAAATAGACAATGAAAAGAATAGAAATGGTAATAATACAGAGCACTTACTATGTGGCAGGCACTCTTCTAAATGCTGTACGTGTATTTCTTCATTTACGCATCTTAACAATCCTATGTAACGCTCTCCACGAGAGGAGAAAACAGGAACCACCCTAAATGTTCAACCATAGTAGGCTGTACAATGCACATTTACAATGCAAACAATGCAGTCATTAAATATGATGTCATCGATGTATATTTGTTGATAGTAAAGATGTTTATTTTATATTGTTAAATGATAAAATGTTATAACATGGCATTAAAACGATATAGATATGTATATGTATGTATGGGAAAATAGCTGCGAACATGTACGTCGTGGCTGCCTCTGAGCATGGGATTTCAAATCAGTTGTATTTTAAAAGGAGGTGGGGGGCTTCCCTGGTGACGCAGTGGTTGAGAGTCCCTCTGCCAATGCAGGGGACACGAGTTCGTGCCCCAGTCCGGGAAGATCCCACATGCCGCGGAGTGGCTAGGCCCGTGAGCCATCGCCGCTGAGCCTGCACGTCCGGAGCGTGTGCTCCGCAACAGGAGAGGCCACAGCAGTGAGAGGCCCGTGTGCCGCAAAAAAAAAAAATGGGGTGGGGGACCCACATAAATGTACCAATGCTCCTAAAATACTGATTGATACTGTTCTCTTCACCAACATGTAAGAAAAAAAAGTCTAGTTTCAACTGAAATTCTCAGAATAATACACTTAATTCAAATTGTCTATAATACTGCAATTGCCTGGAAAATTTAGGGAAGTGATTTGAATTCCTCTCCTAAGAGGAAAAGGTAGGAATTTTATCTGTGTTATCTGAAACATCACCTATACGTTGCAGCACAGATATATGCAATTACGTTTAGAGAACTCACAAGCTCTGTTTCCAAAGAATTAGCTTCCTGGACCCTCCAAAACAAGCTGGTAAGAGAAATGGGGTGAACACACTTGCTAAGCAAAGGTCAAGCATTCAACCTTAGAGCTGTGAGCGGTAGATCACGATCACACACAGGCCGCACCCCTGCTGTGGGTTCATGAATGTCCATGACTCTGTCCATTACTGAGTAAGAGCTGCGGGCAACAGGATTTTGGTTCAATGAAACGATGCCTTCCTTGCAGAGAACTGCAAATGAATTAATTCATTGATTTATTACTTCCACAGACATTTATTGACAACCACGCAATGCGCTGGGTGTGGGGAAGAGATGAATAGATCAAGTCCTGTCCTGAAAGAGATGACAGGGTGGTGGGGAGAGAGTTAAGCTGACAGCTACAAATACACTATGCTCACGGCCACACTGAAGCTGGGCACACAGCACAGTAGGCACAAGGGAACAGAAATGCCTGAGTATGTCTCGGGGTCAGGGAGGCTCCATGTAGAAGGTGTGGGGAGCCTAGATCTCAGTACTTATTTTTTCTCCGCTACAGAATTCTGGAAAATGGAAAATACATCCAAAGATCATTAACCAGTAGGGAAATGGGGTAGAGAATTTATCTGTGAAAGCAACCTTCACCTCCATGTAGGGATCCCTGGTAAACTAGATCGCGGAGAGTTCCAGATCTCCCAGATCTTCGGACCTGAAGGCTCAGGTGTGCCTGCCATGCTATGACTGGCCCTACACACAGGCCTCTCTCACACACTCAGCTTCAGGTGAACAGAGACAGCACGGAGGGAGGGAGGGGGGAAGGTGGGGGGGGGAGAGGGTGGTATCTGGGAGTGATGGATGAGATCCTGCCCAGGTGCTCTTATTGTATGGAAACAAAATACACCAGAAAGAGGACATGCTGGGTTAGGAGAGTGACCTGTCACACAGTGACCCTGCTCCTTAAATGAGCTGTAGTCCAATGTATGTCAGACTGTCATTCATCACCTGTGGGGATGAGTGAATCAGGGAGAAGGAGGGTTAGGGGCAAATTTTTCCAGATATAAATTTCTCTCCTTTAGAAGAGACATTGAAAGGAAGATATTAAGGACGATGCTTGGCCACGTGTAAGAAAGAATGCCTGAAAATGAACTGGCCCACCTAAGAGCACAAAAAACAAAACAGCGACACTGCTGCAAAGGAAAGATACATTAGGGCAGAGAATGCCCCTTACTGACCACCAGGTGGCACTGTAGACCAGACACAGCTTGGTTGTTAGTCTGCTAAAATCTGGAGTGCAGTGTGAAAGTTGGGTATCAAAACCCAATAGGGCTAGATACATACAATGGAAAATTATTCAGTCTTAAAAGGGAAAAAAACTCGGACACACGTGACAGTATCAGTGAACCACGAAGACATTATTCTAAGTGAAATAAGTCAGACAGAAAAGGACAAATATTATGATTCCACTTATATAAGTTACTTAGAATAGTCACATTTATAGTGATAGAAAGCAGAATGGTGGCTTCCAGGGGAATGAGGAGTTATTGTTTAGTGGGTACAGAATTTCAGTTTGAGAAGATGAAAGGTTTCTGGAGATGGATGGTGGTGATGATTGCACAACAATGTGAACGCACTTAATACCACGGACCTGTGGCTAGGTTCACAAAAATGGCCAAATGGTAAATTCTATGTTATGAATATTTTACCCCCCCACACACACAAGAAAATCAGAGGCTCATACTGTTGTCTTATACCTGCTTAAAGTCCAGGCGGAGGATGCACCTACTGGAATAGGCAAAGAAGGAAGGACAGGATTTTTCCCTAATCTGGCCTTTGTCATTTCCACCTTTCCTCCCCAAATCCTCAGTCAGCTCTCTATTTGCATCTTGTTCATTCATCTATTTATTAAATGCCTACTACGTGTTGGCCCTGAGCTGGGCACTGAGAATACATTCTCCAGTGGCCAAGCCATTTTCTGTACAGCCCCCAGCTTCCTCCTGTCTGTTCCATTCACCTTCCGCCAGCCAGTCCTTCAGCCCACAACTTTTGCACCTTGCTTCTGTCAATTTTCACTTGAATGGAAAATACTTTGCACGGTACCTTTGGCTCATATCATATTTGAATTTTAAAAGAGGATTAGAAGAAGTACCAGGTGGCGTTTTCTACAGAAAAAGCCCTTACTGCTGTGAGTCTAGGGGTAGAAGCTGCCTTCCTCTGTTAATCCAGTTAGACGAAAATATGCTTCAGCAACAAACAACCCTCAAATCTCAGTGGCTTCACAGTGAGTTTACTCTTTGCTCATGTTACATGTCCCACACAGTCAGTAGAGGGTCTGCTCCACAGTCACCTAGGCTTATGGAGGCCCCATCATCTTTCAGCTGCACCACCTAGAACAGTCTGCCGAGCAGCTGCAGCAGGGGAGGAGAGTGGAGAATTACAGATTGGCTTTCCACAGCCTCCATCCGAGATAACGCACATCACCACCACTTACGTTTCATTGCTCAGAACTGATGACATGGTCCTGCCTAATTGCAACTGGACTGTCTGGTGAGTACCACTCTCTCGCCTCTAGTTTCTTGACTCTGTGCTCTCACTAGACCAATAGTGAAGCTGTGATGACCTGTTTTCCCTGTTGCTCTCTCTGGACTCTACTCTTCAGAGGGGGTAGAGCCCTCACATTACTTATTTTCTAACAGGGCCTGGCACAGTGTAGGTGCCCAGTGTTTGCAGAGTGGATGAAAGATGGTACAAAGTAAAGGTGACCTAGAGGAAGGTGGAGTCAGTATCTGGAAAGGATTAGTTTAGGAAGAGATGCCACATCTGAAAAATGAAGCAGGTAGGGCCAAGAAACCAATCCCATCCGATTTTAAAAACTAAACCAAACGTCACTGAATATAGCAAGACATTTTAGGTGTCACACAGCTCATTGCTGGGGTACAAGATTTCCGGCAACACCAACCATAGAAAGTGCCTATGTAGAAGAAAAGGAAGAGGTCAGGTGCCCCTGACCTCAGCGGCACCAAGTGGCTTTGGAAAAAACATTCCCTGATCCCAGAGCAGTTTCATGAATAAACTAGGCATGGAGGGAAGGGTCTGACTTTCTCATAAGTTTTCAGAGCTAAGTCCGACTGGGATGCTATTCCTGGGTTACCATGGAAAGACCTTGACTTACCCAACAGTTTTTCTCTGGTAGAAAAATAAAAGGGATTAATCCTACAGGAATTGCTACTAGTTTAGAAAATCGGCAGTTTTATTGGCCTTGGTTTGCAAAATAAGCGGGTTCATTTAGATTTTAGAAGATATATAAGGACCCTTTAAGTTACTGATATAAGCAGGGTGACTATCTATTTAGGTTTGGATCTGTTGCTACCGGTTAATTTATTAGTAACATGTCTCACAGTCACTCTCGAAACTGTTTCGGGTTGGACAATAAATCGCAAGGTCATCCTAGTTACAAGTGACCTTTACAACTGGTTGAAAAAAGGTGACACCAGGTCCGAGGAAGGGGCAGAAGAACAAACCTTTCCGTCGGCTGAACACACCCAGCTTGTGCTGGGCTGGGCACCTAGACGTGTTTCAGGACTAAGAGGTGGGGGGACCCCTGGGTGGGGGGAATGGGGGAAGCCTAGATGCTTCAACCACTTCCTGAAGAGTAAGGACTGGGTAAAAAGAAAATGAGGTTGGCGGTGGGCTCCCTGCTCATGCATTTGCTCTCTTCTTGACCTTAGGAAGGCACTTAAGGCACCTGAGCATCACTTTCCTTATCTGTAAAATGGGAATAATGATGTTTACCTTCAAAGGCTGTTTCTCTTATTTCACTGTGGCCACTATTATTCCTATACAGCTGGAGACACAGAAGTTATGAGAGGGCAAACTGTGCCGGTGAAGGCTCATAAGTCTAAGAGCTACATTTATGAGCCCAGTACTCAGGCGGTCAGTCCACAGTATCTGATTTCGAAAGGAGAAAACGGATACTTGGAGAGAGAACTTGCAAAAGGTCACACAACTCATAAATGGCTGGGGGAAGACTGACCCCAGGAAGTCTGGTTCAAAGTTCGCGCTCTAACTATACAAGGGCTATTTAGTTAAAGGGCGGAAGCGGGAAGCGTCTAGCCCGGCTCTGCGGGCTCCATCTCCAGGTCTCTTTTCTCATCCCGCACAGCCCCTCCAGAATCCCACCGTGGAAGAGGATCAAACACGACAAAGGGCGGGGGAGAGCTTGGCAAACCGGTCGACGTCCCGCAAAAAGCGATGACCGGACCCCAGCAAACCTCTAGGGGATGGTATCGAGCGTCCTCCTCCCTTCGGTCCAGAACACAGGCCACCTTTTAGACTTGCTCCCTGGGCGGGGAGGAGGCGTGGAGCCCCCCGGTTGGGCTGAGAGTTTACGTATGGCAAACTGGCGGCTGTGGCCCGGTCTTCCAAGACTGTGCGCCGAGCCCCCAGCCCGGGCGGGCCTGCCTCCGGTCCGCTCCCCCCGACTCTCCGCCGGGGACCACCGGCCGGGCGCCGCCGGCGTCCGCGTTGGGCTGGGGCGTCCCCCCGCTGCCACCCAGCTTCCCGGGGGAGGAGCAGCGCATCGCGCAAGCATCCGGGAGCGGCGGAGGGGGCGGGAGGAAGGGCGAGAGGAGGAAGCGGGATTTAAACGAAAGGCGGTGACGCCACACAAAAGATTTCTATAGGCTCCAGGGAGGTTACGGCCGAGGCGGCGGCGGCGGCGGTGGCGAGCTGGGGGGCGAGGCGCGGCCGGGAAGAGGAAAAGCCTCCAGCAGCCCCGGAGGGCGAGCGGGCGGGGGCGCACCCACGGCCGCGCTCAGAGGTGAAGCCGCGCGGGGAGAGGAAGCGGGTGTTTTCCCCTCTGCTTTTCGGCCCCCGCCCTTCCTTTCAGTTTCTCCCGGCTCGCTCGGAAGTTGGAGGTTGACAAAAATGGCAGGAGCCGGGGCCCGGGCGAGTTGCCGCAGCGCCGCGGGGACCTTCTGAGTTGGCCGGGCCGCCGGGGAGACGCGCGCGGCGACGTCCGATGCGCAGGGCCCGGGGTCTCGGGAGAGCTCAGCCGCTGCGGGCCCAAGGCGAGGCGGAGGCGACGGGGATGGACTCGCGCCGACAGCCGGCGGCGGGCCGCGGGGCGCGCGGTCCGGGAGGGCGTGCCGCCTCGGCGCCGAGCCGCGCTCTGTGAACCGGCGAGGCGGGAAGGGGCCGCCGCGGCTCCCGGCACGCCCGGGCGCGGCGGGCGGGCGAGAGCGCGAGCGGGGCGGCCGCTGAGCGCAATCAGTGCAGGCTCCCGCCCGACTCTGACTCGGCCGCGCCAGCATCGGCCACACCCTCGGCCCTGCCGCCGCCGCCGCCGGCGCCGCTTCCCGAGAGCGGGAGGCAGGAGATGCCCACGGGGTGGCCGCGCGTCCCAGAGGGCCAGCCCCGGCCGCCGTCGCGGGGAAGTGCAGCCTGGCGGTGTCTGGGCGCCTGAAGCCCACGTGCGCCGCCGAGCCCGAGGTGGCTGACAGCAGAGCCCGCCTGAGACGCCGCCCGCGCTCCTCCCCGAGGAAAGGATTTTGATTTCAAAGGAAGGAAGGAAGGACAACTCCCAGCTTCCCTCTCCCGCCCCCCCTCCCCCCTCCCCCCCACTCGGGCGGTCGGACCGGGCCATGCCCAGGAAGGCGGCGGCGGCGGCGGCAGCAGCCCAGCAGAAGGGACTTTCCTGGCAGTCCGGCGACGAGGAGCGCGGTCTGTGAGTTTGCTCTGCTCCGGTTCATGGTTCCTGCAAGCCCTCCAAGAGGCCGAACGCTGCGCCCCCTCCCCGCGCCCCGAAGAGCCTCCTGCGTTCTCTGGCCCCCGGGCCCGCTCCGCGCCGCCCGGGCTCCGGCCGCCGCAGCCCAGTGCCCTCTGCCCGCGGCGGTGGATGGCATGATGGTGCGGGGAAGGCACCGCGGCCTTGGCCAGCTGAGTCGCGACGGCCGCGGGGGCGGCGGCATCGGCAGCGGCGGTGGTAGCGGGCTCCCCAGCGGCATGCCAGTGCCCCCCGGGCGCGATGGCTAGCGGCAGCGCTGGGAAGCCCACTGGCGAGGCGGCTTCTCCGGCTCCAGCGAGCGCCGTCGGCGGGGCTTGCTCGCAGCCCCGGAAGAGGCTGGTGTCTGTCTGCGACCACTGCAAGGGCAAGATGCAGCTGGTGGCCGACCTGCTGCTGCTGTCGAGCGAGGCGCGGCCCGTGCTCTTCGAGGGCCCCGCCTCCGCTTGTGCCGGCGCCGAGTCCTTCGAGCAATGCCGGGACACCATCATCGCGCGCACCAAGGGGCTCTCCATCCTCACTCACGACGTGCAGAGCCAGCTCAACATGGGCCGCTTCGGGGAAGCGGGGGACAGCCTGGTGGAGCTGGGAGACCTGGTGGTGTCCTTGACCGAGTGCTCCGCCCACGCGGCCTATCTGGCGGCTGTGGCCACGCCGGGCGCGCAGCCCGCGCAGCCGGGCCTGGTGGACCGCTACCGCGTGACACGCTGCCGCCACGAGGTGGAGCAGGGCTGCGCAGTGCTGCGCGCCACCCCGCTCGCCGACCTGACCCCGCAGCTGCTGCTGGAGGTGTCGCAGGGCCTGTCGCGCAACCTCAAGTTCCTGACGGACGCGTGCGCCCTGGCCAGCGACAAGTCCCGGGACCGCTTTTCGCGCGAGCAGTTCAAGCTTGGCGTCAAGTGCATGAGCACGAGTGCGTCGGCGCTGCTGGCCTGCGTGCGCGAGGTGAAGGCGGCGCCCAGCGAGCTGGCCCGGAGCCGCTGCGCGCTTTTCAGCGGGCCGTTGGTGCAGGCGGTTAGCGCACTGGTGGGCTTCGCCACCGAGCCGCAGTTCCTGGGTCGCGCGGCGGCCGTGAGCGCCGAGGGCAAGGCGGTGCAGACCGCCATCCTCGGCGGCGCCATGAGTGTGGTGTCGGCCTGCGTACTCCTGACCCAGTGCCTCAGGGATCTGGCGCAGCACCCCGACGGGGGCGCCAAGATGTCGGACCACAGGGAGAGGCTGAGGAACTCGGCCTGCGCCGTGTCTGAAGGCTGCACCCTGCTATCTCAGGCTTTAAGGGAGAGGTCTTCGCCCAGGACTTTACCGCCAGTGAATTCCAATTCTGTGAATTAGCACCCTCCCACCCTCATCCCATTCTTTCACCCCCACCCCCAGGCTAAAGGAAGATACTTATTCTCTGCCCCTCTCCATTTATACCAAAGAAATCAAAAGTGAACTCCCCCACCCCATGTTAAATGCTCGAGAGGAATCTTCCAGAAGGCAGGGCCATGCAGACCATATACACACGCACTCGCACTCGGAGGGCCCCCGGTGCCCAGCAGCCCACACCAGGAGATGGAAGATGTGTCATCTGCTGGTTGCGGTATTACCCCTGCCCCCTACCCCGGCTCCCCTTCTGGAATTCCTCCACTAAATTTTATTATTAATTGGGCAGGAAGGAGGTCATGGGTTCATTTCTTTTTTGGTCTTTTTTTTCCCCCCCTAATTAAGAGAAAGGTTACCTCAGTTTTCTCTCCTTAGACATGGATGTAGCTACCTTTTTTGTATGTTGTTATTTTTTTAAGCAGTCGTGATGGGTTAGGCGTATACTTGGTGTGGAAAGAGTATGACTGCCATGTGATTTGCAAATGGGGGGAAAAGCTACTGTGAGTGTGTGTTTTATTTTTTAATTTACACTATAGAATGATTCCCCCCCCATGTCAAGTTTTTACCTTGCATGTACTGGAGTATTTATTTCATCTATTAATAAAATGTTATGTTTCTCAGATGGCTTTTTGCAAGTATTGTTGATTTTCAATCATTGTAATGTTGCAGGCTGCATGCCATCCATGGAAAGGCGCCCTGGAAAGTTTGCTTGGGAGCAATGAGGTGGGTCCCCAACCTTCAGCCCTTTCTGCTTTTTCGTCAAGAGTTAACGTCTTTGAGCAGCCTAGAATTTAAGAAGAGAGAACTGTGTGTAACACTCTCCTTGTAGAGGCAGGGGACACATTTATGGTTGGATTACGTATAGTGCTAGAGTGGGTTTTCTTTCCTGTTTCTCCTGGAAAGTAGTTTTGCTTCCTTTGTCCCCTCTGATTTTTCTGTCCTAATGAACAGGGTTCAGACTGACTGCAGTCTGATTTCTATTCCGCCTGTCTTTTTCAGGGTAAGCCTCTTCCTAATCCTGTGTGGAATGCCAGCCTTCCCAGGTCAGAGAATCTGTGTATGGACCTGCAAAAGTACTGTACATCAAGCGAGAGTAAGACAGGTCTGTTCAGACAAGATCCAGTTGCTCATGGTTTTAGGAGAAAACAACACAAAAACGTAGAGTGTTCTAGACTGTTTTAATAGAGGGAGAGGTATTCTGGAAAGTGTGAGAAGAGCTTTCTAGACCCACAGCATGTTTGCAGGCAAAGGCTTATTTTTGTGACCTTGATCTGATATGCCCCGGTTGATTGTATGTTGGAAGGATGCTTTGTTCAATGAAATTTGGAGTTATTTTAAGGTAGTTGGTCCCTTCTGCAGACAATTTTAAGAAAAAAATCTTTTGGGGGAGGGGCTGTATGGTTTTGCTGACCCTAGCTGAGTTTTGAACATTTTCCCACTGAAAAAAATAACAAATGTATTTGCCGTGCTTATCCTGAGAGAGCCACATGGATAGAACTCATACACGCTTTAAATTTGCTCCATTTACATTTTTCTTGGGATTTGTCGTGCCTAAGCCTTTGCAGTTCGCACAGATCTGAAAAGAAAGGTTTTTCAACAGTGGTATGTTGGAGAGGAAAGTTGTGGTGACTGTTTTTACTTGAATGGCTGTATTCATTACATGAACATCATGTTCAGCCTATAGAACCTCTTGAACCTGTGTTGGGTTTACTACAACTGTTGAGCTCTGAAGTTTGAAAAAGGCTTCCAAGTGGTCGAGTGTATACATTCTTAAGAACGGTCAAGGGAGCAGTTGTTTTGCTCTCTTAGGTCCTGGTAGATTTAAATTTCTGAAGTCTTTAAAAGATGAAAATGATCTTGCATGTTTATTCCTCTCCCCCTGCCCTTCTTTAAGTCTGGATCAGTCAGGTTCAGGAAGTATTTGAGGGAAGGAAACCTACCTAACCCGTGTGCCAATGACAATCCTGCTTGCATATAAGAATTTTTACTTATTTTTATCCATTGAATTTACCTAAGTAATGCTGAAGTTTATAACTGTGTGGTTCCTTTAGCCTATGCAGATCACAAAGAGTCAACTGAAAGGAACAAAGTAAAATACAGTCAGAGCCAGAAATCTGCAAATTTGGTATCTGATTAGGAAAAAAAGAATTGCCAATTGTTTCTTGGACTCATTCCTTGCAGAAGCAATTTTCAGGACAGTGCAAGCCAAAAAAATCACTTTTCCTATCTATTTGGATGCAGTTAACTAGCTAGTCACCAAATTAATTTTGAAACTTCTCTTCCTCTTAGCTAAGTGGTAGTTGCTTTTAACATTTCTGTATATTAAAGGTTTTTTTCTACTTGTAGTCAAAATCTCTGTCCTCTGAAGTTAAAAGGTTCAGTGATGTGTTGACCTCTTTTTTCCTCCTTCTGTCTCTAAGATGAAGCTTAGGAGTTTTCATCCAGCAGGTGGCTTGAAGTGAATTCTGCTTGTGTGTTTTCAGCAGGCTTCAGGAAAGCAGAGTGAGGAATGCACAGTGTTTCTGTGTGTATCACTCACTTAGCTGGGCACACACAGCTCTTTGACATTTTAACTTTTCTCCCAGTGTACCAGGTGGCTAAACTTGTTTTTGAAATAGCCCTGATTTTGTAAAAGGAACATCTCAGACCTGTTTCATTGGGTTTAATAAGGGCAGCAGAGATACTGTTTCCAGGAATAAAATCAGAGTGGCCTGATTTTTTGGGGTGGTTGTTGTTAAATTAAACCACACGGGTTAATTTAAGACATCTGTCCTTGGGCTCTTCTGACTTCCGAGGGCAAGTTTTCTTATACGGGCTTAGTGGGCACCATCCTGACTAGGGATGTTGAAAAGCTTCCTCTGAATGGTCATAAGAGAAGGAAATCATGGCTGTGTGTTCTTGGAACAAAAGCCATTATTTATGACAGTCCACCAAGTCAATGGGACAAAAGGCTTTCAAACACAAGACTTAGCTAGAAAAAGCACAGCTCTGTCTTGGCCGTTTAAGCTTGGCCTTTTTCTTATTCATTCTGGGTTGATTTTAGGAAATGCAAAAATTATGTATGTCTCTGTGTGTGTGTCTGTATGTGTGTCTATGTGTGTATGTTTCTCCCCCATCCTCATCTCCACCCCCTTTTTTTTTTTTTTTTTTAATTTCGGGTCATGTTTCTCAAAAAATATCTAAAGAGTTTATCATTCTGGAAGCATCACGTACACCTGATTGGTTATTTTACAAATACTTTGTTTTTAAAGCTGGCATAGGGATCTAAAATATTTGACAGTTTGAAACAGCTAATTTTAACAGAAACACCTGTTTTTTTCGGAATGAATGTGACTATGGTAACATGCCAGTCAGGCAGAGGATTTGAAAAACGCCTGCCAGAGCCCCTCCTGGGCTTCGCTTGGTAAACAGCAGTGAGAGAAGAAGTCTCTGAAGCCTTAGTAGTACTTTAACCTGTGCGGCAGTGCACTGGCTCCTTTGGTGCCTAGGTTTCGAACTCCTGGAAGAGCCATGACGGAGGCCATCTCTGGGTTTCCAGTGTGGACACAGATATTTGTGTTCCCTCCAGGCAAATTCTTGTCTTGATGAAAAAAAATACCTTTTTTTGCATGAGTATGCGTGAAATGCATCGGCTTATTTTACTGAAGTAGGGTTTTTCTTTAGGGTCGTTTGGATAGGTGAGTTGTCTGGTTCCACCGCAGTGGCAGAGGCTCAAAGGTGGAACTGTTCCGATAGTATAGGGGAAAATTGTGTTACTTGTATCTGTGATTGGAATTGATTTAATTGAACTGTAAAGCCCCTTCAGGTCATGGGCTATCATGCCTTTCACATGTGTAGTTATTTTAAATGAATGTGTGTACAGGATGCCTGCAGCAAGTATACTAAGTAAGTAGTAAAATTGTTTCTGGAAATGAAAGTTATAATGGGCATTCATTCAGCAACTGTTGATGGGGTGCCAGCCACTGTACCAGGCCCTGGGGTCCAGATGTGAGGGGGTCATGGTTCCTCCCCTTGCAAAGACCCGGTGCTGCCCCAGACTTGGTCAGTGGGCTGGCAGTAGCACCCACAGCGTAACCCTGGACCCTACCTCAGGCCTATTTCTATCAGAAACACAGGGTGTGGAGCAATCTGAGTGTCATCCAGCCCTCCCAGGTGATTCTGCTGCGGACCCAGTCTGCAGAACCACTGGCCTGCAGGGCCTGCTGGTTTCTTTGTACTCCCTGCTGCCTCTGTAAGACCAGAGTGCTTCTGTGTCAAGAGGCAGCAGCATTTCTGCAAGTTGCTTGTTTGCTCAGGTGTTTTTTTTTCTCCTGGATATTTTGAGCCCTTTTCTTCAGTTAGAAAAGATAATTTAGTCTCTCCTGCCAATTTGGAATTGGCAGGTTTTTCTTGTGTGTGTGTGTGTGTGTGTGTGTGTGTGTGTGTGTGTGTGTTTATAAGTACAGTGTCCTTCTCTTACCTCCTTTTTGAGATGAACTGAAGTCATAGAATAGTAAACTGGCAACTTAGCTTCTGATGTTTTTGCAATGCTGTTGACTCTTGTCCTAGAAAACTGAAACTAGCAGACAACCTCATTAAAAACCAACGCTTTAGCTCTTTGGCTACCCAAGAAAGAGCACTTTGCTGTTGAGTTTGTAAAGTACTGTACTCAGATCCAAATGAAGCATACAGACTTATTTGCTTATAGCAAAGCTCATTTTAGGGATAACCAGAGTTTGCAGTATACTCAGGAAAGATGTCCTGTAAGGCCAACCGTGTACCAAGAATTAGGATGGTCTTTTAGAACCTCCATACTCACGAGGAACCACGAGGGTGGTTCCGGGAGCTGGCATTGGCATCGCCTAGGAACTTGGTAGATAGCAGAATCTTGGCCCCATGCCAGACCTACCCGATAGCATTTGCTTTGGCAAGATCTCCCTGTGATTTCTGGGCACACTTCACTTTGAGAAGCACTGTTTGAGGAGGTGCTGTGAAGTAGTTGTGACCAAATCATCGCTTTACTCTTTACTGTGGGAACTTAGGCGTTTATTATGTTTATTTAGATCTTTTCCGTTTATAAAGCGTGTTCATGTATGTTATATAATTGGGTCCTCAGAGCAGTCTTGTGAAGTAGGCAGGTCTTACTCACTGCATGTCATCTAAACATTCGTGCTTCTGTTTTCCCATTGTAAAAAATATTTATGATGAATTCCCATGAAGTCCAAGACCTTGTGATGAGCTCCATAGACTAGACCTATCCACTTATAAGGTCATCAAAAGTATTATCTGAAACACTTTATGTTAAAGTCAGTTTCCCCTAATGATCTTGCTTTTACCCTTCCGGTAACTTGACACAGCAACTGTATTGTGATATCCTCAAGGATGGCCCGAATAAAGAGCATAGCCCTGTCTTCTAAGTCTTATGTTATTCTATGTGGCAAACCTATGCAGGTTCTTGGAAACATTGGATGTCTTAAGTTCTTCACAATGTCAGACTTCCGGGAAGCGTTTAAATGCTAATTTAGATTTGTTAGCATAGTTTAAAAATGAATCCATGTACTAATTTCAAACTTTTCTAAGTATTCACTAATAACATACATGTATCCTGATTTATGCTGAAGTGGGACACAGAGAGGGAGCTTTAAAAAGAAAAATCCTCTGTTTCGGGAAGGGAAATATATATGCTATGCATGCAAGGTTAACGAGCATATTGCCCTGAAAAACTTCTGCCACAATATTGCAATGCAATGCATCGCCTCAGTGTTAATATTTAATAGTTTCTGACTTTTTTCTAATTTGCCTAAGTTTTAGATGACACTCAAGATACTGATCAAGTGAAAAATCACAAATTGGTGGCCTCGGGTCTAGGAGACCTGGATTGATGTCAGACCTCTAGAAATCAGTAGAGAGATATTGTAGGAAACCTAGGTCAGTTTAGTTCTTACTGATGCCCTTTCCATTTTGACTTTTTTTGATGACCATCAGCTTCCTGTTCTAAAATGAATAGGTAAGTCATTCCAGTCCTTCAGATAGAATTTTGGTATAAAAATTTTCCTGGGCTTCCCTGGTGGCGCAGTGGTTGAGAGTCTGCCTGCCGATGCAGGGGACACGGGTTCGTGCCCCGGTCCGGGAAGATCCCACATGCCGCGGAGCGGCTGGTCCCGCTAGCCATGGCCGCTGAGCCTGCGCGTCCGGAGGCTGTGCTCCGCGACGGGAGAGGCCACAGCAGTGAGAGGCCTGCGTACCGAAAAAAAAAAAAAAAATTTTTTTTCCTAAAAGTTTCCTTGGAGGCTGGGTTTTACTTAAATATTCCTTCTTTGGTAAGTTCCATGATAAAGATAGTTCTAAAAACATGAATATGATTCTAGTTTTATTATCACTTGGAACTTAATTTTTAAGGTGTGTGGGCATTTTGTGTCAGTTAATGCTATGGAAAGTTGTCCATAGAACCGACAAAAATAGATCATGTGATATTATTTCACCTGTCTTGATGGAGTCATATACTCCATACCAATTTCCGTGATACCTTCTCTAAATTTAAGTGGAGTCTGTGCAACGGACATTGCGTAGATGAGACCAGAGACCAAACATAGTCCCATGGAGATGGCTTTAAATCCAATGTGGCCCAGCCACAATGCTCTGATAATTCCAGAAAAAATAGAAGTTTTTCCACCTAGATTACTCACATACCTGAAGTGGAACTGAATGGATATGAAATATGAGATAATTTGAAACATGCATCCTTGTAGGTGGCTCAAATGTTCCAGTTCCTTCGTCCTTCTCTTTCTGGAGCTCAACTCACACCTTCTTGCCCACCATGGATTTTAGAAACAGGCAATTCTTGGCTTCGCCTGGACTTCTTGCTTCATCCTGGACAACCACAGAACACCTGATAGAGCCGCACTAATAATAGATGAGGGTGTGAGACCGTTGTCCCATAGGGTCAAGTTGTTGATGATGACACACTCAGTAGCTGGGTCTAAATAGTGTCAGGTTTAGCAAGTCTGATGGTAAAACATTCCTGATTTAGTAGACATTAACTCAGCATCTGGGACAGTATTTAGGCACATTCTTTATATTACCTTATTTAAGAGGAATGACTCAAAGCCACACAATGTTAGAAACAGACCCAGAAGCCCCATCCTTTGTCATCCTCAGTAAAAGCCATTTGTGTTGTGCTTTGTCTTCCAATAGAGATGTTTTCCAAGGACACCTTCCTTTCGTGTTACATCTATATAACTGCAAAAGACAGGCCTGAGAAAGCATGGCTTTCAGAGGACGCATTGTTTGGTTGACTGAGGATTAGTAGGTGCTGCCGTGATTCACCAGAGCATCTTCCCTTTCAGAGACAGTAAATGGTTTTGGTATCACGGGGGTTGATCCCTTCTTGGGCATCTGAGGGTTATTCAAGTTAAATGCTCCAAGAAAAGGTTTTAAATACATATTAAAAATGAGAGGCCTTTTGATCATTTCCCATGTAAGCATGTTCATGAAATTCCATATGGTGTGCATGTCTGTGGACACCATACATGCACACACATGCACACACAATCTCAGGGCTGAGAGACTTCAGATGCTTCTAACCTCCTAATACTTTGAGAAGTGAATTCTGCAGTGTCCACTGGGAATTCATTTAGATTTTTTGAAGCACTTCCTAATTGCCTAACCTAGATTGTTCCTCCTACACTGTTTTGACCCATTTTTTTTCCGGCTGAAAAGAGAATGGCTTACAAACTCCTCACAGAGGACAGGACATTAATTGGTGCCTCAGGGGGATATCAAGATACTGGGAGCCTTTCCTTGGATTTTTTCAGCCATGTCCAGTGGACATTTCTTAAGACTGATTCCGTACTGGGAGCTGGGAATATGGAGATGAGCTTAAAACGTAGTACAAGTGATAGAAAGGGAGAACAAATTACATGAGACTGGGATAAGCATCATAATTAATGTTAATGAGGATCCTCTAGTCTAGGTCTTTGGGACCTTTGTAGTTCCTAGAGCTGATCAAATCAGATATATTGTCGTGGTGACGGGGGAATGATGTTGGCATCAGAACTGGTCTTTCCTACTCTCAGGTGCCAGGTGACTGAATATAATTTAGGTGGGAATTTCACTGAATTTATTTTTGGTAGTTTTCACCAAAAACTACCAAAACTGGAGGGTAGTTTTCAGCTAGAGATTGCAGGTGCCTTCAAGAGTGGGCTTTATTCCAAGGCTTAAGCATCATTTTCTTTTTCTGCTCATTGATTTTGAGTCGTGTTGATGCAGGGTGTAGGGCTGTTCCTGGACTAGCTCTGCTGTACCGGAAGCAGAACAGCTTTTTCTCTCTTCATTCAAGCTGCTGGCCTGGCCTTGGATCAGGAGCCCTGGGTGGGGCCGCTGGGACCAGCTTACCTGCAGGGGAGTCCTGGGCCTGGCTGCGCATCACCTTTGGGGATCACCTAGAGCTCAGATGGGGTACCTGAAGCTGTGTGTGGCAGGGAGTGGGGGCTGGCTGATAGACTTGGGAGTCTTCCAAGGCAAGAACCGGGACTTTTTCATCTCTGTCATCCCTAGCAGGTGGCCAGCGTACTCAATAAATGTTTGTTCAATGAAAGAAAAGCAATAGCCGACATTTTTTGAGCCCCTGTGTACGCTAGGAACTTTACGTCGTGTCTCTTTTTTTTTTTTTTTTTTTTTTCTTTTTTTGCGGTACGCGGGCCTCTCACTGCTGTGGCCTCTCCCGTTGCGGAGCACAGGCTCCGGACGTGCAGGCCCAGCGGCCACGGCTCACGGGCCCAGCCTCTCCGCGGCACGTGGGATCCTCCCGGACCAGGGCACGAACCCGCGCCCCCTGCATCAGCAGGCGGACTCTCAACCACTGCGCCACCAGGGAAGCCCTACGTCGTGTCTCTTTAAAGCAACCCTTTGAGGTATGAAGAGTTGTTCTCATTTTACACGTGAGGATGCTGGACTGAAACCACTTGCCCAGAGTCCCAAAGCTAGGAAGAAGTGGCATAAAGGTAAAAATCAAGGTCTGTCTGATGGAGCCTAGCGTCCTTCGCCACTTGGCTACAGTGAATGAATGAATTTCTAGGATGGAGTCCCTCTGCCTTTTGAGGTTGAAAGGCTCCCCTCCATTTTTTTTTTAAACTGTACGCATGACAATTTCTGCGGGTTTTCTCCCGAGCCTTTGGTCTGAGCCCTTCCTGGGCCTTTTGCAGTGGGCCCTAGATGCCCACAGCTCCCTCATAAAGCCACAGACTTTCTACCTGCTGCCTGATCCTGGTGTCCTAGAGAATGCTTGAAGATCGACCTCTGGTTTGTCAAGTAACCTCCACTTGGATTTCTAAAATGCAAATATCTTTGTTATTTGCCCACTTGCAACACTCCGTGGTTTCCCCATTGACTTTAGGATCAAAGCCAAACTCCTAACTGAGGGATTTCTAGCTAGTCTGGTCCCTCACAGCTCCCCGCATACTGCATTCCACCTGCAATACACCTGCACTGTCCCTCCCATTGCCATGCTTTCTTTTTCACCTGAGCTTTTTGCACAGCTGTGTCTTCTTGGACAGCTCATCCTGCACCCAGCTTTTCTCCCCACCTCCCCCGACTCTATCCTGGGTGGCAATCCCTCCCATGGGTCCCTGTAGTACCCCTTACTTCCTTTATATGAGTACTTACCAAGTTCTTGTAACCGTCTGTTTACTTACCCACATTCCCAGTCTGTATCCTCATGGGGCCGGGGGGAGAGTCATCTTTTTGTCTCCAGTGACTAATGGAGTTGCCTAACACATAGTAGGCCCAAATAAACATTTCTGCATGAACACATGTAGTGTTCATGACTGATATCAAGCTTTTAGAGGGGAAGAGCCCAGAAGGAAAAGATATCATTAGCCTTGCCCTTGGTCTAGGTCCCCTTAAGTTAGTCACCGAGTTCATCCACATTCTCCCTTCTAGTAACCTCAGTTTCTGTTCCTTTCCCCCAGTCCGGGTCCTCATTGGCCTCCATCTGGACGATGCTGCAGAACGAATCTCACTGGAGATTGGCTACAGCTTGGACCGCGCAGCCAAACTGCGCCTGCTTTTCCTCATCTCCCTGCCCATCATTCATGCCTTTGGTGCAGCAAATTTACACCCGAAACTGCACCTTCAAGTAGCCAGTAGCTCAACACATTTCTTGAGTATCAATGGTGTGCCACTGGACGGTTCCCACAGTGGATAGGACCAGGCCTTACTCAGGCTGTGGCCCTCATCTACCACCCCCAACTCAAGCCACTGTTCTAGCGTAAGGAATCTCAGGCCATCCCACGCACGCTTATTCCTAGCTCTGCGCTTTTGCTTTTGTTGGCCTCTCCGTGAAATGTCTTTCCCATCCTTCTGAACAGTTACTGACCCCTTGAGTGCAGACTGCTTCCAGGGTCCTAAGATTGGTACTCCTGAGTGCTGGATGGGTTGGCCCAGACATATCTGGCCTTTTGGAGACCCCCCCAGGGATTTGGGTGGATTCCAAAGGGGTGCTTGAGAGGCTCTGGCTGGACCAAACTCTTCTCTCTCTCTCACCTCAGAGCCTTAGCTGAGTTTGTGAGTGGCAGCCGTGGGTGCTGACCTGGTGAGGATTCTTGGAAGCCTCCTCAGGGTGGTGCTGGGTCCAGTGGGGATGTGGAAATGAGGCACCGCCTGGAGAAGTGAGTTTGTTTGTTTGTTTTGTTTTTTCCCCACAAATGGACTTAGAACCATATTCCCTGGGGAGCCCTTGAAGCCAGCGTGAGAATTGACCGAGGGAGCGCGTTCTGGCTTTCAATCCCATAATTGTTATAATACAGAAATTACTCACGGCTTTCCATAATCAGGTTTGGGCTATAATAGTGTACTTAAGTACAGCTCTGGGGTGAGCAGACATTCAGCGGCACCCTCTGCCTGCGTCCTTCCTGCCCAGGCTCTTGTGAATGGAGAAAAAAAAGCTGAAGCCTTAGGGAGGAAGAAGGAGGTGCTGCCCTGCCCCAAAGCCCCCTGGGAATGGGGGCCACTGAAAGCCTCAAGGGCCTCAATGTCAGCAGCAAACTGGCACTTGGGCCTTGGGGTTGAATTGCTATTTTATACCTGCCCTTTGAGTAGCTACATTAAATTTGATGTTTTTTTGCATTTGATTGTTGACACTCCCTAAAAAATATAAAATGATGGTTGTCATATCAAAATTAAGGGAATTGCTTAAAACAAAGACATTACATCTACCTACCTAACTTTTCCAGCATTGACATTCCAGTTTCAGTGGAGTAATAAGCAGGTAGGGTTAGCACGACCACAGTGGATTGCCATGACGGTTTCCACAAAAACTGAACTGAGTTGCTCGTGTCCCCTTTCTGGTGACATGACCCGGATCATAAGAGCATCGGGCATGGCTGGACACTGGGGTGTGCCCGGAAGCCTTGCTTTTGTCACAAGCTGAGCAGCTGTGGTGTGGGGCCATGGTGTGAGGGTCACCAAGTGACCCTGCTTCTCTCAGACGGTGGGGTCAACTTTGAAAAAAATGCTGAGAAGACTAAGTGAAAAGAAGAACGATTTTAATGGTCCCACTTTAAGCACAATCTAGGGTCCTGTTCCCCCAGCCAAAGGAGGAATCACGATTCACAGTATGAAAGCGTGATTGTGATCGGGGAAGTCTGTGCTTTCTGTCTTTGCACTGCCCTGCCCACTCCCCAGACACTCCAAATATTTCCTATCCTAGGATGCCTGCATCCTGATCCTTAGAGATTAGCTCCTAGCAGCAGAGCCAGGCCCACGGACCTTCTCAGAACAACCCCGCCTTTAATTTCTTGGAGGGAAGCTCTTCTCAGCTCACTGCCTGACTACCTAACACATGACTGCCTCTCTTTCTATCAAGCGGGTCCTTCTGATATGCCAGGCGCCTCTCCACTGCCAGCCTGGATGAGCTTGAGTCATGTCAGCCAGCAGCTCCCAGAAACCTACTCTGGGGTCAGGCATCGACGATACAAAAGTAAGACTCACTCCCTGTGCTCAAAGAAGAATGAATGCTTCTAGAACATAACTTGCATTTTGGTAGCGATCCCTGATTCTCTCAAATCCTGCAAGGCTCAGAGGAATAAATCTGAGGTGGTGTTTTTGGGGGCAAAACATATTGGAAAGGAAATCTGGACTCAGCAACCCTTGAATTGCTCAACTGACGTCGCTCTGCCCTCCCTTTATACTTACAAACTCATCTCTGAGCATCGATTTCAGGGCCTGACCCCCACCCCCTGCCAAAAAGGAGGATGTCATAATTGGTTCCCAGACAGTCCACCAACTCATAATTGAAAGTGATAAAAAAAAATGATTGAGGTTGTACTTGGTGACTTGTGCCCTAGGAGAGATGTCCTTTGTCCCTTTAGTGGTGGCGTCTTCCTGGGGTGGCGGTGGGGAGTCGGACTGAGCATAACTTCTGTCTTTATAAATGGGCCTTACTTATGGACGTTCTTATCAACGTGCTCTGACCTGGTCATTGTTTTCAATATTGAAGATTGGGGAAATATGGGAATTATGCCATGGGTGAAATAGCTAAGCTTTGAGGCCTACATAGAACAGGGGCATGGGAAGAAACAAGAATTTGAGAATTGTAATAATTTAATGCTGAAGGTTACAGCAATGCTTAGACATTTCAACTTCTGGTACCATTTGGAAGGCTTTGGATGTTGCATAATGCCCTGAGGAATAGAGAGTTGACCTTAATTGTCACCTAGATCAGTGGTTGCAAGATGCTGGTTGAGGAACAGAGCCTGCCTGTGACAAAGATTTCACCAGTCTGAGCAAAACGGAAAAAGAGGACAGTGAAGTGTAAGGTTCCTAATAGGACTTTCGTTGACTTTTCTTTATTCTGAGATTATATCCTTCTTTTGTCTTTATTGTCAAAATGTCATCTTATGGAAATAATGGTGGTAGGTGGTGGTAGTCGCAATTTTAAAAAATATTCTTGCATTGCAAAATTGGCCATTAACCTTATTTTGGTCCTCCCAACATTAAACAAATATATATTGTGTGCTCAAAAATCTCAAAGTCTGAGAACCACTGACCTTGACCACCCATGCAATATTTTGAGTTCTAGGGTTTTTCTTTAGTAACATGTTTGAGTGAGTGCAATCATTTTTGAAAAAGTATATGCAAAAACACTTTCAAAGGTAAACCCAAGCAAAGAAGCACTTCTGAAGAGCCACGACATACCTTGTTATAACAAAACAACTACTTCATTTTATTAATACATTTATGGTCAATTAACCAACTTGAGGAAATGACTATATTACTCAAGACCAGGGGAACCAGGCCACTGGTTCTCAAACTTGGGCATGCAACAGAGTCACCTGGGGGGCTTGTTACACATGAGTTGTTGGACCCCACCCCCAGAGCTTCTGAATCAGTAGGTTCGGGATGGCGCCTGAAAATCTGCACCCCTAACGAGTTCCAGGGTGATGCTGACGCTGTGCTTGGGTCCACATTTTGAGAACCACTGGAGCAGGCCCCTGATTCTCAACCTTAGCTGCACGTTGGATTCACTTGGGGAGTTAAAAAAAAAATAATAATGATGCCTGGGTCCTACCCGCAGAGATTCTGATTTAGTTGTTTGAGATACCTCGGGTACTGGGATTCTTAAAAGGGTCCAAATGATTGGCCGAGTTTGAGAACCACCGGACTAGGTAACATGTAACTCTGAAAATCTTTGTGACTTAACCACAAAAGTTTATTTCTCATCCTACGCGTCCAAAGAGGATGTAGAGAAGAGGGAAGTGTTCTGATTCACACAGTCCCTCAAGTACCCGGGCTAGTGTGGTCTACACCACTGGGAACTAATGACCTCTGTCCCTGCAGCAGAGAAAGAAGTAGGCTGCTAGTTCCTCGGTGATTCAGCCCAAGAGTGACACAAAGTGGCTGAGCAGAAGTCATCATGTGCCCTAATTGTAAGAGATCTGGGAATATAGAGGAGCACATGGCATTGGGGAAGGAGTAAGTTTCTCTGGTGCGTTGGTAGTTCCCTGGTAGAGTGAGACCTGATACACATACTCTTCTAAAAGCTGGCTTCTCAGTTGTTACTTTTACAGTGACTTTTTTTCTGTCATAAAATGCTTTCTTACTGTAGACAATTTAGAAGACACCAGAATATCTAAGGAAAAGAAATCCCTACAGCCCACTACCTAAGGATAACCACTCTTTGTTTCTGATGTCTGTCTTTCCAAGAATTTTTTTCTATACACATTCTTTAACACGGTTAATTGTTTTAAAAAAATTATTTTGTAACGTTCTTTTAACTTAGCATTTTCCCTTTTTTTTTTTTTTTTTTTGTGGTACGCGGGCCTCTCACTGTTGTGGCCTCTCCCATTGCGGAGCACAGGTTATGGGCACGCAGGCTCAGCGGCCATGGCTCACGGGCCCAGCCGCTCTGTGGCATGTGGGATCTTCCCGGACTGGGGCATGAATCGGTGTCCCCTGCATCGGCAGGCGGACTCTCAACCACTGCGCCACCAGGGAAGCCCTCCCATTTTTAAAAAATTAAGTTAAATATGATTTAAATACACTATCAATGCTATTGCATGGCTATGCTACCATATAATTGGTCATTCCCTCATAGTTAGATATTTTGGTTATATTTTGTCAGTAGTGTAGTACTTGCAGGTAGTACTTGCATGGACATCTTTATGAATGACTTCCTTCATCCTTCTGGTCACTTGGATAGATTTCTAGAACTAAATGAACAGCTTTATTTTAATGATCTGTTATTGTACAGAAACTGTCTCTACACTTAGCAACATGTATTTAGTCAGTGCAAGGCATTGGTGGAGAAATTATTGAACTTGCTTCCTGCCTTCAAGCAGCTCAGAGTCTAGGTAGAGACACAACCGGCTCTGATCTTAAAGAGAAGGAGAACTATAGTTATCTCTACAAGTGGTTTCCAAAAAACCTTCCTTCTTAGGGCACGTGAACACCTAGAAGAAGAATTCAGGGCTCCCTGGGAGTCAAAGACAATGGTTCTAATCAGGGCTTGCCTTCACAAGGCTATGTGACCTTGGGTGAGTTTTCTTTTCTAGGCTTTGGTTTTCTCATCTTTAAATGAGGTCATTGGATTAGGTTACTTCTAGAGATGCTGTTTTATGCCCCTTAAATAGTTAAATGGTGTGGGTAAGCATGAGTGTATACTTTCCTTTTTTAGGTGTCTAATTATGTCTAACAATCTGGGACAGTTTCCGTGGGACTTGCTGGAAGGCATTGAAGTTGCCCAGGGTCCATTTCTGACTTGGGCTGTCTAGCATGACACCTTTGTACAAACCAAATTACTGATGAAGGAGCAGGGTCCAGGCTTCTTGCAAAGAGGAGCTGAGAAATGAAGAGCTTTTAAAAGGAGGAGCTTTTTAATGGAGGAGCAATTTAGTTGGCTTTGGAAATGGCTATTAATGGTAACAATATAGCTCTTACCAGCTGTGTGTGAGGTATATCCAAACTCATTACATACATTATTTCATTTAAATCTTCTAAAGCTCTGGGAGGTAAGTGGTTTTTTTCCACATAAGGAACTTGAAGCTCAAAGAGGAGATTTGAACTGCTTTAGGGTGTCGCCCCAGGGAAAGTGAGGTCATGGCCAAATGCAAAGAAAAGCAAAATAAGCTAATTTTGGTGTTTTGAGTCTGAAGGCTTAGGTCAAGGTCTAATAAGGGTATTTTATGAGATTTCTTTGGAAGGATAATTGTGTTAATAAGAGCTTTAACCTTGGTGTTGTGTTTATAAAGTAGAAACCTCCCCCGCTCCCCTACCACCTCCTCTTAACACCAGTACGTTTTTTTTCTTCTGTCACAAACTTGTATCTTTTCCCTCCTGCAGTTTTTTGTTTTCATGGGCGTGCTTTAGGATGAGACAAATGAGGCCTTGACCCACAAAAATCACTGGTAAAAGTTTGGAATCTCAAGTACATTTTGCCTATGGAAAATGTACAAAAACAACTGCTAGGGATCCTGGGGCAACCCTACACTCTTGTTCCCCCAAATGTGACTGAGCTGTCGTAGAGGAGCCCTTCCCTGTGTTGACAGCAAAGCACTATGGAAATGGGAATGGCCAGGTTGCAGGGAGGAGCAGTGATTCTGGCCAGGCCCCAAGTTTGGAAATGGCAGAAATTTGTCTTTGGCACCACCTTGCTTGTCCCTCAGTGTCTTTTGCCCCATATTCCCTAATTTCGTAATAATAACCAATCTGTCTATGATACTTACTATATTCTAGGCTCATTTCTAAGCACTTATATATAATAACTCATTTAATCTTCATGATAACCCTATGATCATCATTCCCATTTTATGGATGAGGAAACTGAGCTCCAGAGAGTTCAAGTAGCTTTCCCAAGGTCTCAGTTGGCCAGTGATGAAGTTGGGATTTGAACCTGAGCAGTGTGCTGGCAGAATCCACAGTCTTAAAAATGCTGCTACCCAAAGTCATTCAGGGCAAGCCCCATCCGGCCCAGTCCTACCCCTCTGAATGGTCTGTGTTCCTGAATTAACCACAGCCTCCAGCTCCCAATCAAAACCCTGAGTCCCTTCTTGTAGCAGGTTTAATCTGCCACTGGTATGTGAGTGATGAATACAGAGACTTCAACTTCACAGAAGAGCTTCTATTTATT
Source organism: Grampus griseus (assembly GCF_964374135.1). Classification (NCBI taxonomy): domain Eukaryota; kingdom Metazoa; phylum Chordata; class Mammalia; order Artiodactyla; family Delphinidae; genus Grampus; species Grampus griseus. The sequence goes on along the minus strand of NC_139018.1, from coordinate 143,310,067 downwards.
TATTTATTAACAACGTTTAATTAAAAAAATTTTTTTTAAAGATTTATTTTTATTTGGTTGCCCTGGGTCTTAGTTGCAGCATGTGGGCTTGTTAGTTGCAGCACGTGGGCTCCTTAGTTGTGGCAGGCGGGCTCCTTAGTTGTGGCACGTGAACTCTTACTTGCGGCATGCATGTGGGATCTAGTTCCCTGACCCGGGATCGAACCCAGGCCCCCTGCATTGGGAGTGCGGAGTCTTAACCACTGTGCCGTCTTCACTTTCCACTGACCATCTGAACCACTGAATCATCTTCACTTTTACCTCCCAGTTTTCATAGGGGCTTCATCGTTTGCAAGGATGCAGAGCAAAGGAAGCAAAAAGTATGAGGGAGGTTTTGCACATAGAGCGTTAATAAATTAAAGATATCAGGGCTTCCCACAAGCCCATAGAACATAATAGCTATTTATTGAGCTCTTGCCTCGTGCTAGGCTCTTTCTTCTCATTCTGCACAACACGTCTGTGAAATATGCACATTGTTATCACCATCTTTCAGATGAGCAGAGTCTCAGAGACTTTAGGCAGCTTGTCCAGGATCACACAGCAAGTGAATAGCAGAGCCAGAATTGTCCTGACGCCGGTGTTTGCATACTTAAGGACCCTTTCCCGGTCCGTTTTCTGGCTTGTGGATGTTAATTACATTCTGCCAGGAGCATCTGTGCAGGATCAGAAATTCTGTCTTGACTCCTATTGTTTGCATGCAAATTACGGCTTGCTGCTGTAGATTCGCTTCCTTTCAAGCTCAGCGCTGTGACTGCAACCAGGACAGAGTTTTTTGCTGGCTTCCCTGGCAGCTGCCCTGCCAGCATTGCCTCATTCGAGTCCTACTGCCGCCTGACCCGGGAGGGAGGGCTGAGAAGTGCCCAGCCCAGTTCCGCAGGCCAGGAACTGCCTGGCCAGTGACTCCAGCTTCGGTTCCCTGAAAAAGCGGGCTTTTCTCAGAGAGGCTTTACCCAAGAGGAAGGAAAAATATGGCAATTGAGCTTCGGCTGCCCTGAAACCCTGTGATTTTAGTCCCTGTCATTTAGTGAATTCCACACATTACTCAGCTTCTCCATTGTGTAGCTGGAGGAAATACTCATGCTGTGTCATCTTGAGTCGTCAGTGGGCAGTTTTCTCCCTGCTGAGTTTACTTTTTTGTGTAGTTTGAGGTTTCAGGACCAGATTGGGTGTCTGGGTACAAAAACAGTTCAGAAACTGTTTTCTCTCCAGCCCCTTTCAAGGAGTAGCCCCCCTGAATGTTTTGGGCAAGTAAGTAGGGATGTCCGACGCTCAGGGGAGGGAGGGATTAGATGAGGCTAAGGTCAAGTTCTCACCAGGAAGGTTAAAGAAATCTGAGTTGGTGCTTCTGGGAAGAATGAACAAAATTCTGGGCTTTCTCGCCTACTTGGAATGTAGGCAGCAAACACAGGAGGTGGGGAGACAATGAGGAAACCGTTTGGCTGGAGAATTGGTTCATTAGGGAGCACAGGGTGGACTAAGTTGGAAGGGACCTTGTGGCCTGATTTCATAAAGAGGACGGACTTGGGTGCCCTGCAGAGGGACTGGGTTTTATCCCGGACTCGATGGTGGTGCGGGCACTGCAGTTTTGAAAAGGAAGGGTCATGGTGAAAGCAGGGATGTAGAACAATCACTTTGGAAGTTGCTGGAGGGAGAGACAGGAAGCTGGGAGGCTAGCAAGGCAGCGATTTCATTCATAACAGGTCCGAGGGGCTGAGGCCCCGGCGGGGGAAGTGGCTGTGAAGTAGGAAGCGAGGAGACAAACGCCAGTCACATGGAAGAGTCCACAGAGCCGGACTGTGGTGAAGGCAGGGGAAACAGGACTCGGATGCCTTCCAGCGGCTGCTTTGAAATCATTCAAAGAAAGGAGGTTTTGATTTAGAGGGGAATGTGCAGCTTTTTCTTCTTTAAAGTAAACTTTTAAATTCAAATATAACATCTATCCGTGAAAAGTACACATCCCGTGAGTCGACACCTTGATCAATCTGCACAGTGAACACGCTTGTGCAACCAGCATCCAGGTCGGGACTCTGAGCATAGCCAGCACCCCAGCACCTTTCCCTCTGTGCCCCCTGCCTTTCCTCTCCCCTTCTGCCGAGGAGACCACCATTCTGACTTCCCATATCTTCAATTACGTTTGTCTATCACTCCATAGTTGTGAAATCCATTTATATGGTTGCATATAGTTATAGTTCAATATTACAGTCCCAATATTCCACTCTATAAATTTAGCACAGGGACTTCCCTGGTGGCGCTGTGTTTAAGAATCCACCTGCCAATGCAGGGGACATGGGTTCCATCCCTGGTCCGGGAAGATCCCACATGCCTCGGAGCAACTAAGCCCGTGCACCACAACTACTGAGCCTGCTTTCTGGAGCCCGAGAGCCGCAACTACTAAAGCCCATGTGCTGCAACTACTAAAACCCGTGCGCCTAAAGCCCGTGCTCTGCAACAGGAGAAGCCACCGCAATGAGAAGCCTGCGCACCGCAATGAAGAGTAGCCCCCGCTCGCCACAACTAAAGAAAGCCCGCGCACAGCAACGAAGACCCAACACGGCCAAAAAAATAATAATAAAAATTAAAAAAAAATAAATTTAGCACAATGCAGTTAACTTGAGTTGTTCCCTGTTCAGAGCTATCAGGCCCAGGGCTTTCAGGAACAGCCTTGTTTGTGTCTTTTGTGCACACAAACACATGACTTGCTGGGTCATAGGGCGTATATGTGTGCAGTTTACATAGATGCTGCCAAACACGTGCTTGGGTTTTGGCAGGTTGAATTTTAAGTGGCAGCTCTAAAACAAGTTGGAAGGTGGCATTAAATCTGCAGATTAGAGATGAGTTCAAATGTAGTGTCATGAAAGAAAGCCATAGCAACATCTTACTTTGGAGATGCAGCTCAAAGCCACTTTTGTCCTTGAGCAGCATATTGGAGCTGTCAGGCGAGGGGACCACACCCATCCCAGCAAAGAACTGCCAACAGTCCTTTTAGGTTTCCTAGACTCTAAGCTACGAGTATCCCTAGGCCAAGTTTCTTTGCCCACCCCACCACCCGTCACCTCTGGAATATGTGCCAAAAAAAATTTTTTTTAACTTTTTGTTTTTCCTGAAAAGTTGGACTTTTCCCTGGGTTTATGACATGTGCTCCATTGTACTAATCCATTCCTCACAGTTCCATCTCTCAATTTGCATAATTGCTGTAATTTTAACATTTTGGAAATCATGCCGTGGGGGAGGGATGTGAAGAGATCAGACAGTTTCTGCTACAGCTTAGCTGATGACTGACTGATCAGGGTGCCCACAGATCAGTGCGGTGACACGGAGAGCTGAGGAGTGCAGAACAATCTCTGGAAGAAACAGGGTCCAGCAGGAGATGTCTTCTGTCTCCAGGGAAGCTTTTGCTTTCAGACCAGAAAAGGAATTTTCAAACTCCTTTGCATCTTAGGGAAAAAAAAAACAAGGAGTTGTGTTCTGTACAACTAAATACTTATGTAGCCCAGATGTTAGCTGGAGGCCTCCCTACCCCACAAGAGCTCTGTAAAATTAGCTCAAACCTCCACCAATTCCATGATCCACGAAAGTCAAAATCCCTCCCTAAGATTGCTCCTAAGTCTTGAGGAACCGAAGCTCTCAGGGCCACGTTGTCCTCTAAAGTTTTGTTATCCGATCTGGATCTGGAGACAGGCAGCATCGACGTCACCTGAGAGCTTGTTATGAATGTGGCCTCAGTTCCAACCCCAAGGTTTAGACCTACTGATTCAGAACCTGCTTTTCCACAAGGTCCCCAGGTAATTTGTGTGCATGGTACAGTTTGAGAAGCCTGGCTATAGGGGAAGAGAAGGGGCTCTGGAGTCTAACAGATCCGGGTTCAAATCCTACCTCTGCCATTTACTGTTAGGTGACCTTGACCTTGGGCCTGTCACTGAGTTTCAGCCTCCTCCTGAAGGAAAGGGAGGAGCATGATGATTCCACCCCCAATGCCACAGCATATGTAATTCACTGGATTGCCAGTCGTGCACAAAGCCTGGCACATGGAGATTCTCCAGAAACATTCTCCCTGCTTCCCAGAATCACCCGGCCCCAGAAGCCGTGGAATGCCTTCATTCTCCCACATCACAAGGCTTCTAGTGGAAATGTTCTGGAATATGACCCAGAGATGCCCTCTTGCCTGACTTCAGCAAGGCATGCGTTTAAATTGTCCTGGAGATGGTGACAGACGTGCAAAGCTGCTCACACACTCCTGCTTCCCCAGCTAGCTTGTCTTCGTATCTAAGATTGGAGAAGGGACAAAGCTTTTCTCCCCTTAATCTATGGATGGGTTAATCCCAGTACTAGCATCAGCATATGAACGCAAGTTGTCATGCTTCTAATTTCCGCCGTGTTTAAAATGTTCCAATAATATCCCATGTTATAGTGAGGCTAGGGGCCTATCCAGAGAGGAGTGCCTAAGACGGGAGAGGTGAGGCCTTAGAGAATGACTTTGGTCTCTTGGTTCCAGGCAACAGTAACCAAGCTTGAACGAGTTTGTACAAAAGGGGGCTGGCTCATGGTCTCTAAGAAAAGCAGATGGGTAACTAGGCTTCAGGAATGATCCAATCTTGGAGCCTCGAATGTTAAGGAACTTTCTCTCCATTGTACGCTCTGCATCTTTTGGTATGTTGGTGTCATTTTCTTTTTTTTTTTTTTTTTTTTTTTTGGTAGTACGCGGGCCTCTCACTGTTGTGGCCTCTCCCGTTGCGGAGCACAGGCTCCGGACGTGCAGGCTCAGCGGCCATGGCTCACGGGCCCAGCCACTCCGCGGCATGTGGGATCCTCCCGGACCGGGGCACGAACCCATGTCCCCTGCATCGGCAGGCGGACTCTCAACCACTGTGCCACCAGGGAAGCCCTCATTTTCTTTTTTAATTTTGGCTGCACCACTCGGCTTGTTGGATCTTAGTTCCCCAATCAGGTATTGAACCGGGGACCACGGCAGTGAAAGCGCTGAGTCCTAACCACTGGACCACCAGGGAAGTCCCAGTGTCATTTTCACTGAGCCCTGGATTCTACCACATGGTGAGAAACCTGACCACCATTTACAGTCCACATAGTGGGAAACATGTTCTATATCCATGTATGAATAAATATCTATATCTATGTCTATATTTATATCGCTACCTATGACAGTATAAAGTTGTTCTTCAAACCAAAAAATGAAACAAGCCTGGCAATTAGAAGTGCAGAGGGCAGCCCTTCCTTTGAGAGAAATCGGTTTACCTTTCATCTGTTCATTTGGGATTTGTCCCCAAGTTGCCCGTGGCTCAGATGTCTCTCAATGCCATTAGAAAGTAACCAACCCAATGAAAGGGTGAAGAATAGTTTGTAAATTTGGGGTTGTGATCTCTTAAAATGAAGAAGGGTGATGGTACTGAGACCAGGGCCCCCTGTGCAGTCTAGAGAAAGGAGACCTGGGGAGTTGGCAAAAAGAAAGTTTGGAATTTGAAAGTGACAAAACCAAAAGCTATAATCTCTTCAACTTCAATCAGCGAGAGCAGGACGGATAGTTTGATCCTGACACCTCCAATGGTAACTTATTTTTACTTTTAAAAATATTTTATTTATTTACTTTTTTTTTTTTCATTTTTGGCTAAATGGGTCTTAGTTGCGGCACATGGGATCTTTGTTATGGCCTGCGGGATTTTTCATTGCAGCGCGTGGGCTTTTCATTGCGGTGCACCGGCTTCTCTCTAGCTGCTGCATGTGAGCTTAGTTGCCCCGTGGCATGTGGGATCTTAGGTCCCCGACCAGGGATCGAACCAGCGTCCCCCACATTGCAAGGCAGATTCTTTACCACTGGACCACCAGGGAAGTCCTGGGAATTTATACTTAAGAAAAAAGAGCACGTAAGGGCTGAAGAGGCAAGTGGACCTTGGGAAGCCATTCCAATATTTGCACTTTTACTAAAATGCAACACTAAATTAGGAGAATGTCAGTAACATTTGGCATACGTCATAATCAGCAATGATAAGTGTTACATAAGTAATTCCCATTGATTTTTCCTTACTTGGTAAAAACTTTTCAGGATTTCTTTCCTCCCTGGTTTTAACAAGGCGCTTGTAAATTCATTGTGTTTTGCTGCTGAAAATATGTATATTATGCCAGCACCAATGGCAGTCTTCATACCCTTGACCGTTTAATACCTCCTTGTTTTTGAGGTATTGTTGAATTCTGTCTGCTAGTTCTCACTGAGACTCAAAGATCTTTTCCAGGGAACTCCCTGGTGGTCCAGTGGTTAGGACTCTGCTTTCATTTCGGAGGGCACAGGTTCAATTCCTGGTTGGGGAACTAAGTTCCTGCAATCCGCACAGCACAGCCAAAAAAAAAAAAAAACAAAAGGTCTTTCCAGGTCTTTTCTCCCAGAGGTGAAGTTCCTGGGGAATATAGTTAAAATGCAGATTCTGGGACTTCCCTGGTGGCACAGTGGTTAATAATATGCCTGCCAATGCAGGGGACACGGGTTTGATCCCTGGTCCGGGAAGATCCCCCATGCTGCGGAGCAACTAAGTCCATGCGCCACAACTACTGAACCTGCACTCTAGGGCCTGCGAGCCACAACTACTGAGCCCATGTGCCACAACTGCTGAAGCCTGCGTGCCTAGAGCACGTGCTCTGCAACAAGGGAAGCCACTGCAATGAGGAGCCCGTGCACTGCAATGAAGAGTAGCCCCCGCTTGATGCAACTAGAGAAAGCCTGAGCTCAGCAACAAAGACCCAACGCAACCCAAAATAAATAAATTTAAAAAATTAATTCTTGGGCTTCCCTGGTGGTGCAGTGGTTGAGAATCTGCCTGCTAATGCAGGGGACACGGGTTCGAGCCCTGGTCTGGGAGGATCCCACATGCCATGGAGCAACTAGGCCCGTGAGCCACAACTACTGAGCCTGCGCGTCTGGAGCCTGTGCTCCGCGACAAGAGAGGCCGCGATAGTGAGAGGCCCGCGCACCGCGATGAAGAGTGGCCCCCGCTTGCCACAACTAGAGAAAGCCCTCACACAGAAATGAAGACCCAACACAGCAAAAATAAATTAATTAATTAATAAACTCCTACCCCCGACATCTACTTAAAAAAAAAAAAGTAGATTCTGACTCAGCAGGTGTGGGGTGGGGCTGAGATCCAGGTAACACAGGGGCAGCTGGTGCAGGGACCACTCTTTGAGCACCTAGGCAGGGCTCCAGCATGACACTTTCCTTTCCTTAGTCTGCTTTCTCTCTCCCCATCCTTCAGCAGAAGCCTCTACTTCTTTGCCATCTGCTTCAATTCTCTTCCTAGCCCCCACATTCTTGTCTTCTAGTTATCCCCAACAGGGCCATCTTGCTTGAATCAAATTTCACTCAAATTTGACCAAAAGTGTATTCAGGAATAAAGTCAGAACAACTAGAGTTCCTCACCATTGAGAATAAGGAGTGAAGAAGGGAAAGTCTGGGAGTAACTGGACATAGAACACAGCTCTTAGGAAAGGAGAGTCAGCAAGAAATAGGTGTGGTCCTAGGGTCAGGGGATCTCAAGTGGTCCAACTGCTTAAGGACTGGGAGGGTCTGAAAAATGAAATTCTGATCGTGTGATTGTGAGTCAGCTTGTGGTATGAACTTCTTGCACTCACCCATAACTGCTCTCTTCTCCTTGGTACTCACTCCCCCCCAACCCCACACAGTTACATGGAGCCAGGTGGCAAGTTCTGGCCATCGGTGTGTGAGTGGAAGTGATGTGCACGTGTCACACCCTGCTGCTGCATTTACCTCCTGGCGTGAGACCCTCAAATGTTCTCCTCCCCCGCTTCATTGACGAGAAGGCCACCTTGTCCCAGTGGTGCAGAACAGGACGATAAACCTTTGTCAACCTATTTTGCTGAGTCATCACTGACCCAGTGAACAAGAGTTAAACCATTGTTTGTTGTTGCTGTTAGACATGGGTGGCGTTTGTTACTGCAGCAAAAATGGGCTTAGCCTGACTAATACCCGTCACAGTAAGAGAGGCAAGGGAAACTAGTGGGGAGCACAGAAGCTCTCCCTAGGCATAGATTTAGATCAAAGACAAAATGTGGAAGTGGGACGACCTGCAGAAATAGAACTGGGGAGGAGCAGAGCATTGGGGAAATGCTGAACTCATCAGAAGGGGCTTTTTAAGGTTCTGCCTAGATTGTGAGAAAGAATAAGACAAGGAAAAGCTCATTGCATAGAGGAAATGATGTAAAATGGTCAGGGGACAAAGAGGAAGCAAAACCACTCAACTCCTACTTTGATTCCATTTTCCACAGCAGGGGGAATCATCTTTAATCTAAAAAGGATGAAACAAGCGGCACGCAACGGAAATGATGTTTATGACGTTAGACCATGAGCTTTGTCTTGCCATCATCTAGCTAACACTGTACTGGCGTAGTGGTCTGACTCAAGAATATTTGTTGAATGAATGAATGAAGGTATCTGATGGCGTAGGCAAAGAGTGTCTAACTACTGTAATTGGATTCAAGTCTTTGGGCTCAGATGCATTAAATTCCAATGGCTTGAGGGGAAGTGCAGCTGTGAAAGCAGAAGCAGTGTTAGGAATCTTACAGAAATCAAAGGCAGTGGGAAAGGGAGGGGTCACATTAGAAATTAGAAATGGTCAACGTAGCTCTGAGTTCTTTTAATAAAGAGAGAAGAAAAGGGGGAATCTGGAAACTCTCTTAACAGTCAATTACTGTTAACTTCTGGTGCCTTTCTAAAAGGGTCTATAAAATTGATGGCTTATGAATAACTGGGAAATAAAATAGATATTACTGAGAGGCTACCTGTGTTTAGAAATTAGAATAGTTTATTTTTATTGAGGGCTTACTTTGTGTCAACCAGTGTACTGTGTGGATTGAGTCAGTGTTCATCATAAACCATGTGTGGGGTCACCCTTGGTCACCCATTTTTACAGTTGAGGACATTGGTCATAAAGAAGACGAGGGTCCACAACTGCTCTAACTCCAAAGATAGCACTCTTTTTTTTTTTTTTTTTGCGGTACGCGGGCCTCTCACTGCTGTGGCCCCTCCCGCCGCGGAGCACAGGCTCCGGACGCGCAGGCTCAGCGGCCATGGCTCACGGGCCCAGCCACTCCGCGGCATGTGGGATCTTCCCGGACCGGGGCACGAACCCGTGTCCCCTGCATCGGCAGGCGGACTCTCAACCACTGCGCCACCAGCGAAGCCCGAAGATAGCACTCTTTACCATGTTGCCACCACCCTTCATTTGTCCAAACTCACCTCATTTCCTCGGGTTCCCCATCTGGCAGAGGAGCCTTTGGGGGAGGGGAGAAGACTGGGTAGAGGGTGAAAGTAAGTTAAAGTTTCTCCACCTGTGGCCACGGGGACCACTGTAGATGCTGCCCTAGACCTACTGAATCAGAGAGGCCCAGGAATCGGCGTCTGTATCCAGTCTCCCTCTTGACCAGGATGTTCAGAACTGCTGGAAGAGGATGGGAAAGGCCGTCCTCTCAGATCCATTTGTGTGAAAGGGGAAAAAAGGAAACTATGTTAGCTTCAAGTAGCCAGTTTCCCTCTTGTTGATTATTGTCCGTCTGTTTTCTTCCCTGTAGCCTTTTTCCATTAAGGGAAAAGCATAGGGCTTATTTGCCCAGAGGGAGGAGAGGACAGATACATAGCAGTTCATGGGGGAGGGAAGGAAGTGTGGGTAATTACTGTCAAGCAGAAATGGAGCATAAAAGCCCTTTGGTGCTCAGAGGAGAGAAAGATGGGCAAAAAGGTGAAATGCAAGTGTCCTGCCAGTGGCTCCCCTTCCCTCCCCATCCAAAAATACGACGAGGGTCTAATCCTTGAACAGCATGGTGGAGGGGGGCGGGTAGACACAGACACGGGTTTGAGAGAATCCCAAAGCTATTTGCAGCTACCCAGGCCATGACCTGGACAATCCCAAGCCCTTTAAGACCCACCCCTAGTTCCCCAAAGCCAATGACATATTAACATCTGGTCACATATAAGATGTCTAGCAAGTGTTCCAGAAGCCTCAGTGCAGTTCTAAGCTTTAAAAACTTCAGAAGTATACATTTAACAAACGTATCAAAGAGATGTAATAATTTACAGATGCAATGATTTAAATTTCATTTACACTTAAGGAATTTGTGAATTTGGAACAATACATTTTAAAGTTAGAAATTAGAAAAAAAGAGAGAGAGAGAGATTGGTCCTTCCTGCAGCTGGTAAGCATCGACTGAAACAAAAAATTTTAAATGCATTGTTCCAAATTCACAAAACTAAAAAGGTTTAAAGGAAACTTAATTAAAAATTCAGATTATTTTTTGGGGGGAGAGGGGTAACTTGGCAGCATTTATTTACACTTCTGATACGATAAAAGCTTAACACTGCACTAAGACTTTGGGAACACTGTGTCAGAAGGCAGTTTCTCATCTTTCATCCTGAAGTTATGTTGCAGTCTGTGTCTGGAGGGAGCTACAGGGCTGGTTGCTGTGTGTTGCTTATCAGTGGTCCACCAGGACTCCGAACTTTAAAATTCTATAATTACCGCCAAAGCCTCATACGTATTTGGGCTTTTTGTTTCTCTGGCTTTTTTGTTTTATAAATTTTGGGTTGTTTTGTAACTTCTTATAAGAACTCTGAGTGCTAGGTAAACCTATTCCCGTAGTGAGGCAAAGGACCTTTTGGGTTTGTTTCTTAACCGAGGAAGCTTTAAAAAATCAGAAGACCTAAATAGACATTTCTCCAAAGAAGATATACAGACTGCCAACAAACACATGAAAGAATGCTCAACATCATTAATCATTAGAGAAATGCAAATCAAAACTACAATGAGATATCATCTCACACCAGTCAGAATGGCCATCATCAAAAAATCTAGAAACAATAAATGCTGGAGAGGGTGTGGAGAAAAGGGAACACTCTTGCACTGCTGGTGGGAATGTGAATTGGTTCAGCCACTATGGAGAACAGTATGGAGGTTCCTTAAAAAACTACAAATAGAACTACCATATGACCCAGCAATCCCACTACTGGGCATATACCCTGAGAAAACCAAAATTCAAAAAGAGTCATGTACCAAAATGTTCATTGCAGCTCTATTTACAATAGCCCGGAGATGGAAACAACCTAAGTGCCCGTCATCGGATGAATGGATAAAGAAGATGTGGCGCATATATACAATGGAATATTACTCAGCCATAAAAAGAAACAAAATTGAGCTATTTGTAATGAGGTGGATAGACCTAGAGTCTGTCATACAGAGTGAAGTAAGTCAGAAAGAAAAAGACAAATACCGTATGCTAACACATATATATGGAATTTAAGAAAAAAAATGTCATGAAGAACCTAGGGGTAAAGCAGGAATAAAGACGCAGACCTCCTAGAGAACGGACTTGAGGTTATGGGGAGGGGGAAGGGTGAGCTGTGACAGGGCGAGGGAGAGTCATGGGCATATACACACTAACAAACGTAGTAAGGTAGATAGCTGGTGGGAAGCAGCCGCATGGCACAGGGATATTGGCTCGGTGCTTTGTGACAGCCTGGAGGGGTGGGATGGGGAGGGTGGGGGGGAGGGAGACACAACAGGGAAGACATATGGGAACATATGTTTATGTGTGACTGATTCACTTTGTTATAAAGCAGAAGCTAACACACCATTGTAAAGCAATTATACCCCAATAAAGATGTTAAAAAAAAAAATACAACGAACCCCTGTCACCCAACTATCTCTATGATCACTTTTCCTTTTTCAGTTTTTTGCTAAAGTGTTCAGAGCTAATCCTAAATGTGAGATAAGTGTAGTTTTGTTGGGCTTAAGAAGACAGCTTCCACTGGGGAAATAGAATCAAATAGCATAAGGATAATTGGCAGGGAGAGAGAGACAGAGACAGGGACAGAAAGAGCAAGGGAGGGAGAGAGGAAGGCGGCAGAGACTGAAATAGAAGAGCATCTAGAATGAGATCACTATATTTATCCCTGTGCTCCTCTCCTGCCCCATTTCCAATTTTCTCTACTTCCCACCTTGTTCTTTGCTTTGAAACATCAATGACCTGGGTGACCAGAGGCATCTCTAAGCAGAGGGCTTTCTATTAGAGTAAAACAAAAGGGAGTCTGCACCCTTTCCTCCCTCCCTCCTGTCCGCCTCCCCTGCAAGTTCACAGTCTCACTGCCAGTCCTTCAAAGGACTGGGTGGCTTCCTTCTCCTTTTCTGCACAGAAGGAACTTGACTCTTAGTCCTGGAATGCAGCCATTTTTCCTTTGCTAGCAAGGCTTGGGAACACGGAGGGAAAGGAAGGGATAGAGAGAAAGGGATCTGTTACTCCTTAGGGACACCTCACCCTGGAACAGCATTTCCCCTAGACTCTCGTTCTATAAATGTCTAGAATTTTGAGTAATGAAACTAGGATTTCCACAAATAAAGATCCTCAAATTAGTGTGGGGCATATTCATAATAAATATTAGCCTATTAAAAACTCTGCGATGATTTACAATGATAATAACTTGACTTAACTCTGCCTTTTCCACTTTAGTAGCAGAACTTTTTTTAGATTACCTATTAATATCTCATGGGATACTAGCATTGTATAACGTGCAGTTTGGGAAAGGCTGAATGTCCTGAAATTATTCCTTCTAATCTGAAATCACAGGACGGGATACATTGCCTCTCCTAGCTTGTTGAGGGATAGCTCATTCCGTTTGGAGGGTCAGGGGTGATGGAATATCAGAAAAGAGAGTCAGAGCAACTAAGGGGATGGCGGGGTCAGGCTAGCAGGAGAACACATGGTTCCCGAGGGCCATTGTGGCTACTGGCTAATGCCAGCAAAGTTATCAGACAAAAAGAAAGAAGGGGTTACCTGGGTCCTGGGGGGCAGCTCTAGAGCTCATGTAAGATCCTTTAGAGACCTGAGATAGGGCCATGCAGACCATTATTGGTGGTTTAGGGCACAGGCTTCTCAGCAAGGATGACCTCAGACCTGCTTCTAGAGCAAAGACAACGTCATTCCTGAAAAAGGAATACAAAGACCACCAGCCCAAGGGAGTTACTCATTGGCCCAGGAGTTAGAAAAGCAAAAGGAAAAATAATCCAACATTTATATATGTACATAATAATTATTTTTACAACAAGCATCATCTTTAAAGAACTATCTCTTTACCTTTGCCAAATGTTTTAAAAGTAAAGCCAATCTCAAAAGACAGCTCAGCGTTTAAGTGATTTCATTGCTCACCTTTAGTACTTTCAAACTATGTCTTTCCCATAGATCTGAACTTTGATTCATCCTCAGAATTTTGTAAACACCACTCTGTTCCTCGCTACATAATTTGTTTTCTTTTAAAAGCCTAGATTCTAAAAAAAAAAAAAAAGAATAGATAAATAAATAAAGCCTAGATTCTTATAGAAAAATTAAGAAAAAGTTGAAAACCTATTAAACTTTTAATTTTGAAATAATTATAAGTTCACAGGGAGTTGCTAAAATAGTATATAAACTACCGTGTATCCTTCACGCAGCTTCCCCCAATGGTGACATCTTTTATAACTACAGTACAGTATCAAAACAGGACATCAACATTGCTACAATGCTGTTAACTAGACTGCACACCTTATTCAGTCACCAGTTTTTATATGCATTTGTGTGTGTGTGCAGTTCTTTGCAATTTTAGATTAGACTCCAATGTTTTACAAACCCTTTCCTTCCTTTGAGCCCTGTAATCGTTGCTTGAGTTCAGATCTCAGTGTTTCTCGCATGGAGGATTCCAATTATCCCAGCATCCTCTACACTTCCCTGTACTCTCTCTCATCTATCATATACTCTCCTGGCAGAATTATCTTTCCAAACTATAAACCCCATTTATCTCCCTGCTTTAAAGCTTTCAAGAACTCCCTTGTTCTTCCAAAGATAAAATCTAAACTGATTTCTGATTTTGCCCTTGGATGTCTGTCCCTGGCTCCATCTCTCTCTCACTCATAATCTGCACTCCAGTCTCACTCCTTGCTGCATTCTCACCAGGTCTGTGCCTTTGCACAGGCTGTTCCTCCATCCTGGAGTGCCCTTCTTGCCTCTGTGCATCTGAAAAATTCCAACTGCTCCATCGAGATTTGCTCAAATGGTACCTCTTCCTGCAAACCTTCCTCTTCTTTGCTCCCATAACTTGCTTTTGTTGCCTCTTAATTCAGCACTTCTTGCATAGCTGTTATACTCATGTAGGCATATGTCAAGAATATATTCAAGCCATAGACTCCTGACTATAAAAAGTGGCTTAAACTAGTGGGGGTTATTTTTTCATAATAAGGTATGCAAAAGTAGGCAGTTCACGGATGGGAAGTACATGCAACAATGTCGTCAGGAATGCGGAGACTTTCTAAATGACTCCACCATCCCCAGAGTCTGGCTGGTCCCCTCTTCCTCACAAGGTGGCTGCTGCGTCTTGCCTACATTCCAGACAGGAAGCAAAAAAGTTCCGTCTATATCTTTTCATACAATGTCAAACGCTTTTCCAGAACGCTGTTCAACAGACTTTTGTTTATATTTCATTGACCTTAACTGTATTACATAGCCATTTCTAGCTAGAAGGAAGGGTAGATGAGTGAGTATTTAGCTCCCCAATCTCTATAGCAGAGGAAGGCAAAGGGAGAAAAGAGTTGGAATTAGGTGTATAGTGAGTCAGCCTACAAAACAGTACCCCCAGTAGACTAAGGACCATCTCCCAGAAGACAGGAATATTCTATTAATTTTTGTCCTGAATCCCTCGTGCCTAGAACAGTATTTGCCCTTGGAATACACTTATTCGAACTCTCACAAGTATTTGAATGAACACATGCATGAAACATACCAAGGTTTAAGGAAAACATTTAAGGGTTGTTATTATTATTATTATTTTTAATCAGGCAAAGAAGGTTGTTTCCCATCCAGCAATCTAATGCAATGCAATGCACGGGTATACAGGCACGAAGAGGTAAGGATTTGTGCTTTAAGGAAGAGTTCCAGCAGCAGTCAGGGCATAAAGTCTCAGGTCCATTCTCTGCCTTTCTCTGTAGGTTACTGTGTCTTACTAGTGGGAGGAAAAAGGAGGGCAGATTATAGGGCAAAGCCAACAATGTTTTGGAGTATCCAGTGAGGGTTAGAAGCATGGAGGAGAAAGGAGGAGCGTAAACTCAGAGAGGGGGAGCAAACCTAGGAATTGGCATGAAACACTGGAAATTTCTTTCTCTACATTTTAATTCCCTTTCGTTACCCAAGCTCTTCAGTAAAATGAACCTTGCCTATACAGCCCTATGAGGTGGTGCTATGGGGGCCGCTGGGGTGAGTCTCTAAGGGAAGGTTGGGGTTCCCACCTCAACCTCCAGAAGGCCAGCATGGTAGTAGTAACACTGCATGGACATGGATAAGCCTGAACTTGCTGGGGCTGGACCAACTGAAGAGAGTGGTGGCCAACAGCACTGACAGAAGCAGGACGGTGCACCCTCTGCCCAAAGGATGACTAAGGACCAGACCTGGGACTTATGGCAAACCCTATCATCCCAAAATATACTCAAGAAGGGAGTCTCTGGCATGGGGAGTAGGGGTGGAAAGAGGGATGCTAGAATTCAGCTCTGAATCGTGACGTTCAGCAAGTTATCATCCTTTCTAAACCCCACAGGGCCTATATCCTAGGGTTAGTGTGAGGAGTAGATGAGAAAATACATGAGAGACACTTAGAATATATTTTGTGCTCAAAAGTTACAACTACTGTCTTGGAAATATGTTAGAAAGTTCTACTCCTGTTCTTACCTTCATTATAAGCAAGGGGAAACTGAATGAAAAAGGTGTAAAGGTACAGCAAAATACTGCCACAGTGCTCTAGGATAGCTCTATATTAGCCCTTAACATATTATTTGAAAATTATTTTTGTATCAGTTTCCGCCACTAAGACCATTATGTGGAGATAGAGGGCTGGCTAAGCCATCTGGTATACCCGATACACACAGCACAGTGCACAGCACACAGAATTGTCCAACAAAAGTTTGTGGAACTGCATTGTCACACAGCTAACCTCTTCACACTGCCTCTCTTACTGTCGTGACCTCTCCCCAACCTCCACCCTCCCTTCTGGCCATTTGGAGTGTCCTGGGAGCCCTGGAGCTGGCGTTTTCATTAAACAAGGACTTCCAAGGGACAACCACCCTTTCCCTTCCTGTCCATTCTTGGGCAAGCCAGAAATTCTCAGTTCACAACAGGAAACCAATAGCTTTGTGCTATCAGAAGACATTTCCTTCACAGCACAAAACGTCTGAGTAATAATTTTGAGCCAGGCTTCACCCATTTCCTGTGGAAGGAGGCAAATTTGCCTATCCCTGTCCTGCAGAGCCCTTACTTTCCAGTCCTGCAGTGATGCAATGCCTTCTGCACTGGGAAGATGGGCCGCTTTTTTCCCTTTGCCACACCACATCCAGCATCCTGTCTAGCAGACTCATTTGGGACGGTTGTTCAACATTCATGCAAAACAGAATCACTGTGACTAATTTGTCCTGTTGCCTGAGTATGCTTCCTAGGCAGCTTTGGGAGTAAAACCTCCTGGTGTAAAGAAAGTCATCGCTGGGACTTCCCTGGTGGCACAGTGGTTAAGAATCAGCCTGCCAATGGAGGGGACACGGGTTCGAGCCCTGGTCTGGGAAGATACCACATGCTGCGGAGCAACTAAGCCCATGTGCCACAGCTACCGAGCAGGCGCTCTAGAGCCCGAGAGCCACAACTGTGGAGCCTGTGTGCCACAACTACTGAAGCCCATGCGCCTAGAGCCCATGCTCCTCAACAAGAGAAGCCACTGCAATGAGAAGCCTGCACACCGCAATGAAGAGTAGCCCCCGCTCACGGCAACTAGAGAAAGCCCGCGCACAGCAACAAAGACCCAACCCAGCCAAAAATAAATAAATTAAATAAATAAATAATAAAAAAAGAAAAAAGGAAAGAAAGTCATTGCTTTCTCTGAAAGTCAAGATCCAGTTTGGCAACCAGGAATTCACAGATGTTGGAGGCCATAAAACGTCTGTGGAACTGATTCTCAGTAGCTCCCTTATTACTGATTTGGTCTGTAGGGGAAAGTGGCCATTAGACTGTGGGGTAGAAATGAGCTTTGTTCATCCCACTGTCTCGGGGCAGGGGTTAGAGCACCTGGCACAGATGACACTGTATAGTCTAAAACCGCTAAAAGAGAAGACTCTAGTCCTCCTTCGTGATCACATTAGATCTTCTAATATTAAGGCTGGAAGAGTTGAGACATTCTTGTTCAGTTGCCCCCATTTTACAAAAGGGAACACTGAGGCCTGAAAAGGAAGATAACCTCCTCAAAGCTGCAGAGCAAATCAGTGGCCAAACCAGGTTAGAATTCAGGTTTCTTCATTTTCAGGACCATGGCATCCCCAAAGATGAATACTTTGAATCCCTTTCTTCTAATACTGTCTTACAAACTGTCTTATGTGTGGACACCAGGGCTCACGTACAAGGTAATAGAACTCTGCGTGTTTCTAAAAGGAAAAGCCAGCAGGAGCTCCCAGGTTCTAGAGAGAATTTAGACCAACCTCTTTCTTCCCACATCATCTTAGGCAGGAAGCAAAGGAGCAGTGGTATAGCTCTGGGCTTCTTCTGAGCATCCCTCACTGGAGATATTTAATGTTTCCTAGGAAGTGCTAATGACAAGGGTAGTTATCAGTGAGCTCACCTGGTAGAGGGTGACCCTGTCAGAAGGCAGTTAAAGCATCCCTCCTTTCCTGATAGCAGTGGTTCACCACACTGATGGGGGCTCAAGTTGGAAAGACAGAGTAGGAGTGTCTAGCAGCCCATTTATTTGTGCTAAAATCAGCATTGGAAACATTTAGCACAGATGGCAAGGATGCAGAACCCGTAGAAATCAGTTGACTTAAAGAAGCACATTGGGCAGTGCAAAAGCCAAGGCTAAAAGTCCATGATAAGTTCCCTGAAGCAAAAAGGGGATGTCTCGGGCTTCCCTGGTGGCGCAGTGGTTGGGAGTCCGCCTGCTGATGCAGGGGACACGGGTTCGTGCCCCGGTCCGGGAAGACCCCACATGCAGCGGAGCGGCTGGGCCCGTGAGCCATGGCCGCTGAGCCTGCTCGTCCGGAGCCTGTGCTCCGCAGCGGGAGAGGCCACAGCAGTGAGAGGCCCGCATACCGCCAAAAAAAAAGGGGGGGGATGTCCCACACCTGGTGGGACAGTGATGGTGTAGAACGCACAGGCCATCATATGCACTAGATCAGAACCATTCTTCCCAGACTGGTTACAGGGTCTCACCGGTCCCCTAGGGGAAGAAGCTTGTGCCATGGTTGGATATAGGTATGTACATACATTTTCTCTCGTTTTCAATTCATACAGCGGGCCTCACCATTGTCTTTCTTTTTATTTTTTGGCCGCGCTGCGAGGCATGTGGGATCTTAGTTCCCCAACCAGGGATTGAACCTGTGCCCCCTGCAGTGGGCTTCACCATTTTCAACATGTGCTTTTGCCTTTACATAAAGTCCAGAGATAAACGCCCATCCAGGTATTATTATTGATAAATACTTTATCAAGCAGGTTCCCAAGAGGGAACGAATGGAACACTCAAATTTGGATAATTTGAGGAGGATTTGATAAAGGGAGAGATTATATAGGGGTGGAGGTTAGGGGAGTGGTGCAGTGATCTGGGGCTTGTACAGCTCAAAGGGGCAAGGAAAGGGATCAGTCACAGGAATTGGAAGGAGAGGGTCTTACACAGAAGATGCTTTGAGAGGAGCAATGACTTTTGGTCAAGAGACACAGTCAATTGCAGGCAAGTTCAAAGGGAGAAACCTGGAGTACAAATACACTGACCTCACTCTCTTCCTGGGGTCTCCCACTGGCCAAACCCAGCAGGAAGGTAGAGGACCAGGGGGCATATTGATGCAGTGCATACAAATCAGCTTCCTGGGCACAGATGAGGGTGGGGAATGGTGGAGGTCAGATCAGAAGGGCCAACAGGGACTTCCCTGGTGGCACAGTGGGTAAGACTCCATGCTCCCAGTGCAGGGGGCCTGGGTTCGATCCCCGGTCAGGGAACTAGATCCCACATGCATGCCACAATTGAGTTCGCATGCCACAATTAAGGAGCCAACCTACCACAACTAAGGAGCCCATGTGCCACAACTAGGGAGACCTCCTGCCACAACTAAGACCCAGTGCAACTAAAGCAATAAATTTAAAAAAATAAAAATTAAAAAAAAAGCTAACAAGAGGCCTCTGGCATAATCACTTGGACTGGACAGTCTCTAGCTGACACTGGCTATTAGCTGTGACATCTGCCATGCCTACAAGTCTTTTAGCGAGATTTGTGCAAGAAGGATGAGGCCAGACATGTTTCCCTTATTTTCAGTGAGGACCTTGGACCCAAATCCCTCTGTGGACCCTGGGGCCCTGGCAAGCTACCCAGGCCCACATGTGAGCCACAGAACTCTCCTGGCTCCTCTGCTCTAAGCCAGAAGTAAATAAAGGCTGAGTAGCCTCTTTGGCCCCTTTCCCCAAGGCCCACACCCTAATCTTGGCCCTTGATATCCAAGGGTGAGAAGAGGCAAGGCAGAACAAGGAGGAACGTCTCATTAAGGGGAAGAGAGTGTTTCATTTCTTCCTAAAGTTTGGAGCAGCTGGCCTAAGCCGCCCACTGCTGTTCTTTCCTGGGGTGGGACCCCTCCCAGGTGGGAGACAGCCCCAGGCCCGTCACACTCCAGGTGCACCAGAGTCAACTTCTCCAGCGTGGAAAGCCCAAGAGAAAGACCAGGTCATTACAGAAAGTTAAAAAAAAAAAAAGGTTGAGCTAGTTTTATAAATTATAAAAGTAATACATGCTTGTGGTAAAATTTTCGAAATTAAAAATACAGAATGGTCTAAAACAGAAAGAAAACTTTTGCCTCTCCATCCTCCCGTGCCCAAGGCCCACTCACCATCCTCATTTCTTAGAGCTTAAAACTGTCCTAGGTTCTTATGTTTCCTTCTGTAACTTTATATATGATTTAAACATTTTTAAACATTGGCAGGATCATGTTATGCATGCTCTCCTGCATATTGTTTTGTTTCATTTTAGGCACCCGACCAATATCTAGGCTGCTAGAACTATAGTCACTTTCTTTCTTTTTAAATTAATTAATTGATTGATTGATTGATTTTGGCTGCGCTGGGTCTTCGTTGCAGCGCGTGGGCTCTCTAGTTGCGGCGCGCGGGCTTAGTTGCAGTATGTGGGATCTTAGTTCCCTGACCAGGGATCGAACCCAGGCCCCCTGCATTGAGAGCGTGGAGTCTTAACCACTGTGCCACCAGGGAAGTCCCCCTGTAGTCACTTTCCGAAGGTGGTCCAGTCTTGGTGAGGTCAGGACGGCTGTGGTACCCACTTCCTCATGTAGTCATCCACTAGCTCCTTCTTCCTCTAGCTGACCTCTGTGGGTCTTTATTCTTTGGAACTGAAGAAGGCCCCATTGATAGGAATTCTTATGAATCTTCCATCATCAGGTACAATCCATTTGCTTACCTACTCAATCCACAAGCTTGAATGTTTGCTATGGTTCAAACACTCTTCTAGACAAGGGGACTATGGAGTTAAATAAAGCCTAGTCCCTGCTCTGGGCTTTGTCTGAGGAGGGAACCAGACAAGTACGGGTGACTCTAATCCAGTGTGACAGGTGCCTTGATAGTTGCCCTGAGTGGTCTATCACTATCTTAGTGATAGTGGATAAGATAATATGAAAAACCAGATGTTGGGCACCTTATCTAGGTTGGGGAGGAAATCAAGGAAGGCTTACTGGTAGAGGTGATTCTCTGAGTTTTCTCTTAAAAAAGTAAGTGAGAATCAGCTGCAAGAGGGAAGTGGTGGAAGGGGCAGCCCTGATAAAGGGGTCAGCAGGAGCACAGGCCTGGAAGCAAGAAGCAAACCTATTGATGTTGGAACATAGTGTGCTAACTCGAAAATAGCAAAAATGAGTTAGAGAAGTAGGCAGGGGCCGGATCACAGTGGATGTTATAGGTCATGGTAAAGAATCTGCATTCTAACTAGTAGGTAATGAGGGAGATATTTAAGGATTTTCTGCAAAATAAATAAATAAATAAAATAAACGTAATGGTCAATATATTAGTCAAGGCAGACTTAGGTTATCCTATAGTAACAAATTAACCCTGACCAAGTCCCAGTGAGGTAACACGACAAAGGTTTACTTTCTCTTCTTGCCACCTGTCCAGAAAAGATCACCTGGGGGCTCTGTGCCATACAGTCACTCAGGGATCTAGGTAAAAAGAGGCACCGCTGTCTCGTAGCAGCACCATTTGGAACACGGTGGTCACATTGACAGGGGAAGAACAACTAGGCTTTTCAATGCCTGGAGCTGGAGCTGACCCGCATTCCTTTGACTCCCATTTTAAGAATTAAAACTAGTCACATAACGCTGCCCCCTCAACTGCTGAGAAATCACAGAGGAGCAAATGGAACAAGGAGGAGGAGCCACCAATTCTGCCACAAAGAGAATCTGGAATTCCTAAAACACAGTGATCAGAGTACATGGAAGATGGATTTCAATGGTTTAAACCCAGTGGGGGAGGAATTTGTGGCAATAACCCAGGAAAAAGATGGCAATGTCCTAAATGAGGGAGGCGGTAGGAGGCATGGAGAAGAAGGGAAGGAATAAGGAAATATTTAGAAGGTACAATTGACAA
Source organism: Grampus griseus (assembly GCF_964374135.1). Classification (NCBI taxonomy): domain Eukaryota; kingdom Metazoa; phylum Chordata; class Mammalia; order Artiodactyla; family Delphinidae; genus Grampus; species Grampus griseus. The sequence continues at coordinate 143,288,347 of NC_139018.1, read as the reverse complement.
AACGTGGCATGTGATTTAATGTGCAGAGGTGAAGGAATTGAGGGTGACCTGCGGGTTTCGGTCCTGGGTAACTGGGATGGGAGTGAGGCCATTCCACGATGCTAGGGAACACTGAGAGGGGGCCAGCTGGTGGGAAGATGAGTTCAGTTTTGGGTATGTGGAGTTTGTGGTACCACTGGGATGTCTGGTGGGAGGCGGGCTTTCTAGCAAAATTGGATATATGGTTCCAAAGCGCAGAAGAGAGGTCTGAAGAGGAGCTACCTAGATGTTGAAATCATGAGTATAAGAACTGGTATAGGGACTTCCCTGGTAGTCCAGTGGGTAAGACTCCATGCTCCCAATGCAGAGAGCCTGGGTTTGATCCCTGGTTGGGGAACTAGATCCCGCCTGCATGCCGCAACTAAGCAGTCCACATGCTGTAACTAAAGATCTGGCGTGTCGCAAAGAAGATCCCACGTGCCACAACTAAGACCCGGCACAGCCAAAAAAAGAAAAAAAGAACTGCAATACATGACAGTCGGTGAAAAATACGTACGCACTGAGGATTTACTAAGTTGCTGATCTGCGTACTTTGTATGTATTATTTTATGCAAACTTAAACAATCCTAAAAGGTATGCATTATTATTGTCCTCATTTTAGAGTTGAGGTAACTGAGTCAGAGAGGTTAAGTAGCCTTCGCAAAATCACCCAGCACAGCAGAGCTAGGATTCACACCCTGGCATGTCAAACCCCAGAACTTGGACCCTGGGCTTCCCGAAGGGAAGGAGATTGATCTCGGTTGTAGTTGACAAATAGAGGACAAAGAAAGGCTTTTCAGATTGGGGCAATTGCATCAATAAAGGCCAGGAGCTGGGAAGGAGAGTGGCAGGGGTGGTGAGCTGGGGATGTCTGACTGAGGCTGCAGTTGAAGCTTCTTCTTGATTTTAGGCACATAGCACTGCTTGGCCTGAAACTCTGAACAGGGCCTCCCCTCCTCCAGCCATGGGCTTTTCTCATCATATATTTATAAGGCACGGTTCAACATCTCTATCTTGAGGGCATGTGCCAGGCAGTGTGTTAGGTGTTAGAAATGCAAAGAATGAGGTAAGATACCTAGTCAGGTGTCCTGCCTTGTATTTGAATCTAGATGCCAAAGTTTGTGTTCCCTGCCTCTCATGTAATCGGTTTGAGCCTGCATGGGAGTGTGCTACGTGATACAGTCACCCTCAGTAAAGCGAGTGCTAAGAGCAGGCCAGCTACAAACTCAATGGCTGGCAGTAGACATTCTCTGCAGGATGTATCGGAGGGACTTTTAGGTTTGGAATTAGGAGATGTGGCTCCCACGGGACGCTCTACTCCTCAGTAATCATGTGACCTTGAACAAGTGAGCTAATTTCTCTGCCTCTCTACCTTTGAATTGGGCATAATCGCACTTACCTAAAAAATACCGTTGTGAGTATTGGATAGGATGGTGTGACAACCAAAGCAGGGTGCAAAGAAGCCAGGGGAATCGGTTAAAGTCGTTGTTCTGCTCTTCTAATTCCGTACACAGGCCTCATGTGGGCTACTTGAGACCTTTGACTTCTCTGGGTTCTCAAATCAACACTCTGCCCACCCAGCTGATGGTCATGCCTCCTAGTGCATGTAGAGGTGTGAGTTACAGTTTATACACTTACTGTAGTACCACTGAAAAATTTAACTGGAGACTGTTAAAAAATGATGTTAGAAGACAATTTCGGTGATACAAACAAACTTTATCTAAATTTCGTGAAGCAGTCACCATACGGAAAACTGCAAAATGGGGCGGAGGGTACAAGCTTTTACAGGATAAAGAATAAAGAACAAGGAAGAGAAAAATAGAAAATATCTCATTGGCTGGGGCCACACAGTCCACCTTGTTCGGGATGAGAAGGAAGAAGGAAATAAGCAAACAGTCCAGAGCTGGCTTGGCGTTTGGCGACTGGCTGACTGGATAGCCTGCGTTTCTGGTCAAGCGGAACATTTACAGGGACACGGAAGTCACCTAACTTTCGGTTTGCTGAAGTGGCACCCCAGGCAGGAGTGGCTCCAGCTTGGTGATAGAAATTTATTTCAACAAGGTGATGCTCAGAGCCTGCCACGATTTACCCAGAATCACATGTCCAGGAAGTAGACCAGGACTAAGCCCCCATCTGTCTGATGTCCAGCCTTTTTGAAAACAACTGAGGTATAGTTGATGTACAATTGACGTCTAGCCTTATCCTTTCTATGCCTCATCTACCTTGGCTTCCAAGTCCTCAGTTTCTTTTTCCTTTTCAGAGACAAATGTGTTCTGCTGGCTCTAAATTTCATCTCCCCTTGCTGACCCAGATCTGCTGAGTAAGTCTTCAAACTCCTTGGTCAGATATTCAAGACCTTTCAAACATCTACCCTCAATTGCCCTTTCTCCCACCATCACCTGCTATTTCCAGGTACACACCCACTTCTTTCGGGCTCAGTTCTCGGTATATCCAGGGACAGTGGCCAAGCCTGGCTTCCAAGGTGGCCCCTGGTGCTGGGATGGTATGTTCCCTGCCAGTGCCCTTCAGGGAAGAGCTGTGTGCATGGGCTGCCCATGTCAACTGCCCACAACCTGGGATAGTGACCATTTTCATCTCAGAATAGAGAGGCATGTCCTCCAGGCAGCTTTGCAGACCACCCATGGGCATGTGAGACAGTCTCTGAGGACCCTCTGGCAGCTCAGCCAGAGGACAGGGTTGGGGTAAGCTCTGGACTAAGATTCAGGAGTGTCCCTCGGATTTGTTTATAGTGCAGCAGAATAACAGAGCTGACAGGCCCCTCAGACTCTCTTGGTCCGACGTCCTTATTTTGTTTTTGGCAAAAAGGAAAACCAGAGAAGTAAGAGCCTGTTGTTTTTCAAAAGTTATTTTTGAAAGTCCTTTTATTTTTGCATTTATGAAATTGATCCTATTTGGAAATGACCTTCCTGGCCCATACCTGCCTTGGTGTTTTGTGTCAGTTAATTCCTTGGGACGTTGAAACTCTTCTGATCTCAGAGTCTGGAGACAGACAATTTGGTCTAGACACAGCTGCATTGTGTGGGAAGCTGAACTCAGTTCTCTCTACCCTGAGGCTTATGTTCTGGCTCCGTTAGCAGCCTTTACCATCGCCAGGGTCTTCAGCTGTCTTTGGTCAGGTGAATCCTTATATGTAAGCACCTCCTAACAAGCCATCTAAGGAAGATCCTTCATGAAAACAAGTTGGGCAAATGAAGTGTTTAACTAATAACTAAACAGAACCTGTTTTTCTTGGACATTTCTCCATAAAGAATTTAAAAAGGACACCAATCTGACAAACGCTCCTGTAGCAATGCCTCTTTTGGGGGTATGTGCATCTCTATTCTGAGATGAGAACGGTCACTGTCACAGGTTGTGGGCAGTTTACAGGGGCAGCCCATCCCCACAACCCTTTCTGAAGGGTACTGGCAGAGAATCCACGAGGACAGCCAGTGGAGAACAAGATAGCTTTTAGAATAAATAGCTTATTTTTAGAATAAATAGCTTAATTAAAGTTTGACTTTCAAATACATTTATTGACTTTCAGGAGGTGAGAAATTTAAGGTACCTCTTAAAGACCCGAGAAACCCATCTTCCTGTCGTTCCCTATGAATCTAGTCCGTGGAGCATGGATTAGCAGATGCCCTATTTTCCATTTCAGCAGGTACTTGAATTTGATGCCTGGTTCTGCTTGTTCTTTAAATAGATGATTTTTAAAAGATTGGCTAAATTATTAAACAGGATTTAAAACATTACATCTGGTACTGTCCCCATATTGTTTTCTGGTGGTAGACTGTCAAGGAGAAACCATGATACAATTTACAAAGATTTGCTTTGAAGACAAACTAGCCAATAAGAAGTATGCATCTCTTGGAGTTTGATGGGAGATTCTCTGGATGGGCTCCATCAGAGGCTCTGTGATTACAATGCAGGGTTTGTCCCTGCCCCCGAGCTCCTAACATATGTGGTGTTGGCCAGAAGGCCTGCAAAGGAGGCATCTGCCAGCTGAGTTTCTTTTCTGTGAAAATGAAAAGGGAAACAAGTGCTCTTGTCAAGCAGACACGCTTATTACTGATGCCAGTAAGTAGGGGTTAAAGGGGGGTTAGCTGTCTGGACAATAAACAGTATAAGATCATGTCAGAATGTAATAGTTTTGAGGAAAGGCCAAGCAGATAATAGGAATAATGGTGTTGCTTTAAGATTGTTTATAACCTCTCTTAGTTTTTTTTTTTTAATGACAGGAAAGTAGAAAATAAAAAGTATGGCTTTAGACATACCCCCCCACACACAAACAAACTCACAACGAATAACAAATAAAAATCTTGGAACAGATGGAAGAGTGTGGAGTATGCGCAAAGGTCCAGGGGTGCAGGTAACATTGTGAGTTTGAGGGAGTGAGATTGAGGCTGGAGTCTCGCTCAAGATAAGCCTGGTGGGGCTGGTAGACCACACTATGGCAGCATCTTATAGACCATGGTAAGACGTTTGAGTTTTATCTTGGACCAATGGGAAGCCTCTGAAGAGGTACCAAGCAGGCTGCATATCGGTGTAAAACAATCAGAATTTTCAAAATTTGCATTTTGAAAAGATGTCTCTGGCTGCAGAATGGGGAATGGACTTGGGATTGGAGGGGTGGGCAGGAACAAGAGAGGATACAGGAAGTACCATTTAGAGGGACTTCCCTGGCGGTCAAGTGGTTAGGACTCCGCACGTCCACTGCAGGGGACATGGGTTCAATCCTTGGTTAGGACACTAAGATCCTGCATGCCATGCCCCAAAAAAGAACCATTTAGAGGCTCCTGAAATATTCCAGCCAGAGGTCATGCTGGTCTGGCTCAGGAAGACATGGTGTGAATTACTTAATCTGTTCCTTGCAGCTGGATTCTTTGGTTGTTTCCATTTATTTTGTCTTGCTTTTGCCTTGTTCTCTGTTATAACCGACTGCAAAACCGACATGAGCATTCTTACACACATATCTTGGTAATCTTTGGTCTGTGTAATAGTAGGACAGATTCCTAGCTGCAGGACATGCATGTGTTTCACAAATAAGTGAAATGTGGTAGCTATTGCAAAAGCGCCATTCCAAAATGTTGCATCAATTTACGCACTTGCGATAGGAGTACCAGTGTTCTCACACCCTTGCTAGCATTTGTATTTTCCCCAATCTGAAGGATGAAAAGTGGCATCTCTTTTAAAACATTTTCCTTTTTTAAAAAAAATGACAAATGAGGTTGAACACTTTTGTATGCTAATTTGGTCATTTGTATCTATTTTCCTGTGAAGTATCTCTTCACACCCTTTGCCTTTTCAGTCAGATTGATGAGCTTTTTAAAAATTGATTTGCGGGCTTCCCCAGTGGCGCAGTGGTTGGGAGTCCGCCTGCCGATGCAGGGTACGCGGGTTCGTGCCCCGGTCCGGGAGGATCCCGCATGCCGCGGAGCGGCTGGGCCCGTGGGCCATGGCCGCTGAGCCTGCGCTTCCGGAGCCTGTGCTCTGCAGCGGGAGAGGCCACAGCGGTGAGAGGCCCGCATAACGCAAAAAAAAAAAATTGATTTGCATTCATACTTCATAAATGAAAAAAAATTAGTCTCTATTTCATATGTGCTCCAAATATTTCACCCAGTTTGTTATATATTTTGTTTTATTGGTAATTTTTCTTTTTGTTATATGAAAAGTCACACATTTTTACAAAATGATATGAACCAGTTTATTTTTTTCTTTCTTTATGGCTCTGGACTTAGTAGGTGTTCATCACTTCGAGACTATAAGACAATTCCCAATACTTTATTTTAAATCTTATGGTTTATTTTTTGCTTAGAGCTTTGATCTGTGAATTATTTATTTTGATATAAAGAGTAAAGTAGGGATTCAGCTTAATTCTCCCCAAAGACTTAGTTATCTCTACAATATTTTTTGAATAATTTCTAATTTCCCCATTAATTTGAAATACCAATTTTATTGTAAATTAAATTCTATGTGTAAAGTCTATTTATGAGCCATTTGTTCTAGTTTTTAGTAAAAAACAAATATATATATATATATATTATCATAGCTTGATAATATATCTTAGGGATAGTTCTTTCCCTTCCCTCTACCAGTCTGTTACTCTTCTTTTTCAGAGATTACCTGGGTTATTCTGCATGAATATTTTTCCAGATACATTTTACTTCTTAAGTTTCGAAATAATCTTTTTGATATTGCATTTGGAAACTCATGACCACAGATGTAGCTCTAAGAAAAGAATAGAAATTTTCAATCAAAGAGCAAGATGTGTCTTTCCATTTACTTGTATTTTATTTCATTATATAGGTTCTGCACAGTTCCTGGCTAGTTTATTACCAGGTACTTTATCTTTTTAGCTGGTATTGTACATGGGAGATTTTCTCCCATTATAGTTTATTATTGGTTATTATTTCCACAGAAAACTACTAATTTTTATGTCTCAATTGTGTAACTAGTCATCAAATTCTATTTTTTAAAGAAATATTTACTTATTTATTTGGCTGCATCGGGTCTTAGTTGTGGCATGTGGGATCTTTTGTTGTGGCACGCGGGCTCTTTGTTGCAGCGTGGGCTTCTCTCTAGTTGTGGTGCACGGGCTCCAGAGTACGCAGGCTCAGTAGTTGCAGTGCGCAGGCTTAGTTGCCCTGCGGCATGTGGGATCTTAGTTCCTCAACCAGGGATCGAGCCTGCATCCCCTGCATTGGAAGGTGGATTCTTAACCACTGGACCACCAGGGAAGTCCCATCAAATTCTATTTTTAAAATTAATTTTCTTATTAAGATATGGTTCACATACTACAAAATTCACCCTTTTAAAGTGTATAATTAATTCAGTACACTTTAATATGCATAAAGTTGTGCAACTATCACCACGATCTAATTCCAGAACATTTTCATCACTCCAGAATGAAACTCAGTATGCATTAGCTGTTACTCCACACCCACCCTTCCATCCTCCCCAACCCCCGGCAACCACTAATCTACTTTCTGTCTCTATGTCTGTGCTGGACATAATAGAATCATACAACATGTGACCCTTTTAAAAAAATTTTTTTAACATCTTTATTGGAGTATAATTGCTTTACAATGGTGTGTTAGTTTCTGCTTTATAACAAAGTGAATCATCTATACATATATGTATATCCCCATATCCCCTTCCTCTTGCGTCTCCCTCCCACCCTCCCTATCCCACCCCTCTAGGTGGTCACGAAGCACTGAGCTGATCTCCCTGTGCTATGCGGCTGCTTCCACTAGCTATCTGTTTTACATTTGGTAGTGTATATATGTCCATGCCACTCTCTCACTTCGTCCCAGCTTCCCCTTCCCCCTCCCCATGTCCTCAAGTCCATTCTCTACGTCTGCATCTTTATTCTTGTCCTGCCCCTAGGTTCTTCAGAATCTTTTTTTTTTTTTGGTTTCCATATATATGTGTTAGCATACGGTATTTGTTTTTCTCTTTCTGACTTACTTCACTCTGTATGACAGACTCTAGGTCCATCCATCACTAAAAGTAACTCAATTTCATTTCTTTTTATGGCTGAATAGTATTCCATTGTATATATGTGCCACATCTTCTTTATCCATTCATCTGTTGATGGACACTTAGGTTGCTTCCGTGTCCTGGCTATTGTAAATAGAGCTGCAATGAACATTGTGGTATATGACTCTTTTTGAATTATGGTTTTCTCGGGGTATATGCCCAGTAGTGGGATTGCTGGGTCGTATGGTAGTTCAATTTTTAGTTTTTTAAGGAACCTCCATACTGTTCTCCATAGTGGCTGTATCAATTTACATTCCCACCAGCAGTGCAAGAGGGTTCCCTTTTCTCCACACCCTCTCCAGCATTGATTGTTTGTAGATTTTGTGATGATGGCCATTCTGACTGGTGTGAGGTGATACCTCACTGTAGTTTTGATTTGCATTTCTCTAGTGATTAGTGACAACATGTGACCTTTTGTGTCTGGCTTCTTTCACTTAGCGTAATATTTTCGAGGTTCATCCATGTTGTGGCATAAATCAGTATTTCATTCCTTTTTGATGACTGAATAAATAGTCGTAAACAGACCGAATAATAGTCTGTTGTGTGGATTGACCCCTTTGTTTATCCATTCATCTGTTGAAGGAAATTTGGATCGTTCTCACTTTTTAGCTATTATGAATGGCGCTGCTATGAAGATCTGTGTTCAGGTTTTTGTGTGGACATGTGTTTTCATTTCTCTTCAGTACATACCTAGGAGTGGAATTGCTGGATCTTCTAGTAACTCTGAGTTTCACTTTTTGAGGAACTGCCAAACTGGTTTCCAAAGTGGCTGCACCATTTTCCAGTCCCACCAGCAGTGTATGAAGGTTCCAGTTTTCCACATTTTTGCCATCACTTTTTATTGCCTGTCTTTTTGACTAGAGTGGGTGTGACATGGCATCTCATTGTGGTTTTGATTCTCATTTCTGTAATGACTAATAATGTTGAATATCTTTTCATGTACTTAACTGCTATTTGTAGAAGTGTCTATTCAGATCCTTTGCCCAGTTTTTAATTGGGTTATTTGTCATTTTGTTATTGAGTTTAAGAGTTCAGGGCTTCCCTGGTGGCGCAGTGGTTGAGAGTCCACCTGCCGATGCAGGAGACGTGGGTTCGTGCCCCGGTCCGGGAAGATCCCGCATGCCACGGAGCGGCTGGGCCCGTGAGCCATGGCCGCTGAGCCTGCGCGTCCGGAGCCTGTGCTCCGCCACGGGAGAGGCCACAACAGTGAGAGGCCCGCGTACTGCAAAAAAAAAAAAGAGTTCTTTATATATAATAGATACAAGTCCCTTACTAGATATAGCATTTACAATACATACATGTGTCCCAAGCTAAGTCAACTAGAATCCACCTTGGAACTTTCCTACTAAAACTGTGGGGCGAGACATTCTTTCTTTTTTTTGCTACTCACCAACTTAATTAATTTATTTTGGCCACGCCATGCCTTTCAGGATCTTAGTTCCCTCACCAGGGATTGAACCCGGGCCCTTGGCAGTGAAAGTGTGGAGTCCTAACCATGGGACCTCCAGAGAATTCCCTCTTACAAACTTTAAATATGAATTAAGTGAGAGCTTCTTGCAGTCATCTTTTCTAGCTACAAGGAGAAACCCACATGTAATTGGAGAGAATGAGGCCGACATGAAGAGAGTAGAGGTAAGTCATGGCAAACTAGTCAGTTCTGACCTGTTTAAGCTCTGGTTTCCAGCCAGGCCTAAAGCAAAGATACACCTGGACTTTTCACATATGTGAGTCAATTAAAAAAAAAATTCCTTTTATGTTTTTTTCTTATGATACTGAGTTGGGTTTTATCTCTTGCAATCAAAAGTCCCAAGCAGTCTAGGAAATTTAAGCATTTCTGTTCTACTAAGGGTTATTTTTGTTTTAAAAAATCAAGAATGTATATTGGAGTGTGTCAAGTGCCTATTGGGGTAGTCTTATGCTTTCTCTCCTTTGATCTGTTAATATAATGTATTATATTAATAGATTTCCTAATACTGACTAGATATTTATTCCAAGGATGGGTCCACTTGGTCATTTAAAATTATTCTTCTAATGTACTGCTAAAACATATTTGCTGATTTAAAAAAAATACTTTGGGCTTCCCTGGTGGCGCAGTGGTTGAGAGTCTGCCTGCTGATGCAGGGGACACGGGTTCGTGCTCCGGTCCAGGAAGATCCCACATGCCGCGGAGCGGCTGCGTCCGTGAGCCATGGCTGCTGAGCCTGCGTGTCCAGAGCCTGTGCTCCTCAACGGGAGAGGCCACAGCAATGAGAGGCCCGCGTACCGCAAAAAAAAAAAAAAAAAATACTTTAAGTCAATATCTGTAAGTACAGTTTGTCAATGGGGAGGGATTGGAAAACTGATGGATCATGATTCACATCCAGTTGGCTGAAAAATTTTGTTTGTCCTGTTAATATTTCAAAATCGGGGGGTTATGCATAAAAATCCAGCTCTTCTTGAAAAACCAGGTCGATTCTGTGAACCTGAGTCTCTGTATGGAAAAGACTGTCTGGGCATTGGAGTGGTGGCCACCTTAACAGTGGACATCCTCTCCAATCCCTGCAGGACCCAGCACTCACAAGTGTGCGCTCCGTATTTTCAGGCAGTCAGTGTCACACATTTTAGTCACCTGTCTGGTCTGTGAAGTCATTTGAATTTGTGACTCCTCCGTTTTCTTTTTTTTCTGTCCTTTTCAGGTATTCATGGCTCTGGAACGGAATGATGTGTTCTTTGGAAGGGTGACAGAATTCACCTGTGCAAATATGGGGCGTTGGTGCTTATTATTAGTACCTCTTTTATTCTTTCCAGAACTTTTTCCCCTTCCCAAATTGTCTGAGCCTCTTGGCCTACCCATCATAGCTCCAGTCAGAGAATAGCTCACTGTGTGTCCTCTGGCTCTCTGTGGCCTGAGGGCGCAACGTGGGGAGGGAGATGTCAGCTTGTGGGCAGCCTTGCCCCAAGGCCTGGACTTGACTTTGATCTGAAATGTTCACTGGACCTTTCCAGGGCTCACTCAGCAAGCAGGAGGGTGTGCATCTCTTTCCTGGCGGTGGGAGACCCATCTTTGACCTTCACGTCATTTTCCCAACTCAGCTCTGTGCCTGGAGACTGTTTTGGCAGCCTTAGACCTCTTTCCAGCTCCACTGGCTGCCCAGGTGGTAAGTCAGGGCTCCTACTGGCAAGGGTTTTGCACATTTTCCCCAGGCTATGCAATCACTGGCTTAGGTGAACTTCACTCCAAGTTGGAGGATATTAGTGAGAATTCTCAAGCTTCTCTGCAACCCACCCAGCTTTCTCTCTTTCCCACCAGCTTGGAAGGCAGAGGAGAGAAGTTGGGATTTATGCCTAATTGCTCCAGCATCTTCCATTTTTTTCCCTTTGTCATCATTTTTGGAAGTTTGAGGTTTCCAAAGTTAAGGAAACTGAGTTTGTGGAAGTTAGTATAAAGGCAACAAATGATCATAAATGCTCTTCATGGCAGAGTTGCTCCCTGCATTGGTCTGGAATCAGTGAAGGAACGTTGACTTGTAATCTATAGCGATGACTTTTGTCATCCTGTAACCACCTGAAACAATTTGTTTAGATAAAACAAATTGTCCAGACAAAGTGTTTTGTAAAAAAATGACTCAATTGTATAGATTCATGCCTGCTTGAGAAAGGACTCATGAGTCTCGGAGGATGGAACAGAGATGAAGGAATCTTGGATATTTACGAGATTGGACCCAGATCTTATGCTTCTGTGACCACTATAGCCAGAAAGTACAGTTCAGGGACCGGTGACTGTATAAACATGGGCTGTGACTGCAGGGAATTGTAGTGGACATCCACTGCTTTTGTCTGCTCAGCCCTTTTCTTCGTCGTATGCTAACAGAACTTGACCTCCTGCCCAAAAAGTTGGACACATGATCCAAGCCAGGGAAAACACAGTCCTCTTATGGGATTTTTCAAATGGGATCTGGAAGAGAGAAGCCTGATTTTCAGAGTGCTGTGGTCAATGTGAAAAGTGAATCAGAAGGGAATGAAACCAACATGAGAAGCCACGAGAGGAGAAAAAGAGTTCAGGGTTCCACTGATTTCTGAAGCTAGCTCCACCCTGCCTTTCCCATGATTTGACTATTGACTTGATAGATTCCAACCTTACTAAGCTCATTTGAATTGGGTTTGGAGAATCTGCAGAGTCCTGACTAATGGACTGCTCCTCGGGGACAGATGTGAGGGGTTGCGTGTAATCCCAGATTTTTACATTGACTCCACACCTCTGAGTCCTAAAGGATTTAAGTCATTGCTTTGTCGTGGAAGATGTTAGAACAGATTCTCTGAGTTAGAATTTCAACGTGACTCCTATGGCTTTAGTGAGCATGGTTTTTATTTTTGGTATCTGAATTTAAAAACTGGTAATTCAGGTGGATGCTTGAGAGAACAAGGGAGCAGATGAAGGAAGGATTCATTCAGAGTTCCCTTGCAGAGGAGGATCCCAACATGTATGAGGGGTTGGCGGTGTGACGATGGTGTGACTAGCAAGAGCGCTGAGGAGCTAGTCTGCTTCTCCTCAAAGCCTTTGCAAACCATCCATGGGGACCCAAGCCAGTCCTGGTCCTCACGCTTGGTTGAGGAATCCCTCAAGGTCGCTCGGGCTTGATCACCTTGCCTTTGTTTCCTTGCCATGTGTATCTTTACTTGCTATTCCCCTAGGTCTTAAGCCATGGGGACGGTAGAAGCTCATTTATTGAGCTTGTCACCAACAGCACCGAGTCACGTGACTGGGCAGGGAAGTGTGGATGTGGTACCACCTGGCAAATACCGTTTTTTGTTTTTTTTTTTTGGGCGCGCCACGCGGCATGTGGGAACTTAGTGCCCTGACCAGGGATCGAACCCGCGTCCCCTGTATTGGAAGCGTGGAGTCTTAACCACTGCACTGCCAGGGAAGTCCCACAAATACCCTTTTACTAGAGGGGATCTGGGAAGAGATTTCTTCCACTGCCCGATTCTCCTGACCCAGGAGTGGCATATGACCCTTTAGCTATTGGTAGGGATGTAGTCATTAACCGGTAGGATAGTCTAACCAATTTGGGGAAGGTAGAGTCATGCAGTCCCTCTTCTTTATTATTTGCATTTTTAAAAAGTTGTTATTTATTTACTTATTTTATGTATTTATTTTTGGCCGCATTGGGTCTTTGTTGTGCGCGGGCTTTTTCCTAGTTGCGGCGAGCAGGGACTACTCTTCGTTGCGGTGCGCGGGCCTTTCGTTGCGGTGGCTTCTCTTGTTGCAGAGCACGGGCTCTAGGCACGCGGGCTTCAGTAGTTGTGGCACTCGGGGCCTAGCTGTTCCGCGGCATGTGGGATCTTCCCGGACCAGGGCTCGAACTCATGTCTCATGCATTGGCAGGCAGATTCTTAACCACTGCGCCATCAGGGAAGTCCCTATTATTTATATTTATTTCTACCTTATCTCATTCTAAAAATACGCAATAAAAATAGTAACAGACACCATGTTTGAACATCCACTATATGCTAGGCCCTTTATATGTATATTACTACTCCTCATTATGGTCTTGAAGAGTTGTTTTGCAGTTGAAGAAACTGAGGCTGAAAAGTGTGAAAGCTTACCCAAAGTCTCATTGTAGGAAGTGACAGAGCAGGGATTTGAACTCAAGTGGTCTGATTCCTAATCAGTGTTCTTTGTACTCATCCAATGATTCTCTCCTTTGGGGAGCTTTCAGATAACCCCAGTGTTGGGGCCCCACCCCAGACCAATACAACAGATTCTCTGGGAGGTGGGAGCAGGCACTGTTAGGTTTTTCAGGCTCTCCAGATGATTCCAGTGGGCTAGCTGGGTGGAGAGCCATTGTGCTATGTCATGCTATCCTCCCTCACTGCCATTTCCAGTTTCTCAGAGTCATCCTCATCTTTTCTCTTTTCCTCATACCCCACATCCAACCCCTGAGCATGTCCTGTTGGCCTTACCTTCAAACGTGTGCCTAGAATTGCATCCTGCCCGCAGTTTCCACTGCTACCCTCCCATATGCATCTTCTGGCTGGACCATTCAATTGCCTCCTCTCTGATCTTCCTGCTTTTGTATTTGCCTTCCTCCAGGCCATTGTCAACACAACAGCCAGAATGGTTCTTGTAATATATGTCAGATCATGCCATTCCTTGCTCAAAACCCTCCGAAGGCTCCCTTCTCTTCAGAGTAAAACCCAAAGTCTTTTCCAGAGGCTACAACATCCTTTCTGATCCAGCTTGGCTACTCTCTGACCTCAAGTCCTACCAGTTCTCCTCCTTACTTATTTCCCTGCAGCTAAATTGGATTCTTAGCTGGTGCTGAAGTACACCAACTGTTTTCTGTGATAGCGCCTTTGCACTTATTCTTTCCTCTGCTCAGATCAGTCTTCCTCCAGATAGCCTTGATGCTCACTGATTCAGTCCTCTCGTGCCTTTGCTCAAATGTCCCTTATCCAAGGGGCCTTCCTAGACCACCCACCTAGGATAGGTGCCTCTTACCACCTCCTTCACTCTGCATCCCCTCCCCCTTCCTCATGACACCTGACACTACCTAATGCATTTATTATTATTTTTTGCTCTGACTTTCCTCACTAGAATGTCAGTTCCATGAAAGCAAGGACTTGGTTTTGCCCATTGGCCCATCCCCAACCCCTGAAAGTGTGCCTGTTCAATGAATATTTGTAGAACTAATGAAAAAAAATAGAATGCAACATTTTCTAATGCAAGAAATTAGAAGAGGAAATAAGACTAAGAAAAGGAAAATAAAGCTGTGGGTGAAGATATTGTCCAGAATATGTTCCTTATATCTTGTATATTTTGCTCGAAGGTTGAATGCAAATTTGACTTTTGGTCTCATAATCAACCAATGCAAAAAGGAAAACAGCATTAAATATCCTGAAGAAACCCAGAAGGCTACACAGGTGGACCCCAGATATTCCTAATACTAAGATCTAAGACAAATGACCAATGCAATCCTCATCAAAGGCTACAGTATGAGAAAGTGGACAATAGACATCCAATAAATACAGGGAACTTCACACATTCTCTGAGCTAGAATTTCAGTGTGACTCCTATTGCTTGTTTGAGGGAAATGCTCTACTTGTTGTTGACAGTACTGAAATATTTACATTAAATCTTTATCTAGCTTTTTCTAGCCGCTATTTTTTCAAGATTCCCATGATATCCAGGCCTTTGTCCAATTAATCACCAAGCCCTTCTGAGCATCATGACGATGGCCTATCTTACTGCCAGAGGATTTTGGATCCTCCCCAGCGTGACCAACTGTCCTGGTTTTTCTGAAACAGAAGGGGTTACGGAGAGGTGGGACTTTGGTGCTGAAACCAGAAAGCCCGGGCAAACTGGGACAAGTTGGTCAGCCTGCCTCTTTGTCTCCAGACTGTTTTCTGTGTTCTTCTCTTGAGGAATTCACGGAGTTAAAGAGTGGGTTACTTTGATCTCTGTGATGCGAGGTATGTGATGTAGGTAGGCAGAGTTGTTGTTTTCTTTTTCTGACCTAGAAATAAATAAAAAGAGCAGAGTTTGAAATGTGGGATAACATTCCAGAACTCATGATCAAGAGTCCAAGGAAGGCGGGCTTCCCTGGTGGCGCAGTGGCTGAGAGTCCGCCTTCCAATGCAGGGGACACGGGTTCATGCCCCGGTCCGGGAAGATCCCACATGCCGCGGAGCGGCTGGGCCCGTGAGCCATGGCCGCTGAGCCTGCGCGTCCAGAGCCTGTGCTCCGCAACGGGAGAGGCCACAACAGTGAGAGGCCCGCGTACAGCCAAAAAAAGAGAAATAAAAGAGTTCAGGGAAGTGGGTAAACTGAAGGGATTATCAGGAAGGTTTGAGGTGCAAAAGCCTAGAGGTCTGCTCCAGTTAAGGAAGACGTACAGCGCGTGGTGACCGGACAGCAGGGGAGAAACAGGGATTTAGGAAGCCAAGGAGGAGAGAACACAGGCCCCAGAAAAAGGGGCCACCAATCGGTTGTTGGTGGCCAGCTGGGGAGCTCTGGGGAAGGAAGCAAGCCTCTGTTTGAGGGCCTCCAGGCCATGGAGTCATTGCCTTTCTTCCAGCTGTGAACACAGATCAGCTCAGAGAGGCCTGTCTTTTTTTCTTTCTTTTAGTCGAAATATAATTGACATAGAACATGATGTAAGTTTAAGGTACACAACATGTTGACTTGATTCGTTTATTTATATGCAACATGCTTAGCTTTAGCTATCCCCTCCATCACTTTATATCATTATCGTTTCTTTTTTTTTTTTTTTGCGGTACACGGGCCTCTCACCGCTGTGGCCTCTCCCGTTGCGGAGCACAGGCTCCGGACGCGCAGGCTCAGCGGCCATGGCTCACGGGCCCAGCCGCTCCTCGGCATGTGGGATCTTCCTGGACCGGGGCACGTACCCGCGTCCCCTGCATCGGCAGGCGGACTCCCAACCACTGCGCCACCAGGGAAGCCCTATCGTTTCTTTTTTTGTGGTGAGAATGATTCAGATCTAGTCTCTTAGCAACTTTGCTGTGCATTAGCTCTCTGGGACTTATCTATTAGTTGAAAGTTTGTGACCTTAAACACCATCTCCCCCTCCGCCCTCGACGCCCCTCTCCCCACCTCGCAGCTCCTGGTAACCACTCTTCTAGTCTCTGCTTCTCTGAGTTCGGCTTTTTTAGATTCCACATATAAATGAGATCATACAGTATTTGTCTTTCTCTTCCCGACTTATCTAACTCAGCATAATGCCCTTGAGGTCCATCCGTTTTGTTGCAAATGGCAAGGTTTCCTCCTTTCTCAGGGCTGAATGATATTCCATAGTATATACATAGCACATTTTCTTTATTTACTCATCCACTGATGGACACTTAGGTTGCTTCCATGTCTTGGCAGGATGGGCAGAGAGGGAAAAACTGGGCTGTGAGTCATTCTCAAGAAGCCCCAGCCAACCCCACAGAGGCCTCTGAAGCTAGGGGGACCCTTCAGAGTTGTGAGTTGGGGTCAGTGACATACCTCTGCATCTAACAGTCATCAGATATGAGGAGCCCGAGGAAGGGAGTATGGCCTTGGACAAGGCAGCTGTCATCAGCAGAGCCTCTTTCAGAAGAGGGCTGACCACGGGCAGCATGTCCAGCAGCTGGGGGACTCAGTCCATCTGTCTTTAAGGGGCATCTGGGCTGCCTGTCTCAGCGTCCACTGCTTATCTTGTTATTTTTACTTTTCTTGTTAGTTGTCTTTTTATTTTACTGCCTAGAGGATCAAGCACTTTCTGCAATTTTCAAGGGGAACTGTGCCACGGATGGCTCTCTCCTCCAGCCCCTGCTCATCCAGGCTTGGGGTGTTTGTATGTCCGCTGCAGATTTGATCCTCTTCCATCCTGGGAGTGCTTTCTCACAGGTTCAACACAATTTGGCCCTATCTGAACTGTAGATTGCAAGAAAAAAAAAAGGGGGGCATTATTGGCATGTAAATTAATTGACTCATTCATTTGTTCCTTCATAAATATTTATTGAGCACCTACAGTGTGCCCAGGCATGGTTCCAAGAGTTGCAGATACAGTACTCAAAACTTACATTCTAGAGGGAAAGGCAGACAGCAAATGAACACACAAATATACAATATAGTGATAGATAAGGATCCATTAAGTGGGAAAAAAGTCAAATCAGGTTAAAGAGAGAACGGGGGAAGTAAGGAAGGGAATATTATTTTAAATAGGGACCTTTTCTGATAAAGTGACATTTAAGCAGAGACCAGAAGGAAATGAAGGTGTAATAAGTTTGAGTCTCGGGATAAGAGTGTTCTAGGCAGAGGACGCAGCATAGGCAAAGGTCCTGAAAGCTTGGCATGTTCGAGGAGCGACAGAAACATCAGTATGGCTGGAGTGGAGGGAGGGAGGGATGGAGGGAGGCATAGCAGGAGATTAGGTCACACAGGTAGCCAGGGTCAGATCAGGTGGGGCCCCACAGATTCTCATAAGAAGTTTTGTTTTTCACCCTGATCAAGATGTGAGCCATCGCTGAGTTTGAGGACGCAAGTGAGACGATCTGACATGGGTTTTAGAAGGAGTGGAACATAGGGGGACCAGACTGGAGGCAGGGATGGCAGTCCAGGAAGACAGGAGACCCATCTGGGATGACGAATGCATCACATATAGAGCCCCAGGGCTGGATAGTCAGTATCGACTAGAGAGTCAGTATCGGTGGTAAAGGGGTCGGGACTGAGCCCCACAGCTCTCCAGCGCGTAGAGGCTTGATTCACTGAGGGAATGCTGCTAAGAGCTCACGTTTCCCAAGGTACTACTGCTCATGTGGTATTTCCCAGATTAAAGCAATGTTTTTTGTCACTTCATTGAAATTTGGAGGAGTAGGAAAATTAAACACAAACTCAAATCTTGTTTTTTTTTTTCTCATTAGTTGTCTGTTTTATACATAGTAGTACACATATGTCAATCCCAATCTCCCAGTTCATCCCACGCCCCACTTCCTCTCTTGGTATCCATACGTTTGTTCTCTATGGCTGTGTCTCTATTTCTGCTTTGCAAATAAGATCCTCTATACCATTTTTCTAGATTCCACATATATGCGTTAATATACAGTATTTGTTTTTCTCTTTCTGGCTTACTTCACTCTGTATGACAGTCTCTAGGTCCATCCACATCTCTGCCAATGACAAAATTTCCTTCCTTTTTATGGCTGAGTAATATTCCATTGTGTATATGTACCACATCTTTATTCATTCCTTGGTCTTTCTTTTTATTGAAGTATAGTCAATTTACAAGGTTAGTTTCTGTGTACAGCATTAGTTTCTGTGTACAGCAGAGTGATTCAGTTGTACATATATATGTTCTTTTTCATATTCTTCTCCATTATGGTTTATTACAGGATATTGAATACATTTCCCTGCACCATACAGTAGGACCTTGTTGTTTATCCATCCTATATGTAATAGTTTGCATCTGCTAATCCCAAACTCCCAGTCCATCCTCCCCCATCCGCCCCCCCTTGGCAACCGCAGTCAAATCTTGGTCTTGACTGGGATGGTTAAATAAGATTGAAATGAATTGAATTACTTATTTTGAAGAAGGAGGTCAACGTACTGGGCTTTTCTTTTCTTCAGACCCTTCCAAGGATTCTACATGTCGGTTTCAAGGCTCGTCCCTCCCACAGCAATGCCTGCCTTTCCATTTGGGGGGTTTACAGACTCTACCATTCCTTCATCCTTCTGGCTGCACTTGTTCATGGCGTGGCTGTTTTCCTTTGCTGCGCACTACCTGTGTTCACTAACTCTGTTGTCCTCATCTTCACATCCCTCATGGCTGGAGGCCAGTTTCCCGTCCTCCGTGGACTCTCATTTTCTGTGAAACGTAAAATTTTCTATTCCTGAACATAATTTTTGACTTTATTAAAATACTGTCTAATCCAGTTTTTGGCAGAGGACTCTCTGGGCTGTATTTATTGGCAATATTATTATCTACTTAAGCAAAGGAGAAAGAAATCAGAGCTATTTAATGAGGTCCAAAGCCAAGGCAGTCCCTGGAGTTCCCTTTGGTCTCTGCCTTTTCAAATTACAATTGAAACTATTATTGTGTGTAAAGAGAAACAGAACACAGGATCCCTTTGAAGAAGGGAATTGCTGTGTTTCTTTTGGGATGTTCATCAGCGTCTGTCACGTGGGAGTCAAGAGCTCCCCTGTGTCCTGTCAGGTGTTAAGTTCAGCCCCTGAAGTATTTGGAAGAGTTTGTCTCTGTTTGGAAGCTATAACTAGCCTAACTCATCCTAAGTCTGGGGCCAAGAGTCACGTTTCTCCAGACCACCCCTCCTACAAGATTTCTTTGCAAAGAAGTGTTCCCATAAGGTTCAATTTATTCTGTTTGGTCAAACTGCATAGTTCCCCGGCAGGTTAAGAAAGGGGGAGAACAGAGCTTCAGGGCATGCATGGGGAAATTATAACATTAGACTTCGGGAAAGTGACTGAAACCCTCCGTATACATATACATATACGTTACTTTATATTTTTGTAAAGCTCACCAGTGCTCTCCTGCCCTCACATTAGGAAATATATTGGTGTCCGTTTAAGACAAAAACTGTCTGCCTTCTTGGAGAGTGAGTGGCATGTTTCATAAGAAGTCATGATTGGGACTTCCCTGGTGGTCCAGTGGTAAAGAATCTGCCTCCCAACGCAGGGGACGCAGGTTCAATCCCTGGTTGGGATACTAAGATCCCACATGCCGCAGGGCAACTAAGCCCGCGCGCCACAACTACTGAGCTGGCGCGCCTCAAATAGAGAGAGAAAACCCGCACGCCACAGCTAGAGAGAAGCCCACGCACTGCAAAGAAGGGCCCGCACGCCTCAACGAAGATCCTGCATGCCACAACTAAGACCCGATGCAGCCATAAAAAAAAAAAGAAGTGATGATTTCTTTGGAGGAAACACCTTGATGAGATGAGGTGGAGAAAGGCACAGCCCCCTGAGCACAGCCTGGGTGGCAGGGATGAGTTGAAGGAAGCAGCGAATTGCTCTGCCTGATCATGTGGGAGAAATTTGGGTTTCCTAAGTTATCCCCAGAAGGAGAGAAGAGCAGGGGGGCTTATGTATACCTGCAGGATTCCTTTGTCTTGTTCTCTGCTTGAATGTACTTGGCACATAGTAGATGCTCAATAAAATGTTTGCTGACTCAACGGAAAGAAGAGGGGGTTGTGAAGAACTCTTGGGGAAGGCCCTGATTGACTTCTCATAATTTAGGGTCTGGGAGCTCAAGCCATTCAACTTGAATATCAGAGGAATGAGGGACCCAGAAAAGTTGGAAAAGACTGGAATTGGAAACCTTTGGCTTACATTCATTTTACAGATATGAAAGCTAAGCTCAGAGAAATGAAATGATCTGCCTAAAATTATTATGAAATTTGAGTAGGAGCATTAGGGTCTGACCCAAATCACCCTTCTCTGAGTTTTGTCCTGATTATTTGTTGCACAGGTGGTCACATTTTGTCTGTCCCTTCCTAGGCTCTAACTACTTTTTTTTCTTTTCCATTATGGTTTATTACAGGGTATGGAATATAGTTCCCTGTGCTACACAGTAGGACCTTGTTGTTTATCCATTCTCTATATAATAGTTTGCATCTGCTAATCCCAAACTCTCAATCCATCACTCCCCCACCCCCTTCCCCCTCAACCACCAGAAGTCTGTTCTCCATGTCTGTGTGTCTGTTTTGTATACGTTCATTTGTGTTGTAGTTTAGAGTCCACTTATAATGATATCATATGGTATTTGTCTTTCTCTTTCTGACCTGTTTCACTCAGTATGATCATCTCTAGGTCCATCCATGTTGCTGCAAATGGCGTTATTTCATTCTTTTCTATGGCTGAGTAGTATTCTATTATATATATGTACCACATCTTCTTTATCCATTTATCTGTTGATGGGCATTTAGGTTGTTTCCATGTGTGGCTCTTGTAAATAGTGCTGCAATGAACATAGGGGTGCATGTATCTTTCTGAATTATAGTTTTGTCGGGATATATGTCCAGGAATGGAATGGCAACTCTATTTTTAGTTTTTTGAGGAGTCACCATATTGTTCTCCATAGTGGCTGCGCCCGTTTGAATTCCCGCCGACAGTGTAGGAGGTCTAACCATTTCTTTTGGGACCATAGTGTCACTTAATTGAAGAGTAAAAGGAAATGGAACCATGCGGTGGGTTCCAAAGTGACTGAACTATTGTGAAGGCTCTGTTCTCCAAGAAAACTGTATGTTTTAGAAGGGAGTAAGGTATCAATAAAGTCAAGTGGCCATGGATTGCCCAATGATCTATTTCAAGGGGAGTCTTGGCATGAAATATAGATCCACACCAGCCCCTGCTGTGGTTCATTCGTCTCCTAATAGTCTCTCAGTCTCAGTGACTGTTAGTGAGTAATAGGTGTTATTTTCATGCCTGGTAAGTGATTCCACCAGATCTCAGGGCCGTGTCCTACCAGGAGAAAGGGACCAACGTGCTTCTCAAAAAGTACATTCACTGGGGCAGTGGATAAGAAATGAGAGGAGTGAAAGTTAGCTGTGATTAGGAAGTTGCTCAGAGATATGGCCCAGAAATTCTAAGGATGTAAGGATGTTGACTTGTGCAGGTGTCCCATTAGCCTCCGGCTGGGTTCTTGCTGGGTGAGGGAGCAGAGGTGGCAGACGCTTGGACTGGTACCGATTTGGGGCTCAGCAGTTCCTGATGAGCGAGCCAGCTGTGTGGCTGAGGACAGGGCTCCAGCAGACTAAGGAAAGAGGTGACGCCTAGTGCGAGCTCTCGGGGCCTCACGGTCTTGGTGGGAGAGCTGGTGGGAGAGCGGGGAGAGCTCAAGAGGAGGGAGAGAGTGGCCTGGATTCAACCTGAGAGAAAAGAGACAAAGTCGGCGAAAGGGAGCAATTGAAGGGCGGGATGCTGGAGGGTGGGCACTGGAGAAGAGGCAGGAGGGAGGGATGAGGAGACTGGCCCAGAGAGCGAGGAATTCTGAAGTGGAAGAGGGGAGACGGTTGGAACGCTGCCAGATGGAACCCCGTGGTGGATGCATTCAGATGGCAGGACAGCCAGGCAGCACCGTGGGACCACCCAGCCAGGCACTGGCCAGTGTTCAGATCCACAGTGTATCCAGACAGCACTGTGGATTTCAGCGGCTTTTCCCATACCCTGAGGTAGCCTGAGCGGGGTGCAGAGAATAAACGTGGTTAGAAGGTCAGGGACGCTGGGACAAGATGGCAACAGGGTCCGTTTGCAGGGGCTTTTCGTGCGTGGTGCAGCCACCCCTACCACGTCTGGCCTTCCTCTAGGGCCTGTTCTTTGTATTGACAGAGATGAGCATGGAGGAGGCTCCAGAGACTTTTTTTTTTTTTTTTTTTTTGGACTTGCCAAGCGGCACGTGGGATGTCAGTTCCCCGACCAGGGATTGGACCCACACCCACTGCAGTGGAAACGTGGGGTCTTAACCACTCGACTGCCAGGGAAGTCCCTCCAGAGACTCTTAAGATCGAGTACCCAAGGAACAGATATGGCCAAGCTGGGTGATTCTTGTTCTCCAGACCTTTTGGCCAGTCATCAAACTCTCAGGAATAAAAAGATCATGGACTCCAACGGGCCTCCTTTAATGGATTTTTTTTTTTTTTTTTAGGAGAGGATCACATGCTTCACACAGCAAGAAAGAATGCTTAAGGTTGTTTGCAGGTGGAAAGAGATTTGCATTGGGGCACTTCAGGGCACTCTTACAGAAACATTCACACACGTATGTTCCACCACATTTTTGTTTGATGCTGACGTGGCGTCTGAGGAGGGTTTCCTGCATCGTCAGGTTTCCCAGGTGTCCTGCGAGTGTTGCCCTTCAGCTTTGCAGGGCTACTCTTTTTTTTTTTGGCGGTACGCGGGCCTCTCACTGTTGTGGCCTCTTCCGTTGCGGAGCACAGGCTCCGGACGCGCAGGCTCAGCGGCCATGGCTCACGGGCCCAGCCGCTCCGCGGCATGTGGGATCCTCCCGGACCGGGGCACGAACCCATGTCCCCTGCATCGGCAGGCGGACTCTCAACCGCTGCGCCACCAGGGAAGCCCAGGGCTACTCTGTAATGTGATATCTGTCTTAGTTTGGGTTCCAGCAGAAGTCGATCCCGAGACAAGGATTTTGGTGCGGGCATTTTACTTGGGAGGTGAAGAGAGGGGCGTGGGGAAGTGAAACCGTGAAGGGAAGAAAGCCAGTGAAAGGTGCTTTCTCAAGCCCATTGCCACCAAGAACGACCAAGACTGAATCCAGCAGGAGACTCTGGAAGCCAATGTAGAAACACACCTCAGAGTTATCCCCTCTACCAGGGGCGAGGGAGCTGGGGTATTTATGCCCTGCCTCTCCTCACTCATTAGTTAAGGGTTATCTGAGGGGCAGGAGGGTGTACATGAATTCCCCTTGTTCTTCCATGCTGCTGCCACGTTGGTCACAAAGGCCGCAGTGACGAGAGAAAGTCCCTAGGCGAAAAATGCAGGGCTGGTACTTGGAAGTCAACAGGTGGTGTCCGCGGAAGTGGTTAGGGTGAAGGTCCCACCAACTTCTGCTAGGATAGCCAAAGAAAATAGTTGCACCTTCCTTTCCCACAGGCTGTGGGGAGTCCTGTGGGAAAGTCTCGAGACCCTGGGGAGTCTCGAGGGTCCTGGCTGGGAGGGGGGATTTGTATCCTGTCAGTCACTTCTCACACCTGATGTACTTTCATGACTCTGTTTGCCGAGTCTCCTGCCATGGGTGTTGTAGCTGCTGTTGTCTTTGATTCGCTTTATCAGACTTATGGGACAGCTCCTTCCCCTGCATCCTTCAAGCCACGGATGACACCTGTGTCTACAAGAGCCATTCACAAAAGATGTGGGGATAATAGATGGGACCAGAGGACAGCACAGAAGAAGCAGTAACTGCCCCACCATGCCCCCGCGCCCCAGACCTCCCCACAACCATTTAACCCTCTAGATTCTGGACCGCTAGCTCCTAGCCGGGATCCGTTCTCCGCAGGGATGGTTCTCTATCTTTCCTCTTCTCTACAGCTTGGGGCCCCCATAGGCCCTGTCTCTTGCCTGAGGGAACAACCCCAAATTCCTGTCAGTAGGTTATGCAGCTCAGTTTCTCTCTAGGCTCACCTTTCGTAGCTGAAGAAGACCCATCAAAGTGTTTTTATAAACAACAAGAATCACCTTCTCCTTATAAAACACAGAAACAAAAATGGCTGACATTGCAGCCGGCTTTTAAGTACAAATGCGAAAAGACGTCATCACCATCCTTCAGGGCCTACAGACCAAGGCCAAGAAGAGACACACGCCATATAGGAATGGCCGCTAAAACAGAGGTATGCGCAAATTCATTTGGAGTTAGAAGACCCAGTTCTGAGACGTAGGTCTGCTTCTTGCTAATCTGGAAACCCTGGAGAAGTCATGCACCTTCTTTGAGACTGGGGAAAGTCTTTGCCAGAGAGGCGAAAGTTTATGCTTGACAGCCGACAGGGTAGGACCCGGAACGCAGGTGTACCAAGGACTGGTTCACCGCCCCTTTCACTGGACCATGTGGCCTCTCACTGCTTGGACGTTCAAGAGAGCTCCAAAAGGGGGAAGAGATCATTGCATGTCTGAACTTCCCACTATGTATGGAAGGCTTATGTATGATAAAAGTTAAAAGCACCAGTTTTCTTAAGCACCATTTTTTATGACTATCACTCTGATGAATAAACCAGAGACTTGTTAGAGAAACCCTTTTCCACTAACTGGGGAACTCATTAGACCAAAGATAATAGCGACAGCTCTGTGCCAGCACATCTGTGGGATGTGGAAGAGAACAGAGAAACCTGTTAGAAGGATGATTCTTGTCCCACAGCAAATTTCCTAATCTGTTTCTCCTAATTCTTCAAGCTTATGAATAATTCACCGAACAGTCTGAACTTGCTGTAGAGACAATTTTTTCAAAACCTCCACTCTTTGCCTTCAATGGCTCTATGACAAATTTCTCATTCCTTTTCCTTAGTGGCCTATCAGGCAGATCTGATGCTTTGGTATAAAACTTCATGATCACATTAAATTGAATGCCCACTCCCCTCCTTGCCCAGCCTGGCTCCAGCCTGAGGGACCTGGAGTGGATGGGATTGGGCTTCTCTTTTACACACTCTGCTCCCTCTTCGGGGTCACCTTCTCCTCCAGTGCATTGAGGATTGATGCTACTAGGGCCGTCTCTCTGTTGATGGCTGTTTCTCCATCATGGCTGTCTGGGTAGCAGGTGCTCAGTGATGGCTCCTTTGTGGGGCCCATGTGTGAGTGTTGTGGAAGGTCCTTTTGGAAGGGGCCTCTGACCTTCACAATCCCCTGATGTAGGAGATCCATTCTGGCCCGGCCCGACCTCTGTTTACTCCCCTAAGCTCCGACCTTGATGATCTATCCAGAGGTTCCCACTGATGAGGTTCTCCTATCTGCTGGCCATCCCTTCTGAATGACGTACAAGCAAGAAGACAGTCTTGACTGCTTTTGTTGTGTCTACCCCTCTATGGGAAATCCATGTATCCTTGACCCTCCAGATTGTGGGAATTCGAACGGCCGCTCCCCACCCACTTTCCATCTGCCATTCCTCTCCAGTTCTCTTTCCCTCCCACTCCAATAGGCATGGAAGCATGTCACCGCTACTCTGACTAAGCAACCATTCAATGGGAAGAAGATGTTAATTTCCGCCTTTTCAAGCCCCCCAGGCACTACGTGTGGTGCTCTGGGGCCGCCCAACATCTGGCACTGGGAGTGGAAAACCCCCAGAACTTCCCAAAGAGTTCAGTGGCTTCTGATTCCAACCAATTTTCCAGTTTCCTTCCCTGTCTCCTGGTCGTTGTCTGCTTGATAGATAGAGTGGGGGGAGGGTGGGTGATGGGACCCAGCTTCCTCTTAGTCATCTCTGCAGGGGGGATGATAATTATTTGAATTGCAAACTATGTTTTTCCTCAGCAGAATTTCTCAGTTGCAATAAAAATAAAGTTCCACGGAACATCCTACTACAATTAAGGTCATTAAACATTCTCACTATATCAAACAAATGTATGAATTAGTTCAGAGTAATGCACCGACGAAGCAAATGAAGCCTCAGCCTCAGGTGCTCTTCCTCCCATGGACCCCTTCCAAGGCCCTAGGAGGAGCCCTGGAAATGTGTTCGCCTGGTCGTATGTGTTGACACAATTTAAGCAAACGTGACATTTTTAACCAAATTTGGGTAGAACGACTGTCTCTTTCCACTTTATCTTCCTCTCTATTCATTTCCCCTTGTGTCACCTGGTGTTGGAGTGACAGGTCTACTTGGGATGTGTAATTGACTTAGAGATACATCTAGTTTGGGTTTGGTGGGATACATTTTTGTGGTTCACAGCCCTTCCAAGTAGAGTTAAATCGGTTGCTCCCCATCCTGTGTAGAAGCATGGCTTTTAGGAGCACTCATTGTCTGATTCATCAGCACCATGTTGTCACCAAGCGTAGGGCCAGGGGTTGCACCCCATGTGAATATGCCCTACAGCCACCAGCACAGGACGTATCTGGGTATCAGTAGAGAAACAAAGTTTGAAATACACTCAGACTCGGCCCAGATTGTTTTCCATATGCAACTGTAAAATACAGTCAATTTCAAGGGATCTGCCCAAATCAGGAAAATAAATTCCGGTTTAAACTTATGATAAAAGCAGCATCAATTAATGAAGATGAATTTTTCTCATATACAAAAGAAACTGGACCAAGAGGTTTTCCCAAATTTTACAATTCTAAAACTCTATGTGATATTGCTTGCTTTATTTATTTCTTTCTTTATTTATGGCTGTGTTGGGTCTTCCTTGCTGCGCGCGGGCTTTTCTCTAGTTGTGGCGAGCGGGGGCAACTCTTCTTTTTGGTGTGTGGGCTTATCATTGCGGTGGCTTCTCTTGTTGTGGAGCACGGGCTCTAGGCGCAAGGGCTTCAGTAGCTGTGGCATGTGGTCTCAGTAGTTGTGGCGCACGGGGCTTAGTTGCTGCGCAGCATGTGGGATCCTCCCAGACCAGGGCTCGAACCTGTGTCCCCTGCATTGGCAGGCGGACTCTCAACCACTGCGCCACCAGGGAAGCCCTGATATTGCTAATAATGGGCTGTGAAGCTGAAAAAAACTTTTATAACCCATTAACAGTAATAAACAATTTTGATCAGCCATGCCAGAGGAAAGACTGAATTTGTTTTCTATTCTTGCTACAGAAAAGGATACTGAAAATGGTCATCATATGAAGAAGATACCAAAGAGCATGCAGCCAAAGACGTAGGGAAAAAAGTATTAAAGAGGGGTGTCAGGCAGTTAATGAGTGAAAACTGTTATTTTTTTCAGCGTTGTGAATTTGTTGCATTTTTGCCCTTTAAACAATGATGATTTGTTTTGATTCCCACTCTTCCCCCCATTTGAAAAGGTCACTTTCATATCTAGTTTTGTTTTGGTGATTTCATATTCTTTCTCTCTCTCTTTTTTTTTTTTTTTTTTTGCGGTACGCGGGCCTCTCACTGTTGTGGCCCCTCCCGTTGCGGAGCACAGGCTCCGGACGCACAGGCTCAGCGGCCATGGCTCACGGGCCCAGCCGCTCCTCGGCATGTGGGATCTTCCCGGACCGGGGCACGAACCCGCGTCCCCTGCATCGGCAGGTGGACTCTCAACCACTGCGCCACCAGGGAAGCCCCATATTCTTTCTCTTAATGATGGTTCCTTAATTTTAGCTTCAGGTGTCACGAGCCTGGATCAACCTTGGTTATCGACTATGTGTTTGGTGTTGCAAGACATTGCTGGAGGTGCCAGACTTGGTCCTTGCATACAAGCGTTTTACAGTCTTGTTAAAATAGTCGTTTTCCATGTCTGAAGAGTCTTATAGTGAAATGGAGTCTCCTCCTTGCTACAGGTAGGAGTATCGTTGGTTGGAACTCTTTCAGCTTTGACGCAAAACACTGCCTAATCTTTGACCTACACTCCTGGAAATTATCCTAAACAAATAATTTGTAAGGAGAAGAAGCTCCACCTTCATCATTGTTTTACTATGTAAAATCCGTGAGGCATCTTAAATATCCAACCTTCATGGAATTATTTAGAAAATGATGGTGCCTGCATCTTCATCTTCTCTTCCAAGTTGGGCAATCAACTTGGAAAAAATGCTTATACAGTTGTCCCATATATATCCTCAGGGGATTGGTTCCAGGATCCCTGTGGATACCAAAATCCACAGATAATTAAATCCCTTATATAAAATGTCATAGGGACTTCCCTGGTGGTGCAGTGGTTAAGAATCTGCCTGCCAATGCAGGGAACACGGGTTTGATCCCTGGCCGGGGGAGATCCCACATGGCGCGGAGTAACTAAGCCCACTTGTCACAACTACTGAGCCTGTGCTATAGAGCCCGCAAGCCACAACTACTGAGCCCGCATGCCACAACTACTGAAACCCCTGTGCCTAAAGTCTGTGCTCCACAACAAGAGAAGCCACTGTAATGAGAAGCCTGCACACCGCAAAGAACAGTAGCCCCTGCTCGCCACAACTGGAGAAAGCCCGCGCACAGCAACGAAGAACCAACGCAGCCAAAAAAAAAAAAAAAAAAGTCATAGTAGTTGCATATCACCTAGGTACATCCTCCCATATACTTTAATACCTAATACAATGGTACATCCTCCCATATACTTTAATACCTAACACAATATAAACGCTAGGTAAATGATTGTAAATACAATATAAACGCTAGGTAAATGGTTGTAAATACAATGTAAACGCTAGGTAAATGGTTGTAAATACAATATAAACGCTAGGTAAATGGTTGTGAATACAATGTAAACGCTAGGTAAATGGTTGTGAATGCAATGTAAACGCTAGGTAAGTGGTTGTGAATGCAATGTAAACGCTAGGTAAGTGGTTGTGAATGCAATGTAAACGCTAGGTAAATGGTTGTGAATGCAATGTAAACGCTAGGTAAATGGTTGTGAATACAATGTAAACGCTAGGTAAATGGTTGTGAATGCAATGTAAACGCTAGGTAAATGGTTGTGAATACAATGTAAACGCTAGGTAAATGGTTGTGAATACAATGTAAACGCTAGGTAAATGGTTGTGAATACAATGTAAACGCTAGGTAAATGGTTGTGAATGCAATGTAAACGCTAGGTAAATGGTTGTAAATACAATGTAAATGCTATGTAAATAGTTGCCAGCACAGGGCAAAATCAAGTTTTGCTCTTTGGACCTTTCTGGAATTTTTTTCTTTTCAAATATTTTCGATCCTTGGCTGGTTGAATCTGCAGATGCGAAACCCGTGGATACGGAGGACTGACTGTATCCCATATTGAGTAAACATATATTATGAAATGATTTGCACACCGTGACAACAATGTGTGAAAACGTCTGCGTTCGGACAGTGACTGGAAGGGAACAGGAGAGCGGTTGTTACATCAAAGTGCTAGGACTATGGGGGATTTTGTTTTCTCTTTGCTTTTTCTTCAGTGCAGGCATGCTGTTTTTTACATTCGTTTTCCAAGGGAAGAGAATCCAAATGCCCCGGGTGCCTGCTGTCTGGGCTCTTCCCATTTGACTTGTTCTTTCCTCTGCACATTCTGATCTCCCCAACCATGCCCACAGGAGCGCACTCGTGTGCACACACACACACATACACACACATTCTAATACACACTCACATGCACTTTCTAGCCACTTTAGTCTCTCCAGGCCCTGGCATCTACAGTGCTGGCTCCAGAAATTAAAAAACCCCTCACACCTACCCTCCCACCCTGCAAGGGCTGACTTTTCTGGCCTGAGCTGAACCGTGTCCTACTGGGCATGGCCCAGGTCTTCCCAGAACAATGAGAATGCAGGCTGCACTTTTCAGGAGTTGCCCCTACTTCCATTATTGTTCTTCCAGAAACTTCTGCCTAACTCTGCCTCATTGCCCACATAGCACCTGTACATGCTAGAAATGCTTTTCTGTGTCTAAGTTTCTAGAAGGCTCCATTCATTTCTTCAGGTTACTAGAAAGGTGACCAGCATATCTGGTATCATCCCAGCATATTCCTTAAAATGATGGCTTCATAGCTGGAGGGAAATCAGCTAAAAACATACCTTGCTGCTTGCTTGCTGGGTGACCTGGGCAAATCACTTCCCCTCAGTTTCTTCTTTTGAAACATGGAAAGAGCTGGGCCAGACAATTTGTAATATTCCTTCCGGCTCCGATTCCATCACTTACGACCCGTGAATACTTCCTATTAGTTCCGTTTTGGGATCAGCTGCCACGCTGTGCCACGTGATGACGGATGACCCTCCGGAGAAGGTTTCGGATGCTGTCGGGACAGCAGTCTGGGGCAGATCGGGGGAGTGTGTATTCCTGCCTCGTAAAGTGCGTGGCTCCAGGGCAGCCATTTGCTATACAAGGAGTTATTCTTCATTTTGTTTCCTGAGTGCAGAGCAGAGTAACAAAGCTAGAGTTCTGCTTGTGGCTAAAAGTCACATGCTTAATGGAACAGCTCAGGGCTCTTGTGATGAAGGGGCAGACTTCAGGATGGAGGCAGGGATGGTGAGACAGGGAAAGGAGACTCCTTTTCCTCTTACTGAGCAATGAAGAGAACCCAAAGCGTGAAATCAGGGAGCCTATGGGAAAACTGTTAAAGATATTGGGGAAGATGAGGGCTTAGTGAAACTTGCAGTTGATGAAAGGGTGCCTTTTGCTGATGCGATTATGATTCTAGAAACAACATGGAAGATTTTCTTTAAGGAACTGACTTTTCCTTTATTTTGTGGTCAGTACAGTCCATTGAGCTGGGTACACAAAGTCAGCCTCTGACAGAGACAAAAGAAAAGGTGGTGAGAGGGGCCTCAGGGAGAACGCAATTGTGATTACCTGAAAGGTGGGCACCCAGGTGATGGGACAGTTGAGGGCGAGTCTGGGACAGCCTACCGTTAAATGACATTGGACAACTTCAGTAGGTGATATTTTCCCCCTCTGGAAAACCCAAAATGAACTTTTTGGCCAACCCAATATTTAAGGTGAGGCCAGGTCTCGATCATGGCTCTTAAGAGGATCTGTCTTGGCTCAGGACCAGGAAGGCAAGTACCCTGGTTTATGGGAAAGGAGGAGCCAATGCTTTGGGAGAACTTATCTCTCCTTCTTCCCCAGATGGAGTCAATGTAGCTTATTGATTAATTTATTTATTAGTCTTTTTTATTGTATGTATTTAAAAAATATTTATTTATTTATTTGGTTGCACTGGGTCTTACTTACGGCAGGTGGGCTCCTTAGTTGTAGCATGCAGCTTCCCCAGTTGTGGCACGTGAACTCTTAGTTGCAGCATACATGTGGGATCCAGTTCCCTGACCAGGGATCGAACCTGGGCCCCCTGCATTGGGAGTGCAGAGTCTTATCTACTGTGCCACCAGGGAAGTCCCTATTTATTAGTCTTTATTGAGCCAGGCCTTATGCTGAATGTTGGGAATATAGAAATGAAGTGTCTTTCAAGAAGCTCTTGAGAACACTGTGAGAGTTCTGTGAGGTCATAGCATGAGGTACATGCAAGAAGGTAAGGCAAGACTCATTGTCCCTGAGGGGAGAGACAGCACAAGTGAGCCCAGGTGAGCCCAGATGAGCCCAGGTGAGAGATGCCCCCAAGGAGGTACCACTTGCTAATGCACACATGCTTTCCACTGGGGACAACTGGGTTGCCCAGGACACACACATGACAAGACTCAAGAACAGGACCAGTCACTGGTAGAATTAAAATTCAAACCCAGGTTAGTATGTAGCAGTTATGACATGCTACACGTTCAATGCTAAATTTTTCAGAATGGATGTAGAAAATCCCTGCCCAGTGAGCTCACAAAATTAAATTTAAGGAGCTTTCACATTGAGTTACTCGCACTATCGACCAAATGTTCAACAGCTTCACTGGGGAGAAAGCGTGAAGAAATGGGCTTGTGTTCTAATGAGAAAAGCATTCAGGTTAACTGTAGGATGAAGACTCATTATTAAGTAACTAGAAGGTTTGCAGACTTTGTTCCAGGAGATCTGGGAGGATGGAATAAAGAACTCTCAGGGGTACCAGCCTCACTTGTGGCAGGAAACTAGATTAAATGGCTTCTAACTTGACAGTTTAACAGGGATCACTGTGGCCTTGAGTTCCTTTTCCACATTGTGGGCTCAGGAGATGGAGGTCCATGAATTAAGGGTCTTTGCCACTGAGCCCCAAAAGATGAGGTCTGGACAAGAGTAGTACAACGGAAACCACCTACTGAAGGGCCTGCAATAAGCTGGGGTTGGTTAGAATCTTCTCTGTCTCCCAGACACCACGGTGCCATCTGTTTGAAGTTAAGAACCAGAAAACTAAGCTATGATGATAGAAATCAGAACTGAGGTGAGGACTCGGGGGATGCATTGGAAGTGGGGAGGGGGCACGTGATGGAATTTTCTGGGACCGAGGACGTGTTCTTTATCTCCATGGGGATATACATGCTTTTCAAATTCATCAAATCATACGCACAAGAGGTGTGCATTTCACTGTAGGTAAATGTTACCTCATTAAAAAGATACAGGGCTTCCCTGGTGGCGCAGTGGTTGAGAGTCCGCCTGCCGATGCGGGGGACACGGGTTCGTGCCCCGGTCCGGGAAGATCCCACATGCCGCGGAGCGGCTGGGCCCGTGAGCCATGGCCGCTGAGCCTGCGCGTCCGGAGCCTGTGCTCCGCAACGGGAGAGGCCACAACAGTAAGAGGCCCGCGTACCAAAAAAAAAAAAAAAAAAAAAAAAAGATACAGAATTAGTAGGGAAAATTATTTTAAAATATGCCTGATGGCTCATACCTCAAAAGGGAAAGAATATATCCTCAGGCTACATCCCTAACCTTGAGAGGGTCACAAGACAGGTAACACACACGACCAGATGCCAGTGACCCTGGGCCGATGCCCTGGCTCTGGGGGCCATTCACTGTGGATAGCTGTGCTTCTCTCTCTTTGCCTCTGCCCTTGTTTATAAACGAAGGGAATTTTACGAGGAGGTGGCTAAGCTCCGACCATCTGAGACTTCCTGTCCCCACTTTCTGAGACAGAGGCTAGGCTGGATAAGCCATGGGTGTAACCTGATTTGGTGATTCCTGTGATCTGAATCTCTTCCACATGTCTGGTCAGCCCAGTGCAGGGAGCCGGGAGAGCAATCTGATACCTCCAGGAAGTCCAGTGTTCCCTTGTTGCTAAAATTAGAACCAGGCTGCAGCTCAGATCAAGGCCATTCCTTTCCCAGCCCCTCCGTGAGCTAACACTTCTCCCTCCGCCCTGAGCCGCACAAATGCCTCATAATTAGAGCACATCATGTGAGCGCCAGATGACCCAGTGCCCGGGAGAAAGCAAGCAGCCAGGGAGTCCTAGCTTCGCAGAGACCCTTTCAGACGCTTAGGAGAGGAGTAGGCGGAACGAGAAAAGAGAAAGAGGGAAAGAAGACAAAATCCATACTTATCCCTTTGCTGCTGCGCTGTGTGTACGTCCCGGCTTCCCCAAAGACAGCAGTGCATCCTTCTTTTTTTTTTTTTAAAGAAAAAAACTCAAAAAAATGAAATTATGATCTTTCCTGATCATGCATTTCAGTAGCTGGCCTCTATCTGTGTGCCAGTCAGGAGCAGGTGACCAGGAGGGGCTTGAATCCTAGCTTTGTTATAGATTAACCAGGATTTGAGCAACTTACTTAATTGTTTGTACCTCTGTTTCTTCATCAGCAGCACAGAGAAATCTAACTCAAAGGGTATTGGGGGGAGGGAACGAAGTGAAATATATGAGAGCACGTTGGACGTTCTTGGGTAGACTGACTGAACCCAAGTCTAGCTGGAAACATTTGTAGATGACTTTCTGGTCTGGCTGGTCTTGGATTCGGCCTCAGGGGATCTTACTTCATCGTAAGCTGCTCTAAGGGTAGTTTCTTTATTCCATATCTTCCCAATCATCCCCTAGGTTCGCATGTGGAGAGCAGCACCGAGGGTACCTCTGACCGGTACCTTTCTGGTTGACCACGAAATGATGACAAGCAGCTTCTTAAGAGCTGCTTAACTTACCTTGGCCCTGTGGTACCCAAGCTCTCAGTGCCATTTCCTCTCCAGTGAGAGGGGCTACATCTGGCCCGCAGAGTTGTTGTGGAGATGAGAGGCAGTCTCTATGGAAACCGCCTAAGAGTGGTGGGCACAGAGTAGATGCTTAAGATGATAGTCATTTAACGGGATGAGTTATTAAGGGTTTTGTTTTTTTTTTAGAAAACATTTAAGCAATTGATTAATTTGCTGCTCTGGACTTTTCAGCTGAATGAAAACATAATCTAATTTCTTTTGGGGAAACACACGTTGCAGTTTTGTACTTGACTGCCAAGCCGTTCAGACCCACGACACCACTCTTACCGTTGCTGCCGTCAGCAGTGGTAATGACAATGGCAGTGATGAGAATGCGAGTTCGAGGTCCGCACTAAGTTCTAGCTTCGGGCTCAACCGGCATCGCATCTTCAACCTTATCAACCAGACACTGTTGAATACGATGGAATCAGAACTGCCCTGGCGTGGCGACCGAATGTCCACAGCAGGGCTACCTGGGATAAAGCTACAACACATACACGGGAAGGGGAATACAAAATTACTTTTTCTTCTGGGCATCCCGGTGGTCCCCTCCTTGGACCTTTCCATGCTCTGTCTCTGAGCGCTCCTTTTCCATGACAGCTACCAATAAGGACCACAGGAAGTCTATCTTTCCCAACCCCGTGATGTCTGTGGTGGTCTGAGGTGACCACGGGGTCTCGATTCTCAGGTTTCACTGGAGGCAAATATACTGAGAGACCTGCCCTTCTTCTCATCCAGGAGTGCCTTCAGAGAGAAGGGTCCAGGCCTCTGGAGTCACGTGAGTGACAGGGACTAAGCCCACCTTTCGGGAGGTTCTCTAGCTGCAGTAAGCACAAAAAGGAAAGAAAAAAGAGAGACCGTTCCTTCTAGACGTACAAATTGCAACCTGAAAACCCTAGTGGTATCTCAGCGGTGGACTCACGGTGAGGCACTCCTGTTCCTCAGGTGCATATGAGGCCCCAGAAAGCAAATACTCCCCTCTTGATGTGGAGACAAAGCAGCCAACTTAGGCCTGAAGATGCTAAGAATTTTCTCTGTGGCAGCCACAGATGGGAGCACTTAGATTTTAGTTTCTCCGGGCCTCAGTTCCTCCCATACAAAGTACATAAGGAGGTGAGTTGACGTGGTCAACTGCCACCTCTCTTGGTGGCAGGCCTGTGAAACTCACAGATGGACACCCCAGTGCTCCCAGCCTCGCCTAAGGCAGGAAGCAGGCATCCGTGTCTGCCATGTTGGTGGTCTCGCATTTAGTTGTTCCCTGGGGCTGGGTCCTGGTGTTACTGTCCTTTTCTTTCTCCAGGTCTCTTTTGTTGCCTTTCATGACATCTGTGTGGCTCCTAGATTTCTCTCGAGTCTCCTTTTTTTTTTTTTTTTGCGGTATGCGGGCCTCTCACTGTTGTGGCCTCTCCCGTTGCGGGGCACAGGCTCCGGACGCGCAGGCTCAGCGGCCATGGCTCACGGGCCCAGCCGCTCCGCGGCATGTGGGATCTTCCCGGACCGGGGCACGAACCCGCGTCCGCTGCATCGGCAGGCGGACTCTCAACCACTGCACCACCAGGGAAGCCCTCGAGTCTCCTTTGAGGCTAACCAGGGCTGGGCATGCCCTCGCCATGAACAGTGGGTCCCTTAACTTCATCCATGGAGGGACACATACTGTGTGCTTGAACACAGAGCCCTGCCCACTCAGTGCACACCAGCCCCTCTGGAGTCTGCCCCCTGAGGAAGGGGTGGGTTTCTTGTCTGAACTCCTGGCTCACTCCCTGCTTCTACCAGCCTTGAGCTGTTGCAAGCTGGCCACCAAGTTCTTTAAGATGGATCTAGGTGGGGTCTTTGAGATCTGATATTAAACGGACTCATACCAACTTTTCTTTTCTCTCGGTTCTCAAAACTTCTACAAATGTAGGGAAAGCCCTGGATGTGGGCCACGCTAAGTCATTTTTCTTGCAGAAATCCCTTCTCTCTTTGAACTGCATTTGAACACAGGAATTGTCCATCGGAGGACATTTGTGTCCTTTTGCAAAAAGCCAGTTGGAGCTGTTGCTCCTTGGGTTACCTCATGTCTGTTATATAAGGACTCGCTTGATAAATTTCTCCTTGAACGTGGTGCCAGGAAAAATTTCTCTTTCCAATCTGATTCCAAAGCTTTTGTACAATGCAAACTACACGAGCCAGCGCGTTTCCCCTTTCATCCAGGAAACTCAGAGATAAATCCAGCAATCAACTGCAGTAAACAAGTCATCCCAGGTGCCTTGAAACACATCGTTCTCTTTTACTCTAGCTTTTGCTTTGAGTTTTCTGTTTCTAAAGTTTCCTTAGATCCTTTGGGGAAATAACGAGGTGTAAACGTCCCCTCAATAAATCCATGCATACAGACACGTGTACCTGACACAGATGTACCCCACCCCCCAACCCTTTCTTACCATCACCATGCCAGGTCCTGGGAGTGCAGTGATGAAATGGTGCCTCCTGTGAATTGCTAACAGTTGGTCTATTGGGAAGATAAGCAGATGGACAGAGAACTTGAAGGTAAGGCAGAATAGGGTCAGCGCTGACATCAAGGGACGAAGAAAAGGCTGGAGGTGTTCTGAAGAAGAGAGAGTGACTCCAGAAAAAGACACCAGGATGGGAGAAGGCTTCTGGAAGGGAGGGCGTTTCAACTAGGTTGGAAATGATGGAAAGGATTTCAAAGGCACAGATAGAGAAGGAAGCACATTTCTGACTGAGCGAACAGTTTCAACAAAGACTGGTATAGGAAAAAATAAATTGCACCTCCCACATTTGGCAAAAACGTCAGGAATCTAGTTCAGTTGGCAGGTGAGACCCATGAAGGAGGCAGTGGGAGGGAAGGATAATATTCTTTTACAGTGATATGTACTTTGCAAAGGATAACCAAAATTTGGCTTCAATATATCCTTTTTTTCTTTAAAGTTTCACCTCTGGAAATACAGGAGGAGGGGTTCGGAGGGCCAGGCTCGTGAAGCTTACCTTGGACATAAGAACCAAAGTTTTGTTGTTTTTTTTCCTTAAGGGGTGGGTGGAGGTGTTGATCAGGAGGAAAAGGAGGGGCCCGTGAGTGTAAATTACAGCAGGGGTTCCCTTAACAACGCCTGCAGATGGGTGAGTTTCCGCGCAGCCGGGTTCTCGGTTCCTTTTCTGTTGCTGAAGAGGAACCATGAGGGAGTGAGGGATAAGCGGTGATGTTTATCTTTCCAGCTCTGAAATTTCAAATGCTGGAATCCCCCAGGGTTGGGAAGAGTGGGTGTGGTCACTTCCCACCATTGCTGAAGGCGGGGAGATGCAGCCACTCCGCTGGGGAAGAGGGGGTGTGATTTCCTCCCAAATAGGAAATTTATCTCCCGAACGGGAGGCTGCAGAGAGTCATCAAGGACTTATCTCCAGAAGCAGATGACCAGAGAGGAGCCCTGCCCAGTCCTTTACCCCAAAGGGAATGAGTTAGCCGGAGGAGGGAGAGTGAGGGTCACCAGCTGAGGACCAGTGACATGGTCACCACTTTCATTTGTGTTTGAAGAAGAATTCTTCCTGCCGGACTCTTCCAGGACCCTCAGCAGGATCCCAGCGCCCCTCTCGAGATACTCGATTACATTGGAAGTGGAGGATGAAGGTCACTTCGGTAATTGAGAGCAAAGGGAAATTTTAGTCCTTTCTTCCCACTGAGTCCAGAATTCTGGGACAATCATCTCAGGTCTTAGAAATCATGCTCTGGAGACTCCAGAAGCTCCACAAGTAGCCTGATCTGCGTGGCTGCTGAGATGAAGCATCCTCTCCCTCTCAGCACCCTTAGAACATTACTATGGGGGGGTTTCCCTGGTGGCGCAGTGGTTAAGAATCTGCCTGCCAGTGCAGGGGACACGGGTTCGAGCCCTGATCCGGGAAGATCCCACATGCTGCGGAGCAACTAAGCCCGTGTGCCACAACTACTGAGCCTGTGAGCCACAACTGCTGAGCCCACGTGCCACAACTACTGAAGCCCTTGCACCTAGAGGCAGTGCTTCTCAACAAGAGAAGCCACGGCAATGAGAAGCCTGCGCACCACAACGAAGAGTAGCCCCTGCTCGCCGCAATTAGAGAAAGCCCGCGCGCAGCAACGAAGACCCAATGCAGCCCCAAATAAATAAATAAATAAGTAAATTTAAAAAACAAAACAAAACATCACAATGGGAAGGAAGTCCCATCCTTTTTGATAGAGGAGGAAACTGAAGGCCAGAGGGGCTAAATGTATGTTAAGTCAAACTTATTCATGATACCATTTCAAAAATCCTTACTTTAAAAAATCTATTTTATTAGACATAAAGGTATGTCTCCTGCCCTCCTCATGTCTGTCATATTTCTAATTTTTTTCCTTTTGTTTGTACAAGTAATACACTTCTCTGCATCCATGTTGTCATCTATAAAATGGGGATGATCTTTACCTCCTAGATCTGTGAGTTTCAACTAAATAAGACAACACACACAGGTAAAGCATTTAAAACAGTTCTCGAACATTCAACGAAAGTTGTCACAGGGGAGAAAATTTCCATTTTTAATTTCTTTCACCTCTGCCTGCCTCCCAGGTTTTTGGTATAGTCTGGGATTTTTGACTATGAAAAACAAAAATTAAAGTTTAATGCTTATAATTATTAAGTATTTCTTCCTCAAGAATGATGTAGTAACAGGACATTATTTTGTCACTCTATTCACTATAATTATTTCATCTTAGTTCTATGCTTATTTTATGCTTATATAATACATATTTTTTCAGTGTTCATATAATAAGTCCCTTTATAAAACAGCCTCCCTATTATTGAGTTCTTTAACTTGATTTATAGCCCAACTGCATAATATTTTTCAGGAAAGTTACCTAAGAGGCATATTCTGAACTGATACATACCTTGGAATGCCTTTCTGTTGCTTTAAATCATGAACAACAACTTTCTGGGTTTTGAAATCTTGCTTTCCAGACTTTTCTCTGCTCAGAGTTTTATTGACCCAGTAGACGAGGAGTTTCAGGCCAGCTCCCTTTTTATTCCTTTGCCTACAAAGTTTTATATGCCTAGATGATTATAGACATCTTCCTTTACTCTTGAATTAAAAAGAAAATGTCTCCACTTTTTCTTTCTTAGGAGTTCTCCTTCTTACCAAAAAGAGGTTTAAGTTGACCAGGTATTTTCTCCCCAGATATGCATTTGTGATCCCCCTGGGCCCCCCGTTGATTTGTCCTGAATGTGGATGGCTCTTTTTTTTCCCACGGTGGAGGGCTGGCTGATCATGTCTGTGTTACAAGTTCAAGGATTTGGCCACTACCTTGGATGGCTAGAGGATGGAGTTTAGGAAATCCTTAGATCTGTGTGCTTTGTTTTTTGTAATGCTACTTCACTGGAGCAAAGTTTCCATATCAAGTTTCTGATCCATTCACTCTTCCTTTTGTGAACCGGTCCAGCCAGGGCTGGGAGCCAATATATTGACAGCCAATAGTTAACAGCCTGCCCTGACCAATCAGAAAGAAGCAGGTCGTACAGTGGCAGAGGCCTAGGGACCACCTCTTATGCTAAGTATTTATCCTTAATTGTTGAATAATGGCGGCGAGGGTGATGTTTGGGTGGCCTGGTTGGGGTGGGGGGAGGGACGGTCTGGGGAAGCCACTGCAGCAGAGGGACCCTAAGGCAGTTTGGGGTTAACAGCTATTTGCCAATCAGTATGGAAGTGAATCAATATGATAAAACTGGTAGAGCGATGCCAGTCCATGCCCAGCCCCTAGTGTCAGGGATGACTCCTTTGGTCTGTTCCCCAAGGTTCTCCATCAGTGCCTCTGATTACTTGGGGTCCTTCTGGCAGGGATGCTTTGCAATGCTTCTTGAATCCCAGTAGCATCTTCCAAAGCTCAGAGTAAGGACAGACGATGACAGGACATTCTCCAGGAACCTAAGCATGTGCCTGAACCGAGCCCATCACACTGCAGCCTGTACCCCTGCTCTCCTCCGTGATAAAAGGTATAGCTCTGAGGGTAGTTTGGGGGATGGCAAGGACCATCTGGATATTGAAGGGAGATTGGCATTTAACCGTTACTGAATCTCATCCTACCCTAAACTGAGCCAGAGAATGGCTCTGTCACACCGCAGCCAAACTGTCAGGAGAATGGTGCCAGGAATTACATATGTATTCGACAAAAATAAATCCTCACCCAGGGAGAGGGTCAGAAAAATAGTGGCCATAATCTTGGCACCTAAGCTTGGGGGTGAAGGTTGGGTCAGAGAAAGTGCTGGGACTTGGGCCATGGCCAAGTTCTCTAGGCCAGTTCCTGCACAAGACCTTTTTCAGGAAACATGGGAGGAGATGGTCTCTGCAGAGTACGACATAAACCCAATATGGGGGACTTCCCTGGTGGCGCAGTGGTTAAGAATCCTCCTGCCAATGCAGGGGATATGGGTTCGAGCCCTGGTCCGGGAAGATCCCACATGCCGCGGAGCAGCTAAGCGCGTGCGCCACAACTACTGAGCCTGTGCTCTAGAGCCCGTGAGCCACAACTACTGCAGCCTGTGTGCCTAGAGCCTGTGCTCCGCATCGAAGAGAAGCCACCACAATGAGAAGCACGCATCGCAACAAAGAGTAGCCCCTGCTCGCCGCAGCTAGAGAAAGCTCGCGCACGGCAACGAAGACCCAATGCAGCCAGAAAATAAATAAATAAATTTATTTTAAAAAACGTTAAAAAAAAAAAACCAATATGGAATTGGCCCCCAGAAATTCTGTAGGCATTTGGTTTGCTTCTGGAG
Source organism: Grampus griseus (assembly GCF_964374135.1). NCBI lineage: Eukaryota > Metazoa > Chordata > Mammalia > Artiodactyla > Delphinidae > Grampus > Grampus griseus. Next base: position 143,247,421 of record NC_139018.1, on the reverse strand, counting down.
AAGGCAGGCTGCTGTCTTTGGCAGGCGAACCCAAAGGGACACTGGTTTAGCATGCAGGTACTCCAAGACCCAGGGCTGATAGGCTAGGACATGTGATGGGGTAAGGGATGCAGGTGGTGTTGGATTCTTAAATTGGGTATTAATTTAGGAGGGAAGAATTGGGATCTCTGAGATCGAGGAAATGCTGTAGGCATGGAACAGCCCAAGGGTTGAGAATAAAGGGGGATATTCCTGAGAGTTTGCCAGACAGGCCCTCAGAGAGTGCCTGGGTTTACCGCAGGACTGTTAGCTGGAGGAAGGGAAGACAGAAGAAGCATGTCCTGATGACGGCGATGGTGATGTTACAACAGGCAACGTTCATTGAGCGCTTAGTGTGAGCCTGGTTCTATTCAAATCCATTGACTCACTTGTCGGAATGAGTGGACAAAAAGATAGTGTTACTATCCCCATTTTATAGATGAGAAAATAGAGGCATAGAGGAAGGCCGAAACCTGCTCAAAGTCACCACACAAATACGTGACGGAGTTGGTTGTCAAGTCCTTTTCTTCTGGTGAAGAATGGGCGACTCCTAATCCAGTAATAAACATCAGGTATTTTTCTGCAAAGCGGAGAAAACAGTAGAATTTAGTATGAAAAACGGGGATTGGTTCAATCAACTACTGCCAGGGGGCATCCAGAGACAGGAGCTCGTAGCCAACTCCCTCCCCCAGCTCTTTATTCTCTCACGAAGGCAGTGCATCTGGGGGGCCAGAAAGCTGTGGCAGGGGCATGGGGCGGCGGACACGGCTTCATGGACGTTAATCCAGTTTTTCTGGCAACTGAACAGAGGCAGGCTGAAGTGCTGGTGGCTACTTTCAAGACAGGGGATTCGGAACCCCTTAGTGGAGCAGGTAGGATTGAAATGAGGTTCAAGGTCACCCACAGTGAGGTACCCCTATATTTTGTGACCAGTGTGGAAGAAATGGCATCGGTTGGCCTCCTGAAACCCCTCAGAGAATCTCTCCTCTTGTATCCACTTGTGTGGACAAGTCATGCCTTTTAGGAAAGAGTTGCAGGTCAAGGGCTCTGGCTGGCTGGAGTCATAGGCCGTGAGGTCCAGCTCTGCCCAGCTGCTCCAGATTCCTCTCACAGAGCAGCTGTCTGGGGAACCTAAACCCTTCCCACTGGGGTAAGCAAGGCCATGGGCAGTGACCCAAGAACAGATGGAGATGCTTGCCGGGCAGAGCCGGATGTAGGTCATTTCCAGCTCATTCTGTAGGAGGTCATTGGTCCACGTTCCCCGAGAAGAACTTACCGGGAAGGTGTACGTTGGTGAATCTAGAATTTCTGGACAAGTTGTGAGAGTGAGAGAAAGAGTGCACAGGTTGTGTATGGGCTTGGTAGGAGGAGCTGAGTACTCCTCTCTGGAAATACTGGACATGCTGTTATTGCCAACGGGCTGTGGAGTTGGGATCAGCCCAGCTGCCAATTCCTGCTTCCAGTGCCAGCTAGGGTGTGAGGTCAGAGCAGAGCTGAGGACAATGGGAAATGGTTCCCTCTATTCCCTCCTTGGGGGTGGGGTGAGGAAATGGGTTTAGAGAGCCTTAGCCTGAGCCGTGGAAAGTCTCAAGGCATGGAAGGAGACATACAAAGGGAAGCTGGGACCTACAGGGAAGGTGTTTTCTCCCACAGGTGGGCCTTAAGCTGTGCCAAAGGGATGCAACCCATGAGTTACGAGGCACACTTTTGACCATCTATGGAAGTCCTAGAATGATTGCTTTTGGAGCTCACACACTGAGGAGCCATATAAAGGAATTCTTTCCAAATGCCTTATATTGAAGTCTTACACTTTTCCAGTCTGGAAGTTTGGAAAAGTTAAATCCGCTCACCGTGCCCCCCAGTCGTGGGCTAGAGAGGAGCTGATGATTTTTAGTGTTAGGTTAAAGGGCGGGGTGTATTAGCTGTTGAATCCAAGGGGGCTTGGGCATGTAGACTGGCCAGAGGGCTACTCACCAGGAAGGACGCAGTGGGATCGGGGCCTTCCGCCAGCCCACAGGGGGGTCGGGAAGAGTGGCATGACCTGCTTCTTCCCTTGACATCCAAACATCATCAAGGAGTCACTAAATTTACAAGAAGGTTAGAGTCGGTGGATTCTTTTTTCCCTAACACAGGGCAGAACTGAGAAGGCAAGCTCAGGGGACCCATAAGAGTTTTCAGACATCCCTCTAAGCTTCTGTGTACATAAATAGTGTCATACTGTATATGACGTTACTAGTTTGCAATTTACGTGGTGGATTAGTTTCCTGCAACTGCTGTAACAGATCTTCGTAAGCTCTGTGGCTACAGGAGAAGTGTTTTGCCCCACAGTTCTGGAGAAGCCTGAAATCAAGGTGTTGGTGGGGTTGCTTCCTTCCGGAAGGTCCAAGGGAGAATCTGCTCCGTGTCTTTCTTCTAGATTCTGGTGGTTTCCGAAAATCCTTGGTTTCCCTTGTCTTGTAGATTCATCACTTCAATCTCTGTCTCCATCTTCACATGGTGTTTTCCCTGTGTGTCTGGATCCAAATTTCTCTCTTATAAAAATACCAGTCATTGGGCCCCATTTTGTAGTCTACTGGAACACAGTTCAAGTGTTTCTTGGAACTGTGTCTCCTGGCCTCCAGTCCTAACAAACGCCCCCAAAACTCATTTTTTTGGCCTCAAAAAAACCCCACAAACAAACAAACAAAAGCAAACACTGGTCATTAGATTAGGACCCTCCCTAATCTAGTATAACCTCTTTTAAACTTGATTACATCTGCATAGACCCTATTTCTAAATAACGTCATACTCATAGGTACCAGGTAAACATGAATTTTGGGGGGACAACATTCAACCTAGTACACATGGGCACCTCTTCATGTAAATAAATATAGATATTATTATTAAAATATGTATTTATTTATTTGGATGTTCCAGGTCTTAGTTGCGGCATGCGGGATCTTTTAGTTGTGGCATGGGGGATCTTTTAGTTGTGGCATGCAAACCCTTAGTTACAGCATCTGGGATCTAGTTCCCTGGCCAGGGACTGAACCCAGGCCCCATGCATTGGGAGCGTGGAGTCTTTACCACTGGACCACCAGGGAAGTCCCACTCATTATTATTTTTAAGGGCAGTATACTATTTCACTGGAGTTATATATCATCATTTACTTAAACCAATCTCCTAAGGATTGACATCTAGGTTATATTATTTTTCTTTTTGACTATTTTCAGCATCTGTTTGATATACACCCTTATGCATAGATCTACACTTGTATAGTTATTTTTCTTAGAGAAATACTGTAAATAGGTTTGGTGATCCAAAGGGCATGCACTTTTATTATCTTGCCATCGCTCCTTTTTATAACATTTTTATCTTGACATCTCTTGACCGAGATTCTCACGGAGATAGCCCCAGCAGTGGATGAGGGGGACCGTAGGCTGTGGGAACTTTGCTCTTACACATGGAGTGTGGGAGCCTCCAGAGCATTCCATGGCCTCACTGGAAGCTCATTTCAATGCCACAAAAACTTCTGTATCTGACACACAGCAGGCATTTCATCAATGTTTATCAAATGAACATGGGTATTTATGGAAAACAGACATTTTCCAGGGAAAAACTAATAGACTTTTTTGAGTGCTGCATTGGTAGAGAGAGGACATTTCTGTATGTTCAACAGTGAGTTTTCTTTGGGAACCAAACACACGGGGAGGATGGGAGAGCAGATGCTTCGGGAGGCAGGGGCCGGGTCCTGTTCTGGCACTGTCGTCATGGTGGGGCCTGTAACCAGCGTCTGTGGGGATGCTCTGTAAAGAGAAGAGCTACTGCTGTAAGATGTGTTCTGACTTCCATTCACAACGGGGGGGTCTCACCGGGGCGGCAGTGGCCAGCTCCCATCTAGGGCTCAGCGTGGTTTTCAGACTGGATTGGGTCACAATCTCTCCATCTGCTCGGCCTGTCCCAGGGCACCCAGGTTACAGGAATGGAGACATGCATTGACCAAACAAACACCAGCCACCTTCTGCCCCCAGAGTTGGGTGGAAGGAGTGTGTCTTGGTTTGTGGGTGTGGGGAGAGGGCCTACTGTGAGCCTGCGAAGACATCATGGGTCTTCAGGAGGTGAGAAAGCAGTGAGCACAGGACGGGTACTCCGGAAGCTGGCTGGCAGAAGTGAAGGAAAACAATTCACCTGGGACGAACAGGACAGGGCTTCTTGCCCACCCCTAAGATTCAGAGCACACGCTGAGCAGGAGAGGAAAGAATCTTATCAATCAGGCCATGATGCTGGTTGGGAAACCGAGGCCTGCCTGATGCCCCAGGGATCTCATTTCAGGGTTCATGTGAGATCTGGGTGGACAGTCATTCAAAGACAGTAGCAGACAGGAGATGGCCAAGTCCGTGTGCAACCGGTCTCTGTGTTGGGTGGGTGTTGGGTGGGTGTAGCTGGGTATTTTCTGTAAATAACATTTATGACTGTAACTAAGGGTAAGCGTGCTTGTGCTGGTCTGTACTGAAGATGGTCCCAAGGGAGCAGGGAAGGGGGAATATGTAACCGAACAGTTCTTTGATCCACTTGTGCTTTTGGACACCTCTGTATCAGGCATTGTGCTAAGGATACACCAATGAAACAAAAAGCCACCGTCCTCGTGGAGCTTACACACTGGTTCAAATTGCCCATTGCCAATAGAAACTTCTAATCACAGCAATTTGCAGAGAAAATACAAAGTGCGTTGAGAGCCAGGAGAGGGGTAACTGGCTTTGTTCAGTCTGGGGATGTTGTTGAGGGAGATGACCTTTGGGATGGACTTGATGAATGAGTAGAAATTACATGGGGAAGAAGTGTCTTGAGTAAGGAAATTCAAATAGAGGAAACATCAAGGGCAATAAAAACATCCTGTTGGGAAGCCTCAAATATTTTGATACTCTTAGAACATACTGTAAAACAATATTATTTACAGGAGGGGAAGCTGAGACTATTATAAGTAGACAGTGATTTAATAGGCTTTTGACATTTGAGTGGTTCTTAACCTCAATGTTTATCACTTCTAGGGAGATGCATTGTAATTTCTAGAAACCCAATTTAACAACTCCCTTTGGGAACAAAGACCCACTCGTAAACTGGGGTCTACAAGGGATCTCCTGCCTTGAGTCCATAGTTTCCTCGCTACGGACAAAAAGCTGTACCCAGGATGTGCCACACGAGGGCGCAATTGCCCAGTTATCGAATCCAACTCACCTCCAAAGAAAGGTCAGAAAAGACCTTGTCCTCACAAGCTCTTCTGGCTGACAAACTACCAATGAGCACGAGCAGTGGACCACAGTGATTATATAAAAGCTGCCAACATCTGCTGAGTGAGGTGCTTGGAGGAGTTCGAGCAGAGAGTTGGCTCCCATTCTTGGTCCTAACTCCTCGAACCACTGAGACCTTTTATCCACTAGTCCTGCTGTTGGGACACAGATCAGAGCTTTAGCAGGTGTGGATTACCCCTGGGCCAGAGTGTCTTCAGAGGATTTTCTTTTTTTATTATTGCAAAAAATTTCATGCTCATTATAGAAAAGAAAACGAAAACAAGCATTCTCATATGGAAAGCCTGATGCAGGGACTTCCCTGGTGATCCAGTGGCTAAGTCTCCACGCTCCCAGTGCAGGGGGCCCGGGTTCAAACCCTGGTCAGGGAACTAAGATCCCACATGCCGTAACTAAGAGTTCAAATGCTGCAAATAAAAGATCCCGCCTGCCGCAACTAAGACCCGGAGCAGCCAAATAAATAAATTTTTTTTTTTTTTTTTTTTTAAAAGGGCTTCCCTGGTGGCGCAGTGGTTGAGAGTCCGCCTGCCGATGCAGGGGACACGGGTTCGTGCCCCGGTCCGGGAAGATCCCACATGCCGCAGAGCGGCTGGGCCCGTGAGCCATGGCCGCTGAGCCTGCACGTCTGGAGCCTGTGCTCCGCAACGGGAGAGACCACAGCAGTGAAAGGCCCGCGTACTGAAAAAAAAAAAAAAAAAAAGAAACCTGATGCCCCCTCCATATCAGCTATGTATATATATGTGTATAGATTATATATACATGTGTATGATTTTATATGATATTATATATTGTATTATATACAGCATGTATGCGTATTTAACATATAGACGTACAAATAGATCGTCATGCATGTTTATAAAGTACATTATTTTTCCTATGAATAGAATAAAAATACACATTTTAAACGTAAAACGGACATCTTACATTATAAACTCTTGTAATCTCATTTTAATTTACCATGTTATGAACATCTCCCAAATCATTAAATATTGCTCTTATATCATGATTTTTAATAGTCGCATAGCCTTCCAAAACATACATGGCTCTGTAATTTACTGAAACAACCCATTATTGTTGGATACTTTGCAATTTTTTCCTGTTAATATACACATCTCCTTGGTATAATATCTTTAAAGTGGAATTTACAGATATCTAGTACATTTATTTCTAAGGCTTTTGATGATGTAATGCAAAATTGCCTTCCAGAATCATTGTTGCAGTTTTCTTTCTCAACAGCAGCAGATGAGAGGGCTTCTCAGAAATTCTCAGGGTATTTGTCAAATTTTGATAAACAGAATAACTCTACCCTAGTTGAAGCTACAGTTTAGTACAGCTCACAGAAGTCCCTAGAAGAATATTTGAAGGAGAAATTCAACAACTCAAGGACTGAGGTGTGTGTAATTTCTCTCCCCATTTCTTAGAGGGTGTGCTAGTTGTAGGATCCAGGTAGCACTGAATTTGGAGGCCGTGGGTCCAGGGCTCTACCCGGGCCATGCACTGGCACTGCCTCTGTGCTCCTGGGCAGTTCAGACCACCCTACTGGCCCACAGAGCTCACCCTAAGAGAAGGGAGAATGATACCTTTATAGGTAATTAACTCCCCATATGGAATTTTTCTACCACACAGAGCCATAATATTAAACATTACCACCTTTACTGTCTATTTGGGAATTACGTACTGAAGACATGGTTCATCTCCCAGCTTCTTACTTGGAAACTTAGCGTCTAACAGAAGAAATTAGCAGGAGTCCTGGAGTCACTAGCTGTGTGACCTTAGCCACTTCTCTTCCCCTGGCTGGCTCTTTGTTTCCCCATTTGTAAAATGAAATATCCCTTGAACTTTAAACTTGTGAATCTTGCAAACAGAAAACTCCTTGATCAAGCCACTCCTGATGTCGGTCTTTCCAGTTCAATAAGCAGCAGTAGCTACTGACTGCTTGCTCTGTCCTGGACACTCTCATTTATGCCTCCCAATAACCATATGAAGTGGGTTTTATTATTTCCTCATTTTACAGATGGAGAAACTGAGTCACAGAGAGGTCGTGACTTTACCTGAAGGTCACACAGCCTGCCAGTGGCTAGTTCTGGGATTTGAACTAGGAATGTTTGACTCCAGAGCTTGTGTTTTAAACCACAGAGATAGCCATAGAGCATAGAATTATTTTCCAACTTCCTGTAGTGGTAATACTCAAATAAAATGTTGTGTGGAAAGCGGTGTAACACCTGGGGATGCTATGAAAATACAAGGCCCTATTTTTCTCTGTTTTCTCTCCTTTCTTTCTTCCTCCTCTCTTCCGCATGCTTGTGGTAGCTTTTAGTTCTGGCTCGGATGCTAACTTGGGTATTCCCCATAACCTCTCTGTGCTTCCGTTTCCTCATTTGTGAATCGAAGGGACATTCTATCTTTTCCCGTCACATTAAAGGAACTGGAAACGCTGACCGCTTGGGGAAATGTGTCTTTGCACTGACACCCTCCAGAATTCCCTGGAACTGGTTCATTTCCCCACTGTGTCCTAGAGTACTGTTAAGTGTTTGCATGCTTGCCTTGCTTTCAGAACACATTTGTAATTACTGGCTTTCATATCGCAAAAGAATAGGCGAAATGGACCCAAATGGATTTATCCTTGTTGCATTCTAAGTCTTGCCTTCAATGTGTAAAATTCTTCTATGTATATCTTTCTGGAGCGATAAAGGCCAGAACTTTCTTTTGACCAGAAAGACAAGATTAACGGGTCAGTGGTAAAAAGATGAGTGGTCCCTCGGATGGGGACCTGTGAGGGCTGAAAAGTAGAAAAAGCCCTGGACTGAGAGGAACGTGGCATCGATTCCAGCCCCTGCTTTTCTTCCTGAAGAACTCCTGGCACTGAGTCCCGCTCTGTAAGCCTCACTTTCATCACCTGTAAAGTCAGGCATGAGACAAAATAGATCAGCTGTTTTCAAACTAGTCTCTGTAGACGCTCGGTGTCCTCCAGGGGGACAGGGTGGACATTTGGGGCTCATCATTTGAGTCTCTCTGTTTTAGGTAATTCAGTTCTGTCTTGCTTTGGTTGGAAAAGGGGGCCCTCCTACTTTAAAAAGAGGGAAAGAGTTTGAAGTGAATTTCTGGTACTTTTAAAACAGAATGACACTCCTAGAACCTAAACATCCTCCTTGTGCTTTGAGATCTAGAAGAGACAGCTGGCAGCCTTGCTTCCATGCCTGTGGAAAGTGCAGAGTCCTGCCCAGGGAGCTTCTTTTCTCCTGGTCACCCCTTCCCCTGGGTGCTGGTGCTTCTCCAGACTTCCCCGCCCCGATGGGGAAGAAACCGGTTTTCTTCTTGCTCTCTTAGGCAGGCCATTTGGCTTTTGCTATCTCCTGCCGCCAAATCCTGCCCTTGGCATTTCCAAACCCACCAGGGAGAGGAGTAGAACAGTGGAGGAGTAGAAGGGCTTCCTCTTCAGAGGGTACACCCTCCTCAGAAGTCAGGATTGTAAACAGAAGGAAATTTCTTCTGCTTCCAGGACTTAAGAGTACATGCAAGCCTGTCACCCAAGAGGTCAGCCTAGACGGAGGGGGACGGCCGGTTTTCTGCAAGATTACCAAGGGCAATAAAGAGGGACTGAGAGACTTTAGTCCCACAGGTTTGCCCCTGGGGTGAAGGCTGGCTTCTGGTGCTTGCCTCTGGACAGGGAGAATTACAAGTGCATTGTGGGTGGTCTTTTCCCCAGGGGTCTGGTGCAACCAGAAGGGAAAACAAGAGGGGGAGACACTTTTCTGGTCACACGCCACCCTGTGGTCCTTGGAGAGGATAGAATAAATGACGCACTAACAAAATGATGATGTATTATAGTTCGATCAGGACTTTCAGTAGCCTGCCTACTTGTCCAAGGATGGTTATTTGCTGACATCCTTTCGGAGAAGTGTTTCCCGCACGGACCCTCTGGCACCAGGCCTCCCATGTGTACTTATTTGTTCAGAATTGTGTCCTCTTTTTGACTCTCCACGAAGGCAGGGCCCATGATTTCCTTATTTATCCCTGAGCACAGTGCTGGGGGCTCGCTGACTCTTGGCTGGGTGAACAATGAATTCTCCCACTGCACAGTCGTTTCCCAAGAGCTCACCGTCCTGACTTGAGCTATTTTATCGTTCCTTTCTACCTCTCTACTTAGGCACACCCATCACTTCTCCCCAGGCTGTCTCCTAACTGGGACCCCTGCCCCCTACTTGGCCCATCTGCCTGAATCCACAGCCTATAGTCCCAGCAAACTTCCAAAGCTCGACCCCGCCCTTTGTCAATTTCCTCTTAGGAAACTTTCATGGGTCTCTTTGACTTAAAGAAGAAAATCCAGAGCCCTCGCCTCTGTACCACAGGTCGCCCCCCACCATCTTCTCCCCACTTACGTTCATTACTGTGTGCCCCTTTCCGGACCCTAGAGTTTCCAGCTTCTTTGCCCTGCTGCATCCTGTTTCCTCTGTCTGTCAAGTGTTTACCTTGATTCTTTTATCTACATGTCCAAATCCTACCCTTTTTACATAGTGTTATATCATTTGAGCCGCACAAAATCTCTTAAAAATTATTCTTGCGAGATGATTCTTGTTTTTAAAAATTAATTTATTTTATGTATTTATTTTTGGCTGCGTTGGGTCTTCGTTGCTGCACGCGGGCTTTCTCCAGTTGCGGCGAGCGGGGGCTACTCTTTGTTGTGGTGCACGGGCTCCTCACTGCGGTGGCTTCTCTTGTTGCGGAGCACGGGCTCTAGGTGCGCGGGCTTCAGTAGTTGTGGCGTGTGGGCTCGGTAGTTGTGGCACACGGGCTTAGTTGCTCTGCGGCATGTGGGATCTTCCCGGACCAGGGCTCAAACCCGTGTCCCCTGCATTGGCAGGAGGATTCTTAACCACTGTGTCACCAGGGAAGCCCCAAGATGATTCTTTTTAAAAAGTATTCCACAGTGAACTTAGCTTGGGCAATGCCGTAAGTATCATCTTTCTGTGGGTTTATAGAGAGCGCCGAGACATTCAAGGCTCTGAGAAGGACTGCAGTAAGGATGCCTATTTAACCCAGCTTTTCTCAAACTGATCTACAACAGAACTCTTTCCCTCTCCACAGCTGTTAACATACACAGGGTATTTTGGAAATGCTTCCTAGAGAGTTAGCTCTAAAATTATCCTTAGTTCGTTTTTATTGATGAAGATGCTGAGGCTCGGAGACAAAAATGGTTGCATAAGCTGAGTGAAAGGAACTTCAATCCCATTTTTTTCCTTTAGGACACTTACAATGTTTCTTGTCCCATGAGGACTTGAAAACTTATTTTCTGCAGCCTGGAAGTTACTTGCTTCTAAGATTATAACTCTCATTTCTCTTTCTCAATATCTGAATTTTATCCTAAAAGTTCTAAAAATGATCTTTTCTTTTCTAAAAATGATCCTGTCCAAGTATTTCTTTGGCTTTTGCTTTCCTGACAGATGTTTCACAAGTAAGTAACAAAAGGCTCCAATTAACTTTTTCCAAGAGCCTCATCAAATGATGAAAGAAAAGTAGCAAATGAGTGTTCCAGTATATACCTGGTTTATGTCAAAATTATAATAATTCTAAAAGGGAGGGAATGGTGTCCTAATTTAAACAGATATTTATTGCTACACCATGAACTGAGTACATTACTCAGAGTCTAGCAATGTATGTGTGCATTTCTGTTTTACTATTAGCTTTGAGCAGTTTTGAAGAATATAAATTTAAAATACTCCATAATTGCAATAAAATAAAGATTTCATAATTTTTCAAAAATAAAAATTAGTAAAAAGCTGTTTCAAAAAACTCCTTGTATGTTTGTTTATAATTTTGTTATTATCACCTGGCTTTTAAATCCACCTGTGTTGTAAGTTGTGAGATGCTTCTTTATGTTACTTTATCATATTAAGATTTATTTAGGGGGTCAGGAGACCTTGTGCATGTTCAGGGCTATACCCCCTGAAGAGTGACATCAGAGGGCTGCACCCCGTTGGGGAATAGACCTTACCTAACAAGTCTAGCCAAAGTCACGAAACAGATACACAAGTGGATAAGCAAACAACAACAGGCACTGAGGGTGGGGAATCAGTACCCAGAGTTCCTACAATATGTTATCTAAAATGTTCAGGTTTCAACAAAAAATTTTGAGACCTGCAAATGAACAGGAGCATGTGATCCATCCACAGGCAGAATAACAGGCTTTGAGAGGGCCCAGATGTTGGACTTGGTAGACAAAGACTTCAAAGCAATTATTATAAACATGTTCAACGAACTAAGAGAAACCAAGGTTAATGAATTTAAGGAAGGTATGATGACAATGCCTCCTCAGATATAGAATATCAATAGAGAAATGATAAAAAAAAAGAGGTAAGTGGAGATTCTGGAGTTGAGAAGTATCATAACCAAAATGAAAAATTCACCAGATAGATGGAATAGTAGGTTTGAGCTGGCAGAAGAAGAAATAAGCAAACTTGAAGATTAAATCAATAAAAATTTTATGCAATTTGAAGAACAGAGAGAAAAAAGAAGGAAGAAAAGTGAATATGGCCTTACAGAAACAAGGACATTATTAAGTGCACCAACAATAAGGAGTTCTGGAAGAAGAGGAAAGAGAGAAAGGGAGCAGAATAATATTCAAAGAAAGAATGGCAAATCCCAAATTCTATTTAAATAAAAGAGTGATCTACCCATCCAAGAAGCTCAACAAATTCCAAATAAGATAAATGCAAAGAGAGTGCCTCTCAGACCATGGTCAAAATGATGAAAGACAAAGACAAAGAGAACATCTGGAAAGCAGCAAGGGGCTGTACAACACACTTAGTAGACAAACAAGGGAACCCCAATAAGATTAATCATTGACTTCTTATTAGAGACAATGGAAGCCAGAAGGCAGAAGGAGGGCATATCTGAAGTGTTAAAAGAAAAAACTGTAACCAAGAGTCTTATACCCAGTAAAACTATCTTACAAGGATGAAGGTGAAATGGGCAGACAGGTAAAAACTGAGAGAATGTGTTGTTAGCAGACCTGCTTTACAAGAAATACCAACAGAGACTCTTCAGGTGGAAAGCAAGTAATACCAGGCTGTAATTGGTATCCACATGAAAAAATAAAGATAATTATGTATGTAATCTACAAAAGAGTAAAATTGCACATTTTTAGTCCTGACTGATTTAAGAAGCAATTGCATAAAGCAACATGTATGTAATTGTATTGTTGATCCTGTAACATACAGAAGTGTACAATACTTGACCATAATAGCACAAAGAAAATAGGTGAGAGCAAAGCTGTCTTGGTGTAAGGACTTAAGCAAATAACCGAATCATTAGAACCTTAATAAATCATATGGAGACGAAAGTTGCCTTATCATACTCCCGATTTTACAGGTAATATGGAAACAAAGAGAAAAAACGTGGACTTTGGAGTCAGAAAATCTGAGTTAAGTCCTTGCTTTGAGCAACTGTTAGCAGTTTGAACTTGGATAAGCCACTAGCATCTTTGAGTCTCAGTTACTTGATTTATCAAGTGCAGTTAGTGGTATAATGTCTGACCTACCTTCTTTGTCCCATTTATCCTTTTGAAGGATCCTAGCATGTGGTGCTGTACTGAAAAAGCTCATGGATTCACCAATGTGTGAGAATATTCCTAGTTGTTTCCCAAGCTGCAGCCTGCCAGCTCAAATCCAAGTTCATCTCCAAAGTCCCCCTTCCCTCAGTCACCACCCATAGATCTCCTTACTCTCATTCTCACCATCCCCCAAGGCGAAATGAATCTTTCTTTACGTGCCTATGACCCTTCATTGGCACATCCTTAATTGCACTCATTCCATTCTCTCTGAAGTAATTTGTTTTCATGGACTCTCTTCTCTTGTAGACTGAGGTTACTGAAGGGAAGAAAGGTCCCTGTGTCTTTCATTTCTGTCCTCTCTTAGTAGACACTAAGTAAAGGTGAATTACTGAATGCATTCAAGCAGCATCAAGCCCTGGGGAGTCCTGCAGTACCTGTTTACCCTTCCTACTCATAAAATTATATTTTGTTTAAAAGATGTTGGCTCCGGCATATTCCGGTTTTATCAAGACTTCTTGCAAATCATAGGCTTGTCCTTGCACTTGGTATCTGGGGGAGGCAGGAGGAATGCTGTAAAGTCTGTGGAAATAAGAACCGCCTCAGAAGCATATAAACACAAATAGACTGGCATGACATATTTCTTACTTTGGAGGCAGTGAAAATTTTGAGTAATTTTCTCTTCCACCTTCTTTCTATATTATTTTGGTTTCCAAATTTCTACATTGAGCTTGTATTATGATTAGGATGAAATGGCTGCTTGCTGATAATAAAAGTAGGCTGCAAGCACGCTATGCTTCCATTTCAAAGCTCCTCTTTGCTGCCCCCCAAAGCAAGGGATACTCCACTTAAAAGCAATTTTCGTTTAGATTCTAAAAGAAAAAAAAAGTTAAAAATTTCTCCCTAGCGGGCATTTAGGACAGTGAGGTCTGTAGGCTCGAGTTTTTTCTCTTGCCTGCTTTGCAATTAAACTCGAGAAAAACCTAAGAGGGGAAGTGAGGCGCAGGGTGGGGGGGCGGAGGTGGGGCGGTGACAGCCCCTGGGATGGGGCCGCACCAGAGCCCAGCGCAACTCGTGTGTCGTCATTTATTGGCTAGCAGGGTCCCGGACCTTGGCCAATCGCAGGGGGCCGGGTCGTCATGGCGACGGGGAGGCCAACACAGGCGCTGTGCCCCGGAAGCTTGTTTGTGGGAGAGCAGGGGACGATGGCTCAGAACCTGTACGGTCCAGGAGTCCGGATGGGCAACTGGAACGAGGACGTCTACCTGGAGGAGGTACGGAGGCAGTGGCCGGGCACGGCCCGCCCACTGCCCGGGGACTCACCCGCCTGGCCTAAGTTCGGGCCCCTACTTAGAGCATCCCAAGCCTCCTTTCGCACCCAGCACACACCCAATGTCCCTAAAATCCCAACTCCCTCTGAACGCCCTAAGAATCTCACTGGCTGACCCGCAGGTCTCACGCCCTTCTACTCTTTACGCGCGTCTCTTGGCCTCCCAAACTCTCAAGGCTCCTGCCTGTGTCTCTCCCTTAGTCTAGAGCCCCACTAAATTCTCTGTGTTCCGCAGAGACTTACAGTCTCCGAAGCTGAGGTCCAGGTGAGCAGGTAGACTGTAAGCAGAAATACTGCCCCCATCCCCCACCTTGTCCCACATCCCCTCCTGAGTGTCCCCGTAGCATCCCTTTTACTGACCTCATACTCATTGCCCTGAATTGTCCTATGGCGGTCTTAACAAGACCCTGGGCCATCCTTTTATGGAACTAGTTGGGTGGGGAGACACTTTCGGTGTCCATCATCATACAACTCGCAGAGACCTCAGTAGGAGGGGATATATGACCTCCAAACGTTACTCATCATTGTCACTGGTTGGAGTAATTATAGGTGATGTTTCTTTTTTGTGTCTTTCTCATTTTTCTAAACATTCCACAATGAAATAAAAAATAAAGTAATGCTAAAAAAAGTCCCCCATTCCCATCATGCTCGCATTTCTTTTTACGTTCTCAAAGTTTGCACAACTTGTCGTGCTTTGGACCTAAAAGCTCTCAGTATCTCTATTATTCAGGACTATTGCTGACCCTTTGGGTTTCATTCATTTTTCTCTTTAACCAGGAGCTCATGAAAGACTTCTTAGCAAAGAAGGACAAGGGACAACTCCTCATACAGAGAAACAGAAGACTGAAAGAGAATCTTCTGAGACCGGTAATTTTAAATTCAAGCGTTGTTTTCAAAAGTCTGTCAAATTAAATGTGAGAATATGTTAAGCAAGCAGAAATTCCGTAAGTGAGTTGTCATTTGGAAAATACCAATTCTTCCCTTTAGATAACCACAACGTTTAAAATTCCCTAAGATCTTAGAAACATGAGAAGTTTGCTGTTAATTTTGTTCACCTGCATTTTCCAAATTAAGAAATGAATAGATTTATACATGCACGTGTAAAATGCCCTTTAGTTGGTGCTCAAGAAGGTTTCTAGGAATGTTGAATAAATTAATAATGGAATCAACCCATGAAATTTTTCATCAGCTTTATTTTACTTCGTTTGGGATTATCAGGGGCGTTGATTTGGTACATCGGGGGCAGATTGGTGGCAGGAAAAGGAAGAAGAAAGATTTCAGGAAATTCAAGTCAATCCCTTCTTAAAATAGGGTACATCTGCAGTGGTCTCGGCGCTGGCTGTGAAGGAATCGCGTGGTTTATCTGAAAAACTCCTATTTAAATTGTAGATGCAGCTTTCGATATCTGAAGACGGATACATTCGCTATGGCGACAAAGTGATGCTCGTGAACCCAGATCACCCTGAGACAGAAGCTGATCTGTTTCTGGGCGGGGACCTGAGCTTGTGTATGACTCCAGATGAAATTAAAGCCCATCTGAGGGACGCATTAGAGGTGCCCTGCGGCCTGAGCGCAGCTCAAACCAAGATCCCGGTTGGCAGAAACACTTTCACTGTTTTGTGGTAAAGATACCTTAATTTTAGGCTCATTTTCATCAGAAATATCCGTTTTCACTTGCAGTGTAAGGATGCCCTGGGCTTAGAGCAGTGCTGATTGGAGGCAAAGGTTATGTGAATATTCTCTGTGATTCTCATCTTGCTTTCGTATCTTGAGAATGATTGTCAAGGGGCCTTGACAATCCTGTTACCTTAAACATCAGGATAATGGGTAATTTGATTTCAGTTCACATCAGGATAATGGATAATTTGAATTCAATTCAAAATGCTTAATTCAAAAGTATTGCATCCAGGGAATTAAATTCAGACTCTGCCCAGAAGCCAAGTGGGTTTTCCTAATAACATTTCATAAGGCTTTGAGCTCATTTGAGTGCTTTCATTGTTTTTAATGCTACTCTGTTATTTCTACATCAGAAATATATAGTTAAATGCAAGGTAGCAGTCCACGGGGATTTGCTGTTTTAAAATTAATTGTCCACTAAGAATGTACTTGAAATTTTGGAATTGAGCATTTAAATCCTTAGAGAATAGATACATAATTACAATTAAAAGTCATTGCTTTCAGTTTGTTACTAAACTATGATAGCAAGTTTATATGACAGGGATATAACTAGTCCTTTAAGTCTTTAGAGTTTCTGAATACACATAATTTATGTTAAAACAGCTACAAATTGATCACAGTTTCTGTTTCCTGGAAGATTAAGAGGGAAGAGTGTATTAAATGTCTACAAATTTGTTACCTTGCTTCTCTCTAAAGTTGTCAGTGTATGGGGATGTCATATATAGAATAGGGAACATAGTCAGTAATATCATAATAATTTTAAATGGCAACAGATGGTAAGTAGATTTATTGTGATCAACTCCTAATGTGTATAAATATCAAATCATGATGTATACACTTAAAACTAAATATAACATTATATATCAATTGTACTTCAATTAAAAAAAGATGTCAGTGGACTTGGACCAATTCATTAGCGTAGGACAGTATGACTTTCTCAGTCCACCCTAGGCTCACAAATTGGGAACACTGTGTGTTCCGAGTGTGTTGGAAGACAATGAGTAAGGTGCTAGCAAGACTTGGAGGCCAAAAGAAAAGACCTTTTGGTAAGTGACTTATTTCAGTTATGGTACATGAATAGACATTACTAAGAAAATTATAAACCAAAGTGCATACACAAAAAATAGAGCTGGAGAATGATCCTAATACGGAGAATTTACATTATATTAATTCTCCACTGACAGTGCAGCTGGAGAGGTCATTGGTCAGTTCCTTAGATACGGGCAGAACTTTCGCCTCGGGATAGCAGGAGGATTTGCAGGCAGAATGGTAAGTCGTAATACTGCACGTCTACTTTGGACCAGTCATTTTTGTTTCCATGTGGGCTAATGGCTACTTACTGAAGTGGACAGAGAACTCTATGGGCATGGGCTCCACCTCTGGCCTCATTATGGTGTCAGCCTGCAGCTTTTCCAAGGCAGTCTGGGGCCAATTCTTTCCTTCTAACCTCACGAATTACAAAAATACATCCTTAAAAGCTAAAGAGTAAGGGGGAAAAAAAAACCTCTTTGCAATGCAGCTGGTAAAAAGCAAAAATTGATACCACCTCCACTTGTAAGTTAAATGATCAGATTATGTAATATTCTGACAGCTGTTTAATGTCACCAATGCTAACACATTTGCATAAATCGGGGAGCACAAGTCTTTGATCTTTACCTCTACCTTGGGAATCAGGCAGTGTAATAGAACCAGATACATATGGATTTGAATTCCAGCTGAGATGCATACCTAAGGGCTGGGACTTTGGGTAAGTTATTTAACCTTTTTGAGTCTTTCTATAAAATGGAGATTATTTACTTACTACGTGTTTAAGAGCTTCACACGTGTTAACTCATTTATTCCCCCCAACAAGTCTTTAAAGTAGGGACTGTTTTACTGATGGGGAAACCGAGGCACAGCCAGTTAAGTGACTTCGCTCCAAGTCACTTGGCTACTAAGGGGGAGAGCTGGTATCATATATAACATTTTTCACTGAATCAAAGATTCCGTTATTGTATGATGTGGCATCGTCATCACCAGCAGCATCTTTATTATTTTCATGCTTCCAAGAAATCAATGCTGGCAGATAAATTCTGACGCGCCATGGACGGTAAGCTGCAGCCTGATTTTAAATGTGAAACTTAGAGGAAATACCCAGGTGTTGAAAGAGGAAGTCAATCATCACTCTCTCATCCAGAGAGTAGCCCTACTAACCTTTTAGCTTATTTTATAAAGGGAAAATCTTAAAATATAGGGAAAATTACAAGCATTACAACCTTTAGATATTATTTTTTTTCTTTTCTTCTTTTGTTTCTCTCTTTCTTTTTATTTACCTTCTTTTCCCACCCCTCCCTTCCATCTCTGCTCTCCTTCTCTTTCCCCTAAATCATCTGTTCTTTGCCTGTTTGTTGACTTGGGCTTAAATATCTCCTCTTCCACAGATTATAAAAGTTTGCCACGTTTGTTGCTAGTATTTCCTCTCATTTGTTAACTTGGCTTTTAAATTGTAGTTGTTCTCATCTATTTTTAAGTAAAATCTATCAGTGCTTTTCTCTGTAATTCCTTCCATTGCTCAGAGCCTTTGAAGTCTGCTCCAAAGATATGATAAAAAGAATAACTTGTATTAATTTTTAGATGTCTAAACTTGAACTGTTGCTAAAGTTTATTCTTTCATCCACTTGGGATTTATTTTGATAGAGGCCTTGAGGTGAACATCTAAATTTCCCCCAAATGACTAGTCAGTCATATCTGTGTTATTTCTTGAATAATTATTCCTTTCTTCACTGCCACATGCTGCATGCATTAAATTATTATACGTGCCTTTCTATTTGGATCCTTTGAACTGGAGTTGTTTATTTTTATTCCAGGTCACTCTGATGACTTGTAGGACTAGTTCTTTATCATTACACTTCTTTGTCTGAATTATGTTAGGAATTAATCTTTCAGTCAAATGTAGTAATAATTTTTTTAAGTGCCTCTGCCCCTGTCGGGGGGGGGGAATCTCTTGGTATTTTGATTGGCATTGTAAAATTAAGCAAGCTCACATTTTTAGTAGCTTTACAATATTTGTCCTTCTGAGATGTCTCTCTGTTTCTTCAATTATTCTTTTCTATCTCTCAGTAAAGTTTTGTGCTTTCCTTCACATGGACCTGACACTGATCTCGTCAAGGTTATTCCTTGGTATCTTCTATTTTGGAAGCTATTGAAGGTAGGTCCTTTTGACAGTTGCAGCAAAAATCGAAGATAGACATTGATTTTTATACTCACCTTGGATGAAATCACTGACTCTTATGAATTCAGGTTGATTCTCCTAGGACTTCTAGGTAGACAGTCAGCTCATCTTCAAATTATGACAATTTTATCTCTTCTCATATTCTTATACCTCTTATTTCTGTTTCTTGTCTTTGAATTAGCAAGCTCTTTCAGGGTATTTATGAAAATCCTGTTGATGGTGGCCTTGTAGAGGCCTGATTTTTGTTCCTGATTTTCTTATTGTTTTTCTTTATATGAACGAGGCAACGTTTGTGGTTTGAGATAGACATTATTTTCCATTTGGTCTGAATGGCATTGTCATCCGCCCCATCAGCCGGGCCAAAGCCGCAGTGTATCTTGCACCCATCTTCCCTTCCCACCCACATCCAGCTCCGGCTATTGTCAGGTCCCATGGCTCTTCCTTCACAGTGCAGTTCGGCCCGTCTTTGCACTCCCAGTGCTGGTACCTCAGTCCACGCCCCCATAGCTTCGTCCCTTTAGTCTATCCTGACTTCATCTCATACTGGCAGCGTGCTGTCAGGTCAATCTTTTAAAAGCTCAGCTTTGCCCACCTTGCACCTCCATTGAAAAGTCAGTAGCGGTGCTCCCATTGCCCTCTGCATGAAGTGCTGCTGTTCACTGTGGCATTTGAAGCCCTCTGTAATATGTCCCTACCCTGCCTGTCCACGCTCATCCTCTCGGGCTCCCTGATACCACATCACCTCCTCCTCGGAGTCTTTCCTGACCCCCTGGGAGAGCATGTGTTCCCATCTCTCCCCTCCTGTAGCTCTTTGCATCCCTGCTGGATGCCATACCTTACAGATGTTTCCAATTTCTATGCTTAGTCATCCCTCCTGTTAGTTGGAAAGCTTCTTGAGGGCAGTACGTCATGTCTGCCTTCCCCAGAGCGCTTCATGACATAGCTTTGTATAGAAAAGGTGTTTAATGAAAACCGATCAAGATATGCAGAAACGACCTCCAGGTGCAGGGCGAAGGCGAATCAGTAAACGGCTAACGAGGAACTAACATTATGGACCTTTCAGCAAGATGGGGTGCTCCTTGGCGAAGTTATAGGCAACCAGAGAGCTGACATAAGTTCCAAGTGTGGACGTCAATTCCAGAGGGGCCGAGGCCCCCTTGGAGGCTCACGTATGAATATCAGCTGTGCTGGTATTGGTTTTAAGAGCACTTCACTTCATGCAATAAGTTTCATGCAACATTATTTATAATGAATAAAATATTGCTCCAGGCCTGATGTCCTGAAAAAGAGGAGGAGTCAGAATGGGAGAAAATATTTGCAAACAAAGCAACAGACAAAGGATTAATCTCCAAAATATACAAGCAGCTCGTACAGCTCAATATCAAAAAAACAAACAACCCAATCCAAAAATGGGCAGAAGACCTAAATAGACATTTCTCCAAAGAAGATATACAGATTACCAACAAACACATGAAAAGACGCTCAACATCACTAATCATTAGAGAAATGCAAATCAAAACTACAATGAGGTATCACCTCACACTGGTCAGAATGGCCATCATCAAAAAGTCTACAAACAATAAATGCTGGAGAGGGTGTGGTGAAAAGGGAACCCTCCTGCACTGTTGGTGGGAATGTAAATTGGTATAGCCACTATGGAGAACAGTATGGAGGTTCCTTAAAAAACTAAAAATAGGACTACCATACGACCCAGCAATCCCACTACTGGGCATAAACCCTGAGAAAACCATATTTCAAAAAGAGTCATGTACCACAATGTCCACTGCAGCTCTATTTACAATAGCCAAGACATGGACGCAACCTAAGTGTCCATCGACAGATGAATGGATAAAGAAGATGTGGCACATATATACAATGGAATATTACTCAGCCATAAAAAGGAACGAAATTGAATTATTTGTAGTGAGGTGGATGGACCTAGAGTCTGTCATACAGAGTGAAGTAAGTCAGAAAGAGAAAAACAAATACCGTATGCTAACACATATATATGGAATCTAAAAAAAAAAAAGGTTCTGAAGAATGTAGGGGCAGGACAGGGATAAAGACGAAGACATAGAGAATGGACTTGAGGACATGGGGAGGGGGAAGGGGAAGCTGGGACGAAGTGAGAGAGTGGCATGGACATATACACCACCAAACGTAAAATAGATAGCTAGTGGGAAGCAGACGCATAGCACAGGGAGATCAGCTCAGTGCTTTGTGACCACCTAGAGGGGTGGGATAGGGAGGGTGGGAGGGAGGGAGATGCAAGAGGGAGGAGATATGGGGATATATGTATACGTATAGCTGATTCACTTTGTTATACAGCAGAAACTAACACACCGTTGTAAAGCAATTATACTCCAATAAAGATGTTAAAAAAAAAAAAAAGAGGAGGAGTGCGTGAGATGGAGAGGGAGGCTGGGTTTGGTATTCCAAGGAAGGGAAAGCAGTGGCCGGTGATGTGAGGGCGGGTGGTCTCAGCCTCTGAGATGGCCTTTCTGAGGGAGAGGAAAGTTGAATGTTCTTGTACAATCCGTAAGAACAGGGTTTTTGAAAACTGCTTTTGAACACGCTGGCCATCCAGCCTCTCGGGTAGTTGTGAGGTAGTCCATCTGCTTGCTGTCGTTTTCAGTTATATTTATCAAGTGACCACAGGACCCTCATGAGGTCGTCTAAGAGGTCTTGGCTCCAGGAGGTGTACCTGACGGATGAGGACTCCTACCTGAACTGCTGGCAGGCGGCCTTCCCTGACCCCCAGCTACGCCTGGAATACGAAGGCTTCCCCGTCCTGGTGAGCGCAGCCTGGGGAAGGCAGACGTGTGCGTGGCTGCTGTGAAGTGGGTGCGATTTACTCCTGTGTGTGAAGTGGAGGCTTGTCAGGGCTCCGATGCCTTATACGCCTCACACATTTTCACTCTCCCTTTTTCATTTCTTCCTTTTTTAAAAAAAAATATTTATTTATTTGTTTTTATTAAAAAATTTTAAAAAAAAAACTTTTTTTTGGCTGCACCGTGCAGCATGCAGGATCTTAGCTCCCTGACCAGGGATCGAACCTGTGCCACCTGCAGGGGAAGAGCAGAGTCTGAACACTGGACCGCCAGGAAGTCCCTCTTTTTCATTTCTAACTCAAGTGTGGGAGGCACCATTTTGCCCTGTGGCAGCATCCTGCCTTGGTGTCTCTCGACTCCGGTGGTGCCCAGAATCACCTACAGAGCTTCATAAAGATACCGAGGCCCAGGCTCTGCCCCTGAGATCAGGCTGAGAACCACTGCCCCGAGACTGTAAGAATGATGACACTGCTTTCTTTCAGGCCTCTGTTAAGTTCTCATTTCTAAAGAGACTGGGTAATCTGGGGGAAGTGAAGGACAGGGTGGGGCCGACGCACAGGTGAGCACGTTGCTGGACGTTTTCTCAGGAGCCTGGGCCCTGCGGACAGGAGCACAGTTCTGGATGGGAAGGCAGGTCTGGTGGGCACAGAGCTGTTTTGAGGACCAGAGGCCATGCTACTTGCTTGTGAGACATCCAGCAGACGGAGACTAAGGAGTTGTTGGAGGTTATTGGGAGAGTGACTGGATTTACAGCCAGGAAGGACTTAGAGTTGGCCATCCAGGAAGGGCCCCCCAGTTACCAGGCACTCTGAATCCACCTGACGCAGTAGGCTTCTCTCCTGAGCTCTGTAGGCGGACCCAGGTTTGCAAGCGTCTTTCTCCCAGCACAGAGAATATACAAGTGGTCCACAATGATGCATGCTTGACAGATTTCCTCTCTTCCACTGGTCTTTTCAAGCTTTGCTCCCCTTGGAATTGCCTCTCATTCCCATGATTTAAACTGTCAGTATCTCAGCTTCATTGTCTGTAAAATGGGGATAGATGATGATGCCTAACTTACGAGGTTTTGTGAGGATGAAGCGGTTAGTACATTTACAGTGCTTATTAGAAAAGTGCCTGGTCCAGACAGCACTCCCAAGCATTCATTGTTGTTAATCTAACGGTGGTTGTTCTATTGTTGCTGTCATTAGGTTAGAGAGGTTGGGGAGTTCAGGCACCAGGAGCTCATTTCTCTGTTGCTAACTCAGTCCACAGCCCGAGGCAGGTCTCTGAGCCACATTCAGACACATCTGCAGAATGGGACATTTCATACCTGTCCAGCTGCTGTCCACATGTCAATACCCTCCACTCAGAAACCATCAGGAGCACCTGGGGTTGAACGAGTTGGCTTCATTCCTTGTTGCAGTGATGGAGAACACGCACCACGGAAAACCGTGTGGCGTCTCAGTAAGAGGCTGGTATACATGGTCCGAAAGGATACATGCACCCCAGTGTTCATAGCAGCACTGTTTACAATAGCCAAGACATGAAAGCAACCTAAATGTCCATGGACAGAGGAGCGAATAAAGAAGATGTGGTACATATAATACAATGGAATAGTACTCAGCCATAGAGAAGAATGAATTAATGCCATTTGCAGCAACATGGATGGGCCTAGAGACTATCATACTGAGTGAAGTAAGTCAGACAGAGGAAGAAATACGATATCGCTTATATGCGGAATCTGAAAAGAAATGATACAAATGAACAGACTTAGAGAATGAATTTACGGTTACCAGGGGTAAGGGTGGGAGGAAGGGATAGTTAGGGAGTTTGGGATTGACACGCACACTCTGCTATCTTTTAAATGGATAACTAACAAGGACCTACTGTATAGCACAGGGAACTCTGCTCAATATTATGTAACAACCTAAATGGGAAAAGAATTTGAAAAAGAAGAGATACATGTATATGTATAACTGAATACGTTTGTTGTACACCTGAAACTAACATAACATTGTTAATCAACTATACTCCAATATAAAATAAAAAGTTTTAAAAATAAAATAAAATAATTAGAAAGAAAGGACAAGTTATAGGATTGGGGCTGTGGTTGGGAGATTTTAGTGAGGGTCTCAGGAAGTGGGGCTTTGCCCTGGATTGGAATCTGTCAGGAAGCAGGGCTGTCTCAGTACATCTTATCTATAGAGGGCAGGCCGGAGCACGACCAAAGCTGTCATGAGTAAGGAAGCAGTAATCACTCCTATTCTCTAGGAGAGGAGGACATTTGGTATTTTGTGGCTTGGACAATGCTCGTGTTTTTGCTGTGTTCAGACGTGATCACAAAGTGGTCTTCTTTTTGTCTTGACCCATCGTGGTCACAGCATGGCCTTGTCTGATGTGGGCACTGTGTGAAGTTGATTATATTTCACAGGAGAACACTAAGGCAGAACCCTGGCTGCCAGGCCAGTTCCCGGATGTCAGGGGCTGCTTTTCCCCATCTCACGCTGCTTTTAGCTTACCTGAGTCAGGATTTTAAAATAATATGTCTTTTATTTTCTGATTATAAACAATATGTGTTCGCTTATGGAAAGTCAGAAAAGTACAAAAAATAATATGATTACCAGTAGTTCCATCTTCTAGAGAAAGCCACTGTTATCATTTCTTTTTCCATGTATATGTTTTTTTAATTTAGTTTTAATTAAAAAAAAATAGGACATCAGGAATATTCTTATTTTTTCCACTTATCACCACCGACCATATTTCAAGTTGTCAAAGATCTTCTCCAATATGACTTTAAATGATTGTATAATGTTTCATCATATGTGTATCTATAATCATGTATTTATTTAATCTATTATGGTTTGGCTTCTAGATTATTCTCTCTCTCTCTCTCTCTCTCTCTCTCTATATATATATATATAAATAAATGAATATATACTATATTTCCAAATTTTTGCTTTTAGGAAACTGGAGGCCTTAATTCATAATTCAAATAACATACTCTCTTTATCTTTAAAGGCAAATGCAAAAATTCTTATCAATCACTGCCACACGAATCGGGGACTGGTGGCCCACCGGCATCTTTTCTTAAGGTATTGTATAGCAGGGTACAAGAAAATGCCATGCCAGAGGGCAGGGGCTGTGAATATAGGCAAAGAAGTTCAATTTAAAGAGGATGGCCACGCACAGAAAATGTCCTTTGATGATGAAATATCGCCACATAGAACTTTGATGGTGTGAAAACTCCTATTAGAGCCGCTTCTATTATACAGGTCCTTCCCCACAGAGGACTTTAGCTATAATGGGATCCTATATACCTGGTCCTTGCCCAAGTAGGCTGAGTCTTGTTGGCAAACACATAGTGTTTTAGAGACCCCCCCCCCCAAGAGCTTTATATAGCAGTCTGTTGAATTACGTGCTTTGAGATGAACTTAACAGCTTACTGAAGGTTGTAATTCCATTTCCAACCAGTGTTAATTCTTTCTTGCCCCAGTACCTATTTTGGAAAGGAAGCAGAGGTCGCTGCACACACATATCTGGATTCACACAGAGTTGAAAAGCCAAAGAACCATTGGATGTTGGTGACTGGGAATCCCAGGAAGGACTCGTCCACCATGTTGGACCTGCCTAAACCGCCGGCGGAGGACACCCGAGTCCTGGAGCACGTGGCGGAGCCGGGGGCCAGGAACGCACCTGGCGCGCATGCGTGCACTCGTCCGATGTAGCTTTACCGGAAATCTATCTCGGTCATGCCTCAAGCTATCCTTAAGGAAGGCACAGAACTCTCTGAACTTTGTATTAAAACAAAGGCTGTATTCGGATTATTGAATTAACGGTGGAGGTCTAGGACACAGGAAAAAACAAGCAAACAAAAAACCTTGCCTTGGGCCACAGCGCAGAAATGGTCTTTGAAAGTGACAGATGGTATTCCTTTGTTGATGACCAAATTCTGAAGACTCAGCTTCCTTTATTTAGACCCTACAGCAGCAGCTTCTATAAGAACTGTAAAAAACTCGTTACTTTTTAAAGCTATGTCTGTGTAATGAAGCTGTCGGAACTTTGCGGAATTCTTTCCCCCGACTCTGTACAACGTACTAAGAAATCAAAAATGGGTAGCTGTGGACTGTGGCCTTACTTTAGAGTTGAACATTTTCCCCCTTGTATTTTTGTGTCTCCTTCTAGCTTGCGAGGGTGGACTGAAGACCTCTATTTGACCTCCATTATTTTGTAATGATTTTCATATTGCGGAATCTCCTTATTTCTACTTTATCTTTGAAACCAGTACATTAGTTGTGGCATTCACATCATCAGACAAAATACATATACATCCTTCCATGTGTTTGTCCGTCTACTCATTCTTTGTCGAGTACGGAGCACCTATGATGTGTAAGGTGTTGTAATGGGATGAAGAGACGCCCAAGCCCAGGAAGTAAAGGTGAGGGCTAAGGCTGGTTTGCTTTTAAATACCGTCGGCCCTCCGTATCTGCGGTTTCGCATCCGTGGCTTCAACCAACCGCTGAATGCATAGTATTATGTTTATGATCTGCGGTTGGTTGAATCCGCGGCTATGGAACCCGCAGATTCGGAAGCCACATTAAGGAATTTGAGCATCCTAGGATTTTGGTATCCTCAGGGGCCCTGGAACCAATCCCCAGGGATACCGAGTGACGACTGTATACCCAGAGGCGGAAAGTAAGTCACGGGTTATGTAAATGGCGTTGCAAATAGATGCGGCTTCAAGCCAATGTGGCTTGAGCCTCTTCGAGGAGACAGGCGTTTGCCCTTCACGTGCAGCAGGAGTTAGGGCGGTGGTTCCTGCCCTTGGCTGTGCACTGGATCCAGCTGGAGAACTTCAGCAATTACCGATGCCTGACACTAGCCCAGAAATTCTGAGTGAAGGGTCTGGGGTGCAGCCAGGGCAAGGAGCATTTTCAGTGGTCTTTGGCTGCCTCTGATGTACTGCCAGAGCTGGGATTCACTGCATCAGGAGAGGAGAAGGAAGCGACGGTTCCTTGGGGGCGGTCAGGAAAGGCTTTTCTGAGTGGGCATTGAATCAGAATTTCTGGGGTGGGGCTTTAAAAAATACAGATGCTTGGGCCTACCTCTGGAGATTCTTATTTAATTGATTTGGGTCGGAGCCCAGGAATCAGCATTTTAAAAACACTTGTTACTTTTTAAAAAATGTGCCGCCTGGGTTGAGAACCGCTGACTTAGCTGAGTAGAATTTGGTTTGCCTGTGTATCTCCAAAGGGTGTAACCAGAACTGGAAGTTTAAACAATCTGCAAGCGTCTAGATCAGTTCTGGTGCATTCTTGTCCTGCCATGAGGTGCCCGCGGAAAGCTTTCAGGCAACATGGGGACCCACATTGCTTCCTTAAGCCATCTTTCAATGGTTCCCTGACTGAATCGCTAAAGAGCTTTTTTTTTTTTTTTTTTTTTTTTTTTTTGCGGTACGTGGGCCTCTCACTGTTGTGGCCTCTCCCGTTGCGGAGCACAGGCTCCGGACGCGCAGGCTCAGCAGCCATGGCTCACGGGCCCAGCCGCTCCGCGGCACGTGGGATCTCCCCGGACCGGGGCACGAACTCGTGTCCCCCGCATCGGCAGGAAGACTCTCAACCACTGCGCCATCAGGGAAGCCCTCGCTAAAGAGCTTTAGTCCCCCAGGAATACTGACCAAGTTTGCAAGCATATAGTTAGTGACAACTATGGTGTGACTTCCACCTGGCTGATGGCAACTGTAAGGCCCAGTCATTTTAATTCAAAGATGTTAAAATATGAAAAAGAAATCCCTGTATATCTTGGAATAGGTGAAAGACAATAACTGGAAAGTTAGTGCTATTGAACTGAGCGAACACTCTCACCTGTATATTACGTTGTGTGATCACATCAGCGCTTCTGCCTTGGGTCTGCTGAGTGCATTCAAAATTATTGAGGTGTTTTTACACTCATTTCCTTATTCTCACTATTTTCTGGGCTTAGATTGGATATTGTTCACAGCCATAACCCCATTTCTTGAGGAATATCTGTTGACTGAATGAATGAATCCGTATCCTTTGC
Organism: Grampus griseus; assembly: GCF_964374135.1. Classification (NCBI taxonomy): domain Eukaryota; kingdom Metazoa; phylum Chordata; class Mammalia; order Artiodactyla; family Delphinidae; genus Grampus; species Grampus griseus. The sequence continues at coordinate 143,219,484 of NC_139018.1, read as the reverse complement.
AGAGGTGACAATAGGCTTGTAGAAGTTAAGCGATTTGCTCAAGGTCACATAGCTCATAAATAGCAGAATTGGGCAGGACCAAGTCAGATCTTCTAGACCGTCTTCTAAACCAAAGTTTTCTAACCGCACACTCTCAATTTTGGGGGGTCCAGATAATTCTTTGCTGTGGGGGACTGTCCTGCACCTTATAAGAGGGTAGGCAGCATCCCTGGCCTCTACCTACTAGATGACAGTAACACACCTCCACCTGAGACAACTAAAAATGTCTCTTGTCGTTGCTAAATATTCCCTGGGGAAAAAAAAATATGCCATTTGAGTACCACTGTCCCTTGGTCTTCTAGATCTTCTTTGTTTGCCCTCGACAGAGGATGCTGTAGGGGGTTTTTCCTTTCTATTTTTTTAAATAGAGGTTAGACTGTACGGTGTCTAGGTAGCTTCCAGGTTTACTAATAATCTGCTTCTGGCATCTGACCTGAGCTTTGGTGGAAACCTAGAATTTTGTGTAGGTTGGGCCTCCAGGATAAGGTTGCTATGCGGACCTTTGCGTATTTCACCTTGATACACACAGCCAAGAGTGGTATTCAAATTGTTAAACAACCTACACAGTTTTTCCTGAATATCACTGAGCACCAACCTAACAAAACAAACTCCAGTCACAGTGCTGGGGTAGGGTCCTCGAGGCCCCCTGCTGGGCCAGACATTTACTCTCTAGTTTCTGAACTGCAGGGAAGTCCAAGGGTTTCCACCCCACCACGGAGTTGCCAGGGTTGCCCGGGGCATCTAAGGGACTAGGGTCAGTAGCTGTGTGAGGGCACACAGTACCTTAGTAGTGGTCTCCAGTGTGGGATACACAAGCTGGCCCATTGAGATGTGAAAGGAGAAGTTTAGAACTTCTCTGTATATCATTATTTTACCCTGTAAACTACATTAATGTGTGTTTCCTATTGTTCAAAATGTTACTTTGTTTTGTTTTGTTTTTTTTTTTTTTTTTGCGGTACGCGGGCCTCTCACTGTTGTGGCCTCTCCCGTTGCGGAGCACAGGCTCCAGACGCGCAGGCTCAGCGGCCATGGCTCACGGGCCCAGCCGCTCCGCGGCATGTGGGATCTTCCCGGACCGGGTTACGAACCCGTGTCCCCTGCATCGGCAGGTGGACTCTCAACCACTGAGCCACCAGGGAAGCCCAAAATGTTACTTTTTTTTAAATGCACATATAGTTTAGTGGGCATGAAAAAAATTTGTAAATATGTGTGTGTGTGTGTGTGTGTGTGTGTGTATGTAGTTAATGCTCAAAGCTTACCAGGAAGGGTATACAATAGCACAGTGTGGAGACCATTCTGTGTGCTGTGTGTCGTCGTTTGCTGTACACCATGTGCCACCGAGTCAGTGCTGCTGCGTAGCTCTGTCCCCAGTCATGGACTACAGCTTCCCCCTGCCCAACCCAAGGTTCACTTTTGCTCAATTGCACAGATTTCTATCCATCCTCCACTGTGTGCTGGTTCTCTTACTAGGATGGTGGAGACAGCAACAAATAAGGCAAAGACCCTGCAACTGGGGGCGAAGGGAGAGGGAAGAAGAAACCACCAGTGATTATGCCCCGAGCCTTCTATGATCCCTGTGGGAGAACAAGGAGATGCTCGGGGACCAGGGAAGGCTGCCCTCGGATGACACTTGAGTGAGAAAGGACACCATGGAGAAGAGCATTCCTGGCTAGGGAGGCCCAAAGTGGGGGGGCGTTTGGAGCAGTGGTGCGAGGGGGGCACTTGGCGAGGGGCCGGTTCACAAGGGGCTGTGTGCAGAGCTGCTATTCAACAGGTCCACCCAGTAAGTCTGCACTGGCTGTTAAAATAGTGCATCCCTCTGTATTGGTTGGAAAATAGCTACTGACCCAAGTCCCTGAGACGCCTCTGGCAACCCTGCCACCTCCCTGGGGAGGACCCTTGGACTTCCCTGCAATTCCGCAACTACAGAGTTAATGTCTGGCCCAGCAGGGGGCCTCGAGGACCCTACCCCAGCCCTGTGGCCGGAGTTTGTTTTGTTGGGTTGGTGCCCAGTGACATTCAGGAAAAACTGTGCAGGTTGTTTAATAATTTGAATACCACTCTTGGGTGCGTGTATTAAGTTACTATATTTGCATTTTATCTGGAAGGTGGTGGTCGGCCTTCGAAAGAGTGTGAGGACGAAAGGGGCATGATTTTGCTTTAGAAAGAGTATTACGGAAGCAGCAGGGAGGTAAAGGGGTCCCCGGGGACAGATGAGCCTCTGAACTAAGGCAGTGTCAGGGGCCGTGCACAGGAGGGGATGGGTTGGAGAGAGGTCAGAGAGAGAGAGAGAGAGACAAACCTGGTGTATGTAAGACCAAGAGAAGACGAGGAGGTGGCAAGCAGGTTTGGAGGGCGTGCCCATCCCTGAGACTCAGGACTCAGGAGGACCAGCAGTTGTACAGGGAAGTTGAGTGGTTGCCTGGAGACAACGTGATGTAGCCTGTTTGTCTGTGGGTCCAGCTGCAACCTTGCTACAGTGCCTTCCTCAGGATGGTGATGTCCTCTGCCAGGCTGGTTGGACCCACCAAAACCCCAGCTAAATCCTTGATAATTGGCAGCAAATAAAACTTTAAGATTGAGTAGTACCTATAACTCCCTGCCAGGGGAGCACGGAGGAGTCTGGCAAGCCTGGTGGCCAAGACTGGCCACTTCCCAGCTGCAGGGATGTTATCTCTCTGAGAATCAGTGCATCAGCTGTGAAATGGGGAGGGTACCGGCCCGTGAGGGCTGCTGGGAGAACCGGATATGTTCAGTTATGTGAAATCAGGTGCTCTGCGCGTGTAAGTGCTTCCCTGTTTCCCCTCTGCCTTTGTACGTGAGTTTAGCACATGGACATCCAAGTCAAGGAGTGAGTTTTTCTCCATCTCCACACTTGGTTCCAGCCTGGGATTGGACTCCTTTTCTTTCCCACACACAGTACACCTTTGTGCATTCAATCGAATCCAACAGACCTCATGACTTTTTTATATCAGGTACTGAGCTAGACTCTGGGAAGTATAAACGTGTTCTTACCTTCAGGGCCTCAACTGGGAGATGATGCTTAAGAGACGAAGAGAGGTTATTCCTGTTAAAGAAAAAAAAAAAGCATAACCCAAAGCCATTGACTTGGGAGAAATGCAGGATGTATTAGGAAAGCAGACGGAAGTTCACTTTGATTGGAGCCTTGAGTAAGAGACAGGAGGTAAAGCCTTTAAAAGAAAGGCCAGGAGCCTCCCTGGTGGTGCAGTGGTTAAGAACCTGCCTGCTAATGCAGGGGACATGGGTTCAAGCCCTGGTCTGGGAAGATTCCACATGCCGTGGAGCCACTAAGCCCGTGTGCCACAACTACTGAGCCTGCGCTCTAGAGCCTGTGAGCCACAACTACTGAAGCTCACACACTGCAACAAAGAGTAGCCCCGGTTTGCCTCAACTAGAGAAAGAGCAACACAGCAGCAAAGACCCAATGCAACCAAAAAAAAAAAATAATAATAATAATTAATTAAAAAAAAAAAAGAAAGGCCAGAGTGTAGAAATTTGCATTTAATACAGTATGTAGCGGGGAGCCACTGCAGGTTTTGGAGCAGGGGAGAGATAGGACAAGAAAGGAAGGTTAATCTGGGAGGGACAGGTACAAGGTAAGTGAAAGGCAGAGGTCATTTCTGAATCCATAATCACAGATGATGAGACCACTAAGGCTTGAACCTATGGAGAGCAGAGCCGATATTCTTACTGATGGGTTTTAGCAGATGAATTAATCTTTTTCTATTATCCCTTCACCAAAGGCAAAAATAGAAGGAACATTGCTTTTTCCATTAGTAAATTCACTCAACATCTCTTGATATTATCTGGAGCTTTTAAAAAGGAAAATAGCTGCTTTATTTTTAAGAATAACCACTTAGAACCATTTATAGATTTGATAATAATTCAGTAGAAGTTCAGTTATTATGGAAATTTAACATAAGGAGAGTCAGTCAAATTACTGGCTTTGATTCCTAAAGGGAGACCATGTTGTAAAGAAGACAATTGGTTAATGTATAAAGAACTCTTATAAGTGAAAGAGAAAACCACAATCATCCCATTAGAAATATAAGGCGCCGGGGCGGAGTCAAAATGGCAGTGTGGGAAGATGCCTAGTTAGCGTCTCCCCACAACTAGGGCACTTGCCAGCCGCTGGTGGGGACCCTGACGCCCAAGGAGGTGGGAGGAACCCCCAAGTGAACCGGTAGGATGTGGGGGGACTGAGGGGGGAGGAGAAGTGGAGACCAGACAGGATCAGCACTCCTGTGGCTGGGGAGATCAGGAGAGGCAGGCTGGAGGGGCCCTCCAGGAGGAGCAGGAGAGGAAAGGAGGGTGTTTGCCCTGCCCACTCGAGCCCAGGAAGCCTGCTGGGCTCCCAGGTGAGGTCCCCCGCCCCCTGAGACCAGGAGTGGGGGGTACGCCTGGGCCCCTTCTGTTCTGTTGTGTCTAAGCTCCACCCCCCCCCCATGGCCCCCAGGGCCTTTTCCAGCCCTGTGGGTCCTAAGCATAAGCCCCGCCCACTACCCAAACCTCGCCCTTGCTTAGGCCCCACCCTCCACAGCCAAGGCATTTCCCCCCCTTTTCTTTCTTTTTCTGTCTTTCTTTATTTTTTGTCTCTTTTTTCTTTTCCCTCCTCTTTTTTACTATTGTGGTACTGTTGTACCTTCCGGTTGTTGATTCATCTATATTTTTATTTTTATATTCTTTCTAACATATCTGTTAGTTTCCTAGTCTAATTTTATTTTTTACTTTATTGTTTTTTCTCTCTCTCTTTTTATTTTTCGCCACCCCATGTGGCTTGCGGGATCTTGGTTCATGAACCGGTGGTCAGGCCAAAGCTCGTGCGGTGGGAGTTCCAAGTCCAAACCACTGGACTAACAGAGAACCTCAGACACCAGGGAATATTCAGAAACCAGAAAAAGATATCACAGAAAAAGAAAATTATAGACCAATATCACTGATGAACATAGATGCAAAAATCCTGAACAAAATGCTAGCAAACAAAATCTAACAACACATTAAAAGGAACATACACCTTAATCAAGTGAGATTTATCCCAGTAAGCAAAGATTCTTCAATATACACAAATCAATGTGATACACCACATTAACAAATTAAGGAATAAAAACCATATGATCATCTCACTAGATGCAGAAAAAGCTTTTGACAAAATTCAACACCCATTTATGATAAAAACTCTCCTGAAAATGAGCATAGAGGGAACCTACTTCAACATAATAAAGGCTGTATATGACAAACCCACAGCAAGCATCATATTCAATGGTGAAAAACTGAAAGCATTTCCACTAAGATCAGGAATAAGACTAGGATGTCCACTCTCACCACTCTTATTCAACATAGTTATGGAAGTCCTAGCCATGGCAATCAGAGAAGAAAAAGAAATACAAGGGATACAAATTGGAAAAGAAGAAGTAAAACTGTCACTGTTTGCAGACGACATGACACTATACATAGAAAATCCTAAAGATGCCACCAGAAAACTACTAGAACTAATCAATGAATTTGGTAAGGTTGCAGGACACAAAATTAATGCACAGAAATCTCTGGCATTCCTATACACCAACAACAAAAAATCAGAAAGAGAAATTAAGGCAACACTCCCATTTACCATTGCAACAAAAAGAATAAAATATCTAGGAATAAACCTGCCTAAGGAGGTGAAAGACTTGTACTCAGAAAACTATAAAACACTGAAAGAAATCAAAGATGACATAAACAGATGGAGAAATATACCATGTTCTTGGATTGGAAGAATCAACATTGTGAAAATGACTATACTACCGAAAGCTATCTACAGATTCAGTGCAATCCCTATCAAACTACCAATGGCATTCTTCAAAGAATTAGAACAAAAAATTTCACAATTTGTATGGAAACACAAAAGACCCCAAATAGCCAAAGCAATATTGAGAAAGAAAAATGGGTTTGGGGGGATCAGGCACCCCGACTTTAAACTATACCACAAAGCTACGGTAATCAAGACAGTATGGTACTGGCACAAAAACAGAAATATAGCTCAATGGTACTGGATAGAATGCCCAGAGATAAACCCATACACATATGGTCACCTAATTTATGACAAAAGAGGCAAGAACATACAATGGAGAAAAGGCAGCCTCTTCAATAAGTGGTGCTGGGAAAACTGGACAACCACATGTCAAAGAATGAAATTAGAACACTACCTAGCACCACACACAAAAATAAACTTCAAATAGATTAAAGGCCTAAATGTAAGACCAGACACAATAAAACTCTTAGAGGAAAACATAGGAAAAACACTCTTTGACATAAACCACAGCAAGATCTTTTTTTGACCCACCTCCTGGAGTAACAGAAATAAAAACAAAAATAAACAAATTGGACTTAATTAAACTTAAAAGCTTTTGCACAGCAAAGGAAACCATAAACAAGACAAAAAGACAACCCTCAGAATGGGGGGAAATATTTGCAAATGAAAGAACAGACAAAGGATTAATTTCCAAAATATACAAACAGCTCATGGAGCTCAATATCAAATAAACAAACAATCCAATTAAAAATTGGGCAGAAGACCTAAATAGACATTTCACCAAGGAAGATGGTCAAGAGTCACATGAAAAGTTGCTCAACATCACTAATTATTAGAGAAATGCAAATCAAAACTACAATGAGGTATCACCTCAAGCTGGTCAGAATGGCCATTATCAAAAAATCTAGAAACAATAAATGCTGGAAAGGGTGTGGTGAAAAGGGAACCCTCCTGCACTGCTGGTGGGAATGTAAATTGATACAACCACTGTGGAGAACAGTACGGAGGTTCCTTAAAAAACTAAAAATATAACTATCATATGACCCAGCAATCCCACTACTGGGCATATACCCTGAGAAAACCATAATTCAAAAAGAGACATGCACCCCAATGTTCATTGCAGCACTATTTACAATAGCCAGGACATGGAACCAACCTAAATGCCCATCGGCAGATGAATGGATAAAGAAGATGTGGCATATATATACAATGGAATATTAGCCATAAAAAGAAACAAAATTGAGTTATTTGTAGTGAGGTGGATGGACCTAGAGTGTGTCATGCAGAGTGAAGTCAGAAACAGAAAAGCAAATACCATATGCTAATGCATATATATGGAATCTAAAAAAAAAAAAAAGTGGTACTGATGAACCTAGTTGCAGGGCAGGAATAAAGATGTAGACACAGAGAATGGACTTGAGGACACGGGGTGGGAGAGGGAAGATGGGGTGAAGTGAGAGTATCATCGACATATATACACTACCGAATGTAAAATAGTTAGCTAGTGGGAAGCAGCAGTACAGCACAAGGAGATCAGCTCGGTGCTTTGTGACCACCTCGAGTGGTGGGATAGGGAGGGTGGGAGGGAGGCTCAAGAGGGAGAGGATATGGGGACATATGTATGCATATGGCTGATTCACTTTGGTGTACAACAGAAACTAACACAGTATTGTGAAGCAATTATACTCCAATAAAGATCTATTAAAAAAAAAGAAAAAGAAGGCAAAAAGCTTGAACTGGAAATTATATAAGAAATAATTCAAGCATCCAATAAGCATTTCAAAGCAAGTGTAAATGAAGACAATGAGATGCCATTTTTTCTTCCTCTGAAGAAAGGCAGTGACAGAACCATAGAGTGTCAGAGCCCACAGGGACCAAACCTGATTTGACTTCCCCTGGTCATTTTACAGGTGAGAAAATAGGCTGGATCCCGGAAGGGACATGCTTAAGCCCATAGGGAAGATGGGCAGGGTTAGCTGAACTCCACATCTGTGTGACAGTGACTGTTGAGAGGTCTGGGCTAGTTAGTCTCACAATCAGTTAAGTCCATTGGAGAATGGAACTAACTAGGGTAAGATTCATACAGGTGCTGAAGTCTGGATGGATCTAGAAGGTATTATGCTAAGTGAAATAAGTCAGACAAAGACAAATACCATACGATCTCACTTATATGTGGAGTGTAAAAAACAAAATAAACAAAACAAAATGAAAACAGACTCGCAGATACAGAGGACAAATCAGTGGTTGCCAGAGGGGAGGGGGATGGGGAAGTGGGTGAAATAGGTGAAGGGGATTAAAAGGTACGGACCTCCAGTTATAAAATAAATAAGCCACGGCGATGTAATATACAACATAAGTAAAATGGTCAAGAATATTGTAATAACTTTGTATGGTGACGGATGGTTACTAGACTCATCGTGATCATTCCATAATGTATGCAAATGTCAAATCATGATGTAGTACACCTGAAACTAACATAATATTGGACATCAACTATATTTCAATTGAAAGAAAAAAGAAAGGAAGAAAGAAAGAGAAGGAAAGAAAGAAAGAAAGAAAGAAAGAAAGAAAGAAAGAAAGAAAGAAAGAAAGAAAGAAAGAAAGAAAGAAAGAAAGAAAGAAAGAAGGAAAGAAAGAAAGAAGGAAAGAAAGAAAGAAGGAAAGAGAGAAGAGACTGGTTTCTCTCCCGCGGATTTGGTCTTGCAGTTTTCCAAAGCGGCCACAAGATGGCAATATTAAAAATGCTAACAAGTCAGTGCGGCCATCGCTCAACTGCTGAGCTTAATTTCAAAATACTAGGGAGTCTCCAGTTTTCAAAATGTATATTTTAAGAGGGGAAAACCCATAAAGGCCCTGCAGTCAGGGTATCAGTTCATTTTTTTTCCTTGTAAAAGAAATGGTGGATTAGGTGAATGTAAAGGCTGCTTACCAAATGTAAAACAGGTATCTAGTGGGAAGCAGCCGCATAGCACAGGGAGATCAGCTCGGTGCTTTGTGACCACCTAGAGGGGTGGGATAGGGAGGGTGGGAGGGAGACGCAAGAGGAAGGGGATATGGGGATATACGTATACGTATAGATGATTCACTTTGTTATACAGCAGAAACCAACACACCATTGTAAAGCAATTATACTCCAATAAAGATGTTAAAAACAAACAAACAAAAAAACACACAGCATTGCAAGGGGTTGTGCCGAGGGACATTCAGGTTAGGGCACAGCCCCTTTGGGACTCTTCATTGGCATTCCACCTGAAGTCTGGAGTTTTCCCCAGGAAACTGCTTGGCACCCAGGCCCGGGACCCTGCGCTCTGCAGCTGCCCTAAGTGAGAGTAGCATGATGTCCAGGCGGGTGATTCCAAAGCCCTCTCTGTTCCTTTCCAACCTTGCCTAAGTCTTCCTCAACGCCAAGCCTCAGTTTTCTCTGCTGGGTTACTGACTTCCTCTCAGACTTGTTTATAAGATTGAATGAAATGACATAATGTATTCTCGAGAGAGGCAAGAGGGGATAATGGTTATAAGCTCCCCGCTGGGGTCAGACAACTCAGTGAGGATACCGGCACTTCCTAGGTGTATGACTTTGGAGATCACGGCACCTCTTTGAGCCTCCATTCTCCCATAGGTTAAAAGATGGCTAACATGTCTCCCATCTCATAGGCTTGCTGCGGGATTATATATACTAAGCATTCAGCACTCCATCCAGCACCATGTCAGTAACAATACTAATTATCGTTATGACTTGGGTATCTCACACATATCTCTGCTGTCTGTGTGCTGCCTGGCGTTGCTGCATCCTGATTTTTTAATATCCATCTCCTCCACGTGACTGTGAGCTCTTCAAATACAGAAGCTGCACGTATGCATACATGATCTTCATTTCTGTACCCTCAGCGTTCACACTACTGAAATGCTCACCCCCTCTTCCCCCTAATTTCCAGGTAAATCAGTGAAAGCTTGGAGAGGGGAACTGTGTTGCCCAGCATTGCGCACGAATTAGCGCTCCCTCTGCACAGCCCTTGTCACTCTGAGCTGTCATTGTGCGTCTACTCCTCCACGTGCCATGCTTGACTGCAGGCTCCCTAAGGGCAGGAAAACCGATCTGGAGTTCCATCCGCAGTGTTAGAACATGATCGTCAAGATCATCATCATTGTAGCTAACATTTATGGAGGACTAGGCGCCAGGCACTGTTCTAAGTACCTTTTCATGTATTAATCAATTGAATCCTCACATATAACTTGTGAGATGGGTGTCATCGTTATCTGAATTTATAGGAGGGGAGACAGACATAGAACGGTTAACTTACCCGATGCTGTACAACTAAGTAGGGGCGCCAGGCAGTCTGGATCCAGAGCCAGAGCACTTCATCAGTGAGGGGTGCTGCCCGTCAGCCAGAAAGCTTTTGATGCATTTCTTTTGGATTGAACTGAATCAGGAAGACTGGAAGTTGAGCAACATTATAGTGCATTATGGGGAGTAACCATAGGTATGCCTTCGAGTTCTGCATTCAGAGCTGCTTTAAACGCGTCCTCCAAGGGCGCCCGGGAGAGCCTTGCCGGCAGGACACGATGAAAGGAGGGGGAGGGAGAGGGTAAGGAGCCTGGCAGCTCCAGAGCCATTCAGTCCCAGCGGCAGCAGGGAGCAGTGGCGGGGGGTGTGGAAGAGGCTGGGAGCTGCCACAAGTCCATGGCGGGACCACAGGGGGCTCTTCTCAGCAGGAGGCAGTGCTCAGTTCCCTGGGCACCCAGGCTGCCTTGGCACAGCTGGAAGCTCAGTCACCCAGCTGCATCCTGCAAACCTGGAGGGGTGGTGTGTGGGCTTCATCTTGGGTACCAGCTCTGGTTGAGTAGAGGCAAGACTGGGTGTGTCCAGTGTCCAGTTTCAGTGGAGAGAGCATTCCAGCTGTCCCCATGTGTCCAGCAGGGGGCCGTGGGCCATGCTGGGCAAACCTTCCCTCTGATAGACCCCAATTCCTGCCGCTTCTCCAGGCCTCCCTGCGCAGCCAGGCTGCCTGGTGTTGAGGCTGTGGGTTCTTTCTGGGGCACTGAGTGCATCAGGCTGACCCACCTAGGGCTCTACCCCAGAATGCTGACACTGTGGGCGCCATACCCTAACTCACTGCTGGCAGGTCATGCACGAACCCCTCCCTCCCTCCTCCCCCAGAAGGAGGGGAGATGTTGTCTCCATGGTGTCCCCAGCTATGGGGCAAGAGCCATCTCCCCTCCTCTCTCCCTGCAACATCGTCTCTGTGCTGTGTTATTGTTGGCTGGTGTGAACAAGGTTGAACATCTGCCAAACATCTGCTCGTGTCTCCTGTGTGTGCTCCCAAACAGACGGGCAGGAAGCAGCACCACCCCTGGACCAAAGTCCCAGGGGCTGTGAGCCACCACACAGGCACACTGCCTAGCATGTCTGGGGCTGGTGGGATCCCTTGGGGTCTCTGGGAGCTTGCCAGGTGGTGGGAGAGCTCTCGTTCTATGTCCTTCCCCTCTTCCCCGGAAGGGACAGTACTACGGTCAGGGATATTCAACAGAAGAGAGACATGTTGGGGATGGCTGGGGGTAGGGAGAGGGGGGATATGTTAGAATTCCCCCAACCCTGGGGAGGCAAAGACAAGGGTGGATGTGGGAAGGAGAGTGGCTTTCTGGGTGCTCCAGGAAAGGGACCTTGATGTGAGCGCAAGCAGTTTATTTGGTGTGATTCTATTTGAGATGATGTGCAACAAGGAGGAGAAGAAAGTCAATAAAAGGTGCTTTATTAAGCAGTTATCGTTGGGGGCACCTGAGACTCCATCCCACTGAGGAATCTGAAAGATAGCCTCATTCCCCCACCTGGGAGGTGGGCGCATGGGGACATTTCTTCTTCACCACCCCTCTGCTGTCTGGACAGCGGCGCCGAGGGCATCAGCTTCCTGAATTTTCTGCCTGCCGCAGGGAGTGGGCTGGGAGCAAGCCTGCAGGTGCAGAGGCCGCAGTGCTTGCAGGGAAGCCACAGAGGGGGATGGGCAGGACACGGAGGGTCCCTCCCACCAAGGGAGAAGGAAGGTCAAGGATGAGGCTAGCTGGGCATTGGCAGAGTGGTTGTTCCTCTTCCCTCTCTCCTCTTTTTCTTTCTCTCTCTACCCCTTTCACTGTGAGTTGCCCATCTCCTACCCTCTCCTGTGGTCCTCTCCCTTCTCCCTCTCTCTGTCATCTCTCTTACTCTCTCCTTTTCCATTTGTACCTGCCTCTCCTCTCTGTTTTACTTACGTGGCCCTAATCCTGAACAAGGAAGGGATGGAATCATAAAGCAACTTCATTCTGTTTCCAAGGAAGGGCCCTTCCTCCTGTTCTATGGGACTAGGTGGTTCCTCCCTGTCTCCTGGATGAATACTCCACTAGTCCCTTCAGTGGTAAAGTGTCCTTTAACTACTTGATGTTGCTAAACACTTAAACATGGACTGCGGTTAGCAATTAAAATGTCATTTTCCCATGTAATAATCAAATTCTGGGCTTGATGGAAAATTGAGCCTTCCTTCCTCCTCCAGCTCGGCCCCCTGATGGCAGGAGGTTCCCTGTGTAGGTCTCCTCCCCCATCTTACCCACTGCACTCTCTGACCCTTTTGGGGTTGGAGCTTGGGGGAAGAAAAAGAGATCAGGACATCAGGAAAGTTCTTTGCTGACAGGCAGTGCTGGGAGACCCAGCTTCTGCGTGCTCCCATCTTGGCTGATGGCCGTGGTGAGTGTCTGTCTTTTTTTTTTTTTTTTTTGGCCGCACTGCACAACATGTGGGAGCTTAGTTCCCCGACCAGGGATCGAACCCGCGTCCTCTGCAGTGGAAGCGCGGAGTCTTAAGCACTGGACGGCCAGTGTCTATCTTGAGGGTGCTGCTGTGTCCTCTGGGCATATCTCCCACTCCTGGGATCTTATCTAGAGTTTCCTGTGGAAGACAAATGCTGCTCTTCCTTGTTGCTTGCTCTCAGCCCCTGGGCATCCCCCATGTTTCTGGGTTCTTCCTCCTGAGGTCTGTTTGCTCTTCCAGGGCTCCTTCTGGACAGAACCTAAGATGCCCACATTGTCCCTCTTATGTGCTTCACATCTAGCTTACAGGAACAGTCATGGATTCCTGGAGTCCCAGCACATTCTAGGCATGCAGATCCGTCCCAGGGCAACCACCTGTTTAGTCACCGGAATAGCATCCCTTGATCTCCCGGGCAGAGGTGGTCCCTTTGCCCTCCCCTCTCCACAGCAGACCAGCTCCCTGGGAAGCCTCACTCTCCCTGTCCGTGGCCCCTGCAGGGATCTGGTGAGGACGCACCGCCGGCTGCTCACTTCGGTGCCCCTAACCGGCACTGCAGAGCCTGGCATTCAGCTCGTGTGGAGTTGCTGTTTGTTAAGTGGTTGAGCGAGTCCTTCGGCTCTGGGCCGGGCGGAGGGATCTGGGTGTGCTGGCTGGGCAGGCCCCTGGCACAAGCGCCTTAGAGGAGTCTCTTACTGAGGCTGGTATTCAAGGTCAGATCCAGCTCCCATCTGCTCTGTGACGTTAGGTGCTGTCTTTAGCAGAGAGGGGGAGCGTTAAGGGCTGGACCGGGAGACCCGAGTCTGGAACAACGGGAATGCCCATGACAGCTTTGCCTCCTTTTCCTTTGCTTTGTACCAAATGAGGCATTGAGAGAGCTTCCAGCTGAAGCTGAAGGAGAGAATGAAGGCTCAGACAGCCTTTTGCTCCGGTGCTTTGTACAGCACGCCCAGGAACTGGGACGGCTGGCTTCTCTCGGTACTGCTGTTCATCTTTCACTTGGCACAGGGTTCGTATGACACCCTTGTGCAAATTCTGCTTCTCAGAAAGCTGAGGTTTCCTCCTGTCGTGGCCTCTTTGCCCCCTCACTGTCGCCAAGTCTTCCTCAGTCCCCTGAGCCTTCTCGCACCTGTTTCTATAGTTTTCCAAGAAAGTTGATTTTCAAGGAAAAACCTTTGGCTACAAGGTTGTCGGTTCAATAGAGTCCATCACTGTGACTTCTATTGCTTCCCCCTTTGCAGGCAGCAGGGTGATCTAAGAGAAGATTCTTAAAATGAAGTATGGTAGGAACCTGACGGATACCAATATGTTTAGAAAACGTCGGGGCAATTTCCACAAAGGGAGATTATATACTGGGTTGAACCTATTTTTTATAGGCAACCGTGGCTCAAAATTGGTAATTTTCTATAGCTCAATCTAATATTTGGTGCAAATTATGAGTTGGGCGTCATGGACTCTTGTCACACTTCAGTGGCGAAGGTGTTGTTAAACTCGATAGAGCCATGTAACTTTTCTGGATCTCAGTTTCTTTGTCCCTTTGATGTTGATACTGAAATAAACTATGGATTCCAAAAAAAAAAAAATAAGATAGGGACAAAACAGCTGTTTCAATCCAATGCTTCATTATGAGGTGTGTTCATTTTACTCATTCATTCATTCATCAAGCCCCTGGTTGTGGTCCAGGTGTTGGGGTTAGATATTCCTAGGCTGGCACAGTCCTAAAAAAGGTTTCATATAGTCATCACCACGTGCCTGCGCACCGCGCATGAAAAAAGAGCCTTTGGTCCGCATCGTGTCTTGCGGACGCCTTCATTCCATGCCCCTGCTCGCACCTGGCTTCACACCCTCAGGCCATCGCCTGTGTGGCTGGCTCTGCTGCTCTTCTTGTCTCTTCTCCATGCCTGCCTTTACTCTTGGTTCCTATCCACAGAGAACCTTCTCAACCTTCCTGTCTTCTTGCCCCTCCCCAGGGTCTCCCAGGACTCATCACTTCTGGTACTTGAGGCTGAAGGGTTCACAGTTTTTGTGAAACAAAGAAGTAAATGTGACAGGGTTGGGACATCTACTCACAGTGCAATTTGAATGTGCACAACAAAGGACTCTTTTTTTTTTAACAAATGCAACTTTTCCTTTAAAAATATTTCATTACTTATAAAATGCAGCAGAGGTAGTAGTGGTAGATGAGTAACAATATAACTTACAAAGTGCAAAAAGTATTTCTGGTGCCGTACTTTTATATAATACAATAAATAATCATGCTTTTTAAATGTGGTATCTTGATTAAGCATGATTTTGTGTCTTTCCTTTATGAAAATTCATTTAAAAAGTCATTAAAATGTATACCTTTCGCAATTTTGTTTTATTTTATTTAGCTTTGTATTTTGTATTGGAGTATAGTTGATTAACAATGTTGTGATGGAACAAAGGACTCTTATACTCTGCAGCTACCATGATTTTCTTCACGAAGCCCTACCTTTGGGTAAGGGGATGATGAGAAGGGGGTGCATTAGATCTAGTGCAACCCTGGGATCTTCTTCCAGTGCAATAACTCAAACAGACCCTTTAGGTAAAATTTTTGATCTCTTAAGTTTGTCGTCATCGTCTTTCTCTACCCCTACATGGCATGTGGGGTATGCAGAGGGCTTACCAGCTGTGCCTGGCAGCAGGGGAGAAGGCAGGTCCTCCAGTCCACAGTCTGCCCTGTTGGATCCTCGCTGAGCTCTGCCCTGGGTCACCTGGACTGGTAACTGCTGAGGGGTGACCAGCTCCCTCCCCTGGTATCTGTGGACCCTGATGATAGGAGTCTGTGGTTGGAATGATTAGTGATTGGGCCTCTCCTTTGGCCTGGTCAGGACTTCTTGGTCTTTCCTGGTTGGCCTAGCGTCACCTCAGTTCTCAGTGCACTGTGGCTGTCTTTTTTTTTTTTAACACTTTTTATTTTATATTGGAGTATAGCCGATTGACAATGTTGTGATAGTTTCAGGTGCACAGCGAAGCGACTCAGCCGTACATATACATGTGTCCATTCTCCCCCAGGCTCCCCTCCCATCCAAGCTGCCACGTCACATTGAGCAGAGTTCTCTGTGCTATACAGTAGGTCCTTGTTGGTCATCTATGTTAAATAGAGCAGTGTGTACATGTCAATCCCAAACTCCCTATCTCTTTTCCCACCCTTCCCCTCCGGTAACCATAAGTTCATTCTCTAAGCATCACCTCAGCATCACCTGAGTTCTCAGTGTGCTGTGGCTGTCTTGATGCCTTCAGGTATGGGCCGTTTTGTCCCTGCAGCAGGGACCTGTCTGGTAAGCTCTCCAGCAAAACCCTCAGCTAACTTCTATGTATCCTTTTTGACAAATTGGAACTTCTCGGTCATGTGCACAGCACAAGGGAATGGGAAGCAGCTCGTTAGTGCTCAACTTAAGGGCCTCCCTCCCTAGTCCCACCCGTATCTCAAGTTCACTTTGATGTGATTTCCCTCCAGGTCGTTTGGGTTGTAATTACCTGAGAGGTGAGTCCAGCTTGAATTGGGCGAAAGTATATTCCTCAACTTCCCTAAGTCATGAGGATCAAGGTATCAAGAGGGGATGTATCCCCTCTCCCTTCTTTTGCCAATCTCTCCTCCTGTCCGTTATCCTTCGGGGTCAGAGGTGAAGCTCCGGTTTCTCTACTTCCTCTGCATCCTACCTGCTCCCTCTTGGTCAGCATCTTAGGCCACAGTCTCCCTCAGAGGGCAGAGGAATTTTCTCTCTATTATGGAAAAAACTAAGAAATTTTGTAACCAGACCTGCTTCCTGATAATCCAGGGGGAAGGGGGATGAAAAACCTATTGGGAAATCCTTTTCTTGCAACAAATCTAGTTTATAGAACCACTGTGTGACTGGAGCTCCAAAAATCCCATGTGATGCGGCAGAAGCTGAATCAGTAGCTTTGCCTTCCTGCTTTACTGGTCCCTATCTGTTTGCCTTTCCGTCCATCTCCAAGCACAGGTGTGTGCCTTAAGCTGTCTAGGAAAAGCACGGAAACAAATATGAAAGAGAAAAGCACATTAGTACATGTAAAATATTACTACTATCTAAATGCTACCATTAAATACATAGGACTGTGGGAGAACAGAAGAGGGAGGGACTCTAGGATGCTTGATGGGATTAGAAAGACTTCTCAAAGGAAAGGCTAACTCAGGAGAAGGAAGGGCCTGTACACTAGTGCATCATCTTGAAAGAGATTCTTGAAAGACCTATGCAGAGAATGCAGATTTCAAATGATCAAGTCAGGTGAACTGTTAAGAACTGTTATCTCCCAAGCAACTGAATTGCCTGTTGACTTAAGTATTTGTAGTTTTCTTCTGATTACAAAGTAATAAATACTCATTGTGGAAAACTGAGGAAAATAAAATAAGTATCCCTAATTTTTAGTGTGTTCCCTTAACATGTGTATATATATATATATATATATATATATATATATATATATATTTTTTAAATGGCCATCATTTAATTTGAGTTTTTTTGTTTTGTTTTGTTTTTTTGCGGTACGCGGGCCTCTCACTGTTGTGGCCTCTCCCGTTGCGGAGCACAGGCTCCGGACGCGCAGGCTCAGCGGCCGTGGCTCATGGGCCCAGCCACTCCGCGGCATGTGGGATCTTCCCGGACCGGGGCACGATCCCATGTCCCCCGCATCGGCAGGCAGACTCTCAACCACTGCGCCACCAGGGAAGACCCCTGTAACATATATTTTGTATGCCATAGATATGCTGCCAGACTCATCTCAGTCTTTATGGGAACAAGCAAGTGATGTGTTAAACCACTGAATTTGGGGGTTAATTTATGACCATAATATACCCTAGCTTATTCTGACTTATTTAGAAATTGACAGTAGAAGTAAGGTGCCGCAGTAACAAAAACCTACAATACCTGGCATCGATACATTGGTTAGGTGACCAGCAGGAGTGGAGGAAACCACCGGCCCCTCTCAGGCAGTGGTGAAATATTTGACTAGTCTCCTCTTATTCCTTGGAAGGCACATTTGTTTCCTAACGAACTTGTAGCTCCAGGAAAAGTGATCGGAACATAGAATGTTGGTAGTTGTGTTGGTTGTTACTGGCTCTGTTTAACAAGTTATTACAAGGCAGAGATGCACACAGAAAAGAATCGACTCGTTTCCAAGAGTAATGAAAGGGAATGGGGCAAGGCCAGAAATGAAGGTTGGAAAAATTAACGGCCTCTAGATGATACAGTCAGAAATGGGATTCAGAAAGACTTCTGAGTGGCCAAAGGCAAATTTAGGTTACGGGTGTGGTACCCAATGTGGTGTCCAGTTGGAATCAGGGCAGAAATCAAATTAAAGGTGTGGGTCTGGTGCCTATTATTACAATTTCGCTCTGGTTATTATGTCTCAGAGTAAATAGAAGAAGGATGTAAACTTCACACTTGCTGCTATAGGTTGCCTTAAGGCAGCCACTGTTGTATTGAGTGAAAGAGGCTTGGGGATGTGAAATAAAGAAATAAAGAAATAAAGCAGATCTAGAAACCAAGTCTTGAAAAAACAATGGGTGTGGTTCCTGGAAGATGAAACTGGAAACTGACTACTGAGTTTGAGAGTCATACTGCCAAAAAGAGAACGCTGGCCTTAAAAATCCTGTGATTATTTGAGACCTTTAACCCTCTAGCCACCCTGAAGCTCCAGCCATCTACAGGCAGCAAACAGGCTGAGAAAGCTATGCAGCCCCCAAGGAGGACATACTTTCCAAAGTCTACTTCAGATGTGGCCAAGGAGGCAATGGAAAATGAAGAACTTTCCAAAAGAGGTCCTTCAAGAGCAGTAAATAATTGCAGTGCCCTCCTGAGCGCAGAATAGAGGGCTAGTCAGGGAACGCCCCCCATCCTCAGGCTGGAAGTCTTCACAATGGCTGTCCAGTAGGGTTTTTCAGAATGTCTGTGGACCAATGAGTACTGGGTTCTTCCCATTTTTCTCCTCTTTGAATGGGAATGCTATGGCAATTGAATACTAGGTGGGTAGAGGGCAGCTAAATTGACTTTTTAAATCAGGCTTTGGCAAATGCCACTGGTCAGATCCAACCTGCCGCTTGATTTTGTAAATAAAATCTGATTGGAACACAGCCATGCCCATCCATTTACAGATGGTCAGTGACAACGGTAGAGTTGAATACTTGCAACAGAGACCTTATGGCCCACAAGCCTAACATATTTACTCTCAGGTCCTTAAGAAAAAGTTTGCTGACCCCTGCTCTAGAAGGATGCTTCTCTGGACCGAGGGCAGCCACACCTGGCTCGATACAAGGACCACTGTGCATCTGCTGGAGATTCTGATCTTTTGAGCTGGGGGCTGTGACTCAGTGGGACTGCGGGTCATCGTCCGTGGATTGGGAGTGTTTTCTTGTGGGGGAAGGAGGGAGAAAAAGGCTATTGGTGACCAGACTGTAGCTGAGACATTGAATGCTCACTGAATATCCTCGTGCTCTTTCTAGCTGCCTGCCAGTTGGGCATGGTCAGAGGGTATGTTCTAGGCAACAGATCATGCATGAAAATGACATGTGTCACGTCTGGCCTGAGGCACTGAAAAGCCCATGTGAAACAGGAGGGAAGGGGGCAGGGCACAACCTTTAAAAGAATGACATAGCCATAGTACATGACGAAACTACTGAGAACCAACTAGGTCCAAGAAGGTGGAAGATTTGACTTCCAGTGGACCTTGAGCCTTATTATACGCTCATTGTAATATATTAGCATAAGCTAAGTGACACACCCACCAGTGCCATGACAGTTCTGAGGCCAACCATAAAAGGCCAAAAAGTGGGTGGTGGCCCAATTCCTGGGAATCCCCGCCCCTTCCCCCAAATAATTGGAATAATCCTCCCACTCATTAGCCTACGAAATTACCCAGCCCATAAAAGTTAACCACGCTGTCTGTTGAAGCCTCTTGCCTTTTGCCTCTTGCCTTCCAAAATGACCCACCCTCTGTCTGTGGAGTGTTTCTCTCTAAATAAATCTGATTCTCACCTATCACTTCGTCTCTGAATTCCTTCGCGATGAGGAAAGAACCTTGAATTCACTGGGAACCCGTGTATAAATCTCTATGCCCTCTTTTATTTTAATTTTTTATTTTTTTAACATCTTTATGGAGTATAATTGCTTTACAAGGGTGTGTTAGTTTCTACTTTATAACAAAGTGAATCGGCTATAGATATACATATATCCCCATATCTCCTCCCTCTTGCGTCTCCCTCCCACCCTCCCTACCCCACCTCCTAGGTGGTCACAAAGCACTGAGCTGATCTCCCTGTGCTATGTGGCTGCTTCCCACTATCTGTTTTACATTTGGTAGTGTATATATGTCAATGCTACTCTCTCACTTCGTCCCAGTTTCCCCTTACCCCCCACCCCCGTGTCCTCAAGTCCATTCTCTACAGTTGTGTCTTTATTCCTGGTCTGCCCCTAGATTCATCAGAACCATTTTTTTTAGATTCCATATATATGTGTCTGTCAGCACACGATATTTCTTTTTCTCTTTCTGACTTACTTCATTCTGTATATAACTCAGCAATCCCACTCCTGGGCATATACCTTGAGAAAATCATAATTCAAAAAGAGTCCTGTACCACAATGTTCACTGCAGCTCTATTTACAATAGCTAGGACACGGAAGCAACCTGAGTGTCCATCGACGGATGAATGGATAAAGATGCGGCACATCTGTGCCCTCTGGTCCTCTGTTCTGGAACTCTGCACGCGTCATGTTGAGATGGTGGAGACGAAGGAGACAGCCAGGGTCCACCCCCCACCCCGAGTCACCACTTGGAAAGTACTGCCTGGAGAGGGGCCTGAGTTGCATCAGATTTTGTGTTGATGAGAAATAAACTTCCGCTGGGGTTAAGATACTGAGAGTTGAGGACTGATTTTGCTATTGCAGCTGAAACTGTTATTCTTTAAAAAAATTTCTTTTTATTAAGGTGCAGTTGATGTACAACATTAGTTTCAGGTGCACAACATAAGGATTAAATATTTGCATATATTGTGAAATGATCATCACAATAAGTCTAGTTAACATCCAACAACAGACATAGTTACAGAATTGTTTTTCTTGTGTTGAGAACTTTTGAAATCTAGTCTTCGTAACTTTCAAATGTGCAAGGCAGTGTTATTAAACGTAACCACCACGCTGTACATTACATCCCCATGACTTATTTATAACTAGAATTTATACCTTTTGACTCGCTTCACTCATTTTGCTCCTCCTCCAGCCGCCCTGGCTGCCCACTTCTAGCAACCACTAATCTGTTCTCTGTAACTACGAGCTTGGGGGTTCTTTTGTGTTGTTGCTGTTTTTTCAGATTCCACATATAAGTGAAATCATACACTATTTGTCTTTCTCTGTCTGACTTATTTCACTTAGCATAATGCCCTCAAGGGCCATCCATGTTGTCACAGATGGCAAGATTCCATTCTTTTTCATGGTTGAATAATATTCCATTGTGTGTGTGTGTGTGTGTGTGTGTGTGTGTGTGTGTGTGTGTGTATCTCAATGAAATGAAATACATATGTGTGTAATATAATATATATAAAAACATAGCATTTTCTTTTTTTTATCCATTCATCCATCGATGGGCACTTAGGTTGTTTCCATATCTTGGCTATTGTGAATAATGCTGCAGTGAACATAGGGGTGCAGATATCTTTTCAAATTAGTGTTTCTGTTTTCTTTGGGTAAATACCCAGGAGTGGAATTGCTGGATCATAGGGTAGTTCTATTTTTGATTTTTTGAGGAATCTCCATACTGTTTTCTACAGTGGCTGTACCAATTTACATTCTCACATATAATGCACAAGTGTTCCCTTTTCTCCATAGTCTCACCAACACTTTTCATTTCTTGACTTTTTGATACTAGCCATGCTAACAGGTGTGAGGTGATATCCTGTTGTGGTTTTGATTTGCATTTCCCTGATGATTAGTGATGTTGAGCACCTCTTCATATACTGAAACTGCTATTCTGTCTGATTTAATATACATCACACCTATATAATATTGATAATTTAAATAAAATTGAGTTTATGCTTGTATTTAATTATCATTCAGTTATACAATTTTATATTTATATAATTAATAGCTTTCCATACTATGTAAAATAATCTTTGAAACATGATTTTAATAACTTCCTAATATTTCATTTATTATTTCATTGCTAATGCACCATGCTTAGGAAAGTATGGTGAGAAAGACAAGTTTCTGCATTGCGTGTAAAGGGGTAACTTCACGCAATCTTTCTGAAATGCAATTTAACAACATGTTTATCTCCTGTGATCCATTCATTCTGTATCTGGAAACTTATCATCAGGAAATACTAAGAGAGGTGGACGAAAACGGATAAACAACGATTTTTGTTTTAGCTTTTTAAAATCAAAATTGGAAATAATCTAAACATTCAACAGTAACCAAAGAGTTACATAAATCACAGTGCCTCTCCAGGCGTTGCCTGTTCGTTGATGTGGCTTGTTTAGCATCAGATGCTTTCAGCTCGAGACACAACATAGATCTGATCTAATAACTGGCAGGTTGGATGCCGCTGCCTTTCACACTGTACCTATTCATTCCCTGCTGACTGCCTTGGATCAGGGATGGGGCTGGCCAAGGCTTGTCTCCTTTTCGTTTCTCTGGCAACTGATGACTCTTGGCTGCAAAGATTCTTCAGATGGTCTCTTGGACATCAAACAGCGACAGCCCAACATTTGGTTACATAAAGTGCAAATGAATCATGAACACGTGGATTATGTTTCCGTTCAAATACACAGGGATTTCAATTTATGGGAAATAGACTGTGGGCTGCACAGATTAGCACTAGGTTTGGGAAATTGGTCAAATCCCTGACCAGATCCTCAGTTTAGTTATGTCCATCTGTTCCCCCCACCAGCTCCCCTCCTTAGCACCCTAGAAAGGACAGCTGTTTCGTTCCAGGGGATGCTAAAAGCTAGTCTTTCCTCCAAGAAAGATGGGAGGCCAACTTAATTTGCCAAAGGTTCCTGAAGTTTATTTCTTTTGTCCCGAAGCCAGCGAAGACTAAACAAAATACAAAATGGACCCTCTTTTCCCCTTGGCTTCTGTGTTGGAAGTTTCTTAATTTTTATTTCTCTCTTTAGTTTCTTCTCGGCCTTGATGTTGCATGTCTCTTCCATTGCTGATCCCTTAAGTGTTGGAATTTCCCAAGGCTTCCTCCTGAGCCCGTTGTTCTTACTGTATTTTCTAGGTTATTTTAAAACTGAATCCTTGGCTCTGACTACTTTCTCTACACCTATGATGCTCGGATTTCTATCCCCAACCCAGATCTCTCTCCTGACCCCTGATTCCTGCGTCCATAATGCCCACCAGACATCTCTACTCTCTGTAGCGAACAGATGTCCAAATTGCACTCATCCTTTACCCCCTTATTCCAGCCATTCTCTCTGTGTTCACTGTTCTAGTAACCGGAAGTGCTCTTCAATCACCAATGCCGTGATATGATCAGTGCAGAAAACTTTGAATCCTCCCTGTATGTCAGCCACTGAGTTAGTTAAGGGGACGCAAAGATGATTAAGACCTAGTTCTTGCCCTTAACCTACTCATAACCTCGTGGGGTAGGTGGACATATAAATGAATAATTATAAGACACTGGAAAGCACAGCGTTAGAAATATGCAGAGGCTTTTCCACAGCCTGGGAAAGGGGCACCATCACATTGATGCCTGAGCTGAGAATCAAAGGGTGAGTTAGGTGAAGTCGGAGAAGGGGAGGAACAGCAGGGTGGGAGCAGACAGAGGTGCACAGGGGCCAGATAATGGAGGTCTTACATCTCTTGTTCATAGGTTTGGATTTTATCAGCTAGTTTGTGTGGAATGTCAGAAGAGTGGTTTTTTTTAATCTTTTTATTTTACATTGGAGTGTAGTTGATTAACAATGTTTCAGGTGTACAACAAAGTGATTCAGTTATATATATACGTGTATCTATTATTTTTCAAATTCTTTTCCCAATTAGGTTGTTAACAGAATATTGAGCAGAGTTCCCTGTGCTGTACAGGAGGTCCTTGTTGGTTACCTACTTTATATATAGCAGTGTGTACATGTCAATTCCAAACTCCCTATCTATCCCACCCCCGCACCCTTGACCCCTGGTAACCATAAGTTCGTTCTCAGAGGAGCGTTAAGTAGAGAGTGTAACAATTTGATTTCTGCGGCTGTGGGAGAGTATGAATTTGAAGAGAGTAAGACAGACGAGGATGGAGAAGTTGAGATGCTAGAATTATCCGGGCTACATGTTTGAGAGTCCAATCCAGGGAGCATTTGAGAGATGTTTGGAATGTACACTGGCAGGACTTGAATTGAGAGTAGAGATAAGGAAAAAGAGCCAGGGATGGCTTGTAGATCTGGCTTGGGCGATGGGGAATCTGCTAATGGTGCCAGGAGAGAAAACACAGACGGTTTCACAAACATTCTCCATATGCTGGATCGTAATTCCTGAACCTCTCCTGTTTCATGTCTCCATACCACGGTGCATGCTGGTTCCGCTGGTGCAGACGGGCTCAGCATCCTGACTCACCTGAACTCACCTGATGAGAGTCAGCTTATCGGTCCAGAGCCTCTCCAACCTGGCTCTGCATGGTCTGTGCCCTATTCTGTGCCCCCACGTCTCCCAGGACTAGGCTTTATTCCCGAACCCACGCCACGGCAGTGTACCTGTCTCGATCCCCGCCATCACTCTCCATCAGACAGCCCCTGAGGACGACAGCTTGGCACCCATCCAGTGGCTGCTTGCCGGGTGCTGACTGCGTCTTGGGGAGATATGAAAGCCGCTCTTTCTGGTTATCAGGTTAAAACTCAACGCGTCAGCAAGATGAAAACAGTATGGAGGGCATCTGAGCTTTGATTTTATGACTGTTGCCTGGCGTGGCCTCAGGGAGGTTTGCCGCACGGTGGTGACCATCTGATGGTGTGACCTGGGGCTGTAGCGACTTCTTTGGGCCCTATCTGCCTATTCGGTGAATAGGAAGTTTCACCTGTGCAAGTGGTTGGCCGACCCTTTGGAGGCAGAGTCCACTGAACATGGGGTGTGGGCTCAGGCCGTTCAGAGACCCACGTGGGAGGAGAAGGGCTGGTGGAAACGAGGAGTAGCTGTATGAACAGCACGACAGCAACAAGAGACCACAGCGAGGGGAGCCCAGATATGGGCCCTTCCCTTGTCTCCTTAGCTGCAAATGGAATCCTCGCAGAGGACGAGCACAGCAAATGATTAAGGTATTGAGGACACAGGGTGGGGTAGTCAGGCTAGAGCAGTGGAAGGAAGAGGAGAGGGGACAACTGGCCCTAGAGGAGCAGTGTGCTGGGTCCACCGCAGAAAGCGCAGGCTTGGAGACAACCACCAAGAGGCAGGGGGACCGATGGCATCCCTGGTAGTTCTCCTGACTGTGTGGCCAGTGTAGGGGGAAGGCGGTGTGACATGGCCTGAGAGGAGTTGGGAGGCCACCTTGGAGGGACTGAGACTGCCTTTGAGGTGACGCTTAATGCCACCTCCTCCATGAAGTCTAGTCTAGTATGTTGTTATCACTGGGGCTCCTGTCCCCCCTTGAGCTCACTCCAGACCCTTAAGCCAGTCCAGTCTGCCCCCGCACTGTGTCCTCAGCTCCCGATGTCCTCCCACTCTGTGTTTTGGACACTGGCCTGGGGTCTGGTCTTGGCAACTTGGCTCTTGGGCTAAGCTTGAAAGTAAGCTCTGGCCTTTGCTGCCAATTCTCTGTACTTCAGACTGCCTTGGAGGGGACCCCTGGCCTTGGGTGGAGGCTGGGGCTCTTTTGGGTTGGCGTCCATTCAAGCACATCCAGTTCCCCCTGGAGAGGTGGGATTCAGACAGTGGTCCTTTGTCTCCCTGGCTTAGCACTCTGTCAGCCTCCATCTCAGCATCCCCACTGAGCCACGGTCTCTCCCAGGTCTCCCCAGCTGGACCACTGAATAATTTCTCCACTGCAAGACTAAACTCGCTCGACCTTCCAAACGGTGGGCTTATTACCTATCCACCCCCTCAAGGGAGAGCAAAGACATGACACCTCTGGGCTTACCATGGGGCTTTCATGTTTGTTCTGGTTCCCAAGTCATTCCTATGTCTCCCTCCTCCCCACTCACTGGGTCCCCTATTGCTTCCTGCATCCCTGCCTGGGCTGGTCCTTCTTGCTCCCTGTGCTACAGCAGACCGCCTGGCTGAAGCTCACTGGTCGGTCAGCCAGTCAGAGAGTGGCCGCTAGTATCTGTGGATAACTTGTTAGTTTTTTCCCTACCTTCTTGTCTAGGTTGGAGGAGATAATCGAGCTTTGATGAAGCATTCTGCAATGTGATGCTGACCACACCTGCCTTAAGGACCTACTGTCCAGCACAGGGAACTCTGCTCAATATTATGTAACAACCTCAATGGGAAAAGAATTTGAGAAAGAATAGATACATGTATATGTATAACTGAATCCCTTTGTTGTACACCTGAAACGATCACAACATTGTTAATCAACTCTACTCCAATATAAAATAAAAAGTTAAAAAAGAAAAAGAGCTTTAACAAACAGAAAAGGGAAAAAAAGAGGTCACAAATGTCACGTGACTACTACAGTGCCTGACACAGAGTGAAGACTCAGGAAGTGGTCACTGTCATCACCACCACCATCACCATCCTCACCATCATCATCTCTGTCATCACCACCATCCTCCTCCTCCTTGCTGTTCATTACAATTACTTGCAATAATCTCTCCATTTCCCAGTGTCCAGGCCCAGTCTAGGTGATCATGCTATCATATGGAACTCAATCAGGGCAGCTGGCAGCCAGTGTCTTGAAGTGAATGGTCTGCTCCCAGAGCAGAGTAAGCATGCTGTACACCCAGAGAGAGAGAGAAGACAAGCTGTAGTCCAGGAAGTGAAGCCAGGGGCCCTGAAGCTTGGGGGTCACTGAGTTCAGTCCATCCACGGTCAGTCTTGAGTTGGGGAGGGACTACAAAGAAAGAGCAGGACGGGAAGCACAGGGGGCAGAGCTGTGGGGAGGGAGACAGGAGCAGGAACAGGTGGAGGGTGGCAGCTGAGAAGATGATGATGTCCTACCAAGAGGTGACTTGGGTCAGACCTGTGAGGACGGAAGAGGGTGCTGCTGAGAGCAGGCATGTGAGCTACCTGTGCTGGTACCCCCGCAGCCTGGTGTCTGAATCAGCACAGGTGCCTTGGAAATCCTGGCTGCTTTGAACTGACTACCTGATGCCAGGTATTATTGTGAGTTTCTTCCCTGTGGCCCGTGCTTGTTTCTCAGTTGCTCTTGGGGACTCATATAGAGTCAACTTCATATTTGTGGAATTTTGTGTATCGGCTGTGGGTAAACAGTGATACATATGTACGTGTGCGTGTGTATATGTAACACGCACACACTGCAAAACCTTTGCAATAAGATAGGAAAAGTCCTCCAGAATAAAGCCTTTATACCTCTGGGTCTGCAGAAAATATTTTATGATAAATTAAAAATAGAAGACGAGATAAGATATTTACAGGTGTGCTTTCACAAGGACCAAGTATGTGAAAGATTGCAAAAGCAAGTTCTATCCATCTCTGTGATTGCTGGGATGTCTCCCTGCTTGGGGAACTCCTGTGGACAAAGGAGACCGACCAGGGCATCAATGGACTTCTCTAGATCATCTTAGTGTGCAGTAGACTGGTCACTAAGGGGTGGTTGAATGGGATCCTGGGGGCAGAGGAGTGGTGGGCATAGGTGGCCTGAGGACTCTCACATTTCTGTGATCCTCTGTCCTTGAGCCAGTCCTTTCTGCTCTAGGTCTCAGTATCTCCACGTGTTTGATGAGGGGGTTTCTTTAGGACTGCTGTTTTCCAGATGTGCTCATCAGAGCTCTAGCGGACTGCTGAAGAGCAGTAAAGGGGGCGGCTGGGGGCCAGCATCACCCTGCCTTCAATCAGAGCAACTAATGTTGCTCTGATCTGCTTTATCTACTGATGTTCCATGGAAGATGTTTGAAAAAAGGGATCTGGTCCTCCTAAAGTGTGAATTAGCTCCTCCCCAAGCCCTTCCACCTCTGACTTTCATGGTTCCATGACTATCCCAGCCAAGGCTTGGAGTGGGTACTAAAGATCACTGCCTTCCCATCTGGGGACATGAGGGATTGGTCCTTTTCGCTGGTGCAGCTATCTATTTAGTTCTTGACTGAGAAACTGTTATAGGTGTATTTCTTTTTAAAAATATTTTATTGAAGTATAGATGATTTGCAATGTGTTAATTTCTGCTGTACAGCAAAGCGATTCAGTTATACATATATATGTGTGTGTGTATATATATTCTTTTCCATTATGGTTTATCACAGGATATTGAATATAGTTCCCTGTGCTATACAGTAGGACCTTGTTTTTTATCCATCCTATATATACTAGTTTGCATGTGCTAATCTCAAACTCCCAATCCTTCCCTCTCCCACCCCTTCTCCCTCTTGGTAACCACAGGTCTGTTCTCTGTGTCTGTGAGTCTGTTTGTTTCTCGTAGATGTGTTCATT
This sequence comes from Grampus griseus, assembly GCF_964374135.1. Classification (NCBI taxonomy): domain Eukaryota; kingdom Metazoa; phylum Chordata; class Mammalia; order Artiodactyla; family Delphinidae; genus Grampus; species Grampus griseus. Next base: position 143,191,304 of record NC_139018.1, on the reverse strand, counting down.
TGTGTCGTGTTTTAGATTCCACATATAAGTGATATCACATGGTATTTGTCTTTCTCTTTCTGCCTTACTTCACTTAGTATGATAAACGCTAGGTCCATCCATGTTGCTGCAGATGGCATGATTTCATTCTTCCCTATGGCTGAGTAATATTCCACTGTATATGTATATACCACATCTTCTTTATTCATGTGGTAGGCACATTTCTGACCTTTACACGAGAATACCGGGCACCTCACCTCCATTGTTTCTTAGTTCTGTGACCCCAGGCAAGCCTCTCAACTTCTCTGAGCATCCACTTCCACCTCTGTAAAAGGTGGGAAAGCAATGAGGATTAAAGGATGCTATATGCGATAGGGTAGTTCTTTCTAATCTGAAAATGAGTGTGGACTGTCATTGTTAGGGGCTTAATAGTTAAGCAGGCTCTGTGGTTTCCAGCTCTGTCGCAGGTGACCTGACTGAATTTCAGCACTTTTTTCCTGAAATTTTTGATCACCCAATCTCCCAGTTTAGTCTGTATGTTTGCTCTTCTTTGAATGTTGTAGGAGGTTCAGTATGCCCTTAAAATGAACGTTTAAAAATTATAAAGCATTGTAAATATGAGAAATTGTCACAATAAGCCATCGCTATAATTTTCTGAGTGCAAAAGTAAAATTTAAAGGCAGTAAACATTTTAAAGTGAATGGGTTGGTTGAACAAGAAAATTGATTTTTAGGTGCATTTACCCTCCACAGGGATAAAGGCATTTGGGTTAATGATTACACATGAGATTGAAAAATAGTTTACTGCCTTTCACTGAGCCACCCCAAGCTCCCTTGGGGTCACTGTCATGCAGGCTGTCACATGTCCCTCCATGCAGTGTGGCAGCTCCATCTGTGGGCACGTGTGGAGACAGTGCTGACCTCATCTGAGGATAGAACAGGACACTTGCTGCTCTGGCCCTGGTTGAGAATGAAGAGGCAAAGCCTTAGAGATTGTGACCTTGGGGTGATGCCGGCAGACCATGGCTCAGCTCGTCCTTCGGTGTTAAATGCGACTTGACAATATCAGCAGGGGACCCAGATGCCCAGGCAAAGGGGAACGGGAGGATGAGGACTGTGGAAGGCGGTCCCTGGGCTGCTGCAGGCCACGAATCCATTATGCAATAGGGCTTGGGGGAGCTGGACTTGGTCTGGGCTGTTCCCCTTTGGGAAGGGGTCCATGCTGGAACCTGGTAGCGGCAGTAGCATGTGGCTTGGAAGAATGGAGCAGGGACAGGCCACAGGCCAGTCTTCAAGCTACAGGCCCCTAAATTTGATGGAATATACAGTCAAGGGTAGGCTCCAGGTCCAGCAGGGAGTGGACAGGCCAGTCAACAGAAGCAAGAGGAAGGCTTGACAGACCTGGCCAATACGTGGGGTCTGGGAAGACTCAGGGCTCATACAGGCATAGCAGATCCTGCATCCACAGCAGTGAGCACCCTCGTGGGCTCACCAGCCCAGATCTCTGAGCCTCCAACAACCTGGCTCTCTGGTCAGAATTGGCCCAGGACGGGGTAGGGCTCACTTTGTAACTGGAGGTGTCTTTGTGTATAACCCTGAGGGGCTGGGGGACACAGGGACCAGCCAGGGAAGGCGACCCTATCCTCTGAAGTAAGCGTGATCCAGAGGGCTTATTAAAAGTGTGTGTGTGTGGCGGAGGTGGACGGCAAAGGGCAAAGGCCTAGGGTCCTAGTGTGGGGTCACTGCAGGTAGAGGAAGAGGCAGAGGCAGAGACCAAGAGGAGGACAGAGAGCTGAAACGTGTGGGTGAGGATCCATCTCTCCCCAGGTGATTTGACCAGTAGGAGATAGGACCCCCCCATTCTTTGGTGCAGACCCTAGGCAACAAAAAGATATCCTCTCAGTCACCTTATGCAGGGGAAGGATACCAAGGACGAGCCTTTATTTATGGGAAGAGGCCTCCACGAACGTGAGACCCCTCCATTATATTCCCTTATACTTTGTGGTTATATCTGAGATTGTGCCATTTGACCCCCTCTTCATTCACTTGGGTTGGGGGTACCTTCTGAGAGTAAGGAGCTGTAAATATATATATATATATATAAAATATAAATATATATGTTCCTTTTGGGAAAATAAATTAGAAAAGAAATGAAAAGCACTCACAATTTTTCTCACTAGCCAGAGATAACCTCTATTTACATCTTGGCATCTACTAATAGACTATTTTCAGACAAAAGTCATGTATAAACATGCAGTCTTCCTTATTTCTCTGTTGTTGAACTTAACTCTTAACCCCCCATGTCTGTGGATGATGGAAGACTAATTTTGCAAATCCAAAGTAAATTTAGGCATTCCTGGTTTACTCCTGATTTCACTCAGGTCTCCTCTGGGTACCTACTCAGCCAGTTGAGGGTCTCCCTGCCTGGTTTCTACGTGATATGGTGGCACCGGGGAAGGTTCACCCTGTCCTTGGTCCCCTTGCTGAGACCTTCACGGTAGAGGGAACCGGCCAGCCTCTCCTTTGTCCGAGAGGTTCCATCGCCACCATGTTGGCTGCCGAGGTATCTGGTTCTCTCATCACAGAGGTCACCCTGCTTCCTCCACACCCAACTGTGCAGAGCTCCTGGGCCAGCTGGGGCATTCAGGCATTCTGGGTACCTCTTCAAGGCACAGGGAACTTTCGGCTACACTCTCTCCTACCCAACCCTCCACCCTCCCATGGGAGACTCAGGGGATTGTCCCAGGATTTTGGTCTAACTCTCCCAGGTGGACGTTTCCACTCCGAGTTGTCTCAGGACACTCAAAGGAGGCTCTTTCCTCCCAGTATTTCAGATAGAAAGTGGGACACAGGTCTCTGTGCTAGGGCTTGTCCCCAGTGTGTACTACCTGTGTATCTCAGTGCCAACCAGGAAGGGGCAGAAGTGAGGGGCTCCTTCCCAGGCCCCAACCTGCAGTCTTTGAAACTCATCCTCTCTTCAGTTGGGCAGACCTTTATCTCCTTTTAAATAAGAAAATAGTTTCTCTTATATCTTCATACGTTTTCCCCAAATCTGTGGGTTTATGGTATAAATTTTGTGCTTTGTATCCTCCAGGCTTTGCTCTTTGTAATCAAAACCAAGCTTCTGGCATCAAACAAAATAAAAACAAATCCAAGTGTGTTAGCGTCCTATTGCTGCTGTAACCAATCAACACAAAATTAGGAGCTTAAAACAATACAAAGTATCTTATGTAGTTCTGGAGGTCAAAAGTCCAAAATGGGTCCCCTGGGCTAAAATCAAAAGTGTTGGCAGAGTTAACATTCCTTTCTGGAGACTGGAGGGGAGAATCCTTTCCCTTGCCTTTTCTAGCTTCTGGAGGCCGCCTACACCCTTGGCTTGTAGCCCCCTTCTCCATCATCAAAGACATCAGTGTAGCTTCTTCAAGACTCTCTCTAACTCTGACCTCCTCCTCTGCCTCCGTCTCCCACTTTTAAGGACCCTTGTGATTTTATTGGGCCCACCTGGACAATCCGGGATAATCCCTCTATTTTAAACTCATCTGATTAGTAACCTTAATTCCATCTGCAACCTTAATTCCCACTTGCCTGTAACATAACAAGTTCACAGGTCCGTGAGAACAGCATGTGGACACCTTTGGAGGGACGATTACTCTGCTTACCGGTCAAATAATAACTCCTTTGTCAAAGGCTTAATTCATATGATCAAAAGCTATGACTTTCAAAAGTATAGTTTTTGTTATTGATTTAACAAGATCTACTTAGTAGTTCCAAAGCCAATGACTTGACTTAATAAAACAATTTTTTTAAATTTAAAAATGTTTCTATCATCCTATAGGTGATACAGATTGGAAGCTATTACTGTTCATTGACCTGTGGGGCTAACATAATGGGTATTGGAAAGCTCAGTGGATGTTGGGAAGCTCATGAAGAAAAAAGAAATCCCTCAATTTTAGGTCTCCAAATTTAATCTTGTTTCACGTATATGGGTCATACTACACAACCTGTGTTTGTAACCTGATTTAAGTCACTTGAAAATGTAAAGCAGATATCTTTCTATGGCAATAAATCTTACCTTATTACCTCATTTTAATTTCTGCAAAGTATTCCCCTATTTATCTAGCCGGCTTCCCATTGCTGCTGCTACTGGGTATCACTAGAATGCAAGGCCCGTTTCTGGCCCTTATTGTTCTGCATGCGTAGTATAGCTGCAGCATCCTGACCTAGGCAGCTTCATGACCTAGGCAGTTAGGTGGTTATTCAAAGCAAGGTAGAGCAGGCAGCAGAGAAGTAGCAGCTCTGGATCCCAGCCCTCATCTGGGGTAAGGATGACTCTCGGGGAGCTGTTCTGACTCCAGGTGCTGATAGCAGAGGTTTTCCTGGCACCCTGCAGCACTGCCCTGAGAAATGATTATTTAAGGGATGTGAGGGGTGAGGAGGTGGGGGAGGGGTAGAGTGGTCACAGTGACCTGGAGGTGCTTTGATCAAGTGACGGTGATTCGAGACTATGAATGGTGAGAGTGACATTGGTCAGGGGGCCAGAGGCAGCCATGGCAGGGGTCCATCCCTGGAAGACCTGGGCCACTTGGCAGGGGACAGGTAACCCAGGAACTGGACCGGGCTCTGTCACGCTTGCTTCCCTGGTGACTTTTTCTCTCTCTATCAAACAGAGCAGCGTTTCCCTTCAGTCTGCTCTCACATTGCTGCGTCCCGAAAACCGTCACATTCTTTTGCAGCTTTCAGCTCTGAGTCTTTGCCCACTTATTGTATATTCTTTTGGTCTTTTTGGTGGGGGAATCCAAGGATTTATTTAACCCAGCAATCAAACTGGTCATTTAAAATAATAGTACATCTTGTCCAAGTCTAAAAATAAATCCCCCTGGTATGGGAAGGCTAGCAAGGGGAAGTTGGGTAGAGCAGGCTGCAAACGTTTTATAGCCCAGTTAGCCAGGGCTTGAGCCCACTTTTCTTTCATCCCTCCTTGTCCTGACATGGGCGGGAGTCAGAGCGCCTTCTGTTTGCCTCGATTAGAGTCAGCCTCCACCTTCCCCCAAGCCCAACTGCCCTTCTCAGGACACAGGCTGCATTCACCATGCCTCGCTCTGCCCCAGCCCTTTGCAGATTTTATGAAAGGCGTTTTCACTTGGATTAAACAGGCACTGTGTTTGTGTGCGGCGTGTGTAAAGGAGAAAATGAATCACTTCGACTTTGGGCAAAGGACTGGAGGTGTTGTGTTTGTCCTTCGCAATTACGTAAACACACCAGAACCCATGAAAAAGAAAAAAAGATGTAGGGTGGGGAGGGGGCGAGCCGCGTTGAGGGCTTGGGATGATCTGACAAGTTTAGCACATTTCCCATACGTTCAGTCTCAGAAAGCGTGTTCTGCCCGCTCACGACAGACGCCGAGGCCAAGGGAAAGTTTGAGGTTTTGCATTTCTGTTTGTGGTACCGGAAAAGGCTTATGATCTGAGGGCTTGATTCAGTGAAACAACATCGCCTTCCACACATTTGCTTCGCAAGGAGGGCAGGAGTTGGAAGCGACCGTTTTGAGATGTTAAAGATTTGCTGGCAGAGGGAAAGGGATTTTTTTTCCTCCCTCCCTGCCGAGGAAAAACAGTTCTAACGAGGAGTTACTTTGTAATTTTAACTCCCATTCAAATACTCCCAGCCCTAGAAGCTGCCGTTGATCCCCCGCTACTTCTTTTTTTTTTTTTTAACATCTTTATTAGAGTATAATTGCTTTACAATGGTGTGTTAGTTTCTGCTTTATAACAAAGTGAATCAGTTATACTCAGAAGGGACCGGTCACGGCGCTCCCTCATCCCTGGAGCCCCCGTCATGAGTTTGCAGAAGAGACTCTTCCCTGGAAGGGAGAATGGTGAGTGAGGCGGCTTCTAGGGGCTTCACGGGGAGGTGGGGATGGAGGGTTTGACTTTGTTTTTGGACACCGAGGGGTGGAAACCTAGGGAAGCATAATTTTGGTTATGCCGTGTGGTGTGGTGTGTGTGGTGTGTGTGTGTGTGTGTCTGTGTGTGTGCACGTGTGCGGTGCAGCGGGACACAGTCCCTCCCAGTCTGTCTGCGTTGTCCTCACAGAGGCTGGCTGAATGCTCACTAGGCTGCTTGGTGAGGGGTGAGAGATGGATGTATCACAGGACCCCCAAGGGGGATGAGAGTGAGCCCTGGCCAGGGCAGCTGCTTCCTACCTGCCCGTTCTTCCTCTGTGAGTGGTCCTGGCAACGCTCAGGGGTGGGGATATCAATATCTAAATGCTCAAAGCCGTCAGGGTCCCCATGCCTGGACTCCGCTTCTAGCAGGATGCAGAACACAAGGGGGAGCTGCTCAGCACCTGGGGGAGACCGGGGAGCAGGTCTCTGGAGCAGGGGGCCCCCTGAGCCTCATGGATCTGAGCCCTGGGAGGGGCGCCAGGTACCCCGGCCAGACTCCCTGCCTTGTTGCAGGTACAGCCCCGTGGATCAGATCATTTCTTATGACAACCTCCTTCCTTTGCTCCAGAAGCATAAACAAACAGGCATCAGGGAAAAGGATTTTAACCCCTCAGCCTAGCTTTTAAAGTCAACACTTGGCAAAACTTCAGCTCTGTCGTAACTTTGGCATAAGAGAATAAACACGTAGTTTTCTTTAAAAAGGAGAGCAAGGCGAGTCAAAGGCACATTCTGGCTCTTTCTGCTCCAGGAAGATATGATAGAGTCGGCTAGAACCCTGGGATCCATTTGGTTAGGTTCTGTTAAAGAATTCTCTGAATTCTGAAGAAAGGCAGTGGGGCACAGGGGCCCAGAACCGGGGCTGTGGGGACGGAATCTTGGCTCTGAGATGAACAGGCTAGTTGGCGTGGGGAAAGGTATTTAACCTCGCTATGGCTCAGTTTCCTCCTCTGCAAAACAGGGGTCATAAATTCCTACCACACAGGACTATAGAAGCCGTAAATGAGATGAAGCTGGTGAAATGGCCCAAGCAGCATCTGTGCGATACAGAGAACGTTTCAACCCCCAAAGCAGCTGCTCCCCTGTTCCCCTGTCGTGACACAGGAACCCTCACAGAACGCTCAGCCCTTGGGGATGAAAGAAGGAGTTCTCGAGGGGCCCAAGTGGCCATGGCCTCCCTCTCTTGCAGAAGGTGGGCCAAGCTTCAGAGATAAAGTACAGGATGCATTCTCTTACACTGGGGATCTTTGAGGACTGGACCTCACCTGGTATTTAGTAGGCGCTTGATGTTTGCTGAAAGCATTTTCTTCATTTTTATTTCCATGGGGTCCTGCCACTTCCTGTCCCTGGCTGCATCACCATCTCTGGTTGGGTTTCCCTGGTGCGTGTAGGAAGTTCACTGGAGAGCGTTGCTCCAACACAAACCTCAGCCAATCCAGCCGATCCCATGGGGCTTTGCACCCTTGCAATGACCCAACACTGCATGTGGGCTGCCCTGGGGAGAGGCCGCTGCCTTCAGCTGAGGGTAAGTCCTGGAGAGAGGTTCCGCTCTGAGCTGTTCCAGGCAAGCTGTGTGCCAGCTGTGGGAATGAGTACTCAGTCCTGGGGCAACAACCCACAGCATCACTTCTCGACGGTGATCGAGTCCCTTCTTTCCTCTGGGTTCAGCAGCTGGAAGGTTGGGGGTTCAATGCACGGACACCTGTTCAGTTACATTCTTACACAGCAGTATGACCTTGGATAAGCCCCTTCCCGTATCCAGGACTCACTGTCGCTCTCTGTAAGGTGGATGGAAGGTGTTAAGGAGAGATGGTCTCTAAGAACCCTTCTAGCGCTGCCTTTTCCCACGTGCAGGTTCTGAGCATGTGACAAGGTGGTTGGTTGTACCCCCAGCAATAGTTGGGTCACGTGATCTCCTCCACAGGTGCCTCCGTTCCTTCCGGCAGAAAATGGAATCAAGATATACCTGGGGGCCCTTGTGAGTCCCCATGGCCAGCTGTCAGCAGGGAGGGGCCGGGCCTGTGAGATGCAGAGGGAGGGTCTGTGTAGGGCTGGAGGGCAGGGGGTGGGGTTTGAGGAGAATTCTGCCGTATGCTTTCTCCCGCCTCACCCCTGCTCTTCTCCCCAAAACGAAGTAAAACCACATTGGACGCTGCCATCCATCTTTTTCTTTCTTTCTTTTTTTTTTTTTTTTTTTTGCGGTACGCGGGCCTCTCACTGCTGTGGCCTCTCCCGTTGCGGAGCACAGGCTCCAGACGCGCAGGCTCAGCGGCCATGGCTCACGGGCCCAGTCGCTCCGTGGCACGTGGGATCTTCCCGGACCGGGGCAGGAACCCATGTCCCCTGCATCGGCAGGCGGACTCTCAACCACTGCGCCACCAGGGAAGCCCTGCCATCCACCTCTAATGGTAAGGAGGTATATAATGTTGCCTGGGACAGGCATGGACGTAGCTGGCTTTATTTTATTGCCTTTCCCACCCCACCGCAGATTTTCTATTTATTTTTCAACCTACAAAGAGTGAAGTCACTATCTCAAACACTTGGAATTCATTCTCAGCAGATTATTTATTTAGAGCAGTCTGTGCTTCAGGCATCATGCTGGGCTCTGATGATCTGATGGGAGACTTGAGATTAAACAATCATACAAGCATCAATATCATGACGAGAGGGTTAGTTTTTTTTTTTTTTTTTTTTTTTGGAGTATAGTTGCTTTACAGTGTTGCATTAGTTTCTGCTGTACAACAAAGTAAATCAGCTATACATAAACATATATCCCCCTCTTTTGTGGATTTCCTTCCCATTTAGGTCACCACAGAGCATTGAGTAGAGATCCCTGTGCTATACAGCAGGTTCTCCTTAGTTATCTATTTTATACATAGTAGTGTATACATGTCAATCCCAATCTCCCAATCCATCCCACCCCCCTTTCCCCCCTTGGCGTCCATACTTTTTTTCTCTACGTCTGTGTCTCTATTTCTGCTTTGCAAATAAGTTCATCTGTACCATTTTTCTAGATTCCACACACATATGCGTTAATTTACAATATTTGTTTTTCTCTTTTTGACTGATTTCACTCTGTATGACAGACCAAAGAGGGTTAGTTGCAATGAGAGGCTCTAACCAGGGAACCGACCTAGTCTAGTGGTCAGGGCGGGCCTCCCTGAGGAGGTGCCCTTTGAGCTGTGTGCAGGTGTATAGGAGCGAGGTCAGGTGCAGAGGTAGGGAAGCAAGCTCTAGGTAAAGAGAACAGCATGCCGAAGAATAAGGATGAGAAAAGAGAACTGTCTCAACTCTTACGAGCTTAACTTTGTCACTGTGAGCTCTGTAAGCATCCTTCCATCCAGTCTGTTTTCCTTGCAGAATCTTTTAAAAAATCATCCTCGAGACTTGTTAGCTCAGGGGAAAAGAGATTTTGCTGGAGGCCAGGTCTCAACAGCCCTCTCTCCGTGTGACAGCCGGTTCTCTCTGTTCCCCACATCTGGTGGCCAACCCCCGAGGGTGCCTCCTGGAAATCTCTCTGCAACTACTAGCACCTCCCTCCACCTGGGCGCTTTTAGCATCAGGCGCTGATTTAGGACCCCGACGGGCACTGACTCACTGCATCTTCCCCCCACAACCCTATGAGGCCAATGCCTTGTCTTTATCGTATAGGTAAGCAAAAATGAGGCCTGGGGAGCTTATCCAAATGGTGAGTGGCAGGACCGAGATTTGAACCCTGGGCAGGTCTGTTTCATTCTAAAGCTTGAGTTCTTAGCATGTGGCTGAAAAATAACAATAATGATCCTGAGGTACGTACAGACTGATTCCCGTGCTGACGTTTCCACTTGGGGTTAGGGTTCTCAGTTCCTGCAAAGTTTTCAGAACCATCACCATTATGGCCCCCACATTATGGACCCTTCAGATTGCTTTCAGTGGTATTTTTTCCAAAATCTTATTAAAAACGTTCAAACATACAGGAAGGTGCAAAGAACCATAGTCTAACAAGCACATACCCACTGTCTAGCTTCCACAAGTAACACTTCATTTGCCTTCTCACGTGACCATCCGCCCCTCTATCCATCCACCCATGCATGCACCTTATTTTTTGAATACATTTCCAAATAAGTTTCAGGCACCATTGCACTTCACTTCTAAACAGTTCAACATGGATGTAATTAAATCAAGTTCAGGGTTTGCCTACTATTCTCCTTTTAGGTAAAATTTACACACAGTGAAATGTACATATCTTATGTGTACCATTTGATTAATTTTGACACATAGATACACCTGTGTAAGACAAACTCTTAGCGTGGTGGGAACATTATTCTCACCCCAGAGAGCTCTTCCATTCCCCTTCTCAGTTGCTTTCAGTTTTTCCTAATAATATGTAACATGTCACTAGATTTAAGGGCCTGGTTTAATGAAGTACAGAACCTGCCTTGTCCTGCCTTGGCCGTGAGGGCAGAACCCTTGGTGGTAAAGGCCCCCAAGTCTGCTGGGGAGGCCTCACAATGGGTTCAAGTGCAGATTTTGGCTGGGGTTTGGGGAGAAGGGGGCAGCATCAAGCAGAAGGTTTTGGGGGGCTGAGGGGAAGCAGATATAGTTAGTGGTGCAGACTGGGCACGGGCTCCGGGGGCTCCGGTTGGGGCTCCGGGGTCTGTCAGTGGGTTTAGGCACAGGTCAGGATGGAGGAGATGGGGCAGGTGCCCTTTCGTGGGAACTGGACCCTTGGGTGGCGGGGAGAACCGTGCCAAGGCTCTGTATATACTCGTGTGTCCTAGGAACTCACGGGGGGGTCCCCACGGGGTCAGGGTGATAGGGACCAAGCTGTTTTTACTGGGGCTGCCTTCTAGTTCCTGATGCAGTCCAGACGGGTCCAGGAATTGGAGCCAGTACGTGCATCTGTCACTGGGAAAATGGACACAGAAGCAACCAAAATGGGTACCATGCAGTGTAGGGCAGATACGTTTCGAGTGTCTGAACAGCTGTGATGGAATGAGATGGCAATGGAGAGGGTCCAGACCCAGGGGCTTCTGGCTCCGGCACCCTGCATGCTGCCCTTCCCACTGTGGATGGCGTCTGGGGCATCGCGGGCAGAGTGCGGTTGAAGGAGGGCAGCGCTGATGCTTGTGGAAACACCACCGCACGTCAGGCAGCGACAGCATTCTTATTGAAGTCTTATAATCACACATGTTACAAAGGAGACATCTGCAGCTCAGAAGGGGGCGTGGCTTCTCCCAGGTCACACAGCCAGTCCGCAGCAGCCTCGTGGTAAGAGCTCAGGCCTCTGGACTCCTGGACCAGCTCTCTTCCTGCACAGACCCTGCGGTGGTGCACATATGCATCCCTGGGCATGCAGTCAGTTATATCCGTCTGTCTCTACGTCTATATTATATCTGCGGCTATGCATCTGACCACAAAGATCCCTCTCTCCCTCCTTCCTCCTGCCTTTTTGCCTTGTTTCTTTTCTTCTTCTCATCTCTTCCTCTAACAGGTATTTAACATCCACTTTGTGCCAAGGACTGTGTAGGGAAAGAGAGAGAGAGAGAGAGAGAGAGAGGAGACACAGTCCCTGGCATCAAGGGTCTCACAGTTACCGGGTAAGACCCAGATGAGAGAGCTTTGAGCGTACAGAAGGGCTGCTCCTTTTTCCATTCATCTGTTGATGGACATTTAGGTTGCTTCCAAGTCCTGGCTATGTGTGGTACATATATACAATGGAATATTACTCAGCCATAAAAAGGAACGAAATTGGGTCATTTGTAGAGATGTAAATGGACCTAGAGAGTGTCATACAGAATGAAGTAAGTCAGAAAGAGAAAAACAAATATTGTATATTAACGCATATATGTGGAATCTAGAAAAATGGTACAGATGATCTTATTTGCAAAGCAGAAATAGAGACGTAGAGAACAAACATATGGATACCAAGGAGGAACGTGGGGTGTGGGAGGAATTGGGAGATTGGGATCGACACATGTACACTCTTGATACCATGTATAATGTAGATAACTAATGAGGACCTACTGCATAGCGCTAGGAACTCTACTTAATGCTCTGTGGTGACCTAAATGGGAAGGAAATCCAAAAAAGAGGGGATATGTGTATACGTATAGCTGATTCACTTTGCTGTACAGCAGAAACTAACACAACATTGTAAAGCAACTATGCTCCAATAAAAATTAATTAAAAAAAAAAAGAAATTGCATTCTCCTCTCCACTGCCCCGCCCCGCCAAAAAGAAGGGCAGCTCCTAATTCCATCAGTGAGTTGGGAGGGAGGTGTCAGGGAAGACTTCCTGGAGGAGATGACTCTGAGCCAAACCTTGAAAAACACAGGAGAGCTGGCGGGGAAGCAGGGGCTCTGGGAGTTAGAAAGCGCATTGTGTGCCGAGGCGCGGAGGTGGGAGAAGGCCCGAAGAGTCTGGAGGAACTTCCAGCCAAGGGAGACAGTCTGCGACCTTGGGCAGGGACTGAAAATTTTTACTTATTGAGTCAGTCATGTCACGACAATAACAAATGAAGAAAAGAAAGCAGGGATTTCTTCAAATTTAAAAATGTTACTTTCTGATGCAAGGCAGGAAGCGGCATTCCTCAGATAATTGTGTGGGCAGAAGGACTGCAGGAGGGGGACGGGCAGCCTCCCCGGCTGGCCAGGCTTGCTCCACCTCGGCTCATCCCCTGTCCTGTGTGAACACGCTCCGGAGGGGGCCGGGCCCCCCGGCTGGGGGAGCTCCGGCATCCTGTGAGAGCCAGAAAAGTCGGGGCACTGGACTGTCTCTATGCCCTTGGACCGAACACACGGTTCCTGCCAAAATCTTACTGAGTGGAAACATCCCCAGCGCCCTCTCCTCCCCCTGGGTGTGTCATTCATTAATACCTGGCCTTTTCTTGTGGCCTGGTGAAGGGGAAGCTTGCTGTGCAAACCATCCTGATCTTGGCCTTGAAAAACCACAACCCAGACACCAATTCTTCCCTCCTGGTTTGGTGTTTAACCCTTTCTCAACCTCCCACCCATGTGACTGCACGGCCGCGGATGGGTAGGGATTTCCAGATTGCTCAACTTGGCACAGTTTATTTATTCAACGTTTATTCCAAGGGCCAGGATTGCCTGGACTTTGTTGTCAGATAACCTTGGGTTCAAAGGCTGGCTCCGTGCCTTGGGAAAACCGTTTTCTCCCTTCCTCGTCCGGAAAATAGGGATAACGAATGGCGCCAACCCTACGATTAGAGTTGGGCGATAGATGCTGTGTTGTCAGTACTTAGTGAAGTGTCTGGCTCATAGCAGGCGCTGCACGAGTGACAGTTGTTACTATTATTATTATCATTACTATTTTTGTCCGCACCACGCAGCATGAGGGATGTCAGTTCCCCGGCCAGAGATCGAACCTGTGCCCCCTGCGGTGGAAGCTCAGAGTCTCACCAGGGAACTGCCAGGGAAGTCCCAGTTGTTCCTATTATTCATCAGTCGAGGTTCTGTATCTCCAAGTGTTTTTCTTCATCCCACAGCTATGAATGAAACCAAGTGACTCTGCTCGGCCAATCCAAAGGGTTATTGGTGCTCTCAGAAATGAACTCTTTTCCCTTGCAGAGAACATTCTCACTCTGTCCCCATCAGTGACCTTGAGAGATTAGGAGAGAGGGTGTGAGTATGTTTTTGAAGTTCTGTCTAAATCTTCATAAATTAGATGAAGAAAATGTCTGCCAGAGCTCTCTGTAAACGTTAAAAAACAAACGAGTGCAGAAGCTCATTACATGGCATTAGTCATTCATCTATTCATTCGGTTTGGGGTTGATTCATTCAATAAGTGTTTACCGAGCCCTTCTAGACCAGGCATGTCCTAGGGCTGGAGACCCTGCAGTGAACAAAGCTGGTGAATTCCTGTTTGGGGTGCTTGACTGTCCATGGGGCACAGAGATACAGACTAGAGACCGAATAGACTACAAGACACCTTCAGATGATGACGAGTTCTATGAAGAAAAGGAGACGAGATGGGGAGTAGCTGGGGCCTAGTGTAGACGGGGTGGAGAGGAAAGGTCACATTTAGGATATCAAGGCAGGAAGGAGACAGCCATAGGAAGATCTGGAAGTAGGAAATTCCTGGAAGAGGAAACAGCTTGGAAAAAAGCTTTAGAGTGACATGGGCTTGGCTTCTTCAGGAAAGGGGAGACTAAGAGGGGCAAGACCATGTAAGTCTTTCCGGACGTGGTAAAGAATTTGGACTTTATTTTGAAAAAGCAATGCAACGCCTTGGGGAGGAGTAATGTGTGGGCCCCAGGGCTTTTCAGGGCAGTGGCACACTGCTCTGCATGACCCCATAATGGTAAATACATGATGTTATGCATTTGTCAAAGCCCACAGAATATGCAACCCAGAGAGCGAACCCTGATGTAACCTGTGGAATTTAGTCAATCACAATGTCTCAGTATTGATTTACCAATTGTAAGAATGCAGGATGTTAATAATAGGAGAGACCGTGAGTGGAGCATACGGGAACACTCTGTACTTTCTGTGCAATTTTTCTGTAAACTTAACACTGCTCTAAAAAAAAAAAAAAATCATTTTTTTTTTTGTTTTTTGTTTTTTGCGGTACGCGGGCCTCTCACTGTTGCGGCCTCTCCCGTTGCAGAGCACAGGCTCCGGACGCGCAGGCTCAGTGGCCATGGCTCACGGGCCCAGCTGCTCCGCGGCATGTGGGATCTTCCCGGACCGGGGCACGAGCCCGTGTCCCATGCATCGGCAGGTGGACCCTCAACCACTGCGCCACCAGGGAAGCCCTCTTTTTTATGTTTTTACTGTTTGATAATTTATGAAACATTTTTAGATACTTTATTACGTTTTTGCAATATACTTGCTATGTTATTACATTTTTACAATATCTGTGTTGAACAACATTAATGAAGAAATCCATGGATAATCGAAATTATTTTGATAGAAACTTGAACCATTTCCCTAAAGAAGTAGATATAAGAATAATTATCCAAGAGTGATGTTTTAATTCATTTAAAGCACACATTGAGCTGTGACAGATGCATGAAGGTGTCAAGGTGAGGGTGACATTTGCCCAAACCCTCAATCTCCTTGGTGTCTTGTATTCCAAAACCAAAACAAAAGCATGTGGTTACTTCTAACAGCAAAAGTTTGTAGAGCTGTTCACAGGGGCTCCCTCTCCTGTTGTCTCCTTCCCTCTAACACCCTGCAGTGCGAGTTTTTTGTTATGTTTTACTTTTTAGTTTTTGGCCGTGTTGGGTCTTCGTTGCTGCGCGCGGGCTTTCTCTAGTTGTGGTGAGTGGTGGCTACTTTTCGTTGCGGTGCACGGGCTTCTCATTGCGGTGTTTTCTCTTGTTGCGGAGCGTGGGCCGTAGGTGCTCGGCTTCAGTAGCTGTGACATGCGGGCTCTAGAGTGCAGGCTCAGTAGTTGTGGCGCACGGGCTTAGTTGCTCCGTGGCATGTAGGATCTTCCCAGACCAGGGATCGAGCCCATGTCCCCTGCATTGGCAGGAGGGTCCTTAACCACTGTGCCACCAGGAAAGTCCCACGGTGGGAGTTTTTAATTCCATTTGGCAGATGAGTAAACCAAAGTTGAGACGTGACCAAGATCCCATAGGAAGACCTTGCCCGAGCTTGGCATGTAGCTCAGGCGGGCCCCATTTCTCACCCAGGTGGGGCTCTCCCAGCTGCATCTTCCCGCCTTTCTTCAGGCACGAAATGAGCTCGCCTATGGAGACTGTCAGGGTGCAGAGGGAAGACTCCTTTTTCTGGAAGAGGTCCTGAAGGGCACTGATATGATACAGTCTCCACCACGAGGGAAACCACCCTGTGTCCGTAAAGGTTTGGGCAGGAATGAATTCACCTTTGGAGAGTGAGCAAGCATGTATCATCTGAAAATGGAGAGGCAGGGGGCTTCCATGGCGGTCCAGTGGTTAAGACTTTGCCTTCCAATGCAGGGGGTGTGGGTTCGATCCCTGGTCAGGGAGCTGGGATCCCACATGCCTCAGGGCCAAAAAAACAAAACATAAAACACAAGCAATATTGTAACAAATTCAATAAAGACTTTTAAAAAACAGAGAGTAATATTCCATTGTATAGACACTGGAATATTACTCAGCCACAAAAAGAAACAAAATTGAGTTATTTGTAGTGAGGTGGATGGACCTAGAGTCTGTCATACACACTGAAGTAAGTCAGAAAGAGAAAAACAAATACCGTATGCTAACGCATATATATGGAATCTAAAAAAAAAAAAAGGTCATGAAGAACCTAGGGACAAGACGAGAATAAAGACGCAGACCTACTAGAGAATGGACTTGAGGACACGGGGAGGGGGAAGGGTAAGCCGGGACGAAGTGAGAGAATGGCATGGACATATATACACTACCAAACGTAAAATAGATAGCTAGGGGGAAGCAGCCGTATAGCACGGGGAGATGAGCTCGGTGCTTTGTGAACTCCTGGACGGGTGGGATAGGGAGGGTGGGAGGGAGATACAAGAGGGAAGAGATATGGGAACATATGTATATATATAACTGATTCACTTTGTTATAAAGCAGAAACTAACACACGATTGTAAAGCAATTATACTCCAATAAAGATGTTAAAAAAAAAAATGGAGAGGCAGGAAGTGGATTCAGGTACAGGTGACAAGGCGTAGAAGGGAGGCTGTGGGGTCTGGGAAGGGCAAGGCTGGCCTCCTCACACCTGGGCTACCAGGTCGCCCCCCAGCCTTTCTGCCAGTGAAACAGCCTGGGCAGTTGATCCCCGGGCCCCAGCCTTGACTACACTGCAGGTGTGAGCAGAGCAGGCAACACTGACCGAGGCCCAGGCTTCCTGCACTTTAGAAGTTACTCCACTGCGCCCCAGACTCAGCCCTGCCGTGTGGAACTGCCCCCTACACCCACTGACAAAGGCAGCTTTATCCCCAAAGTGCCTCCCTTGTGACCGTGGGCCTTGTTCCCACAGTAGTGCCCGGATCTCCAAAGCCTTGCTTGGAATTCCCAGGGCTTCCTACGAGTTGCACCTACACCCTCATTAAAGCCCCCAGTCAGCCCTGAAACATTTGGTGGTGAGCAGAGGAAAGCATTCCTTTTGTTAGAAGAGAGGGCCACACAGAAGTCCCGGCCCGGCACGTACAAACAGCTCACAGAGACCGTGCTTAGGAGAGATGTGTGGGATGGTCATGAAGGGGCAGACGGGTTAAATGTCACCCTTAGATCAGGCTCTCCGAGGGGACATGCGGGGGAAAAGCACTCTCACCATGCAATGAGAACCCTGATAGGACACACAGAGTGCCTTGTCCCTTTGTGCCGCGGTTCTCAACACGCTCTACGTAAGTGAAGTCCTCGGTTCTCAAACGAGCGGGCACCAGATGATTCTGGAGGGCCTGCAAAAGCAGAGTGCCAGGCCCGACCCCCAGAGTTTCTGATTCCAGAGGACTAGATGCAGCCTGAGAATCTGCATTTCTAGCAGAAGTTTCTACGGTCTCAAACTTGTTACATAACTTATTTTTTCCAGTGATCTCTTGGAGGCATCCCTTTTGATGCCTACAACTGGCGTGGGGACCAGACTGGCTCCTGAGAGCCAGTTTCTTATTTTAAGGACAGCCTAGCATAGAGAGGCAGCATGATGCCATGAAAAGAGCCTGGGCTTTGGAGTCGGGTGGATCTCAATTAGACTCCTGACGGGATCCCTTGCTAGCTAGGTGACCCCTGGGAAGGCGCTGGATTTTGCTGAACCAGGAGTGGGCTATGACCCAGGGTCACCAGGTCTGGCACACAGTAGGTACTCAGTGAATCTCTGTGCGGTGACCTTTTCACCTGTAAAATGAGTATGGTAATATTTACAAGATGGATGGCGAGATAGTGTGAGCTGACGTTATGCCAGGCCCTTTGGAGGCACTGAGCAGTGTTTGTTACCTTTCTGCCCTCCCAGCCACTTCCAGGTTATCCAAGGAAGGCAGGGGTCAACTGGGACCCCAACGAGGAACCTTGCTGGGCTCTGGGGTTCTGGGCGGCGCTGGCCTCCTGGGTGTTCTCTGCCAGCCCAGCAGATGGTGGAATTTGTTCTGAGCCGAGCTTCCCAGCGCTGGCAGCCCGGCCTTTTTGGACCAAGCGTCTTCACGCAGAGAAGTCAGATGGCTCAGGTCGGGAGTCTCCAAGCGAGCCGGTGCCAGGTTGGACACATTTGCCCTGAGTCACCTGTCCAGAGCAGGTTGTGAGAGCGTTGTCCGACTCACAGCATCCCAGCCATCAGCGCCTGAGATCCGATTTGAGACCAGCCTCTGAGTGAGAAAGGAGCGTCCATTTCTCATTCTTTGCCGGCTCTGACCCAGGCCCGGGCCCTGACTTTCCCGGGATAAATGGTTCCGTGGTCCCGGCTGGGCAGTTGGAGAGCAAAGCCCCAGGGGCTGTGAGCAGAGAGGTAGGTGGGCCCGGGTGAGAGAAGGTCCCTCAGGCAGCGGTTCTGACCAGGTGGCAGTTAACGGACGCAGGAGGCTGGCTTCTCTGACCTGCATGGGGACGGGGCCCGGTTGCTGGAACTTGGGCACCTGTTTGGAGGCTGTGCTGGGTTGGGCAGGAGGGGAAATGGTCACTGGGGTAGGAATCGGGTGCCACCTTTGGTTGCAGAGGGGTGGGGGAGGAAGCCGTTTGAGAGGTTGGCGTGGGGAGAGGGCTGTCACTTGTCCTCGCTTTGTAGCCCTGGGAGCTTCTGGTTCTAGGATTTCTGCCTGAACAGCCAAGACCTCATCCTTGGGACTGGGGATATGGAAGGCGGCGGAAGGAAGGATGGAGAGACCAGAGGAGGCCCCCCCACTGCTCACTATGCTTCCCCTCTCCCAGGTGGGCACGGTGCGTGGGCAGCCCTGCCACAGGCCTTGGGAAGACTGTCACTCCACTTGCTTTAGATGAGGGTCCACTTGCTTTAGACTAATTCCGCATGGTTTCAGTCCCACGGTTGGCGCTCCTTTGGTTGATAAAGCTGCTTGCTTTCTGTTGTCGGAGGACTCAGCAGATTCCTCGCTCCGTGAGGACACAGGGCAGCATCTTCCTTCTCTTTTTTTTTAAATTTGAATTAATTAATTAGGCCACGCAGCTCGGCATGCGGGATCTTCCCCGACCAGGGATGGAACCCGCTCCCCCTGCGGTGGAAGTGCGGAGTCTTAACCGCTGGACCACCAAGGAAGTCCCATCCACTTCCTTCTCTTGCCAAGTGAAATCCTCCCGTTTCTGGCAGAGCCCGTCAAAGGAGCCGAGCGCCAAGCCTTCCTTACTTCCCCAAGCAGCCCGGGATGCTGCCCTGTGGCTTCTTTCCCTTTCTCCAGGCTGCTGGGAAGGACAGGATGGCTCCATTCCTTTCCTCTCCTCTGTTCTCTTTTTTGTCCTGCAGTTAAGTGGCGGTCAACATTCATGACCACAGTTGAGGGTACCTCCTGTATTCCACGCATGACGAGGGCATGAGCTATCAGGGTGCGACAGCCCCCTCCTTGAAGCCCCGGCTATATATTTATTCACCTCCACTGACGTTTATTAATCACACTGAACACCCAATCATTTCCTGTGCACTCTTCCTGCCCCAGGCTCTGTGCTAAAATCTTTTCCTGCATCATCTCGTTTAAGCCTTAACAGCAACCCTGAGTTAGGTAGTGTATCCTCGCAAACTGCGAGACGAGGTGACTCGCCCAGGGTCACTCAGCTAGAAAGTGGCACTGAACCCCAGCCTGTCTGACTCCAAACTCTACAATCTTAACTGCCCTGCTACATGCCTCAACAAATATTTCTATTTCCAAAACACAAAGATGGTCATATATCCACAGGGTAAAAAAAAAAGAAAAAAATCTGAGTTGGATTATAATTACCTACAGCAGATGTTTTCTAGTTCTTTTTATCCATGGAAACCTGTTTAGAATTGAAATCTTTCATAAAAATTCATGTGTCAACAGTTTGGAGCAGAATTATTCAGACTGAAGGCAGGCTAGGAGTTTGAGACCTGTCCTCTTGCCAAACTCCACACTCCCCTTTCTGGGCCCCAGCCAGGGTACCCCCGGGGTTTGGAGGTGAAGTGGGGAGGGTGCACTTTGAAATGAAAGCCACTCACTAGCAGGATAGTGTCTTCATTCCTTAAGCACGACTGCTCGGCTACCTGAATTGGCCATTTGACCCCCCCTCCCCCCGCTCACACCCAGATTCCAGTGTTGCCAAGAGATCTGCTCCGATCTGAATACAGGGGGGTCTTTTAGAGCTTTGTGCCTTTGCTTGTTGTTCTGTCTGCTGGAAATGCTCACTCTTCTGTCTTTCCTTCCCACGTGGAAAACCCTCATTCAGCTTTCAAGCCTCAGCTCAGGGGCCGATTCCTTGGTGACACCATCCATAATGTCACTTCAGATGGGGATACGTTTTTTTTTTTTTTTAAAAGATCATACCTGCCATTTTATTATTTTATTTGTGTGTGTGTGTGTGTGTGTGTGTGTGTGTATGTTAAGGAAGAACATTCACAAACTTTAGGATTTTTGCTTTGTTTTGTTTTGTTTTGCGGTACGCGGGCCTCTCACTGTTGTGGCCTCTCCCGTTGCGGAGCACAGGCTCCGGACGCGCAGGCTCAGCGGCCATGGCTCACGGGCCCAGCCGCTCCGCGGCATGTGTGGGATCTTCCCGGACCGGGGCACGAACCCGTGTCCCCTGCATCGGCAGGCGGACTCTCAACCACTGCGCCACCAGGGAAGCCCTGGATGGGGATACTTGATTCAGACCATTATTATGAAATTTCCCACACTAGGAATATTATCCACGTACTCATCTGTCTTCTCTCACTGGCTGTAAAGGACCGTGTCTTCATCCTTTACATCACGAATGCCTGGCACACGATGAATCTCAGAATATAGTTGTTGCAAAAATGAATGAACAATATCAACATAACAACAACGCTAACTCTGACAATAGCACCTTGTATTTGCATTGTCCGTTTGGGCTGGCAACCCATTTTAATATATAAGATGTTTTGGATACTAAGACACAAATCAGTGTGAATAGCAACATACTGTTATATGCAGGGAGAAAAATACCCCCCAAGGCAAAATAAACAAACTAAGAGCTTGGACTTTGGCTAGGAAGGCAGCCTGAAATTAGGAATTTCCTTCAAGTTCTTCTCTTGGATCCCAATTTATATAAAGACAAATCTATGTCGGTCCTGTAAGCTAGGCAAGTTATGGCAGAAGGATTAAGGGGGTCTGCATGAAAGAATGCAGAGCAGGGTGCTGAGGAAGGCTTGTGGAGGAGCAGGGTGCCTGGGTGGAAGGGCAGAGCCCACTGAGAGCTGTTATGCTTGCACGCTTGGAGATGCTGCAAGAGAGTGTGTGCCTTTCGCGGGAGCAGCTCGTAAGTCTGGCAGTGCCTCTGTGCAGTGCCCCAGATGCTGAGGACCACCCAGAGTGGGGATCTCCACTGGTCTTGCTTCTGGCTCAGACTTGGCTGCACATCTGGGCCAGAAATGTTTCTCAGGTAGGCAGCTACAGCAGCTAGGACAGGGCTGCCCTACCTGGTCGACGGGAGGTGCCCCCCCCCCACCTCCCACAAACGTGTTCTCCAAATGATCAGAAGCTCTCCTCACTCCTGGGATGGCTGGCACTAGGGCTTCCTCCCTGCTGCTCACAGCAGCTCTCATCTGGCAAGGGAAAGCTCCAGTCAACCTGAGCCCTCCCTCAGTCTTCCATCTGCAAGTGAAAGATTTGAGCAGAAAATTTCAGGGTCGATCCCACCTCTCAAATCTGGAGAAGCACAGGTCTCTGAGTAAGGACGAGCAAAGGCACCCAAATCACGTACACGTGAAAAGATTCAGAGGCTCAGAAGGGACCTAAATGAGGAACCAAAGCAAATACCCTCAAATGAAAGTACTGTAGGAAATCAGAGAAAACTTTAGAGTAGTGGTTTTCAAACATGACCCATGAGTGGACTGAAAATCAATTTAGTGGGTTGAGAACAGCTTTTTTTTTTTTTTTAAAAGAAAAGGAATAGAGTTTATCAAAATGCATCAGGTTCTTGGCAAAATCATTTTAAAATAATGTTTATTGAAGATTAGTTGATTTATAATGTGTTAATTTCTGCTATACAGCAGTGTGACTCAGTTATTATTCTTTTTCATATTATTTTCCATTATGGTTTATCACAGGATATAGTTCCCTGTGCTATATAGTAGGACCTTGCTGTTTATCCATCCTATATATAATAGTTTACATCTGCTAATCCCAACCTCCCAATCCATCCCTCCCCCACCCCCTCCTCCTTGGCAACCACAAGTCTGTTCTCTATGTCTGTGAGTCTGTTTCTTTTTCGTAGATATGTTCGTTTGTGTTGTATTTTAGATTCCACACATAAGTGGTATCATATTTGTCTTTTTCCTTCTGACCTACTTTGCTTAGTATGATAATCTCTAGGTCCATCCATGTTACTGCAAATGGCACTATTTCATTCTTTTTTATGGCCGAGTAATATACCGTTGCATATATGTACACACCTTCTTATCCATTCATCTGTCGATGGACATTTAGGTTGTTTCCATGACCTGGCTATAGTAAATAGTGCTGCTATGAACATTGGGGTGCATGTATCTTTTCGAATTATACTTTTGTCTGGGTATGTGTCCAGGAGTGGGATGGCTGGGTCATATGCCAACTCTATTTTTAGTTTTCTGAGGAACCTCCATACTGTTCTCCATAATGGCTGCACCAATTTAAGAAAAATCATTTTTATATCATCTTTGTCATGTTTTCACCTTATTATACCATAGTAAGTGTGTTGTTTCATAAACCTTTTGTTTTGACTCTTTGTATTTATTTATATATTTATAACTATTTATATACGTAGACATCTAATGTGTTTATGTGGTGCATACTGTGATGTTAAATGTAAATTCTTACTGTAGGTGAATATTTACAAAGTTTCAAGAACAGTACTGTAGAAAGAACATTGGGTGGGATTTGGAAAGGCAGAGATGTGTTAGGAGAGCATTTTCAGCCCCAAGTACTCTTGATCTTCTCTTTCAACAAGATGGTCTTATCCCCGTCATCCAAGGCAGGGATTCCAGACCTAAGTCAGCTATGAGGTGATCTTTCGCTTTTCCTATCCTCACCTGTCCTTAAATCGATTAGAGGGGTTTAAGCAAGGGAAAGAATTGGAAAAAGTGGGAGGCACTCTGGGCTCATGTGCCTTCCGTCTTCTCATCCTCCAAGGGTGTTCAGAGTCAATTCCAGCCACACTGCAGTGGTCCGAGCACCTGGGGCAGCTGCTGACGGAGGGAGGAGACCCATGGCCTTGACTAAGCAATGTCTGGGCACACACTTCCCCTGCACTGAGCTCTTTGTCAAAAGCAAACAGTAGGGCTTCCCTGGTGGTGCAGTGGTTGAGAGTCCGCCTGCCGATGCAGGGGACACAGGTTCGTGCCCCGGTCCGGGAAGATCCCACATGCCGCAGAGCGGCTGGGCCAGTGAGCCATGGCCGCTGAGCCTGTGCGTCCGGAGCCTGTGCTCCACAATGGGAGAGGCCACAACAGTGAGAGGCCCGCATCCCACACAAAAAAAAAAAAAAAGCAAACATTATAAGTGTGTGTGTGTGTGCGTGCGTGTTGTGTGTTGAAAGAAATAGAAAATAATATTGAAAGAGATGATACGTACCTCTTACCAAAACTGAAATCCCAAACAATCGTACACACACACACACACATACACACGTGTGTGTGCACACACACAATGGCAGCAGTTGGACCACAAAGTCCAACAGTTCTTTTAGGCCAAAGACTCTATGATGATTTGTAGCTGTTATTTTGTTTTTCTTTGAATCTCCTCTCAGTTCGCCTTAGAGATCATTGGATATCAGTTTAATGCCCCTGCAGTTCCTTCCCCAGGAAGGGAATTTTGTTGTTTATCCAGGAGTACGTCTTGAGCATCTTTCTCAAGGCAGGTCTTTTAGCAAGTAGGTCATATTTTCAGTTGGTCTGTTTTAAATTTTCTTTTTTTGTCTTGATCTTTTCTCTTTTCTAGATTGTAATTAAGTGATGTATGCATATTTATTACCAATGGATGATATTGCCACTTTGCCCACAGAAGGGCACCTGGGACAGCCCTAGGTCTGAATAAGGGTGTGGTTTTAATTCAAAGAAGTGTTATCTAAAAATGGGATCTGAAGAGTGATGAAAATTTAGTGTCACCTAGGGTTATAGAGAGCAGGTGAGGCATCGGGAAGTGCCTGTGCCTCGGCCGGCAGGTTAGAGAAAGCCAGGGCTGCTCAGGAGGCTAAGAGCTTAGTTGTGCAGTGGACGGAGTTCAGGAAAGGAGCAGAGCGAGAGCTGAAAAGAGTGGTCGGGGCAGACCCTGCTGATGGAAGAGCAGATATTTGGGCCACAAAAGGAGGCTAACTCTAAGTTAAATCTCAATCATCGACGGTTCTCAACAGGATTTTGAAGTAAATGATAAAAATAATTTTGAAAGAGATAATATATAATGTCCTCCAAACAACCATTTGCTCTGAACTGAGAGGTTGGAATCAGGACGAAGTGAGAGGATTCCCAGCACCTGTAGGGAGAGGCATCAGGTACGGTGTCTTTCTTGGAATGGATGAAGAGGAAACAGCTACGCTCAAACATCACTTTCAAAAATTCTTTATGGAGCCATCCATAATATAAAAATAGAACGTGAAACCTCTAATTCATTAAGGACAAGAAGGAGTGAATGGCTTGCCTGGAAATCAAGAAAAGGAGGCAGTAAGAAGCTACATAGGGCTTCCCTGGTGGCGCAGTGGTTGAGAGTCCGCCTGCCGATGCAGGGGACGCGGGTTCGTGCCCCGGTCCGGGAAGATCCCACATGCCGCGGAGCGGCTGGGCCCGTGAGCCATGGCCGCTGAGCCTGCGCGTCCGGAGCCTGTGCTCCGCAACGGGAGAGGCCACAACAGCGAGAGGCCCGCGTACCGCAAAAAAAAAAAAAAAAAAGAAGCTACATAAAGAGAGCAAAACAAAGCATATCAGAAGGAAGACGTCTCAATTAAGATATGATATAAGGTTGTATATTAAATGTGTATAAGATATACAAAATATAGTATAAGATATAAGGTTGTATATTAAAATGAGAAGTCTCCCAGATACAGCTTAAAAAAGGGAAATTAAAAAACCCAAAGAAACAAACTCTCCCTCCCACTCCTATTATATCCCACTTGTAAGGGACACGTTTAAAACTAAATCACGTGAAGTTAAAAATAGTGATGGGCAAGAACCATGCAAATGCAGATTAAAAGAAAGTGGGGTAGCAATGTTAATTCTGTCAGACAAAATAAAAACTGAGGCAACTGTTAAATAGATCAAAAAGTACTTTTTACAAAATGATAAAAACACACAATGGAGGTATGAAAATCAGAGAACTTTATGCACCTAAGAAAGGCATTGAAATATGTAAAATAAAAATTTTTTGAAATATATTACAAATATGGTACCAGATTTCAATGCACATGACTCTAAGCTTTTTCAGATTAATTAGACAAAAATATAAATAGTTGATGACTTATAAGATTGAATATATACACATATTTTAATATCACATTTGAGTATATACATATTTGAAACTCCAAACAGAGGAAAATCATTCTTTTCAAATGTGCACTGAACATTTAAAACATTTAGTTACATCACATACTGGCTTACAAAATAAACCTCAATAAATTCCAACAAATAAAAAGTGTCCAGGGCACATCCTGTGGCCATGATGCAATTAAATTGGAATTTTCTAGTAAAAAAATTACAAGAACAACAAGGCTAAATCTTGGAAATTTAACCACAAGAAATTAACAATAGCAATAGCAGTCTTCTAAAAAACTGAGTTTCAATTGGAAATCAAAGCTGCAATTACAGGCCATTTCTAAAATAACAACAATTAGAGCATCATGTTTCAAAATTCATGGGTTGTGGCCAAAGGGGTATTCAGAAGAAAATTTCTAGCTTTTTATAATAATGGTGATTATGACAATGGTGGCTATAATAACTAGCCAACAAACTCTGCTAAGGGATTTACATCCAGTATTTCAATTTATTATCTATCACAAAGTTGCTGTGAGGCGGCTCCTACAATCATCCCCATTTTGCAGATAACAAAACTTGAGTCACAGAAAAGTTAAGTAGATTTTCAAGTTCGGACACCTATTGGACTGGGATTTAAACTAAGACCTACTTGGGATCCATGCCAGACCAGGTAATCACTGCATGATATGCTGTTATTTCTAAAATAGAAAGAATGGATTTGGGGGAACTAAATATTAAACTCTAGAAGATGGAGAAAAGAATAAAACAAATATCAGAAAAACAGGAAGAAAAAAGGAATAAAACTTAAGCCGAAATAAATACGTTGGAAAGCAAACTGAAAAGAGTAGATGTTTTTACTAATTCTAAGAATGAGTCCTTTGAGAGGACCAATAGAATAGCTCTCTTCAATCAGGTAAATCAAAGCAGAGAGGAAGGAGGACCGGAGGACCAACTGAAATGTACAACACTGGCCATGAGAGACAAAGCGTACGTATAGAATAGTTTCAGAGAAAAAAATTTAAATTGTGAATATGTAATGGACAGCTCTATACTAATAAATTTGAAAATCTTGATGAAAGGGTCATTTTGTGAACAAGGTAAGTGATCAAAATTGACAGAGGAAAAGATTTTTGAAAAATTGAATAGACCAATAACCAAGGAAACAATGGAAAGTTTCAAAAGTGGTGCCAGGACCAAAAGATTTTATGGAAAACTATTTCAAACTTTTACTGGATATATTTTAAATTAGTAAACTATTTCAGACCCGGGCCCTCGGCAGTGAAAACGCAGAGTCCTAACTGCTGGACCTCCAGGGAATTCCCCCAATTCCTTTTATAATAACCTAAGACAGCCCAAAGTGGGGTGATAGGCCATTTCTTTTTGTGAGCGTGGATACAGAGATCCTAAACTAGATGTTAGCAAACTAAATTCAGTTCTCTATGAAAAGAATTGCACACTAAGATCCGATAGGATCAAAATACTGGGGGCTCGGTCTTAATAATGCCAGTAATATGTTTCTTCACGCTGAGAACTCAAAAGAACGATACACAACATGGCCAAGGAGCTGAAAAAGCATTTAATAAGCAACACCGTTCTTGGGGAAAATACTTCCCAAATTAAAACTCGTAGAATATTTCCTTAATATAATAAAAAATAATTTTATCTCAATATAGCCATCAATATTCTACTTAACTAGAGAATTTCCATTAATATCTAGAAAAAGACATGGAACTCCTCTATTGTAGCCATTATTTACTAAAATTCTGGAAACTTTAGTCAGTAGACTTAGAAAATAAAATGAAATAAGTGGTATAAATATTTTAAAATGAAGCGAGCTTATTAATATGCAGAGATCCCATGATTGGAAATGCAAGAGCAACTATTGAATAGTTTCTAGGTAAGAGAGATCTGTAAGGTTGCTGGTTATGAAATAAATATGCGAAAGCCATAACTTACATATAAGCAATAACCAATTAGAAAAAATACTTTACAAATGGTCCATTCAAAATAAAAACAAAAGTGCTGACAAATAAATGTTACTAGAGATATTTAAAGCGTATATGAAGAAGAATATAAAAGTGGATTGAAGGTCTGAAAAGAAAAGCTGAACAAATATAAAAACAAAACAACAATTAAAAAAATGGTCCTGGATGGGAAGACTTTCTCCCCAAATTCATCTGTAAATATGAGGCAATCTCAATAAAAATTTCAACCAGATATTTTCAAATCTGAGAAAATTATTATAAAGTTAATCAGAACTACTAGTTAACAAAAGTTAGCCATAAATTTCAATTTTATTCTTTGGAACAGAAACCTTTATTTTTCTGGTTATAATTGTGATACATGATTGTTGTCCAAAGAAATCAGGAGTAGGAAATTATTAAGTAGAAAGGAAAAGCTCCTTGTAAATTCCATCTCCCAACATCTTCCTTCACCTTCCAGAAAAAATTATTAACAGTTGGGTTTTTATTCATACGAGTACACTTTTATAACCCAAACTAGTCGGTACGTCTACTTTATGGTGTTTCTTACAATATACTGTGGACCTCTTTCCATTGCCGTATATTTTATTCTTGATATTGGTCACATAATGTTCCATTGTGTGAATGTTCCATGATATGTTTAATAAAATCTCTCATTGATGTACATTTAGATTGTTCCTACTATTTTACTTTTTTCTTTTTCTTTTTTAGTCCATCTGTGTGTCAGGCTCTCAGCTGAGTCCTTTTCAGAGCTACCTGCTTTCGTTCCCACAGTGGTTAGCATTGTCATTGCCAATTTATGGGTGATCAGCAAGTCATAAGAGAGTTCAACACTTGGCTTGAAGTTGCACAGGTAAGGGGCAGACCTGGCATACAAACTAAGGCCACCTCCAGAGTCTAAGCCCTTGGCCAGGACATTTGTGTACCTGCTTGTCACTCCTCCCAATTACAAGCATCCTTGGGGGAGCTCTGGGCAGCTGACTGCTTATTTCATGGTAACAACATTTATTTTACCTTTTTTTGCAAACATTTTATTTATAGGTAGATAACATATGGTGGTTTTTTTAATTGAAGTAGAGTTGATTTCCAATGCTGTGCCAATCTCTGCTGTACAGCAAAGTGACTCAGTTATACACATGTATGCGTTTGTCATATTCTTTTCCATTATGGTTTATCACAGGATATTGACTATAGTTCCGTGTGCTGTAAATTAGGACCTTGCTGTTCATTCATTCTAAATGTAATAGTTTATATCTAGCAACCACAAACTCCCAGTCCATCCGTTTCCCTCACCCCCCACGTTGACAACCACAGGTCTGTTCTCTATGTCTGTGAGTCTGTTTCTGTTTTGTAAATAAGTTCATTTGTGTCATATTTTAGATTCCACATATAAGTGATATCATATGATATTTGTCTTTCTCTTTCTGACTTACTTCACTTAGTATGATAATCTCTAGTTGCATCCATGTTGCTGCAAATGGCATTATTTCATTCTTTTTTATGGCTGAATAGTATTCCATTGTGTATACGTATCACATCTTCTTTATCCATTCATCTGTTGATGGACATTTAGGTTGTTTCCATGTTTTGGCTATTGTGAACAGTGCTGCTATGAACATAGGGGTGCATGGACCTTTTTGAATTATAGTTTTGTCTTGGTATATTCCCAGGAGTGGGATTGCTGGATCATATGGTAATTCTATTTTTAGTTTTCTGAGGTACCGCCATAGTATTTTCCATAGTGGCTGCACCAACTTACATTCCCACCAACAGTGTAGGAGGGTAACCTTTTCTCCACACCCTCTCCAGCATTTGTTATTTGTAGACTTTTTAAAAAATTTTTATTTAAATAATTTATTTTTGCTGTGTTGGGTCTTCGTTTCTGTGCGAGGGCTTTCTCCAGTTGTGGCGAGCGGGGGCCACCCTTCATCGCGGTGCATGGGCCTCTCACTATCGCGACCTCTCTAGTTGCGGAGCACAGGCTCCAGACGCGCAGGCTCAGTAGTTGTGGCTCATGGGCCTAGTTGCTCCACGGCATGTGGGATCCTCCCAGACCAGGGCTCGAACCCGTGTCCCCTGCATTAGCAGGCAGATTCTCAACCACTGCGCCACCCGGGAGGCCCTATTTGTAGACTTTTTAATGATGGCCATTCTCACCAGTGTGAAGTGGTACCTCATTGTAGTTTTGATTTGCATTTCTCTAATAATTAGCGATGTTGAGCATCTTTTCATGTGCCTGTTGGCCATCTGTAGGCAACAACATTTATTGAGTGTCTCCTATATGTGAAGCCCTCTTCCGAGCACTGGGATTTAATGAAGAATCCGTCTTAGCCAGTCCCTCCAGAACAGTGGTGGGTGGATGTGCCTTTCTTGAATTTGTCTAGGTTCTTTTTGAGGTTAATTATATTTTCGGCCTTTTCCATCTTGGAGGGAATGCATGCTGAGGGGAAATAGTCCTGTCCATCTTCATCCTTTGTCTCAGAGGCCTGGGTTTTTGGGGGGCATGCTGGTGATCTGACTTGTGCTTGCACGTTGATGGATTTGATCACCTTCCAGGATGCTGAAAGTGCAGAGGCCCCTGTGAGGGCCTCCTCTTAGCATCTTACACACGCCTTTAGGATTTTCCCGAGGAGCAGATTCCAGAATGTCTTTCCAATGGCTCTGACTTGTCATCTACTCTCAGGTGCAACCCACTACGACTCCTTATCACTCTGATGTCAGTCGGTTACCTGGAATCCTTCCTTCTGTGGTACTAGAGGGGATGTTTTCCCTGGTGTTTCGTCATAGTTCTGCAGAGAGGCAGACCAATAGGAGGTAGATAGATACATGGATAGATAGATAGACAACAGATAGATGTAAGGAAGGAGATTTATTATGAGGGATTGGCTCGTGTGCATACGTAGGCTGAGAAGTCCTAAGATCTGCTCTCTGCAAGTTGGGGGCCCAGGAAAGTGGGTGGTGTAGTCCAGTCCAAACCCAAAGGCCTGAGAACAAGGGGAGCCAGTGGTGTAAGTCCTGGTCCGAGTCCAAAGGCCCAAGAACTTGGACCACCGATATCCAAGAGCAGGAGAAGATGGCTGTCCCAGTTCCAGCAGAGAGAGTGATTTTTCTCTTCCTGCACCTTCTTCTTCTTCTAGCCAGACCCTCAAAAGATTGGATGATGCCCACCCACTTGGATGTGGGCAGATCTTCTTTACTCAGTCTACCGGTTCAAATGTTAATCTCTTCTGGAGAACCCTGACAGACACAGCCAGTAATACTGAAAACCCTTAGCCCAGTGGAGTTGACATATAAACTTAACCATCACGCCTGGGATCATTTCACCTTATATTGGTGTGGGAAAGGTCAACTGAAGGCAAAGGAACTTTTGAGATGTTCATCCACCATTCCTCCCTTCCTCCTTTCCTTCCTTCCTTCCTTCCTTCCTTCCTTCACTGGACATGCAAATGCCCCTACTCTGTGCTAAGCCCTGTCAAAGGTCTGCAGACATAAAAATAGTGAGATATGGTCAGTGCAGAGGAAGAAAGACCAAGGGTATAAAACTACCTTCAACACCACCTTCTCACTTTACCAGTTGGGAAAGAGGCTATGAGGTGCTGTGCCATTTGTCTTGTCCTGTGACCAATGTATACAGACATACACACCACCAGTCCCAGCGGCGTGTCCCACGGAATCCTATTAAAGATACTCTTTTAGAAAGAAAAGGAGCCATGAATTTCCTCCCTTCATTTCTTATCTCTGAGTCACTCTTTAGCTGAAGACAAAAATTATCCCCTGGGCAAGAGTGACCAAACTTTAAAAATTGCCTTTGATATAGAACACTGTTGGAGAATTCAGAAATTTGAAACATATTTTATCAACTAGTTCCCCTTTCTCCAGATGGCTATTTACCGTCTCAGAGTTCTCCAGTCAAGTGAGTATATTCTAACCAGATGGAAGTACCTTTCCTCCAGTGGGTTAGCTTTGCCCAAAAGATAACAGGCACATAACAGTTTTTCTCAACAAGTGCTTTCCGAGGGAACAAAGGAAAACGAAGGAAGGAAAGAAGAAAAGAAAGAAGGAGAGAAGGAAGGACTTCACTGATCCTTCTCCTGCGCCCCCAGTCTGGAAGTTTCTCAAGCCCCTTGAAAGGAAGAACCATCCGTTTCTTTGCACTTCGTCTTTATGCTTTTGGCTCTGCATTTTCTATACAGATGACAGCTAAGCCAAGGTGGGTCTAAACATACATTGGGAACTGTGATGGCGAATTGGTTCGTATCCCTTCTGGCCACACAATCTCCTCATATGTGTGGCGGGGAGACCCCTTCTGGCCTGAGCATTCTGTGGAAACTCTAACTAAAGAGAATGCTATCATGGTTTGGGGGGGAAAGCCCCTCCCAAGGAGCTGGTTCCTGGGTGAAGTGGATCCTTTGGATTTTTCTGCTGGGAAGGGGAAGCAGCTGGTCCTTTTAGCTTAGCCATGTTGGAAACCTCAGCTGTGTATCCCTGGGAAGTCTCTGGAAGAGACCCACAAGACAGTCTCATGGAGGACCCACGGGGGGCAGAACACATCTGACAAGAGTTTGGCAAATGTTCTTGAAGCCCAGGGTAAAATCAGAGAGAGCTCATTAGCTTTGACCTGTTGAAGATGGCTGGAATCAGGGAATGGCACGGGCTTGCCCCCCACTTGCTCTGCTGACATTTGGTTCCATTAGGGACCAAGAGCTGGTTCCAATGTCCTGAGAGCAATTACCAAAGCTAAGCTGAACACAGTGCTGTGTTTTCAATTATTCTCTCTCTCTCTCTCTCTCTCTCTCTCTCTCTCTCTCTCTCTCTCTCTCTCCTCTCTCTTTCTCTCTCTCTATGCCAGGCCTAGAGGCAACACAGTCTCCCACAGAAGTCAATCCTGGCTTCTCCTCTACAATCCTTTTGCGATCATCCCCTTTCTTTTTTACATTTTCCATAATAACAAGGCTCATTTTGAAAACCCTCTTTGCTCTGGACCAAAGGGTTAACCCCTCATCCCCTGTGCATTGCCCATCCCGCGGCTTCTGCCATCCCACACGACAGCCAAGGCCGCAGTAGTTGCGGTTCTCTCTGGAAAAGCTTATTTTAAGAAACTGACAGCTCTCATCAGACACTCGTGCAATGGTCCCCTGGGATTAGCCCATATTTCCACCAGGGAATATTATCCTTCTGCTCTCCTAAATCCTACATGCAGCCAACTTTTCCACCACTGAGTGAAGCGTACAGCCTTGTACCTGGTCCAGAAAGCCCCCAAATGTCTGTGCCCTGGAAAATGGCCAGTGAGTGAGCTCGCCTTTGCTGGGACAGCTATTGTGGGTTAGGAGAGGACATGGGGGAGAAAGGGAATTGGGTTTGCAGTCTAAGAATCCACGCAGACGGTAGCAATGCTTGGTGAAAAAAGAAGGCAACAGGCCTTTATACCAGAGCCAGGAACTGAAGGGGAAAAGAATTGGGGCCTTCACTGGGGGTGATTGGCACCTCTCCTAGGCTTGGGATGGGATAAAAGACAGTTTCAAAAAGCCCCTTGGCCCTTGAATGTCACTGTTTTCTGTAACTTATGCCAGTGGCATCAGAGAGAAGAACAACTGTGCCAGCAGGATTTTTTTTTTTTAACATCTTTATTGGAGTATAATGGCTTTACAATGGTGTGTTAGTTTCTGCTTTATAACAAAGTGAATCAGTTATACATATACATATGTTCCCATATCTCTTCCCTCTTGCGTCTCCCTCCCTCCCACCCTCCCTATCCCACCCCTCTAGGTGGTCACAAAGCACCGAGGTGATCTCCCTGTGCCATGCAGCTGCTTCCCACTAGCTATCTATTTTACGTTTGATAGTGTATATATGTCTATGCCACTCTC
The DNA here is from genome assembly GCF_964374135.1 of Grampus griseus. Lineage (NCBI taxonomy): Eukaryota > Metazoa > Chordata > Mammalia > Artiodactyla > Delphinidae > Grampus > Grampus griseus. The sequence goes on along the minus strand of NC_139018.1, from coordinate 143,158,010 downwards.
TCACTTTGTCACAGTTTACCCTTCCCCCTCCCCATATCCTCAAGTCCATTCTCTAGTAGGTCTGTGTCTTTATTCCCATCTTACCCCTAGGTTCTTCATGACCTTTTTTTTTCTTCCTTAGATTCCATATATATGTGTTAGCATACGGTATTTGTTTTTCTCTTTCTGACTTACTTCACTCTGTATGACAGACTCTAGGTCCATCCACCTCACTACAAATAATTCAATTTCATTTCTTTTTATGGCTGAGTAATATTCCATTGTATATATGTGCCACATCTTCTTTATCCATTCATCCGACGATGGACACTTAGGTTGCTTCCATGTCCTGGCTATTGTAAATAGAGCTGCAATGAATATTTTGATACATGATTCTTTTTGAATTATGGTTTTCTCAGGGTATATGCCCAGTAGTGGGATTGCTGGGTCAGATGGTAGTTCAATTTGTAGTTTTTTAAGGAACCTCCATACTGTTTTCCATAGTGGCTGTATCAATTTACATTCCCACCAACAGTGCAGGAGGGTTCCCTTTTCTCCACACCCTCTCCAGCATTTATTGTATGTAGACTTTTTGATGATGGCCATTCTGACTGGTGTGAGATGATATCTCATTGTAGTTTTGATTTGCATTTCTCTAATGATTAATGATGTTGAGCATTCTTTCATGTGTTTGTTGGCAGTCTGTATATCTTCTTTGGGGAAATGTCTATTTAGGTCTTCTGCCCATTTTTGGTTTGGGTTGTTTGTTTTTTTGTTATTGAGCTGCATGAGCTGCTTGTATATTTTGGAGATTAATTCTTTGTCAGTTGCTTCATTTGCAAATATTTTCTCCCATTCTGAGGGTTGTCTTTTGGTCTTGTTTATGGTTTCCTTTGCTGTGCAAAAGCTTTTAAGTTTCATTAGGTCCCATTTGTTTTTTTTTGTTTTTATTTCCATTTCTCTAGGAGGTGGGTCAAAAAGGATCTTGCTGTGATTTATGTCATAGAGTGTTCTGCCTACGTTTTCCTCTAAGAGTTTGATAGTTTCTGCCTTACATTTAGGTCTTTAATCCATTTTGAGCTTATTTTTGTGTATGGTGTTAGGGAGTGTTCTAATCTCATACTTTTACATGTACCTGTCCAGTTTTCCCAGAACCACTTATTGAAGAGGCTGTCTTTTCTCCACTGTATATTCTTGCCTCCTTTATCAAAGATAAGGTGACCATATGTGTGTGGGTTTATCTCTGGGGTTTCTATCCTGTTCCATTGATCTATCTTTCTGTTTTTGTGCCAGTACCATACTGTCTTGATTACTGTAGCTTTGTAGTATAGTCTGAAGTCAGAGAGCCTGATTCCTCCAGCTCCATTTTTCGTTCTCAAGATGGCTTTGGCTATTCGGGGTTTTTGCGTTTCCATACAAATTGTGAAATTTTTTGTTCTAGTTCTGTGAAAAATGCCAGTGGTAGTTTGATAGGGATTGCATTGAATCTGTAGATTGTTTTGGTAGTAGAGTCATTTTCACAATGGTGATTTTTCCAATCCAAGAACATGGTATATCTCTCCATCAATTTGTATCATCTTTAATTTCTTTCATCAGTGTCTTATAATTTTCTGCATACAGGTCTTTTGTCTCCTTAGGCAGATTTATTCCTAGATATTTTATTCTTTTTGTTGCAGTGGTAAATGGGAGTGTTTTCTTAATTTCATTTTCAGATTTTTCATCATTAGTGTATAGGAATGCCAGAGATGTCTGTGCATTAATTTTGTATCCTGCCAGTAGGATTTTTTTAAGCAAAAAAGAAGTTTTATTCGTTTGTCTAAGTGAATAGATAGTGTGGCTTCAGGCATGGCTGAATCTAGGTGTTCATATGGCATTGTCTAGGCTCGTCCTTCTCACTCTTTCTCTCTGTCCTCCTTCCTTTCTCTCTTTTTCTTCCCCTGTGGGTTCTGTACCTTCTGTGTTGGCTTCACTCTCAGGCAGCCCTGTCCATGTGGTGGCATCGGCAATTCTGGATTTATATCCCCTCTGTATAGCACCAGCAAAAGTCCAGAAGGATTTTAAACTTTGATTGTCTTTCAATATTTCAAATACCTAATGGACCAGTTCTGGCTGTGACCAACACATGCACACACACACACTTCCTTCTCCATGAGTCCCAGGTGAACTATAGGGAATCCTCATGAAGCTGAACGAAATGCAAAGAAGTTTGGATATATTAATCCCTATAGTGGTGCTGGTGTTGAGAGCTACAAATTCTGGGATGTTGCATTGGCAGAATGCAAAGGATCGCCGGTGCTGGGGAATGGTGGCAGGAAGGAGAAATTTACAATTTGGATTTGAATGATGACATCCAGAAGTAAAGGCTAGTGATGAGAAGAAGGTAAAAAATTTTAAAAAGAACTACGGTAAAAGCTTGAATTCTCTGTATTCTTCAGCCAATAGATCTGAGCATTGATATTTAGGTGAATGAATCCTCTAGAAATGAAGCAGGTTTCGAGCAAGCAGACCATGCCCTCTGAACTTGGGTTCATGACTTCGGTAAAATGCAGAACTGATTTTTTAAAAAAAAGAGTTTCAGTGGTTTTCGGGGAAGGAAGCAGACTCTGTGGGCTGTGGCTCAAAGAGGAGGTGAGCCTGAGAGCAGAAAGTACAAGTGTAAAACGTTTGTTCAAGAAGATAGGGAGGACAGAAGAATGGTCCATTGTCAACATTGTGCCTGTTGATAACAGCATTGGGCTGTACACTTAAAAATCTGTTAAGATGGTAGATCTCATGTTAAGTGTTCTTATAATAAAGAAAAAGGAAAAAAAATATGAAGGGGATAAAAGAGAGGCAGGTAACAAGAGGAAGATAGGGATTCAACACATAGTTTTTAAAAGACAGACAATTTGAATATGTTTACATGCTGATGATAAAACCCAGAACAGAGGGAGAGAATGAGGTGAAAGAAAGATGCTAATAAATGGCGGTGTGGAGCCATAGTAAAGATGCAGGCTCCAGAGTCAGACTGCCTGTTTGAATTCCTGCTTTCACCGTGTTCTAGCTGTGTGATCTTGGGGAAGTGGCCTAACCTCTCTGTGCCTCAGTTATCTTTCTTTGTAAAATGAGGATATTGATGGAACCTACAGTAGATTTTGTGAGAACTAAATGGTAAAGCAATTAGAACAGTACATCATAAGCACTAAATAAGTGTTAGCAATTATCATTTTTATTGTTGTTAAGTCTAAAGAACTGAGTGGTATCCCGAGAACGGATGGGTGGGTTGACCTCAACAGGAGGGCAAACGTTTCACTACGAAGGGTATGGACAGGTATGTATGGATGGCAAATGGATTTGTATATTCGATGGTGGAAATTTGGGAGGGATTGCTATCTGAAAACTTCTGTGTTTCTATGAAGCAGAAGGTGACATTACCTGTTTATGATGAGGAGAGAGGTAAATCTAGTTTTGAAGACAGTGAAGTCTTGAAATAGTCATTATTGAGAATGCATGATCAACCTAACCATGGAAACACAGTACAGTTGTTGGCCAGAATGTTTCATGAAACCAATCTGCTCAGGAGTGGGCATGTCCCCTGCAGGGCTCAGAAACCTGCAAGCAGCTATGGAACTTAGTGGAGGATTGCATTCATCTGTGCTTGGGGTTTTGCTATTACAGTAACTCCCCTACAAACAAATGAGTTCCGTTCCGAGAACGCGGTCGTAAGTCCAATTTGTTCTTTAAGTCCAACAAAGTTAGCCTAGGTACCCAACTAACACAATCGCCTATATAGTACTGTACTGGAATAGGTTTATGATACTTTTCCCACAAATAATACATAAAAAACAAACAAAAACAAAAATAAAGAAAACAGTTTTAATCTTACAGTACAGTACCTTGAAAAGTACAGTAGTACCAGCTACATCACCACTGCTTTTACACTTGCTTCCGGACATCCTGGGCTTGAGATAAAAATACTGCACTCTATACAGTACTGTACAGTAAAGTACACAAAAGCACAACCACTTGTAGAGGATGCACGCACGTGACAGTGTATGCCAGACACGTGAACTCACTTATGTGATTGGACAGGCGAACACATGTTCGCATCTTTGAAAGTTTGCAACTCGAAGGTTTGTATGTAGGGGACTTAGTGTGTTCGAGATGGAAGGACACAGAGTACAGGACTTTGGGATATTGGCCAGAGGGTGCTTGATGAAATGGACCAACATTGAGTTAATTTATACTAAAGCATTCAGAAGAGTGCCTGATGTATAGAGTAGGCTCTCAAAGAGTTATCCATTCATTCATTTTAATTCATTGCTATTGGCTGCTATAGATGATTGGTGGATAAATTGATAAAATTCAAAGGCTAATACAGAAAACAATAAAATGGGGCAACTGGGTATTGAGAAACACTGTCTTCTTTTAAAAGAAGTTCTCTTTGGGGGGATTATGTAATGTGAAAGGGCTCCTACTTGATGAAATGCTGGAAGGCCTCTGCTTTTTCTTATTCAATACTAGTTGTGCACGAACAGCAGTACCCGTGGGCCAAGAGCATCCCACATTTGTTATTCTGGCAACAGGCTTGTTTTGTGGCTTGGGCCTGAGTCAGAACTTCTTTGGATGCAGCATCAGGGCCCCTTTCACCACCTGCCTCACGGAGACTGAATCCGTGGCAGGCCCCTCAAGGTGAAGCGGAGCTGAGCTGGGCTGGGCTGAAAGTGATGCCGTTGACCTGATGGGTGAAGCCAGTCTTTGATCCATCAGCCTGTGAGAGTTTGATCCCATGGCAATAGGTGACAGAGCCAGAGACCCTCGGCCTGGCTGTGATACCGGCCAGGTGTGACCTTGGTCCCAGGAAAGGGCACACAGGTTTGCCAGACACCTGTTGTGTGCTAAGCCCTTTGGCACGAACTGTCCCTGATTCACCTTGTTTTACACTCAAAACAACACTGATGGGTCAGCGTTTGGTGAGACTCCCAATCCTTCTAGTTTGTAGGCTCTTCATCTGAGAATGGAGCGCATAGACGTCAGCAGTCTTCAGCCTGGGCTCTGTGAATTCTCAGGTTTCTGTGGAGAAGATACAGACGTTACCAGGGTTAGCAAGAAGGGACTGGCGGGGGCAGCTTAGTCTTCCCCTTTGCCCTGATCTGCTCTAGAGTCTGGAGTTCCCTGTACGCTTTTGACTGAAGAACGGCTTTTACATTTAAAAATCTCGCAGAGCACAGGTCTCTGTGATCTCTAAAATTCTTCCCGGGATCTGATCACTGCCTCTCCTGCAAATGCTCTTTGTGGCTTTGCATTTGAGCCTCCTTCTCTGTGCCTTGGTGTCCCTGCGTGCAGAAGGAGGGTTTGGATAAGAGAAGCTCTGGTCTCCGGGATCCTGGGAGTGGAGGGCGTGGTAAAAACACTTGGGCTCACTGAACCCCGTGTGGCCGGCACCCTGGAAGGGCCAGTGATACTGAAGGATGATCTCTCCATCTGTCCTGTCTCACGGGCACCGCACCAGGCACTCACGGCTCAGTTCCAGGACTCAGGTCTCTCTCCACTTGTCCACAACAAGTCACATTGCCTCTTCCCATTTTCTCTTTCCTCCAGGGACCCATGAAGTGGTGGCTAAACCCGGTTTGGTCGCCACCCGTCCACCGAGGGCCAGAGATCAGGAAAGGAAGAAGGGCAGCTTTACTTCCTCCCTCAGGATGGAGCCACACAGCCATTCTGGAAAGAGCAGAAAATCCACAAAATTCTGGTCCATCTCCCGGTCCCTGATCCTGTGTAATGCCAAGACCAGTGACGATGGCTCAAGCCCCGATGAGAGATATCCTGATCCTTTTGAGATTTCCCTGAGCCACGGCAAGGAGGGACTTTTCCTCTCATCTGTGCAGCTGGCAGACACGTCAGAGGCCGGGCCCGACAGCGTTCCTGATCTCACGCTGTCCTCCGAGGCCGCTCCACTGCAGGCAGCTGGGAGTGATGGAGGCCAGAACTGTAGGAGGATGCTCTTCATGAAGGTACGCCCAGGATTTGTGGGGCTGGAGGAGGCTGCAGTTGCCTTCCGGTGCTGTGAATGAAAGTCTTCGCGTTTTTTTTATTCCAAAGTCAGGAAGGCACAGAGTTCTCATTCTGAACGAGAGCAGGGAAGAAGTTGAGGCAGGGCCCACTGGAATGATGACAAGGAGCACGGCAGTGAATCAGGCTCAGTTGACCTTCCTGCTTGAGACATTCTTTGAGATACGGTGTCAGCCCCAGGTAAACTGAGCCTGGGTCCCTGCTGGAAAATGCCAGGTGCAATACACGGGGAAGGGCTCATCTCCAGACAGACAGTATCCAGCACACCACAGGCAGCTCAGATCGAATCCAGTAGAGAACCTGATAGAAGCTGACTTATAAGGCCCGCACTGAGAAGGAGCTGGAAGGTCGAGCAGGGCAAGGCGTACAGCCTGAGTGAGTTTGCACTTGAATGCTGACCGAGAACGTTCCCCAGGTGCCCCTTGCCAGTTCCAACACAGGTGTGAGTGAGGGCTGGCAGGCAGAGCCATAAAGGAAGGGGGAGAGGGAAAACTAAGTAGGGTTTGGAGACTTGCCAAGATACGGAATGTTTTCTCTTCTGTTAGACAGTATTTCAATTTTGTTATTATAGCACGGTGGAAATTGCAGGGTACTGTGAGATAGAGGCTGATTAAAGGATTTCACTCTCGAATTAGTCTCTATAAGTCCTATGCCCTCAGCCTTCCATCAAAGGCAGGATTTCTCAAGGGTCCGAACAGCCCTGAACCTTGGAGCCAGTGCGGCTCGCTCAGGGGTGGGCCAGCCCCGAGGAGCTTCTCCCACACCTTACTGCCAAGACCCCGCTGGGCACAGTCACGTGACTGTCAACAGCAAATAGGGAAGGTGTTCCGGTACCTTTGGAGGAGATGCAGTGCTCTTGCATCTTTCCTTGAGGAAGAAAATCATTGCTTAACACATGAATAGTAAACACCATCATGTAACATTATATAACAGGTTAGCAGGTCCGGCCCAATAATCTCCACACACAAGCAGCTACCTCAAGAGACCCACCCAGCCTAGGGTGCTCCATCACCCACAAGATGGCTTCTGTTGATGAGAGCTGAGCTCACCCGATAGGGTAGAAGGAGGGAACAGCAGCTCAGTGGGTTTGGGGGAGCCTGGCCAGGCTCCTGGTTTGCCACCAATGATATGACCAGTATACTATCCACCAACTGAGAGTCAAGTTTATTAATGACAATACCAATTTATCCAGGTCAGAGTTCACATAAATGAAATTTAAAAATCATTTGGAGATTCCAGCGGACTCCAGAACGAACTTTTCACTTGCTTCTATTTAACTGAACAAGCATTTCCTGAGCACCTGTTACGTGCCAGGCACAATAGGGATCCAGCCCCTGCCTTCAAGGAGCTTGTCTCAAGTGGAGGAACAAAGAATACACTCCAACGGGGCTGTTGGAGGCTCAAAAGGAGGCGGCACATCTCTAGGGGTGGGTATCAGTACATTCAGTCCATGTTTACAGAGTACCGACCGGTGTCAGGCATTGTTCTAGGGAGTAAACCAGACTCAGTCCCTGCCCTTGGGCAGCTTTTCTTCTCGTGGGGGGATACAGGTGTTAACAACTCAGCATATGCTATAATATTAAAGAGTGAAGGGCTCTGAAGAAATATTAAGCAGGATAAAGGGATAGAGAGCAATGAGGAGGGGTCACTGCCCTTTTTGAAAAGGTGATCACGAAGGCTCCTCCAAAGAAGTGACATTTGAGCCATGACCTGAATGAATGAAGCAGAGAAGGGAGTCATATGAACATCAGGGGGGAAGAGCGTTCCGGGTGGAGGGAACAGCATGTGCGAAGACAGGAAGAGAAGAATGTGCTTGTGGAATGCTGGAGGAGAATAGGGTGCACGGGCGGTTCAGGGAAGGAGAGAGCAGGGGAGGATGGAGTCGGGGTGGTAGCCAGGCACCATACGTGGAGTTTTACTCTCAGAAGGATGGGGAAGGCTTGGAAGACGGAGCAGGGGAGTGACCCGATCCTTTTCAGGAGCACTCTGGCTGCTGAGCAGAGAATGGAGCGTAGGGAGGCCGGTTAGCGGAGCTACGACAATAACCGAGGCCGGAAGTGACGTGGCTGGATTGAAAGGGTCATGGGGAAGGCACTGAGGATGCTCAGGGTAGGCATTTATTTTCAAGACAAAGCCAACGGGATTTGTCGATGGAAGGATGGAGGGGGGGGAGAGGCAGCAAGTTCAACTGCAAGTTCTGACCTGACCTACCCCGGGGAAAGGAGGTGGCCTGTTCTAATATGGGAAATACTCAGGGCTGCAAAAATGATCGGGAAAAGGTGAGATGTTGCCAGAAGGACGCAGGATCTGACAAAGCAGGGGTGGGTGGAAGAGAATCCTAGGTGGAAGGAGCTGTGTGAGCAAAGATGAGGGCAGGAGGCACCGAGTGCTTATGCGTGGGCCACCGTGCACAGGAGAGTGTGTCTCGAGCTGCGTTTTGGGCGCCTGTCCAGTGACAGGAGGCTGGAGACCCGGGGAAGCTAGATGAACAGGCATAGGACAGGAAACTGGCAAGGGGTCAACGATAAACTCCACCTTTTCGTCTCTCTGTGATTCACATGTGCACCATAATTTGGTTTAAAACATGTTTTCACAGCTCTATCTCATTGTCTCCTTCCTGGGAGGAAGGAAGTCACAGCGGCATTTGTATTTCCGAGGGCGAGGGTGGGCCGTATGGCACAGGGGCTGGCGGCGTGGGCTCATTAGTCTGACTGCTTGGCCTTGAGTCCAGATTTCCCAGTTGTGTGATCCTGGACAATTCACTTTAACTTTTTATTTTATATTGGAGTATAGTTGATTAACAGTGCTGTGATATTGATAGTTTCAGGTGTACAGCAAAGTGATTCAGTTATACGTATACATGTGTCTATTCTTTTTCAAATTCTTTTCCCATTTAAGTTGTCATGTAATATTGAGCAGAGTTCCCTGTGCTATACAGTAGGTCCTTGTTGGTCACTTTACCTTTTTGTGTGCCCATTTTCTCATCTATGAAATGGAGAATGTTAATAATGATATATGAGTTTTCTTAGGATAAAGCTATAAGTATTTACATAAGAAAATCCACAGTGCAGTGCACATAGGAATTGCTTAATAAATACTATTATTATTATTTCTGTTTTAGGATGGGGATGCTGACTGTCACTGAGTAATTAAGTAATTCATGAATTCAATAGCATATATTAAATGTGCCAGGCCGTGGGCAAGACTTGTAGTTTTGCAATGCTCATAGGCTAATGAGGAAGACAGGGATGAAACAGATGATTCCTGTTTCGGGGTGCGGCTACAGATCTGTAAGGGAAATCGTGGGGGTGCTGAGGAGGAATGTGCTGTTTCTATTTGGGGAAGGGCAACCCGGAGGGGGTGAAAGCAGGATCTCCAAGTAGACAAGTCCAGATCCTAGCAGTACGAACAGGCAGAGGGACAGGAAGAAGTCTCAGAGGCTGGAAAGTGGTTTGTTTGCTGAGATGGGGGGAGGAGTGATGTGCATTCGCGTCAAGTTCGAGGCAGGGATGAACTGGGAAGGCAGATAGGGGTATTGGCCAGCTCTGAACCCAAGACTGTTTTTTTCTTTTTAAGGAGCACAGGTGATCTTTAACTATCCATGAATGAGTTCTGAGCAAGTAAATGTTTCAGTTGTCTGAGCAGGTCCTGTATCAACAGTGCCAGGGCAGAAAGGCAAAGGTGACAGCTTGTCCCAATATCCTTTTCTGGAGGAGTCTCTGTGTACTCAGTAACACCCCCCTCCCTGTCCCTTCTCGCAGGGACACTCTAGCCCCCGCCTGGCTCCTGCCCTGCACCCAGGCATGACTCAGTTGGCCCAGATGGACTCCTCAGCTTCCAGCAATGCCATGGTTACACTGATTTCAAAACAACATCTGGAAAGAGGCCCTGTGACATCAGGCTCTTCTCTAGAAACGCCTAATATGAAAATTAAAAAAGAGGAAGTTAGATAAACAGCCAACTGAAAAAAAAAAAAGCCTTATTGGATGTGTTGTGTTTGGCACAATTAGGACTAAGTAAATCATTACCCAGGGATGTGTCAAAGCTGGGCAGCGGTGTGCGGAATCTGGAGTAAGCATTTGGATCTGTGCTGTGCATTAAGGGACTGGCAGGGTCCTTTTTCAGGAGGAGCTTCCAGACCCCTGGGGAAGAATGTTCAAAGCCAGACTCCCCAACCTAATAAACAAAAACGCAATGTATCAGACCTAGACTTTTCAAAGGAGGGAATGCACAGACTCCTTGGCTACTCCAGACTCACTGTCTTTTTCCAAATGGCGAGAGTATTTTTTTTTTTACATCTTTATTGGAGTATAATTGCTTTACAATGGTGTGTTAGTTTCTGCTTTATAACGAAGTGAATCAGTTATACATATACATATGTTCCCATTTCTCTTCCCTCTTGCATCTCCCTCCCTCCCACCCTCCCTATCCACCCCTCCAGGCGGTCACAAAGTACCGAGCTGATCTCCCTGTGCTATGCAGCTGCTTCCCACTAGCTATCTACCTTACGTTTGGTAGTGTATATACGTCCATGCCTCTCTCTCGCTTTGTCACAGCTTACCCTTCCCCCTCCCCATATCCTCAAGTCCATGCTCTAGTAGGTCTGTGTCTTTATTCCTGTCTTACCCCTAGGTTCTTCATGGCATTTCTTTTTCTTAAATTTCACATATATGTGTTAGCATACGGTATTTGTCTTTCCCTTTCTGACTTACTTCACTCTGTATGACGGACTCGAGGTCTATCCACCTCATTACAAATAGCTCAATTTCATTTCTTTTTATGGCTGAGTAATATTCCATTGTACATATGTGCCACATCTTCTTTATCCATTCATCTGATGATGGACACTTAGGTTGTTTCCATCTCCGGGCTATAGTAAATAGAGCTGCCGTGAACATTTTGGTACATGACTCTTTCTGAATTATGGTTTTCTCAGGGTATATGCCCAGTAGTGGGATTGCTGGGTCATATGGTAGTTCTATTTGTAGTTTTTTAAGGAACCTCTATACTGTTCTCCACAGTGGCTGTATCAATTTACATTCCCACCAACAGTGCAAGAGGGCTCCCTTTTCTCCACACCCTCTCCAGCATTTATTGTTTCTAGATTTTATGATGATGGCCATTCTGACTGGTGTGAGATGATATCTCATTGTAGTTTTGATTTGCATTTCTCTAATGATTAATGAAGTTGAGCATTTTTTTCATGTGTTTGTTGGCAGTCTGTATATCTTCTTTGGAGAAATGTCTATTTAGGTCTTCTGCCCATTTTTGGATTGGGTTGTTTGTTTTTTTGTTATTGAGCTGCATGAGCTGCTTGTAAATTTTGGAGATTAATTCTTTGTCAGTTGCTTTATTTACAAATATTTCCTCCCATTCTGAGGGCTGTCTTTTGGTCTTGTTTATGGTTTCCTTTGCTGTGCAAAAGCTTTGAAGTTTCATTAGGTCCCATTTGTTTATTTTTGTTTTTATTTCCATTTCTCTAGAAGGTGGGTCAAAAAGGATCTTGCTGTGATTACTGTCATGGAGTATTCTGCCTATGTTTTCCTCTAAGAGTTTGATAGTTTCTGGCTTTACATTTAGGTCTTTAATCCATTTTGAGCTTATTTTTGTGTATGGTGTTAGGGAGTGATCTAATCTCATACTTTTACATGTACCTGTCCAGTTTTCCCAGCACCACTTATTGAAGAGGCTGTCCTTTCTCCACTGTACATTCCTGCCTCCTTTATCAAAGATAAGGTGACCATATGTGCGTGGGTTTATCTCTGGGGTTTCGATCCTGTTCCATTGATCTATCTTTCTGTTTTTGTGCCAGTACCATACTGTCTTGATTACTGTAGCTTTGTAGTACAGTCTGAAGTCAGGGAGCCTGATTCCTCCAGCTCAATTTTTTGTTCTCAAGATGGCTTTGGCTATTCAGGGTCTTTTGTGTTTCCATACAAATTGTGAAATTTTTTATTCTAGTTCTGTGAAAAATGCCAGTGGTAGTTTGATAGGGATTGCATTGAATCTGTAGATTGCTTTGGGTAGTAGAGTCATTTTCACAATGTTGATTTTTCCAATCCAAGAACATGGTATATCTCTCCATCTATTTGTATCATCTTTAATTTCTTTCCTCAGTGTCTTATTATTTTCTACATACAGGTCTTTTGTCTCCTTAGGTAGGTTTTTTCCTAGATATTTTATTCTTTTTGTTGCAATGGTAAATGGGAGTGTTTTCTTGATTTCACTTTCAGATTTTTCATCATTAGTGTATAGGAATGCCAGAGATTTCTGTGCATTAATTTTGTACCCCGCTACTTTACCAAATTCATTGATTAGCTCTAGTAGTTTTCTGGTAGCATTTTTAGGATTCTCTATGTATAGTATCATGACATCTGCAAACAGTGACGGTTTTACTTCTTCTTTTCCAATTTGGATTCCTTTTATTTCCTTTTTTTCTTTGATTGCTGTGGCTAAAACTTCCAAAACTATGTTCAATAAGAGTGGTGAGAGTGGGAAACCTTGTCTTGTTCCTGATCTTAGTGGAAATGCTTTCAGTTTTTCACCATTGAGGACGATGTTGGCTGTGGGTTTGTCATATATGGCCTTTGTTATGTTGAGGAAAGTTCCCTCTATGCCTACTTTCTGCAGGATTTTTATCATAAATGGGTGTTGAATTTTGTTGAAAGCTTTCTCTGCATCTATTGAGATGACCATATGGTTTTTCTCCTTCAATTTTTTAATGTGGTTTATCACATTGACTGACTTGTGTATATTGATGAATCCTTGCATTCCTGGAATAAACCCCACTTGATCATGGTGTATGATCCGTTTAATGTGCTGTTGGATTCTGTTTGCTAGTATTTTGTTGAGGATTTTTGCATCTATGTTCATCAGTGATATTGGCCTGTAGTTTTCTTTCTTTGTGACATCCTTGTCTGGTTTTGGTATCAAGGTGATGGTGGCCTCGTAGAATGAGTTTGGGAGTGTTCCTCCCTCTGCTATATTTTGGAAGAATTTGAGAAGGACAGGTGTTAGCTCTTCTCTAAATATTTGATAGAATTCGCCTGTGAAGCCATCTGGTCCTGGACTTTTGTTTGTTGGAAGATTTTTAATCACAGTTTCAATTTCAGTGCCTGTGATTGGTCTGTTCATATTTTCTATTTCTTCCTGATTCAGTCTTGGCAGGTTGTGCATTTCTAAGAATTTGTCCATTTCTTCCAGGTTGTCCATTTTATTGGCATAGAGTTGCTTGTAGTAATCTCTCATGATCTTTTGTATTTCTGCAGTGTCAGTTGTTACTTCTCCTTTTTCATTTCTAATTCTATTGATTTGAGTCTTCTCTCTTTTTTTCTTGAGGAGTCTGGCTAATGGTTTATCAATTTTGTTTATCTTCTCAAAGAACCAGCTTTTAGATTTATTGATCTTTGCTATCATTTCCTTCATTTCTTTTTCATTTATTTCTGATCTGATTTTTATTATTTCTTTTCTTCTGCTAACTTTGGGGTTTTTTTGTTCTTCTTTCTCTAATTGCTTTGGTGCAAGGTTAGGTTGTTTATTTGAGATGTTTCCTGTTTCTTAAGGTAGGATCGTATTGCTATAAACTTCCCTCTTAGAATGGCTTTTGCTGCATCCCATAGATTTTGGGTTGTCGTGTCTCCATTGACATTTGTTTCTAGGTATTTTTTTATTTCCTCTTTGATTTCTTCAGTGATCACTTCGTTATTAAGTAGTTTATTGTTTGGCCTCCATGTGTTTGTATTTTTTACAGATCTTTTCCTGTAATTGATATCTAGTCTCATAGTGTTGTGGTCAGAAAAGATACTTGAAACAATTTCAATTTTCTTAAATTTACCATGGCTTGACTTGCGACCCAAGATATGATCTATCCTGGAGAATGTTCCATGAGCACTTGAGAAAAATGTGTATTCTGTTGTTTTTGGATGGAATGTCCTATAAAAGTCAATTAAGTCCATCTTGTTTAATGTATCATTTAAAGCTTGTGTTTCCTTATTTATTTTCGTTTTGGAAGATCTGTCCATTGGTGAAAGTGGGGTGTTAAAGTCCCCTACTATGAATGTGTTACTGTCGATTTCCCCTTTTACGGCTGTTAGTATTTGCCTTATGTATTGAGGTGCTCCTATGTTGGGTGCATAAATATTTACAATTGTTATATCTTCTTCTTGGATCAATCCCTTGATCATTGTGTAGTGTCCTTGTCTCTTCTAATCGTCTTTATTTTAAAGTCTATTTTGTCTGATATGAGAATTGCTACTCCAGCTTTCTTTTGGTTTCCATTTGCATGAAATATCTTTTTCCATCCCCTCACTTTCAGTCTGTATGTGTCTCTAGGTCTGAAGTGGGTCTCTTGTAGACAGCAAATATATGGGTCTTGTTTTTGTATCCATTCAGCCAATCTGTGTCTTTTGGCGGGAGCATTTAGTCCATTTACATTTAAGGTAATTATCGATATGTATGTTCCTATTCCCATTTTCTTAATTGTTTTGGGTTCGTTATTGTAGGTCTTTTCCTTCTCTTGTGCTTCTTGCCTAGAGAAGTTCCTTTAGTAGTTGTTGTAAAGCTGGTTTGGTGGTGCTGAACTCTCTCAGCTTTTGCTTGTCTGTAAAGGTTTTAATTTCTCCATCAAATCTGAATGAGATCCTTGCTGGGTAGAGTAATCTTGGTTGCAGGTTTTTCTCCTTCATCACTTTAAATATGTCCTGCCAGTGCCTTCTGGCTTGCAGAGTTTCTGCTGAAAGATCAGCTGTTAACCTTATGGGGATTCCCTTGTGTGTTATTTGTTGTTTTTCCCTTGCTGCTTTTAATATGTTTTCTTTGTATTTAATTTTTGACAGTTTGAGTAATATGTGTCTTGATGTATTTCTCCTTGGATTTATCCTGTATGGGACTCTCTGTGCTTCCTGGACTTGACTAACTATTTCCTTTCCCATATTAGGGAAGTTTTCAACTATAATCTCTTCAAATATCTTCTCAGTCCCTTTCTTTTTCTCTTCTTCTGGAACCCCTATAATTTGAATGTTGGTGCATTTAATGTTGTCCCAGAGGTCTCTGAGACTGTCCTCAGTTCTTTTCATTTCTTTTTCTTTATTCTGCTCTGCAGTAGTTGTTTCCACTCTTTTATCTTCCAGGTCACTTATCCGTTCTTCTGCCTCAGTTATTCTGCTACTGATCCCATCTAGAGTATTTTTAATTTTATTTATTGTGTTGTTCATCCCTGTTTGTTTCATCTTTAGTTCTTCTAGGTCCTTGTTAAATGTTTCTTGCATTTTGTCCATTCTATTTCCAAGATTTTGGATCATCTTTACTATCATTATTCCGAAATCTTTTTCAGGTAGACTGCCTAATTCCTCTTCATTTGTTAGGTCTGGTGGGTTTTTATCTTGCTCCTTCATCTGCTGTGTGTTTTTCTGTCTTCTCATTTTGCTTATCTTACTGTGTTTGGGGTCTCCTTTTTGCAGGCTGCAGGCTCGTAGTTCCCGTTGTTTTTGGTGTCTGTCCCCAGTGGCTAAGGTTGGTTCAGTGGGTTGTGTAGGCTTCCTGGCGGAGGGGACTAGTGTATTCTGGTGGATGAGGCTGGATCTTGTCTTTCTGGTGGGCAGGTCCACGTCTGGTGGTGTGTTTTGGGGTGTCTGTGGACTTATTATGATTTTAGGCAGCCTCTCTGCTAATGGGTGGGGTTGTGTTCCTGTCTTTCTAGTTGTTTGGCATAGGATGTCCAGCACTGTAGCTTGCTGGTCGTTGAGTGAAGCTGGGTGCTGGTGTTGAGATGGAGATCTCTGGGAGATTTTCGCTGTTTGATATTATGTGGAGCTGAGAGGTCTCTTGTGGACCAGTGTCCTGAAGTTGGCTCTCCCACCTCAGAAGCACAGCACTGACTCCTGGCTGCAGCACCAAGAGCCTTTCATCCACACGGCTCAGAATAAAAGGGAGAAAAAGTAGAAAGAAAGAATTAGTAGAAGAAGAAAGAATGAAAAAGAAAGAAAGAAAGAAAGAAAGGAGGGAGGGAGGGAGGGACGAGGAAGGAAGGAAGGAAGGAAGGAGGGAAGGAAGGAAAAAAGAAAGAAAGAAGATAAAGTAAAATAAAATAAAGTAAGATAAAATATAATAAAGTTATTAAAATAAAAAAATTATTAAGAAAAAAATTAAAAAACAACAACAACAAAAAAACGGATGGATAGAACCCTAGGACAAATGGTGGAAGCACAGCTATACAGCATAAATCTTGCTCTCAAAGTCCACCTCCTCAATTTGGGATGATCCGCTGTCTATTCATGTATTCCACAGACATCAAGTTGATTGTGGAGCTTTAATCCGCTGCTTCTGAGGCTGCTGGGAGAGATTTCCCTTTCTCTTCTTTTTTCTCACAGCCCCCAGGGGCTCAGCTTTGGATTTGGCCCTGCCTGTGCGTGTAGGTCTCTGGAGGGCGCCTGCTCTTCGCTCAGACAGGACGGGGTTAAAGGAGCCGCTGATTCGGGGGCTCTGGCTCACTCAGGGAGGGGGGGGGAGGGAGGGGCATGGAGTGTGGGGCGGGCCTGCGGCGGCAGAGGCCGGCGTGACGTCGCACCAGCCTGAGGCGCGCCGTGCGTTCTCCTGGGTAAGTTGTCCCTGGATCCCGGGACCCTGGCAGTGGCGGGCTGCACAGGCTTCCCGGAAGGGCGGTGTGGAGAGTGACCTGTGCTCGCACACAGGCTTCTTGGTGGCGGCAGCAGCAGCCTTAGCGTCTCATGCCCGTCTCTGGAGTCCGCGCTTTTAGCCGCGGCTCGCGCCCGTCTCTGGAGCTCCTTTAAGCAGCGCTCTTTATCCCCTCTCCTCGCGCACCAGGAAACAAAGAGGGAAGAAAAAGTCTCTTGCCTCTTCGGCAGGTCCAGACTTTTCCCCGGACTCCCTCCCGGCTAGCCGTGGCGCACTAGCCCCCTGCAGGCTGTGTTCATGCCGCCAACCCCAGTCCTCTCCCGGCGCTCCGACCGAAGCCCGAGCCTCAACTCCCAGCCCCGCCCGCCCCGGCGGGTGAGCAGACAAGCCTCTCGGCTGGTGAGTGCTGGTCGGCCCTGATCCTCTGTGTGGGAGTCTCTCCGCTTTTCCCTCCGCACCCCTGTGGCTGCGCTCTCCTCCGCGGCACCGAAGCTTTCCCCCTCTGCCACCCGCAGTCTCCGCCCGCGAAGGGGCTTCCTAGTGTGTGGAAAGCTTTCCTCCTTCACAGCTCCCTCCCACTGGTGCAGGTCCCGTCCCTATCCTTTTGTCTCTGTTTATTCTTTTTTCTTTTGCCCCACCCAGGTACGTGGGGGGTTTCTTGCCTTTTGGGAGGTCTGAGGTCTTCTGCCAGCGTTCAGTAGGTGTTCTGTAGGAGTTGTTCCACGTGTAGATGTATTTCTGGTGTATCTGTGGGGAGCAAGGTGATCTCCGCGTCTTACTCTTCCGCCATCTTCCCGGAAGCCCCTGGCAAGAGTATTTTTAAATGCCCTTTAGGATGTTGAGGCAAAGGGAAGGGAGCCCACTCAGGTGGGACTGACGCTTACCTAAACCACCTTCTCTTTCCTCTTTCTTCTCCTTTCTCCTTCATCCCTTTCCTTCTGTTTCTCAAACATTGGCAAAGCACCTGCTACGAGCTCTCCTCTGGGGATAGAGAAACATATTTGATACTATTCCTTCCCTCAGATTGCTTGCAGGTGTGAACATAATCAATCCTGTTCCTTGTCCCCTCCCCTAAGCTATGGCTCTGCTGGTTCAGTTTTCTTATGGAAAGGGTCCCAGGTAGGGGATGAGTAGTTGGGGAATTACATCCTCAAAGGAGCCTTCAAGGTTACCTTTCATTTTCCCAGAGCGTTCTACAGTCATAGGATTTATGTCCTTCATTATGGAACCTCCCTAGAGGCGAATGGGCCCAGGTCAATCACTGTGACATCTAAGCAATCTCAAAACAAGAGAATGGCTTAGGTCAAGCTGACCTAAGGGACCTGCTTGTCCCTCCAGGAGGCTCAGCACGTGTGGACAAATGCTGTAGGTAGTGCTTCCTTGGAGGGAGCCAGAGTGGTGGGGTGTGCAGGTAGGATTGGGGCAAAAAATGCAGAGGGGGACAGTGGAGGGAGGGGAGAGAGAGGAGGTGGTGGGAATGGGAGAGAGATACCACTTCTGCATCCCACAAGTCAAGCTTGACTCCAGATTTACTAGGGGTCCTTTTAAAGAAATTTTTTGTCTATTGCAAGGTCATAAAGATATTCCCCCGTGATGCTTCTAGAGGCTTTGTTGTTTTATCTTTCACATTTAGATCTTTAATTCATATGAAGCCGATTCTTGTATACCTTGTGTACACATTAAATATTTTTTTTCCTATATGGATATCCAATTGATCTAGCACTATTTTTTGAAAAGCCCGTCCCTGCCCCACTGTACAACAGTGTCATCTTTTTTATAAGTCAAGAACTATATCTATCTCTCTATTTCTGACCTCTCCATTCTAAGTATTTTTTCTTTTTCCTTTCACTGATATCACACAATTTTAATGATGATACTTTTAGAACAAGTTTTTTGGTATCTGGTAATACAAGTCCTCTAGCTTTGTTCTACAAACTAGAGTTGATAATTCTGGTGGGCTTTTTACTGGAATTGCAAACTAGAGTTGATACTTCTGGTGGGCTTTTTACCTAATCCTCCTATAGATTTATTTGAAAAGAACTAACATTTTTACAATATTGAATTTTCCAATCTGCTGACATGATGTATTTCTTCAAAGTTTGGCTGCTTTTTTCTTATTTGGTTTGCAGCATACGCAATTCTTTTTTTTTTTTTTTGCCATTTTTGAATAATCACAGCTCTATTTCTTCCTTCTAATTTTTTTTTTTGCGGTCCGCGGGACTCTCACTGTTGTGGCCTCTCCCGTTGCAGAGCAAAGGCTCTGGATGCGCAAGCTCAGCGGCCATGGCTCACGGGCCCAGCCGCTCCGCGGCATGTGGGATCTTCCCGGACCGGGGCTCGAACCCGTGTCCTCTGCATCGGCAGGCGGACTCTCAACCACTGCGCCACCAGGGAAGCCCTGCTTTATATATTTTGAAGTTATATTTTTACTGTGCATACACATTTAGCATTTAAAAATATTTTCCTGGTGGATTAACACCTTTATAATTTTGGAATAGTCCTCTTTAGTCTATCAATTACTTTTGCAGAAAAATGATCTGATGTTAGTATAGCTTAGCCTACTGTCTTTTGGTTAGTGTTTGCATTGCATATCTTTTTCCTCTTTTTATCTACAACCTGTGTTCACCTATATAAGGAATATTTCATGTAAGCAGCATGTAATTAGGTTATTTTTCTTCCATCTTACAATCTTTATCTTATAATAGTGAGTATTCATACCACTTACATTTAATGTCATTGCAGATGAGTTTGGGTCTATATCTACTCTCTTAATTTTTGGTTTCTAGCTGTCCTCAAAGTTTTACATTTGTTTTTTTTATTCATCTCTTCTTGCCCTCTTTTAGATTAATACATTTTTTTTACTACTCCATTTGCCCTTCTTTTAGCTTCTTAGTTATACATTTTTTACTATTTTTTAGCCATTAAAATATACAACCTATGTTCTTAATGATTTAGAGTCTCCTATAAATTTGTACTCTTACCAGTTCTCAGACAACACTTAGACCTTAGACACACAGCTCCATTTATATGTCCCACTTTTCTTTGGATATTATCGTCATGCATCTCAAGTCTACAAATATTTAAAACTCAAGACCTGATAATTGTTATTGTTCTGTAGAGTCAGTATTCATTTCCATTAATTCACATGTTTACCGCTTCCATCATTCTTCATTCATTCCTGCATGTCTGTGCCTCTCATTGCGATCACTTTCCTTCTGCCTGAAGCAGGCCTGCCTCTAACACGGGCAGGATCTGGGACAAGAGAACCAATGGAGATCTATATGCCAAATATCTCCATGTTTAAAAGTTATAAATCAAGGTAAAAATATGTTTAAAAATATATGTTCTGTCCTTCTCCCTTGACAAACATACCTTCATATGTACTTGGACAGCCAAGTTCAAGTAAGTTCTTGGATTTCTCAGCATTTTGCACTGGAATGTGGTGGCACAGGGAGAGCCTTTTCTTGGCTCTCGGCCACCATCCATGCTCCCCTTCTTCTACTACCCACAGCACAGTCCAGTACCACAAGAGGTCTTACCTGCAAGAATGTGGACACCTGCAATTCTCTAATCATCACCCCCCCCCACTCCAGCAAACAGCCACCCTGGCACCCCTCCAGCCTAGGGCTGTACACATGAGTGGTGTGATTTGCTCTTGATCAGATAGACCCAGGGGAGAGAGACAGGTTGCGGGCGCAAGGTCCTTTGATGCAATCTGACGCCTCCCACCTCATTTGTTTCTCAGTTTCTCTCTAGCTAAATATTAGCAGATCACCAAAAAGGCCTGAAGCCAGTATTTATCTACCCTGGAGCTGGCCCTCTTTTTATGGCACCGGATGAGATTGGGTACTGACACATAGTAGTGGCTCTATAAATATTTGTGGGAAGAATGGTTGTTGCATAAATGAGTATAATGAGGCCACCCTTAAGGCCTAGAGTCTATTGACATAGCCTGAGCTGGCATTGGTGTTTTTGAGCCAACACATGGGTTTACATTGGACATTGCTTTGGGCATTCCCATTGGAGTCACTGGACACTCGATCTGGGGGTCTGGAGTCACTGGACACTCAATCTGGGAATAGGAGAGCAACAGATGAGGCCAGATGTGTGGGAGGGCCTCCCTCTGGGGCTGCCTTTCTAAAAGGATACAGAATGCTTTGATCCACATGGGAATGGCCTCTGTAGTGTGGAAAACCCTGCTTTTCTTTACAAATTCAAATTATCGGTTAGGCAAAGTCACCACTCACGCAGAGTGACTCAGGATATGATGAGGTCAGATCAACCGTCTGAATCTCTGGCATGTACTGTTGCGGCGAGAGAGGATGGTCGAGGCCCTCTGTGAGCAGACAAGTTTCTTCGTCTTGCTGCCTGCGAGCAGCTCAGCCTGTGGCTTTGAGGCCCAGCCTTCCTTGGCAAGTGGGAAACCCAATCCTTTGGCCGCTTGCCTCTTCCTGCCACAGAAGAGCAGCTTGTGGAGGCTGAGAGCAGCCCCTGGGAGGGAAGCTTGGGACTCCAGGACTCCCACGGAGTAGCCACATCCCCTGTGTGTGTGGGGAGGGAGCCTAGGGTGGTCCACGTGCAGGAAACTGGAGGGCCGGCCCACAGGTACGATTAAGGAGCACTCGCTGTCTTCCAGACATCACTTCACGTGATTTCTAGTTGCTCTTTCCATAGTCAAAGGCATTTGGAGCTATTTGCTTGGAAGCTGGTCTTCTGAAACGCATTGGTTCTGACAGGACACCATTTGGTTAGGGAAAGGGGGTCTGGTGGAGAGAAGCCGGAGGAGAAGGGAAATTGGGAAGAAGTAGTAAACCATCTACCTTTCCTACTCTTGTTTCTCAGTGTGGCCCTTCATATGTACATTACAGGCCACCTAAGGCTTCTCCCTATTCTTTGCATCCATCCCACTAGTTACTATCTCCAGTCTTCTGCCCTTGATGCCCCGGCTGCTTGGAATACCTCTGCTTGGAATACCTTCTTGACTCTTGTCTTCATGCATCCATGTCTTAGTCATCCATTAAGGCTCAGCATCAATAGAATATTGGTCACGAAGCTTTTCCCGATCCTTCCTCTATTCTTTAGTTTCCACTATCCCTACTTGAAACAACCTTCTCCCTCTGGATTTGTAGACCATGCTGTGCCTCCTTATTTTACTACAGTAACTTAAGACAGAAACACAAATGTATGTGTTCCCATTGAAGAATGAATTCTGGGTAGTAGTCACAGGAGAATGTCTGAAAAAATGTTAAAACCTGTGTGAGTTTCCATCACATGGATGTGTCATAATTTATTATTTTAGGATCTTAAAAATAGTTTGTCAAATACTGAGAATATAAAAATGAATTTATAAAATGTATATGCGCTCTAAAAAATAAAGTTGCCCTAAATACCTCTCTATCAATCATCAAGTTGAAGGAACAAAACTTACCATGAACTCTGTGGTCCCTTGAGTGCCCCTACCTGTTGCCATCCCATTCCCACTCTTAAAGAGGTAACCACTATCCTTAATTGTGGGGCTCTCATCCCCGGCTTTTCTTTCGAGTGTACCCTATCTGTTTATATTCCTGAATGATTTATTCTCTAGTTCTAGCTACTTTTTGTGTGTGTGTGTTTGTGCGGTATGCGGGCCTCTCACTGTTGTGGCCTCTCCCGTTGCGGAGTACAGGCTCCGGACACGCAAGCTCAGTGGCCATGGCTCACGGGCCTAGCCGCTCCACGGCATGTGGGATCTTCCCGGACCGGGGCACGAACCCGCGTCCCCTGCATCGGCAGGCGGACTCTCAACCACAGCGCCACTAGGGAAGCCCATAGTTCTAGCTACTTTCGATTAATCTTTTCATATCTTTTTAAAATCCTTTTACTTTTGACCTTCCTATGTCGTTATTTTCAAGTGGACAGCATATAATTGGGTCATTTTAAACTTTTATCTACTCTGTCTATTTTGGATGTATTTAGATTGTTTCCATGTAAAGAAAAATCAGTGTGTTTAAATCATTTACATTTCAAGTAACGATTAATATGTTAGGGCTTAAGTCTGCCACCTTATTATTTGTTTTCTGTTTGTTTCCTCTATTTCTTGTTCCTTCGTTGCTTTTCTCTTGCCTTCCTGTGGATTACTGGAACATTTTTCAGAGTTCCGTTTGGATTTATTTACAATATTCTTGAGTATATCACTATTTATAATTTTCATAGAGGTTGCTGTGTTATCGTATTGCTATGTATTGCCATATTGGTACAAGCGTTTTGCTATTTTGAGTGAAAACTGACTTCATTTAGGCCCCTTTACTCTCTTCATGTCTTAAATATTTCCTCTATATCCATTGAGTACCATATCAGATGACGTTACAACTTTTCCTTCAACCACAAATATGATTAAAGAAACTTATGAAGGGAAAAATAATCTATTATGTTTACTCCTGTTTTTACCAATTCTGCTGTTCTTTCCTTCCTGAAGTTTCCAGCTGTTTTATCATTTTCTTTTCATTTGGAGAGCTCCTTTGAGACGTTCTTTAAGGGTAGATCTAGCAACACATTCTTTTAGTTTTTCCTATATCTGAGAATATCTTTATTTCCTCTTCATTTCTGAAGGGTATTTTCGATGAATATGGGATTTATAGTTGGCATGAATTTTTCTTCACTTGAAAAATATTGTCTTCCTTCCTCCTGCCTTCCATGTTTTCAGTGAAATCTGTCTTTTGACTTGGTGTTTTTTGGGGGAGGTAATGTATCATTTCTCTCTGGTTGATTTTAAGAATTTTTTTCTCTGTCTGTAGGTTTCCAGAAGTTTAATTATGAGGTATCTTGGTGTTAATTTCTTCGGGTTTCTTGAATTCAGTTCTCTAATCTCCATTTGCTTCTTTTAAAAAACCTATTTCTTGGTGGATGTCTCTTAATTTTTCATTTGTATCAAGAGAATTTGTCAATGATTGTTGAAGCATTTCAATGATGACTGCTTTCTAATCCTTGTCAGATAATTCTGACATCTGATTCATCTTTGTAGTGGCATCAGTCGTTGTCTTTTCTTATTCAAATCATGTATTCCTGGCTCTTGATGTTAGAAGTGACTTTGAATTGTATCTTGGACATTTGCATTATTATGTTGGAGTCTCTTGATCTTGTTTAAATCTGCCATTTTAGCAGGCAGCCACCTGCTTACGTTTAACATATAGTTCTGGACTACTTTTGCGGGCTCTTGTTGTAATGACATTTTTAAGAGCCCTTGCTATGCTATTCTGGTCTGCTTCATTTTTCTGGCATGGCTAGAGCTCTCGCTTAATCCCTGCAGTTCTGCCTGCTGGGATGGAGAGAGCTTCTCTGGCCTGCCGGTATCACTGGTGACCATCTGCCGCTCAGGGTGAGGATGGGCAGAAGCTTCTGGCCCTGGGTCTCCTTTGCCACTAGCTGGAGGGCAGGAATACTGATCCTGCCCACACAGGTGGATCGACCTCCTGCTTGTGCCCCTGTTATAGACTGGGGGCTGGGTCAGCCTGGGGCTTTGCTGCTGCCGCTGCTGCAGGTAGATTGGACCACCTGCCGGTGCTCTAGTTGTAGAACAGGGGCTGGGACGCCCGCCAGGGTTTGCTGCTGCCAAGACAGACATGTCACACCTCCTGTTGGTACCCTGGTTGTGGGGCAGGGGCTGGGGATCCCACTAGGTCTTTGTTGGTGTTTCCCATTTCCTGGTCTTGTGGCCAGACCAGAGAGAGCATTGTTGTTTGTTTGCTTGTTTCTTGTCATTGCCTATTGGCAGTTCTGGGTCACAGGCCTTTCCAGGGCTTGATTTGGGTGTATAGTTCTTTATAAGAAACACAAAGAATTCACCAGGCTGTCATTCATCAAATTCTGTGGTCGCTCGCCAATTAGCCTTCTCCTTGCTGGCATTCAGAATCTTTTTATTGTTATCTGTTGAATAATTTCCAGGGTATTTAGTTGTATTTAGCAGAGAGGAGGAAAGTGAGTCGACACCATCTTGTCCTAGAACCGGAAGTCTCAGTTCTACTTATTTTTGAAGATGATATGATCGCAATTGCATAGACTTACTTCTGTTACTCCGTGTTATGTTCCAGAAATTTATTCATGTTATTCCATTTTGCTGTGGTTCATTGATCTTCACTGCTTTATGGTATTCTATTTTGTGAACACACAATTAATTTATCCATCCTACTACAGACGGGCTTTGGGGATATTTCCCTTTACTTCTCTTCAGAGACTGTACTGCAATGGTCACTCTTGTACATTTCTCCATGTGCATGTCTGCAAGTTTCACTAGGGCATAAAAATAGATGAGGAAGCAGTGAGCCTTAGGGCACGAATATCTTCATTTGTACCAGATATGCCAAATTATTTTCTAAAGTGATTGTGGCATCTACCCTTCCATCAACAGGTGTAAGTTTCTGATTGCTCTGCACCTTCATCAGTTTTCTTTTTAAAGATTTATTTGATGGGGATCATTTTTTAAAGCCTTTATTGAATTTGTTTCAATATTGCTTCTGTTTTATGTTTTGGTTTTTTGGCCGTGAGCCTTGTGGGATCTTAGCTCCCTGACCAGGGATCAAACCCGCACTCCCTGCATTGGGAGGTGCAATCTTAACCACTGGACCACCAGGGAAGTCCCCATCAATTCTTGACATCATCAGGCTTTGAAACTTTCCAGTCTGGGGCCTGTTAAATTGTCTTTCATATTGATTGTAATTTGCATTTCCCTAATTACTAGTAAGGTTGCACATACTTCCACGTGTTTATGAAACTTTTGAATTTCCTCTTATGTGATAGGTCCTTCCAAGCTTTTTCTGTTTTTCTTTTGAGTTGTTGGTCTTTTTCTTTTCCTAATTTTTAGCGTGTCCTTTTACTCCTTTAGGTGATGAGCAGAAGTTCTTCATTTTAACGTGGGAGTTGTCAATCATGTCCTTTGTACTTTGTGCTTTTTGTATCTTATTGGAAAATTTCATCCTTTTCTAAAGTAAACACATTCTCCTACAATGTCTGTTCTCTTCTACTGTCTTCTGAGCATCATATAATTTTGTTGTTATGTTTTTAATCCACCTGGAATTGATATTTGTGAAGTGTAGGGGTACATTATCATTTTTTCCACATGGTTAATCTGTTTTCCCAGCAGGCCTATTGAAGTGCCCCTCTTTCCCCACAGATATGAGTATAGTATTAGTTCTCTCACAGATCAAGTTTCCTCATATGAATGTGAAGCTGTTTCTAGGCTCTCTGTCCTGTTCTATTGGTCAGTTTGCTACTGTTATGCCAAAACTCTACTGTCTTGATCATTATGTTTTTAAAATAAGTATTGTTCTCTTGTATTGAAATTTCTCTCTCTTCGTGCTTTTTAAGGTCTGTGTCTTTCTTTGAGGCCCTTGGCTTCTTGATAAAAATTTAAAGATCAGTTTGTGATGTTCTAAAACACATTTGAAATTTTGGTTAGTACTGCATTAAATTTGTAAATGAATTTGGGGGAGAACTTACATTTATAGAATAGTAAGCCTCCCATTTTCATGAACATAATGTACCTCTCCGTTATTCAGGCCTTAGTTAATGATTTTCAGTAAGCTTTGTAATTTTTCTCAGAAAGGGCTTACATATCTTTCATTGGATTAGTTCCTAGCATTCTTTATTTTCTGGTGCAGTTGTAAATGTCAGCTTTTTAATAATCCTATTTTCTAACTACTACTTCCTGGAATATAGAAATGCATCTTAAAATAGTTTTTGAAATTAAATTGTTTCCAGATTATTGTAGATTCATATGAAGATATGAGAAAATAATACAAAGAGTAAAATAATACAAATACAAAATAATACAAAGAGAAGATAATACAAATAATACAAATACAAAATAATACAAAGAGAAAATACAAATACAAAATAATACAAAGAGAAAATAATACAAATACAAATAATACATAGTTTTCCCCAGTGGTAACATCTTGTAAAATTATAGTATACTGTCACAGTCAGATTATTGGTATTGAAGTAGTCAGTATACAGAACAATTTCTGTTACTACAAGGATTCCTTATGTTGCTTTCTTATAGCCACACTCAGTTGTCTCCCACCTGTACCTCTGCCTTCACCTATGGCAACCATTTCTATACTTCTGTCGTTTGAAAGCTTTGTGTAAATGGTACCACACAGTATGTAACCTTTGGGGACTGGCTTTTTTTCACTCGGCATAATTCTCTGGAGGTTCATCCAGGGTTTTGCATGCATCAGTAGTTAGTTCCTTTTTACTACTGAGTAGTAAGCATTGCATGGCAGGGGTGTGCAGTCATCCCTCGGCATCTGCAGGTTCTGCCTCCACGATCCCCAGTTGGTTGCACCAGCGAGTGTGGAGCCTGCAGATGGGAGGGCAGACTGGACATAAGTGACTTGAGCATCCGCAGATTTGGTACCCTCGGGAGTCCTTGAACCAGTCCTTCCCTAGAACAAATGTAACACAGTTTGTTTAACCATTCACCATCGAAGGACATCTTTGGTGTTTTCACTTTGGGGCAATTATGAATAGCGATGATGTTAACATTCCTGTATAGGTTTGGTGTGAACATAAATTTTCTGTTCGCTGGGATAAATGCCCAGGAGTGCAATTTTTGGGTTGTGCCATAGTTTTGTGTTTTAGTTTTAAAGAAACTGCTGAACAGTTTTCCAGCGTGGCTGTACCATTCTACATTCATGTAAACAAAGTATAAGTGATCCAGTTTCTCTGTATCCTCCTTAGTATTTGATGTCACTATTTTAAATTTTAGCCATTCTGATAGGTGTGTAGTGATATCTCATTGTGGTTTTAATTTGTGTTTCACTAATGGCTGATAATGTTAAATGTATTTTCATGTGCTTATTTACCATCTGTATATCCTCTTCAGTGAAATGCCTGCTCCTATCTTTGCCTCATTTTCATTTTTTGAATTTTATTTTATTTTTTTATACAGCAGGTTCTTATTAGTTATCTATTTTACACATATTAGTGTGTATATGTCAATCCCAATCTCCCAATTCATCCCACCACCACCACCCCTTCCCCCTGCTTTCCCCCCTTGGTGTCCATACTTCTGTTCTCTACATCTGTCTCTATTCCTGCCTTGCAAACCGGTTCTTCTGTACCATTTTTCTAGATTCCACATATATGCGTTAATAAACGATATTTGTTTTACTCTTTCTGACTTAACTTCACTCTGTATGACAGTCTCTAGTTCCATCCATGTCTCCACAAATGACCCAATTTTGTTCCTTTTTATGACAGAGTAATATTCCATTGTATATATGTACCACATCTTCTTTATCCATTCATCTGTTGATGAACATTTAGGTTGCTTCCATGACCTGGCTATTGTATATAGTGCTGCAAGTGCATGTGTCTTTTTGAATTATGGTTTTCTCAGGGTGTATGTCCAGTAGTGGGATTTCTGGGTCATATGGTAATTCTATTTTTAGTTTTTTAAGGAACCTCCATACTGTTCTCTGTAGTGGCTGTATCAATTTACATTCCCACCAGCAGTGGAGGAGTGTTCCCTTTTCTCCACACTCTCTCCAGCATTTGTTGTTTGTAGATTTTCTGATGATGCCCATTCTAACTGGTGGGAGGTGATGTCTCATTGTACTTTTGATTTGCATTTCTCTAATAATTAGTGATGTTGAGCAGCTTTTCATGTGCCTCTTGACCATCTGTATGTCCTCCTTGAGAGAAATGTCTATTTAGATCTTCCACCCATTTTTTGATAGGGTAGTTTTTTTTTTTAAATATTGAGCTGCAGGAGCTGTTTATATATTTTGGAGATTAATCCTTTGTCCGTTGATTCATTTGCAAATATTTTCTCCCATTCTGAGGGTTGCCTTTTCATCTTGTTTGTAGTTTCCTTTGCTGTGCAAAAGCTTTTAAGTTTCATTAGGTCCCATTTGTTTATTTTTGTTTTTATTTCCATTACTCTAGGAGGTGGGTCAAAAAAGATCTTGCTGTGATTTATGTCAAAGAGGGTTCTTCCTATGTTTTCCTCTAAGAGTTTTATAGTGTCCGGTCTTACATTTAGGTCTTTAATCCATTTTGAGTTTATTTTTGTGTATGGTGTTAGGGAGTGTTCTAATTTCATTCTTTCACATGTAGCTGTCCAGTTTTCCCAGCACCACTTATTGAAGAGACTGTCTTTTCTCCATTGTACATCCTTGCCTCCTTTGTCATAGATTAGTTGACCATAGGTGTGTGGGTTAATCTCTGGGCCTTCTATCTTGCTGCATTTATCTATATTTCTGTTTTTGTGGCAGTACCATGTTTTCTTGATTACTGTAGCTTTGTAGTATAGTCTGAAGTCAGGGGGTCTGATTCCTCCAGCTCCTTTTTTTCCCCCTCAAGATTGCTTTGGCTCTTCAGGGTCTTTTGTGTCTCCATACAAATTTTAAGATTTTTTGTTTTAGTTCGATAAAAAATGCCATTGGTAATTTGATAGGGATTGCATTGAATCTGTAGATTGCTTTGGGTAGTAGAGTCATTTTCACAATATTGATTCTTCCAATCCAAGAACATGGTATATCTCTCCATCTGTTTGTGTCATCTTTGATTTCTTTCATCACTATCTTATAGCTTTCTGAATACAGGTCTTTTACCTCCTTAGGTAGGTTTATTCCTACGTATTTTATTCTTTTTATTGCACTGGTGAATGGGATTATTTCCTTAATTTCTCTTTCTGATCTTTCATTGTTAGTGTATAGGAATGCCAGAGATTTCTGTGCATTAATTTTGTATCCTGCAACTTTACTGAATTTATTGATTAGCTCTAGTAGTTTTCTGGTGGCATCTTTAGGATTCTCTATGTATAGTATCATGTCACCTGCAAACAGTGACAGTTTTACTTCTTCTTTTCCAATTTGTGTTTCCTTTTATTTCTTTTTCTTCTCTGATTTCCATGGCTAGGACTTCCAAAACTATGTTGAATAATAGTGGTGAGAGTGGACATCCTTGTCTCATTCCTGATCTTAGAGGAAATACTTTCAGCTTTTCACCATTGAGAATGATGTTTGCTGTGGGTTTGTCATATATGGTCTTTATTATGTTGAGGTAGGTTCCCTCTATGCCCACTTTCTAGAGAGTTTTTATCATCATGGGTGTTGAATTTTGTCAAAAGCTTTTTCTGCATCTAGTGAGATGATCATATGGTTTTGATTCTTCAGTTTATTAATAAGGTGTATCACATTGACTGTTTTGTGTGTATTGAAGAATCCTTGCATCCCTGGGATAAACCCCACTTGATCATGGTATATGATCCGTTTAATGTGTTGTTGGATTCTGTTTGCTAGTATTTTGTTGAAGAGTTTGCATATTAATCAGTGATATTGCTTTGTAATTTTCTTTTTTTGTAGTATCTCTGTCTTATTTTGGTATCAGGGTGATGATGGCCATGTAGAATGAGTTTGGGAGTGTTCCTTCCTCTGCAATTTTTTGGAAGAGTTGGAGAAGGATGGGTGTTAGGTCTTCTCTGAATGTTTGATAAAATTCACCTGTGAAGCCATCTGGTCCTTGACTTTTGTTTGTCGGAAGAATTTTAATCACAGTTTTAATTTAATTACTTGTGATTGGTCTGTTCATATTTTTTGTTTCTTCCTGATTCAGCCTTGGAAGGTTATACTTTTCCAAGAATTTGTCCATTTCTTCCAGGTTGCCCATTTTATTGGCATAGAGTTGCTTGTAGCAGTCTCTTAAAATGCTTTGCATTTCTGTGGTGTCCGTTGTAACTTCTCCTTTTTCATTTGTAATTTTATTGATTTGAGTCCTCTCCCTCTTTTTCTTGATGAGTCTGGCTAAAGGTTTATCAATTTTGTTTATCTTCTCAAAGAACCAGCTTTTAATTTTATTGATCTTTGCTATTGTTTTCTTTCTTTCTGTTTCATTTATTTCTGCTCGATCTTTATAATTTCTTTCCTTCTACTAACTTTGGGTTTCGTTTGTTCTTTTTTCTCTAGTTCCTTTAGGTGTAAGGTTAGATTGTTTATTTGAGATTTTTCTTGTTTCTTGAGGTAGGATTGTATTGCTATGAACTTCCCTCTTAGAATGGCTTTTGCTGCATCCCATAGGTTTTGGATGGTCGTGTTTTCATTGTCATTTGTCTCAAGGTAGTTTTAAATTTCCTCTTTGATGATTTCTTCATTGATCTCTTGGTTATTTAGTAACATATGGTTTAGCCTCCATGTGATTGTGTTTTTTGCGTTTTTTTCCCCTGTGATTTATTTCTAATCGCATAGCATTGTGGTCAGAAAGGATGCTTGATATGATTTCAATTTCCTTAAATTTACCAAGGCTTGATTTGTGACCCAGGATGTGATCTATCTTGGAGAATATTCAGTGTGCGCTTGAGAAGAAAGTGTAATCTGCTGCTTTCGAATGGAATGTCCTATAAATATCAATTAAATCTATATGGTCTATGGTGTCATTTAAAGCTTGTGTTTCCTTATTAATTTTCTGTCTGGATGATCTGTCAGTTGGTATAAGTGATGTGTTAAAGTCCCACACTCTAATTGTGTTGTTGTTAATTTCCTCTTTTATAGCTGTTAGCATTTGCCTTATGTATTGAGGTGCTCCTATGTTGGGTGCATATATATTTATAATTGTTGTATCTTCTTCTTGAATTGATCCCTTGATCATTATGTAGTTTCCTTCCTTGTCTCTTTGTAACAGTATTTATTTTAAAGCCTATTTTATCTGACATGAGTATTGCTACTCCAGCTTTCTTTTGATTTCCATTTGCATGGAATATCTTTTTCCATCCCCTCACTTTCAGTCTGTATGTGTCCCTAGGTCTGAAGTGGGTTTCTTGTAGATAGCATGTATATGGGTCTTGTTTTTGTATCTATTCAGTGAACCTGTGTTTTTTGGTTGGAGCATTTAATCCATTCACATTTAAGGTAATTATTGATTTGTATGTTCCTATTACCATTTTCTTAATAGTTTTGGATTTGTTTTTGTAGGTCCTTTTCTTCTCTTGTGTTTCCCACTTAGAGAAGTTCCTTTAGCATTTGTTGTAGAGCTGGTTTGGTGGTGCTGAATTTGCTTAGCTTTTGCTTATCTGTAAAGCTTTTGAATTCTCTGTTGAATCTGAATGAGATCCTTGCTGGGCAGAGTAATCTTCGTTGTAGGTTCTTCCCTTTCATCGCTTTAAATATATTGTGCCACTTCCTTCTGGCTTGTAGAGTTTCTGCTGAGAAATCAGCTGTTAACCTTACGGGAGTTCCCTTGTATGTTATTTGTCGTTTTTCCCTTGTTGCTTTTTTTTTTTTTTTTTTTTTGGTACACGGGCCTCTCACTGTTGTGGCCCCTCCCGTTGCGGAGCACAGGCTCTGTATGCACAGGCTCAGTTGCCATGGCTCACAGGCCCCGCCACTCCGCGGCATGTGGGATCTTCCCGGACCAGGGCACAAACCCTTGTCCCCTGCATTGGCAGGCAG
This sequence comes from Grampus griseus, assembly GCF_964374135.1. Classification (NCBI taxonomy): domain Eukaryota; kingdom Metazoa; phylum Chordata; class Mammalia; order Artiodactyla; family Delphinidae; genus Grampus; species Grampus griseus. Next base: position 143,125,923 of record NC_139018.1, on the reverse strand, counting down.
ACTCTCAACCACTGCGCCACCAGGGAAGCCCCCCCTTGTTGCTTTTAATAATTTTCTTTGTCTTTAATTTTTGTCAGTTTGATTACTATGTGTCTCGGTGTGTTTCTCCTTGGGTTTATCCTGCCTGGGACTCTCTGTGCTTCCTGGACTTGGGTGGCTATTTCCTTTCCCATGTTAGGGAAGTTTTCAAGTATAATCTCTTCAAATATTTTCTTGGGTACTTTCTCTTTCTCTTCTCCTTCTGGGACCCCTATAATGCGAATGTTGGTGCATTTAATGTTGTCCCAGAGGTCTCTTAGGCTGTCTTCATTTCTTTTCATTCTTTTTTCTTTATTCTGTTCCATGTCAGTGAATTCCACCATTCTGTCTTCCAGGTCACTTATCCATTCTTCTGCCTCAGTTATTCTGCTATTGATCCCTTCTAGTGTATTCTTCATTTCAGTTATTGTATTGTTCATCCCTGTTTGTTTGTTTTTTAATTTTTCTAGGTGTTTGTTCTTTAATTCTTCTAGGTCTTTGTTAAACATTTCTTGCATCTTCTCAATCTTTGCCTCCATTCTTTTTCTGAGGTCCTGGATCATCTTCACTATCATTATTCTGAATTCTTTTTCTGGAAGGTTGCCTATCTCCACTTCATTTAGTTGTTTTTCTGGGCTTTTATCTTGTTCCTTCATCTGGTATATAGTCCTCGGCCTTTTCATTTTGTCTATCTTTCTGTGAATGTGGTTTTCCTTCCACAGGCTGCAGAATTGTAGTTCTTGCTTCTGCTGTCTGCCCTCTGGTGGATGAGGCTATCTAAGAAGCTTGTGTAAGCTTCCTGATGGGAGGGACTAGTGGTGGGTAGAGCTGGGTGTTGCTCTGGTGGGCAGAGCTCAGTAAAACTTTAATCTGCTTGTCTGCTGATGGGTGGGGCTGGGTTCCCCCCCGCCCCCGTTGGTTGTTTGGCCTGAGGCGATCCAGCACTGGGGGCCACAGGCTCTTTGGTGGGGCTAGTAGCAGACTCCAGGAGGGCTTATGCCAAGGAGCACTTCCCAGAACCTCTGCTGCCAGTGTCCCTGTCCCTGCGGTGAGTCACAGCCACCCCCTGCCTCTGCAGGAGACCCTCCAACACCAGCAGGTAAGTCCGGTTTAGTCTCCTATGGGGTCACTGCTCCTTCCCCCTGGGTCCTTATGTACACACTACTTTGTGTGTGCTCTACCAGATTGGAGTCTCTGTTTCCCCCAGTCCTGTCGAAGTCCTGCAATCAAATCCCGCTAGCCTTCAAAGTCTGATTCTCTAGGAATTCCTCCTCCCCTTGCCGGACCCCCAAGTTGGGAAGCCTGAGGTGGGACTCAGAACCTTCACTCCAGTGGGTGGACTTCTGTCGTGTAAGTGTTCTCCAGTTTGTGAGTCACCCACCCAGCAGTTATGGGATTTGATTTTATTGTGATTGTGCCCTCCTACCGTCTCATTGAGGCATCTCCTTTGTCTTTGGATGTGGGGTATCTCTTTTGGTGAGTTCCAGTGTCTTCTGTCAATGATTGTTCAGCATTAGTTGTGATTCAGGTGCTTTTGCATGAGGGAGTCCATCCTTGGCTGTTATTGACAAAGAGAGCCCATGATTTTTTGAGGGGGCAGCTATTTTGCATGGAAACATCACTACAAAGGTAGTGACATCTAAATTGATTCTTGAAGAATGAAGGGGAGCCAACGTGGGTAACTATACAGATAGGACAGGACACATAGGGTCTACCGATAGGACGTGTAACTAACTGGGCGCGATGGAGGTTTGAGTCAGTTTGAGTATTTTTTTTTTCTTAATTTTTAATGGAGTATAGTTGCTTTACAATGTTGTGTTAGTTTCAGGTATACAGCAAAGTGAATCTGCTATACATATACATAAATCTGCTCTCTTTTTTTTTTTCTTTTAGATTCTTTTCCCACGTAGGCCATTACAGAGTATTGAGTAGAGTTCCCTGTGCTATACAGCAGGTTATTACTAGTTATCTATTTTATATATAGTAGTGTGTATATGTCAGTTCCAATCTCCCAATTTATCCCTCCCCCTTCCCTTATCCCCTGATAACCATAAGTTTGTTTTCTACATCTGTGACTCTCCTTCTGTTTTGTAAATAAGTTCATTTGTACCCTTTTTTTTAGATTCCACATATAAGCGATATCATATGATATTTGTCTTTCTGTGTCTGACTTACTTCACTCAGTATGACAACCTCTAGGTCCGTCCATGTTGCTGCAAATGGCATTATTTTGCTCTTTTTTATGGCCGAGTAATATTCCATTGTATATATGTACCACATCTTCTTTATTCATTCCTCTGCTGATGTATATTTAGGTTGCTTCCATGTCCTAGCTATTGTAAATAGTGCTGCAATGAATATTGGGGTGCATGTATCTTCTTGAATTATGGTTTTCTCTGGGTATATGCCCAGGAGTGGGATTGCTGGTTCATATGGTAGTTCTATTTTTAGTTTTTTAAGGAACCTCCATAGTGTTCTCCATAGTGGCTGTACCAATTTAACATTGCTACCAACAGTGTAGGAGGGTTCCCTTTTCTCCACACCCCATCTCCAGCACTTATTGTTTGTAGATTTTTGTTTTTGTTTTTTGTTTTTTTGTTTTTTGCAGTACGCAGGCCTCTCACTGTTGTGGCCTCTCCCTTTGTGGAGCACAGGCTCCGGACGCACAGGCTCAGCGGCCATGGCTCACGGGCCCAGCCGCTCCGCGGCATGTGGGATCTTCCCGGACCGGGGCACAAACCCGTGTCCCCTGCATCGGCAGGCGGACTCTCAACCACTGTGCCACCAGGGAAGCCCTGTTTGTAGATTTTTTGATGATAGCCATTCTGACTGGCGTGAGGTGATACCCCATTGTGGTTTGATTTGCATTTCTCTAATAATTAGTGATGTTGAGCATCTTTTCATGTACGTTTTGGCCATCTGTATGTCTTCTTTGGAGAAATGTCTATTTAGATCTTCTTCCCGTTTTTTGATTGGGTTATTTTATTTATTTATTTTTTTTGGTAGTGTTAGAGAAGGAAGGACCTTCAATGACATGCCAGGGAGTTTGGATTTGATCTTGAGTACGTCATAGATTTAATTAGGAAGTCTCATGCATACCATCTGCGTTTTTGTGAAATCATGCTGTCAGCAGAGTGTAGAGGGGTTGAAGTGAGAAAAGACTGGGGGCAGGGAAATTGTGAATCAATGAATGAATGGATGAGTATTCCATTTTAAGTGGTTTTATTAAGCTATAACTCACACATCATACAATTTACTTATTTAAAGTATACTGTTGAGTGATTTTTAGTGTATTTACACAGTGGTGCAACCTTCACCACTATCTGATTTTAGAATGTTTTCATTACCCACAAAAGCAATGTAATACCCATTAGCAGTCATTCCTCATTACCCCCTCCCCACCACACTATTGCTCCATCCTTAATCATCTACTAATCTACTTTCTGTATCTATAGGTTTGCCTCTTCTGGACATCTACTATAAATGGAATCATACAGTGTATGGTCTTTTGTCACTGGCTTTTTTCGCTTGAGTAATGTTTTCAGGGGTCATTATGTTATATCATATATTAGTACTTCATTCCTTTTTATTGCCACATCATATTCCATTGTATAGATATACAATATTTTTTTCACCTGTCCATCAGCAGATGGACACTTGGGTTGTTTCTGCTTTGGGGCTATAATGTATAATGCTGCTTTGAACATTTGTGTACAAGTTTTTGTGTGGATGTATATTTTCATTTCTCTTGAGTATATACCTAAGAAAGGGATTGCTGGATCATCTGGTAACTGTATATTTAACTTTTAGAAGAACTGCCAAGCTGTTTCCAAAGCATCTGCATCATTTTTTATTTCTACCAGCAATGTATGAGGGTTCTATTTTTTCCAAATCCTCCATATATTAGTGGATGTTCAGTGGGTGTGATGACAGCCATCCTAGTTGGTGTAAAGTGGTATCTCATTGTGGTTTTGATTTGCATGTCCTTGACGGCTGATGATGTTGAGGCTGTTTTCATGCGTCTCTTGGCTTCTTGTGTATCTTCTTTGGGAAGATATCTAATCAGATCCTTTGTCCATTTTAAAAATTGGATCATTTGTCTTTCTATAATTGAATTGTAAAAGTTCTTTATATATTCTTTTTAAAAAATATTTTATTTATTTATTTGGTTACATTTTATTTATTTATTTGGTTGCGCCGGCTCCTTAGTTGTGGCATGTGAACTCTTAGTTGTGGCATGCATGTGGGAACCAGTTCCCTGACCAGGAATCGAACCCGTGTCCCCTGAATTGGGAGCATGGAGTCTTAACCACTGAGCCACCAGGGAAGTTCCTCTTTCTGTATTCTTGATACAAGTCCCTTATCAGATATATGAGTTGAAAATATTTTCTTCAGTTCTGTGGGTTGTCTTTTCACTGTCTTGATGGCGTCCTTTAGAACACAAAAGGTTTTAATTTTGAAGAAGTCCATTTATCTGTATTTTCTTTTGTCACTCGTGCTTTTGATGTCATATCTACCAAGTCTTTCTCTAACCCAAGTTCATGAATATTTAGTCCTATATTTTTTTTCTAAGAGTTTTATAGTTGTAGCTCTTACTTGTAGGTCTATGATTTATTTTGAATTAATTTTTGTGTATGGTGTGAGGAAGGGGTCCAACTTCATTCTTTGACATGTGGATATCCAGTTGTCCCAGACCATTTGTTCAAAATATTCTTAAAAATACTTTTCTTAGCTGCCATAGGCCATTGTAATTAGCCTAATCTAAAAGGTATACTATGAACTAGAACATAGCCAGCAAGAACGGATGTGTTGGGGCATCTTGAGAAGGTAGAATTACAAGGACTCTGTGGCTGTGGTCATGTAGGGACCACGGGAGGAGAAGCAGGACTTTTGGAGGACTCCTAGGTTTCTGGTTTCCACCCTTCCTCTCCATATCAGGAGGTATGTGGCCTCAGCATCCCACGTGACCATGTGACCATCCCAGAACCCATCTGCTGGGGCCAGTTATTTAACCTTCTGACTTAAAGGTCAAGTCTGCTGCTGCATGATCAACCCAACCACAGGAAACAAGCCTTGATCAGGAGGGCAGTTGGATTCCATTTTATGGCTCCCTTAGCAGCTATAGCATCTCAGTTCAAAGAGAAAATGGAAAGGCTTGTATGTAAGAGGAATGCAGTCACCAAGCTCCAGAAGGACCAAGCTGTGTCAGCCATGTTAAGGGTCTGGATACAAAATGAACGCTTCTAACAGAGTAATAGAGCCTTGGAACCTTTGGGGAACAGTTTAGACTCCAGAATAATGTTGCTTGTAGAAAGCAATGCCCCAGAATTCTGCATCTTCATTCCAGGTTTATTCCTTGGTTGCATGCGGATCATGGGTTTTTTCCATTGCTTGGGGTTGGCTGTTAAGTCCTAGCAGTTACGTGACTGGTCCTTACTTTGGGAGGGCTCTCTGGACAGTCTACCTCATTCCCCACTCAGGCACCAGTGGGACCGATACATGCAGAGACTGCCACCCAGGTAACGATGGGGCACACCACCCACAGAACTGCTGCTCTGGGTTGCAGTCTCTGAGGAGAACAAGGGGAGATGTGTCTGGAAATGACTTTGCCAGCCTCTGACCTCAGGGACAAATCCTTGGCCTCAAGAGCAGCCCCACCTTGGGAGCAAGAATAGAAGAGTTCTGTTCTGTGGGCTGGTGGGGGAGCTGTTCTGTGCAAATGTTCGTAGGGGCTCCTACAGAGACTCCTTTGTTGAGAAACCACTCCACCCAGGACATCCTTGCCAGACAGAGAGGGGCCAGGGAACCAATGGAGGATGTTATGTCCTTGTGAATGATCTTCTGACATGTGGTCATTTCAGAGAGGACAGTAACCCTTTTGCTCTTTAAACATAACCATCAGTTACATTCAAAAGTATAGAGCCCAGAGTGGTTATAGAAGTTGTTTCGTCCACCCCTTCACCTTACAAAAGAGGATACCAAGACCAAACAATCAACTGACCAGTCCAGGGTCATAAGAGGCTTAATGCTGCTGGCCTCATGACCCTTTATCTGCTCATCCCACTGTGCATATCTCGTGGAGAAACATGCTCAGGGTTTTGTGATTAAAAAGAATGAATAGGGCTTCCCTGGTGGCGCAGTGGTTGAGAGCCTACCTGCTGATGCGGGGGACACGGGTTCGTGCCCCGGTCCGGGAGGATCCCACATGCCGCGGAGTGGCTGGGCCCGTGAGCCATGGCCACTGAGCCTGCACATCTGGAGCCTGTGCTCTGCAACGGGAGAGGCCACAGCAGTGAGAGGCCTGCGTACCACAAAAAAAAAAAAGAATGAATAATACCTTGAGATGATCTCAGAGTCTGGAAGAGCACTGGATCCTTGTTGATGTCCAGGAAATAGAAGGTCCATAGAACTTGTGCATTGCCTCTATTTTTGGAGCTTTTAGGGGCCATATACTTTTTTACATATATGTCTGATAGAAAATTGCTACTTAGATCTCATCTTCTGTTTATGGTAGTACATTTCCGTTCTTCCCTGTAGTAGCTGTCCAGTGAACAGATTCATACCACAGCCGTGCCAAAGTGAAGCACCTCCACTTTTCACAGCTCTCCAAGAGCTTGACGGTAGCCTGCTTAGATGCAACTCATTGAAACCATCAGCCAGTTCAGAGACTGGCTACATGGCAGAGGTTACACGTCTCATGTCTGAGACAGCTTTGGCTGGAGGACATAGAGTTGTGAAGTAGAAGGACTCGTCCATAAACTTTGTGCAGGCAGCAGAGAATCTATGGTCGGCATGTTCACAGTGAGATTACTGTTCCTGGAGCCATGGCCAGAAAAGGCTGAGCCGCTGAAATGTAGAGAACAGGGTGGCCGAGTGGTTGATCCGGCTGGTTCAATTTCTTTTGGATAAGGTCTAAAGTTTTTTTTTTTTTTTTTGTGGTACGCGGGCCTCTCACTGTTGTGGCCTCTCGCGTTGTGGAGCACAGGCTCCGGACGCGCAGGCTCAGCAGCCATGGCTCACGGGCCCAGCCGCTCCACGGCATGTGGGATCCTCCCGGACCGGGGCACGAACCCATGTCCCCTGCATCGGCAGGCGGACTCTCAACCACTGCGCCACCAGGGAAGCCCAGGGAAGCCCTCTAAAGTCTTTTAAGATTCCCTGTTCTGAATGTGGCGTTAACCATTTCCAGGTAATCTGGACAAAAAAAAAAAAAAGACTCCACTTCTATGATTCTTCTGCCATCAATTGGCTTTATATGTCAAGCAATTTCGAAATCATCTTCTGGACAGGGAGCTTTATAAAGAGGATTAAAAGAAAGAAATTTAACAATAAATATACTTTGTCGTAAGTCTTCTAATGTGACAATTGAAATAAATGTAAAATTAATCACTTGTTTCTGGTCTGAAGTAATACATGCTCATTATAGAATATATGAAAAATACAGAAAGTTGTAAAAGAGAAAATAAGTAGCTCTAATCCCATCACCCAAACACAATCCTGCTAATTCGTGAGAGCAGGACCTTGTCTTTCTCGAGTACCGCCATATCCTCATCCTCGGAATAGTGCCTCATACGTAGTAAATGCTTAGTAAAATATAGTGAATGAAAGAGTGTTACTATTTTGGTGTATTTATTTACAGTCCTTTTTCTAGGCCTGTTTTACATGATTGTAGTCAGACTCTATTCAGATCATAGTATCTTTTTTTTCTAACTTACCATGAGAATACAAGTATATCTATCTCCCAAAAGCTCTTTACAAACATTATTTTAAAAGATACTTAGTATTCTATGTTTTGTGTTTACCTCATTTACTTATTTATTTTCATCTTACTAGATATTTGGGGGGAAATACATTTCAATTGTACTTTGCAAATAAGTCTTCACTTCAAACAAGTAGATGTACTGGCTGTTTTATCAGTGAATCCAAAAGAGATACTGAAATAACATGTTATTATTTACTTTCATAGTCTCACTGGAGAACATGAAGAGGTGGGAATAATGCCAGAGGGCAGTCTTGATATTAGAATTAGGACATGACCTCGAGAAACTATTGGAGCTAAGAAATATCTTTTGACTACCATGTCGTATGAAACAGCTAATTCAAAGAACCAGCCATTTTGCTAAGTCCTAGAAATATGGAGTCTCAAGAATTCAACTGAACTAAACCACCTTCCATATAATCCCTGTTCTCTCCTTTAAAACATTTCCTGGGCTACCCTGGTTAGAGAAGATAATTTTGTTCAGGTTAATATAGCGCCATCTGCTGGTGAAAAGGAAAATGAATGTCTAGGAAGATGAGTTCTCTGATTTTAACATTGATGTGTACAAGAAATAAAAGGGAATTGATATGTGGTTTCTTGCAGGATCCCCTTGTGTCAGAACTGGATACAGTTTTAAAAAGAAAAAAAGGCTGTGAGTGGACTTCTGGCTCCAGACGGTTACAGAGTACACTTTATTAACTCCCCCACCTCTTAGAAATTTCTATCAAAAAACAAACAAACAAACAAAAACCTACCAATAGGGAGAAAAGCATGTCAGAACAGGAAGCCACGGAAAGGGGCCAACCACATTCTGGAACCCATGAGAACTTTCTGCATGACATAGTGCAGGTGAGACTGGATTGAGGGAAGGGCTTGTTAGCCTGCCGTTGACCACACGGGAGGGAAAGGCCTGGGGAATGAGTGGGACAGGGGCCAGCAGACCCCTCAACACCAGTACCTACCAGCTCACAATACCGGGGGCTGGAGGGGAGGATGGGTTACTTGGTGCTTAGTGAGAAGCAGCGGTAGATCCTCCCTCCTTCCACTCTGGGAAATGTACCAGGTGCTGGAAGTCGGCAGGCACTTGGCACACGAAATTAACCGGCACTGCCAAGGCTGGCTTTGAACAAGACGGACCTGTCAGAAAAGGGTGGCAGGTACCCCTAGCAAACCTCTACGCTAAAACACTAAATCGCGGGTAGCATTTGAGCCAATTAGAGTTTCTAGATAGGATAACCAATACCCCTAAACTCTATACTCAGCAAATCATTCAAGTGTGACGACCACAGGAAGACATTCTCAGACATGCAAATATTCAGAGAGCTTTCCATCTGCACAACTTTCCTGAGAACACACACACACATACACACACTCTCTCTTTCTCTCCTAAGGATTATGGTCGTGAGGAATAAAACCAACGTAACTCAAGAATTAAGTCAAGATCATTGTGGCTAATAAAGTTATGCAATAAAAAAAGATACAAAAAGTAGTTCTGGGAAGAGAAGTAAAATAATTAATACCATTATCCTGTTAACCTCTAGCCTTCTGTCCGTCTGTCCTCTGTTTCTAAAATACCAGGGTGAGGAGAGGGAAGTGCGTGAAAGTTGTTTCAGATTCTCATCTTACCTGAGGAAGGGTCATATGTTTTCTATTTCATCACTGACCCTGATAGAGAGATGAGTTCAAGTATGTGATTTAATACATATTGCTTATAGACTCAGTACAATGAGTTCCCAAATTATTAGTATAAAAAAGAAGCAGGGAAAATTGGATCAATATGGCAAGGTAGAAAACGAATAACAGAATGATAACCAAATTTAACTTAAGAATATTGATTTTTCAAGTCCTAAATGAAATTTTCACGGAGAGCAATCAGCAGTATAAGAAAATTGTAATACACTCAAGAATGCATGGATGGTTCAATATTAAGAAATCTCTTTATATAATATTCTTTGAATGACGGTTTCTAAGTGCCTATTATGTGCCAGAACGATGGAATTTACTTGATCATCTTCTCTAACACATTCCTCCCAGCCTCCCATTCACGTCAGTCTCTAGTTCTTTTCTTGGTAGCACTTATTATTCTCTGTCATTATCTTTCACCTTTATCTGTTTGCTTGTTTGCTCTCGGCCTTCCGTCACGAAAATGCCTTTTCTCAGTGCCCTTCTCTGTCTTGCTCACAGCTAAATCCCTAATGCCTAACAAAGAACCTGACATGTAACAGCTGACATAATCATTCAACATTTATTGCATTAGTTCAACATTTATGCAATCTCTATTCATTCTTTATTATAATTTGTATTCTTTGTCACATAAAGATATTATATTTTCATATTCTTTATTAACTGAATTAATATACCTATGAGTTAATGGATGACAGTAATTCTAAATCCCTGCTCTCATAGAGCCTGTAATTTAGGGAGGAGACAATCTGACAAGTACTTCCATGGTCAGTGTCGAAATCTCAGTTTTTCTGTTCTCACTAAGTTGCTGAATAAAAGATGGAAATTGTTTTGCAGGAAGCTTCTACACCTTCCTCTCGAGAAAAGTCTGGAAAACTGGATGCACAAAGTAGTAACTTCCTGTTTCCCAAAGCCTGTCACCAAAGGACACGCAGCAACTCAACCAGTAAGTGTGTCATTGAACCATCTTTAGGAGCAGGGCTTAGATGTTAATGAATATCGAGAACATGAGTGATGTTGGAGATTTGGAGGAGGGTGGGTCTCTGCTTGTCTAGATGGACTAGCCCAAGATGGTGGTCTGCTTGCCCCTCTGAGAGCACCCTTCACTGCGTGTGCATGTCCTGGCCAGCTAGAGCACCTCTGCCCTTGCTGACAGAGCTCTCTGTGGTTTAGTCAACTTCTCTTCTAGATGGACTTCAAGTGCCAAGTTGCGAAGACGTGACACAGAAGATAAAAGACGAGGGCTTTACCCCTGCTCTGTCATCTAAGATGCCCCTTGGTCTTTGGAAGGCCACTGTCTCTCTCAGGGCCTCTGTCACCTCATCTGGTATAGGATGGGAGCTGGGGCTGGAAGATGTCGTGATTCTCGGTTGTCGCAAAGAGAACGGTGCTAATGCAAAGTCAGGAAAATGTGAAGAATGCAGAAAAGCACAAAGAAATTAAAACAATGCCAAATGCTAATTAGAGGCAATCTATGTTAACATTGTCAATTATTTCCCTCCTATGCCTATATATGCCTATAGAAAACACACACACACACACACACCCTTGACCTCACGTCATTGGGAATTCTTTGGTAAACACTATTTTTAGTGGATATATAGTGTTTCATTATGTACATAATCTAGTTAGCTTGCTCCCTATTATTAGATAGGTAAGTTATTCTCAGCTTTTTGCTAACATAATCAACATTGCTGAGGTTGTCCATGAAATTTTGTTCGAGTTTACAGTGATTTTCTCAGGTGAAATATCCAAGGCAGTGGACTGATGTGTGGTTAGGAGCTCACACTTGGCAGCCAAGGCACTTGGATTTAGATCCTGCTTCCAGAAATAATTATCTCTGTGACCTTGGGCACATCCCTTAAATGCTCTAAGCCTCGTGTGATTCTGTTGTAGGATGGACCATCATTATAGTAATCATTTCCTATTTTTGGACTACTAGTTGCCCTTTTTTATCACTTCTTTTCCTTTAGCATAATATCCTAGAAATGGAGTTTCAAAAGGTAAATATACCTTAGATTTTTACCTGGGCTTCCAAATTTCCAGAGCTAATACTCTAATACATGTATACAAATACCAATTTCTTCAATCATAGCCCACACTGGATGATAATTTTAAAAATATTTGCCGTGCAGGTTTCTCTCTATTTCCCTCTTCCCCTTACCCATTGTCCGCTTTTTTGGTGGGGTGAGGGGGGGCTTGTTTTGCACCCAGGAGCAGCTTCACAATTTGTGGGGATCATTGTAAAATGAAAATGTGGGACTCCTGTTCAAGTATTATGAAGAATTTCAAAATGGCGACAGCAACAAATATTATGAAGAATTTCAAAATGGCGACAGCAGAGCATTAAACCAAGCTGCATACCTTCTAAGTCTGGGGCTCTGTGTGAATTCACAGGTCGCATGCCCGTGAAGCAGACCTGCTTGCAGCCCAGCCACTGACTCTTTCAGATGGCGTCATCCGGGTGCCCTGGCCCTCTGGTTTCTCATTGAGTGCAGACGATCAACGGGAGACTGGAGGGTGGGAGGGAGAACCGCTGGGGTGTTTCTCTGCTCCCTCTGCCTTGGTGGCTCTGACAGTGCCCTGGTCCCAGCACTCCCTGGCCTGGTGATGCTGTTTCCTCTCTGTGCCCCTTCAGGTCTGGAATGGTAACAGCTTCCAGCTCTTGGCAATTCCTAGGTACCTCAATAGGCCTTGTTGTTTTCTTAAGCCCCATCTACGCTTTGTCAATGGCCCCTTTATTCACTTTCTCAAAGTCCTACCTGAGTGTGCCTTTTGCTTTTGTCAAACCCTGACCGATTCATGCGCCTATGAAATCAGTGGAAAGAACACCTCTCTACACAGGTGCAGTTCAACGTTCCTTCATTTGTTTATTTCCCTTCTTTTGAGTGTGCCTATTTTTCTATGGGGAGGATCATTATTTTATGACTAATTTATGAAAAGTCTCTTGATAAAATTAGTATTGGGCTGCTGTATTTGCTGAACATACTTTCCTCAGTTGGTTATTTTTCTTTTAACGTAATTTTTCAGCATTAAGATGTTCTCATCTTTATCTAATCAAATTCATCAAATTTTCCTGTCTAACGTTAAAAGTGTCTTCCACATCCAGAGAACTATTAAATGTTTGGCTGTGTTTTCTTCTAGTTTTTTCTCATGTATACTTATTTACTTATTACACTCTGACACCTTTAAGTTGCTTCCAGCTTATCGACATTTACAAAATAATTATAGATACATGCTGTACACATTTCTTTTATCGTATTTGATTACATATTTAGGAGAGAATCATTGAAATTCTATAATATGAAGATTATTAAGTATACAACCACATCGATTAAATTATTTCTATGTAGCGTTGTTTTTTCTAGTTTTTTAAATGATTTGCCTTTTTTTTCCAACTTCCTCTATCTGTAATTTATTTTTGGTGTTTGCTATGAAGCAAGAATCTAGATAGATTTTTTTTCTAAGTGGCTGATTGCAGCATTACTCATTGGTAGTTTCTGCCCATCCTTTTATTTTACACTTTTTGTTTATTTTGTTTATCTCTTGCAAATGATATGCACTTAGATCTCAAAAGCAAATCTGGCAATCTTTTTAAAGAGAGAAGCTTAAGCCATTAACGTTAGTGTTATAATTAATATTTGATTTTACTCACGTTCTTTTTCATATTTATTTACTTATTTATTTGGTTGCACTGGGTCTTAAGTGGCAGCATGTGAACTCTTAGTTGCGGCACGCATGTGGGATCTAGTTCCCTGACCAGGGATCGAACCAGGGCTCCCTGCATTGGGAGCATGGAGTCCTATCCACTGCGCCATCAGGGAAGTCCCTCATGTTCTTTTTATACTTTCTGTTTTTATGATTACTTGTCATTTGTTTTCTGCCTCTTGCTCTGTGTGTGTGTGTGTGTGTGTGCGCGTGTGTTTAGTTTTTGCAGTGATTTGTAAGGTTTATTTAATTTTTCTTACCACTTCCAGTTTCCTTTAAGTTTAATCAATTAGGTTTAATTAATTAATAATACTTGAGACTATATTTTCCAAATTGTCCCCCTAATGGAAGATGGTGTTATTTACCTCTAGTCCCATTCCCATTTATTTTTCCATTTCATAATTCAATGTAAACTTAAATTAGAAACTCACGTTATTATTATATAATCTTCAAAATATATAGTCAAAATTTATTTTGGTTTTTGCATTAGATTTTATAACCACATTTTCAGTGAACTCACTCAGTGCTACATGTTAACTGATTTCAACTTCCCCCACTCAAGGTGATAATTTTGATGTATTTCCTTGCTGTTAGAGCACATCCAGTAATTTTTTGAAAGAGTAGGTGAGGGCTCAGACCAGTTAGTGCTTTCGAGAGACTGCTCGTCCTAACTCTGGGCCTATGTCCTTGCTGATTGGAACTCATAGTGGGAGCAGGAACCACAGAAAGCCCGAGTTTTTTTTTTTTTTTTTTTGTCTGGATCAGTGAGGGTAGAAGCGGAGTTAGCCTGGCCTGTTCCCCCTGTGCTTGTCCATGGCTCTAGATGCTTCTGTCCTGTGGACCGATCCCAGTCGGCCACGCGTTTGCTTATCCTTATTCCCTCTGAACCCAAACGGTACACCGCTGCCCTTCTTCAGACGGCAGTCACCTTGCACTGCTGTGGGCGGAGAGAATGGGAGACTCGTTTTGGTTTCCTCACGATGAAGTAAGGAGCTCAACTCCCTCAAGTTTCCTCAAAAGCTGGACGCATCGCCTGGGGAGCCTGATAAACACACAGAACCCCCGCCCCCACCCCCACCTCCGCCCCAGACCCCATCCATGCAGACATGGATTCAATAGGTCTGGGTGGGGCGTTGAAATTTGCCCCACTTATGATACACACCCAGGTAAACATGATGCCCAGACAGATTTAGGACCATCTGTAGCCCCTCCTCCCAGCCCCACTCCAGGATTCTTGGTCCCTCTTCCTGGGGCGTGGTTTTCTGAACCTCCTGGCTTCCTCTCTCTCCTGGCCCCTCTGGGGTCAGAGGGTCTCTGTGAGTCGGGGAGAACCAGCTCCTTGTGTGGAGACGGCTGCTGGGAGCAGCTGTCCTGGCCGGGAAACATTGCCCCAGCCACTTGGAGTGCCAGTGGACCAGGACATCTCCTTTCTCCCCCAGGCCTTTGTCCCTTCCTCCTCTTCCCTTAGGGATCTCACATCTCCAGGAATGCCCATTCTGTCCCATGTTCTCAGCCCACCCCGGGCAGTGGCTTCCTTTCTTCAGCCTAAGTCTTTACCATCCTAAGAATGAAAGCAAACCAAAAGCTCTGCTCCCACGTCCCTTCTTCGCTCTGAACCACCACCCATCTCGTGTCTTTCTCTTGGGAGATTTCCCACCAAAGCCTTGTCCACTCACTTGAGTGGAGGGACCCTAGGAAAATCGGCCCCTCTCTGCGTGCTTGCTGCCCAGTGCCGTGGCCACTGTTCACATCTCGAGCACTTGGAGTGTGGCTCGTCCAAATGCTCAGAGTGCAAAAGATGCGCCCACCTCAAAGACTAAGCACAAAACCAAAAAAAGGATGCAAAATACTTCATTAATAACTTTATGTATTATATGTTAAAATGACAGGGTTTAGGTCTATGGGACTAAATACAATACACGATTAATATTAACCTCACTTTTTCTTTTGACTGGTTTTTAATGTGGCTACTAGAAAATTTCAAATTCCATATGTGACTTGTATTATATTTCAATTGAGAAGCACTGATCTAGACAGTGAGGGGCCATAGCAGAGAATCTCTGCAGCTTTTTCCAGCTGGAAGAGGTAGAGTTCCCGGTTGGGTGAAAGGAAGTCTGGGGTTCCCCCAAAAGAAAAAGAAGATGATGGCTTTGCATTTTCTTAGATCCCCAAAGAATCAAGAGTTGACCCTGCCTGCCTGTGTTAGGGGTGTGTATGTGCCTGTGTGTGAATGTGCGTGTGCGTGTATGTAAGAAGCAGTCAGGTGCTGTCGGGAGGTTGGACGTTGCCATGGCAGATCCCACAGGCTCCTGCCCGGTCTCTCCTCTGGCTCCACATGTCTGGGGGCATTCCTCCTCTCCCTCCTCTCCCTCCTCTCCCTCCTCTGCCTCCTGGGTCGAGACTGAAAACCCCCTGGCAGCAGGCACTGGAGTTGACAGAGCATTGCGGTTTCCTGAGAGCCCAGCATGCTGCTTGACATGTAGATGTCTTGCCAACTGTCTCGAGTTGAGCTGAGGCGAGATGGAAGTGACAGTCCCACCTGCACCCTGCGGTGCAGACAGCATGAATGGAGCTAATGCTGCCTACGTCTTCATTGGCCCCCACTCTGCATCCTGCACCCAGCACTGGGTGCTCCTCATGGCCGCTGGCTCATGAGGGCTGGCCGTTGGCCGGGGCTGACGTTGTTCTCCCTTGAGCTTTGCTTTCTGACAGCACAAATGATCTCTTCCTTTTTTTCCTCTCCTGGGTTAGGTGTTAATCCCTACTGCACAGGAGAGATTGATTTTCCAATGACCAAGAAATCGGCGGCTTCCACAGACAGG
Source organism: Grampus griseus (assembly GCF_964374135.1). Taxonomy (NCBI): domain Eukaryota; kingdom Metazoa; phylum Chordata; class Mammalia; order Artiodactyla; family Delphinidae; genus Grampus; species Grampus griseus. The sequence continues at coordinate 143,109,933 of NC_139018.1, read as the reverse complement.
CAGCCTTATTCCCTCTGTAGCAACAGGAAGTCTCTCTCTCAACAACTGGACTGTGCAGCGGGAAAGGCTGTGGTAAGAACGAAGGCAGGGGACCCTGGAGAGCAGGGAGAGAAGGGAGGGGTCCAGACTCAGCGGCGGCTGAAGAGACCTTCTTAGTGGTTTGACGTCCACAGAATTACAGAGGGGAGGGGCTGGCTTCGTGAGTGTGGGCACCTCCAGGCAAAGAACCACATTAGGAATGGTCACCTGTGAGTGCCAGGCACTTGTGACCGCGGCTGCTTTGATGCTATGAGGAGCTAATGTGCAGAGAACATTCCACCCATGCAGACCCTGAACGGGCACTTTATGTGGGTCCCTTTATTTCATCTGCACAGCGACCCTAGGAGGTGGGCGAGGGAAGTGAGGACAAGTTAAGGGAGGCATGTGAATTCACATTGCTAATAAGAGTCCGCGCTGGGACTCGAAGTCAGAGCTTCAGGATTCCAGAACCTGTGCTTTTAGCCCCTGTGATGTAGTGAGTTGCTTTACACATTTTGCCTCTACAGTAAGTCCCCTACACACGAACGAGTTCTGTTCCGAGAGCGTGTTCGTAAATCCAATTTGTTCGTAAGTCCAAGAGTTAGCCTAGGTCCCCAACTAACACAGTCGGCTCTCTAGTACTGCACTGGAACAGGTTTATAGTACTTTTCACACAAACAATACATAAAAAAACAAACACAAAAAACAAAGGAAACATTTTTAATCTTACTGTACTGTACCTTGAAAAGTACAGTAGCACAGTACAACAGCTGGCATCCAGGGGCTGGCATGGAGTGAACAGGCAAGAAGAGTTACTGACTGGAGGAGGGAGAGGAGGTGGGAGATGCTAGAGCTGAAGGATCGTCAGCAACAGGAGACGGAGGGCGAGCTGCGATGTCACTCACGCCTGACGTGGATGGCCCACACATTTGCATCTTGGAAAGTTTGCAACTTGAAAGTTCGTATGTAGGGGACTTACTGTAATTCCTGAGCTTAGAAAGGAGGGTAACATCAGCCCCATTGTACAGCGAGGAAGCAGAGGCTTGGCAAGGGGAGTAGCGGTCTGAATTCACACATCTTGAAAACCTAAGCGTCCAGCATTGAGACCAAGCCCTCACCAGTACGTTCCCTTCCCACTATGGGGCACGAGGTTGCAGTCTGGGAGCCAAGCAGGTGTGAAGCACAGGGTCCCCTCACTTGTCACCCCAGCCAGCCTGTTGTGTCCCTGAGCCCCGGCCGAGGCACAAGGCACCCGCAGTGCCTCCTGCTGCCACCTGTGAGCATACAGCACCCTCCGTCTGCAGCACCCTGTCCCCTTCCCTCACCTCTAGCCTGCAAACCCTACCCCATCCTTCAAAACCCTTCCTAGCACTACTTCCGCTGTGAGCTCTCCTGAGTCCTCCAAGTGCTTGACCCTTATATGTTTCCTGACGCCCATCGTAATGTGTCTGGGCTTCTCTTACAGACTCACCCAACGTGCCTTGTTGGTGTCATTACTTATGTTAGGGTCTTAGCCCCCCTGTAGGGTCCATAGTCAAGTGATGTTTGATGTTTGATTCTCCCCACATGGTACACGTCAGATGCTTGAAGATTTCATTTCTCTCTTCCATTCCCTTCCCTGAGCTATTATGCTTTTCGCTTACCAGCAGGAATCATCGGTGTTCCAGTGTTAGAAAAAGACAGCTTCCGAAGTGACAGGCGACTTTACAGATAAGGAACCCGAGGCACAGAGGGGTCAAGTCAGTTCCCCAAGGTCACCAGCTGATAGTTGGAGAGCCAGGCAGCCGGGCTCCCAAGTCTGAGACCTAACCACCATGCTCCTTTGCCCCTCCCCGCGGCACTTCCTGTGGGGCGCAGGGCGTGTGTCTGTTTGGCACCCCTGCTCCTATGCAAGTGGGTAATCCCCTGTCTGCCTCCCCCTGGAATTTACATTCTGAGTTTTCACATCTTTGGGTTCCTGACCCTTTGCCCACCACCCTGTGCCTGGCACTAAATGGGGTCTCCGTAAATGTGGCTTGGATTTTGTTGAGGGTGTCCTTGGCCGTTGGCTTCCCAACCTGGGCTAGGGACTCCGGTTATGGGACTCGTTGTCCTGGGGCAGCGTGGTCTGTGTCGTGACCTGGGACCCACTCCCGTGACAAGCCTTAGTGAGTCTCTGGCTGCTGGTCCACAGGGAGATCAGGCTCCTGGGGCCACCAAAACAGCCCCCCTCCACCAGACGCCCACCCACACCCCATTCACCATGCTCTGGCTGCTATGCTGTGGACCCTCAGGAGAGAGGGGATCGGGGTCCTCTCCTCGGCTGGGCCTTCCCTGTCCCCGTTCCCAGCAAGGTGTGTGCTGCCGTCCTGTTGACTCATCCTCTCCCCACCCTGGTCCCTCGTTCCAGGGTCCGTCAAGGCCAATACGGTCGCTCAGCACAGCTCAGCTCATGCAGCCCTTGGGGGGCCTCCAGGCATCCGTCATCTCCAACATCGTGCTGATGAAGGGCCAGGCCAAGGTGAGCAAGGACTGTGGCCAACAGAAGTTACTGGGTCGACACGGGTTCCTGAGGAGCTGTCATGTCACGAGAAGGGTGGAGAGAGGGGCTGGTGATTCTGGCTCAGAACATGAGTGTTCGGATGCTCTCGTGCCGGCACAGGGAGGGGCAGTCAAGGTTGCTCTGCACTGTGCGGGTCACAGGAAGATGCCCAGTTTTTCCCTGGCATAGTACTTTCCAGAAGTTAGTTTTACCTGATGATTGAATTCAAAACATCATCATAGTCAGTTCAGGCTGCTATAGCAAAAATACCAGACTGGGCGGCTTAAACAGCAGGTATTTATTTCTCACGGTTCTGGAGGCTGGGGGTCCAAGTTGAAGGTGCCGGCAGATGCCACATATGTTGAGGACTCCTCTCCTGATTCACGGATGCCTCATTCTCTCTGTGTCCACACATGGTGGAAGGAGCAAGGGAGTTCTCTGGGGTCTCTTTTACGAGAGCACTAATCCCATTCATGAGGGATCCACCATTTTTCCTTTGTTTTTTTGGACCAAGGCAGTATTTTTCTTTAGAATAAATATATTTTGTAAACAAAGCAAGTACATATATAAACAAATTAGCCTTTATTTTCTTTTGTTTTTGCCTTTATTTTATTTTACTTATTTTTTTATTGAAGTATAGTTGATGTACAATATTATATAAGTTTCAGGTGTACAACATAGTGACTCACAATTTTGAAAGGTTATATTCCATTTATAGTTATTGTAAAATATTGGCTATATTCCCTGTGCTGTAAAATATTTCCTTGTAGCTTATTTATTTTATACATAGTAGTTTGTACCTCTTCATCTTCTATCCCTACCTGCCCCTGCCCGCTTCAGGAGTACTCCCCCTTTATGGCCTAGTTACTTCCCAAAGGCTCCCCCTAACATATTAATTTGGGATAGGGGCATAAACATTCAGTCCGTGTGTCTTCCCCAAATTCAGATATTCAGACAGATTTTTGCCCCACAATTGAGAAATATCTAAAGGGGGACACAAAAGCAGTGGTAATTGTGGGACATCCCAAATGCTCCTTGGCATTGCTTCCAGAACATGCCATCCCATACATGGAGTTGACGTGGGCACTGAAGAACTTCTGAAATAGACATGGCAGCTGCTGCAAAGTTCTCAGGCCAGCCAAGGGAACCGAGATGCTTAAATGATGGAAGGGTAGGTTTCTACCCACCTCATATGATTTTGGTGTGTGGTGTGAGGGAAGATCTGTTCACCGATATGGTCTTCCTGCAGGAGGGCCCCATATGTCTGGAGTCCTTCCCTCCACCCCCATCCATCCTGTCTCCTGGGAGCTCAGCAGAGATAAATGAGGAGAAACAAGTGGGAAGTACTGAGATGATTGTTCCTCTAATCACAAGGGGGTCACTCTCGCCAGTGCTGATTTTCTCCAGACAGCCCCTCTTTCTGATTTCTAAATCACAATGCTTGTCCCCCCTTGAATTTAGGTCGAAGCATTTTTAACACGGTTGACTTTTAGACGGTTTGCAATGCTCAAAAGGAGGCAGAATGGAAAAAAGCACCAACACCCGTGCAAAGATGATCAACAGGGGTGTCAGTCATCTCGGTGTGCATAGACTGTACAGTCAGTAAATAGATTTTGTGGGCAGATGTGTCACTGGGTGGATTGAACTGCCCTCGATGGACAGCCCTAAGGTGTTTGGTGTCGGAAGCCTGGAGTACAGAGCAGGGGCGATGGGTTAGAAATACGGTGGATCTCCCACTGTCCTCCTGATACACCTCCACACCGAAGACCTCATCATTAACGGATAAGTAGAAGGAGGAAGAAGCAGAGCTAGAAGGTTCCACCAGTGCCTGAGGTAGCCAAAAACAATAAAACCAGCGACCAAAACCCAGGTATTGTGCTAAGGGCTTTGAAAGGATCATTCCTTTAATTCTCACAAAACCCTATTGTTATCTCCTGTTAATAGGTGAGGAGACTGGGGATCTGGGACTTACAGGACTGGCCCAAGGTCACTTGGTTAGTGAGCAGTTGACTCAAGACTTTCTGAGCCCTGGATCTTGTTCTTAACCACTACAGCATCCGGCCTCACCAGGGTGGGTGAAAGTTTGGGTCTAGAGCAATTATTTCAGCCAGGAAGAAGTTGGGAGCGCATACAGGGAGCCCGGAAGCTGCCCTACCTCTCATTTTCCTAGCCCCATGCTACTCCTGGACACCGTTGCTCTTTCCCATCCTGGAACACCCACGCCTTCACCAGAAGCTCACACCAGCGCTTTGTCCACACAGCTTTCCTGCCTGTCCCCTGCTCGCCAGGCTCCCTTAGGGTCTTGAAGGTGGCTGCCTGGCCTGCCGCCTCTGTGATGCTGGGGCGGTGCACACACTCGTCTCCAAGCAGCTGCTGACCTCGGAGAAACTGCCCAGGAGCAGTGATGCTGTTACTTGGCAGCCATCACTTGGAGGGGTCTTCCTGGGAGCCAAGTTGCTTGCTGCTTCCTGGCACGCTTGCAAGCTGAATCCAAAGGCCGGGCCTCCAGCTGGCTTTCGTGCCTTCTGTCTATAACATATGTTTCCCGAGCACCTGCGTCCAGAGAGCAGACACTGACAAATAAGGTGCGTTCCCCACCTCCGGGGAGCTCACAGTCTCCGGAGGAATCCATTGCGACCCAAGCTAAGCCTGCTTGAGACGAAGGGTGCTCTCAGTCATCAACCGAATAAAGCAGGCTGTGTGTGCACCTCCTTCGCTGCTCTCTGGGTCTGCCTAGGTGGTTGTCCTGACTCACTGCAGGTCTACAGGCCAAGCTAGACCCGCCCGCCTTTCTCTTCCTGCCGTCTGTCGACCTCACGTCTTCCTCTTGCTTCCCCGGCCTCTGGCCTCCTCTCTGCTGCCACCTGGCAGCTCCTGACCTCGTGGTACTGCAGGGGCAGGAGGGAGAGCACAGGACTGTAGTAAATTCCTTGAGAAGGGGAGGGGTGGGAGGTAGAACAGAAGGGGAGTGAACAGCTTTTGGTAGGAGAAGAGATGCTTCCTCCATTGTCAGCTGCTGCTTTTATGATTACTGGTGTTGGTGTGTTAGTTGTGGCTGCTGGATGTCTTAGTTAATATTCAAACACAACGCTATGAGTTTGGTGATGTCAGCATCATTTTCCAAGGGGGTAAATTGAAGCTCAGAGACAGGAAGTGATCCGCCCAGAATTGCTAGTCAGAGGGGCAGAGCCAGGGTACTTGCTAGTCTCCATTCAGACGCCCCCTGTGTGGGGAACATCAGACTCGTGAGAAAGCCCCAGACACGACACAGCCCAGCGTGGCCTTGAACTTACCACTTTTCCCATTCCTCTGTTAGGTCCTCTAAGACCAAGGGCACCCCGCTCCTCCCTGAGTCCTCTGTTCAGGGCTGGGGCGGGGCCTCAGGACAAGGCAGCCCAGTGAATGGCATGGAACATTCCGAAATCTGACCTTCTCCTCTTCTTTCCCAGGGCCTGGGCTTCAGCATCGTTGGAGGAAAGGACAGCATTTATGGCCCCATTGGAATTTACGTTAAAACCATCTTTGCGGGGGGAGCCGCGGCCGCCGATGGAAGGCTACAGGAAGGTAGATTTCCCGGCCTTCACTAGGTGACGTTGGTGGAATCAAAAGCAGAATCACTAGGCTACCAGTAGAAGCTACTGGGAAAGTGAAATGTGTCTTGAGCCTTCAGAATCCAGCTTGCATGGATTCGGGGGTCTGCGGGCCCCGATGGCTCCGTCAGGCCTGGCACATTGGCTGGGTGTGTTTGCACACTCAGTCTCGGTCCTGTTACTGGCCTGGGGCAGAATAGCCCTTCCATCCCTCTTGCGCGTTTGCTTGTCAAGGCCCCTCTGCGTTGCTGGCAGCCATGGACATCCCCTTTCTTTCGTTTTCTCTGCCCTCCTCTGCCCACAGGCACGGGGAACCAGGCCCAGGGCTTCCAGTGAGTCCTCTGTGAGCCTGCCCCGTGCTGGCCTCTAGGAATACAGAGGATTATCAGACAGGTTTCCTCTACTGAGGAGCTCAGAATCTGCCCAGCTGCCGCCCCTCCCCTTCTGCCCACCCTACTCCCATCCACTACCTCCCTCCAGCTTTTTCATCTCTTCCAGGGAGGGAAGCCCCTGGCCATCCTGAGAGGAAGGGGCCCAGGGCGCTGAGGTGTCCTCTGAGTGCCCCTCCCTATCCCCTTGTCCTGGAGGGGAGGGTTTTCTCCCCACCCCCAATCCTACCCCCCAGTCACGTGTAGGCTTGGCCCCAGGAGATCTCCAGGTTCTAACTGGGAGGCAAAATTCCGGGGCAGGTAGTCAGGGAGCAGAGGGAAGATGCTGCAGGCCTGACGCTGGGCTACACGTGGATCTTTAAAGAGAAGCGATTTCAAAACCTTCTTACCTTCTCTGTCAGGCCAGTTTCTGTAAACTCTGCTGCGAGCCAAACCACCTTTAATAACCTAACTTGTTCAGGGCAGGGTTGACCAGCCACAGCCCGCAGGCCACAGCTGGCCCACTGCCTATTTCTATAAGGCTCACGAACGAAGAAGAGTTTTCATGTCTCTTAAACGGCTGAAAAAAAGTCAAAAGAAGTTTGGATTCTTTTGTGAAAATTAAATTCAAATTTCAGCCTCCTTAGAAAAGCTTTATTGGTACACCGCCATGCTCGCTCACTGACCTCTCGTCTGTGGTTGCTTTTGTGCAGTGTTGAGTAGTTTCGACAGAGAGCATGTGGCCTGCGAAGCTTAAAATATTTACTATCTGGCTCTTTATAGAGAAAGTTTGCCAACTCTAACATTATGCGTATGGATTTTATTGTAGGGGCAGTGGGGAGCATTTGAAGCTTTTTATAATTTGGGAGGGACCAGCTAGGACCAGGGTTTTTAAGTTGATTCAGGAAGCCGAGTGTAAGATGAAGTGGGCTGGCTAGACACCAGAAGCAGTAAAACCAGTTCAGAGGCTATTGTAAGAGCCAGGCTCCAGCTCTTAAGGGTCTGCCCTGAGGCTGTAACCCTGGGAGGAGAAAGATGCTGATGGGGGAAACAAGGGCTTCTGTGGAGGTGGCAAATGAGATCAGAGAACACGTGAAGCCGTCTGATCTTAGTAAACTAGAGAACGATGATGAATTATATATAACAGGAGGTGGAGGAAGGGTAGCAAAAGAAGGCAAACGAGGGTATTCAGGTTTGAGCCGCAGAGCGGAGTGAGGTCTCCAGGTGAGCACTAGGTGGCGCTGTCCAGCAGGCGAATGAAAATTTGGGTTCCAGTTCAGGAAGGGAATAAGGGTTGAATGTAGATTTTTAGGGTCATTTGGAAAATAGCTGAAGTTATAGAGTGGATGCAGGAAGCAGGGAAGAGAGGAGAGAGAAGAGGGCCGAGGCAAGGCTTGAGGGGGATAGCTAAATCAAGAGGCATGCAGAGGAGTCATTGAGAGAAAGGAAGGAAAGTGGGATCAGAATCTTGAGATGGGCCGGTCTGCTTCCTTATCTTCTGTACTTTTCTGTGTTTGACTAAAAGGTGGAGGAGGAATTGAAGTGGCCAGAAGAGAGAAGCCTGCCCAAGCCAAGCTTCATTCTTTTTCTTTCTGGGTATTTGTCTCGCTTAGTTAATAGTGATCGTAAGAATTCGGTGAAAAGGACGCTCAGCTAGTCGGCAGTCCTTGATTCTAGCCTCAAATAATTGACCAAATTGCCTTTTGTAACTTCTTTCAAAAGTGAAGTTTTAGAATACGCCCTTGAATTCCCCAGGAGATATGTCAGTTGCAACAAAAGTTTGGTGTCAAGATCAAGGCTAAGAATGTTTTATTTGTATTCCCTTTGCAAACAAATGATTGTGTAAGATTTATAAGGCAAAACCGAGGCTATTCACCTTCCACCAGATATGGCCAAATAAGGCTAAGGACTCTCTGGAGGGCCCAGAGTATGTGGCCCCCTTGGGATGGACATTCTAATAACCTGAAGACAAGTTCAGCCTCTTGTGTCATAAAGAATGGACGTTTCTGAAGTGTGTTCTTTGTAGATCCTGCCTTCAGCAAGTACTTAGTTATATTTTGATTATTTTTAATTTGTCAGTTGTCACACCTCAACTTGGAATCTCATAAGGACAAGGACCGAGCCTTTTATTTTTCTTGTCTAGTTTTAGCAACGTAACAGATGAAGCTGGTTTGAATATGCTTCCCACCCCTTTATTGTCATAGACACAAGTTGGCTAAAACAGCACATCGGAACTCTAAAGAAAGAAATGGAAACACCCAGCATCTAAGAAACAAAGAAACCGCTTTAAATCTAAGCGTGACATTCCGAGGCATTGATGACGTGATAGCACAGGGAGCTGCTTACTGGGCCTAAGGCCCAGGGGCTGGGATTCGATGCCCACACAGGGGCAGGAGAGGTGGTCTTGGGCCCTGGGAACCTCTGAGAACCTGTAGAAAGCCTTCATACTAAAGAGCTGCCCTCATGAAAGGCCAGCAAGCCCAGGGAAGCAACAAGGAAACGTAATTTTGTCCTTGGCCCTTGGGTGGGGAAAAGACATCTCACTCGAGAAAATGAAGAGGCAAACCCGTGTCAGGGTGAGTGTGCAACCCCAGCCGTCAGCCCTTGCAGCTCAGGACCCCCAAGCTGAGGAGCTAACGTTACTGCTGGGCCTGAACCAGTCCTGAGACCTCGGGGTGCCTGCTGGAAATAAAGGAAAAAAATAAAAGTAGCCACATGAGAGGTGTGGGAATTCCACAGAAAAACAAGCTCCCCTTAAAAATGAGTTGAGGGCTTCCCTGGTGGTGCAGTGGTTGACAGTCCGCCTGCCGATGCAGGGGACACGGGTTCGTGCCCCGGTCTGGGAAGATACCACATGCCGCGGAGCGGCTGGGCCCGTGAGCCATGGCCGCTGAGCCTGCGCGTCCGGAGCCTGTGCTCCGCAACGGGAGAGGCCACAGCAGTGAGAGGCCCGCGTACCACAAAAAAAAAAGAGTTGAAAATAAAGATTACAATTGTTCAGCCAGAAAAAGGAATGAAATCCTGCCATTTGGGACAACATGGATGGACCTTGAAGGCATTATACTGAGTGAAATAAGTCAGAAGAGAAAGACAAACACCATACAATCACACTTATATATGGAATCTAACAAAACAAAAGACCTAACTCATAGCTATAGAGAACAGATGGGTGGTTGCCAGAATTGGGGGGGGGGGGAGGGTGAATTGGGCGAAGGCGATCAAAAGGTATAAATGTCCAGTTATAAAATAAATAAATCTTGGGTGACTCTAGTTAGTAATACTGTATTGTATGTTTGAAAGTTGCTAAGAGAGTAGAGCTTTTCTTTTTTTTAAATTTTGTTGAAGTGTAGTTGATTTACAGTGTTGTGCTAATTTCTGCTGTACAGAAAAGTGACTCAGTTCTACACATATATATTCTTTTTCATATTCTTTTCCATTCTCGTTTATCACAGGATATTGAATATAGTTCCCTGTGCTATACAGGAGGACCTTGCTGTTTATCCATCCTATATATACTAGTTTGCATCGGCTAATCCAAAGTTCCCAATCCACTTGGGCAACCACAAGTCTGTTAAAAGAGTAGCTCTTGAAAGTTCTCATCACAAGGAAAAAAAACTTGTAACCAGGTGTGGTGACTAATATTAACTAGACTTATTGTGGTGATCATTTCTCAACATATAAGATCTTTAAAAAGATAAGAGAAGGAATAGAAAAACAATAAGGAAACAACAGAACACAATGAAAAAATAGATGGATGTGAAAAAAATAACTTTTAGAAATTAAAAAAAAGCAAAGTCATTGAAAGAAAAAAGAAAAACCTCAACGGATGGGTTAAACAGTAGATAAATGCAGCTGTAAGGAGAATTTGTGATCTGGAAATTATCCAGTAGGCCACATAGAACAATAGAGAAGCAAAAGAGGAGCCCTAGAGAAACATGCAGAATAGGTTGAGATGGTCCAAAATAATCTAATGAGAACTCTAGAAAGAAAGAATAGAGTGAAAGAGGGAAAGCGATAGGCGATGAGATCGTGGTTAAGAATTTTCCAGAATTATCCGGAATTTTCCAGAATTATGCAAACTTCAGTATGAGGTAGCACCCTAATACATCCTAGTGAAGCTTCAGACTATCAAAGACAAAAAGTATATATATATTAAAAACAACCAGAGAAAAATGATGGATTCTCTACCGTGGGACCATAATTAACTGACAGCAGATTCACCCAATAGCACGCAGGCCAGAAACCCGTGTAAAAAATAATGTTTGCATCTGAATTTCCCAGCACAGTGTTGAATACAGAGACAGTGCTCTTTGTTTATGTATTGAATAGATGGAATGAATGGGAGAAAGTGGTTTTCCATCCCCATAAAAATGGATCTCTGGATACAGAAAAAATTCTTCTCTTAGGTATAGGAGGAAAAAGCTCTAAGTCCTAACTTTTTACCATATGAACTTTGGACTTCCCTGAGCTCACTTTCCTCTTCTGTAACTTGGGACCTACACTGCATTCTGGAAACATCACATCCAACCCACATTTACTGGGCACTGTGGAGGCCTCACCCAGAATTGGCCCTGGGGATGACAGCATCTGATGTAACAAGGCCCCTTCCCCAGGGAGAGACTTTCACAGTTCATCGATGACCACCGGGGTGGCAAGGGCTGTGAGAGTGGTAGGTTCTGGGTGCCACGAGAGTGCAAAGTCAGCAGAGACCAAGAGGTTAAGAGGTGGTAGGTGAAGAAGGTAGGAGATGTACATTTTAGTTCAGACGATGGCACGGAAGCAAGCATGGGACTGCACAGACCACTGTGGGAAAGGCAGGTGTGCGGCATCAGGAAATGGTCCAGGGGAGCGAATGGCATGAGGGGCTGAGAGGCAGGAGAGAAAGAGGTGAAACCCAGAGGTGGGCAGGGAGCCGATTGGGCCAGGCCTTGTGTGCCTGGCTAAGGACCCTGGATCTCACCCTGGAAAGTAAGCAGTACCAGAGAAGGCCCGGCACTGCTGCCTTGCCCACCTCCCAGGGGGAGAGGTGCTGCCCACCTCCCAGGGGGAGAGCCCTGAATGAGGAGGTGTTCTCTGTGATGCTTTGTACATCTCACAGAAACCTGGACGGGGGGTGGGGGCACTAGAGTTTAAGGGATAACGCCTCCTGATTGGGCAAAACTCTTCTCAGCTACAATTTCTCCCTCTCCCAACAGGTGATGAAATTCTGGAACTCAACGGGGAATCGATGGCTGGACTCACACATCAGGATGCTTTGCAGAAGTTCAAGGTGACTGTTTATTATCAATATATGGCCAAACTCTGGGGCCTTCAGACAAAGGAGTCAAGCTCCCAGCATCACCCTCCTTCCTTCAAACCTACAAATTCCAAATGTGGGCTCCTTTACGTGGGGCACCTCGCTGACACTGATCTAGGCACATTGTTCAGAAAAGGCCTTACTCTGAAAATAATAGTGTAATCAGGACTGTTGTCGGGGGCTGCATCAACTATTTGAGGTTTATAGAACGGTTTTATTTTATTTTATTTTTTTTATTGGAGTGTAATTGCTTCACCATGTTGTGTTAGTTTCTCCTGTACACCGAAGTGAATCAGCTATATGTATACGTCTATCCCCTCCCTCTTGGACCTCCCTCCCACCTCCCCCCCATCCCACCCATCTAGGTCATCACAGAGCACCAAGCTGAGCTCCCTGTGCTATATAGCAGGTTCCCACTAGCTATCTGTTTTACACATGGTAGTGTATATATGTCAATCCTAATCTCCTAATTCATCTCCTCCCTCCCCTTCCCCGCTCGTGTCCGCATGTCCGTTCTCTATGTCTGCATCTCTATTCCTGCCCTACAGATAGGTTCGTCGGTATCATTTTTCTAGCTTCCACATATATGTGTTAATGTACGAAATTTGTTTTTCTCTTTCTGACTTACTTCACTCTGTATGACAGACTCTAGGTCCATCCACATCTCTACAAATGACCCAGTTTTGTTCCTTTTCATGGCTGAGTAATATTCCACTGTATATATGTACCACATCATTATCCATTCCTCTGTCATTGGACATTTAGGTTGTTTCCATGTCCTGGCTATTCTAAATAGTGCTGCATTGAACACTGGGGTACACATGTCCTTTTGAATTATGGTTTTCTCAGGGTGTAACGTTCTATGTATTTATATTACAATCTTTAAAGTTTCGAAGACAGTCACTGAAAGATATTTTTTGAGTCTCCATCTAGTTAGTTCACTTCAAGACTCCATCTCTTTGGCATATATATGTATATACTTCGTATATAAGATGTCATATCCGTATCCAGACATACTAATATATGTCATGTATATGTATACACACATTGCTGTATCTCACACACACACACACACACACCCGCATGTGGCCACATTTCTTTAAAAAACATTCTACTATTGTTCCCCACAAAGACCCGGGCTCTTGCCCTTGGCCCGAGCTGCTGCTGGAAGCCGTGGCCCTCTCTCTTTCCTTCCAGCAAGCCAAAAAGGGGCTCCTCGCCCTCACGGTGAGGACCCGCCTGACGGCCCCCCACTCCCTGAGCAGCCGCCTGTCCCCCCCACTGTGCCGCTCCCTGAGCTCCAGCACCTGTGTCACCAAGGACTGCAACTCCTTCATCCTGGAAAGCCCTGAAGCGCCCGCCAGCAGCGCCAAGCCCAACTACAGGATCCTGGTGGAGGTGTCCCTGAAGAAGGGTAGGCTGGCCTCCTGGGGGCCCCGCTGTCCTCCCCCGCCCTCTGCCTGGGCCTCCCTCCGCTGAGCTATCTCCCAGACTTTCTTTGGCTGGAAACAGGCCCGGACACTGTCCTTTGGCAGATTTTATGGCTGTTGTTTAGCCCCAAGGTCTAGGGCTCTGTTTGTTAACAGAAGCCCGGGACACACCATCCGAATTCAGTCAACATGTCCCAGTGCAGTGGATAAAATAAAACAGAAGGAAGCAAACACAAATCACACACACACACACACACACACACACACGACCAGGAGTTGTAGCTCCCCAGCTAATCTGCTAAGAGACCTTGGGCAGGTCACTTGCCCTCTCTGGGACCCTTATTTTCTCACTTGTGCCAGAAAATTGAGATCCTCTCAAGCTCAGACATTTGGGGATCAGCATCTAGTCCCTTCACACATACACCCCCGCCAAGGGTGGATGCTAACTGCAGGGCCCCCCCTGCCAGATTACAGCTAGGCTGAGACCTGGAGAATGAAGAGGAGGCAGCTCCCGCAAAGGGACCAGCTCAGCTTGTAGGGACAGAGGGAAAGCCAGTGTGGCTGCAGTGAGGTGGGTAGCCTGAGAAGTGGTGTTGGAGCACCTGGCGGAGGCAAAGAGAGAGACCCTGTGGGGCTTTTCTGCTAGATTCTCTTCTAATTGCAATTGGGAGTCCTTGAGGGATTTCTAAGCACAGGCATAATCAGCTTATGCTTTAAAAGAAACATCTCCTAGGCATCTCTGTAGAGAATGGCCTATAATGTGACAAAAATGGAGGCTTGGGAACCGGTTGCAGCCGTTGGATCAGAGAGGATGAGAACGGTAGGTGAAGACGGGTGGGTGGCTTTGAGATCTGTTGTAGAAGAGGAATGAGGAATGAAGAGGGTAGACGGCAGGCAGCCTGAGGACTCAGACACCCCTGAGCCCCCAAGCCTGGCATGAATACTAGGCACAGGTCAGTACGTGCTGGCGCACGCCAGCAGCTGTGTCCAGGACTCGCGGTGTGAGTTCACTGAGCAGGCGCAGGACATGGGGAAGACACGGCTCTCTTCCTTCCCCTGGTGGGCTCCGTGGTCCCTGGCCTTGGGGTGGTGTTTCCTCTGATCACTGGCATCAGAAATACCATAGGCAGGGTTTTTGTTGGATTGCCATATGTATATGACACAGCTTCTTAATCTCTACCCCCGGAGATTTCCCTTCCACAGTATTAGAAGAGAGGCCCAGGGATCTATAACTTTTATATAAGTACCCCAGGCAATTCTGATGCCTGCAGGGCTTAAGAACTCTCACTCTGGTCAGGAAACCTGATCTCGGCAAAGGGCTCTGACCTTTGTTTGTGGGCCATATCACAGCCAAAATTCTTCATCCATCCAACAGGGTTGCTAACAGTTGCCCATGGCAACCCTCCTGGGACGTTGGGAGGACCAGCATCAGAGGTGAAAATACCCACAACCATGCTTTGTAAACCACAAGAAGGTCTTTCTCCTACTCCCTGGCCACTCCATCGGGTCCTTCTTACCGGCTACCCCTCATTCTCCAGTCCTTTTGATGCTGGCCAGCCCCCGGCCCTCCTCTCCCACACACCTGGGGGACCCATCCAGCCCCATGGTGCTAACACCACCACCTCCACGTTGATACTTTCAAACTTCCACCCAGCCTTCTCTGCTGGGCTCCTGATTCATCTACCCAACTATCTACTCCCCATGCCTCCTTGGCTACTTCATAGGCATCTCAGGAGTGACTGGGGCAAAACTGCACACCGGGTCGCCATCCTCATGATTCCGGTCCCCCATAGGCGTCCTGTTTTGGTAAACCGAATCATCACCCACCCAGTTATTCAAGCCAAAAAGTCTCAGAGTTCTTCAAGCTAAAAGAATCTCTACGAGTTATCTTCATTTTAATTTATGAAGTCCCCATATTGAATCCATCAGCAAGTCTGTCTTCAAGATGCGTTCTGTGTATAACCATCTCTCTCCCATTTCACTAGCGGTAAAGTCCAAGTCACCACTGCTGGGTGAAGAGTAGCCTCCTAACTGATCTCCTTGTTCCCATTCTTGCTTGACCCTTCATAGCTCTTTCTTTTCCCAGCAGCCGGTCATATTGGGGAAAATAGAACTTAGCCCATGTCACTTCCTGCTCGTAACTTTCCTATGGCATTTCTTCTCAGTGGAGAATAGAGTCCTTTCACTGACACATCCTTGTTGACAAGGTTCCACTTAAGCTGGCCCTTGCCTCCCTGTCCTGAATCCTCTCATACCACTCTCCCCGTGATGGGCTACGTTCCGGCCACACTGGCCTCCTTTTTGGTCCTGCAGCATGGCCCGCTTCCTTTCACCTTGGGCCTTTGCATTAGCTGTTACCTCTTTTGGGAATGATCTGCCCCCATCCCTGGTTCCTTCTTGTCATTCGTATTTTAGCCTAAATGTTGCCCTCTCTGAGCCCTGAAGAGGTCATCCTCTTGTGTTCTAGTGCATTCCCTATTAATTCTCTGCCTAACACTTATCACCCCCCTGACAACTTCCTTCCTCCTTCCTTCTTTCCCTCCCTCCCTCCTTCCTTCCCTTTCTCCCTCCCTTTTCCTTTTGTTCCTTCCTCCCTCCCTCCCTCCTGCTCTCTCTCCCTTCCTTCCTTCTTTCCTTCCCTTTCCTTACTTGACCTTAGCATCCTCATCTACCTTGGTCACTAGTTGCTGACCCTAGAGCAGTGCCTACTCACAGTGATGTTCCATAAGCATGGGTGGAATGAATGCATTAATGAACAGGAGACACCAACTAACCCAGGACAGGTTTGGCACCTAATAGACTAGTGCATCCCTGGGAAAGCTCAGTCACCAGTGCCCCACCCCCATCCTGTTCTGCCTTCCAGAGGCCGGCGTGGGGCTGGGAATCGGCCTGTGCAGCGTCCCCTATTTCCAGTGTATCTCTGGCATTTTCATTCACACGCTTTCTCCGGGATCCGTGGCGCATCTGGACGGACGACTCCGGTATGTCCTGATTTCTGTTTTTGAAGAGACCCCTGATTTACAAAGGAGGGAAGGAATTCCTTAGCGCATCAGGAGACTGACTGGGAGATGAGATATTTAGAATGATCCAGGGATAGCTCAGAGCCTTTGTCCTCAAAGTGTGGTCCCTGGACCAGCGGCATTGAAATCACTTGGGAGTTCCTTAGAAGTGCAGAATCCCAGGGCCCTTCCCAACCCACTGAATCAGGACCTGCATCTTAACTAGATCCCCGGGAATTTGTATGCACGTTGCAGTGTAAGAGGCCAATTCTCAGAGAATATCAGTCCAAGACAGAAAACATGAAGTTAAACATACTTTAATTCAGATGTAAATAATACAGACTGTAGAGTGACATAAAGAGGAGCTTCAAGGAGGTTTACCTGTGGAGTCAGTCTGTATGGAAAAAGAAGCTTACTCAGCAAATCAGTAGTATTAACTCCATATCTTGTAGCATAAACAGAATATTTTCGGGCATTCCACGTGTATCTTTTTCCGAATAACTTCTAAGAGAAGTAAAAATCTAAATTTTATTTTCAAAAAGGGATCTGAGTTTGGTCATTACATTTTATTCCAGTTTACCTTGGTACAGTACTGTATACTCAGTCCAACACTCATGCGCGGTATAGCTTCTCTCCTATAGCGTAAGAAGATACATGCTATATATTTATGTGTATCCCAGATCGTATATCTTCATGTATATCTTCTCTACTGGGCTTAGGTTTTGCTGAATCAGGGGAGTTTTGCCGTATGTTAAAATGTTTTCCTATCATTGTAGTATTGGGGCTGGCTAAAAAGTTCGGTGGGGTTTTCCCATAAGACGTTATGGAAAAACCCGAACGAACTTTTTGGCCAAGCCCATATATGCGCGCCCTGCTTAGGGTGGTATCTTGATGGAGCTTCTGAATTAGAGGTGGGCCTGCTGCTGTCATGGGCACGAGGGTGACAGCTGATTTGCTGAGCTGCTGTGCTGTTACCTGGGACCGAGTGGCTCAGTCAGAGTGATGGCCTTAGTCCTAATATCTTTAGACAGAGTCTTCCCTCCTGGACCTGCAGCTGGGTAGGGACTGTTTTGGAAGCTTCCACTTTCCTTGGCATCAGGTGCTGTGTGGTCTTCAGTTACCTCAGTGAAAATGTGTACTTTCTTAGCAAGAAGGAGAAAGGGAACTAACTCAGAGACAGAAATGTAGAAGGAAGGGGCAGCCAACCGCAGCAGGAGGAAGTGTGAAATCAGCCACAGGGGACCTGAGTTCCAATCCTGGCCCTGCTAATAACCAGCTAGGGCAGAGGAGGGCAAATGGGGGCCCACCATCTGTTGTTTTTGTTAAATAAAGTTTTATTGAAACAAAGCCATGCTCCTTCACTTACATATTGTCTAAGGCTGCTATTTTTAGGCTGTGACATCAGAGTTGCAGCGTTGCCACAGAGACGGCACGGCCTGCAAAGCCTAAAATATTTACTATCTGGCACTTTGCAGAAAAAGTCTTTTAATCCCTAAGTGACGTCTTCTTGAGGAAATAATGTCACTCTCTCTGCCTCATTTTCCCCACGTATGAAGCAAGAGGATTGGATTGTACAAAATCCTCTGTGTATCGATGCAACCTTATTTTTTCTACCTCATTTTTTCCCCCATTTCCCGCCTTACAAGAATGAACTCCACTGCCTTCCCTCTTTATTTCTTTTTGCAAGAACCTTGGCTGCCCCCCCCATCCAGTTATTTCTTCTTTACCTTTTAGCACGTCCCATCTGCTCTTCCTGTTAACCATTCTGCATATGGGAACATTGACGCCCCAAGAGAGATGTGAACAGTTCCATTGTGATTAATTGGTTAATCCATTACATTGGTTAAACGACGCCCTCCATCTTGATCGAGCTTAAGTTAAATGGAAAGGGCAGAAAAAAGTCACAAACTTCCGTGAATGTTGCCCCACACTCGGTATGCATTGTCTCCCACTTTGTGGTCATGCATGAAGGGCGTGTGCGATATGTCGCTTTGGTCGGCCCTGTACTGAGTTTCAGTCGGGAGGCGAAGGAGGTCTCCTTATTGCTGTGAATTTGAGGTCTCATCACACAGCCCAGGCAGGACTGGGACCTCGGGGAAGCACACGTCCTGCTGATGAGTTTGCTGATGGCTTCCTGTTGATGCCTCTGCAGGTGTGGCGATGAACTTGTGGAAATCAACGACTCCCCCGTGCACTGCATGACGCTCAACGAAGTCTACGCCATCCTGAGTCACTGTAACCCGGGTCCAGTCCCCATCATGGTTAGCCGACATCCGGACCCACAGGTGACACCCTGCTGGGCATCCTCTTCTTCCCAGACCCACTCTCTCAGGACTCAAATGAACCAAGTGTCTGTCGTAACAAGCGTCTGCAGAGAGGTCCTCTGACAAACTCCTAGACGCAGAGGCGATTGGCGTTAGCTCAGGGAAGCTCTTGCAGCTGGGTTACAAGCTCTAGGGCAGGAAAATATAGACCCAGGGTTCCTGCCAGTAGATAGAAGAGATTCACTCATGCATGCATCCAGTGGGTCCTCACTATGTGATTGTCTGGACCCGGGCGCTGAGCACACAGGAAGAAGTGGGCTCGTAGCATGCATGCCTGCCCTCCAGAAGCTTACGTTCTGGCTAGAGAGACTGAGAGAGAAATCATTGGGATACAGAGTGGTAAGTACTATGAGAATACAGGGATACAGACGGGAAGGTGAGAGAAAGCAAGAAATATCAGAAGTTAGTTTTCTCCAGGCAAAGAATTTGTGGAAGGTCATTCCAGGCAGTGGGAACACAGAGTTAGGCTGCAGAGTCATGAAGGGACCTGTCGTGGAAGGAGAGGGGGCTAGGTTCTCAGGCCTGGGATGTAGGGACTGGAGGAGAGCATCGAGAATGGAGTTTGGCAAGGCACTGGGGTTACGTGGCAAAGGGCTTTCCACAGGGCGCTAAGGTGTTTGCATTTTATTCCGTGAGTAATGAGGAGGTAGGGGAGGTCTCTAGCTCTATATGTAACGTGTTCAGGGTTTTTTTTTACCCTTTGATTGCACGGCAGAGGACAGGATGGAGTAGGTGGATCTCGGAGTTTTTCAGAGGAAGGAAACGGATGGTGAGGGCCTGAACTAAACAGCAGATGTGGGAAGAGAACAGAGAAGAAGGGGCAACAAGAGGCAACCTGGGAAGAATCAACAAGATCTGTTGGCTGATTAGCTCTGGGGCAAGAGACGGGGGAGCCTAGGAGGACTGGAGTATTTTTAGATTAGAAGACGGAGCGATGGCAACACCACCACCGGAGTAGAGAATCAGAGAAGGGAGGTGGGCTTGGAAGGGAAGAGAAACATCTCAGTGTGGGATACAGAGAGATGGAGGTGCCTGGGGGAGGTTTAGTTAGAGATGCCCATAGGCAATTAGATTTAGGACTGACAGTGACTGGTAAGTGAGATCCAGGTGGAAGGAAGACTTGAGAAGTGCAGCCATGGGCGTGGGTGAGATGACTTTGGGGACCCTGGTGATAACCACCATCACTATTTATTTCATCCTTAGTGTGTACCAGCTGGGTTTGCCAAAGACTTGACATATACAGTTGCATTTAGTGGCTATACATCCCTCTGAAGTCGGTCTGATTTTCCCCTCCAATTCCTCGATGAGGAAACTGAGGCTTAGAAAGGCAAAGGAGCTTGCCCAGTGGTGGAGCTACGAAGTGGAGAAATGACGATTTAGATCCACCATAGCCTGTGTTCGTAACTAGTGGGCTCCCAAACCCCCAGCAGAGATAGGACAGAGAACAGAATGATGGGGAAGAGCCACACGTGCCTGTGGGGTGGGATTCAAACCCAGCCCTGCTCAGTTATTAAGCACGGACAATAAGCGCACTGGAGGAAAGCGAACCTCTCACTTACGGTAAACAAGTAACTCGTCTAAACCTCTGGGCAGTAGGAGAGAAGAGAAAGGAAAGGGGTCTCGATTCGGTGATCCGTGCCTCTTGCTGCCCTGGAGGACCATGGCGAGAGGGCAGCGGAGGAGGACGCAGGGTAGGGGGGCGAGGCTGTGGCCCCTGCACTTGAGGGGCTTGCATTCTGGCTGGAGGGGTGAGGCATCCACACAGAGAGTCCACAGGAGGTGAGGACCCTGGGCGTGAGGGCGTCAGGGGCCCAGCTGCTCAGCCGAGGGAGCCAGGTCGTGAAGGGCAGGCAGAGCTTGGAGAGCAGAAAGGCTAAGGCACTGCAGGCAGGGGACACACGCAGGCAGCAGGATGCCTCGCTTATGCCCAGCTTCGCTATTTACTTTGAGTGACCTTGGACATCCATCTAACCTCTTAGAGGCTCCGTTTCCTCAACTCTGAAATGGGGGTGTGGTCTTCACCTTACAGGACTGCTGTTGAGGGTAAATCTCTTCTACTGACAGTCTACCATTTGGCAGGAATTGTGCCCAGCACTTTTAATGATTTATTTAGTATTATTTTTTTGCGGGGGGGGGCTAAAATTATCTAACATGAAGTTTACCATCTTAGCCTTTTTTTTTTTTTTGGCCGCAGCGCGCGGCCTGTGGGGTCTCCATTCCCCAACCAGAGATTGAACCCGCGCCCCCTGCAGGTGAAGCGCGGAGTTTTAACCACTGGACTGCCAGGGAAGTCCCCCATCTTAGCCATTTTGAAGCGTGGAGTTCAAAATGAAGCGTGGCACGAAGGACGTTCACATTGTTTTGCAGCCATGACCACCAGCCATCTCCAAGGACTCTCCGTCTCGCCAAACCGACACTCTCTACCCCTTAAACAACTCTCATGCCCCCACCTCCCCGCCCCTGGAGATGACCATTTTACTTTATGTCTCCATGATTTTACTACTCTGCGTACTTCATACAAGTGACGTCATACGTTTCGTCCTTTTGTGACTGGCATATTTCACGTAGCATAATGTCCTCTAGGCTCATCCGTGTTGTGGCATGTGTCACCATTCCCTTCCTTTTTAAGGCTGAATAAGATTCCGTTGTATGTATAGACCATATTTTGTATATACATTCATTTGTTGATGGGCACTTGGGTTGCTTCCACCTTTTGGCTATTGTGAATAATGCTGCTATGAACATAGGTGTACAAATATCTGAGTCCCTGCTTTGCATCCTTTCTGGGTATATACCCAGAAGTAGAATTGCTGGATCATACGGTGATTCTAGTTTTAATGTTTTTGAGGAACTGCCATCCTGTTTTCCATCGGGGCTGCACCACTTTACACTCTCACCAGCCGTGTAAAAGTGTTTCAATTTCTCCGTATCCTAGTCAACACTTTTCATTTTCTATTTTTCTGATAGTAGCCATCCTCATGGGTGTGAAGGGACATATGGTGGCTTGGATTTGCATTACCTTAATGATTAGTGATGTTGAGCATCTTTTCACGTGCTTGTTGGCCATTTGTATATCTCCTTTGGAAAATGGCTGCTCAAATCCTTTGCCCATGTTTTACTTGGATTGTTTGTTTTTGTTTTTGAGTTGCAGGAGTATGATTTGCAAATGTCTTCTCCAATTTCCTGAGTTGCCTTTTCACTCTATTGATTGTGCCCTTTGTTGATTGATACACAGAATATTTTCATTTTGACATTGTCCAATTTATCTATTTTTTTCTTTTGTTGCCTGTGCTTTTGGTGTCAAACAACGTATTTCTTAAAACCCTCTGTTCTTACTGTGAAGTAGGTTCTATTGTTGTCATCATTTTACAGAAAAAAAAATTGAGGTTTAGAAGGTTAAGTACCCTGTGCAAGTGTGTGCAGTTAGAAAATGGGGGCGCTGGGACTTGAACACAAGTCTGTTTGGCTCCAGGACTCAGACTTTTAACTATTACTCTAAGGTGATTAATTACCTGTGACAATAAGATGATTAGGGTGATGGTTATGACATCTTCGTTGTTGGTAACGATGACGATGATGATGTCCTGACAGCCTTAAGAATGGAATAGCTCCCAGAGGTAAACTCTGAAATGGTAACTTTGCCTAGTTTTGCAGCAAGTAGTGGGGAGAAGGTTGGAGAGTTGAGAGGGGCCGTCTTGGCAACCCTATTACTGACAGAGTTCGGACTTTACCTAGAAGATACTAGGGAACCATTGATGCCCAGGTGTTTTTGGAAATGGAATTTGTCGGCTCTTTGTAGAGTGGGTGTGAAGGAAAGAAACTAGACTCCAGGGACTCAGCTTGGGAGCCGGTACAGGACTCAGATCCTGATGCAAGAGTTTCCACTGTTTGCTTGAGGAGGTGATGGATATTTTCTAGGTCTCTGAACAGCAACTCAAAGAAGCTGTGGCCCAGGCTGTGGAGAATGTCAAGTTTGGAAAGGAGAGGCACCAGTGGAGTCTGGAAGGTAAGGAAACAGTGAACTTGCATGTGCAGTATCTTTGTCTTCTGAGAAAGCTTTGAGTTTAGCCATTAACTCACCCTCTCCAATGGATCTCCATCTTACAGATGAGGACATGGAGTGTGGGGGCCTGGGTTCCCCCGGAAGCCGGCTCTGACATGGGGTTTGGGCTGCAGGATGTTTATTCAGAAGCATCCTGGGCTCCACACCTGTGGAAGGGAGGGGAGTCACAGGGCTGGGCGGAGGGACGAGCTGAGCTGAGATGACGCCAGACAGCTTCCGCCAGCCCCTGGAGCTCAAATGGCCCCTCGGAGTTGTCCTGTTGGCAGAAATGGCTGGGCCTTTCTAGCCCCGTCTCCATCAGGCTTGGGAGACGGCTGCCCTTCGGGCGAGGTAGCTCTCTGTAGCCAAGGCGGTCCCTGGAGGGGCTGACAGCCACAGGCCATCTGCTCTCAGCACTCGGCACAGCTAGGACATCAAGCCCTTCCTTGAAGGGCCATGGAGGGGGTGCATCTCAGTCTCCATCACGTGGAGACTCAGAGCGTTTGAATGATTTTCCCAACCTAAAGTCACTGGTGCTGGGCACCGGACCCAAGACTGCCGAGCTCCAAACCAAAGTGACCTCGGAGGAGAATCGGACAGCCTGGGCAGGCGGCGTGCCCCCCGTGGCTCACCTTGGGAGCAAGGCCAGGGGTGGAGGTTCCCTTGTGCTTCCAATGCAGGTGTCAAAAGGCTGGAGAGCAGCTGGCACGGGCGGCCGACCTTGGAGAAGGACCGGGAGAAGAACTCAGCTCCCCCGCATCGCAGGGCTCCGAAGGTCATGATCCGCTCCAGCAGTGACAGCAGCTACATGTCGGGGTCCCCCGGGGGCAGCCCCAGCAGTGGCGGAGAGCAGCCGCCCTCCGACTTGGAAGTCAGCACGCGCAGCCCCAGCCTGCCCCTGGGGCCGGAGCCGGGGCTGCCTCCTGGGGCATCGTCCGGGCCGCCCCAGGAGAGCCCGGGCGGCCACCCGCCACTGAAACTGAAGAAATCCTTCGAGATCTTGGTGAGAAAGCCTACGTCCTCCAAGCCCAAGCCTCCACCCAGAAAATACTTTAAAAGTGACAGTGACCCTCAGAAGAGTCTGGAAGAGAGAGGGGGCTCCCGGTGCCCTTCTGGACACACCTTGCCCACCTGTGGCCAGGTAAGAGTATGCCCGATGGGTTGAGCGTTCGCAGAGCGTTAGCCACGGGCAAAGGAGGATTCTCCTCCATCAGAGAGAAGAGGCTGGGCTCAAGCTTAGGGCCGACTGCGGAAAGAGAGGTTTGAAGCCCGGCACATCTCAACTGAAGCCCCAGTCTTGTCGATTGGCTTCTGTGTTCCCATCCATTACACCCTGGAATTCAGGGTTGTTTTCACAGCTCTCTAAGCCTCAGTTTCCTCATCTGTTAATTGGGGCCAAGTTTAGAGGCTCCCTCCACGGGCTAGCATGAGGATTAAATGGAACCGACCAAGCGGATGCCTAACAGACTGTCAGGCATAATGGTGTTCATTGCTGCATTGGCTCTTCCATCGCACCCCTAAAGACCTCATGTCCTCCCATCCCACTCCCCTCCGGGAAGGCAGGCTGACGGCCAGGCAGCTTCTACATCTTGGGCCGTTTTTATGCCCAGGCGCTGTGCTTTGTCTCAGTGAAGCCTGACAACCACCTGGGGATGAGGGTGCCCTTCATGCAAAGAGGAAACTGAGGGACTTGCTCAAGGTCACATTGCCAGTGGGTCACTTCATCACTAGGCTGTGCTGTCTTCCACGTCTTCCCCGACAGCTGCCTTCTCTGGGCAGGTGGAACTGGGAATCCCCTCTAACTATCTGTAAAGGAGGGTTGGTAAATTTCAGCAGGAATAAGAAACCCCAGAGAGGAAGCTATGGAGTAGGAGGGGTGAGAGTGAAGAAGGGAGAGGAAACCAGGTTACTGAAGAGGAAGCACGGTTTTGCAGGCCGGCAGGATGTGGCTGCTTAGCAATTCATGATGGAGTTGCCGACGTGGATCTGTTCCCCTGCTCCTCCTTTCTAAGCAAACATTTCATTTTCCTTCGAGCCTGAGACCTATAAGTCCAGGAGGGCAAATTAGGAACAGAGAGGCTGAGAAGCCAGGCTTTTACTTCGTCCCTGGAGAACCAGAAAAGGAGCGGATTTGCCAGAGCAGGTCTGCCCCAGCGATGCCCTTGGGCCACCTGGCCGGGTTGGACCAGATATGGGGCAGGGGAGTCTCCCCAAGTGAGGCTGCTGGAGGAGGAATCAGGGTTTCTGCTTCAAACCTCCTCCTTCTTCTTCTGCAGAAGAGGGAGATCTGCTGCAGGCAAAAGTCCCTTGTCTTTGCCACGCTGTGATGCCTCTTCCGCATCCGTCACTCCTGCCTGCACCCTCCCACCTTCTGCTGTGTCCCACGTGGCCCACAGAGCCTTCTACGGCCTTTTACAAAAGCACAACCGACACCACATTATTTTCCTGGGCGTTGGGGGTACAGAGAAAGGATTATAGCACAGCAAAAACAGGGGGCTGTTTGCTGCACGTCATTCTTAAAAATCTCCACCGCCATGCCTGGGGATTTCTCACTGGGTGTTTCTCTCCTTGGCCCCAGTGTATAACATCTCTCCATCCTTCTCTCCCTCCCTCCACCTCCTCCTTGTCCGTTTTCTGTCTCTATTTCTCTCTCTCTGTCCCCCCACCTTCCCCTCCCCTAGTCTTTTCTCTCCAGGGTCCCAAGACCCTTCTCAAGTTTTTATTACAACCTCCAAATCTTTTTCATCTACTGTAACTCAAGGGGACTTAACTTTCACTACCAAAATCACCTTTAGCGTATTCCCTTCAACAGAAGACCAATCCTCTCCCTTCTAGAAAATCAGCTTGAACTATCACTTGTGGTTAAAAATCACTTTCTCCCCTAAGTCCACGTCTCTGTCTTCTTTCCTTCTTTCCCTTCTCTCTCCCTCTTTCACCAAGCACTGTGCCAGGAAACACTATTTAGAGCAAAATTCAAGTAAAATCAAATTTATTTCAGGAGCTAATTAAAAAAAAAACAACTTCCATATAGAGGGTGCAACATCAGGTGTGCTGTTGAAAGACAAAACACATCTGTGTCCGTTCCAAGATGCAAAGTTACTTTGACGACTGTGGTTGGTACCCAGAGCATCGGCCTATGAAAGTGTCAACCAATCATGGATATAGACAAGTGTCACCTCATCTTTCAGAGTTCCAACGGGGTGAAATTAAATTTCAGCCACATATCATTTTTTCCTGCTGATGAGTGTCTTAGATACCGTCAGTCTAATATTTTAAGCTTCTAAGGCCATGGCCAAGGCTTGCTTTTACGAAGGACTAGTTCAAGAAACGCAACGATTCCTTTGAGTTCGTTAGTCTCTCAGTGTTTCCAAGATGCCCCCCTAGACTCAGTTCTACACTAGGGACCTTGGGCTGGGACACTGCTTTGGGAACGTATTTCTAACTTCTGTAGAATTTTCATTCCTAAAGAATGTTTATTGACGAAGTAGGTATTAAATCTCAGGCCATAGACATTTTCGATGTCTTTTTTAGTCCCAAATGGTGCATTTGTTCCTCCTTCCTTCCTTCTTTTTGGGAGGAAGCCTGCAGCCTTGTAATAGCCAGCCTGTCCTTCCACCTGACCCTGGAATGAGCAGAACACAGATGCCATCCACGGCAGCATGGCAGAGTATTTCCCTTGCAGAAAAGTTTAGGCAGCATCGTTTTGATGATGTCTGCCTTTTTTTTTTCTTTCTGAGTTGGTACTTTACTTATTCCTTCTACTGTGTATGTCTGTGTCTCTGGAATACTCTCCCTCAGCTTCTCTGCCTAGAAAATTCTTACCCTTTGCTCAAGAACCAGACAAAAAGCACTTCCCTTGGGAAGCCCTCAGCACCTCTCTGGGACAGAACTGCTGCTGGCTGCTTCCTCTGGGTCCTGACAGCATCTCTTTCATGCTGTATGAAAACCCAAACTCTAGTCGAGCATCGGATGGTTACTTGGTGCTTTCATCCCTAGGCTGGTTTGTGAAGGCTCAGTGGGGAAAACGATGCTGCCCTAGAATGGTAATATCACTCTGGGGGCTGCAAAGGGAAGTGATGGCACGGGTCCTGAGTATCTGTCATCCCTTGCAGCACGCTTTCTAAATAACTGAATAATGAATCACAGTGTAGAAAGCGACAGCCACGTTTTCCTCCAAGTGTTCTAACCTTAACTTAGTGAAGACTAGAGGGTAGTTCTTTGCCTGGTTCTCTTCCCTTCTGGGACGGGGGGTAGTTTTGCAGAATGCAGTGGTAAGTGAAGCAGTGACAGTCCCCCGTCCCCACTCCCAAGCCTCTTTTCCCTGTCACAGAGAGCCCAGGATCTCCACATATGTCAGTAGGATGAGCCCTTGTTCTGGATACCGGCTCGTGGGAAGCAGAGGGATGCTCTGGGCCTCCAGGAGGTGCTGGCTCCCTGGGTCAGCCAGGCAGGTACCACAGTGGAGGAAAGGCCCTTGACTGACAGGGCCGCTGCACTTCTCATTAAAGCATCTGAACGTCACCTCTCCAGTCCCAATCAAAGTGCGCCTTGCCTTCTCACAGCTGGAGGCTACCGTTTTGACACGGTCTTGCTTCCTGTTTACACCACAGGAAGCCAGCGAAGTACTGCCACCGCTGCCTGTGCAGGAAGGCGCAGCAGGGAGAAGCCCTCACGCCACTGCCTGCAGCCCAGGACCTGCAGTCGGCCCGCAGACGACGTCCTCCTCAGAGGGCCGGCCGGGGAGGAGAGGAGGCAGCCCAGGTAGGTTTTCAATTAGATCTGCCAGGAGGAAGGAACTTCCGGATCAAGGTCCGGTGCTAAGGGAAGGACGGTGAGTTTGCCCAGGGCGTTGGAGGGTTCTGCACAACTCGACAGCTGGACTCGGGCCGATGAACGGTCAGGAGTCCCCCGAGGCGGTGGGACTGCAGGACCGCGCGGTTGCTGTCCAGGGTGGGAACCTCCTGGCTGGATCTGTGATGCTGTGATGGGGGCGGGGGATGCAGGGGGAAGTCGGGCCAATCCAGACAGTCAGCTGGAGAAAGGGGCCCTCGGGAAAAGGTCCAGGACACGCCCACCCAACCACAGTGAGCAGCTGCTCCCTCTAGGGTGACAGCGTTCTAGTAAGCTGCATTCAGCACTTCCAAGTCCGGGAACGCGGGGTCAGAGAGGGAGGAATCAACAGCATGTTGCTGGTGGTCACCGCCTCCTGCGGGGGGAGGGGGGCGTGGATGGAAGGGGTGTGCCCACGTGGTGCCCCTGGCAGTGCTGGGACATGAGCTGAATATGCAGAGCTTTGTTAGAAAGAGCATCGGACCTGGGGTCAGGGAGACCAGGGTAGGAAGCCTGGCTCTGTCCTTCACGAGTGTGACTCTGGGCAGCTTTCTTTACTTTTCTGAGCCTCAATTCACTCATCAGCAAGTGGGAAATCACACAGCAGCCCAACATGTGATTCAGTTCAGCCAGCGTGTACTGAGCGCCGGCTTCTTAGGAAGGAGGGAGGGGAAGAGATAGAGATAGAGGTAGAGACAGAGACCGAGACGGGGAGAGAGAGAGAGAGAGAAGATATGAGAATGAAGGAGAGAAAGAAGAAAGACCAGTTCCTGCCATCAAGGAGCTCCCAGCAGTGGCAAGGTAATAACTGTGTCGGTTACAAACCTACATATTTATTACTGGACCTGTTTGAGAAACACTACGTGAAAAGCACACGGAAGGCTCTCAGAGGTTAAGGGACATTATGAATGGAAATAGCTGGCACGTCTCACCCAGAGCAGCGGCCCTACCACTGGAGGCTCCTCTCCCCGTCCCTCCCCTGAGTCCCCCCAACTGAGGAACTTGCCAGGGAATACCTTGGTGTTCTACTGGCAAGAGCTCCTCGCCCCAGTTTGCAGAGGGCTCTCCTGTAGAACGTCTGACTACTGAGTCTTACGACAGGCCCTGCAGCAGAGCGATATGTAAATGCAGAAGCAGGCTGAGGGGGCTGGGCTCACGTGGTACAGCCTCCGGCGTCAGTACTGACCACCCTGGCCTGTGGGATGTTGCAGAAGGTCTCCTGGGCATCTTCAAGGCTTAGTGCTCTCCATGGTTTGCATACCTTGAGGGCTGGCGTTGAGACCAGGGGCAGGAGGAGTCAGCCCTCCTTAAACTGGGTTGCATTCTGATACCAGCATCCCCCAGAGCATGGGACCAGAGCAGCATACTCCTGACCAGGGCGAGATCAGACCTGGGGTGACCCGAGGGCCACGCATCTACTTGGCTTCTTGGCTGTGCAGGACTTGGGGGCCGGCCTCCGTCTGTTCCTGGGAAAGAGTCCAGGCAGACTCCCCTCTTCTGGCTTGTGCAAGACTGGCTTCCAAGAAAGACCACCAGTGGTGAGGGGCTGAACTTGACTAGGCGTGCCTGAGAGAGCAGGTTGGAATGACCTGTGGGGCTGCTCCGACACCAATGCCCAGGCTGCATCCCCGGTGTATTACATCAGCACCCAGGGCTGGACGTCAGCATTCTTGAGGTCCTCCAGATTCCAATGTACCAGCCAAGTTTGGGAATCGTTGTCACAGAGCTTCTTTCTACCTGGAATCCTCTCATCAGCTCTTTAGGTAGGGGGAATGCTCCCTTGCCGAGCAAGCTGGGTAATTCTTTGAGTAGGGAGAGCAGCAAACTCACATGACTTCAGGCACCAGATGGATGCTTTAATGTGGGAAATGCTGACCTGGTGAGGGTGAGGGCTGTGACTGCGCAGAGCTGGGGTGTGCCCCGTCGGAAGGCGTGCACGCCCACTTTTGCTTTTTAATGACATGGCGGTCCAAACCAAATACGGCTGCCCATGTGTGACCCTTGGCTTAAAAGTTTAAAAGGTAAGAGGACCGCTTTGACCTTTAAAGTTCTAATGAGTTATCTAAGAGGCTATTTATTGGAAAGAATACGAAAGTGGGGAATCAGGAGACAGGGGTTCTCACCCTGGCTCTGCTAGTAGATGACCCCTTACCCTCATGACTGTTGGGTTCCTCAGTCATACAATGTCAGAGATCAGACTAGGTATTCTATGCAAACCCTTGTAGCTCTAAAATGCTGGGATGCTGTGGAGATGACTCACAGCTCTGGTCCTCTGGTTCTGTGTCCCTGCCTGTTCACCCTTAGCCAGGTAATGGCACGTGGGGTAGCAGCTCACCCGACAAGGGATCCACCACTTCTGCTTGTCGTCTCCTCTAGCATCCTTGCTATTCATCGTTGAAACTAGAACTTAGGAAGAAAACCCACGATCAGGTGTAACGCACAGCTTTGGCCTTTCTGCTCCCCAGTGACGCCAACGTCTCCGATAAAACACCCACTGCTTAAGCGGCAGGCTCGGATGGACTATACCCTTGATATCACCGCCGAAGACCCTTGGGTTAGAATTTCTGACTGCATCAAAAATCTCTTTAGCCCCGTCATGAGTGAGAATCATAGCCACGCGCCACTGCAGCCCGTCGTCACGCTGGGTGAGGAAGATGGGATTCAGGGCCACCCAGATGGGACTGTGCCCAAACTGGACACCACCAGTGGCGGTCCCACAGTTTACAAGTCGGCAGATGGCAGCACGGTGAAGAAGGGTCCTCCAGTGGCCCCCAAGCCCACCTGGTTTCGCCAAAGCTTGAAAGATTTGAGGAATCGTGCCCCAAGGCAGCCCCCAGAGGCAGTCTCCGCCAGCCAGCCGACACCCACCTCCAGGGAGCGCCCAGGGCCACCCCTACGGGCCTCCTCTTCCATCAAGCAAAGGATCAGCTCCTTTGAAACCTTTGGCTCTTCTCACCGGCCTGACAAAGGAGCCCAGAGACTAAGCCTCCAGCCCTCCAGCTCCTCCGGGGCGGAAGCAAAACCTCCTGGGGAGCAAGAGGGAGGACGGGCTTCTCGGGCTCCTGGTGTCTCAGGGCGAGGGGCTCCCCCCGCCGTGGAGCAGCAGTGGCCAGAGCCAGAACAGCTGCCCCGGGCCTCCCTCGCGGCCCTGGAGGCCAGCGACCCCGGTGTGCCGGAGTCCCCTCCCCCCGGACAGCAGCCCGGTCAGAAAACCCTCTCCTCGGACCCTGACCCTCTCTCAAGGCTGCTGGCGACGCAGATGGAGGGATCTCGAGGCCCAGGGGTCAAGATACCAAGCCAGCGGGCACGGAGCTTCCCCCTGAGCAGGACCCAGTCCTGCGAGATGAAGCCACTGGATGAAAAGACCAGTAAACTCTACTCCATCAGCAGCCAGGTGTCATCGGCTGTCATGAAGTCCCTGCTGTGCCTTCCGTCTTCCGTCTCCTGTGGCCAGACCTCCTGCAGCCCCAAGGAAGGGGCGTCGCCCCCCATGGCGTCCAGTGAAGATCCTGCTGCAATTAGCTCTGCTGAATCTCCTGCCTCAGACACGGGCTTCTCGCTCAAGTGAGTGTCTCTGCCCAGTGTTGAACTTTCTTGCCTTTATTCCTCTTATAATCCTCTGTCTTGTAAAACATCACCCAGGTTTGCTAAAGGATTGTTCCACCTGTTCTTTGAAACACGCGTGCGTGCGTGCGTGCGTGCGTGTGTGTCACACCTCTACCTTCTGTATTAAGGAGTTTTCACAACACCCGGCCTTGGGAGGGGTGGGAGGTGGGGGACAGAACTGGGCCCCTGCTGAATTACACGTGCATATTGGAACTAGTGCACCTTGGACATATCCGGCCATTGCTCAGGAAGACCCGAACGAGGCCAGGAGATGATCCCTTGGGGGTTCTTGCCACCTCCCTCTCTCCAAAGAAATCCACCTGTACTCTGCACAGGGTTCAGCCTCCTGGCCTGGGAGTTTGGACACCTGAGCCCCAGTCCCATCTCCCACACTGACGCCCTGACCGTGAGCTGGTTCCTTCCACACTCCCCCTCGGTTTCCTCTTCAGCTGAAATCAGGAGCTGGGCAAGACCTGCTCCACAGAACCGGGGGCGCGGGGGGCTCCCAGCAGTGCCCCAGAGCTCCTGCTGCAGGGCTGGGGTTTAGTCTTCCCTCTTGAATCAGAACAACCGTGCATTGATCAGTATTACGTATTGTTCTTATATTGCTGAGAAATGTTTGAGACTCACTGACGCAGATGTTCTATCAGGTGCCACCTACTGTGAGGGAACAGGAGAGATCCTCCAAAACAGCGTCCCCAACCATTTTGGCACCAGGGACCAGTTCTGTGCAGAAAATTTTTCCACGGACCCAGGGGGAGGGGGAGGTTCAGGCTGTAATGGGAGCAATAGGGAGCGAGGGGGGCGGCAGACGGAGCTTTGCTCACTCGCCCGCCTCTCACCTCCTGCTGTGCGGCCCGGGGGTTGGGGACCCCTGCACCAAGACACCCCCGGATCAGGGGCTGAAGAGCCAGACCAGCTCAAGCACTAGAGTTGGTCAGTGGTAGAATCGTAGCCTGTAATATTTAGGCTTCCCAGGAGCTTGCTCTTTCTGGCTGAGAGCCTGTTCTTCTTCTGGAACTGCAAGGCTCACCATGAGCATTTACTGCTGAGACCCCCTCCACCTTGTGTAGTGACTAGGTGCTAAGGTAGGATAGGCAGGTGCTGACAACATCTGTGAAGGAGGCCAAGGTGAGTGTGTGTGTGAAAGGACATCCGTCTTGGTGGCCATCTAGGTACAGATTTGTCCAAAGCATAGTTATACTCTGGGGTGAGGTGCTGAGGTTCTGAACACAGACTTTGGAGTCAGACACACCATGATCTGTGATTTCGAATCCCAGATCTCGGCCTTTCGTAACCACGTGACCATAGACAAGTTATTCCCCCTCCCTAAGCCCCAGTTTCCTCATCTCTATAGTGGAGGGATGCTGGTATCTATTTGTGAATTTGCTGCACCAAATAATAGAACGAACATTAGCACCGTCTTGGAAGAGAGTAATTATGCTGAGGATGTTAGCTCTTATTAATATCGTGATTCATGCTGTGTGCGGGTCCTCCCCATGAAAGCCTTTCAGAGCTGAGAGAATACACAGAGGGTCTCGGTGAGCCCACGGAAGTCGACGGCTCCGACCACAGCGCTCCTCAGGCTGGTCAATCAGTGATCTCCCTGCTGAGCTCCGAGGAATTAAAGAAGCTCATAGAGGAAGTGAAGGTTCTGGATGAAGCAACGTTAAAGGTAGGTTTCTTTTATAAGCACTTGCAGAGATGAAGGCCTTGCTGTGAGCAGTGTGGTCACCTCAGGTGGGCCGGAGGGGAAGCAGCGCACGCTGCCTGGGCTCCTTGAGGTCGAGAAGGGAGTTCCCAGGGGCTGACACCAGACTCGCGTTGTATCCTGCCCGGGGCAGAGGGGCGGTGTATCACTGGACCACAGTAAGACCTTCCGGTGTAGGGAGCTTTGTAGCTCATGAAGTGCTTTCAGTCATAGACTTATTGTATCTTTTTGACCCTTTAATAAATGAGGAAGGCGAGGTTCAAGGTCACAGAGCCTAGGTTTTCTATCTCCACGTTCCGTGCTCTTTCCACGTCCCACGGGCTGCCTACACAGTGTGCGTCTCCAGGGAGATGCTGCGTGGGAGTGAGCCATCCATTGCAAGTTCTGATCTCTTGCCTGAAGACTTGCCCTGCACACCGAGAGGTGACTGATCCCAGGGCTCATAAGGGTTCCCACACTTCAGTCAAGTCATTCTGAAAGTCCCACTTCCCCTAGGCCTTCTGAGCACGACCCAGAGGTGCATGGAGAGGAAGTGGTCAGAAAGAGCTGAGGCCCATTCAGCTCAGATGAGCTCGGGCTCATGGGCCTTGCATCCGCCTGGGCTGCCCTAGTCCATGCAGGCTTTTTGTGCTGGAATCATCCAGACTGGGATGAGAGGATAAGGAGGGACCATAGCTGGTGTTCCCTAGATCCAGGGTAGGGGTGAGTCTGACAAGATGCCCTGAGCTGGGATTCATCCTCTGGGGCTCTCACTCATCACCTGGGCACTGGGACCATCATCCCCAGGGCCTAATTCAAATGAAATAACAGAGGCAAAATTGTTGCATAAAATACAAAGAGCGGTCCTGCCTGGGGTGTTCCTGGGACAGTATTTGCTTTCCCATTTGACAAAGGGCTCTTATAGGGCAAGTAAGCTGACACTTGGGTCAAAGTTGGGAGATGTGGGCCAGTGCTGGCGTAGAGGCGGGACAGTGAGGTCCATTCATCCCTTCATCCTTCCTGGGTCTTGGGGACTCCAGATCAAATGATCATAGAGCCAGCCGCGCAGCAGGTGCTCTGTTGGTGCCAGAGCAAGTGAATTCTTTGACATAAGGTTATTCCCTCGCGCTAAGGCACAAACTGGTGGCCCGAGAGCCTGCAGGTATACTTTATGTGGTCTGCATGGTGCTTTTTAAAAAAGTATTGTATTCTAAATATTATCAAACCTGAATCAAAACCTGGATTTCTGGCTGCTCTCTTTTTATAAAAGGAACGAACGATCTGGGTCTGCATTCCTATGTAGCCGTGGGTTCTCTTAAGCAGATGTGCTCTCAGGTCTCTGCAGTTCCTGTCGCTCACATCTGCCCATTTTGCTCTTTGAAGTCATCTGCCTGGGTCCTGTATGCATTTGAGTTTGAGACCCCTCCACCATCGAGACCGGAATGAGGGTCTCTGACTTTAGACACTGCAGAGCGATTGTTCTGGCTCCAGCTGAGCCCAGGCGCAGGCCGGGAAGTACTGTGTGTGCCTGGGTGTGTGTGTGTGTGTGTGTGTGCGCGCGCGTGCATGCGTGCATGTGTGTTCTAGGGCAAGGAGTCAGCTGGGCTCCTAAATGCAGCTGCTGTGCCACATGGAGCAGAAGGTGTAAAGACAGAGCAGCCAACTTCTGCAAAACAGCCCTGCTCCCAGCTGTGCTGACCCAGAGTCCTACAGGCTGACCTCATCTTGTCCCACGCCAAGGTGCCAGAGCTGTGTTATCTCACACGCTGGGATTTCCAACTGACTTAGTAGCACCCAGCCCTGTCTCCGTACAAATGTGGATGTGGATTGCGTGAATAGGAGAGGAAAAGAACTCTATTGGTTGCCTTATGCACATTTTTTTTTTTCTTCTGAGCTTCCCATGACTCCAGGAATTATAGTCTTCTCTTTACAAATGATGAAATGGGTCTGACGTACCTGGGAGCGTGGCCAAGCTGGGGTTTGAGAACAAATCAGCCTGATGTTGGAACACTTGTTAAACTGTTCACGCTGTTGCAATAAAATGTTTTTTAATATATATGTTTCCTTCTGCAGCAATTAGACAACATCCATGTTACCATCTTGCACAAGGAGGAAGGGGCTGGCCTTGGGTTCACCTTGGCAGGAGGTGCGGATCTAGAAAACAAGGTGATCACGGTGAGTGGCCCAGCCATGGGGGCGCGTCAGAGCCAGAGGTGACGGCCCTGGGAGGGGGGAGCACTTACTAGGACAGATCAGAGGAATGCATGACCCCAGGCCACTGGGTGTGAGGTTAGGGCAGGAGCTTAAGATCCTTTTCAAGAAGGTTTACAGCCAGGATTGAAGAACTGGCTGTGATATGTAGCACAGCACACCTAGATGGAAAGAGGCGTCACCTGGACAGAAAGAGCCCTTGGGAAGGCAGGTCCTGTACAGGAGGCTGTTTTCCTGGGTTTGCGCACTGGGAGATTGGGGATGTTAACATGCACGATTGCGAAGCAGATCTGATGGTTGGTTGAGGGCAATGGGGCCCAGCTGGAAAGATCAGGAACTGCACAGCGCAACCCAGGATGCGCATGAGGCTTCAGATCTCACAGTCGAGCCCCCTGTTCTCTCAGGACCAACTAGAGCCCGGGGTAAGACTGGGGAAGGCATCGATCCTGGATCATCTGCGTCTTCCCCTGTGGACCCTGTCTTCTTGGTCCACACAGTCTGATCAGCATTGGCTGCTGCCCTCTGCCCACTATGTAGGCTACCTGCACCTGACCCAGATGGTTTCTGGTCATCCCATCTTCATGGACCCAGCTGTGACATGGCTGCTTCATCTCCCCAAAGCTGAGTGCACTGGCGTCACCCCCATGGCTGTGTTGTCTCAGCATATCCTTCATGTGGACTCATCTGAACTCCCTTGCTCAGCTGAAAACAAACCCTCCAGCTCACAGGGGCAGCCAGCGTTAAACACACCACACCCCCTGGCAGTGGTAACTTGGTCCATTCCTATTGGTCACTTTGGAGTCAGTTGTGTGTGAGCAGCAGCTTCCTCCTTTGTAAGCAAGCTCTCTACCGCATAAAAGCACGTAAAACCAATGAGGACCTGCTTCTGACACTAAGCACCTAGCAGAGCATCATAAAGACGTTCCTGATGGTGCAGTTTGCTTTCTATTTGAAGAGAAGAAAAGAGAGCTTGCCTGTGGGACGAGTATTTTGGATCTGTGGGTCTTTCCTTGAGCCGGGACTTCTCTGCATCCCATTTGCTCGCCATCCCTGAGACACTGCCTCAAAAACCAGGAGCGATACACACCAGCTGATCATATGCACCAGACTTCCCCTTTCTCCTTCCGTGTTTGAGCGCTTCCCTTCCTTTCCAGATTCATTAAAAGAGAACTCACATTGAGCACCGTCCATGACCAAGAGCGAGCTGGGCTCTCACTGGCATGTTCAAGTCATCTTCCCCGTACCTCAGGATGGGGGATTGGGGGCATGTATGCTTCATTTATAGAGGACAGACTGAGACGCAGAGCAGAGATTCTGCTTCCTACTTGGGTCTTATAACCAAGGGATTTTGACCACATCTGACCCCATAACAGACTTTTTCTAACACTGAAACAGGTTAGAGAAACAAAGAACCTTGTTCAGATGATAACAGCAAAACAACAAGCAGCAGAGTTTAGTGATTGCCCGTCCATGCTGTCATTCAGTCCTCTTCATTAAGCACGTTAGAATTTACATCATTAGAAAGGCTGAGGCAGAGACATGAGATGTTTTAATCCCACATATTTTTCAGAAAGGAAATGGGGGTGGGCGATGGTCCCTTTTAACTGGAGTTAAAGGATCAGAATTTCTAGGGTAGGACTTTTAAAAATGTCTAGACTTCCTAGGATAGGAATTCTGCATTCTGCAGAAGATGGGGCCTGAGAATTTCTCTATGGAAAAAAGGATGCTTTGCTGAAACTTTGGGGGATCACTGTGTTATACGGCCTGTTCTTAGAGAATTATCATGCCAAATAGCACTGTAGAGTCTCTAGGATTTTTTTTTAAACTGTAGGCATTTTCAGAGCTTATGTTTTATCCAATGTTCTTAATTTTCTTAGACTTCAGAAACTTTTCTTACACAATACCTATTAATATGGCACAGAATCAGTGCTTGAATTAAAGTACTCTGGGAAATGCTGATGCAGAGCACATAAGGCAAAAGATTTTAACTGAATGTTAACGAATTGTAGTGATATAGTCTCGGACATTGTGTTGGGAAGGATTCTGAGGGCCAATCTGGCCATTTTTGCTAATGACCTCTGGTCTGGGTGGAGGAGGGAATGCTGGCTAGCAGTCCTAATCTAGGACACATTTTGTCTTATTTTTTTGGCCCAGGGATCTGCTGGGTTTGACTAACTGGTTCAGATCCTCCTGCAGCAAGAATCTAGATCCGATACGGTGATTCCCGGCTCCTGACTTCCTTTGGTTTGCTCAGGTTCACAGGGTGTTCCCCAACGGGTTGGCCTCCCAGGAAGGGACTATTCAGAAGGGCAACGAGGTTCTCTCCATCAACGGCAAGTCTCTCAAAGGGGCCACACACAATGATGCTCTGGCCATCCTTCGCCAAGCTCGGGACCCCAGGCAAGCCGTGATTGTCACAAGGAAGCCAACTGTGGAGACCACGCCAGACCTCAACTCTTCCACAGATTCTGCAGCCTCCGCCTCGGTGGCCGGTGACGTTTCCATAGATTCCTGTAAGTTCTCCCCACATGGTGGAAGCCCCATGGGCCACATCACCTTTGGACAGGTGAGGCCCATGCCGGCAGGGCTGCGCAGTCATTTGTGGCCCCCAGAACACGTGGCCTGGCTTGTATGCCGCCCGGCACACATGCCTGGGTTTATCTGTACACATGCACAGATTTGCCGGGAGCATTAGCCAGGCACACTTGAGAGCACCCCTAACAGTCCCCCTGTTTTCTCAGCAGCAGAGGCCACCGTCTGCACAGTGACCCTGGAGAAGACCTCTGCAGGCCTGGGCTTCAGTCTGGAAGGAGGGAAGGGCTCCCTGCAAGGGGACAAGCCTCTGACTGTTAACAGGATCTTCAAAGGTGCGTGTGCGTATGCCTCTCAGCCTTCGCTCCAGTTGCGGGTGTCCGGCCGGGCCCCCCAGAGGCTTCTGAGCACCTTCTAGGCCATGTCGGTTTCCCACAACCCCAGGCCCTTTTGGGAGGCAGGCAAGCCTGTTAAGGACTCCGCTTTGCTTTTTCTCCCCGTTCTCCTTGGCTCAGATCCCTTTAATCTCCCTGTTTTACTGGGTCCTTGTACGTGACCCAGCCCTGGACCTGGTTCAGCTTGGCAGGGCCGGGGCTAGGGTGAGGCAAGTGAGGCACTGCCCCGGGTGCAGAATTGAAGGCGGCACCGTAATATTCAGTAATCAAGATACATACTGTTTCAGTGCAATATTTTTAAAACTTGAAATTAATTCAGAAACTCCACAATGAACAAAATATCAAGTTGTGAAACAAAGACAGAGTCTGACTTTCCAGGGGCACAACTCAGCCTTACTCACCTCACCCTAACCCTGGACCTGTCTGCTCCTACCTTTATTCAGAATTTTGAGATTTTGTTCATCATGGACTGGGGAGCAAGCCAGCCTCTAGTGGGGGGTCACTTGGGTTTTCCTGTGAAAATCATGAATGGCCTGCAGCTGTCACAGGCGATCACCTTGATTCTTCACTGCCTCTCATGCTGGACCCCCTGAGTCACAGAGCAGGGAGCTGTGGACAGGGGGTCACGTGGCCTGCGCTCTGGTCTAGCTCTGCTTCTAACTTCCTGAGCGACTGCTGCCTTCTGCACCTGAGGCTCCTTACCTATAAGAAGAGGTGTGGGTGTGTGTCTGAGGGCTTTTAGTACTGGCACCAGAGGTCCTCCCAGCTCTGCTCCCCAGACCCCAGGCGCCCCCACTGCAGATTGGTTTTGTTAGCGGGAAATCCGTTACAGCTGCTGAAACCCAGGGGGCGGACCAAGGCTCACGTGGAGCTTCCCCAGAAACCCACGTTGACTCCAGTTCTGCGAAAGATTTTTTTTTTTTGGCGGTACGCGGGCCTCTCCCTGTTGTGGCCTCTCCCGTTGCGGAGCACAGGCTCCGACGCGCAGGCTCAGCGGCCATGGCTCACGGGCCCAGCCGCTCCGCGGCATGTGGGATCTTCCCGGACCGGGACACGAACCCGTGTCCCCTGCATCGGCAGGCGGACTCCCAACCACTGCGCCACCAGGGAAGCCCTGGGAAAGATTTTTTTAACTTTGAAGGTCAACTTGGAATGAGCGTAGGGCTCAAAGTCAAGAGACCTGGATTCCAGTGTTAGTTCTGCCCCTAATGGCAGCATGACCCTGGGCAAGTCCCTTCACCATCTTGGCCCCAGTTGCTTACATGGGAATGTAAGGGACCAAGGGAGCTGGAGTCCACAGCTGCACCACTCAGCAGCTTTGGAGCTTGTGGGAACTGCTTGAGTCCTTGGTTTCCTCCCACATGGAAAGGGAATACTAACAGAGCATACATACCTCATAGGACTATCGCCATAAATGCCAAGTGTTAACACAGTGCCTGTTATATATAATTGCCCAATATATTTTAGCTAATTTTATTTTTTTTTTGAGAAATGTCTGCTTAGATACTTGGCCCATTTTATTTATTTATTTATTTATTTCTTGGGCGCACCGCACAGCATGCGGGATGTTAGTTCCCCAACCAGGGATCAAACCCACGCCCCGCCCCCCGCCATGGAAGCGCGGAGTCCTAACCACTGGACCGCCAGGGAAGTCCCTAGCTATTTTTTTATTAGGATCATCATTACTATTATCTTTTACTCTTATTAAATATTTGCAGATATCATTGTGTCAAACAGATGGGAAATTTTCTTTCAACACCAGCAGTAAGAGGGCACTCTTTCCCTACGTGACTCTGAAGGAGTGGGAGCCGTATGTGATTATGTCCTCTTTACGTGGACCCAGGGGTCTTCTCCAGGCCTTTCAGAGCCAAAAGCACTGTGAAGATTGTTTCGTGAACATCCCACCAGCTCCATTCCCACACCACCCAATGCCCGGCCACCTCATTAGGAGTAGAGAGAACACATGTGCGGGCGAGGGATGTTGGGTATTGGGATGGTATCCAAGGAGGCTTAGAGGAGGACCCGGTTCCCTGGGGAGGTCTCCCCA
The DNA here is from genome assembly GCF_964374135.1 of Grampus griseus. Taxonomy (NCBI): domain Eukaryota; kingdom Metazoa; phylum Chordata; class Mammalia; order Artiodactyla; family Delphinidae; genus Grampus; species Grampus griseus. Next base: position 143,070,034 of record NC_139018.1, on the reverse strand, counting down.
GCCAGGCTCTGGCTTGCAGCTGCTCGAAATCTCCCTTCTCTGGGGACAGCGTGGGCCTCACCTCTCCCAAGGGCCACGGAGAGCTGGAGCCTGGTGTGCCAGCCTTGAAGTCACCGTTTTATGAGATGTCTCATTTCAGAACGACCACCGAGTTCCGGAGGGATGGGTGCCAGTTGCCTTCTGAGCTGTCCCGGCTCCTCAGAGACCAAGGGTAGGAAGTAACTGCTTGTTCCACGGTCACCTGTGGGACTCATTCTCTTCTCTCTCATCCCAGGGGCAGCCTCAGAACAAAGTGAGACGGTCCAGCCAGGAGATGAAATCTTACAGTTGGCCAGCACTGCCATGCAGGGCCTCACACGGTTTGAAGCCTGGAACATCATTAAGGCGCTGCCTGATGGACCTGTCACTATCGTCCTCAGGAGGAAGAGCCTCCAGTCCAAGGGGACCACAGCTGCTGGAGACCCCTAGGCCCAGCGCCAGAGCTGACACCAGAGCCAACTGTGTGCAGCTCTCCACAACCGCTAATTCTCAGGGTCACTGCTAACCCCACCCCGATGGGGGAAAGCACAGGCGTGCTTCCTGGTGGCTGCTTGCCCACGTCCGGACGGACCTTCTGGAACGTCACCCAACAAGCGGGCTGTCCCAGAAAGTTAGGGCAGAGTCACACTGGGGTGGCTGATACAAACTACAGACTATGTCTAGAGAGAGCTTACTGATAATATTGTGGTGCTGTAAATAAAATGGATATATGACAACTGGATATGAAATCCATGTTTTGCTTTGCAGATCTTCTAAGGACCATCACTGTGTCTTGATCCACCCCAAACAGCACCCTCTGTTGTTCCCATGACTCTGCGATGGTGGCAGATTTGGAGGGGGACAGCACGTCCTGGTCCACTTGACATCAGCTGGCCCAAGTCAAAGGCCGGAGGCTGGAACCACCCGCAGGGTCACTCACTCACTCACACGTCGGGCCGCTGTTGTTGGCTGCTGGCTGGGAACTCAGCTGGAGCTGTAGGCCTGTACACTGCAGGAGGCCTCTCCCTGTGGCCTGGGCATCCTCACAACGTGGTAGCCGGGTGTCCCCCAGGGAGTGTGAGAGCCACGTACGAGCTGCATCCTTTTTAAGACCTTGCCTCTGACATCAAAGAGCATCACTTCTCCTACGCTCTATCAGTCAGAGCTGGCACAAACCTGCCCCGGTTTAAGGGAAGGGAAAGATTGCTGGGGCTGTTTTTGGAAAAGACAATCTAGCACACAAAACATTTGCAAAACTGGATTTGGTTGGGTTGGAGAAGTGCTCCTAGCCAGGGTGGTACCCGGTGGCAGAGCAAGTAAACAAACAATGGAAACTCCACGTGTGCTCAGCTGCGCCAAGAGAACGGACTAGCGTGAGTCTGAGAGAGGACAACACAATGGCTGCCGCTTAACTCCCACGAGCCAAGCACGGTGCTGGCTTAAGTGGACACTGTCCTTAGTAATCACAGCAGTGTCTACAGAGCGTGGTATTGTCCCACTGTATAGATGAGGGTACTGAGACCCAGATGTAAGAGGCAACTTGTCCAGCTGGTAAATGATATGCAGAGTGAGTCCTTTCTTCTGTGGTCTGGGAGAGACTAACAGGCCAAGGTGCTTTTAAGTTTGGTCATCGCTTAAAGCCTGATTGTCAAGCTCGGGACAAGGAAATGCATGAGCAACACCCAGCACCCCCTGACGAGGCCTGGACAGTGTGTCAGCCCTGCTCCTGGCCCTGCTCCCGTAAATAAGGGTGTGAGGGAGGACCTGGCAAGGACCACAGACACGACACAAAAAGTCCTTACTCCTAGGCCAGTATCAGAGGGCCCATTTTTTTTTTTTTTTTTTTTTTTTTTTTTGGCGGTACGCGGGCTTCTCACTGTTGTGGCTTCTCCTGTTGCGGAGCACAGGCTCCAGACGCGCAGGCTCAGCGGCCATGGCTCACGGGCCCAACCGCTCCGCGGCATGTGGGATCTTCCCGGACCGGGGCACGAACCCGTGTCCCCTGCATCGGCAGGCGGACTCTCAACCACTGCGCCACCAGGGAAGCCCCTAGAGGGGTCATCTTAATGTCATCCAATAGCTTCTCCAGGGTCCACAGGAAGCTAAGAATCTGCTTCCTGGCAGTGAACTCTTAGAACTCTCCCGGGGAATCATAATCTTCATGCGAGCCCCTTCAGTGACTTCTCCACAGTGGGTGCCAGCCCAGTGCCCTATTCTGCCTGAGAAATTATGTGCTCAGAGTCACCTGTGTCAAGCTCTAGAGGAGACAAGAGCTTGGAGATGACCATTTGCGTCAGCTCCTTAGATTTAAGAGAAATGCTGACTTTGAACATGGTCTGACAATGAAAGGTATGACCCCATTCAACACCCACCCTACCGGATCTTACTGTGTGCCTGTCCAGGGCTGGGCACCCAGGCCATGGGATTCAGCGGGCACACCCCTCACCCCCGCAGTCTCACGTCTGCACACAATCATGTTTCCTGTAATCGGGTTATTGTTTTGAGTCTTATCAAGCAGCCAGGTGATGAAGGTGGACCAGCCTGGGGAAGGAGAGTCTTTCCATCAGGACTGGGAGGTGGTGATAAGAATGAGCACAGTGCCAGCCATGGGCCTGGGGCACGGAGAGTGCCTCCTTGGGAGCTCAGATGAATCACGTGAGTGAGTGGGGCTGTATGAGGACTCACATGCAGCCAGGATGCGCCTAGGCCCTCCCAGGAACCCCTCTGTCTCTGAAGACCCCCTTCTCCCCCAGCTCAAATACAACCACTGAGGACGCTGCCACTGCCAGCTTTCCAGTTTCAAATCAAGAATCAGCAAGAAAGGGACTTCCCTGCTGGTGCAGTGGTTTAAGAATCCGCCTGCCAATGCAGGGGACATGGGTTTGAGCCCTGGTCTGGGAAGATCCCACATGCCGTGGAGCAACTAAGCCCGTGCGCCACAACTACTGAAGCCCGCACGCTGCAACTACTGAAGCCTGTGTGCCTAGAGCCCGTGCTCCGCAACAAGAGAAGCCACTGCAACGAGAAGCCCCCGCACCGCAACGCTCGCCGCAATTACAGAAAGCCTGGGCGCAGCAACGAAGACCCGACACAGCCAAGAAATAAATAAATAAATTTATTAAAAAAAAAAAAAGAATCAGCAAGAAGGTCTTAAAACGAAAACTCATCCATTTGAGCGTCACGATGCTGCAGTTTACAGGTGAGGTTTAGTGCGCCTTGGCCACCTTCTTCAGAGCTGACAGCAGGCAGAGAAAACAGTGCCTTTGCAAACAATGATTCCAGTCATCCCCAACACCACACACACACAAACAACAATCCCGGATCTACTTTAACTCTCCAGGGAAATGAGTCCATCCAAGAGTCTCTCCCAGGCAGCCCTCGTTCCTGGCTTTGTACAGCATCTCACTGATTCACCATCATCATCTCATCTGCAGGGACTCTTAAGCAGGCTACCCCAGGACTGGTATTCATGTCCCCAGATTTTCTTTAAAGACAGGAAGCCAAAGCACAGGAGTGTTAAGTGACTGTCCGAGGGCATCATTTCTAACTGGCAGGGATGGGACCACTTGCACGTTTTCTGACTCGGTCCAGTGCTCAAACCAGTTTGACCCACTGCCAGCAGATGCACGTAGGAGCAGTGCAGGTGCAGTCCATGCAGTGGGCCCAGTGAGACGTGTTCTTGGGAGGCTGACCTCCCCTCCTGGCCAGATGGGGCAGCACAGGTGGCTCCATCTTGGTATGACCACCACCTTCCTGGGTCTCCTGGGCTGGCGTGCCCAGAATTGGCTGGGTTTGGGAGATCAAATTGTGATGAGTTGATACAGAACGACCTCTGGCACAAGGTAAGGACCCATTAAGTACTTGGCGAATGAATGAATGAAATCTAAGTACATATAAGAGTCCTGGAGGGCTTCCCTGGTGGAGCAGTGGTTGAGAGTCCGCCTGCCGATGCAGGGGACACGGGTTCGTGCCCCGGTCCAGGAAGATCCCACATGCCGCGGAGCGGCTGGGCCCGTGAGTCATGGCCGCTGGGCCTGCGCGTCCGGAGCCTGTGCTCCGCAGCGGGAGAGTCCTGTGAAGATTTCTTGATGAGAAGAGGGAGTTGGGGGATGATCTTCATGGCATGATTGTGGGATCTGCAGCTGCATTAGAGCCCAGAAAGAAGGCTTTCTAACCCCCTGACACTGAACTTCCACGTTTTAAAGCTTGCTCAGACCTCGGCACATTCAGAAGACAGGCACCCCAGGACTCAAAGGTGGGGAAGCAAGATACTCTGATACGAGGAGAACGTTTTCCATCTGGAGGCGCAAAGGCTGAGGACTCTAGAAATTTTCTGCACAGGGTGCTGGTAACCTGAGAAACTGCAATACGAGGGCACTCTGGTCAAACACACGTGGGCCTCCCTCACCAGCAAGTTGGTGGGCCCATGGAGGAGCTCGTGAGGGAATGTTGGAGAATTCCACACAGGACTGTGTGGCCCTGACCGGAGAGAAGGACAGGGAGTCGTGTGGCTGTGAAGCCCCTTCCAGGTGGCAAGGCCGTGCTCCCTGGTTCCGACGATGCACCGGGCTGGGCATAGCCCGTTCGGGGTCGTTTCATCTTGCAGCAGGGCCTGGGGGGGATTTTAGCCAGCACTGCTGGGGGTGGGGCATCTGCTCTTCTGTCCTTCCCGCTGACAGCAGTACGGGCTCACCAGGTCCTGGAGGCCAGAGGACTCCTGTTCCATCTTCTATAACAGAACACAAGAACCGGCAAATGCCCAGGGGAGAGGAGGCTCTCCTCCAAGTTCCCCTTGTAGGTGCCCTGAGCCCAGAATCAATTCCAGAGCGCTGCCTGGGCAGGTTCAAACGGCCTGGTTTCCCTGGGGCGCCTGAAGGCTAACTCATGCAGGGGAAAAATAGAGAAAAATGATTTGAACAGAAGAGACAACAAAAGGAGTATTGAAAGTGCTTCTTCCTGAATGCTTAACTCATTTTTTAAGCATCATTTTGCCAAGCTGACGTCTTTTAAGGGGGAAAGTCTGGCACATCCGGGGATCTGTGGCACAGGACTGAGAGCTCGAATGCTACCAAGGGGCTGGGCCAGGTTCTCGGGATTGATGGTGATTCTTCTCAACAAACGGGGAGACGTGGTCTCTGAGAGTGATCGGCACAGAAAGGCTTTGGACCCGCGAGCATCGCACGGTGCCCGGGCAGAGTCCCTGTCCGGTGGCCGGGGCCTTGGGGGTCCACCCTGCTGGAGGAGGGGTGCTTGGGAAATGGCAGCCCCACCCAAGTGGAAGGAGGCGCAGGAGGGGCCAGGGCTGCCTCTGGCTGATGTCTGGTCATTGGTGGGTTCCAAAGGTAGAGCGGTTCCACTGGAGCCCGTGTCCTCCCAGGCTCTCCAGCTGCGTCCCAACAATGGCAGCTCCGCCGAGTCATGGCAGTTCTCAGCCCACCAGCCAGGATGTCAACCGTAGAATTTCTTCACTGCTTTCTGGAGGTTGGCGTAAAACCCGGCCATGCTGCGGGGAAAGAAGGAGTCCACCACGCCCTGCGGAAGGTAACCGCTGAGGTCGGTCTGGAAGAACGTGACCAGGCTGGTCTTGTTGGGCTCCCTGTGAAAGCAAGGCCAGGGCTGTTATGCGTCTGGAGCAGAGAGCCCGCCCAGGGGAACGGTCCAGACCCAGGGGTTTCGCTGGGTTCACTGCCCAGGGCATCCCTCTGGACCTGCTTCTTTTCAGGATGGAAGCGGGTCCTCTCGTGGATGCTTCCATGGCCCCGCCAGGCCGTTGCGCGAGGACGACCCCCCACTTCCAGCCCAGGAAGGTCATTCGTTCCCTGTGCCCGACTCACTCGGCAAAGGCTTTCAGAGAAGTCACTCCTGTACCGGGTCCTGGGAGGAACAGACACAATGCTGCACTCTGTCCACTGAGGGCAGCAGTTCTCCAAATGGTCTGGCAGCTCCTGGGGGCTCCTGACACCCTTTCAAGGGGTCTGCAAGGTCAGAGCTATTTTCGTCACAACACTAAGATGTGATTTGCCTTTTTCACTCCCATTCTCTCAGCGTGTACTTCACTCTCACGAATTTTCTCTTGGCCAGGACCATGAGGGCATGGGCTTCGTGGAGACCACTGAGCATTTTATTTGAATGGAGCTGTCAACAGCTTCCGGGGGAGGTTTCCAGAGGCCACATGAGGTGTGATATCACAACAGACTGAATGCAGAAGCAGATATGAGCTTCTGTTAAACCTGACATTAAAGAGATTTCCCAAAATGTCAAACAGGGCCACTCTTCACTATTTTTCTCCTCTTTTGAAAAATATGGTTACTTTTCACAAAAATATTTATGGGAACATATAATACACGTATTATCATTATTTTAAAATAAATGTTTTTTAAATATCCCGGTTTTAATTTCAAGTATAGTAAATACTGATGGATATAATCCACATGAACAGAAGCGCTTTGATGCCCTGAATAATATTTAAGAGTGGAATGGAGCCTCAGACCAAAAGCGTGAGAAGGGCTGACTTAGAGACCTGACGCGTAACTCGCGCCCACGTGAAGGGGCTTCGGCTGGGGGTGGCAGAAGCCCCGAGGGAGGCCACAACACGGAACATGGCACACACCTGTGCCGAAGTCGAGAGGCGGGGTCCGCTCACCAACCTAGCAACTCAGCGGACCTCCCTGGGCTGCACATGTAGTGGCCTCATGCTCAGGGGCACAAGGCAGTGAAGCCCACCAGCAGGAGTCAGATTCAGTGAGGGGCGTGCACGGGAGGAAATGGGACCCAACTTGGTAGGGACAAGGGGTCTTCAGTGTCACAAACTTCCCAATTGCCAGGACAACAAAGGCACGGGCTTTGCGGAGACCATTTGGCGTTTCATTTGAATGGAGCTGTCAGCAGCCTCAGAGTCTCAACAGGAACCCCACGGAGCATTGCACCTGCCCATCAAATGTTTTCTGACATCCTGGAGGTCAAGGGCTGAGAAGTGGAGAGCCTTTAGAACCTTGCCCTCCCTCCCAGATGCACAGACAGGGCCGGGGACCAGCAGATGAATGACAGTGCAGGATGGTGCTGGCTGGGCAGGCTTCTCTCCTCTGCTCATGCCTTCTCTGCACAGAGCCTGAACTCGGGGCGGGGCTGGGGGGGCACAGACTGCCTTACATCCCAAAGCCTCAGCATCATCGGACTCTATTCCTTGCTCACCAACCCCCAGCCCCTCCACCTTTGCTGGGACCTTCTCTCTTCTCTCTGATCCTCCTCTCCAGGCTCACTCAAGCCCCCGTACTTCTCAGTGCTGTCCTCTTTGGCCTGAACAGGTGAGGGAGAAAGTCTGCCCAGTGACCATGCTCTCCTCCGGGTGAAGACGGGGCTTGGGAGGAGGTAAACACGCAACAGGCCGGGTGGAAGAGGCAAACTCGGTACCTTACAGAGTGGTCACGGTGAAGAGTGTTTCTCGCTTGGACATCATTAACAGAGCTGGCAAAGGGGGGCTCAGAGAGATGTTGGAATCACCTGGTCTCCCCATGGAGAAGGCTGGGCTAGATAACGGCGTCCACCACTGGTCCTTGTTGTAAGGATTCGTGAGCTAACACGTGCAGAGCACTCAGCAGACTCGCTGGGCACAGAGCAGGGCTGCATTCACGATGTGACTACGCTACCCCTGCTACAAACACCAGCCCCCCCGCCTGCAGAACAACCAGAACCCGACAGCTCTGCCCTGTCCGCTGCAGCCACTCGACTCAGGCGCCACCATCCCTCACCTCTAATTAGTCCCCTTGCTCTGGCTCACAACCTCGCCCACTCCAGAGGCATCACAGCACTGGACACCCAGCTCAGGGCACATACTGCTCCAGACGCCCCGCCAGCTCCCCATTCGATTCCGAGGGCAGCGCCCACGACTCCAAGACATGGGCCCTGCTCTCTTAGTGACGGGATCTCCTTGCCTTTCCCCCTGCTCACTGCCATCTGGCACAATGGCCTCCATGCCATTCCCTCAATGCCCCTTGCCTGCCCCTACCTCAGGGACTTTGGACCTGCTTATCCCTCTGCCAGGAACGCACTCCCCCCAGCCCCCTTCCATCCCCAAGGCTCCCTGTGCCGTGCTTTGGTCAAACGTCCTATCAGGGGGGCCTTTGGTCTAGCTCCCCCATCCCTCCCCAGCACCTTTATCTGGTTTCAGTTTTCTCCAAATCATTTAAAATCTGATCATTACAAGCGTGTACATCTGATATAATTATGGTGCTTGTGTTTTGTCTGTCTACCCTGCTCCCACTAGAATCTAAGTTCCAAGAAGGCTTATCTGTTTTGAAGGGTCAATATCTAGATTAAGAGCATAGATTTTGGAGTCAGATGCTATAGCTTGACCAGCTCCTGGCTGTGTGATCTTGAGTAAGTTACATAACCTCTCTGTGCCCAGAGTCCTCATATAAAAAATGAAGGTAATAACAGTACCTTAGAATTGTTATAAGAATAAAAATGAGTTAAATTATAAAATATAAAGAAGAGTGCCTGACACACAGGAGTGATGTATAAACATTTGCTGCTGTTCCTGTCACGATTAGTATCACTTCTTGAATCCATAGCGCCTAGAACAGGCCTATATTCATAGAGTGATGGGAACCATCACAGTCACAGGCTTCAGATCCACATAAAATGCTTTCAGATCCACATAAAATGCTTTCAAGCGAGCTGAGTCAAAACCTCCACACTAGGGACTCCCCTGGTGGTCCAGGGGTTAAGATCCCACGCTTCCACTGCAGTGGAGGCAGGTTCCATCCCTGGTCGGGGAACTAAGATCTCGCATGCTATGGGGTGTGGCCAAAAGATAAAACAACAAGAAATATATATATATAACATATTGGGAAGAAATATTTGTAACATATATAATAAGAAATGTTTTTAAAATGTCTTAAGAAAAACACCTCCACACTAGCTGGGTTTTGGCTCTAAGTGACCCAGCTACAAAGTCTGTGCAATCAACTCTTGCCATCTGGAATGAGGCATAATGATACTCATCAAATTGTATGTTCTCCCCAAGGAAGATATCCATAGAATTCAGCCCCTAAGGGGAAGGTGCGCTGACTCTTATTCTGAAAATTCCTCTGTGTGTGTGTGTGTGTGTGTGCGCGCGCGCGCGTGTGTATGTGCGCGCGCGCGTGTGTGTGTGTACGTGTGTGTGTGTGTGTGTGTGTGTGTGTGCATGGTGAGGGGAGCTGTGTTGGACTGCAGCTATGCTATTATTTTCAAACTCATAAAGTTTTGCTACGTTTAACAGAAGTCTGCCACAAGATGTCTGAAAAGCCAGCTTAGTCAGAAGTGTCAGGTGGACGTGTGGGATGTGGGTTTTCGGTACAATGCTATAGCACCAAAACCCTTCTCCTGGGATTGTGCAGTGACAGCATCGATGTTTCCCCTGCTGATGTCTGTCTGTGGGTTGCAGGGTGACAGGGACAGACCCTCAGGTACAGTTTCTTTCTTTGTCAACTTGAGTGGTTCCCAGGATAAACCAGTGACCTTTGGGTTATTATTACACGGAAAGCTCCTGGTAAAAACCTGGCCCTCGTGGCCCAGTGGTTAAGACTCCACGCTTCCACTGCAAGGGGCGTGGGTTCGATCCCTGGTCAGGGAACTAAGATCCCGCACGCTGCTCGGTGAGGCCAAAACCAAAACACCAAAAACCCAAAAAGAACCTGGCCATGACCTGCGAGAAAATAGGGACAGAACCATTTCTGAGCTCAGTTCTGGGGCTGACTCACGGTGTGCTCTGAGAATCGCCCTTTAGCCCCGAGCATCTCCACCCCATTCCTCGGTGAGGGGTGAGGAGCACCGTGTGGGATTCGGGGTGAGGACAGCTAAGCTCTTGCCTGCTCCAGGCTGCTGGAGAGCACTCAGAACATGGAGGAGAAGACTGGGTGCCCAGGGCCCCCATGGCCAGCCTGTGAGCCTGCACAGACCACCTAACTTCCCCGAGCCTCAGTTTCCTCATTTGCTAAACGGCACCGTGACATTTGCTCAGCTTGCCTGGGGCCGGAGGGAGGGTTCCCCACATCAGAAACAATGACACTTGCCCACAATTCTTTCCCACGTGCCTAGAACTTTCGCGTGTTACGTCACCAATGTGTGTGTATAGGGTTCTGTAACATCAAGGCCTACAGAGTGGCGAGGCATTTTTATTACTACGAATCATCATTAATGTTGCCATTGAGTAGAATGTCCTCAGTGAAGCCACAGTTAGGTCTGGGCACATCATTCAATCCAAGAGGTTATCCTTACCCTGGCAGAGGTCCGCAGAAGCAACCACAAGGATGGTTAAATCCTCTCACATAACCTGGCTTTGGGGGACATAACAGATGCTCCACACTGGTAGCTGGAAGACAGAGAAAGACGCTCAGTGAGCTACAACTTCGGGCAGTTGGGCCACTGCCGCTGAAGGGCCTTACCGGGCACCCACGGTGGGTACAGACCAGTCATCTGGAGCCCAGGCGTCAGAGGACGACCCTGCCACTTGGCCCTGAGCTCTTCCTACTGCCACCCCCCTGTCCCTCACACTCACACACACGTTCACACATACTCGTGCGCACACACACACGCACACGCTCATGTCCACAGCTTCCCCAAGCCTGCTGGAATATTAGAGAAAACAACATTTCAGACTATGAGGCCTGGGGGCAGGAGAACGAAGGGACCCCTCTCAAATCGCAGCCGCGAGAGGTGTGGATGGACACACAATCGACCCCCATGTGGAAGATTCAGAGGAGTGGCAGGCGCTGTGGCTTTCAGCGGGATGCACCATCAAAAGTGCAGAGGCAGGAACTCTGCTCCTCGTGGGAAGGAGGGGAGCGGACAGCCCCACAGCCCTCTCGGGACGGTGCTCCGTGGGTGCAGGGAATCACCGCACCCTGGGGTTCCCTGAAGCCAAACCGTACCCCGCATGTCTAGGGTACAAACTATGCACCTCAGCAGGGATGAAAACGGGGTGCTGACGAAATCTGCGATTTATAACTAAAATTACTAGTGTGTGGACTCTCCCACCTCAGACCTCCCTGGCACAGAATCTCCCCAAACCTGACAAGGGGAGGCTGGCACAGAAAAAAGGACCCAGGCTGTGAGTGCTCCAGGGATTTCCAGCTGGTCGGCTTTCCTTGAAGAGCTGGGCGGGTGTGGAGGAGACAGAGCCCAGCATCCCACGAAGGCTTTGCAGCAGACCTGCCGTCACTCACCATTGGAACTGATGGTCCCATCCTCATACGTCTTGACCAGCACCAGGTCCACAAAGTCTCTGGGAGAGATGAGCTTCATGACGGCCGAGGAGGTGGTGGTTCTGCTGACGCACTGTGTCTGTCAGAGCAAAGGGGGATCCAGCTGCGTCTGATGGCTGCGCATCTGCTCCCCGCCCCAACTCGACTCGGAGCTCATCCACCCTGTCCCAATACCCCAGGGTCTGGAAAATGGGAATAGCACTGACAGCAGGGTGGTGCTGTGACCTGGAGGGTCTAGAATGAACTTTCCTGGACGTGCCAAGGGTCATGGCAACACACCCAGCTCGTAGAATCCAGGGCTGTGACACGGGCTGCCCATGGCCAATCAGGACCACTCTGAGCTTATGTCTTAAAAGATCATGAGAGTTGCCATTAATTGAGCACGTAGTAAGAGCCCGGCTGGACAAAGCTCTCAGTGGTCCTTTGCAACTGAGAAATAGGTTTCATGAACCCATTTCACAGGTGAGGAAACCGAGGCTTGGAGAGATGAAGGAATTCACCACAAAGCTCAGGGTGGAGATGAGGCCTGAATAGGGCCAGGAGTAGGGTGAGGCAAGAGAGGCCATTCCTTCCTAAGGCCGACCGGGTACTTGCCTAACCCTGAGAGCAGTGCCTCCTTAAATGTGTGTCCTGGGCAGCTTTCTGGTTTCTCCCAGCCCCAGCCCTGGGAGGGAGCACCCTTTGAACTGCACTCCATCTCAGAATATCCCACCAAGTCCATTCTCCCACTTTACAAGCCAAGGGCCCTTCAAACCCACCCCATGCTTTATCCCATGATTCCCCTCCTCCAGCAGGACCCCAGTCCTTTCAAGGTCACAAGGTACAGGTCAGGCCCGAGGATGGGACAGTCCTGGGGAGACCTCTGGGGAGCAGGCGAGAAGGTCTCTTGCCTCTTTGGCTATTAAGACTAGGGGCACCGTGTGTTGCTGAGAAAACTCTGACCCTGGGTATGAGTCTTCCAGGTGGGCATGCTATCCCTGGGGGCACTTGAGAACTTTCCAGTGGGCTCTGGGAGCACTGGGAATCAGTTTCCAGAGGGCTCATCCTCCATGTGTCCTTACTAGAATGACCTGCCTGAGAACAGCCTGCACCTTCATGCAGGTTTCCCTTTCCCACTTGAAAAAGGTGCCACATACCCCACCCATCTGGAATCTTCCAATCATACACTGTCCTAGGGTGTAAAATCCTCCAGGGGGCCAAAGGGACACTGAGGGACGCTGATTTCAATATTTAACCGAGGCACTGCACACTGCAGTTAGAATTTCCATGTTTTCCCCTCTCTTAAAGCATATATTCTTTTTAAAGACCAAAGCTTGTTGCTAGAAACAAGGTAATTTTGCCTTTTCTGAATTCTAGTAGTTTGTAGTAGGAATGGCAGAAGTGATGAGATTTTTAAGAAAGTAACTATACAGCTTCCACTCCTGATTATTGCTACAAAACGCATCAATCCTGAAAGAGAGTGTCTGGAGAACAAGATGAAGAGGACATATTGGTAAGAAATGCTGAAAGCGGCAGCACGTGTTACAACTGCCACAGACTTGTGGCAGGGCTCTGTATGTCATCCATCCACCCATCCATCTACTATCTATCAATCTTAGAATTAGGATATTTGAGATTTGTCAAAATCATGCTGTCATTCTGTTATTAGATTTCCATTACGTTTCAAAGGGCATTAACCCATGTTTCCTCAACTTCAAGCATTTGTGTATAATTATTTGTATACTATCTTCACAATTTTTTCCTATCTCTGGTAGCACCTATCCTGTTATCCACTTAATATTTTTATCTAAATGTGCTCACTTTTTAAAAGTTAAACTTATTTAAAAAAGGAGGCTATTTAACTACTGGGAATGAAAAAAAGGTACCACTTGGCATAAATAAAAGACAACTGCAAATATATATATATATATATATATATATATATATATATATATATATATATATATATATACATACACATATACACACACACAAGGGATTTTTGGGTTCTAATTCTGAGCCTGAGGCCAGCTGTCTGTTTTTTATAATGGAGATTCGCAAGTGTTAAACAGGTGTCAAAGGCACATTAGCACCTATCCCAGACTTTTCCCTTCAAGTTATCAGAGAGATTGAAGATTTGAAATGAGGTGACCTCCCTATGTGTGATTCAGTTTCAGCTTTGACTGTTAAAGACCTAATACACTGAATCACCTAGTGCCCCAACATTAGGTGCCCCACCCTTCAGGAAACACTGACATCATTTGTGATAATGAACTGAAATGTGAATTCTTGGTCAAGGTTAAGAACACTTGGGTCCTACGGATTGACCAGTAAAGAACTATGGCTTGAGGTTTCACAGCACCATCTACAGAAACACCCAAGAGGGTACCATGTCCGCAGATGTCAAAATCAAGGCACCATTCAAATTTTAAAAAGCCGGCAACATTTCCCCAGGGCAACTTTTTAATTCGTTTTGGCTATGTTTTGTGTTGTTTTTTCTCCTTAACTTCTATAATCAAAAGGAGGTGGATACTTAATACTACAGCGGGTCCCAGGGCAGGACAAACTAGATCTTTGTTGTCCAATACGGTAGCCACTAGTTCCATGTGGCTATTTAAATTTACATCGAGTCATGAAAATTAAGTAAAATTAACAATTTATTTCTTCAAACTAGACACCTTTCAAATGCTCTGTGGCCACGTGGGGCTAGTGGCCACCGTATTGAACAGTGCTGTTGGAGAATATTTCCATCATAGCGGAAAGTTCTCCTGGGCAGCGCTAGAGTAGATACCACACATTTTACCCATGGAGCAACTGTCATCCAGCATCTGCCGCCTGGCGCAGCGTTACAGCTGGCAGAGAATCCTGACTCTTTGGCCAGGACTCAATTCATTACCACGGTCCCAGGAACGGGCAATATTTCAAACTAGAGCGGATGTTTCCAATCCAGGCACTGCTTCAGCATCCTCAGAGCTAATGTTCACTCCGCACTCCTGCTTTCATCATCCACTGCTATGTTCTCTCAGCTCTGTTTAGGGCAGCTCTACCTCTCTGGGTCTCATTGTTACCTACCTGTACCTGGACCGAGGCTGGGTTTGAGTGTCAAGCAGTGGGCAACCTGTTTGCTGGGCTTCAGGGGCTCACAGTGTACTCCTCTTGACTAAAGGTGTCACTGACCCCCCGCAGAGGGAACAGAGTCAGGTTACTGTCTAGTGATAACAGTGCTTAGGAAGACTTACATCAGTGATGCTTTCGATAATTTCAAAACTGTTCACATTCTCATCCCACTTATCTCGTAGGGTCCCAGCAAGTGGCTTCACACAGTCCCACACCTGCTCTGGTGTCCCATTCACGATGCCTTCTCCTCGGTACCTGGAGCACAAAGAGGAATGTGACCCCAAGGCATCAGACGTGTTTATCCTGGGATGACATATGAGGACTAGAAGTCACGTCTGTCACTGTTCTTTCAGACAGCCTTGCAGAGAAGGGGCTGACATTTACCAGCCCACCTCCCCTCAGGCCTGCAGGAATGGACGGAAGGCAAGCTTTCATAAGAATATAGTTTGAGGAAATGATGTAGTTAAACACGGAAACTTTTCTGGAAGGTAACTGGCAAGTTGATTCCAGGTGCTAGGGTTGACTAGTCTCTTCGGAAGCAAACCCACAGAAACAGCAGGAAAGATGCGGCACCTTTGACAGGCTTTGAACAAGGGGTGCACTTACAGGTTCCCTGGAAACTCCACAGACGGCCTCCAGGAAACTGAAACTCCGTTCTGTCAAAAGGCACAGAATCGCAAAATTTTAGAGCTAGAAGGGCCCTTGGGAGATCACCAGGCCCAATCCCCTGTTTTACCGAAGAAAAGTCGAGAGCCCCAAGAGATGCAAATCTCCAAGGTACCCAACTGACATGTAGCAGAGCGGGGACTGGTCCAGGACAAAGCTGCCCCCAGGAGGATGTGATGGACAAAGGGATCTTATGTGGCTGACTGGAAGGGCACTGGGGAGTTTTCAAACCACCTTAAAAATCACCATGCATCTTGTTTCCTCGGGCAATTTATGTCTGTTTGTTAAAAATCCTAAGTGTCCAGTGACCAGCACCACCCCTCTGCCACCTTCCTGGGAAGGCAGCGAGGGGCTCCTGCTCTGAGGAAGGGAGTAAAGGCTTTGGAGCCTGGTGCTTCCGGTTCCATCCTAACCATTTACCAGCCAGGTGACCTTGGCCAAGTCTTTCAAAGAAAGGGACAGATACTTATCTCCCGGGGGGGGGGGCATTGTGTGCAAAAACAGGCTCGATAATTTTTTAAGGAAACAACCCCCAGTGCGATCTCCTCCTCAGTCTAGCTCCGGAGGATGGAACGCAGAAAACCTCCAGGAGAGAGCAGCCTGGGGGCTTCTGGAACCCCGGCCCCCGGGAGCAAAGGCCCCTCGACCCCTTCCTGCCCAGCTCCTCACTCACGCCTTCCCGGCAAATCTTCCATCCTGACTCGTCTCGCCGGTACTGGAGCATCTTCTCCGCCACCACCTCGCTTATCTGCGCGGCCAACGCCGGGTCCATTGCGCCGAGAGCTGCGCGAGGTTGCTGGCTCCCAGGTGCGGTGTGCGGTGGCGGCCCGGCACTTAGGTATGGGAGGCCGGAAAGCCCGGGCCAGCAGAGGAGCCCGGAGTCCCGCCCCCAGCCCCGCCCCCGCTCTAGGATTGGCCTAGACCATCAGACAGACCCTGCCCCTCTCTGAGATTGGCAGGGTCGGAGATCACCAGCCAGTCACTGCAGGACGCCCTCCGCCCCGACGGGTCCGAGGCGCGCCCCGCACGGTCCTGCAGAACCTGCTTTTCGCCCGTCCCAGCTCAGGGAGGGGCTCTGGGACTCCGGAACTTGAGAAGGCCAGTGGTGGAGAGCCAAGTGGGCCGGGCCAGGTGGTGCGCAGCGTCGTAGACTTGTGTAAGGAGCGTGGACTTCTGTGTTGAATGCACAGAGGCTTTCAGCCAGGCGGGAAGATGGAGAAATTTCCATCCGAAATACCTTTCTAGGGCGGCTGTTGCAGGGGTGCAAGAGGGAATGAGCGTAGAGACTGGGAGGCCCGTTAGGAAGCTGCAGCGATAGTGAGAGAGATGGGGGTGGCCTGGAGCAGGGGCTGGGTGGTGGGGGTGGAGAGAAGAGGACCCCTCGTAAAGTGCTTAGAAGGTAGAACGTAGAGATCTCTGTGACAGATGGTGGAGGCCGGAGGAGCAGGAAGCATCGTGACTCCCACCTTATGGCTTGAGCCACGGGTGGCTTAGCTGAGCTGGGGACAAGACAGGCTGGAGGGGGAACATGGTGCGTTCAGTTCTGGGCACGTTCAGTTGGAGGTGCCTGAAAGACCTCTATGTGATGTCCGGGAGACAGTGGGATACGCTGGCATCTGGGAGAGAGCTGGGCTCCAGATAAGAGGTCGCAGGGTTCTGTGCCTCTGGGTGGCATCTACCTTGGAGGGTGAGTGGGGGGGGTCACACCCCTCCAGCCTCCTATCCTATCCTCCTCTTCAGCGCTATAACCAACTAAATATTTGAAAAGGTCAACACTGAGATCAGTTTGTATTTTCTGTTGTGTGTGCTTATTATTTCATTTAAAGGTTTGAAAAAAAATGGTGTAAAGAAAATGACTACTTGAAACCCCCTTTTGGAAGATGTGATGGGCTGCCAGGTGTTAAGAAGCCGGATGGGGAATTAGGGAGTCCAAGTTCTAGACCTGGTTTCACCCACACTTTGCCGTGTGCTTTTGAGCAAGTCACTTAGCCTGTTTGCTTGTAGGTGAAATGGGACCATAATGAATGTCTCCCCATGCCACTGTGATAGGCAAGTGAAGAAATGCATGTGAATGTACCTTGGAGCCATTAAAAAAAAAAAAAGGACCAATAAGTTAACCATGGTTAAAAAATTAAGCACATCAAAATCTCATAAAAAGTCAGATCATAGTCTGAGGGAAAAATTAGAGCGTATTTTAACTAGAAGGAAGTTTTCTTAATGTACCAAGTGCTCTTACAAATCACTAAGTCATTTTCAAATAACCCAACAGACCAAAAGAACGCATCAGATATGAACAGACACGTTGCAGAAAAATAAATTAGCATGGCTAACATGGATATGAGAAGATGCAGAACCACCCCCATAGTTAAGGAATTAAAACTTAAAACAAGGGGACACTTTTTACACCTATCTGAGGGACAGATCTGAAGAGATTTGTCCCTCAGAGGACAAACAGAGGACAAACAAGAGGCTGACAAATCTGACAGCGGTTAATTCCGTGTTGGTGAGTATATGGAGAAACAGTTGTTTTTATACAACTTTATACAGTTGTTTTTACGCTCTGTGGGTGAGAGTGTAAATTTATGTAACCTTCTGGGAGCAAAATAACATGTATTAAAATTTTAATTTACTTTTTTTTTGACCCAGCAACTCCTGCACACAGATGTATAAGATCGATCTTGCAACTGTAAACAACCTAGTGTTTGTCAATAGATTAAACAAAGTTACAGGATATCCATTTATTAGATTATTATGTAGCCATTAATATAGTGTGGCCCAGATGAAAAAAGGTGGGGCTGGAACAGACAGGAAATACTCAACAGAGCCTAGGGAACTAGAAGTATGAGCGGATATGAGTGGACTATTTTAATCAAGAGCAATTCACTCTCTATGAAGGAAACAAATGGTATTTTCAAGCTTAACTTTAAAATAACTTAAAATTTTTTAAATTCTTACCCGCACCAAATAAAATGTTTATATGTGTACTAACAGGGAAAATATCCACTATATATATTAAAAAATGTAAATTGAAGGACAGCAGTACTGTAGATAAGAATAAGAGTCAGGGCTCAAGTCCGAGTGCCCTGGTTCAAATCCCAGTGTCACCATTTACTAGCTGTGACCTTGGTGAATAACTGACCATTCCAGACCTTTGCATCCTCATTTGGAAAATGAGAACATTAGTAGTACTAACTCATAGGGTTGACATGTGGGTTAAAGGATTTAATAAATGAATAGCAATGAGAATGGTGCTTGGCATACAATAAGTATATATTTATATATAGTATCATAGTATGATATATATCATACATCATGTATATATATCTTGAGTGAGAAAGAGAAATAACTAGAGATGTGCTTATATATGATAGTTTTATGTTTACATATATGTTATGTATGTTTATACATACATATGTATGTTTATACATGTACTATAGGTTTGGAATATTTACTTCTAGAAAGGTATAGAATAAACTATTAACAGGAGGGTAATGCCACAGGACACTTCTTTTTCATTTTATATCATCATATACTGCTTAATATATTAATTACTAGCATGTAGGTTTGCTTAAATTTAAAAAGCGTTATTGGGACTTCCCTGGTGGCACGGTGGTTAAGAATCTGTCTGCCAATGCAGGGGACACGGGTTCGAGCCCTGGTCCAGGAAGATCCCACATGCCACGCAGCAACAAAGCCCGTGCGCCGCAACTACTGAGCCTGCGCTCTAGAGCCCGCGAGCCACAACTGCTGAGCCCATGTGCCACAACTACTGAAGCCCACGCGCCTAGGGCCGGTGCTCTGCAACAAGAGAAGCCACCACAATAAGAAGCCTGCGCACCTCAAAGAAGAGTGGCCCCCACTTGCTGCAACTAGAGATAGCCCACATGCAGCAACGAAGACCCAACGTGGCCCAAAATTAAAAATATAAATAAATTAATTAATTTAAAAAATAATTTAAAAAATTAAAATAAAAAGCGCCATTAAAAAATTCAATGTAGGGCTTCCCTGGTGGCGCAATGGTTGAGAGTCTACCTGCCGATGCAGGGGACACGGGTTCGTGCCCCAGTCCGGGAAGATCCCACATGCCGTGGAGCGGCTGGGCCCGTGACCCATGGCCGCTGAGCCTGCGCATCCAGAGCCTGTGCTCCGCAACGGGAGAGGCCACAACAGTGAGAGGCCCGCGTACCGCAAAAAAAAAAAAAAAAAAATTCAATGTAGAATATTTCTAGAAAGCTGCAGCTCTGGACCCTCTCAGTCTGGAGCCTATTAGAATTTTGTTTGGGGATAAAACACTATGAAAACAAAGCTGCGGGAAAGTAAGTCTTGCTGTAGAAAGCGACTTTTGTTAGACATCGAATGCTTAAGAGAATTTTATACTTACAAAATGGAGCATGGGTTTTAAAATTTTTCTAGCATTATAAGAGACTTTAATCTTTGCTGCCAGAAAATGCCAGTCCTGGGTATACATGAAATATTTGGAGAAGCAAACTGTTTAACCCTGAGGCCTGTACACACTGGCAGCAGGAGACGGGTGACGTTGGGACAGCTGTAGGCAGGCCTCTGGTCTGTTTTGCCTCTGGAGGCCAGGACAGGGCAGGGTGAGCATATGGCTAGAGCCGGGGAGGGTGTGAGCTGCCCACAGAGCTGCTCAGCCCAGCCTGCGTTGGGTTCTTTATTTAGCAATCTCCTTGAGGCTGCAGTTCAGAGCTGACAGAGTAGAAGGAATAACTGACGTCTGTAGATTCCATTGATCAGATCCTACCCATGAGGTCCTCGGGCCTCCAAGTCAGCCAGTTGTCCAAAGCAGACCTCACTGAAGTCCTAGATGAACTTTAAATAGGTGTGTATGTGGCAGGGGGCCCAGAGACTTCTAACCCAAACCACCGCCAGACCATCAAGGGGATGGGCCCAAGTGTCCAAGTGCTCCAATCCTAAAATCTCCTGAATGGAGTACTTGCTTTCTACCTAGTCACTGATGAAGAACTGTATGTGTGTTTACTTAGTTAGCTCAGGCAGCTGCTAGGTGAATCGAGTCTGTGAGCACACATATATTTATGGATTCACCGGTAAGCCACTGTCTGAAGCACTTTACCTGTATTGTGTCATTTAACCCTCACAAGTAGAAACATCTATTCCCACTTTACAGGTTAAGAAACTGAGGATCACGTGGGGTGTCCAAGGCCACACAGCTAGTAAGTGGCAGAACTGTGGCAAACACCACGCCCAGTTTCTATTTCTGAAGGTCACATTTATACTCATGCTTTACCGATTCCTACTTCCTAGAAGGATATGCAGTGGTTACCGTGAAATGGGTAAAGATTAAAACACATACACAATAACCTACGAACTCTAAAAAGGAGGAAAACACAAAAGCACACACATACAGAGTGGCAGGAAAACAGGACTACTACCTCAGACTAGGGAGTTAGTCTTCTAGAAGTGTGTTGAAAACTTTTTTCTGAGTTTCCTGCATTCACGAATTCAGAAACAGGAGTGACAGAATCATCCTCAAGTTGCTAAGATATTTACCAGACTGCTTTTTTCTGAGAAGTTTTGGGGTATTTTTGATTGTAGTATAGTTAATTTACAATGTTGTGTTAGTTTCAGGTATACAGCACAGTGATTCAGAATATTTTCCATTATAGGTTATTACAAGCTATTGAGTAGAGTTCCCTGTGCTATACAGTAGGTCCTTGTTGTTTATCTATTTTATGTATAGTAGTGTGTATCTGTTAATCCCAAATTCCTAATTTATCCCTCCCCCCTTACCCCCGGTAACCATAAGTTTATTTTCTACATTTGTAACTCTATTTCTGTCTTGTAGATAAGTTCACTTGTAGACAGAGGCAGACAGAGAAAGGAAAACATCATATGATATCACTTATATGTGGAATCTAAAAAAATCGTACAAACGAACTTATTTACAAAACGGAAATAGACTCACAGACGTAGAAAAGAAACTTATGGTTACCATAAAGGGAAGTGGGTAGAGGGATAAATTAAGAGTTTGGGATTAAAATATACACACTACTACATATAAAATAGATAATCAAAAAGGACCTACTGTATAGCACAGGGAACTATACTCAATAGCTTGTAATAACCTATAATGGAAAAGAATCTAAAAAGGAATATATATGTATGCGTATGTGTGTATAACTGAATCACATAGCTGTACACCTGAAACTAACACAACATTGTAAATCAACTATATTTCAATAAAACTTTTAAAACGAAGAAAAAAAAGTACCAGTATCCACTTCTAAGTCAACATGAGCACATGGGCCACAGAGCTGTATAAAAGATGTTTAGTGCAACATTGCTTTTAGCTGCAAAGAAGTGGAAATGACTTCAACGTCCATCAGTAAGAAATGGATAAATATCATGTAGTTTATTCAAATGGTGAAATACTACAAGCTCAAGTGAGCTTGATCTGCATATGTCTTCAACAGACCTCCGAAACATAAATATGTACAATATGTGCAGTATAATAGCATTTACTTAAGTAAGACATACTTACATATTGTTTATGGATGTGTATACCTACATGTTTACACACAGGCACACACACAACATGAATAGCTGTAAACAGTTGGCTGAACGGACACACGCCCTGTTGTGTGTCACGTGCCTTGGCAGCCTGAGGGGAATGAAACTAAGTGTGGGGATTAGAGTAGCTTCTGATGACATCTGTCCTGTTTTCTTTAATAATAATAACAAAATGACTAGATGGAAATAAAATTTCAACATCTGTTGACACAGGGGGAGGATGGGTCCTTGTCACTCTAGTCTCTGTGCTCTTCTGCATCTTTTAAATTTCTCTAAATTAAAGACATAGCCCATCACTTTGTTGTGCAGCAGAAACTAACACAACATTGTCAAGTAACTATACTCCAATAAAAATTTTTTAAAAATAATAAAATAAATATATTTTCAACCCTACAGAAAAGTTTCAAGAACAGAACAATCCCATACTGTTATAATCTGTATACTTTTCTGTAACACTTCAATAAAAGAAAATTCTGACCAACAAAAAGACGTAGCCGAATATTAAGTGCTGGAGTACATGTGAGCTATGTTGCTCACTGAAAGGTGATGAACGTATCTGCAGCTCTGGAGAAGTATTGGCAAAGCGCGTGTTTTCTTAGGAATGCTGCGGCGCCTGCTGGTCCCCTAATCCTAATGGAATCCTCTCTGCTCTCACACAGACACAAGTACTCCTGCGGGTGCCTGGAGGCAGGGCCAGGCTTTTCCAAAATATGTTTCAATGTCCCAGGGAGCTCTTGGCTAGCAGCCCCAGACTAAGCATGTAGAAGAGCATACCCTCATCGTGGAACTCCTGTGGGCACCTGTATTACAAAAGGACGTTCCCGTGGCATGTAGACCATTTCATCTTGAACAAGGCACAACCTCCTGGATCTGTCATGGTCAGGAGGTCATGACATGAAGTAATTAAGCACTGTCAAGCAACTGGAAAATACTGCACACTTTTTTATGAATTTGGGGAGGAGTGTTCATCTGCGTCTACTTTTAAATGGCATTACATATACTGGATTTTTCTTTGGGGTTAGAATTAGCAGTAGATCTTGGAAGATAATCCCGTTACCATGTCATTCGTGATTCACTCATTAGGACGCTCCATTTATTTATTCATCCATCCGTTCACATGCAACTAATGTTTATTAAGTACCTAGGATAGGCAGCATTCTGAGATGGCCCCCAGGATTCCTGCTCTTGGTGTACATTTCCTATAAAATCTCCTGTGGAGTGTGTTTGAACTTGTGAATCTGATAAGATTTCACTCCCATGATTAGGTTCTGTTATATGGTAAAGGTGAAGTTATTTAGAAGATGTAATTAAGGTCTCTGACCAATTAACTCTGAATTAATCAAAAGGAGATTATTCTGGGTGGGCCTGACCTAATCAGGTGAGTCCTTTAAAACAGAGTCCACATCTTGCCGGGAGAAAGAGATTCAAAGCTCAGGAACCCCTCTCTTGCTGGCCTTGAAGATGCAAGGAGACATGTTATGGAGAGGGCCATGTGGGAGGGAAATGTGGGCAGCCTCTGGGAGCAGAGGGCCTCAGTCTTACAACCTCAAGGAAATGAATTCTGCCAATAGGCACATGAGCTTGGAAGGTGACACCCTAGCCTCAGATGAGATGTCAGCTCTGGCCGACACCTCGATTGAGACGCTGAGCAGAGCACCCAGCTAAGCCATGGAAACTGAGATGATAAATGAGTGTTGTTGTAAGCCACTAAGTTTGTTATGCAGCAAGAGAAAGCAAGTACAATATCTGTTATCTGTCAGGTACCGGGGCTGCAGAAATGAATAAACACCATTCCTCTCCCAAAGGCACTCACCGTCTGTTGGAGGAGACGGAAAACTTAAAAGACACAATTTAAAGCGAAAAGTTACCATGGAAATAGGAATAGGGGTACACGTCCGGTTAACCACGGAACGCTCATGGCTGCCAAACCCCCGCATATGCCAGTGAAAGAGGCATTGACCATAAAGGTGAAGATAACGGCAAGTGGGGAGGGACAGCTCTGTTCCTTCCCTGGGGCTCACCGGCTGGATGCCATCAACCTGGAATTTTCTGTGGCTGTGCATTCCTTCTCCACCTACCACGTGGAGGAAGCCGGTCAGCAGTAGGAAAAACAAGGTCAACAAACAGACATAGAGTTGAAAGGTGAAAGAGAGAATGCTGAAGATGTTTGACACCCGGGTCCAACCGAGCCTGAAGCCAGTTTGATGCTCAACCCTCCCAGTTAAAGGAACCAGTAAACCCTGGGGATTTTGTTACCTCCAACCCAGGTGTCCTGACTAATGAATACAGATAGGTAGTTGGGTAAACAGTATGGTAAGCGCTCAGTAAATTTTAGTAACTCTGGTCATTACTAAACTGATTATTGATATGAAATAATTAAGTAATTAAGCGCTGTGAAATCTTTAAGGGCAGCCACCTCATCTTGGGGTGTTTATCAGGGAGGACTGAGTTTTGTACCCTGAAAGAGAACATTGCAATACGAACAGGCCACTCCTAAGATTCAGGACAAGGGCAGACACGTGGGGTGAGTCTTCTGTAATTGGATCAGCTGTCTGGCTTGCCTGTGATTTGGGGTCACCCTGAATGGAGGTCAAGGACTGAGGTTTTTTGAAATGATGGCCTAAAGTGGCTGGACCCAAAGAGACCCCCTGGAAACAGACCCGCACACTTGTATATGGTTGTTGTAGATTAGGGGGCCATAGCCCTGTGGGTCTCAGGGCCGCAGCCGGCAGGCCACACGCCTGGATATGCCCCACTGATCTCACCTACTGGGTGTGTTTGTCTCTCTTCCCAGAAGGGGAGGGACCATACACTTGTCACACTACACGGCATTCCAATAGGCCTCTGATCTCTATGAATGGGACGCCAGGAGAAGGCCCTAGACATTTGAACAAATCAGGTCATTCAGATCTGTGGTCAGCTCCTGCCTAGACATGGCCTTCCTCCTGCCAAACTGGCCCGCAGACCTCGGAAACTTGGGCTGGCTGCGGGTGACCTGGAGACACTGGTCGGTGCTGCTGTTCTGCTGGTCACTGCTGGATGCTGCCGACATGGAATCAGATTCTGTGACGGATGGCTCGAACTTGGCCTTGACTCTGGGCTTCAGAGCGTGCTGGGGGGGTTGGAAATTCCGGTAGCGTGGCTTTTTATGCACATACATCGGCCGGTCAAGCTGCCCCTCAATGCCATCATTCCAAGATTTGTAATGTGTCCGTCTCTGGAGCTCAGGAGTCAGGGCCTGACTTTCTAAACTTTTGCCAACATAAAAATGAGGAGCCCCGTGGAGGTCGGTCAGGGAGCGTGGGTAGAAAGCCCGTCTGCTCATTTTTCTCCTCTGCATCTCCTCCTCTTCTTCACTGAGCTGTGGAGAGGCCCAGGGAATACACTGATGCATGTTCCTGGGGTACATCTCCACAGCATCCCCAAAGATGTCTACCTTGAAACGTCTTTCTGGCCAGAAAGTTGAATGGTTTTCTTGGTGAGGGTCACGTTCATTAACCATATAGTATCTGGGGGCACGGGACCTATGACCCCGTGGCACCAAAGCTGAGACCCTTGATCCATGGTCGATTTGCTGAAGGTCTTTTCGGAAAAGAGGCTCTGAGTGAACGTCTTCGATGCGCTTTGTAAACATTCCAGGTGTGCAGGGTCTCTTCCTGTAAAGATCACTTGTGCTTGCACACAGACCACGTGGGTACCTGAAAGACAGAGGTGGTTAAACACCTGCAGCGTTGCTGCTCACAGACCCCTATGCTGTCCCAGCACTGCGAGCTAGAACAGCAGTTCTCTGCATTTCCACTGAAACTTGTTCTGAAATGTTACTGGGTGTCCAGTGGGGAATTTCCCACTGGTCCAGTGGTTAGGACTCTGTGCTTCCACTGCAGGGGGCACGGGTATGATCCCTGCTAGGGGAACTAAGATCCCCCATGCCGTGCAGCGAGGACAAAAAAAAAAAATTTCCTAATGGGTGTCCAGTGGGTTGCATGCACAGGAGGCTTCGGGGAATTGGGTTAAATAGATTTCTTTACTGCTGGAATTTTCAGAACCCTTAACGTAATGATGTGCACCGTGAATCTCCATGGAGGGCAAAGCGTTGTGCTGGTGTATTTCATCATGGAGACCTCCTTTTGTCCAGGAGCATATAGTGGGCCTAAGAACTGTGGAGCACACGCTGGGAACACTGCCCCTCACTATCTCTGCCATGCAGCCGTCCAGGTTCTTGGACACTTCCTCCCCATAGCCTATGTAGACAAAGAATGTCACCTGTCATTTCAGAGAACAAAGGATGTAAAGCCATCGGTCACTGCGGCTGCCGTGACGGTGCCCCCTACGGGGAATTCAGGATGGAGAAAAACAAGATACTGGCCCTAGATAGTTAAGATGTGTATCAAAGAAATAACTTCAATGAGCTCAGACTCTTGCATATTTCCCTAGAAGATAGAAAAGCACTAAAATCATTAACTTGAAATGTCTGTCTTTTTGTGATTAGCAGTAAGGCTTTGATGTTCAACCACGTGGGTTTTTTTTCAGCAAAAACTGCTGTATCTCCTAGCTCCTTCTTTGGAACGGTCCTTCAGAACCATCTGAGAGGCTGTGTCCCAGGTCATAGTCCTCAGTAAGTCCACCAAATAAAACATAATTCTCAAATTTTAGGTTGTGCATTTTTTTTTCAGTCGACACCTATCCAGGACTATTGGAATCTCTCCTCCGTACCAAAGCCCAATAGATACATGAAGACAACTCCTAATATAGCAAGATTTTGAATTCTTTGTTCATTTAGTCATTGCTTTTACAAACAAAACAACCTCACCCCTTATCCCTGCCAAACAACTCTCCTATATATTACCTGTATTGCTTTCACTGTGTTACATTCAGATCAGATATAATTCTCCATGTAAGTTAGGGTCAGTGCATCCTTCTAGATGTCCTACCTCCCTGAAAAGAACGCAGGGCTCTACTGCTTTCTTATGTGTAGGTACAACTGAAATAATTGACCCATACAAATGCAGAAGTGATCTTGCCCATAACTTGGCCAGCCTGGAACTAAAATATAAAAGATCTTGCCGATAATATAGCCAGTCTGGAGTGAAAAAATAAAAGATAAAAAAAAATTTAAACAACAACGTCCTACTGTATAGTACAGGGAACTATTGATATATTCAGTATCTCGTAATAACCTATAATGGAAAAGAATATGCAAAAGAATATATATGTATATACATGTTTATATAACTGAATCACTGTGCTGTACACTTGAAACTAACACTGCTGTGTAAATCAACTATACTTCAATAAAAAAAAAAAAAGAAGAGATAAAGTCCCAACTCCAGAGAGACTCAAAGGCCTTAGTGGTCTGTATTACACTTCTTTCCAGCATCATCTCTGGCTTCCCTCCAGGCTCCCTTTTCTGCAGTCATTTCCCGAAGATGCCTCACTTCTTCATAACGTCATACCTTTGTTCATGCTTATTCTCCACTATGGTACATTCTTATTTTTTCTTTTTGGTTTTTAATTTTTAAATTTTTTGTGTTTTCTTTATAACATTCTTTCTATATCCCCCCAAAAAATATTAAATGGAGATTGGTTAAATAAGTCATAGCATATCTAGACAGTGGAATAGTAATTGACCTTTTCCTCCCCATCTTTATTGAAGTATAACTGACAGATTAAAACTGCATATGTTTAATGTGTACAACTTGATTTAATATATGTATCCATTGTGAAATGATTACCACAGTCAAGCTAATTCACACACTCATCATCTCACAGAGTAACCACTTTTTTTGTTTTTTTTTTTATGACACATGTCATTGTCTCCTTTTAATAGAGGGATTTAATTGACCAAGAACTGCAAACTTTTTAAAAAAAAACTGGTATATGGCTTAGACAATACTGTCTATTACCAACCAAGAACGCTCTGGAACATATTCTAGTTTCTTTCTTAATAAATAAAAAGAATGGTACACTGTGACCAAGTGTCGTTTATCCCAGAAATACAGGAATTGTTTTTTTTAAGTCTTAATTTTAAAAAACGGCTTTTCGTTGATACCAGTTTATTACTCAACACTATGGTACATTCTTTTTTTTTTTTTTTTTTTTTTTTTTTGCGGTACGCGGGCCTCTCACTGTTGTGGCCTCTCCCGTTGCGGAGCAGAGGCTCTGGACGCACAGGCTCAGCGGCCATGGCTCACGGACCCAGCCGCTCCGCGGCACGTGGGATCTTCCCGGACCGGGGCACGAACCCGTGTCCCCTGCATCGGCAGGCGGACTCTCAACCACTGCGTCACCAGGGAAGCCCTATGGTACATTCTTGACTCTTCTCCATTCGGTGAGCTCTTACTTAGTTTTTAAGGTCCAAGTCCAATATAATTTCTCCTAAGAAATATTGATGCATTCTCCATGTAGACTTTATCTCAATCCCCCTTGTCCTCTGAAAACATACTGTTTATCACAGAAGCATAGCATTGCTCACATTATCTAATATTTAACTACATCCTTCTCTCACTATACTTTCAACTCTTGGAGGCAGAGATGTTTCTGATTAATCTGTAGTATCCATCCCAGAGAGTGCAATAGAGTTGATTCTCAATGAAAGTTTGTTGATTTAATACTAGAGAATTCTTTACAATACAAACGTGTTTGGATTATGCTAATTTGGACTTTTTTGAGTTAGAGTGTTGTTGCCATTGACAAGCAAACAATAATATTCTAATTACAATTAATCCCTCTATTCATTAAACCAGGTCCCCAATGGAAAAAAAAATTTTTTTAAGGCATTTTCTTTTCTTAGGCGATAGAAATAAATACCCTAGGTTGGCAGGAAGGTTTGCTTATAGGTTATATGGCAGAAGGCCGAGGAGGAAGAATTTGTCCTGTTTGACAAACTTTGTCCCCTGATTTCTTCTCAACAGCAGATGTCAACAGGCAGAAATGGCCTTGTGGCCTTCGGGAAGAAATGGAATTTAATGGCTCTCACTTCCTGAACCTGTTAGGGCCTTTGAAGCCCTCATGGTTTTTTTGTTTTGTTTTGTTTTGTTTGATGCACAAAAACTGAACTATAACTTTATTTTCTATTTGGAAATAAACACAACAAAAATAAGAACGAATTTTTATCCTTCTAAAACGCTCCATCAGGTCTGGATGACGAGGACAGTCTCCTCTGCTCTGAGAGACCTGTGTTCTTCTCGATGGGAAAATAATGCTCTGGTCTCCTGCTTCTCCTCATCACCTAATCCTTCCTTATCCGTTGCTGTCCCTAACATTTCAGCTTCCCTAATGGCTTTTTATCCTGCTCTTTATGGCTCTGGACCATCACTGGTAAGTATTACCCAGGAGGCAGATTTCCTGCCGAGCTGCAGTTAACTCACCTGGTAGAGTTGTGCCCGGATCTGGAGATGCCAGGAAGAGGCAAGCTGGGATTGCGGGGTCCTGGCTGGGGACTCGGGGGCATGGGCTGGGTGATGGTCTCCACTCTGCTACTCATGCTGCTCGATGAGTCGAAATTGACCACATTGCCATTGTTTTGAGGTGTCGCCGAGTGAGCCGAGGACAGCTGGCTGCCGAAATCGCTGTCCTTTGGAAACCTCTTGGTGCTGTCGTCTTGGGTTTGGATGCGGGCTGCAGGAAGAGAGAGGGTGAGGGGAAGACAAGCTGAGGGGGGACACGCTCAGGTTGGTTTCGCTGCAAGTGTCCTGACTTCCAACAGGTGGGTCCACAAACAGTTGTGTGCACTTGCAGATACTCCTGACCCCATGGGTGACAAACATTTCGTAATTCAAATCATTTCTTCACTGAGAGTTGGAGCTGGAAGGGAGCGTAGGAGGAATCAGATGAACCCCGAGGCTTTACACATGCACCATCTGATGCCCCCATGAGCAAAGTGGATTATTCACCAGCTTTGGGGCTCTGGTTCTTTATCTATACAATGGATACGATGAAGCTTAGATGATAATTATGATTTTTTGGAAACAGTTCACAGAGCATTCTGAAAAAAAGTGTGGTCTTGGGCTTGAAAGACATTAGATGACAATATTGTTATCCTGAGAAAGTTCCTAGTTTTTGAAGGCAACCTGAACTAAACTTAATTATGCTTCATTGGCAAATAATATTTGATAATTACAGTGGAATTTTATAACATGAGCTGCAGTCTCTTTCCATAGCGGTTTTTTTAAATTTTTTATTTGATACTGGAATATAGTTGATTAACAGTGCTGTGTTAGTTTCAGGTGTACAGCACAGTGATTCAGTTACGCATGTACATGTATCTATTCTTTTTCAAATCCTTTTCCCATTTAGGTCGTTACAGAACACTGAGCAGAGTTCCCTGTGCTATCCAGTAGGTCTTTGTTGCTTATCTATTTTAAATATAGCAGTGTACACATGTCACTTTCCATAGCAGTTTTTATCTGTAGGCTGGCTCTCTGAGGAAGTGGATGGAGCAAACACAACCCTTAGGCCTCATGACTCTTACTCAGGCATTTTCTTGGAAGGAAACACATCCCTCCCACTTAGCTCTGCATTGAAGCAGACAAAGGAGTTGGTCCGCAAAGCCTTTTTGGGTCTCATTTTTGTTTATTTTCTGAGGAAGAGTATGGACTACGTATGCCATTTTGCCGTTGCCCACTGATCTTATTAGTGGCTCCAAGTGGCAGACATGTTTCCTTTGAGCTGCACCTGCCCACTTTCCCCTCCCTTCAGCCCACACCAGACTTGTGCTCCTTGTATGATCATTCTTTCTACCGGGAGGCTCTTTCCTTTTCCCTCAATGAGCCCAGATGGGAACAAGTGTGTCCAGGTGCTGCTGGGAAAGATGGGAAGAAGTGTGCCCGTTGGGTTTGGATTTCATACTAGGGAATCTGTTTTCATGGCTGGACCTGCCCACCTGGTATTACTCTGCAGGCAGGGACAGAGAGAACATGACCTAAGGGGCAGAGAACTGGGGAGGGGGGCTTGCAAGGAAAAAATGGGCCATTGAGAGGAAGTACACAAAAGTGAATAAGGCCAAGATGTTCTTATGGGTTTTCTTCAGATTTCTGTGCTTCTTTTTCTCTCCTACTTCAATACTTCCTTGTGATTTCAGATGTGTTTTGGGGTTATTCACAGGTCTGGGTCTGATGTAAAAATTACAGATATAAACCAACATTTATATCCCTAGATTTTTATTGTGTCTAGTTAATTGTGAAAACCACAGTTGAGCAGGAATGTTTATTTGTGATGAACCTTAAACTGCTGTTTTTTTTAAAATGCTCACCAACTGAGACATCGGGAATTTTTGTTTGTACTTACCTTCTACCATTTGGGCAACCTTTTTCTTATCTTCAGATCTTGCCTAAAATATAAATGATAACCATATGTTTGTTTTGGATTTACAGGAAGGAGTAACAAATACAGTTAAGTCCCCTACATATGAACGGGTTCCATTCCGAGAGGGCGTTTGTGAGTCCAATTTGTTTGTAAGTCCAACAAAGTTAGCCTAGGTCCCCAACGAACACAATGGGCTATATAGTACTGTATTGGAATAGGTTTATAATACTATTATAAAATAATGCACAAAAACAAACAAACACACACAAATAATACATTAAAAAAAACAAAAAGTAAAGAAAACATTTCTAATCTTATAGTACAGTACCTTGAAAAGTGCAGTAGTACAGTACAACAGCTGGCATACAGGGGCATGTTCGCATCTTTGAAAGCTCTCAACTTGAAGTTCGTGTGTAGGGGACTTGCTGTACTATTCTTGGGGGTGGGGCTGGGGAATGATGTAGGTATCACTGCTAATCCTTTGGGCCATGGCTGAGCTACTGCCATCACCTGGGGACAGTGTGCTCTGGTCCTAAGCCTGTTACTTGAATGAATAAACGCTGACACCTGAGAGCTGAAGTTTTATCCCCGGCAAGTTTCATTTTTAGGGGCAGCTCTTTGATAGACCGTGTTGAGATTCTGCTAAGCACGGTTTGGCTGAGACACAAAAGAGAAAATATGGATCAACCACATGGGAGATGTGTGTTTCCATAAAAATGCCCTTTGCAACTCCACATGCATTTCCTTCTTTTTTTTTTTTTTTTTGTGGTCATGACATGTGGCATGTGGGATCTTAGTTCCCCGACCAGGGATCAAACCTGGGCCCCCTGCAGTGGAAGCACAGAGTCTTAACCACTGGACTGCCAGGGAAGTTCCTAGATGCATTTCTTATTTGACTATATATAAAATGAGTTGGTGTTTCTTTACATGAGTTGATATTTGTGAGAGTTGTTTTTTTTTAAACGGAGAAAGGTGGAAGTTTTTTGCGTGGGGTTCTGGGGCTGGGTGAAGCAAGTGAGGTATCCAGGGGTCAAATTTAAGGAGGTGCTCACTCTTGGGGCTGTGGGAATGCAGGGTCGGTGTGACCCTGAGAGTGTGCCTCTAAGTTTGGCAGCCTGGTGCCTCGCTTGCCTCGCCCCAGTCCTGGCCCTGGGGGAGCACCTGGGGTGTGCAGAGGAGGAGAAACTGTGGAAGGATGGGGGAGTGTTGGTTTCCCTCTGACTGTTCTGAGATCTATGGTTTGAGCCCCAGATGGGAGAGAAGGTATAGTAAGTCCCCCACATATGAACCTTCAAGTTATGAACTTTCAAAGATGTGAAAGTGCGTTCCATCAGTGTCAGGCGTGAGTGACATCGCAACTCGCCCTCCGTCTCCTGTTGCTGACGATCCTTCAGCTCTACCATCTCCCACCTCCTCTCCCTCCTCCAGTAACTCTTCTTGCCTGTTCACTCGATGCCAGCCCGTGGATGCCAGCTGTTGTACTTTACTACTGTACTTTTCAAGGTACTGCACTGTAAGAGTCAAAATGTTTTCTTTATTTTTTGTGGGTTTTTTCTATATATTATTTGTGTGAAAAGTATTATAAACCTGTTACAGTACAGTACTATGTAGCTGATTGTGTTAGCTGGGAACCTAGGTGAACTTTGTTGGACTTAGGAACAAATTGGACTTACGATTGCGCTCTCGGAGCGGAACTTGTTCGTACGTAAGGGGACTTACCGTAATGACAACCAGAATTTAAAAGATATGAAAAGGGTGGGTCTTTGGGTCCAAACAGTGTCTTTGGGCTCAGATGTCCAACTCGACATGGGATTAGGGAGGGATCCTTTCTCCCCGCCCCGTCAGTGCAGCCAGCAGTAAAGCCCAGTACATTGCAAGCTTGGTGGCCACAGGAGGGGGAGCTGAAGTGCTGAGGGCATGAGCGAGGCCTCTAGGAGAGGAGGCTCATTCTGGCAATTGAGGGCCTGGGTATTCTTAGAAAGAGCCCTGGGAGCTCCTGGCCGGGGAGGGGTGGCCTTGCACTCTAGCACGTGGCCAAGAGTCCCAGTAATTTGCAAATGTGACCTCACTGGTATTCCCTGGCCAGGGAAATCAGTCAGATGGTTGATGCCCATTCACGGTAGCAAAGGTTACGTAATACTTGCGTTTTGGATCTGCGTTCTGAGCTGGTGGTTGCTGAGCTTTAAGGATCTTGCGATGCTCTGAAGATAATAGATGAGCATGCTAGGGCAGAAGAGCACAGAGCGGTGAGCGTACGTCATCCCCCTGGTCGGGCTTCTGTGTTCCCGGCCCGATGTGGGCTACCCACTGACCGCCCCACCACCCCCTGAGGACAAAAGGTATCAGTGAGTTTTCAGGCTGGCAAGTGCTGGGAAGGAGCTGCTTTCCTTTTCTCTCTCCTGATTTTCAAAGCGACCTCCATTGACCTGGAATTCTGCATGGAGGACAGCCGTAAGGAAGGAGTGAAGACAGGAGAGGCGTGTTACAGTGTATCGTGGTAGGGGTATTGGATCAACTACTTGATGTTATTTCCCCTTTAAGTTAAAACAGACGCAAGTTAGCTGCACTGTAAAATTCCATGTTGAGATTAAACTGCTGGAAAATAAGATAATGATAATCACATTCAACCCCATGATCATGGCCACAGCGATCGCCGAAATGCTGTTGACGAATCAGTCATGCTCTACCTCCCTGGCCCGTGTCATTCAGCAGCCCTGCTCAGATCATCCGGCTCCGTAAGTGACTTTTGAATGAACTCACTGAATTTATACAATTATTGGAAAGCAGTGCTTTCTTCTTGGCCAAACACGCAGAAGTCCCCCCAAAGCAGGCAGGAAAGTACTCACAAAAGAAGCAGCACAGCTGGCAGGATAACCACAGGGCTACTGATGTACCCAACCACAGAGCCAAACCACGCGGGAAAATCCTTCTCAATCGTTTCTGACACGATGTCATAAATCTTCTCTTGTCCGCTGTGAGAAAGAAAACCATAATTCCAGATTATATTGCTTTTGGCAGAAGGATCCTGCAAGCCATGAAAAAAAAAGAAAAAAGGCTAGCTAGCTAGAGTCCAATCCTCAAAGTCAGTTTCAAAGCTAAAGTCAAGTATCTGATGAATGTGAAAGATACATAACATTCCTGAAACGATTTCATCTGAAGTAGCCGTTTAATTAACATGTAGGTTTGAAGATGGGGTCAGTAACTACATGGTGTGTGTGTGTGTGTGTGTGTGTGTAATGTATACAAAGATAGACTCTAAATGTTACATATACGTTGTATCAAAACTGACTTAAAGCAGATGCTAGGTGAAGATAATTGAAGTGACTTCTGTCTTGATGCAGCTAGATAATGTAGAATCGAAAGTGACATGGAGGGCTTCCCTGGTGGCGCAGTGGTTGAGAGTCCGCCTGCCGATGCAGGGTACACGGGTTCGTGCCCCGGTCTGGGAAGATCCCACATGCCGCAGAGCGGCTGGGCCCGTGAGCCATGGCCGCTGAGCCTGCGCGTCCGGAGCCTGTGCTCCGCAACGGGAGGGGCCACAGCAGTGAGAGGCCCGCGTATCACACACACAAAAAAAATTTAAAAAAAAACTTCAGTCTTATCCAATCTCACGGCATCTCAAATAAAAACCATAGTCCAGGTCTTCCCTGATGGCGCAGTGGTTGGGAGTCCGCCTGCCACTGCAGGGGACACGGGTTCGTGCCCCGGTCCGGGAAGATCCCACGTACCATGGAGCGGCTGAGCCCGTGAGCCATGGCCGCTGAGCCTGTGCGTCCGGAGCCTGTGCCCCGCAACGGGAGAGGCCACAATAGTGAGAGGCCTGCGTACCACAAAAAAAAAAAAAAAAGAAAGAAAAGAAAGTGACATGGACTATTTCTTAATAAAAAGCTTTCTGAGTTCTGGAAGGGAAAGATTGACCAGGTAGAATTTCCTTCTAGCCTTGGAGCAATGCCGTTTCCCGTTTTGATTCGAAGTGGGCTGTATCTTTTAAAGGTGAGCACAGAGATGATTATACTTGAGGGCAGCCTGCTTAGCAAGGAAAGGGAAATGGTCTTGGATTCAAAAGACATGAGTTTGAAGTTTTTCTCTGCTGTTGACCTGTTTTGTGAGCCAGAAGGAGAATTCAGTTCAATGCGGGGGTCCTTCCTCTATAGCTGTCAGTAGCTCCAGGCAGAGTGGACTGAATTAAGAGAACTTACCTAAATGGCCCGCAATTTAGAGATGGCTTGTACCGGACGATAGCAAAAATGGTTGGCAGCATGCATAGGAAGAGCATAAAAAGGAGCATTGCCAGGTAGAAGTTGTTGGATCTGTAAAGAAACCAAATGCCAGGCGCTGAGTTCACTCTCTGGCCAGCTGCCCCGCCCCCGAAAAAAAAACAAAACCGACACAGAAACTGTAGCCCGGACTCTTTGCAAACAGAAAAATCCTCCTCCCATCACTGCCTAGGAAAGGGTCTGTTATAGGATCACAGGCAATTTAGCAAACTAGAAATGGAGGCTCAAAGGGAATTCGTGGATCACCCAGCCCAACCTGTTCATCTACTAAAAGCTGGCTGAGCACCTGTCCACCTCAAACCAAGAGACAGGTGACCCCATGGCCATCACACAATAAACTCAATTCATGGAAAACTCTTAGCACCTTTGCCCCACCCAGCTGAGTCCTTACCTAGTGGTTCCCTGTCCTGTTCCCAGCCTTGAACTTGTCCCCTATGTCTGAGGATGGTTTGACTCTTTTGTTACGGTTCTTGACTCTCTTACTTGGATGTCTCTCTCAACCTCTTATCTGCTCTGCTCCTGGCAGCTCAGGGTGAATGGTCTGCCTGAGTAAGCCCTGGGCCCTGGGCCCTAAGCTGGTCTGAAAGCTCGGCTGCCCAGGCTTCCCCCGAGGGCAGCACAGGTCTGTTTGGTGTGCAAGGCCCTGTATATAGTCCTGAAAAGGGAATGAATGGTCTGTTCACCTTGAGACTCTCAGCCTGCATGCTCTCTCTCTCTCTAATGAAATAGACTGGACTAGAAGAGGACAGGAAATGTCAGGGCACATACAATGTGGTTAAATAGGTGAGTGTTAATTTGTGAAAACTTTCTCTGTTTATATACACACATTCTCTTTATATATATGTATAGACACACACACACACATATATATACACTCAATATATGTGTGTATCCATTTATATGTATGTGTTATGTATATGTGTATATATGTATGCATGTATTTTTATATATAGGCCTACATAGATGTCAATGAATATACACATTCATATATAAATTATATATAAAACATATATATGAATATATGCATCTACACTGGTCACTAGGTGAAAGATAAATACACTGTCATGCTGGTTATTGTCAAAAAGTTTGAAAGATACAGATACACACCCACATCAATAACTATTATGTCAAAATAAAATAAATGAGTTCTAATCAAGGTGTTCAAAATGTGATATGAATTCACCAAAATGGCTAAAGTGAAAAATACAGAGAAGAACAAGTGTTGACAAGGTTGTGGGACAACTGGAACTCTCACATGATGCTGGTGCGAGTGGAAAGGGCGCCTCTGCTTTGGCAAAACAGTTGGCGCTCTCTACTAGAGGAGAACACATGTGTGGCCTGTGAGCCAGCAAGTGCAGTCCTAGGTATGTACCCAGCAAAGGACATGCGTGAGAATGTTCAAGGCAGTGTTATTCATTATAGCTAACCACAGGAGGATGGATAAAGAAATTGGGGAGGGGGGTGTCCTCAATGAGGTGATTCTCACAAGCACAATATTGAGAAGACAGGAATAAAAGAGGTCATACTGAGTGTGATTCTATTTACATCAAGTAAAAAATGGTGTGGCGGGGGGGAACGAATTACGCTGTTAGAAGCTGGTAGCGACCGGTGTCGAGTACAAGGGGGCTTCTGGGTGCTGTTCTTGTTCTGTTTCTCCATCTGGGGGTTGGTTACAGAATTGTGTTCAGTTTGTGAATATTCATCAAGCCAGGTATTTGTGATGTGTGCCCTTTCTGGATGATTATTAAACTTCACTAAAAAGTTGTAAAAGATGTGGCATGAGCTTAAGAAGAGTCATGATTCATTTGAGGGGTGGGGCATTGACAATGGCTTCAGGCAGGAAAGGCAACTGGAGGGCGGACAAGATTTTGACAGGCAGGGAGTTGGGGAGACCCCCTTGCTGGAGGTCACTCTGGCTAAGGCGAGTGTGGGTGATGTGAGTTCTCTCTGTGAAGCGGACTTGACGCTCACTGACCTGGAGGCTCGGAAGACTTGCTGGTGGGGCACGTTGCAGGTCAGCACGGCCCAGCTGCGCAGGTACATGAGCCCAATGAGTTTGAGGACGTTGAAGGCAGGGAGACATGGCGAGAAGAAGGCTCCCATCCTGAAACCACAATGGGAGGCCAGTTAGCGTCTGTTCTCCTCTGGTCTATCTTGGTTCTGAGAGCTTGAGATTTAAACTCTGTGCTTAGACAACTGAAGAAGCCCCTGGAGATCTGAGACCCCAACCTTCCACCTGCTGGAGATAAGACAAGTCACTTCTGCAGATGAGCAGGGAGCCTGTTTTAAAGTATCCTCTTGGCACAAGGATGCTAAGTGTCTCCTGCCTCTTCACACTTAGCAAAGGAAACGCCCTCTTCCGGTCAAGAGGCAAATGGTGGATAACTGCGGTTTCGGGCAAGCTCTAGATTTTGCCTGTCTATGGGGTTGGTGGGGCTACGTTAATACATTATTGACTTTCAGATTTGATCAACATTATGTGGAGCAGAGCTACTTTTGTTGGACCTTGTGCTAAGCATCCTCACACACTTTGGCCCATTTAACCTTCTGAAACCATAAAAGGAGGGGTAAATAGCCAAAGTTTTTAGACGTGAAATGTGGGTCTGGGAAAATTAGGTGATTTGCTCAGAGACTAATAAAAGGGTGACGCTATATCATCCAAACTGAGAGACCTTTGAGAGTGACAGATCGGGATAACATCCCGGGAAAACAGAGGTATATCTACCCTGCAAATAAGGGCCAAATACGGAATGAAACCCAGATCTTCTGACTTTAAGGCTAAATCTTCTTATACTGGATGTTTATTCAATACAATACTTGCGAAGTTTGGATTTAGCAGCAGGAAAATAGATGCAAAGAGAGATTTAATAAGTAAAACGCTTTTTTAAAAAAACTTTTGGTTTCTCACATCAGGCAAGACACTTAGCTTCTCTTTTCCTCAGTTTCCTCATATTTAAAATGGAGAAATGTTAAGTAAATGTTTTGTATTATTTTTAATACTGTATTTGTGAAAATATTTTTCAAAATAAGTGGACTCTAAGAATACAGAATTTGAGTAAAGGGATATTACTTTATATTCCATTCCTCCTGCATTTTACTGAATGATTATGAAGAGAGATTGTGTCTTCTGAAGGTATGGGACACCCAGGTTCTTCTTCTTTTTCGTCGTTTGCTTGTATTTTAACAAATAGCACTTTTTGTGGTCCAGTAGGGAAAGCCAGAGATGGAGGGATGGTTAGGGAGCTCTCTGCCGTGTCCCCATGGACACACACTCCATGTCGATCAGATGATCCCTTTCAGCCTTCAGTATCTTTAGGAACATGATTGCCTTGGCTGGGGGCTGCCCTGGGTGAGCAGACCTCCCCTAGGTCTATCTTTCTGGGGGATAGCCGTGCACCTGGGCTCAATGTCCAAGCGAGAGTACGGAAGGAGAGTGGGTGGCTGAAGGCAGGCTTCCCAGCTGTGACACAGCCACTGATGGAAGTCCTCCTCGGGGGTCAGGAGCCTCTCCTCCTAGCCTCCCCACAATCCTCCCCAGCAGCTTATTCTACTGGTTCTTGTGCAGTTTTGTTTGTTTTTCAGTGACCGATAGTGGCCTAAAAATGGACTATTTCCTTCCTCATTCCTTTCTGCAAAATGCTTAGAAAACCATTACTGAAATTACTATATATGTGAAATAGTTCAATTAGAAACTCTTTATGTCCTTTCTTGACTCTTATGACTGTGTTTATTATGGCCATGTCCCATCCAGACTTGGTAAATTAAAATCTTAGCCCAGATTAGATGTAAGCACAGCAGGAAGCTTTGCTACGTACCAAATCATTCCTTGGTTGTAGACTAAATGTAACACGTTCTCTGCTATTTTGAATTCCCCGTATTCAGGCTACAAGAGAAAACAAACTTCTGCATTAAAAAACGTTCCAAATTTCTTTGCATAAACCAGTTCATTAGAGTCAAATACACAGAATTCTCTGCTCGCCTAGATACGTAGAGATCATTGTCTGTGAGGCCATCCCAGCAAATGGTAAATGTAAGAAAGAAATGGGAACTCAGCTTTGTACAGCCTTTCCCTCTTCCCTCACGTATTTTCTCTCAGCCATGTCAGTTTCCCAGCCTAGCCATCAGGAAAGGATGGATCTGGCCGTACGAACTTCCCCAATGGACACGGCATCTTACTTACAAACTTGCTCTCCAGGTCCCAACACCAGTAGTCACTTAAGTACCGAACGAAAAGTCCTCGGAAGAAGTCTATGAGCAGAATGCTGGCCACAGTGAACAGCATGTCGATGATGGAGAGCTTCAACATCTCCTGCAACACAAGGTGTCCTTGGATGCCACCACGCCCTGCCCTTCCCACTGTCCACCTCTTCCTTGGGGTCCTCCCTTCTCTCTTCATTCCCATGGCTTGAGCCACCGGGCCCCCTCCAATGGCGACTTCATTTCTGGCACATAATAGCTGCTCAACAAATATTTGTTCATTTGAATTTTGATATCTGAGGCCAGCTTTACACAAAGCCAGGGAAAAAGTCTATCGTTCTGAGCCACAGGAGACTACTTGAGGTGTTATCATGGGATATAGTGAAGGTGAAAGGCAGAGGGGTTCAGAGCAGAGTTTGGAGCAGATGCCTCGGTTTAGGGCTTCATTCTGCTTTTTTTTTTTTTTTTTTTTTTTTTTTGCTGTGGATCTTTTTTAAAGTATTTATTGAATCTGTTACAATATTGATTCTGTTTTATATTTTGTTTTTTTGGCGCGAGGCATGTGGGATCTTAGCTCCCCGAACAGGGCTCGAACCCTCATCCCCTGAATTGGAAGGCTAAGTCTTAACCACTGGACCACCAGGGAAGTCCCCGTCATTCTTCTTTTACTGTCTGTGTTTTGGGGCAAGTTACTTAAACTCTAGTGCTTCAGTTTCCTCATCTCTGCTTCTAAGGATGATAATAAGATTCTAGACTAAGCACTTAGAACAGGGTCAAGCACATCGTTAAGACTACCTGAGTCCTTACACTGATTATAATTCATTTTGAGACCTGGAAAATCCTAATCCTCCACTGAACTTTATTTTCCTTTTCTATAAAATAGAGATAATGACACTTCAGAAAGTCGCTAGAATTAAGTGATGAAATGGACACGAAAGGGCTTTATAAGGGAACGAGGGAACCACCTGTCCAACGTATGTCTCCCAGCATTGGCCTTGCGGACTCTGGGTGGAAGCAGTGGTCTTGTTGGCCTCTGAGAGAGGCGAGGTGTGAGTCAGAACATTGGCTTGTTCCAGGGCCCAAGTGCTGTTTCTCTTGAGCCCTATCCCAGGCCCAGGCGTGGACCACTTCTCTTCTCCAGGGGCTGCCCTGGTGACAAAGAAGATGGTAGAATCTATCCAATGAGTTGTGCTATTGGGGGGAGCAGTTTCCTGTGGAGAGAGGGAAGGAAGAAGAAAAGGTTGTCCAGTTATGTGTAAATAAGAATCCATCATGAACACCAAGGATATCACTGCATTGCTTGGGAATAATCTCTTTTTCTTTATCTCTGTTTCTCTCTGTCTCCGACTCTCTGTCTCTCTCTCTCACTATCTCTAGCTTGGTTGATAGCCACTTGACTAGAGTTGGTCCAGTAACGAACATAGAGTTGTAATGAACAGCATTGATTAGTCCCTAGTAAAGTGTCAGAGCCTGTCCTAGGTTACAGCATGTTGTATTTCTCATTCTCACAAGAGTGTCAGGTAAGAATGATTATTCCATGTTACAGATGAAGGGACAGAAGCTCAGCTAGTTGAAGTCAAACGCTCGAGGTCATGTTGCTGGGAAGTGGCAGGTAAGGACCCAGTCTACGCAACATCAAAGTCCTGATGCAGAACCATTTCTCCCTGTG
Source organism: Grampus griseus (assembly GCF_964374135.1). NCBI lineage: Eukaryota > Metazoa > Chordata > Mammalia > Artiodactyla > Delphinidae > Grampus > Grampus griseus. The sequence goes on along the minus strand of NC_139018.1, from coordinate 143,029,013 downwards.
GCCTCTTCTATCTTATAAGCAGCAGGATTTGATGCTAGGAAGGTATGGCTTGGGCAAACAACCCTGAAGAAGCCTCCTACTCCCTGCCTCCTCTTCCCCTACCATTTTGGGATCACCTCACAGGTGGGGCAGGTTTAAAATGACCTCCAAAACTACCCTAGGCTGGGATGGTGGGGCCTGCTCTGAACTGCTCTCCATAAGATATTTATTTTCTCCTGATTTTCTAAGTGAAAATTAGTCCCATGGTCTGCCATTCTCCTGGGATCATTTACAATAGCTGTTGATAACCTTTCCTGATGGAATTCCAGCAAAGAGTGTCAAGAGAACCAGGTTTTCATTCCAGCCCTGTCACCGACTAGCCATAAATTCTGGCCTCAGTTTCTTTATCTTGGAAATGAGACTAAATTTCCTATCCTCTGTTGAGAAGACCACAAATGAACTGATTTTTGAACATGATGAACAGAGTGCAAATACTAGCAGTGATATTGACAACACTGATGATGACTCTGTATCTGTGTGTATGTGTGTGTGTGTGTGTGCATATGTGTATATATGTATGTATTCAATATGTATGTGTATATGTGTGTGTGTGCATGTGTATATGTGTGTGTGTATGTGCGTGTGTTTGTGTATATGTGCGTGTGTTTGTGTATGTATATGTGTGTGTCTTTGTGTGTCTGTATATGTGTATATATGTGTGTATGTGTGTGTGTATATATGCGTGTATGTGCGTGTGTGTATGTGTGTGTGGTGTGGGGGGGGCAGTGGTTGGCTGGGCACGTCCCCAGGACGGAGCACTCACCTCAGTGCTCATGCTGTTAACTTTGTCCAGGAGGGCGATGATCAGACTGTAGAGATTTCCCAGGTACAGCACAAGGACCCTGAAAGCCACAAGCCCACCTTGAATGACCAGACCACCACTCCATGGTTCTAGACTGACCACAATTTGGGAGTGACCACCATGTTTTGGCTAAGACAGTTGCTGGTTGCCACACTTGGTTTCCTTCAGAATCAGACTGTGGGCATTAAAACAAAATACAGAATTCCAGAATCTACACTGTTTCGAGAGGTCTGGATGGGGTCTGGGAATCCTTTTATCTCCTTACCAGGTGATTCCACTGTAGCCGATCTCTGGATCAGTATTTCAGAGCCGCTGGGATAGCAGACAGTGTGTGAGCTCAGGAAGTGGGGCTCTGAAGTGTAGAGTGAATTATCCATGTCCTGTCCTGTCTTCTGGTTTATAAAGTGATTTTCCAGGCATTATCTCATTTGAGTCTCGCCTGTGAGGTCCATATTATTATAACCCCCACTTAAGGGACAAGGGTATTGAACATGGGGAGGCCTTAAGTCACCTGCTCGGGTTCACACAGTTAAAAAGAGGCAGGTGAGATTTCAGGATCTCAGTGGTCTGGCTCTGAAATACAGGCTGAACCTGTCAGACGGGCTGAATCAGTGAGGGGCTGTGGGCACGTCTACACCTGCTCACAGGTGGGCAACCTTGAGCAGATGGTACCTGCCCGCAGCAGCCTCTATCAGCCAGTGATCCAAGACTTGATGCCCGTTTCCCCGGAGTTGGAAGGTTTGGGGAAACACGTCATGGAGTTTCCCAGGCTGCAGCCTTGGGTCTTAACAGAAACATGTCTGGGAAAATGAGATGAGAAAGGAAAATGGCAGGTTTACAAATCTCTCACAGGACAGTGGTTGGCACTTGGAGAATCATGAAGCCAGTGCCAGTTGGTGAAAAAGAGAAAGCAGATTTAACATGAGGAAAAGACTTCAGATGACTGGAACTTTGAGTCGCCCATCCCCACAGGCCTTCATCTCCTCAGGTGCAGAGTTTACCACCTGTGGCCACCAGTGTGCAGGAGTGAGCAGGGAAACAGGGGCTAGGACACCTCCGGGGGCATCATTCTGACTCATCTTGGCTTTCCCTGTGCACTGTGGAGGGATTCCCTTCAGCTTCCCTTTCTATCTCTGTCTTCACCTAACACAGGGCAGGACCCTCAGAGTCGACTTGGCACTTGTTGGCTGAAGGAAGGACCGAGAGAATTTAACCTTCTGTCGTCTTCGTATCGCATGGCTCTGGTTCTCACTGTGCCCTGAAGAGGCTGGTGAGTGAGTTAGTGGAACTAAAGTCATATATCCTACTCTTATTTCTAGAATTAGCCTGAATTCATCAGGGGCAAGTCTCTTGAAGCCCCTGTTTCTCTAGTTTTGAACGAGAATAACGAGGCCAATCTGTATAATAGGACTGCTGTTAGACCAAATGCAGTCACAGAATTGATCCTCCCCAGTGCCTGCCGTGAGGGAGTTGCTGAGGACAGCACTGCTCTCTCCTAGGTCAACAGAGGAGGTGCCGAGCAGAGCACAGAGACCAGGGTTCAAGCCTGGGGGGCTGGGAGTGCCTTCCAGAGCTACCCTGGGTGAGGGGCTTCCACACACCCCTTGATCTTTCGAGTGATGTTTTTCTATCTCTGAAGTGACAGTTGGACTTCAAGATCGTGGCAAACTACAGCCTTTTAGCCAAACCCTGCCCTCTTCTATTTTTGTAATAAAGTTGCAGGGAACTCGGCCACACCCTTCGGATGATGTATTGTCTGTGGCTGCTTTTGTGCTACAACCTCAGAGTTGAGCCACAGAGACCGTGTGACCCGCGCAACCAAAAAGATTTACTATTTGGTCCTTTATGGAAAACATTTGCCGACTCCTGAATGACAGCCATTCTTCCCAAAGTGCTCTGTGGGAAATTTGTTCTGTGGAACGTGATCAAGCATTACAAGAGAAAGCACAAACCAAACACTGTAGACCCGGGAGGGATGGGAGGTAAATCAGCGGGGCTCGGACAGTGCCACCCTCTGCGACAGTCACCCTAACAGAGACGGGGATTTTTCGGGAAGACAGTGATGATGCCAGTGCTAGAGAAGAAGTGTGGTTTCAGGGGGCTGGCCCCTCTGACCTCCCCCTCCCCCGCCCCTACTCCCCGCCTGCTGTGCTCACATCTGCATTAACCACCTGTATTCACACCCACTGATCATCCCAGCACAGCCCTGATGCCCGAGGCTCCCTGACTTACAAGAACCGCTTTGAGTCTACGCTTTGGGGAATTATTAGCAAAGCACGATGTTCATCTCGCGTCTGGAAAGACAGCATGGGTCTCTCACCTCTCACGGTCAGTCCACTGAGGGACCCAACGTGAGCGATACACGGCACACTGTCCATCATCTTCTTGGTCCTCTTTCTCTTGTATCTGCTTTTTCTGCCTGTTCTCCCCCTTCCCCTCGCCCTCCCCCTCCCTCTCTCCCACCTCCTCTTCCTCCTCTTGTTCTCATCACCACCTTTTCACCCGTTTCTTCCATCCTGTCCTCCTGGTCCATCCTCTCCAGCCCCCTCCTCTCTCCCTGCTTCCTCTTCCCCCTTCTTCCCACCATTCTCTCTTGTGGTCCCCTGAGTTTCTTGAGATACAGCCGTAGGGGAAGTCCTGTGCTAAGTTTTGGGGGGAACAAAGCAAGCCCTGGTTCCCGAGGGACTGGGTTCCCACAGTGGGTGGCCGGACAGGTAACCCACAACAAGCCATTTCCCAGCGGGGTGGCGGTACCTTGCCAGCTGGAAGCGCAGTGTGGTCCGTGGGTGGTACATCTCCAAGGCGGCGATGAGGTCAAAGGCTGACGGTGCCAGCATGGTGACGAGGGACACCACCACGCTCACCTACCAAGAGAGGGTGTGCCCCACTGAGCTCCTCGGGGACCCGCATCCCAGCCTCCCTCACCTCATAGTTGGTCTGTAGCCTAATGTTTGGTCGGGGAGGGGGGTATTCAGGGGGTCATGCAGTTCTTACATGGAAAACCTCCCCCAAATCTTGGCTAATGAGCTGTTTTCAAAAGGCCACTTTGCCATGGGTCTATCCCTTCTAGGAACACTCCTTAATCTGAAGACACTCGTACAGGCCTTTTGAGATTTACTGGAGTTTCTGCCACCTTCTCCAATTACCATCTCATTCTATTTCTACTTCCCTTACCTTGGATGGAAGAAGGAAATAACTGCAACTGTTAAGAATAGAAAAGGGAAGGCTGAGAGGTAATTTAATATTCTTTCTGCACATGGAAGATTAATTATCTAGAGAATTATGCCTGGCTCTTGTTTCTCTGGACTTATGTACTTTCTCTGCAAATGAAAAAGGAGGCTTAGCTGGTACACAAGAGGTGTGAGCTAAAGGAAGAAATAATTTCTGAATTTACCTTTAAAATATCTATCTACATACAAGCCCATATTTATCAATATATAACCCACTTAACTGACATAAAACATGAAGAGGTATAGAAAGAGATTACCTAATGCAGTCTCAGATTTTGAAAAATTATTGTACATTGAGGATAAATTGACAAGTATCACCTGGCCTGCCCACTTTGTTTTTTAAATCCCAAGGATGGTAACCATGTTCACACAAGTGGTCTGAGAGGTAGCATTTGTGCTATTTCTACCACTCAAATCTTTACAGGTAAATTGAGCCAAGTGTTCAGGACAAGAATCTTGCAATAAATATTAAGAATTATAAAATTGTTTATAACCCTCCTCTTGGTAATTTTCTATTCATGGGAATATTCCCATAAATGGAGGGGAAAGAGCGTTTTAAAAAATAAGCCATCCGGGGCTTCCCTGGTGGCGCAGTGGTTGAAAGTCCACCTGCAGATGCAGGGGACACGGGTTCGCGCCCCGGTCCGGGAAGATCCCACATGCCGCGGAGCGGCTGGGCCCGTGAGCCATGGCCGCTGAGCCTGCGCGTCTGGAGCCTGTGCTCCGCAACAGGAGAGGCCACAACAGTGAGAGGCCCGCGTACCGCCAAAAAAAAAGAAAAAGAAAAAGAAAAAAATAAGCCATTGGTGTGGGGCTGTTTGGGAAGCATTATTTGTGATTTAGAAATATGGAAAGCACCTAAATGTTCAATAATCCCCACACGGTCAACTTTGACACATGCAATGAAAGACAGTGCAGTTGCCAATGCAAGTCTAGGTGAAGTCAGTTTCTGGAAACATGTATATAAAGGAACACGAAGCCAGAAAAGCAAAGCACAGTCAGCAGCAAAACTCAAAGGTAAAGACTGTGCAAATGCCTGAAGGTGTTTTTGAATCAAAATCTTCCTTATTAAGACCAGTGAAATCATTTAGCCAAGGCCGGGTGTTGCCACTCTGGCTCCAAGCTCTTGCAGCCCGTGCTCTAGAAGAAGAAGACTGCAATTTTTCCGTGGAGATGTTTCCAGGGAACCCACTTAAGAAACACCCAGGAAACAGAGGGGCAGCTACTGTTGTGTGGGTACCTCGTTCTTTTCCCAGAGCGTCAGCTCCTTCTTGGACTGTGCCAGCTTCTGGGACCGATCCACCACGAAGTAGATGAGATAGATGCTCCCAGCCAGCGAGAGAAGCACCAAGATGTTGGCGATGACCCTCAGGCAGATGGTCACTGCCCTGCGGGGAGAGGCAGATATGAGGACGATATACCGGGCTCTGCACAGGGCACCTTGATGCACAGAAAAGGCCAGTGGAGGATGGGAAGACATTTACTGCCAAGTGGATTCTCTGCCCTGAAGAATCAGTGTTCTTCCCCCACCCCCAGAATTCCTCATTTTCTAAGAGATCAACAGTGAGTTATTAATCTAAGCCACCAGCATCAGTGGGGCTTGAAACACACACACACACACACACACACACACACACACACACACACACACGTTCTGGAGTCTGAGTATTTGGGCTTCAGTGTTTGCTTTGCCACTTAAAATGGGAGTCCTGTAGCATATGCACATTTCAGTTATAGGAGCTCAGGTACAGGTGCTCAGGAGAGGGAAGGGGGAGGAAGGAGGGGAGGTAATGATCCTGCCTCTCATTTCACACCATGATTTCAATATTATACCACGTATTTACTTGGGATTTGTTATCTGTCTTTTCCCTCTAGAAAGCAAGCGCTCGATTGTTAAAAGTCTTCTTCACGGCTGTATTCTCAGCTCTTAGAACAGGCCCAGTACATAGAAGCACTTCATAAATATTTGCTGGAGGAAGGAGTAAAGAAAGGAGCTGGGACACGGGCTCCTCTTTCCTCGCCAGGTCTCACTTCCCAAAGGCCTCTTACAATCAACCGTGTTGCTACTACAGTAAGTCCCCTACATAGGAACCTTCAAGTTGCGAAATTTCAAAGATGCGAACATGCATCTGGAACCTGTACCAGCAACGTCAGGCGTGAGTGACATCGCAGCTCGCCCTCCGTCTCCTGTTGCTGACGATCCTTCAGCTCTAGCATCTCCCACCTCCTCTCCCTCCTCCAGTCACTAACTCTTCTTGCCTGTTTACTCGATGCCAGCCCCTGGATGCCAGCTGTTGTACTGTGCTACTGTACTTTTCAAGGTACGGCACTGTAAGAGTCAAAATGTTTTATTCTTTGTGTTTGTTTTTTATGTATTATCTGTGTGAAAAGTATGATAAACCTATTCCAGTACGGTACTAGAGAGCCGATTGTGGCTAACTTTGTTGGACTTACGAACACATTGGACTTACGAACGTGCTCTCGGGACGGAACTCGTTCATATGTAGGGGACTTACTGCATTTACAGTAAGTTTCCAGTTTTAACTGAAAAAACCCCACTCTTCCTGGAGAACTCACTGACTCCAATTGACTTATCTTTAAGGCATCTGCTTCCGACTTCGGGGTCAGTCTTAGTCCGTTTTCCCTGAAAGCAGAACCTCAGGCAAAGGTGTGTTTGCGAGTTTTTCTGGGAAGTGATGCCAGGAAGTGTGCGTGAAGTTCTGGGGAGTGAGACCACAGAGGGCAGGCGGCTGCAGGGCCGTCTGAGGGGCCTGTGAGGTGGCATCTCAGAAATGCCTGGCCGGGGTGAAAATGCGGAGCGTTTTCCATCAGCTCCTGTTCCCTGGTGGTCAAGGGCCACTCCAGAGCACTGACTCCCAGTGCTGCACCCAGTCTTTCGGTTGCATGAACACGTGTGGACTGGGATCTTGTGGGTGCCCCACACTGCAGCCTCAGAGGAGCCCTGGGCAGCGAGCAATGGGTACCAGTGGAGGCTCTGAGGGGCACGTGTGCAGCCGGTGGCAGCCTGCACAGCCTGCCTGGCATCAAGGGCTGGAGAAAGAGGTGTGGCCAGGAGGATTTGGAGGGGCACGCGAGGGGTGTACCACCCGCTCCCCACCCTCTGGGTGACCTTGGGCAGGTCACAGCATCTCCCTCTGCACGGATCTTAGCCTTTCCTCTGCGCAATGAGGAAACTCACTCCCAAATGGAATGCTAAGTGTCACCTTGTCTTCTGGCAGAGGAGAGCTTTAGATACGGCGTCAGAGCACCAGAGATGGAAGCCTTGAGAGTGAGGTCCATTAACACCACCTTAGTGCTTCTTCACTTCCTCCTGTCCCCAGATCACCCTGTCATCATTTGTAAGGTCATGCTACCCACGTGGTCCCTGAGGCAGGTCCTGCATCTCTGGTTCCCCCTCCCCGCCTCCAGCACTGTTGGTCCTTGTGGCAATTACACCAGAAAATGCACGTGATGGGCTTGCGGGGGAAGTAGGCAGTCACATGCCAGTTTTCCCCTGTCTCCACCCTCTTCCTTCCACCTCCTGTTATAATATCCTGGATATCCCAGAATACCTCTTACACATCTATTTTCCTCAAGTTTTAACAGAATCAGGAGGACTCAGGATTTGTGCATGGAAGAGAGATGAGAATTCGGTTCCTTGCTGATTTGTTTGTTTGTAATAATGAATCATTGAATGAGACGTTTTTTAACTGGAATGCATTTAGGACGGCAGGAGCTTCCAAATTTGAGGGAACATAAAAACCTCCTTTGAGTTTTGCTTTGCGAGACCTGCTAAGGATGTGGAGCCTTGTCTCTCACTCCCAGAGACGTTAATTCAGTCAATCAGGGTGGGCGCCAAAGGGGTCTGCGTCTGCAGTGCCCCTTTGATGTGGGTGGGCGCTCTCTTTCCTCTGAGAAGCACGGATGGAGTCCCATCCTTTCATTTCATAAGTGAGGAATTAGAGGCCCGGAAAAGTCAAGGGAGTTTCGGGGTCATAGAAGTTAATGACGAAGAGAGGGCTAGAATCCATCTTCTGACACCCTGTGGAGAATCCTTCCCACCACGACACCCTGCTTCCTCTCGGGGGCTGGGTGTTTCCTCCACTCCCCAGGTCTCCAGCACTCCCCGGGACAGGCTTTCTGCACTGTAGGAACTAATCATGGGGCTTAAAGAACCAGTGAGGATGGACCTAGAGCCTGTCATACAGAGTGAAGTAAGTCAGAAAGAGAAAAACAAATACCGTATAATATCGCTTATATGTAGAATCTAGAAAAATGGTAGAGATGAACTCATTTGCAAAGGAGAAGTAGAGTGACAGATGTAGAGAACAAACGTATGGTTACCAAGGGGGCAGGGAGGGTGGGATGAACTGGGAGATTGGGACTGACTTATACACACTACTGTATATAAAATAGATAGCTAATGAGAACCTGCTGTATAGCACAGGGAACTCTACTCAATGCTCTGTGGTGATCTAAATGGGAAGGAAATCTAAAAAGGAGAGGATATATGTCTACCTATAACTGATTCACTTTGCTGCACAGCAGAAACTCATGCAACATTGTAAAGCAACTATACTCCAATAGAAATTAATTTAAAAAAAAGAACCAGTGAGGATATTGGATGAGCAGGCGTGTCTGGCCCAGGAGGACTGGGTCATCGCCTTTCTGTGTCGTCCATTCTGTGGCCAAAGGGCCTCACCCTCACCAAGGAAGCCCTCACAACCTTGAGAAGAACTCCAAACCCGAGAAGTCACTTTAGAAGTTTTGTCGACAAGCATTGGATACTACTTGTGTCCTAGGACTTCAGAGGTTCGTTGCTAAATAAAATTAGTCTTTGCTTAGTTTAACAAACTAGAAATTGGTGCTAAAAAAATCTTTTATTATCTAAATAAAAGAACAGGAAGCTGGTCAGCCTCAGACCTCTCACTCTACTGCCGGATCCATGGAAGGAGGAACAACTCCGAAATACTGCTATTGAAAAATTATGGGGTTCCCACATTCCACATTACCAGAAGGACAGGCTTTAAGGAGAAGAACTGCCTGAAAAGGTGTGAAAATGAGATCTAGTCTGGTGATTTTTCTACTAAATTAAAACAGCTTATCAATGAATTCAGGATGGGGAGTCTTCATACATACAGGTTTTTGCTCTTCTTCTTCTCCTGTTCTTCCAGTATAGCCTCCTTTAAAGAAAGACACATATGGTATCAAAAGCTTAGCATCATCGTTAATCATAAATATTCAGAAATAGTTTATGAAAGAAATGACTTATCCAGTATTTTTCATCATAACTTCAATGTCTAGACTCCATCCAATAAGATTCTATTGATATCAGTGCTTTATATGATAATAGATAGATAACAAAGGAAATTGGGGAATGGGAAAAAGAGGGGAAGGAGTAAATTATTTAGGTCACTGAAATGATCTAAATCATTTTTTTTCTCAAAAGGGGGCACCATTGAACTGTCTGTGTTGTTCAGTAGATCCAGGTCTCCGAATGCCTTTGACTGCATTATCTTCTAAGGTAACACTAAAAGCTTATATCCCTCACATATATGTATTTATTCATTTACAAGTTATGTACACGCAACACGGTAGCAATCCATTACGCAAATGAACAAAGATACACACACTGAAATTTTAGAAGGATGAAAGTAAAAAAAAAGAGACGTTCCCGTATTTTTCTCCAGTACACCATCAGATTGTTTGGTGCCTGTTGGAGGCACAGTATGTCACGGCTCGGTGCAGACCGTGACTGCCCTGGTCTGTGAGCACCGTGGGAAGGAGACCACGCTGACTCTCCCAGCAGAGGGCCAGCGGCTCCTGCTGTGAAGGCTGTGATCTGCAGAGCCCTGACTCCCGGCAGCCTGAACAGGCTCGCTTACTCACCCTGATGCTGTTCACGATGGCAGCGGTTTTGCTCTCTGCCGCCTCTGGGTTTCCAATGAGGTAATCCCAGGCGCAGAACACCCGCCAGCAGAATGTGTAGTTTTCACTGGACGCGCTGGCGAGGCTCATGCGGGAATTCTTAGCCATCCTGCAAAAAAGAACCAGAGAAAACCATAATTTGAAAAGTTACATGCACCTCAATGTTCCTTGCAGCACTACAATAGGCAGGACATAGAAGCAACCTAAATGTCCATCAAAAGCTGAATGGATAAAGAAGACGTGGCACATATATACAATGGAATATTACTCAGCCATAAAAAAGAATGAAATAATGCCATTTGCAGCAACAGGGATGCAAATAGAGGTTATCATACTAAGGGAAGTAAATCAGACAGAGAAAGACAAATATCATGCTATCATTTGTATGTGGAATCTAAAAAAAGGCTACAAATGAACTTATCTACAAAACCGAAATAGAGTTACAGATGTAGAAAATAGACTTATGGTTATGGGGGGGTAAGGGGGAGAGGGATAAATTGGTAGATTGGGATTGACATAGACACACTACTATGTATAAAATAGTTAACCAACAAGGACCTACTGTACAGCACAGGGAACTCTACTCAGTACTCTATAATGACCTATATAGGAAAAGAATCTAAAAAAGAGTGGATACATGTATATGTATAACTGGTTCACTTTGCTGTACACCTGAAACTAACACAACATTGTAAATCAATTCTACCCCAATAAAAATTTTTATAAAAAAGGACCAGAAAGGGTCATGTAAGAACAGTGTCAGGAGCAGGTTCAGCCACTAGGGGGCTGCTGCGAGTCCACGCAGAGCAAGGAGCCGCATCTGGATGTGGGCAAGCAGAGTGCCGGCTGGGTTCAGCCCCTCTCCTGGCTTGCGTCCTCAGCCAACCGCTTTGAACAGTGTGAAAACAGCAAATTCTTGGGTGAGTCCGGTGCACGAGCTCTCCCGTCACTGGAGGTCAGGAAGTCCCTGAAGGTGTGTGCATCCACTGCATCTCTGTGCGACTGTGATTGTGAAACCAAAGTCTTTACTCTGAGCTGAATCCATCTCCTTGGAGCCCCTGCCCATTGAAGTAACTACCCCACCTCACCAAGCAGAAGCACTTCGGATCCCTCCCTAACACGACTTTCCCTCAGGTGTATGGGAAGGCAGGGGTCACGATCCCTCCTTGGGTGCAAGTTCCCTGTCTTTTAGACCATCTCTCCTGTTAGAAGCTTTTACTACTCTGTCCATCCATACTTCCTGCTCCCGAGTTGACATCAATTTGTCTCTTAAATTGTAACATCTCGCAAAGAGCCCGTGTTCTAGGTGGGGTCATGGGGTCTTGAGGCCATCCAGAGGCTAAGCTGGAAAGCTTCATGGGAACTGAAGGTCCTCAAGTCACTGTGCATCTCCCTAGGTCTTTGTTTGATGATGGTGACGATGGTGATGATGATTGTTCTATCTTTTTTAAATCCCAGCCCCTTCTACCTGCACTTTGCAAAGATGCCACAAGGGGCAGTGTGATGAAGACGTACTGGTACACACGCATCTGAGGGAAGTAGCAGGTGAGCCAAGAGGGTGGGGGCCCGCTTCTCCTTGGGCTCAGAGCCTCTCTGTCACTCTGCATTTATCTAGCTCCTACACAGAATGTAACAGCCTTAAGGGAACCTGGTGATATTCTGAGCCAACCTGCCCATTTTACAGATGAGGCCCCAGCCAGTCTGCTTTCTTTGCACTGCGCCCTGCTTTCAATAACCAACTACATGTTTGAACTGCATCACAACACAGACGAGACTGGCCTTAACGTAATTTGTAACTAGGTCACAGGCAAACAAATAGTCGAAGGAGGATGCTTTGCTTTCTGCAACCTCTGGTCACCTAACCCATCTCGTTCACCTCTCTTTTAGTGCAGTTCCTATGAGACAGGCTGGGACCCGGGACCCTTTGCTGCAGTGCTGCAATGTTTGCACATGGACACACCTCCCCATGAGCAACAAAATACAAAGAAACTGTATGGGACTAAAAATAACTGTGTGCTTGTGCAGCTGGGGCAAATTCTGGACCCAAAAGATACAAAGAGACCAAAAAAACCCAACTGCCACTTTTGAAGAGCCTGGAGCAAAAACAGGGTGTCGGGAGCAAAAGCAGGGGGCTGCGCATGACCCCTGCACACACCACCACCTAAGGGGTGGGCAAAACACCTAAGCCACCCTTCTGGCCTGACACCTGGACACACCCCTACCCGCACCCCATATAACAAACAAGCTTGCCCCCCTTCAGGGAGCAAGGGAACCTGTTGTTTGCTTTTGCTCCCTGCTGCTGCAGAAGGGGCCCTAGTAAGGCCTTGCCTGAATTTCTTGTCTGGCCTCTAGTCAATTTCTATTGGCTGGGGAAGGCCAGGAACCCTGGTCAGTAACATCTACATTGTCTAAACTGATGTTACCTGGTAAGTCTATTTGATTCTTGTCTCTCCAGACCCAACACAGAACCTGGCACAAAGCTTCAAGTGTTCAATCAGTGTCGGTTAAAATGAGCATTTATCTCTTTTATCTGTGGTCTCCTCATCTGGAAAATGGCCTTGACTTTACAAGGTGAGTGACAAGATGAAATGAGATCGTATGTATCATTTTGGCATGTATTTTGAGAAACTGAACAGACATACTTTTTTAAGAGAATGATGAAGCTGTAAGCAAACACTGCCATCCCCACCAGGAAATAGGCCAAGGGCAGCCGGTAGCCAGCCCTCCCGATCCTTCTCTCACTGCCATAGTAGCCATAGAAGAGGACTGAGTATTGGAGGTAACCCTGCAAAGAGAGCACTCAGTGTCACTTCTGACTCCCAGGTCCCAGAACATTCACCACCCGCCTCGAGACAAAAGTGTGGCCAAGCCTGAACCTCACCCCCAGGGACCAGACGGTGTCCAGATCTTGGGCAGATGCAGTGTGCTCCTTGGGGATGGTCTTGCTGGCTGTGCTTCCAAAGGGTTGGCCTGCAATGAGCTGGTGAGAGAGGAAAGGATGTCACACGGTCCTCTGGGTGGGAAGGGACCAGAAGAAAAGGGGCCACTGATCTCCATGCACCTCTGAAGATGCTGCACATATGAGGTCCCTAGGGGGTGGATTCTCCTTGATACTCATGGATGAGACATTAATCATGAGTGGCCAGATTTTCTTTTTGCCTGATCGGGGCCTGTCTGGGTGTACTCTCTCTAGGCTGGACGTGGCTTCTATGGGTGGATGACTGAAGCCACTGGGTTTCTAGAATGGCATGGGACATGGCCCCATTTACTTTACAAGGATAAATTTTAGTTGAGAAGTGGTTTTTATTTTAACACAATGTCTGCAGACTGTCCCATAAGCCAAATCCAGCCTGTCGCCACTTTTTGTGTGGCCCGAGAGCAAAGGTTGGTTTGTGCATTTTTAAATGGTTGGGAAAAAAAAAACCAAAGAAGAGTAGTATTTTGTGACACATAAGAATGATGGGAACTTCAAATTTCTGTATCTATAAATAAAATTTTATTAGAATACAGCCACACTTATTAGTTACCTAATATCTATGGCTGCTTTCGTACTTCACAGTAGATTTGAGAAGTTGTGACAAACCATACGGCCCACAAAGCCTAAAATATTTACTCTCTGGCCCTTTGCTGAAAAGGTTTGCCAGGCCCTTTTTTTTTTTTTTTTTTTCTTTTTTTTTGCGGTACGAGGGCCTCTCACTGTGTGGCCTCTCCCGTTGCGGAGCACAGGCTCCGGACGCGCAGGCTCAGCGGCCATGGCTCACGGGCCCAGCCGCTCCGCGGCATGTGGGATCTTCCCGGACCGGGGCACGAACCCATGACCCCTGCATCGACAGGCAGACTCTCCACCACTGCGCCACCAGGGAAGCCCTGCCAGGCCCTATTTTCCTATTTTCACACACAGATTATCCTTCCCATGAGGATAATGAGTGCGGTTGTCTAATGCAATGGCTCTAAACGTCTCTACTTTTTAACAAATGGCACTTTTAAACTCACCGGAAATAGTTCTTACCTCTGGAAGGACAATAAAAGCACCTGTCATAATCGTGAGCACAATATTAATTCCAAATAACCATCTCAAGAATATGAAATAAGAGGCAACACCAGATCCAAAATGACCTAAAGAAAGATAATGAGAACGGTTTATAGAAAATCCTCCCAGTGTAAGAAGTTCTCTGTAAAGCAACACTGTAATTTTTCTTACAGCAGCAGGACATAGACTAAGAATGCCATAATTGTACCTATCAGGGTGTTGTCCCACGATGATCATTTAGAAGGATTAAGATGTTCATTAATGTCTCCCAGTCATATACACAGATCCCTAATCCCTAATGGATTACTTTCCCTAATGTCATATTGATCGAAAATGCTTTTATCAAATTTACATTTCACCTATGTTCAGAAGTATCAGCATCTTTTGGGAATTTAATATATTTCTTTTCTATTTTGCATAGTTCTGAAAGTTCCAAGGATATTCTAAGGATTCTTTTGTCTTAATTTCAAAAGAAATAACAGTATGTTACATGTTAACATTAACATCTCACATAGTGTTAGATGGGTGAAGGGGTTATGAGAATTCTCTTTGTCACTGTTCCATACATCTAAACTTATTCTAAAATAAAAAGTGTAGTTAAAAACAAATTTCTATTGAGAAAACAAGGGGGCATAGAAGAAGTTGGATTGGGATATGCGTGATACTTGTGATGACTTTCTGGACTTGTATCATACTTGGAAGAATAACATCTTGAAATTTTATTTCAAATCTAGCTTATGTTTCATAATAGGTAGGAACACACAAAACATCACAAAGACGACCAAAAAATGACCTACTGCAAGGTTACTAAATTAAAATCACTACCAGAATTACTTTCTAGTAAATTTTTAGGGGAACCCTCCATTTTCATTCTATATGTGTATTTTTTTGGTATAAAATTGGCATATCTCTATAATATGCATCTTGAGCTATCAATATATTATGAGCATTTTCTCATACAAAATATCTCCCTATAAAATGAATTTTATTGTTCCAGCAAACCAATTTTACATAATTGATTTAACTTATCCCCCACTACTTGAACTTAGGAAGTTTCTAACTTTTCACTAGGGTAAATAATTCTGCAAGAATCAATTTCTGTCTAAGGTCAGATTTCCTGGAAGCAGAGCCTGAGAAAAGGGTTCAGCTAACATGATATATTGAGGAAGTGCTCTCAGGATAAAGGGGGTGAGGGGGTCAAGGAAGGTCAGGGGAAAGAGCTCAGCAAAGATGTCGTCTCAGCTGGAGCCCAGCTTAGCCTTATCCCATGGGGACCTTTGGAGGGCAAGTTGCATCATAAGTTGGTTCCACTTTGAACAAAAAGCTGGACTTGAATACCCCTTTGTCATTGCCTCTAGGCTACCCATTGGGTCTGGGGGAGCAGGTGATGAGTGCCCACCATCTGGAACAATGTGGGCCAAGGCTCATCCTCTAGAGAAGGAGACAGCTATGAGTCATAGCAGCTAACATTCAGAGCAGCTGAGAAAAAGTGGACCAGCCAAGTAAAGGGATCTGGGCTGGGCACCAAGTGTGTCCACACAGCCTAGTGCATTGATTTTGTTGTGGCTGTTGTTTTCTCTGGTTGTTAAGGAGTGGAAGAGTTCTATCAAAGAGTACAAACATTTTGAAGACGTTTGGTCCAAATTATAACTTTCCCCTAGAAACATCATCCCAATTGACATTTCCACCAGCTGGTATTTAATTCCACTTCAATGTTGAAAAATTTTTCCCCCCTCAATTTGTCATCTTTTAGATCTGTTTATTTTTTATGTATGTAAAATTTCTTTGATGTATAGTTAAATACAACAGTACTTTCCTTGATGATTCCTTCTTTACTTTTATAATTTGACAGGCTTCCATTCTGAGATCACATTACTTATATTTCTTTTAATTCTCTCATGGCTTCCTATTTTCTATTTAAATATTTAATGGAACTTTGAAATGAAAGATCTAATGTTATTCTTTAAAACAGTTGAATTGTTCCAGCATCACTTATGGTGCTATGGTACACTGTTTCAATTCTTGTAGCTTTTATAATGTATTTTAACATTTTGATTATACAAGTTCATTTGAGTTTTTCCTTTTAAAAAAGTTTTCAATTAATTTTTTTTCATATGAGTTCATTATGTTGAATACAAAAAACATTGCATTGAGAATTTTATTGGAATTGCATTAAAACATAAACATATTGAGAAAATCAACACCTTCCAAATATTAAATCATTCTATGTCTCTTCACAAGACTTTTAAAAAATCCCATGGTCTAATTTTACAGTTTCTTTACTTCAGACTTCTGGTTATATTTATTCCTGGTCTTGTGTGTTGCATTTGTGTGTTTGTACTGTGTGTGTGTTTTTAAAGGTGACTGTGATTGATTTATTTTTTAGGATATTTTTCTAAACGAGTACAGTCACTTCTCTCCAAATGCAAATTTCTGCATTTTTGTTCTGCAATTGCCCATGTTATCCTTTTACTCCTCTACACAGTTTTCCCCTCTATCCTTTTGAGTTTGTATTGTGTCTAAGGCATGAACCGACAGAGAACTGCAGAGCCACAGTGGAACGTGGGACCGTTTTTATCCTGGGAGGTGGTGGGGACAGGCACTGTGTCTTCCATCTCCACGGACCCATGTCCAGCCTAGGTCGGCACTACGTGTGCAAGGGCCCCTGGCTGCTCAGTGTAAGGTCTGGGATGTACCAGACCCGTCTCAGGCCTCACCGTTGTCTGGCTACGGGCACCGCATCCCCACCCCACTCCTCCAAGTGCCAACACTTACTCTCGATTTTCTTTATCCTCATTTCCCAGGGGATGAAGATGACCACAAAGTTACAGGCCAGACGAGCAAACTTCCGCCACAGCTAGACAGGAGGGAGTAGCATTAGAGGACTTGACATTCGTGAAGACGGCAATGCCTTTGTGGAACCAGGGTCCTAAATGGAGGCGAGGCCCGCAGACACACCAGTTGATACCTTTCATTATGATTTCACAGGCCTTTAGGGAGCGCTAGGACCAAAGCAGCCGCTTGTCTTCTCTGGGCTTCTGCCCAGGTGAAGGCTCCTGTTAAGGGCTCTAAGCTGCGGTGTCTGTACTGAGGTGCATATTCTCTAGGGTTTCAGCCTGCCTTATTCACACCATTCCTGCTGTGAGGACTAAGAACTACTTGAGGAATGAAGTCCAAATACACCCCCTTGGTCCCCTCCGGGAGTGGGGCTCAGGAATCCACATGGCTCACAAACTCCCCAGTGATTACAGTTCCCGTCCCTATTTAAGGACCAAGAGTCTAGAACATACCCTGAAAATGAGCCCCATTGTGTGCCTCCCATCCTGCAGCTGGAGCTCATCTCCCAGCCTCTCTCCTGGCCAAAGTTGCCAAAATAAGGTCTGGAAATTTGTCTTGGATGTTTAAGACACAAGCGCCAAAAGTTCAAAAATCTTTTTTTTTTTTCTCTCTCAAAGGAGAATAAAGCAAAATGTGAAAATGTGCCCTGACACTGGGCTTTCTCTCCCACAACATTAGCAGGTTGTTCATTTTAACACACAAACAATGTGGGTTTGTGTTGGAAGCAAATGATATCATTGCAGAAAGAAGGGTTACAAATGTAATGACAACCTTCTGAACTGTAAGACAGCACGTGGTCCTGATGCAGACATGCATGATTATGTTATCCTGAATATGTCTGCTAAGGCCAAAACAGCTGCTTGTAAATGAAAATCTACTTGAATGTTATCAGAAGTTGGAATTGTTCACTTTCTGCTCATGATTTAAGACCCAACTCAAATACAGCTACTCCCATGGAGACCTCACACAGATTCTCTGTAGCCAGAAATACATTCTTCCATCTGTAAACTTCCCCAGCTATCATTCTGGTCTCTGATAATGCTTATCACATCCTAGCTTATATTGCCTTTATATTGTTCACCTGGCTTTTTCTCCTCCAGTATTGAGAGGAAGACCATGGCTTTCTGATTTGTCATCCCCTACAGCAGACAGAGGCAGAATGCCCAGTATCCTTTGGGGAGGGTTTGGTGTTGAAAGCATTTGAGTTTCTGGTCCATTGTAAAGTCGTTAAGAGTCCTCAATTGGTAGAAGAGCTGTCTAGGAGGGGAGAATGGCCAGTAGGAGCCTGTGGCTTAGCACGAGCTGGGCATTTTATAGAAGAGAATAAAGAAGAGAGGAGTGAGATGCGGTCCAATAGTTAGGTCATGGCCAGATCAGCTGGGTTAGAGGAAGGAGTTTGGATTTGATTCTAAGTGTAATGAAACTCTGTCTATCTATCTTATCTATCTACCATTCATTATTATTATTAGTTTTAAAAATAAGTTTATTTTATCTATTTATTTAGTTTTGGCTGCGTTGGGTCTTTGTTGCAGTGCACGGGCTTCTCATTGCGGTGGCTTCCCTTGTTGCGGAGCGTGGGCTCTAGGCGCGCGGCCTTCAGTAGTTGTGTCTTAAGGGCTCTATAGCTCAGGCTCAGTAGTTGTGGCACATGGGCTTAGTTGCTCCGCGGCATGTGGGATCTTCCCAGACCAGGGATTGAACCCATGTCCCCTGCATTGGCAGGTGGATTCTTAACCACTGCACCACCAGGGAAGTCCCTATCATTCATTATTTTAATTAAAGAATGGCATGCATAGTTTACTGTATCAAAGATTTCCCTGGCTCCTATGTGGAAGAGAGTGGAAGATGGAGGGACATGAGTGGAAACAGGAAGATCTGTTATGAGGCCAGTCAGTCTATACACCATCATGGGCAGGTACCTTCAGCTTCTGCACAGGGGAAGCGTTCCTGCCAAATCATGCCATGAAGGCTCTCAGGAAGGATGACGTCCCTTGCTGGTATCATGTGAGAAACCAAGGACATAGACTACTCGAACTAGAAGACATCTTAAGAATCAAGCATGAAAACCTCGTCAGGTTCCAAGTCATTACCCAGAGCAGGGAAACAATGGCAGAAGGACCTAGGTGTCCTGACTCTTGGTGTTTGGTGTTCCACGTGCCCAGGGTAGCATTTCTGCCTACGTGACTGCATGAGTCCTGGTGGTCTCACATGCTCAGACCTTGCTTTCTTATGAAGCATAGAAATAAACTGGTGCCAAAGGCAGATTGTCTGTAACAAGGTGTTTTCTTGCTGGAATCAAGGAGAAACACATGTGCACAGAGGATGCAGGTGGGAAACAGTGGGAGGGGCTCCAGAGGACGACTTGTGTTCTGGAACTGTGATTCCCAAGAGAGGATAGAGTGGCAGCCCTGGTGAGTGGTGAGCAGGATCTCAGTCGTGGGAATCATGGGAGAAAGTGTACAGTAGTTATATTATACAAAATTTACTATTTGAAAAACGAAGTTATCATTTTTCTAAGAGAAACCAAAGACTGTAAATAAAGACAAAACTCACTGGGCTGCAGGTAACAGCTAGATAGCTTCTGTTTTCTCTGCTTTGGAGTGGCTGCTCATCCTCAGCGGTCTGTATTAAAATTTCCAGCGTAAAAAAATTTTAAATAGGGGCTTCCCTGGTGGCGCAGTGGTTGAGAGTCCGCCTGCCGATGCAGGGGACACGGGTTCGTGCCCCGGTCCGGGAAGATCCCACATGCCGTGGAGCGGCTGGGCCCGTGAGCCATGGCCACTGAGCCTGCGCTTCCAGAGCCTGTGCTCTGCAACGGGAGAGGCCACAGCAGTGAGAGGCCCGCGTACCGCAAAAAAAAAAAAAAAAAAATTCTAAATATAAAAAGGTAGAGGAATGATGTTCAGAATGAGAAGGGGGGAAAACCAAAGTGTCAGGAAGACATGGTGGGAGGATGATTTTCTTTGACATTTTGCTGTGTCTCCAGAGGGCAGCAGACACTGTATCTCAGCCATCTCTTTACCCTGAGTGCCCAGCACAAAGCTTGGCACATGGATTAAGCTGAACTGGGTTGAACTGCTTTCTGTAGGGCCATTGGTAAAATGGAAAGGACTGGGGCAGCTGTGTCTGCTAAGTGCAGGCTGAAAACTGTGGGACAATCTGTAGGTAAGACTGAACATTTGGATCACTTTTCTCATTTTAAAAACTCTGACTCTAAGAATTCAGTCCATTATTAACTTACACTTTTTTTTTTTTTTTTTTTTTGGTGGCACGCGGGCCTCTCACTGTTGTGGCCTCTCCCGTTGCGGAGCACAGGTTCTGGACGTGCAGGCCCAGCGGCCATGGCTCACGGGCCCAGCCGCTCCGCGGCATGTGGGATCTTCCCGGACCAGGGCACGAACCCGCGTCCCCTGCATCGGCAGGCAGACTCTCAACCACTGCGCCACCGGGGAAGCCCTTAACTTACACTTTTAATCCACTTTGAGCTCACTGTTACTAAATGCCCCAGGACTTTTTCATTGTTATACATATTACAGGTTGTCTGAACCCAAGTGAGAGACCCTACATTATTTCAGATATTTTTCCATAGCATTTCAGTTTATTTAGAGAAAATGAGAGAGCTTGGTAGCACATATGCTTATAAAAAGATAATTTTGTTTTATAGATTTATTCCATAAGCTCCATCATAGTGTGACAGGCATAAAGAGTTATGGATAATTTTGATCATAGGAGTGGATTAGCGTCTTCAGGCAGATTCTGTGAAAAGTAAGAAGAAAGAAAGCCAAGGCACAATCTTGGGGATTCTTTGATATTTTATAACTATTCAGTTATGCAAAATTTATGACCAGCTTTAATTTAAACTTTACTAAGAATATTTTTTGTTTCAGAGAATCAAAAAAGAGTGTGTCTGTCAGTTTTTGTCTGTTAAAATAATAAACTTGAAAAAACTACAATATTCAGCATTAGTGGAGATACTATGAAGACAGCAAATTCTTTCCTTGTGGATGGCAAAGCTTTTGGAGAATAATTGATTAGTATTTATCACGAGCCAAAAAACATGGATCATACTCTTTACTACAGAGGTCGTACTTTTGACATTTATCCTAGAAAAAGAATTTTAAAAGATAGAAAAAGCCGTCTGTGCAAAGACGGTCTTTGCAGGGCTGTTAATACTAACGAAAAATTAGAAGCTATTTAAGGACCACCAGCAGGTACATAACTAATTAAATTAATAGACATTTTTCTGATGGAATATTACACAGTCATAGGAAACAATAGGTATAAAAACTACATAGCAACATGGAGAAAAATCCTTGTTATGGTGGTAAGTGAAAAAAAAAGCAAGACAAAAATATTTGTATACTCTACTTACTCCGATGTGAAAATGATATATACAATGGCTGAAATGTAAAATTTTAAAAAAGATTCTATCTTGGGAAGTAGGGGATTATAGTAGGAGAAATGATTTTTTTTCTTTGCCTTGGAAACATTTATGAAAAGTATTGGAATGTCTATAAACAGATAATTTCAATGTATACTAAAGTTTAACTGCAAGTAACTGAATGGGAAAAATAACAAACAAAAATCTTAGCATTGTATTATAAAATGAGCATTGGAATATGCCTGTAACTTTCTCATTATAAGAAATACAGTAAGTCCCCTACATACGAACGAGTTCCGTCCCGAGAACACGTTCATAAGTCCAATTTTTTCGTAAGTCCAACAAAGTTAGCCTAGGTACCCAACTAACACAATCAGCTATATAGTACTGTATCGTGATAGGTTGATAATACTTTTGACACAAATAATACATAAAAAACAAACAAACACAAAAAATAAAGAAAATGTTTAATCTTATAGTACAGTACCTTGAAAAGTACAGTAGTACAGTACAACAGCTGGCATCCAGGGGCTGGCATCGAGTGACCAGGCAAGAAATAAAGATACTGTACTAATTCACTCTATACAGCACTGTATAGTAAAGTACACAAAAGCACAACCACTTGCAGAGGATGCACGCACATGACGGTGTATGCCAGATACGTAAACTAGCTTATGTGTTTGGACATGTGAACGCCCATTCGCATCTTTGAAAGTTCTCAAATTGAAGGTTCGTATGTAGGGGACTTACGGTACAGTGAATGAAACCTACACACATGGGTGGGCTTAACTCAGGGAAGAGGCTAGAGGATTCTCCCAAGGGCAGATATAACCTTTTTCTGATGAGCTGGGCTTACCCAGGGTCACACCACTTGGTAAGTGACAGCATCGGGAACTAAAATCCAAGTTTGGGGACATGCAGACCTTCAAGCTCAACATACTGTTCTACAGCTATTAATGATGGATGTTCACAACCTATATAGTACAGCAACTGCAAGGACAAGTACAACTTCCTGGGCCCGGAGACCACAGGAAGGGTGGACACGTCCATGTGTGGGCTCTTTACCTCTGCACCTGCCGCTTGGTAGCCTCGGGTCCTGGTCAGCCTCCCCTCAAACTTCAGCACAATGTCCTTCGCTCGCCTGAAAGAAGAAAAACTTGGTGGTGAGCGCAATTTTATGACCTTGATAATCTTGGCAAAACATGTGGAAGTGCAGCAGGAATAGATAATCAAACAGTGGTAAGCAGACAACTCCCTTAAAATATTTTCTATAACATTTAAATGCATGAATTCATAGGAAATGATGAGTGAATACTAAAATCAGTTGCAACTGAATTTCTTAATGCCCTGCCCTGATTCTGGCTGTTGGCTGGGTATTATGGGCTTTGGAAATCCTGGTATCAGGTACCAGCATCTCAGCCCCTCCACTTAAACTCAGCAGCCTTCTTCCTGCAATTAATTCTTTGGAAGTGAAAGTCAGACCTAGCTCAGAGAACCTGCTTTGAGAAAAGGGTAGTGTCTGGTTAATGTGAGCAAGAAAGTTGTGTCTATGTAGCCATGAACAACCTGATTTAGCCCAGACTAACTACTGGCACACTGGCTGACCACTTCGGTGAATTGACCTGATGGGTCACCTAAATGGCTAATCCTTGAAAACAGACTGAATTCATTAGGATAGATGGTTAAATTCACACTTAAAGAACCACAGGAATAGAAAAAAAATGTTAATTCCATGGAACGGACTGAAGTCAAAAACTCTTAGCGAAGAATGTCACCTTCAAGGTGACCTCATCTGTGACTACACTGATGAGATCTTCATGAGTCCATGGTTGACCACTTAATTATACTCGGCATTGAAGAACTGCTGAATTATTCAGTTTGTTAGTTGGACCAGTGTACTTGGTAGGGAGTTCATGCATGTATATCCCAAGTCACACCCACAGGTTCCTAGCCTTTCGTTGATTGACACAAGGAACTAGCTGACTGCCTTTTCCACAAACAGCGCGATCGCTTCAGAACACGCCTGACCAGAGAGCTGGGCTTTGAACCTCCCTGACCTTACTGCAAATACTCCACCTTCATAGCCCCGCCAATGGGCTGGCTTCATTCTGGTCAGAACCAGACATGCAGGCAAGGGTGAGGGTTGATGTTATACCTTTCATAGCATCTAAAAGATAGGGGCCTATATAAGTGAAATAATAATTCATTTAATTTCATTCATTCTAATTGTTTTCCCTGCAAACATTTTCTGCACACTTGTTTGGGTCAAGTATAGTGGAATACAGAGGCGCATAAAATAGAGCTGTTGCCCTGGAGAAGCCCACTAGCTAATAGGGATGATAGAGACCTGAAACAACAATAGGAGTGGGTGGGTGTGTAAGTGTAGGAATGGGGAGCTGAGTAGGGGGCTGAGGCGGCAGTGAGACAGGCTGGGACCTGGGACCCTGTGCTGCAGTGCTTGCACCTGGACAAACATCTCCTTGAGCAATAAAATACAAAGAAACTTTAAGGGACTAAAAACGACTGCGTGCAAGTGCAGTTGGGGCAAATTATGGACAGTAAGATACAAAAAACCAAAAAGCCCAACTGCCACTTCTGAATGGTCAGGAGCAAAAGCAGGGTACTGCACATGCGCCCTGCACACGACACCACCAAGGGGATGGGCAGACCACCTAAGCCAACCTCCGGCCCAATCCCTGCACACACCCCTACCCTCACCCCATGTAAGGAGCATGCTCGCCTCCCCCTCAGCAAGTGAGTGAGCCAGGAAACTTGTTGTTTGTTCTCACTCCCCCCTGCTGCGGTCGGGGCTCCGATAAAGCCTTGCCTGAATTCCTTGTCTGACCTCTGATTAATTTCTATTGATTAAGGAGGCCAAGAACCCTGGTCAGTAACAGCAGTGGGGACAGTACCTGACCCAGGCCCCATCATAGACCAATGCTGACTCCATGGCACTGACCACTTGCCTCCCTACCGGGGAAATAAATATATGCTCTGTCCCCCCATAGACAGAGCTCGCTGCTCTCTCTGTGTCAGCAATGCTCCCTTGAGCCCCAAGCAGTCAGGGTCTGCGCCTTCCACAGACCTGATGAGTCTCGCAGGCCCAATTAGTGAAGCACTGCTCCAGTAGCTTCTCAGGGTGACGGGGAGGAAAAGTGCGACGCGGGGATGACAAATGCAGGTCTCAGAGGGCGAGCTGTTCTCTGAGAGCTGGACCACTGGCCTGTGCCTCGCTGGCGTTGGTGTCTCGGAGCCCTGGCTGAGGTCCCTCGCTTACGCTTGTGGAGGAAGGCCTGGTTTGTTCTTTCGATTCTGACAGAAAAGTTATCATTTGCTTTGCTCTGCCCGCAGGTTAAAAAGACTCACTCTCTTACAGTTCAGATAGTTATTAGTCATCAGCATTCCTGTATGATTTTTAAAATTCTGATAGAATACATGACTTTTTTATCGCAGTAGAGTTGATTTACAATGTTGTGTTAATTTCTGCTGTACAGCAAAGTGATTCAGTTATACATATATGTACATTCTTTTTTATATTCTTTTCCAGTATGGTTTATCACAGGATATTGGGTATAGTTCCTTGTGCTATATAGTTACATGGCTTTTTTTTTTTTTTTTTTTTTAAGGATAAATTGGTAGAGTTCCTCTGTCTCAGTAGAATAGAATATTGGAGTTGAGGTCAGGAAGCCCAGCTTTAAGGCTCAATTCCAGTACTCAGAAGCTGTGTGTCCTGGGGGAAGCCACTTAATATCTCTGAGTATCAGTCTTCTCATTTGAAAAATGTCATCCTTACTCAAAGAAATGGAAGTGATGAGAACTGATATCGGACCTGGAGAATTCACTGGAAACTTCTGGGAGTGGAAACTATAGATGACCTTAGCTATCTGCCGCGGCCACCTGTGGGGGCAGGCTGGATCTTTGGCCAGACTGGAGGAACAATGACTGGAGTGGAAATCTAATGAAGGCATGATTTGATGGGAAAGCAAGTCAAACATAATGGTGGACTGGAGAGACAGGGCAATGCACTTGGTGTCTGGAAAGGGGCACTAAAACGTAAGATACGACAGTGGTTCTAATCCTGTCCACACAGTAGGTACCCGATGATTACGTGTCATGTCTGTTTCTCTAGGAAGGTCCACTTCATGGGTCAGAGTAGCTCAGTGGCATTGGTCATTAAGAATAATTCTACTCACTCCCTTTGCTGTGATCCCAGGGACCCACACCATCAGTTACTACCCACTCATAGGGAGTGACTACTATAGCCCAGATACAAGGCTTAATATCGTATGGTTTACCTCATTTAATCCTTGAACTGCTATCAAGGGATTTCAAACTCTAGTTTGCAAAAGAATCACCCTGAATGCATGCTAAAAATGCTGGAGCCCTCTGCCGTAGTTCCTGATTAAGTCCGAGGGCAGCCAGGAATTTTTGTCTGATTGCTTAACAGCTTAACAGTGCCACAGGAGGTAGGTGCGCTCCACCTTCACTTCAACTTTACAGAGAAAGGAACTGGTCTTTAGAGAAATTATGAAAAGAACCTAATACCACATGGCAAGGCAATGTCTTCCAACCTTCAGCTCTTCATTATTACCTAAACAGACTCTCCAATATGACTCTAAGCGTCCCAGTCATCTAGTTTCCCACAGAGATCCCCGCCGCAAGAGGGAGGTAATAGCCAAGCAGGTAAAACTAATATTTATTTTCATTCTAGATTGCATACCTAGTGAGTTTAGTTATTTTGTTCATCTCTAGGCATAGTGCTAAAATCTAGTATTTGAAAAGGAGGTAGAAACCCAAAACACTCTCTACCAAGGCACACAGCCAACTCAGACACACATACACAGACACACACACTGAGGCCCGTCTGGACCAGGTGGATCCCTCAGACGTGTGTGTGACTTCTCTAAGTCAGATCAAGAGCATCTGACCCACCACTCCCTCCAATGTGGACTTTTATGCTCGTTTCCCAGGGCAGGGCAGGGTGGGTGGTTTCGTGGGAAGCATACTTGCAATAACCCATAACCCTTACCTCAGTGCCCTCAGCTTCTGTCCCATGGTCCAGGGTCGGCAGCGAATGTTTGCCATGAGATCTTTCTGGAACTGTATATTCTGGAAGATTTGTTCCGGATCATGGCTGTCCCCTGTTTCATCAGCAGTAAAGCTGTCATCCAAGTTGCTGAAATGATCAGGGCATTAAGGAGGAAATCTGATTAATAGAATTGCTTCCATCCCAGATCTTGCCCTGGGTAAGTTTAGCATCTTGCTGCCCTGGGGTCATCTGTATGAAGTTAGTGTGTGTAGAAGGAGAGGGGAGGGATCCGGGGAGTCAGAGAGAGAATTCGACAGTTGTTAGCAGCCACTGGAACACATTCACTGGGTTCTGTTACTTTGATGGGTCAGTGAAAGAGAAAGGCTTCAAAGGATAAGAGATACTATCAGAAGACATCATAAAGGAACCAAGAGAGCGCTCCTGTAGGATTACTGAATAGCAGCAACTTTGGTGGCAAAACCATTTCTTTTTCAGGCTCATTGAAATAATCAGCTAATTCCAAAGAAAGGACGCCTCCTGTCCCCTAACTCTGGATGTAAAATAAATAAAAATCAAACTCTCTCATCCAGAGATCCCCCGCTCTCTGTACTCCTGCTTTGATTCATTTGAAATCAGAGATAACAGAGGCAAACGGGAAGCAGTTTCTATGAACAAGAAATTAGCTAAGCAAATTTACATGTACAAATGTTTCAGGGAAATAGTTACTCTCTAGGAGAACAACTTTGCAACACATAGCAACACTTATTCCCAGTGAAAATGAATACAGTAAACTTAATGCAACTTTTCAGGAGGAGTTAAGGGTATTTTGCCGTGGCTATTTAATCAATGATGCACTTAAAAGTAAGGGAAAAGAATTCCTTTGCTTTTCTCTAATTCAGCTTGTTTTTACTTACTCAAGGGAGAATTTTCTCCAGGTTCTCCAAATTAATGGAGATTTTAATATACCTTTATAAATATTTAACAAATTTGAATAATACTCCCCCACTTCTAACCAGCCTGTAGCCTTTTCCAACAGAAACCTCATTTATTACGACAGATGTATTGTCTGCTCTCCCTTGACATTGCTGACTGAGTAAACAGAGAGAAAACAGATAAAGCACATCTGTGGGTTTGGCCAGCAATAAAGCCAGGTTGGGGTACAGGCTTTTGGATTCTGATCAGAAGCGGGTACAGCCATCAATGTCTGTGTACATCGCTGAGGTTGCCACCCTTTTTGTATAGTGACCTGGAAAAAGGAGTTTCGGAGTTCATTCTGAAGGAGAACCGAGCAGGATGGGGACTTGGTCCTCTGGTCAGATGCAAGCAAGGGTGACCCAGGCTTTCCCTCCTCACAAACCTGCCCCAGTGGATGGATGGGACTGGCTCACCTGAGCAGCAGGGACTCCTGGTAGAAGTAGTGCTGGCTGGCATTTCTCCGGATGCTCTTGTAACGCTGGGATGCCTTTGATGGTTTCATGGGAGCAGACTGGCTGCCAGTGATTAGTACTGCTGGGCAGGGTGCTGGGAAGCCGGCAGGCAGGAGTCTGCTCCAACGGAGGTTTCTGAACTGGATCTGCAAGGAGCTCTGCCCTCCAGTTCTCAGGAGCTGGACTGCACGTCTGGAGCCGATGCTCGGAGCTGGGGAGAAGCCAGGAAGCCAATCATGCATATGTATGTTAAGGTGGCTGTGGCAGCAGAGATTGGCTGGAGTCAAGACAGACAAAGGCAAGAGGCTTGGCCAGGTGATCTAAGAGCACTTGGTGCTGCCCAAATAATCACATTGGTTACCCTTGTGCCCAGAAAGGGCTCTGTGGTTTGCAAAGCACTTTGCATCTATTACCATGACTGGTGTTCACAAAATACTTAGGGAGAATGCAAGGCATAGGTTTTTGGTTTTTGTTTTTAACTACCAAGAAAGAAGCTTAGAAAGGGTAAGAATCTTGTGCGTGTTCATGTAACCGGGAAGAATAAATCTAACTCAATATTAGATCTGTTTCTTTTACTTTAACCTTTGTATTCTATTGCTTTGAGTTAAGAATGTTGCCTATAGCCTGAAATATACAGGACAGCTCATTCTCAAGGCTCTGACCTTTAAGGGTACAACACTTTTCCATTCATACAGAGATAAAAAGTTGCAGCACAGAGAATAACAGTCGTCTTGTTGGAGGTTTACAGGAACATCGTGAACTGACCTAGGTGGACAGCTGCAGGAACAAAGGATTCCTACACCAAGAAGTTTGCAATAACCAACCACGCCCCTTCTTCACCTTACCTTTAAAAATGCTTTGCTGAAACCCTTTGGGGAGTTCTGGGTTTTTGGGGGAACAAGCCGTCTGTCTCCTTGCATGGCCCTGCGATAAACCTTTCTCTGCTCCAGACTCTGACATTTCGGTATTGTTTGGTCTCACTGCGCATCACACAAACTTGAATTCAGTAACGTCCACACAGCAGAGCCCAAAGAGAGGCACCGTCATAACACTTTATTTGTTTTTATATATCTATTCTCAGCTTCTTTTTTTCTATTTTGAAAAAAGTCAAACCTACCTAAATGATAGAACAATACCACAAATATTGTTTACTCCTAACATAGATCCACCAATTGCTAACATTTTGCCACATTTGCTTTATTTCTATCTGTACACTTTTCCCCCTACACCATTTTAAAGTAACTATCAAGAAAAAAGCTTAGAGGGGGTAAGAATCCTGTGCGTGTTCATGTAATAGGGAAGAATAAACCTGACTCCATATTAGATGTGTTTCTTTTACTTCAACCTTTGAATTCATCCCCAAGTCCAGGACTTTCCCATAGCTTCACCATATAAACCTCCATGTTTTAATTAACACAAGAAACAATTTGCTCGCAGCAAGGTTGATCGTACATTAACTGAATGGGCTGGTGCAGGACTGAAATAGAAACAGCCTTTGCTATTGAAGACGCCCCCTAGTCAGTATACTAGAGATGCCGCAACCGGGTGAGTCAGTGAATGGGGCAGGCACCGGACAACAGGACAGAAAGGAAGTCTATTAGCAACTCCAGGTGTGGGGCTTAGGAGGGGGACTTCATTCATGCACTCATTCATTCCTCTGTTAATTCATTAGCAAATCATTAGATCCCTCTTCCTGTCTGCCATGCACTAGACTGACAAAGGAAGCCAGAGCCCTAGACTGGGGCATTGAGGTTCAGGGACCACCAGACAGGTAGTCAGACTTCGGGCTCTGGGCATGAGAACAAAGCAGAGGCCGGGGCGCCAGAGCTGACCTTTGCTCAGAGATGGACTGGGGCCTGTGAAGTAAGGTCACCTGTCTGCCAATTTGCCTGAGGCCGTTTGACCTGATCGTCTGTCTTAATACTAGATAAAATTTGTGTTTATCAAATGAACAAAATGGCATAGTAACAGAATTATTTCTAGCCTCCTGAGTTTTTTTTTTTTTTTGTAGCATTCTTTTAGAGATCTTTACTTACACGAACTGTATCTGAGCATTTCAAAGATTTTTTTCATCCTACTTTTTCTAAAGACTGCTTTGCCTTATTTTGAAATATGTATTCAAAAATTGAAATATTTTGTGTTAATTTTATGCAATCAACTATTTTCAGCATTTTTGTCTCTTCTTTGCTGATATATATTATACACGTGTATATGTATATATACACGTGTATACATATATATATGCTTGTGCTTTTCAAGGGGTAGGAAAAGATAATAGCAATTTTTGAAGTATACTACAGGGAATTATTAAAACAAATTACGATATGATGTGTTTTTATTAACATTGGTAAAATGAGTTTTAATGTGCTCAAATTTGTCTCTTTTTTTTAATTTTTATTTTTTATGGCTTCCTTCGTTTGATTTTTAAAAATTCTTTTTGAAGTCCACCTGGCATTCATTGTGGTGATGAGCGCAAGGTGACGGGGTCATTGCTACTCCTTGTTCCCAGCACGAGTGACTCAGATTCATTTCCCCAATTCCCCTCTGGGCCCCCTGCTCCTCTGGGCTCCCAAGGGCCAGGCAGAAAGAGGAAGTGCAGGCAGGGGATGTCGCTTTCTGAAAGCAAGGGACAAATTATTGAGCGTGCATCTGACTTCCTCTGACAATTTGATTAGAGGTTTTAGATGTGCTGGGTGGTTTTAACTTAAGCCAGCATGTGTTTATAGATAAATGACTAAAAATCCCTTAAATGTGAACAATTTAAACACTTAAAAAAATCAGAAAGGATCCAGTGTCAAAATGGGCTAAACTATTATTTCCTAGATGAACTGCTTACAGGTTCTGGGTAGTGGGAGAAGGAAGAAGATAATAAAGGTTGAAAAGGAGAGAAGTAGCAAGGGAAGCTCTATTTGTATAACACACAAATCCCTTTCAGTTGGAAAAAAAAAAAAAAGAATAAAATTTTGTTAGAAATCCCAGGAGGTTTTAACAGAAATCATCAGATGGCTTAGCTTACAGGAACAATAACATTCATTCCCTTCATCTCAATTAAAGACATTTCCCCCTGCTGCTAAGTGAATTCTGAGACATGAATATCCCCGAGAGGGTACTGAGTCGCATCAGCAAAGCCAAGTTCCCTTTTCTAAGTTATCAAGTGTTTAGCTCTGGATATTACAAGAGAGACTTTTCCATTTCTGGGATATATTTACTTGCCTGTTATATTGTTTGAGTGACTCTAAAAGCTTTTGTTTGAAGTTTAGAAAT
Source organism: Grampus griseus (assembly GCF_964374135.1). Taxonomy (NCBI): domain Eukaryota; kingdom Metazoa; phylum Chordata; class Mammalia; order Artiodactyla; family Delphinidae; genus Grampus; species Grampus griseus. The sequence goes on along the minus strand of NC_139018.1, from coordinate 142,998,045 downwards.
GCACTTTGGGTCCAGAAAATGTTACTGAGGGAAGATATTCAAGAATTGTTTCCAGTTTTCTAAATGACAACGGAATTTGTTGAGACATGAGAGCAAATTGTTATTGTTGAGTTCCTCCTGAAATCACCGGCTGCCAGTAAGTTTGAAACTGAGCAGACACTCTGAGATTTCCATGAGGAAAATCGTGATACTCTTGTTACTCATTTTGAGAGTTGTGAGAGGTTGACCACAGGGCTGGAGGGGTCCTTTGCTACACTCGCTCCCTGCCATGAGTGAAGACAGATTGTCACCACCCCAACAGAATCCTGTGGAAGGAAGAAGTGATCATTATCAGATGGGTGGCAACTGGAATACGAATTATAGACCTTTCCTATCCTGCTCTGCGGTTATGCTTCCTCAAAAAAATAAATTCTTTTTCCTAGGTGATTACATCTAAACACATAAACTGTCCTAGGAGACGGGGAAAAATCGAGCATTCTCAAAAACGGGGGTGAAAGAAAGCAGTTGAATTCCTTGTCAAGCAACCATTTAGTAGCTGGCTGAGGTTTCTCTTTAACGATTTTTAGGTTGTATTTTCCGTAGTTTGGGGGGACTTTTAGACAGTTCAGCAGTGTTGTCTCTCGGGAGTGGTGACCTCATCTCAGCATTTCCTTCCCATCCTTCACAGAAACGTTATGTCTCCAGAAGCTGATGGAAGCCAAAAACATCTACGGATCGGCTGAGTGAACAGAACAAAGCAGGTTCTGCACGAGACATCTTTATAATATGTTGACCTACCACCTAACCACGAAGTGTACCACGTTCTTGCTTTAGTCTAAGTGTGATATTTTAAAATCCTCTCTTTTAAAAAAATTATTCTCGTTTTTCCTTCAATTTTTACTGACATCTCTGTTCATCTTTTTTTTTTGACATATTTTCACTTCTTGCTTTATTGTGACTTTTCAAAATCCTTTTTCTTAAAGTGCAAAGCAATTTTCCCCTTAAAATTTTCTTTCCTTTCCTCAAGCAAGACTTTTAAACAATGAAATGCCCTTCTCTCTTCATTTTCCTTTAGAACCATATCTCCTCTTAGGTTAAAGCATATTTTCGTAGGTCCGTTCATATTTGTTGATTTTCAAATGAGGAGAGGTCTATTCTGGCCCATGTATGCTCAAAAATAGTTCATGTACAAACTCAATTCTCATCTTAAGTATTGTACCCATGAATGCCATGAGGATCTTCCTTATAAATCTTCTGGGATTTTTATACTACTTGTTTAGAGATTTAATAGCCCAAAGCAGGGGCAGCTAGGACTGGAGAAAAAGCAGACAAAAGTAAAATTTCTTATTGTGTTTCTCTTTCTTTTGCCAACCTCTGGCATCACTGTTTGTTTCCAAAGTCACTTTCATTCCAGCAGCTTCCAGTGTGGCTGTGGCTGACTGGCTTTCTTCCTGTTGCTACCTTCTGCTGGGTCTGGGATGGGGGTGGGGAGTCCCGCTGGACCACAAAGGAGTAGGTTGAGCGCTTCTCTGTGGAGGTTGAAACTTGTAGCATCAGCGAGAAGCCCATCGGCAGCACCCTTTGGCATTTGGTAGTGAAACATTGTCTCGAATCTCCTGGGCAGACATAGAGGAGGGTTATGGATCTGTAGTGACAAAAGAGATTCTAAACATAGGGTCTTCCTGTCTCTTGAGGGAGGCTCTGTGCAGTGGTAACATGGCTAAGCTGGAAAGGTGTTTCCCAGTGGCCCCTTTTCTGTGAGGCTCTGGGCTGTGGTTGGCTACAAGAGATACGTGAACGATCTGGAAGATGGAAGAGAAAGAGCTGCCATTTTCTGTGCTCTCAAGGTTGGTGACGAGCAGCAGGTGGTGCGTGGCTCACACACGTCGCCTCTGAGTCGCTAGCCCGCCCTGTTGGCGTGGGGTTGTAGTCCAACACTCAACTCCTTCTCCTCCTATTGGGTCTCTTTTTTCAGCCCCTCTGAGCGCTGGACCAGGTGTATGTGCACCTCTGTGTGATAGGCACCAACCACCCCTGTATGTCATCTGCATCTGTGAGGTTGGAGATGATGGGGGACACAGGTGGGCTCTAGTTTGCCCAGGTGGGTTCCAGTCATTCGGCGGGGGTGGGGAAGGGAGGGATCTCTCTTGTCTTCACTCTCCTCCATTTCACACTCAGCTCTCCTTCCTCACTCCCAGGCCAGGCAACCTAGAGCAACTTCAGCCCAAGAGCAGAAGCAAAAGCAACACCTTTGCATCGACTTCACCAGCTGCCATGACTGAAGACCTTCTAACCCCTATTACAAATCCCAGATATTGACTCTGCTCCTCTAGTTGAACCCTGACGGAAAAAGCTCTCATGGCTGCTCCTGCCTCTGGAGTTTTTCTCTTAAATTAGGAGATGGTTGCATTGCTCTGCCAGAATTATTCGACTCTCTCCCCAAACCCTGCCTCCCCAACTCCTTTCTCAGAAAGGGCAAAGAGCCAAGTGGGAATTGTGATTCGATTCTTTTTATTTATTTAATTATGGCTGCGCTGGGTCTTCGTTGCTGCATGCTAGGGCTTTTCTCTAGTTGCAGCGAGCGGGGGCTACTCTTTGTTGTGGTGCGTGGGCTTCTCATGATGGTGGCTTCTCTTGTTGCAGAGCATGGACTCTAGGCATGCGGGCTTCGGTAGTTGTGGTTCACGGGCTCTAGAGCCCAGGCTCAGTAGTTGTGGCGCACGGGCTTAGTTGCTCCGCAACATGTGGAATCTTCCTGAACCAGGGCTCGAACCCGTGTCCCCTGCATTAGCAGGTGAATTCTTAACCACTGTGCCACCAGGGAAGCCCTTGTGATTAGATTCTTGATGACCTACTTTGTGTTAGTAGTTTGATCTGTCTATGATGTATCTTTAAAAAGCTCATTGAAATATGTATTATGTGACTGATATCCTTGCTTTTACCATGTTTAAAGTTTTCCCTTATTTTTATAATCCTTGACCTTAACCTTTCATTCAAGGCGATTGGGGGTCTTGGATTACCCTTATCCTATTTCTTGGGATTCTGCTAATCCTGTTTTCATTTTGCCATGTCAATTTCCACTCACAGTTTCTTAACTCTTCCAGTTTCCTTTATAACTCACTATCTTTTCTTGTTACCTCAATTTGCCTCTCGTTTCAGAAAGAATCATTTGATTTTATTTCATTGGGAGAAGTAAATATGGTCTAAGATTTACGTTTTGTTTTCTGCAGGAAATCTTTTTTCTGAAATATGCTTTTTCTCTACTCTTACATGCTTCACGTTCATTTCCTTTTTTATGTTGCAGAATTTTGAGTTAATTCTTTTTCTATTCATGCTCCTTGAATAAGCAGTGTTCTGAACGTTTGGTATTTGCTCCCCCATACTGTTCTTTGGTTTTCCTCGCCGCTTCAGGGATGCTGTTGGATTCCTCCTCTCAGCTCATCACTGGGGGAGACTGCTGGGTGATGACTTTGTGGGGTGAGGCAGTGGAGGGGGAGGTGAGGTGGGGAGCATCTTGAAAAGAAGAATTGGGTGTTCGTTCAGTTAACTCCTCCCTTCTTGCACCAGAAGGCAGTTCTCTCCTTGTGTCCTTTTGTTCATGGTGGCCTCTTCCTCAGATCCTTATGTGTATCAGTCTGCCTCCCTTCCTGCTCTGTTAGGAACTTTTCCACAGCAGATCTTACCACATTGGAGAGAGTCAGAATCTCTGGAAAATACCCATGCTGGAGACTTCCTGTTTGGAATGACCACTCTTGTTTTGATCACCTCCATCCCTACAATCTAATTCTGAATATTCATAATATTTATCATTGTAAAACCATTTTAAGTGTGCAATTCAGTGGTATTTACATTCACACTGTTGTGCAACGGTCACCACCACGCATCTCTCTTCATGGTGCAAAACAGAAGCGCCTTATCCATTAAACAATAACTCCCCATCCCCTGCTTCCCCTTGATACTGACCAGGGTTCCTGGCCTTCCCCAATCAATAGAAATTGACTAGAAGCCAGACCAGAAATTCAGGCAAGGCTTTTTTGGGGCCCCTGCTGCAGCCGGGGGGAGCAAGAAAAACAACTGGTTCCCTTGCTTGCTAGCTCCCCGAGGGGGGGCAAACTTGTTCCTTATCTGGGGTGAGGGTAGGGGTGTGTCCAGGGGTTGGACTGGAGGGGTGGCTTAGGTGATGGTGTGTGCAGGGAGTGTGAGAAGTACCCTCCTTTTGTTCCCGACCCCCTGCTTTGCTCGCGGCTCTTCAGAAGTGGCAGTTGAGTTTTTTGGTCTTTTTGTATCTTTTTGTCCAGAATTTGCCCTAACTGCGCATGCACGCAGTTATTTTTAGTCCCGTATAGAGGAGAGGTTTGCCCAGGTGCAAGCACTGCAGCAAAGGGCCCCAGGTCCTCAGCCTCTGGCAACCATCGTTCTGCCTTCTGTCTCAATGAATGTGACCACTCCAGGGACCTCAAAGAATTGGAATCATACAGTATTTGTCTTTTTGTGACTGGCTCATTTCACTTAGCAAAAGGACCCCAAGGTTTATGCATGTTGTAGCCTGTGTCAGAATTTCCTTCTTTTTTTTTTTTTTTTTTGCGGTACGTGGGCCTCTCACTGTTGTGGCCTCTCCCGCTGCGGAGCACAGGCTCTGGACGCGCAGGACCAGCGGCCATGGCTCACGGGCCCAGCCACTCCGCGGCATGTGGGATCCTCCCGGACCGGGGCACGAACCCGCGTCCCCTGCATCGGCAGGCGGACTCCCAACCACTGCGCCACCAGGGAAGCTCTTCTTCCTTTTTAAGGCCGACTCATACTCCATCGTATGTATTTACTGCATATTGTTTATCATTCTGAATGTTTTTAAGCTACAGCAGGGAAAGGGGCAGAATAAAAACTGCTCCCATCTCTTGCACTATCCGTCTTCATATCTAGCCCCTGCTCTTTCATAATAGTGGTGTTTATGGGGCTCTAGCACCTTCCTGTGGGTGTACCTCAACTTGTAACAGGGAAGAGCCAGATCAGACTGCACGTTGGATCTGTTTCTTTTACTTTAACCTTTGCTTCCCATTGCTTTTGTTCACTAAAAGGATACTGTCTATGCATAATGGCCTGCCTTGGGGAACCCTGCCCCTCTGCCTGAATTTTAAACCACAGCACCTTTGTCCAGGGAAACAAAGGGACACTGTTCTACCTGCGGATGGCTGCAAGAAAGAAATTAACACATCCCCTCCCTGAGGCTGGCCATTCCTGGGGATATTTGCAAAATTTATGACCTTTTTACTTTACTTCCTCATCTCCTCCCCCTCTCTGTGCTATAAAAGAAACTGGCATCCAAACCGAATAAAGCCATATTCCTTTGCCTCAACAGCTGTCTCTGAATTTGGCCTGTTGTGTGGCGAGCAGAGCGAGCGTGGACTCGGTAACAAACTTACCTATGGACAGGAGTTCTAAAGTGTTCATCAGAGCTTTCCTTAATCTTCTTCCATTTTACCTTATCTTCTAGAAACTTCTTGAAGCACTTAATATGTGGAAGCGTCTCTTTCCCAGTTCCTAGTGCTACTGCAGATTTCCCCCTAATTAAAAAAAAAAAAAAGAAACCTAATATTCTCCGCTTCTACTGGGTGGAATTCCTGCTACCTTTTCTCCTTCAAATCTTTTGTCAAAGGTTAGACGCTTAGGAGAGAGTTCGCAATATTAACAGTCATGACTATCCTGGAGGCTTTCTTTTCTTACCTGCAGAGTGGCAATCACCTTGCAAAGTTGTATGAATTAGTACTAGTATGCATGTTGAGCTTAGCACAGTGCCTGGAGCATGGTGGAAACCTAACAACCTGCAACTACGTTTTACTGTTGTGTCTCTAATGGTAGTATTATTTAAACCTCACCGTGAAAGCACGGCTAGAATGGTTTGAGTTTAGCAATTTTATACGAACTAGAACTATTGTTATGACCACTATCATCACCATTATTAACATTATTTCAACTTCAGCCTGAAAGCTTGATTAGAATGGTTTTGAAATTATTTATTTCTCGAGACCTGGCCTGATTCATGTAGAGAATTTGCAAAGAAAGTATATTGCAAATCTGCTTACTAACTACATGACAGACACACACTGTGTCCTCTTTATACACTTTTTAAAAAAAATTTTAAATTTTTGGCTGGGTTGGGTGTTTGTTACTGCGGTGGGTTTTCTCCAGTTGCGGTGAGCGGGGGCTACTCTTCATTGTGGTGCACGGGCTTCTCATTGCGGTGGCTTCTCTTGTTGCAGAGCACGGGCTCTAGGTGCACAGGCTTCAGTAGTTGCAGCACGTGGGGTCGGTAGTTGTGGTTCACGGGCTCTAGAGCCCAGGCTCAGTAGCTGTGGCACACGGGCTTAGTTGCTCCACAGCATGTGGGATCTTCCCAGACCAGGGCTCGAACCCGTGTCCCCTGCATTGGCAGGTGGATTCTTAACCACTGCACCACCAGGGAAGCTCACACTGTGCGCTCCTTTATCTGGCTACAAATACAATTTTGAAAATACCTTCCCCTTTCTAAAAAGCATACGAATCTAATAAACAAGCCCAAACGGTAGCCAATTACCAGTATAGAATTTAACTCTGGGTGTTTGCATTTACTGCAGTCGGCCATGGAAGAGGGAAGCAGCCTGCCAAGGTGGAGAAACACAGGGATTCAGTCCCAGAGCTCCCAGGGAAGCAGGCTGATTGCTGAGAGAGACCTCACTGTGTCCTTGAACACGTGGTCCCAGCCAATCACAGGAAGGATGAAATCTGTTAAGTGATATCTTTCGTGAGATTTAAAAAGGAAGACGAACCAGGCTTAATTATGATTGGGTCTTATTAAATTTTTACCCTGCAAATTTGGAAACTCTGATAATGCAGACTTGGCATATGTTAAAGAGAATAAAGATGTGTGTACGATTCAATGCTGTCACGTGGAAATTTTATATTAACAGCACACCGCTAGACAATGCAGGCCAATCATTTATGGGAGTTTATTGTATCTCAATTTTGTGTACTTATTTTCGACCCTTAGGTGCCATCTGCTTGAATGTTATTGGGGTTCACTTCCAGTGTAATGCTTGGGCGGCAGGAATAATGCCCAAGTGCCGGGAAAGCATCTGAGTGGTTGCAAGATGGAGAGAAAAGATTCATGAAGGCACAGGCAAGGAAGGATCGGGGTGGGTTGCAGGAGAGGTGTCAGTCCAGGCTGTACACATCAATCCTAGGAAGAGGACCAAAATCCCAGAGCAGAGAGCTGAGCTAGTGTAAGTGAGAGCAGCACCGTGGTGAGAACGATGTGGGAGCCACTCTCAAAAGAATGGCTCTAGGGTGTGTCTGCATGGCCACCGTTCAAAACAGAGAGCCCGTGTTGAGCTCGCTGGGCCCCTGGAAGCATCGCCTGCCTGTGACCTCACTGGACAGTGGCTTAGCGCAGCTTAGAAAGAGAGCCGTCTGTTCCTCCTTGTTGGTTTAACCACATGATACACAATCCTGTAAACAAATTAATTTCCCCCCTGGAGTTTTGAAAGCATCCTAACTGTATTATCATTTTTTCTGCATAAAGGAAGCTTAGCAAGAAAACAATTACAGAATGGACTTCAAATGATCTCCAAATGACCATCAAGTAGAGATGGCAGTCAACAGACATGCGGGGGCAGGGGGCAGTGGGGTGAGGGGCAGGAATAAAGTGTCGCTTGCTAAATCCAGACTTGTTTATGCTGAAAGCTGGGTTGACCCTTTCCTTTTCTTTCTCCCTTCGGGCAGAAATTCTTTGGCACCCTCATTGAAGAAAATTCTGTTCCTCTCCTACTGTCCATAGCCTTTCTGCTCTGTCCCCAAGTAGAATTCTCAAGCTTGGCCTGTTCTGGGGATGAGCTGACATGGCCGAGGCCAGGAGGACAAGCAGATGTGCCAGGATGTAAGATGTAAACAAGCACATTTATTCCTGTGTTTGCTCAGCAGGCATTTACCAACTGTCTGGTCTGTGCCTGGTTCTGCGCACTTCCTTAGAGATGAAATGGAAAACAATACATGATCCTCTCCTTAAAGCAACATGATGCTTCGTGGCATGACAGACAAACAAAGCAAGAATCACCAGGCAGTGAGGGAACCGCTGTGTTATGCGTAGGAGGAAAAACTCTCCTCTACCCAATTTGCGTCTCTGGCTGGGCTTCAGAATTACATGGATATGAAACAGATTAACAGGAGTCAAGCATTCCAGTTTTACTGAATTTTCACATGTACACTGAAGCCTTCTCAAGAGAATGAAGATCCAGAGAAGTGAGCAGAGAAGGAAGCTTTTGTATTTTGTAGACAAGGAAACAATAAATTTGTGAACAATTGACAAGACAAAGAGATGTGGGCCAAAGGTAGTAAATGGGGAATAAGTATCAAGGTTTGTTAATACAGCCTTCTCAGCCCTGAATTCCCTGTCTCTGCTGAAAAGGATGCCTTCTATCATCCTGGTACAGGGAGGGTACCTTTCACATGGGAGACTTGTCTCCTGTTTTTAGAGGGACAAAGGAGGGCCAGAGTGTCTTTCTTGTACTGGCTGTTTCTTAAGTGCCTTTAATCCAAAATAATATGCCAAAGTGACATATTTTGGGGTGACATGTTCTAGTCAAAAGAAATGATGACTAAATGTAATGTGGGATCCTGGGTGGGATTCCTGAACAGCAAAAGGTCACTAGGTAATAGCTAAGAAAATCTGAATAAAGTATGGTCTTTAATGAATGATAATGTATCTGCACTGGTTCATTAATTGTGACAAATGTACCATACGAATGTAAGATATTAATAATGGGGAAACTGGGTGTGGGATATTATCTTTACAATTTTTCTTTAAATATAAAAGTATTATAAAATTAAAGTTTATTTTTAAAAAAACGTGGTACTGTCAAGTACGGGGGGGAAATAAAGCTCTAAGCTGCCTTTCCAAATGTCATCTCCTCCTTTTATTTTTATGCTATTTCTTTTGTGCAAACCACATGTTCACTGTAATGAGTAATGACGTGGAATAATAAATGATGACAAAAGGTAACTTTCACTGAGTACCTCCTGTGTGCTATTTACATCTATTAAATATAAGGGTATACCTCTAATATAACCCTGATAATAAGGACAGTTATGAGGCAAAAAGGAAGGGACAACCAGGTCTCACCCATATCTGATTTTTCTGTCCTTCATGGACACATGGGGGAGACTATATTTCCCAGCACCTTTGTGATTAGTCCAGGTCCTGTGCCTGGTTCTAATGACATGTGAACCAAAGTAAAATGTGTTATATATATAGACCATTTAAGAGCTGTTATAACCCATCTACACGTCTTATCTCCTTTGGCAGTGACCGTGGAGGTTATGGGCTGAGATGGCAGAGCCACAGATAAAAGTAAGCTGGATCTCTGAGTCACTACACGGAGAAGAGCTTCTCTGGAACATCACCGGAACCACATAAGTCTCGGACACGAGCCAGATACTAATTTTTATTGTGTCGAACACAGCTTCTTTAATGATGATGCTCACAGACCCGAGACTTAATGTATAATATCTACTATGTAATCACAATGTAATTATGTAGTAGTCTTTATTGATATGACTGATGATCTATTTTGTAATAAAAATCTCCTGAAGAATATTGGCTGAAGGAATGACAATCCCTGAGAGAATTACAGCCTTGTTTCAGACGTTTTTGTAAATCCTTGAAGCAGACCTTTCTGGTTTTTCTAATTCCAATGGCCAGCCTAAAACTTTTACTGTCATTCTCACATCTTCTGACCTCTGTTCTTTCCTGTTGCTCGATGATCTTCCTATAAATTGTATAGGAAATGAAGCAGATGCAATTACAGTGTCCGCCAGCCCTGATGCAGATAAACAGGCGGAAGTCTGGCCAAGTGTCTTCCCAAGGCAGCCCTCGGTGTCTGTTACTCAGAACAGAAAGAAGTAGCCTATCTATCGCGGCACTGCCTTGTTCCAAAGATATCATTAGCTCCTGGAGAACAGGGATCACGAGAAAGCCATTTCAGATGAAAACACAAGTCAACACAAACAAAGCTTCTTTGGGAATAGAGCTGTAAATTTGCATTAGAATTCTGACTTCCCAGTGAATAATCTATTGACTCTTTAGGCCACAGCCAACCTTTCATTATAAACTTCCTCATCTCTGTGTCACAGGAGACCTCATCTCTAGGCTGGGGCTCGGTCCCTTCATATGGTAGAGGCACGACCAGGCATATTGGGAGGGCTGGTTGAATGGACCAGTCCGAGACTTATCTACATGAGAAACTGAATGATTAGATGGTTTGGAACAGACTGCTGGTCTTTCAGAATGACATCTCCAAGCTACTCTTTAAGTTTACAGGTTGTAGAAATGAACTCTTCTCAAGGGAGGAGTTGAAATAAAGAGTAAGTGAACTAACTCCTTTGTTCTTATGTTTTTTGTCTAATAATATGAGAATAAAAGCAAGGTCTTTCTTTGACCCAGCCCATGACAAAATGCAAGTGGAGAAAGGATTCCCCCCAATGTCTTCACTTTTAAGGCAATAGGAATGAAAAACAAAGAACTTTCCCATCTAGGCTGGGTAGATATAAAGAAGAGGGTTTTTTTTTTTTTTTTTTTTTTTTTTTTGCGTTACGCGGGCCTCTCACTGCTGTGGCCTCTCCCGTTGCGGAGCACAGGGTCCGGACACACAGGCTCAGCGGCCATGGCTCACGGGCCCAGCCACTCTGCGGCATGTGGGATCTTCCCGGACTGGGGCACAAACCCGTATCCCCTGCCTCGGCAGGCAGACTCTCAACCACTGTGCCACCAGAAGCCCACAAAGAAGAGTTTTAATGTGTGTTTGGACAGCAGGTCAGTACTTGAAGACTGAGGTACTCCAGGAAAATCTGGGAGCCACTATAGAGATGTCAGTGCCAGAAGGCCACACAGGAACATTGCAAGATGACCGCTTTTGAAAGAGTCCAAGGATTCCAATCCTTGAAGCCAGAAGGCAGGATTCTCCCCATCCTTCTTTCACACTTGGAGACTTTGTTATGCGTTAGCCCCCTGCTTCCTAACCCCACCTCCTGGGCCCTTTGATCCTCACACACTCTGACTTTACCAACCCTCACTGTCCTTGTAACTCTGATATGGCATAGAAAATGGACACCTCCTACAACCAATTCTTGTCATGATCCTTATTATGTTAGCTGGTGTGTAATAAACTGTATGGCTGACCCTTGCCCCTGTAGCTCTAAACGTTTGGAACTTCTTGCACAATAGGAGTGTCTTTGTTATTAAGGTAGGTCGACTCTAAACCTTTGGAATTTCTTGCATGGTAGAAGTATCTTTGGGGACTTCCCTGGTGGCACAGTGGTTAAGACTCTGTGCTCCCAATGCAGGGGGTCTGGGTTCGATCCCTGGTCAGGGAACTAGATCCCACATGCACGCAGCAACTAAGAGTTCACATGCCACAACAAAGGAGCCCTCAAGCCACAACTAAGGAGCACACCTGCTGCAACTAAGACCTGGCACAACCAAATAAATAAATGAGTGACTGACTGAAAGAATGAATAAATAAATAAATAAATAAGTATCTTTGTTATTCATGGGGCCACATTTGATAGTTTATGCAAAGCAGATGACTCAGGAAGGGGGCTGGTCCTGTAAGAAAGACCATCTGTGTGATTAAGTGGGGTGAAGCTTTGAGGCAGGTAATATCAGCCCAATCAGGAAAGCAGCGGGGCTGGAGGTTCAGTTCAACCGTATGGCCAATGATTCAATCAATCATGTCTACATAATGAAACCCCAATAAACACTCGGGGCGCCAAAGCTGGGTAAGCGCTCCTTGTTGATAATATCCTGCATAATGTCACACACTGATGTGCTAAGAGGGTAACTCATTTAGACCCCACCATTCTGTAGGCATCCAGGACCCCATCCTGTGTATGTGGCACAGCTGAAATGTGTTCTGTACCACAGGAGGGGGGATATCTACATGGCATCGTTTGGATGGAGGCTAGGGCAAATTCTCACAACATAGACAGATGTTCTTCTCCTTGGATAATTGAAAGCAGTGATGGCTGTTCTCCATTTCTGGTCTTCCCTTGATGATGAAATGAAAGAGAAACGGGCTCTAAGATTATACCGACTTGCGATGCCTGCTCACTGTGCTGCTGGAGATCTTTGGGTCTTATTCTCTCTTGTCTACCTTGTCCCTTCCTTCTCTGGCTCTCCCCCGGCTTCCTGGTATCTAAAGGCAGGAAATAGCAACCCTTCCTATTACTTACTTAGACAAGTTGCCCATCTCAATGCCATTGAGCTTTTGAATTTCACAGTCAAGTATCTGCAACCTTTGTCTTCTGGTTCTGTAGTGAAGGACTGATGTCTCATTGTCTGGCCTTGTCGGGGGCGGGGGGTATGCAGGAAGGTACAGTAGAGTCCAGGATACAAGTGATGGAAACTAGGTGATCTCAGTGTGTGTGTGTGTGTGTGTGTGTAGGATGTACACAGACTCATTTTCCTTTCCAGATGCCGAAGCCCAGTGATGACAAGGCCACATTAAGAAGACAACTCCTGCCACCTTGGACTTGGAGAGACTTACATCAGAATACTGAAGCTAGGACTTCCCTGGTGGCACAGTGGTTAAGAATCCGCCTGCCAATGCAGGGGACACGGGTTTGAGCCCTGGTCTGGGAAGATCCCACATGCCATGGAGCAGCTAAGCCTGTGCACCACAACTACTGAGCCTGCGCTCTAGAGTCTGTGAGCCACAACTACTGAAGCCCGTGTGCCTAGAGTCCGTGCTCTGCAACAAGAGAAGCCACCGCAGTGAGAAGCCTGTGCACCGCAACAAAGAGTAGACCCTGCTCGCCGCAACTAGAGAAAGCCCGTGCACAGCAACGAAGACCCAACGCACCCAAAAATCATCCAAAAAAAAAAAAAAAGAATACTGAAGCTAGACTTTCTTCACATTCACATTCCCCGATTGGGAAGATCTTTCCCTGTGGTAATCAACTGATACCAGACCTTGTCCTACTCAGCGGGTGTGGGTAGGTAGGAGGGATACCTGAAACTTTAGGGGCTCCCATCCTGAAGACATGACCTTTAGGGCCAGAAAGAAAGCGATGCTTCCCACCCTTTTGCTGCACGCTGGCCCTACTGCTCAGCCCATTACCCCATCCCATTCAGTGGGATGTCCAGGACATGCTGAGTTACCTTGTTAAGGAGACTAAATGGGACTGTCACCTTCATCCCATAAGAAACTACTCAATTTGAATTCTTCCAAATCCAGTGTAAACTCCTGAATAAATCTGGCCCTACGTGGTCCCCTGCTCTGTGGCCCTCTTCATCGGCAGTTCACATCACAGCTGTTTATTTCTTCAAGATCAGCAGGAGAATCTCTCCTTCCTGCTGAAAACAGGCTCTATGACCTCTATGTGACCCCTCCATTTTATAGATGGGGCCAGAGGCTGGACTAGAAGTGAATTAAGGTATTCATCCTAAAATTGTTGAGTACAGAAATTCCAGGAGCTGGGATGCTTTCCAGGACTAGGATAGTCTCCACCTTGTGGCTACATTCAGCTCTGCAATCACTCTTATTACTGTGAACATCGAGAAACCTAAAAGTCAACTTAGAGGAGCAGCTTAGCTGTCAACGTCTTCCACAAGGAACATAAACACAGCTTGTTAGCTTCAATTGAGCAGGGCAGGTTTCATTCACCCATTTGGAAGGGGATTTCAACTTGTACAGTGAACTATGCAGAGATATCTATTCATTCTTTTACTCAGGGGAGGGCCTACTATGTGCTGGGAAGTGAAGATACACTGGTACATGGCACAGTCCCTGCCCCCAGTGAGTTCACAGTCTAGTGGAGCAGTTGTGCAGACAAGGACATACAGGGTGTTAGATGCTATGCAAGTAGGGTGTGCTGTGGAACACCTGGGATACCTGGAGACTCCAGTGGGTATTGTAGAACAGGAGGCATCTGAGCTGATACCTCAAGGAGGTGTAGGCGTTAGCCAGGGGAAGTGCACTGGGATGGAGGAGAGAGTGGCTGCTCATTTCATATGAGGTAAGAGTGGGTAGAATTTTAAAAAGGAACAAAATCTTAGACCACAATGTAAATTACTACCAGGAGCTTCGATTTTGTCCTGAGCATCAACATTTAAGTCATATGCATTTAGAAAGAGCACCCTGGTGTCCTAGGACATGGATTGGGAGGGCAGGGGAAGGTTAAAAGCTAATATGGGCCCAACTAAGATAGTGACAGGAGGGATGGAGAGAAGGATACAGAGGTGGATTAGATCTAGGCCATGACAAGGTCCTAGGTGCTATTACGATAGTGGTAGCTAAGGTGGAATAAAGAATTTAAAATTTTATGGAAATTGAGATGGTCTGAGAATCTAAAAGGTCAGGACAATGGCTGGGTGGTTCTTGTGCAGGTTGACATCCGAGCTGCTAAATTGGGTGTCAAACTTGCATTCGTTTCCTATTCCATGTATTCCATGTAGTTTCCTCTTCCGCCACAAATCTGGTGGATGAAAACAACACCCATTTTTTATCTCATGATTTCTGTAGGTCAGAAGTCAACTGGGCATTCTGAGCTCGACTGAGTTTCTTGCTCAGGGCATCACAAGACTGAAATCAAGTGTCATTTGGGGCTGTGGTCTCATCTGCATCTTGGGGTGCTTTGCAAAGCTCATGTGGTTGTTGGCAGAATATAATTCCTTGCCGTTGTAGGAAAGAGGCCCTCCACTCCTCCGGTTCCCCTGCTGTGTGGCCCTCTCTGTAGGCTGTTCACATCACAGCTGCTTATTTCTTCAGGGTCAGCAGGGGAGTCCCTCCCTCCTGTCTGCTAAGATGGAGTTTTACATAATGTAATGCCATCATGGCAGGGCCATCCCATCAGCCTTGCTGTAGAACATGACATATCATCAGGAGAGTGTAATCCCATCCTAGCCACAAGTTCTGCCTACAGTCAGGGGAAGGGTTACCCAGGGAGTGTGCACCGGGAGGTGGGATTCTTGGGAGCCATCTCAAGAATTCTACCCACCACAGACGTCTTTGAGGGAGAGGGTAGTGAGGAGGGCAAGTCCTGAGGTGACAGCTGCAAAGAAGAGAGGAAGCTCCAGGGCTTTCTGGTCTACCTGGGAGAACCAGCAGGCCCACTGTGTGTGAAGGGCCCAAGCTCATTCACAACGGTGTAACTGTATGACACTGTACCTCTGGGAGATGGGAGCTCAGTGGTTGCAAGTTGTAGCTCTTTTAAAGACTCTCAAATATCATGGTATCAGAATTGCAGGAAAAGTTAGAAGGCTGTGCAGACCTGCCCATCTTCCCTGGCTGTTCACGCCAGCACCTCTCTACTGTTAGGGGTGACCTTCTCAAGTCAGGTTATTCTCTGTTTCTTTCCATATCTCTCTTTCCAAAGGGAAAGTAATCTCCTAGGTAACCATCTGTGTCTTTGACTTGGATGTTTTCTACATCCAAATGTGAAATGAAGCTTCAAACCACATTAAGGAAATTTCTAGCATTAAAAGCTAGGTATGACGTTTTAGGATTTGGGAGCCTCTGAAATGAGAGATTCACAGTCTTTCTTCCTTTCCCTCTCTGTAGCCCGATTCCCTTTCTGTTTATAGCCAGGATTCATTATCACCTGCAGCAACAGTGACTGGAGGCAGGAAATATGAGGACCTGGGACACTTAGCTAGCTCATGAAATCAGCCGGATTACTCTCTGACTGTGCACTCACATTCCAAGGACTGAGTTCCTGCTTTGTTCCTTGTGAAACGTCCCTGGCCTCCCATGTGCAGTATCACATCTCCATCAAGGTCTCCTGTGCCTGCTGCCCTCCTGGGCTCTCTTTACCCCAGCACAGGGTCTTGCTGAGTCCCAAAGAATCCAAGCCCATGGTGGGGTCCCCTGAAGCTCACCAGACTCCTCTGGGGTTAGGTTGTGCCCCTGGGGGAGGGAGCTGCCCTCAGGCACTCTGAGGCTCATCTCCCACCAGATATGCAGAGCATCAATGTTAAGGGCAAATAGGTCAAGTGATGTTTGAGAGAAACGTTTTAGATCAGGGCTTCCTAACTTGCACACTATAGTTTATTAGGGGCAGCTGTGGGACAAGGGGAACTATTACAGTAAGTGTTGGAGACTGACAAATCCAATAGCTTACAAAAGGATCTGAGACTGTCCTATAGTAAAGAAGTCTTTACTAGTTTAATCTAATATTTTCCAAACTTTTCCATTATTTTGAGTAACTCTTTTTCCTATAAAGTAGTGGTCTCTAGAATACACTATTAGAAATGCTATTTTGGACAAACTAACAATTTTTTAGAAACCACATTTCCTCCCAAATAACCCCCATGAAACAAGGAAAATCGGGGTTGGGGGAAGAATTTACTGTCTCCATTTTTAGGGAACTTAGAAAGCAGTTGAGACTGGACAGAAAACACACGTACTGAAGAAAGAGAAAACATGCAGAGTAAAGAGACAGTCCAGTGCCAGCAGATCTCAGAAAGGAGCAGCAAGACCTCCCCCCTGAAAGTCAGAGGTGTGCCCTGAAGGGGAACACCATAGACACTTCGTCTGCAGTAACAGGTGCAGGAACCGCAGTGAGCAAGGCTGGTGGCAGAAGCCCTCCTGGGCCTGATTTGGTTTGGAGAAGCAGAGGGAATGGGAATTTCAAGGAATCACACAGGAGAACCATACGCACATGATGCAGCCAATTTCTAAGGTAGCATAAAAGATGGAAGAAGTAGTAAGTCTTAAATAAATAAATAGATAAAAGAGCTGGTCTTAAAAAATGATTTCATGATGAAGAAAAAGCAAACTGGTGGAGCAGCCATATAACATTTTTTTAAAGAAAAATATGGAAGAAAACAGGAGTAAAACTGCCAAGAGATGGAGAACACACACCATAACAGTGTTGACTCAAAAGAGATAAAAATAGTGACCAAGTAATTTGCCAAGAATTTTTTTTTAAGCCTTCATCAGCATCAAGGAGTCTCAGGAGCAGAAACACAAGGGAGATGGAGAGAGAACAGAGATAAACATCACAGGTAAGAGGATAAAACTGGAAGGAGCACAGGAAAAAATAGGCATTGTAGAAAACACAGTGAAGACACGAGATAGAAATGCAAACAGTGAACACAAAGAAGAAAAAATTAAAGGGTTGGGGAGAAAATATGAGTAACGAGACTCCAACATATCTTCAGTGAGAAAACTAAATCAATGGAACAGGATTGATATTTAAAGTTATAATCCAAGAAAGCATTCCTGAAACAAAATATGTGTAAGACACATCTTGTATCAGGGAAAAATGACCTATGGGCAAAAACACAAGATATATCTGAATAAAAGTATTGCACCTTATAGATAAGGAAGGACTCTTTCAAGTGTCCAAGCAAAATAAAATCAGTTATAGGTGGAAAAAAACTCAGGCTGGCTTCAGATTTGTCCATCGCAACCTTCAAAGCCAGAAGAGAGCATAACGAGACTTGTAGATGCTCAACAAAAGAAAGGAAAATCCAAGGATTTTATTTCCAAGTGAATTGTAATGCAAGTGTAAGGGCTACAGACATGCTTGTGGGTAATTAAGAACTCAGACTCTTTTGAGGAAATCACCAAAGGATGCATCTCAATGAAAAAAGAAATGGCTGAGTATACTACGACAGAAGGACCAGTGATGAGCAAGAAATATATTTAATTGTAGAACTAAGAGTAAAATAATGCAGAAGTAAGGGTTTAGAGAAGAATAGAAATATTATATTTGCTGATATATAATATTTGATATAAGCAACAGAATTGGATGAGAGAAATCGATTCAAGGTGGGGAGATAAAACAAGAATACCCAGCACCTAGTCTGTGAGAGTTGGGAACCAAAGCAATTAAGTTAAAGCTTAATTTAAATCAAGTAATCACGTTATTTAGTAGTTCAAAAGCAACAGGTAGAGATATAATATTGTAAACTAAAATGGGGTTGTAGGAAAGGAAGTGGGGGAAAGGAAGAAGAAACTTGCTAATTTATCACTTTTTATTCTCATTGAATCTAAAGAAATCAAGACATGATGGTATTCAGTGATGTCATATAGGTAACCACTAGAACTCACATACAAACCTTTAGAAATACAGGTTTCCCCTGATACCTGAAAGCACCAAGTAGAGCCTTCCTATGAAACCTTTCTCAAGCTGAAGTGGTGTAAAGTGAAGAGTGTCCCCCGCTTTCCAAAAGTTCAAGTTAGGTCACTTACTTTTAGGAAAGTCCTACATTAGTATGGCAATGGCTTTTTCGGTAAAAGTAAAAATCCTCTTCGAATTTCTCTCCAGGTACTAATGCAAGGTCTTTCGTAAAAGCCAAGTGGCGTAAAGCAGGCTTTCAGAAAGAGGGATATACCTGTATTAGAAAACCAGACACACACACTCCACATAGCAAAAGACTTTTAAAACGATAAAACAGGAACTATAGCAGAAAAGAATATGACAGAACTGAGACAAAACATGTCATATAAATAACTACTAATGGGTTGAACTAATCTATAAGGAGAAAAATACTTTGTTGGATCAAAAGCAAAATGTGGCTCTCCTCTGTTTATAAGAGACATACCCCAAACGATGCAACGGAGAAGGGTTGGAAGGAAAAGATGGGCAGATGTATACAAGGCAAATTTAAACAAAACCAAACAGGAGTGGCAGTCACAAGACCAGAAAAGGTGGTATTTAGTCCATAAAACATTCCATGGGAGGGAGAAGTGCATATTACAACTCTGAAGTTGAGCAGGGTTAATGCAGGAAACCATTCTCATACCTCATGAGTGAGGCCAGCAGAATCCTGTTTCAGGACGGCTGTTTACCTTGAGCTGTGAGGAGTGTAGATCTCTTGAAGTGATAAAACACCTTCTTTGTGATATACAGTTTTGGAAAGAAAGCAGATCGTTAAAGCTGGTGCTGGAAGACAAGAAAAAGAGTCTCAAGAAAGTGTTAAAACGTGGCGGACACAGGGGTAGGGCTGAACCAGTTGGTTTTTACCTTTCTTAGCAGATAAAAGTTTTGAATTTTATTAAATTGTGGCTAGATTTTTGGCTAGAAGATGAAAGTTGGAGAACTAAGATATTAAGACTAATATAAAACAGGCCTACACAAAGGACAGAGAGGTAAATGTTGCTATCTTGCCATTTGGCAAAAAGGACTTAAATAATATACTGTATGGATGGAGCATAAATTATTTCACCCATATATTATTTCTACAATTTAATTTTTTTTGTTGTTATAAAAATTCTACTGAGGACATTTTTGTGGCTAAATTTGAATGTTACACGTGTTCATGATTATTTCCTAAGGATAAATTCCTAAAGGTAGGATAGCTGATTCAACAGAATGCATATTTTAAAGAGATTTGATATTGATCACAAGTTGTACTCCAAAAAGTCTGCACCAGGACTTCCCTGTGGTCCAGTGGTTAAGACTTTGCTTTCCAATGCAGGGGGTGTGGGTTTGATCCTTGGTTGGGGAGCTAAGATCCCACATGCCTCACGGACAAAAAAGCCAAAACATAAAACAGAAGCAATACTGTCACAAATTCAATAAAGACTTTAAAAATGGTCCACATCAAAAAAAAAAATCTTAAAAAAAGTCTGCACCAATTTACTTCTCAGTAAGCAATTTATGAGAGTGAACATTTATTTCCGAAATATCAGGCAATGATTTTAATCTCGGACGGACAATTTGTTAGGTGAAAATGCAATCATGGTGGGGTTTAAATTTGCATTTGTTTGATTATTAGTAGGTAAACTAACCATATAATGTCTTATATATTCATTAGCCAATTATATTTCTTCATTGTGTATTTCCTTTTATTACTGGGGCAATTGTTTTTTAAATTTATTCTTACTTGGTTGACCATCTTTGGCAGGACCTAACTATTAATGCTTAGTTGTCCACAGTCTCTCCACGCCTGTGACTCACCTCAGTCTACAAAGAGAATCCTCAGTGGCAAAACCAATTTTCTCCCTTCCTACACTCAGCCTCTTCTAGCTCTTAGAGCCTCTCTCTTTTTGACCAGTTCCTAGATTTCTTTGTGTGTGCTGCAGAATAAAAAATTACATGGAGAAGGATGTCCTGGAGCATAGAGGAGCAGGGAGAAGTACTGAGGGATGGGCTTGGGCAATCTACATGATGAAGATAGTATGTAGGATAGGAAGTTGCAGCAGAGATTTGAGTGTGTTTTGGTTAAAAAAATCAGGGAATTGGGGAGTGTATTAGTTTCCTATGGCTGCTGTAACAAATTACCACACACTTGATGGCTTAAAAAAAACACATTCATTCTCTTACAGTTCTGGAGGTCAGAAGTCCAAAATCAGTTTCACTGAACCTAAATCAAGGTGTTTGCATGTCCACCCTCCCTCCAGAGCACCTGGGGGAGAATTTTCTCCTTATCTTTTCCAGCTTCTAGAGCTGTGTTCCTTTATTCCTTGGCTTATGTCCACTTCTTTCACGTTCAAAGCCAGCAGGGTAGCATCTAGCTTCGGTCCTTACCTTGCCTTATTCTTCTGTGTCTAATCCCCCTCTGCCTCACTCCTATAAGGATACCTGTTGTTACGTCGGACTCACCTGAACAATCCAGAATGATCTCCCTATCTCAACGTCCTTTAGATAATCACATCTGCAAAATCCCTTTTGCCATATAAGGTCCAGGGATTTGTCATCCACGTATTCCAGTGACTAGGACCTGGATATCTTTGGGGATTACGATTCAGTCTACTACAGGGGGGGAAAAGAAGAGGACCTGGGAAAAGTGTCACCAAGAGTATAGTGGACACTGTTACTGGTCTGTCCAGCATCACTGCCACCACTGGAGAGCAGCCATGAGGTGTCATTCAGAGGGACCTTTGTCCAGTTCCAGGAGCGGGTCCTGACTGGCATAAGCTGCTCACTATGACAATCTCCCTGATTTTAGTGATGTATTCAGGAAAGGTCACTTGAACAAATTCAGACCAACTCAGGGCCCTCCCAGCCCTCTTCCATGGTGGTGGAAGGAGAAATTTTTTTCCTACTTGGATTTTGTGTCAGCTATCCCGGAGGTTAGGAAAAGAAGCCCAAGTGATTGCAGTCTTTATTTTATTTTATTTTTTACTATAAACCTCACAGTGATATTTGACTTATCAAATTATTCTATTGAATTGCATGAAGATTTTTTTGAATTGAAGTGGGAAAAATAATTTGATTTCAAAGAGAGAGAGCTAACAAATATAATGTAATTTCAGAGTATTGCTTATTATTCTCCAGAACATCATTTGTTTTATTATTATTATTATTTATTTAACTTCAATGTTCATTGTCCAAGAAGTGTGTTGACTCCAAGAAATATTTTTTAAATGGAATATTCTGAGGACATCATTGTGGGAAAATGTTGAGCATCCTTGGTCTTTTCTGCTCATTGTGGATGTTTTCTAGAAGATGGCTCATCTTAGACACACTTCAGGCTTCTTATAAATTAGCAGTCAATCCTTTACAAGACTGTATTTCTTAACTCTCTTGGTTTTCTTGGGTGACTCTTGTTGGAGAGAGAGCTCCTGTAATTACCTATGACAGGAAATTCTTTATCGGTCATTTCCCGGCACTAAGAGTACGGTGTGAGTGGCTTCTGTTCAGTCCAGCCTCCAGGTAAGAGCATGGGGATGTCCTCTCTGAACAGGTGTTTTGGGGAAGCTGCCGTAACTTCCAGGGCTCAAATCCAGAATCTCTTGCAGGACATGCTTCATGCGGTAGTGGTCAGATCATCACCTGCCATGCTTCATTGAACTTGGTGCTGAGTATGTCTGAGGGAGACTTCTCTGCCTCTATTGTCATCCTGGACCACAATCCCTCTCCTAGTTCTTGCCTTCTTGTCCCTTTGTTCTGATCCTGTGGAGTGACAGATTCTCCTGTGGAGGACAGCAGTGTCTCCATGTGTCAGCTCCTTTCTTTCCAGGGACTCTAGTGGTCCCAGGTAAAGAATGCTTGTGAGCTGTGCACAATGAATGGACACATTTTAAAAATGGGACAGGGTTTTAAAGATGGATGAGTTCAATGTCTCATCAAGTGTGGAAACAACGGCGAGAAAATCACTGACATGCTGTCACCTTGTGTCAGACAAAGTCCTTCCAGTGACCCGACAGTCATATGAAATTCGTGGAATCAGATTTTAGGATTCAGAGCGGTCTTAAACATGATCTAAGGTAGTCTTTCTCAAGGTCAGGTCCATGGATCACTTGTATCAATCATTTGGGATGTTTGTTGAAGATTCAGGTCCTTGGACCCTACTACCTACTGAATCATACGCTATGGGCGTAAAGTCCATGCACCTGGCTAGAAGAGATGATTCTCTCTCTTTCTCTTTTTGCTTTTACATTTATTCAACAAATAGAAGAGCTGATTCTTAACTACACTGACATCAGAGATGAACTATACTAGACTAACTCCCCCATCCAATTCTCAAACCACCTTGACGTTTATGCATGTTACAGATTTTCCCCAGAAAGAGATATATATGCCCTACTCCCCCACCCCATATATCCTATTATATTATTCTTCTTGGGCCGCTATAACAAAATACCATAAGCTGGGCGGCTTAAACAACAGATATTTATTTCTCACAGTTCTGAGAAGTCCAAGATCAATGTGCCAGTGGATTCGATGTCTGATTAAGGTTCTTGTCCTGGGTTGTAGACAGCGATCTTCTTGCTGTAACCTCATGTGGCAGAGAGAGAGTGAGCTCTGTTCTCTTCCTCTTCTTATAAGAGAGCTAATGTTATCATGAGAGCTCCACCCTCATGACCTCAGCTCAACTGAATTACCTCCTAAAGGTCCCACTTCCAAATACCATCACACTGGGGATTAAGGCTTCAACATGAATTTGGGGGAAACACAAATATTCAGTTGATAACCCTGTGCTACTGTTCCCCCTGCCCAACCACCACCAAATTCCTGTCCTTCTTACCTCAAAGTACATTCATTCTATCTTCCCGTGAAAGTAGTGTCCCCAAGGCTCTGAGTGGCCCTGCCCCCTGGCTTTGGGAGATCCCTCTCCCATGGCTCTGGGCAGAGACTGGCTGGCTTATTGAAGCTGAGGCGATGGCCTTGATGACCTGTGAATTTCTTTCATGGTCAATCTCCCCTTTGTGCTGAAGAATAGTGCATGTTGGAAGCCTACCTTGATTCTGTCCTATTGTCTCTGTTTCCTTTAGTCCCAGCTGGCCATGTGTCTGCTGGTGTAATCCCATTGCTACTCCAGGATTCAACTGAGATGACCAATTAGGTCTTTGGTTCACATCCACACTAATTTTTTTTAGCAAATGATTGATCAGTCACATTAAAGGCTTCTTCGCCAAAGACCACCATAGTGGGGATTAGAATTTCAGCTTATGAATTTGGGGTATAAACATTCAGTTCATACAACTATCGTTTATCTAGTTGGAGGAGTCAATGTCATGGACTTTTTTTTTTTTTTTTCACTGTTGCTCCGGACGCGCAGGCCCAGCGGCCATGGCTCACGGGCCCAGCCGCTCCGCGGCATGTGGGATCTTCCCGGACCGGGGCACGAACCCGCGTCCCCTGCATCGGCAGGCAGACTCCCAACCACTGCGCCACCAGGCAAGCCCTGTCATGGACTTTTTAAAGCCAAGAGCCTCCTTGAGTTAGGCTTCTAATATTGTGACCTACACATTGTTCTTGGTGTATCAAGGGGTCCTCGTGTAGTTTGGCAGTTTTAGAGAAAAAATGATGAAACAATTCTACTTACATATGTTTTATAAATTCAAAGTGTAATATTATTCATAAATTTAAAATTTCATTGCACTCCTAGTTATTCTATTATAAAAGTTGTTTAAGCGATCCAGGAAATGCTTGGGAAAGTTAGTCTCAGCTCCCATTCAGCTAACAGCCCGGTGTTCCCCATGTTGTTTGTATTTGACAGGTGGTTAGCCCATTTGCTTTTTTGTTTTTGTTTTTGCGGTACGTGGGCCTCTCACTGTTGTGGCCTCTCCCGTTGCGGAGCACAGGCTCCGGACGCGCAGGCTCAGCGGCCATGGATCACGGGCCCAGCCCCTCCGCGGCATGTGGGATCTTCCCGGACTGGGGCACGAACCTGTGTACCCTGCATCGGCAGGCGGACTCTCAACCACTGCGCCACCAGGGAAGCCCCTTTTTTGTATTTTTACATTACTACATTGAAACTAATGTCTAGTGGTGGAAATCAGAGGTTAGGAGGGCTGAATGCAAAGGACCTGCCCAGAAACTGCCAGGAGATGGAAGAACTGGCCTGGGTAACCCCCATCTACCACATCCTTCAGTGTAGGTGAGAATAGGACTGCGGAAGGGATGGGACCCTGCTGAGTCATAGCCAAAGCCTGGGGCTTTGCACACTTCTCCTCCAGGCAAAATGAGAAGTGCTCTAAGAATCACTTACAGAGGTTTGGACATTCAGTAATGTCTGTGTAATTTCCCTGGTGACACAGTGGTTAAGAATCCGCCTGCCAATGCAGGGGACATGGGTTTGATCCCTGTTCCGGGAAGATCCCACATGCTGCGGAGCAACTAAGCCTGTGTGCCACAACTACTGAGCCTGTGTTCTAGAGCCCGCAGGTCACAACTACTGAACCTGTGAGTCACAACTACTGAGCCGGCGTGCCTAGAGCCCATGTTCCACAGCAAGAGAAGCCACCGCAGTGAGAAGCCTGCGCACCACAACGAAGAGTAGCCCCCACTCGCCGCAACTAGAGAAAGCCCGTGTGCAGCAACGAAGATCCAATGCAGCCAAAAATAAATAAATAAATAAATAAATTTATTTTTAAAAATCCCCAAACTATAATGTCCGTGTGAGTGGGGGGCAGCGGGCTTCTCAATCCCTGGCTAGACATTTGTGTAGGCAGTGAATTGCTCCTATAAGCTATCTGTGCCTGTTCAAACAAAAGAAAAGAGGGGAGGGAGATGGCAGATAGAGGGGCAAGAGCGAGCGCCCTCCATCCCCATCCCTTTTATCTGGTGGGACAGGGTGGGCAGATTTCCTGCTTTTCAAGTGGACACCATGGAAGGTGTCAAGCAAGAGCAGCTGTAGGCTCACCAGAAAACAAGAGGATAAGGGCATCTCTCTGGAGGCAGGAGCTGGGGAGGGGACTTACTGAGGGATTAAGCTGGAGTGACTCTCCCAAGTAATAAAGAAAATGAGCATGAGGAAGCCACCTATGGCGTCCCCAAAGGAACACATGCGTGTCTCACAAAATAGTCTCCTGTACAGAGCACACTGGCTGCCAGAACAGCAATAACGCCAATTAAATAAAAACATCAAAAAAAAAAAAAATCTTTGCACCTTTTCTCTGATTTATCCTCCCCTGCCCTAAGGTGGGAGGAAAAAAGAGAGGGAGAAGTGCTCCAGAGAGCATGTATCATATCCTGCTCAAGTCTCTGGTCTGATGTCTGGCAGGTCCTGGGGAACAGGAGACGGGTGACATGACATCTGGTAGGTGATTGAAATTCAAAACCAACTGCATTAGACTGGGCTGTTAACTATCTCATAAGTACTGGAAAGTGACTGAAAAGTTATGAGATTTGCCCAAATCGTCCTTAAATGGATGAGAAACGAGAGATCCGACTTATTGAGTTTGAAAGCAAAGATGAGAGAAAAACAAAAACCATTTCCTGTTGTGCTTATTTAGTTTCGACTCTTGAATAAATAGAGTTACACCCTTGAGTGGTCAATATCTTAAGTAGCGTGAATTTGTCACCTAAAGAGCAAAGATCACAATTTTTAAGGTTGAGAATGTGAGACCAGGGATTCAATTATGGGACAAACAACTTGATCATAAAGAGCTTAATTTTTCTCAAAGCAATAATTTACTTTCTTCATTGAAGAGAGAATCTTATATTGGGTATGTTTTAAAGTCACATCTAGGGCTCTCCTGGTGGCGCAGTGGTTAAGAATCCGCCTGCCAACTCAGGGGACACAGGTTCGATCCCTGGTCTGGGATGATCCCACATGCCGTGGAGTAGCTAAGCCCACACGCCACAACTACAGAGGCTGCACTCTAGAGCCCACGAGCCACAACTGCTGAGCCCACGTGCCACAGCTACTGTAGCCTGTGTGCCTAGGACCCGTGCTCCGCAACAAGAGAAGCCACAGCAGTGAGAAGCCCGTGCACCCCAATGAAGAGTAACCCCGCTCACCGCAACTAGAAAAAGCCTGTGTGCAGCAATGAAGACCCAATGCAGTGAAAAATAAAATAACTAAATAAATAAATTTTTAAAAAGTCACATCTATATGCTGCAACACGTTATGAAGAAATTCTGTTTAGATCCAAGTGTAACTGGAGACCATTTTCCTCTAAAGATAACAACAATGACGCCAACAATAATAATAAATTTAGCACTGCCTGTGTGCTGAGTTCTGTCTAAGGTGCTCTGTGTTTATCAACTCAGTATATATAAAATATATATACTTTTATAAAGATAAAAGTTTCTGATGTTCCTATTTTTGAAAATTCTTTACAAACTACAAAGGCCGTATGATTATCAGAGGATATTACTGATACTGCAAGAATAACAATCACTAATATAATAAGAATGTTTCCTTGTTTCCGAAGTTGACTTGTGCGTTATGTTAATGTGAATTTAAGAAAAAAAAAAATGCTGTGTGCAGCATGTTTTTAAATCACAGCCTATCTTGTTGTTTCTTCAACGGGCAGCCCGTTGGAGACCATGGCCCTCTCTTCCATCCCATCCACATCCGGGGATTCTGGGTTCCTTCTGTGTGTGTCCAGACATTTTTTCTTGTGCACCTATGACGGAATTCTCCATACTAAACCTGAATCCTGCCTGTGTTGGTATAATGTCCTCAACTCTATGGTGAAACATGAAAATACTTCTTCTTGGGAGGGATCAGATCTTGTTCACCCTCCAGCTCCAACCAACACATTAAGTCCCAAGGGCTGACTTCTCTAGAATTGCATTGGGTGTCATTTCCAATTGCAAATAAGAACTCCAACGATTTGTCTTCAGAAGCAAAGCCATCTGCCTACGTCCAGCCTGGCCTCATGCCTTGATGATACCCCTCCACGCGTGGCCAGTGTGGTCAGCTGAACACTTAACCCTTTCGGGAAGTACTCACTACCCAGGGCTCGCTGTCTTCACTGGCATAGAACCTGCTCCCACCAGCTGGACTAGAAAGCTTCATTATTCAGAAGCCTTTGGGTAGAGGGCTCAGAAGGTTCTGGTGCTACCTAATACATCTTAGTGTTTGTTGAGCACTGCACTCCAGGCTCTGTGGTAAGCACTTTACACACATTATATCATTTAATTCTCACAATGACCTTTTAGGGTACAGACTATTAAACTCATTTTGGAGGGAAAAAAATCATTTATATAACTCATTTAAGATCATACAGTTTGTAAGTGGTGGTGGTGGTATTTGAACTAGTGCAAACTGTCTTCAGAACTCACACTCTTAAATAAAAATGCTTTACATATTTTCCTATTGTCCTCCTTACACTTGAACTTGGGCTAATGCAGTTTAAACCCGAGTCTGCTCAAGCCCTAAACGGTTGCCTAGGAGTCCTTTCAGTGCAGGCAGTCCATCTGTATAGCTCATTCTTTCTCACACTTTGAACAAACGATAAACCATGCTATCTGATTTTACATCAGGAAGGACGTGTGGTCAAAAGCATCTAAATAAATTCCTCAGCCCAGTGCTTCGCTTCACCTTTAAGGATACAACAAAGAGTCTGAACTGATGAATTACGTACTCATTCCTCTTCGCCACCCATTTGGACCTGTTTCGTAGAAATAAATAATTGGATGTGAATTTAGCATCAGACCTCCAGATGGCACCAGAGAACCAGAAAAACCAGGATTCCATTTCCAAAGATCCTTTGTGTTGTTTATAGGAGTCAGGCAGGCCAACGGAAACCACCCTGTTTGTCACAAGTCACCATCTGTGACACCCTCCCAGGAAAGGAGGTAATGAGCCTCTTTGCTAATGCCCATTGCTGTTATAGATTCATGACTGTGGAAATCTGATGCAAAAAAACCCCGCAAGCTTTGTCTTCTTGCAGGACCCCTAGAGATGCATTCTCTGGGGTCTCTTTGGAACAAACTTGGGGAGTGCTCAAAGATGTGTCGCTACAGAGCTGACTTATGAAAGTTCTTGTTGCAAAGTCATCAGATATACAAAAATATCTGCTAGAAAAGCAGGAACATAAAAAGTCTACACAACCTTAGACTTTGTGGTTTATTCTAAGATAGATAGCAAAGTCCTGCTATGGTTTTCGTCAAGCGGCAGAAAAAGACCAGATTGAAAACTGTAGCAAAGAGTCTGGGGGATGATTCACTAACTACAGGGTGAATTTGCATCAATCTGCAATCAGATACCTGTACACACTTTGTCTTCAAACCAATGAAGGAGAAGGCCTGGCTCAGCTGACAGGGGAACTGGCAGTTCTAACAGACAGTTGCTACCCACCTTACCTTCCTCCATCTGTTATTAGCTGATCTTGCAGACACAGGTTCTACCCAAGAAATCAAAGAGGCACCCCGACCTGCACCCTGCCCCTGCTATACAGTAAGTCTCCTATATATGAACGAGTTCCATCCCGAGAGCACGTTCATAAGTCTAATTTGTTCATAAGTCCAACAAAATTAGCCTAGGTCCCCAGCTAACACAATTGGCTCTATAGTACTGTACTGGAATAGGTTTATAATAATTTTCATACAAATAATGCATAAAAAACAAACACAAAATAAAGAAAACATTTTGACTCTTACAGTACCGTACCTTGAGAAGTACAGTAGTACAGTACAACAGCTGGCGTGCAGGGGCTGGCATCGAGTAAACAGGCAAGAAGAGTTACTGACTGGAGGAGGGAGAGGATGTGGGAGATGGTAGAGCTGAAGGATTGTCAGCAACAGGAGACGGAGGGCGAGCTGCAATTTCTTTCATGCCTGACGTTGATGGAACGCACGTTCGTATCTTCGAAGGTTTGCAACTTGAAGGTTCGTATGTAGGGGACTTACTGTACTGCACATCTAGTCTTCCACAAGGAAGTCACACACTAGGGAAGCATGGGTCATAGTCAACCTCCTCACCCCCCAGCAGCATCAGCACCTTTGATCCTACGTTCATGGTTGAATTCTGCAGCACCAAGACACTCGCCCTAGCCAGACGCCAGCGTGCAAGGGGAGACCTGGAAGGTTCTTTCCCTGCCTCACCACCTGGCTCTGTCTCATCTCTCAGTTCATACGTCACCTCACTGGAGAGATCTCTCCTCACTGTTCTGTCTACAATGATTCCCAGTCACTCTCACCATCTCCCTTCTTACTTTCATCTAGCCCTTTCCAAAATAAGAATCATCTCATTTTATATTTTCCTGCCCCTGCCCCCACCAGAGTTTATGGTTGAAGCAAGCAGGAACCTTTTCAGTCTGACTCCTTCTGTACATCCAGCCTTGGCACGTTGGAGAAAGCTCAGGATGGATTGAATGAAGGATTGAATGATGACTGATAAGCTGGTTCATTTCTTTATTTTCTTCTGGTTGTGAAATTGGTTTAAAATATGGTTTGGGATCAAAGCCATTGCCAGAGAATATTTTATCAACATAAATAGCTGAATTATGCCGTAGCAAAAGGCAGTGTATAACAAGAGGAGATTGTAGATAAACTAAAAGAATATATTTACTCCAGTGATGGAGCCATGAGACACGTTTTGAATAGTGATGAAAAAGAGAATCCAAAGGCGTAAGAGTCCTGCTGGTGACTAGTTGCACGAAACGTGTACATTTCTATGAAAATAAGCATATCTGGGCTCAAAAAGGGCAGAGTAACATTGTCACTATCGCAGGTTTATTTTGCTATTTTATCTAGAGTTGCACAATCACATGAAACCTCCACTAACTCCCCCATCCAGAAGGGGGTGAGGAGCGCCTTGGATTCTGTCTGTATTTACAGTCTTGTACATCGCAGATTGCATTCTAACAGCCTTCCAGATGAGCTGGAAAAGGTTATCTGTCAGTACCTCCAGAAAGTTTTCTTAGACTCTTAGCTCTGGTTCCTAGGCCATCTCACTCTGTATTTCTCTTTCATTGCACTGATCACAATTGTAATTAAGAAGGGAGTTGTGGAATTTGTGATCTAACCTCTTTTACCTCCCTTGGAATGTCGGCCCCTTGAAGGCAGCGACTGTGTCTGTTCCTGTTCAGTGCTACCTTCCCAACCCTGAGCCCAATGCCTGGGAAATCAAAAGTCATCAATTAAATATTGGTTGAATGAATGAATACATTGAGATACATTGAGCACTTTTTATGCTCCAAGTACTCTACTACATTCTTACCCACTTTTTTTTGCCATTTCATCTCATACAAACCTGTCTAGTAGATGTCAGTTTTATCCTCTGTTGACAGATGAGAAACTGAGGCTTAAAAAGATGAAGCGATATAATTAAACAACAGCTGAACAATAACATTTACAACAAGTCACCCGTTTTAAATACTACTTCACTGAGTTGTGTGGATTATTTTGGAAAAAGGAGGTCTTGGCAAAGAAATGCCTGGAAACACATCCCATTTTGAGAGAGTAATGATCTGTGACACCCTTCAAGGTGTGGAGGATTTGAGGATTAGATGGGGTAGAGCACATAAAACACAGTGCCTTGCATATTGTAAATTCTCTACAAATATTATGAATTAGTAAATGGAAAGGGAGGAAACATCTCTTAAAAGGGGATAAAAATGCATTTGATCAAATTTAATATTCAACCTGATGAAAAGTGCTTTTTATACTTCTGTGTCCATCAGTATGGTGGTCTAGGGATTCTGAAAACTTCTGCTACTGCAAAATAAATAGTTGCTGGATAAATCAGAACAAGCATATCGTATAAGCGTTGCTGAACTTTCCAGAAATTAAAGTGCTAAACTACCCTAGTGGGGACTGAATCCAGGATGTAAAAAAGCACAGACCTGGGAGCGTCACAGGTTCTACCCAAGAAACCAAAGAGGACAGCAAATGGGAGAACAAGAGATTAGGGCTTTGCCTGAGGAGGAGGGGGGATGAACTTGAGACACCCCATCACATCAGGACACTTAAAAGGGATACTCCCTCAAAAAGGGAGTTAAAACATTTACACCTGCTGCTGCAGAGCATCAACAAGGAAATCTGCTCATCTCCACACTCCTCTGGACTGGGGAGAACAAACAGACAGACAGACAAGAAGCCAAAAAAAGTATAACAAAACAAAACAAAATTTTTCACTCAGAAAAACTGTAACCCAAAACGAGACCTCATTCGAGCTTGGAGAGTGACTAGTTACTGCCTACAGGGCCATGACAATCCCCAGCTAAGAAAATGAAATTTAAATGGTATTGGGTTGGTAGTGCCCTTGACACTAAACAGAAGCAAATGCAGATCCTCTCTGGAGAAAACGATCCTCTACCCAGAGTCCTCAGGGTTCCCAGAGAATAAATTTAGCCAAGTACAAACTCATAAACAAAAAATTTCCAAACCAACTGCTATGAATTTGAGGATTGGCAGAACTCTTAAAAGAATAAAAATAGTGGGTATATTTTCCAATAGTAGACAAAGGATGGTAGAATAAGAGTGCATATGTGGCAATTAATCGAAAGTAAGCAAAAAGAGAGAGAAAAGATACAAAAATATTAAAATAACATAAAATAATTTCAGATAAATACAACTAAATAATTGAGAACACAAAAAGATGAAGGATCTAAACACATCTGTTAAGAGGCACAAATTGTGTTATAAGATTAAAAAGACACCAAATTTAGCTATCTGCTGACTATAAGAGACTAAAATACCATATAAGGACATTGAAATGACAGAAATATCAAAAGCAAAAGGTGAAAAGAGATACACCAGGAAAATGTTAACCAAAAGGAAGCTGATGTCTATTAATATCAAACAAAATGGTTTTTGAGACAAAACATCGATGAGTGTAGAATATCACTAACTAATAATGAAAGTGTCACTTCATCAGAGAGAGAGAATTCTAAACACAGTTACCTAAAATTGCATCAAAATATATAAAACTAATTACAAGGAAAGGGTGACAAATTCATCAGTATATTAAGAAATTTCACTGCCCATATCAGTAGTAATTGTAGGTCGAACACACACACAGACACACAAATTGGAAACTTTGATAACATGGTTAATAAGGTAGATTTTATTGGACATATATAGCATCTGACAAGGAATACAATTTTTCTCGAATACACATGGAACAGTTATAAAATTTGGATAAGTCTTAAGCCATAAAGCCTCAACATATTTAAAATAATTATTTTCATACATGACACATTGTCTCACCATAGTGCAATGAAACTTGAAAGCAATAACACAATGATAATGAAAAATGCACCATGTGCTTAGGCATTTAAAAACTCATGAATCAAATACCTCAAAATGGAAATCTATAAACACATTAGCATTGAATGCTAATAAAAGCACTACAATCGTATTACAATATGATGTTTTGATTATTTAGCCTATGAGATTATGAAGAATAAAAACAGGTTTGGGGTAATTTAGGCAACTCTTATGGATACATTCTTAAAGTCTTGAGTGCTTCCAGATGAGTCTATTTTATCATGAACTGATGCCCATCTTGGTATGATTTTTATTTCAGTATAGCAGCTCTAGTATCACCATCTCTAACTTCCCCTCCAAGTTCTTATGTTGAAGTCCTAACCCCCAATACCTCAAAATGTGGCTGGAGTTGGAGATAAGCCAAGTTAATTATTTTAAAGAGGCAATTAAAGTAAAATGAGAATGAGGCCATTGTGTGGACCCCAACCTAACATGACTGATGTTCTCATGAAAAAAAAAAACACACACCCACAAACCATGTGAGGACATAGCAAGAAGGCGGCCGTCTGCAAACCAAGGACAGAGGCCTTGGAAGAAATTGAACCTGCCAACACCTTGATCTAGTTCACAGTCTCCAGAATTGTGAGAAAATAAATCTCTGCTTTTTAAGCCACCCAGTCTGTGGAATTTTGTTGCGGCAGCCCCAGCTGACTCATATACTTACTAAGTATGTGCGAGTCCTAGCTCTCCAGGTGGTTTCTATGTGTAACCTTGTTGAAAAATTAAATATTTTCATGTCCACGTTCTAAGAAAGAAAGGGTACCAACAAGTGCTTCAATGGATCCCATTTAATCCTTATTTCCTTGAATGTACCCTCCTGCCTGGGCAGAGTCTGACAGACGTAAGAAAAAGACTTTGCTCTGCTAATCTGCCCTTTTCTGCTCAGCTTTTGGCTTCAAACTGTAACCTGAGACTCTGAAATTGCTGAGTCCCTTGATCTCTCCTTACTCTTCTGAGTCTGAGAATGATCTCAGCAAGACTGTTCCTGGCGTTTGCTGTCATGTTTCTGAACATGACCAAGACCAAGAAGAGAAAACATTGGTTCCTGATGCCATGCAGCTCAGAGTTCAGACAGTTCACCCTGGTCACGGAAAACCGAGGGCATGTCTGTTTTCTTGCAACTGCCCCATCATCCATGACATTAATTCCTCAACAGTGGATCTGACACATGGGGAGTAACCAATGTTGGGACGATTTTGATTGAGGAGATGATTATGGATATTTTAATTAGGTAATTTAAATAATAAAAGTGATAACTGAGGTGTCAAATAGATAGATAGGTGAGAGACTAGAGAGGAAATACAAGATACTGTAATGTTTCAGGCTCGTAAAAAATACTTAAGGTTTGATCTAGAATTTGGTAATGAAAAGGACTGAAAAATGGTGCAAAGCATTTCAAAAGAAATCGGCAGGATTTGAAAACCTTTTGTGATATAACTGGTGCATTTCAGGAGAAGGAGTAAGCTTGTGTATCTGGAAGAATTGACAGAGTTGGCCCTTTTACCCTATTGCTCTTATTGGATAATTCTAGCTGTATTTTCCATTATCATTTTTTTTTTTTTTTGGCAAAGTGGCTATGGTCAATTTATCAATTTTACATTAAATCTCTTCTTTAACATGTGATAAAAGTAAGTTACCTTTGATGCCTGTATCTTTGGATGACAGTAGGAGCTCAATTTCCAGGAAAGGAAGCCAACTTTAGAAGTTTTAAAAAGCTGAAATAACATCATACAACCATGTCCTCCTTGTAGAATCACAAGTGTGTTGAGTTTAAGCAAATGTAATTAGACCTGGAAATCAAATTAAAATATGGAGGACATGCTTTCTGTCCTGAGACATTTTCCTCTCTGCAAATCAGACAGAAAACATGCGTAATTTATGAGAATGCTGATTAAATTACCCTTTAGCAACCACCTTTTCATGGCATTGCTTCTCCAAAACCCACAAGAGCTGTAATGATCATGGAAGAAAAGTTTTTCATATAAGACTTTAAGAAAATAAAATTAAATAACATGTGATAATTGATACAATTAACATTGGAGTCACTGGATGGTATAATCTTGGGGAAATCTGCTGATTTACATTCACAAACTTTAAGTCAGACTATGCAACCAAAATAGGTTAAAAATTTGATTTCTCTTGTGTTTTGGACACTAATCAATCAATTGTATATATACTTCTATCGCTGGCTAAATATGGCCTTTGTGGCAGAAGATGTTTGCTAGTGTATGTTTGGTTTCATTGGTTTCTCAGCTTTACACATATTAGAAAATAAAGGGACCCTGATTTGGTGAGATAGCAGTAGAGAGAGTGGCAAAAACAAATGTACGTGATCCCCCTAAAATGATAATCTGCTGTTTCTCCCCTGTTCTCTTCCGCTGGTATGTGAGGGAACTTGGCAGATAGGAGATGTGGAGAAGCCCTGCTACTAGGGTACAGCATGCAAATGTGAGCTGGGCTCAGCAAATTGATTCCACCTCTCCTGCCTTCCCACTTAAATCATGCAAAGAACCTAAGAGGGAAGTGTTTTACCAGCACAAGTCTCAGGGAAGCACGCTTCCAACTTCAAGACATTTCAGCCCAATTTCTGCAGCCAAGGTCAGATGAAGGGAAAAACCAATCAATATACGTTAAGTCACGTGAGAAAGAGGATCCAGTACAAGAGTGGTTGTGAGAGTCTCCCAGGAGAGCCCTGCAAACATCCCCAAGCTTAGAGAGATAGACTCAGGGGTCCATGAAAATTGCCAGGCTTGGTTTGAAAGCAACTGTCACTATACTGCAGCCCAGAAATTTCCCTGGATTTCTTGGGGATTGTACAATTTGTAGCGATAAAAGTTCCATCATTTCACAATGCGTATGTATATCAAAACATCACATTGTACACCTTAAATATATATAATTATTATTTGTCAGTCATACCTCAATAAAGCTGGGGAAAAAAAGTAATACCTATTCATTGTGGATATTTTGAAAATAATCATCTAGATATCATCGGACCTCTCTGAGAAAACCGTTATTAACCTTTTAGCTTTCTACTTCCTGTTATTTAAACGCATAGGCATGTTTATGCATGTAAAGTTGTTTTATCATGCTTTCTGAACTCATTATTTATATCATAATCATTTTATAATCACAAAAATTATCACCAAATATGGTTTTAAGGACACCATAAATGTTTGTACCATAATATATATATATATTTTTTGCGGCACGCGGGCCTCTCACTGCCGTGGCCCCTCCCGCCGCGGAGCACAGGCTGCAGATGCGCAGGCTCATCGGCCATGGCTCACGGGCCCAGCCGCTCCGCGGCACGTGGGATCCTCCAGGACCGGGGCACGAACCCATGTCCCCTGCATCGGCAGGCGGACTCTCAACCACTGCGCCACCAGGGAAGCCCTGTACCATAATATTTTTAAACATTTTGCTATCATTGGATATTTATATTGTTTCTAATTTTCCTTTATTATTACTGCAATTAATGATTTTTGAATGTAAATCTAGCTCA
Source organism: Grampus griseus (assembly GCF_964374135.1). Taxonomy (NCBI): domain Eukaryota; kingdom Metazoa; phylum Chordata; class Mammalia; order Artiodactyla; family Delphinidae; genus Grampus; species Grampus griseus. The sequence goes on along the minus strand of NC_139018.1, from coordinate 142,962,188 downwards.
TAGTTGATTATTTTCTTAGAATATTTTCCAAGAGGTAGAATTGCTGGAGAAAGTGTACAGTATGAAGGTGATTGAAAATAAATTTTCAAATCGCCCTTTTGAGTGTTTGGATTCTTTTGCAGTTTACTATTGGGATGTGAGGGTTGTTCTTTAACCATCCTTGATAATCCTGATATATATCATTTAAAAGTCTTTGATAATTGGACAAACCAAAATGACAGTTTTGGTTTGTAACTTTTCACTTATTTTATTATTTTTGAAGTTAAACATATTTTGCACTGTGTTGGGACACTTGTTTGGCTGCTATAGTGAATTTTTGATATTGTGTATCAATTTTTCCATTATAGGAAAGGAGATAAGGAGGGCAGGGGTTCTATTTTGTCCCAGTATTCATCTCTGATTCCTCCCTGACCTCACACCCTATATTTCATCCATTATCAAATCCTAATCACTCCACCACAAAAATTTAAACAGAATCTGCTATCTCCTGCCTTGCACACTGATAAACCCAGACACAACCACCATCATCTTGCATCTGCACCAACAACTTCCCCATCTCCCTGCTTCCACTCTTACTCCTTTACCATGCATTCCCCAGAGGAAATCTTTGAAAAATGAATCAGAGACATGATTCTCCCACTTAAACCCTCAAATGGGCTTTTCATCTCTCCTCATTTTCATCTTCATCCAATATGACCGCTGGACTTCTTTCTGAGTCTCTCAAACATGCCAAATTCCATTCAATTCTATTCAGTAAGTTCAAAGTCTTCACACTTGCTGTTTTCTTTGCCCAGAAAGTTCTTCCCCAAGTCATCACATGGGACCTCTTCAGAGAGGTCTTTGACCATCTGGCCAAAATAGTCTTCCTTTGACCCACTCCAGTTACCTCTGTATTTGATTAGCCTATTTTCTTTAAGGTATGTTTCCGGTTATAAAATTATATACATACATATGTGTGTTGACAAGGGTGAACCAATAATCAAGGGTACCAAGAATACACAATGGAGAAAGGAGCACTTCTTCAATAAATGGTGTTGGGAAAACTAAATATTTCACTGGCAGAAGAATGAACTTGGACCCCTATCTTACATCATGCACAAAAGTTAAGTCAAAATGGACTAGGGACTTAAACATAAGATCTGAAACCATAAAACTTCTGGGAAAAAATATAGGGGGAAAACTTTTTGACACTGGTCTTGATGATGATTTCTTGGATGTGACACCAAAAGCACATACAACAAAAGCAAAAATGGACAAGTGGGACTATAACAAACTAAAAATCTCCTGCACAGCAAAGGGAACAACTAATGAAATGAAAAGAAAAATTGGGGGATAAGAGAAAATATTTGTAAACCATATCTGACAAAGGGTTAGTATTCAAATATATAGGGAACTACTACAACTCAATAGCAAAAAACAAACAACATGATTAAAAATGAGCAAAGAAATGGAGTAGACATTTCTCCAAAGAAGACATGGAAATAGCCAACAGGTATATGGTAAGATGATTAAAATCACTAATCACCAGAAAAATGCAAGTCAAAACCACAATTAGGTATTACCTCACATTTTTTAGGATGACTTAACAAAAAACCAAAAGGTAAGTGTGTTGGTGAGAATGTGGAGAAAAGGGAATGCTTGTACACTGTTGGTGGAAAAGTAAATTGGTGGAACCACTATGGAAAATAGTATGGAGGTTCCTTAAAAAAATAGACATACTACATGACCCAGCAATTCCACTTCTGGCTATATATATCTAAAGGAATTGAAATAAGGATCTCAAAGAGTTATCTGCGCTCCCATGTTCATTGCAGCATTTTTCACAATAGCCAACACATAGAAACAACCTAAGTGTTCATCAATGGACAAATGGATAAAGAAAATATGCTATACAGGCAATGGAATATTATTCAGCCTTTAAAAAGAGGAAATCTTGCCATTTGCATCAATATGTATGGACCTTGAGAGTATTATGCTAAGTGAAATAAGCTAGATACAGAAGGACAAATACAGCATGAGTCCTCAGTTATATGAGGAATCTAAAATAGTCAAACCCACAGAAGCAGAGAGTAGAAAGCTGGGCTGGAGGAGAGGGGGAAATTGGGAGGTATTAGTCAAAAGGTACAAACCTGCAGTTATGTAAGATAAATAAATCCTAGAGATTTAAATATATTTATTTATTTATTTGGCTGCATTGGGTCTTAGTTGCAGCACGTGGGATCTTTGTTGAGGCATGCGGGATCTTTCATTGTGGTGCGTGGGCTTCTCTCTAGTTGTGGTGCACGGGCTTTCTCTTCTCTAGCTGTGGAATGTGGGCTCCAGCGCGTGGGCTCTGTAGTTTGTGGCACGCAGGCTGTCTCATTGAGGCGCGGGAGCTCAGTAGTTGTGGCTCATGGGCTCTAGAGCACAGGCTCAGTATTTGTAGAGCATGGGCTTAGTTGTCCCGCAACACGTGGGATCTTAGTTCCCCGACCAGGGATCGAACCTGCGTCCCCTGCATTGGAAGGTGGATTCTTTACCACTGTGCCACCAGGGAAGTCCCAATCCTAGAGATTTGATGTGCAGCATAGTGCCTGTGGTTAACAGTACTGTAGTATATACTTAAAAATTTGTTAAGAAGATAGATCTTATGTTAAGTGTTCTTATCACAAATAATAATAATAATAATGGCAGGAGGAAACTTGAAGGTGATGGATATGTTTATGGCATTGACTGTGGTGATGGTTTCATGGGTGTATGCTTATCTCCAACTTCATCAAATTGTATACATTGAATAGGTACGATATCTTTTTAGAATAAATAAATTTATTTATTTATTTAGGCTGCGTTGGGTCTTCGTTGTTCCGTGCGGGCTTTCTCTAGTTGCGGCGAGCGGGGGCTACTCTTCGTTGCCGTGAGCGTGCTTCAGTAGTTGCAGCACGCAGGCTCAGTAGTTGTGGCACACGGGCTTAGTTGCTCTGCGGCATGTGGGATCCTTCCCGACCAGGGATCGGACCCGTGTCCCCTGCGTTGGCAGGTGGATTCTTAACCACTGAGCCACCAGGGAAATCCTGAATAGGTACAGTATTTTGTATGTCAGTCATACCTCAATGAAGTGTGTGTGTATATGTGTATATGTATTTCTTTCTGTGTTTACGGTCTCTCCTCTCTTTAGCATTATTAAACATGATGAGGGCAGAAACTTTATATTTTATAGGCTAGAGCACAGAGACAGTCCTTGAGTCATAACAAGCATTTAATTAATAGTTGTTAAATAAATGAACGACTAAATATCTGTCAGGCATAGAGCACAATGATGGCCACATAGTAATTGTTAAGTAAATGGAACTTGCTATTATTATTGTTACACTTCACAAAGAGTGTGAAATGTTATTTATCCTTCATTGGAGAGAGATTGAAATCTTGCTTTGTGTCACTTTTATCTTTCCTATCAACTTTTTGGCCCCTGTAATGTTAATCGTCCTATTCAAATAAGAAAAACATAGTAAAAATAGTGTCTCAGAGTGTATTTAAATATAAAGCTTGTTATAGGCACAATTCATCAGTAACCAGGAACCCTAGTCTCTAATTAAAATAAAATTTGTGAGTTGAAAGAAGGCTTTAATGGCTTTGCTTGAGGCATTTGTTAGGGATTGACCAAAAGACAACACAGGCTGATGGACTGTTCCTGCCTTGAGAAGGATTTTGGACTTTTATTTCATAGCTTATATAAGAAATCTAACCTTACCATCAATTACTCTTGGTATCTTGGAATAGCTTTACGTTAAATATGTATTCACATAATGCAAATGATATGTTAGAGTGTGTTCGAATTCTTAGCAAAGCTAGGCTGCAGATAAAATTTAGAACAGAAGGAATTACAATAACAAATGAGCAGTGCTTCATTAACAGCAGGGCTTTTTGGGTTGTTTGTTTGTTTGCAAAATGTAACAGCCAAGAATACGGCACCTTTGTGTTTCTCTACCTTTTTTGCAGTGTTACTCTGCGCATGTCTGGGTTGGTGCGGTGGAGCATGATGGGTACCTTTTTCGCCCATAGGAAGAAGAGAGCTGCTCACAGCCTGGTGGATAGGAGGGATGGGACTAAAACCAGGGTTTATAACCAGTGATTCTAAAGAAGGCAGTAGGACATGCATAAAGAAAAGGCACCCTGCAATATGGTGGCTAATTTCATGGAAATACTAGTTGCAGAAGCCCCGCTTGGCAGTGTTTGTTAACCCTCTGTGGTGATGGAAATTTGTTTCCTTTTTTAAGCAAAATGCACATGTGTGCCTATACCAATAATCTGAACACAATTTTAGGAGACATATGCTCTCTCCATGGACACTATGGGCTTATGCTCTCTCCATGGACACTTGAAGATGGGAGATTTCTTACATCTTGCAAAGCATCAATGGCTTCAACAAAAGAGAACTGACCTTTTGTGAATTTTCAGATAATGCAAAATAGAACTGCGTTAGCCTTAGGAAGAAAAAAACATTTTTCTATGTAGTGACTTCGATTTTACAATGCAATCTACCTAAGTCTTTCGGCATTTTCGAAATAGCAAAAGACAGACCCAGTAAAGTTTTTCAGGGCCACAGAAAAAGTGTGGTTAGAAAAATATCTAACACTTGGAAATAAAGCCAAAGGATGACTCCATGTCCTTTAAAATGTCATACTGGGGCACTATTTCATAATCCTTCCCCTAAAGGTTATTTATCATCTAGCCGAATACACCTACGCTTGACTTGGTTACCCCTTGATTAGAACCCACACACTGTGAAGTTACATGCTCATTTGTGTACTTCTGTGCTTGGTAAAAAAATAATTCCAAATATTACTTTTGTTTAATCATCCTGTACGACTCTACAAAGTTTTATATCTATTAGCAAATTCATTTCAGCCTTTCTTGGGCTGACTGACTCCATCAATCTTTATTCCTTGAATTGTTCTCTTAAGAGTTTACCACCTTACTGGTCTCTCGTTAACTGAGTTGAAAAAAATATTTGGCGCGCACTCATTCTATATTTGTATGAGTCATGTACGCTGTAATTTGACAGTGGGGATGGCCCTGCATTGTGGTTTTAAGAGTACTTTGCAGCGTGGAGGTTGCCTGGAAGCCACAGGCTACAAATCAGATGCAGAAGCTCCTTCATTATCAGGAGTGCTCTGGATATGGTCCTGAACATTGATGCATGTAACTAGGAGGGAGCAGAACCAAGCTCACTGCATAACCTGGGCTTGTAATGAGAGATCGTGAGCCTGCTTGAGAGGAAGATGGAAATGCCTTGGAGGGAGAGGGGGTAGCTCATATATCCAAGGACAGAATCAGAATTCAGAAAGGCCTTGGAAAACTGGAACATTGGGTTGAAATAAACCACATGTAACGCAAAAAAGGAAAACTACATTTGAGGGCTCATAGTATCAATTGCAAAATATTTGAATCCTTTGACTCTGTAGTCCCACATATGTAAATCTATCCCGAGTTAATATTAAAAAATATGGGAGGAGATTTTTGCACAAAAATGTTAATTGCAGTGTTGTTAAGAATAATGAAAAATTGGAAGCAATTGAAATGTCAACAATATGGGAATGATTAAGTAAATTGTAGAGCATCTAATTCATGGGTTTTTTTCCTAACAAATCAAAAAGAACATGTATTATGAAATATAGCACATAGTAGAAAAGTGTACACTACATAAATGTGCAATTTACTGAATTATCCTAAAAGGAACAGTCAGATAACCACCACCCACACCAAAAAATGAAGCACTACCAGCACCCCGTTAGTTCTCATGTGTTCCTTCCAAACCAAAAACCCCTTAAAATAATCGTTGGTCTGAATTTTATGATAATCACTTAAATTTTTTTTGTTACAGTTTTACCACGTAAGTATGTATTCCTCAACACTATAGTTTAGCTTTGCCTTTTGAAATTTATTTAAATGGGATTTTTTTTGTTTGTTTGGATATTTTTGCTTAACACGATTTTTTCCTTTCTTAAAAAATTGAGAAATAATAAAGATGCCATACAATTCGTCCATTTAAAGTGTACAATTCAGCGTTTTTTAGTATCATCACAAAGTTGTGCAGCCATCATCACTAATTCCAGAACATGTTTATTATCCCCCCCAAAACCCTCTACCCATTAGTGGTCATTCCTTACTTCTCCTTTCCTCCGGCTCCTGGCAATTACTAACCTACCTTCTGTCCTTGTGGATTTGCCTCTTCCGGATATTTCTGGATATAAAAGGAATTATACAGTATGTGGTTTTTGTGTCAGGCTCCTTTCACTTCACATACTGTTTTCAACGTCATCCACTTTACAGCGTATTTTGGGACTTCATTTCTTTTCATGACTGAGTAACATGCCAGTGTAAGGATATACCACATTCTACTTATCCATTCGTGAGGTGATGGACATTTGGGTTGCTTCCATTTTGGGGGTTATCAGAAATAATGCTGCTATAAATGTTTGCGTGCAAGTTTTTGTATACATATATGTTTACATTTCTCTTAGGGATATACCAAAGTATGTAACAGCTGGATCCCATGGAACTCTGTATTTAACCATTTGAAGAACTGCCTAAACTGGTTTTCAAAGCAATTGCACCATATTACATTCCCACCAGCAATGTGTGGTGGTTCCAGTTTTTCCACATCCTCGCCAACCCCTGTTATCATCCATCGTTTTGATTATAACCATCCTGGTGATTGCGAAGTGGTATCTCATTGGGGTGTTGGATTTGCCTTTCTGTAACTTTGAGCATCTTTTCATGGACTCGTTGGCCATTTGTATATCTTCCTTGGAGAAATGTCTATTCAAATCTTTTGTCCATTTTTTTTCCACCCCAAACTCCTGGCAACTAGTGATCTTTTTACTGTCTCCACAGTTTTGTCTTTTCCAGATTGCCATGAAGTCAGAATCCTACAGTATGTAGCCTTTTCATATTGGCTTCTTTCACTTAGTGGTATGCATTTAAGGGTCCTCCATGTCTTTTCATGACTGTATAGCTCATTTCTTTTTTTAAGTATTCTTTATTTTTTTTATTTAATTTATTTTTGGCTGCGTCAGATCTTAGTTGCGGCACACAGGATCCTCGTTGAGGCATGGGGGCTCTTCATTGTGGTGTGCAGGCGTCTCTCTAGTTGTGGCACACGGGCTCCAGAGTGTGTGGGCTCTACAGTTTGCAGCACACAGGCTCTCCAGTTGAGGCATGCGAGCTCAGTAGCTGTGGCGCTCGGGCTTAATTGCCCCGCAGCATGTGGGATCTTAGTTCCCTGACCAGGGATCAAACCTGCATCCCCTGCATTGTAAGGCATATTCTTTACCACTGGACCACCAGGGAAGTCCCTCTCATTTCTATTATTGAATAGTATGCCATTGTATGGGTATACCACAGTCTGTTTAAGTTAATTGCTTCCAAGTTTTGATCATTATAAATAAAGCTTCTCTAAAAATTAGTGTGCAACGTTTTGTGTGGACATACAGTTTCAGCTTGAGTAAATATCAAAGAGCATTTTTTCTGGATCATATGGTAAGACTATATTTAGTTCTGTAAGAACCTGCCAAACTGTCTTCCAAAATGTACCATTTTGTATCCCCATCAGCAATGAGTGAGAGTTCCTGTTGCTCTATGTTCTTGCCAGTTTTTGGTATTGAAAATACTCTCAGTGTTTTGGGTTTTTGCTGTTCTGATAGATGTGTAATGGTATCTCCTTGTCTGAATTTGCATTTCCCTGATGACATGATGTTTGAGAACCTTTTTATATGCTTATTTGCCATCTATGTATTTTCTTTGGTGACGTGTCTGGTCAGATCTTTTGCCCACATTTTAATTGGGTTGTTTTCTTGTTGTTGAGCTTTAATAATTTTTTATATTTTGGATACCAGTCCTTTCAAAGATATGTAGTTTGAAAATATTTTCCCCCATCTGTGACTTTTCATTCTCTCCATGGTATATTTCAAGCAGGAGAAAGTTTTAAATTTAACGAAGTTCAACTTATCATTATTTTCTTTCATGGATCACGTTTTGGTGTCCTCTAGTTTTTCGAGCATATTTAGGTAATGGATTTAAAGTCTTTGTTTAACAAGTCCAACATGTGCACTTCCTCAGGGACGATATCTGCTGACTGGTTCTTTTCCTATGTATATATGTCATACTTTCTGGTTTCTCCACACATCTCGTAAATATTTTTGTTAAAAACTGAACATTTTAAATAATATAATGTGGCAACTCTTGAAATCAGATTCTCTCCATCTGTAGGATTTACTATTATTGCTGTTTGTTGTTATTGTTGCTGCTGCTTTTTAAAAAATCTCTTTCTTCAATTAATTCTGTAAATTCTGTATATTTTTCTTGTGTGACCTCTGACGTCTTTGCATGGTTAGTTGAGTGGTCAGGTAATGATTGGACACGATGTACTTAAATTCATGGAATCATTAAGTCTCCCTGTCTTTACTGAGAACTCTGTATATGTTGGGGGCATGCTTTCAACATTCAGCCACATAACTTATTATTCTGTCTTAGTCTTCTCTCTTAACTGGCACAGAACCTCAAGGTCGGTCAGATGTGAGAGCCTTAGAGCTTTCTTAAGATTTTCCTGAGCCTGTGCACAACCCCATATATACGTGTATTCTTCTAGATTCCTAGGAAAGTGCTCAAGCTTTTCAAAGCATCCTCTGGAAATCTCACTCCCTAGCTTTTCCTTTCAAGTTTTTGGTCTACTTGTTATTTGCTTTAATTGTTATTGTCATTTCAGGTAGCCGTAATGTTGAACAATTGCTGCTAATTTTTTTTAAACAAATGCCGCTGGGCAAAAATCTATTGGCATTGTGTGACCTCTGAGTCAAGTCAAATAAAGACAATCCTTGTGTGTGTTGTTTTCCAGGGAACTGCCGGACAGGTCAAATAGCGGTAATTCTCTGACAGTGGGGCTTTGAAAGAGCTTCAACCCTCTCTGGCCCCTTGAGTGACTGACAGGCTGCCACCATAATAGGGCAAGTTAAAATATCCCAAGGCTCATTATTTTTATCAAGATTCCAGCCCCTCCCCCCCTTTTGAATAAGCATTCACTTTGTTGCAAGTCTTTGGTTAATTTCTAGAATTTTGAAAAAGTTAATTTTGTCAATTTTTGATATGTTTTTATTGCTTTTATGGAGAGGATTTTAGAGGTGTTTAGTACATCATTCTCACTCATATCTTAATATTATCATTTTAAGATTCATCCATGTTTTTGATTGGTTTCAATCTTAATATTCTGGTCCAGTGAACCATCCTCCCCTAAGTGGGAAGCACCCCTTTATCCTGCAACCAAGCACTTGATTATGCAGAAAAATTCCACCTGTCTGGCCAATCTGGTGGATGTCCTATCCAGGTAATTTCTGTACCCACAATCAAAACTAATATTCTTTATAGCTACTAAAAATGGTCCAAACAGTATCAGATAACCTATTGCTTCATCATAAGAGGTAACGGTACACATTCCTAAGACCCTATCTGACCATAGGATGATTTGAGGACATCTCAGTTTTCTCCAAATTATGAATTTGTTAAGGAAAATCCTACTCAGTTTTTCTACCTGTGTTTCTCTCCTGGGTATCTCCTCTACTTTTACATAGATACTTCATTTCTGACACTTCTGGTCACCAAAGGTGTGGAAGTTTTCCCCCACATCAAGCCATTCAGCAGCACCATCTGGGTGTGCTACAGTTTAGCTCAGTTTTGACACTACTTGCCTAGAGAGGGCATCAGATCCCACAGGTTAAGGGCTCAGTCCCACAAGACTGCCCAGCATGGCCAGCCACACGCACTTCGGATGCCAGTTGCAAGCCCTGGTTTTCGTCTGTGTTTCTGACCAACTGGCTGTGAATTGGAGGTTTCCACAAACCCCTCCTTGGGTTTGATGAATTTGCTTCCTTCGGCAGATTTGCTGAGGACTTAGGCTCAGAAGACAGCCTCTCAGATCGCTCTGAGGGATGCTCTGAAGAGGTCAGAGAGGAGCCAGGATACACAGGAGTTTTGTAATAAAAACCAGGTAGTTGGAGCATCAAAAGATTGCTGTTAGTTAAAGAAAACCAGGCATCTCAAGTAAATGAAGTTAGTGCTTTTCTAGGTATGGAAAGTTGCAAGAAGCTGGGCTCACTGAAAGCATTCCTTTGATAGGCACCTCAGCTGTCTAGGGCCAGTATCCTGCTTTTCTCCATCCTGAATTCCCTCAGGGCGCACGGTTGGGTGAGGCTACAGTGGCTGCTGGCTGGATGGCCCAACTTCTTTTGTTTACTGATACAGCAGGAGACATTTTTCATCCACAAGTGGCTCACAGAACTCAGGGAAATACTTACTTCCATTTGCCAGTTTGTAAAAGGATTTGATAAAGGATACAGATGAAGAGCCAGATGGAAGAGATGCATAGGGCAAGTTATGGTGGAAGGGGTGTGGAGCGTCCAGGCCCTCTCTGGGCATCTCCACGTGTTCATCAACATGGAAGCTCTCCAACCCCCATACTTTGGGATTTTTATGGAGGCCTCATCACGTAGTCATGATGGATCATAAACTCCATTTTCAGGCCTCCTCCCTTCTCAAGAGAATGGGGGGCAGGGCTGAAAATTCTAAGTGTCTAATCATGGATTGGTCTTTCCAGTGACCAGCCCTCATCCAGGAGCCCACCCAGAGTCACCTCATTAGAACAAAAGACACTCCTATCACCCAGGAAATTATAAGGGTTTCAGGAGCCCTGTGTAAGGAATCAGGGACAGAGACCAGCATAAATTTTCTATTAACTCTCAGGACTGTATGAGTCCATGAAGAATTCTAATCATATTAATAATTCATTACTCATTCCAAACCAGAAGACTCTCATCAGAAGAGGAGTGATATGGAAACCAAGGGAGCTTTCACCCGTGCTCCTCAAGGTTTGATAATATGGACCCAGCTGTTCTCTTCTGTAGGAATTTTGTAATGAGAGTTAAGTCACTGGGGGTAGTTCAGGAAGATCTAGTTTTTCCTTAGATTCAGGTCACTGGGTTACACACTTGGGTCTGATGCTTACAAGTTCATCTGAACTTTAATCTTCTCATTTGTAAAACTGGGAGAGTATGACCCACCACACAGCTTGTGGTAAGGATTAAATGAGATAATATTTATGAGAGAAGTGAAAGCTATTCTAACCTAAGGGCTTATCAGGATGACCTAGAAAATACCCCTGAATCTGGGTCCCAAGACAATGTTGCTGCCAGGGGGCATCTACTTCTGCCATGCCTTGTGCACACCTCACAAGGTTCAGATTTAATTGGCCTTGAGTGTGTCCTGAGTATCTGGGGTTTTTGAAAAGCTCCCCAGGTGACCTATCATGCAGTCAGGGTAGCTTCATCCTGCTAAGAATAGTTAAAAGAGAAGAAGGCTTCAAAATGATGGCTTACAGATCTCTGTTTATCTCCATGGCTGCAACTGACAGCTTGGGTTTTGCTTCCAGAAAGCTTAAAAAAAGAAACAAAATGAGGGAATGTGTGAAAACAGTTCTTGAAATAACTCTCAGGGATGCTTGAATCCACGCAGGAGAATAAAGATGAAAAGACCAGCAGGCTTCTTTCACTGTTCTGGATTTTCTGTGCTGAAAATGAAATGATCACCTAACCTAGATATGGCTTTTTAAATTCTCTTTTCAAGGTTTTATTTTCTGTAGCAGTCTCTCCTACTGTTGTAAAATACTTCAGCAATAACGAACGTCTGAACACGTTTCAATAATGCAAAAGAGGACTATGTTTGTGGCTATTCCTAAAGGCAATGTGTGTCTTCTACACAGAGGATCCACCTGCCTGCACCACACACCTCCCCCTCCCCCGTCAATGAAGCCAACATGATTCTTTGTTTCTTTCTTCCTTTGACTCCTTCTGACTCATTTCAGAACTGTTGGTGTTCTGACCTAACAGTGTCACCTCATTGCGGGTGAAGTGAATTGCAGACCCAACAATTCTTCCTTATCATCTCCTTTCTTCCTATTCAGAAAAATAATACAGAAGACATGAAGCCCGCATTTACTGTATTCAAAGATTGATTGATCAATTCCACCTAGGGCAAACTTATTCCAAAAAAAAGAAAACTTATATACTTTGACACCTGTTGTTAGTATCTGGAGGAGGAAATAAGGGTCCTCTCCAACACTTGGATATAAATTGGTAAGAGCCACACACCCACACTGGTTATAATTAGTCATCTAAGGGATCAAATTAAAAGATTACCTGTGATCCCGTGATTGCAATTTGAGAGACATCTACAACTCCAGACAAGATGACTGGAGAGTCATCTTAAGGAGGATGAACGTGAAAGTGATTTTATTTAATTCAAAGATACATAAATATCACACCTTCATTTCCAAGTTTATCTTAGAAAATTAAAATCACCTTCTTTGTCCCACTCAGTGGCTTTTCTCTTGAAATCTTTTTTTATCTAGTATTATATTGTTGGCCTTATCCTTTATTTTATTTTATATTTTTTATTTATATTTGCTTATGAAAGCTTTCTCAATTCCTTTAATTTAAAATTTCTGTACTCTTTTTATTGCATTGTGAAAATGTCATAATTCTTTTGCTTTTTAAAAAACTTTCGTATCCAGCCTTCCTACAATTCTCTCCTCCATCCCTATCCCCTCCCCCCACCCCCCAAAATAATACCTGGGAATATGACTGGAGTTGCACTAAACTAACAGATTATTTTTTAAGAAAGAACAGGAATTGATTAAGGATATTGACTTTCCCCACATAGGAATACGGTATGTCTTTCCATATCTGTATCAAAATCTTTCCTTTTTTTCCCCCAGATCTTTCATGTCCTCCAGTCTTGAAAATTTCCACTCTAAATCCTGTATGATTTTTAAATTCTGTGAAGTTTTGCCTTTTACTTTGATCCATTTACACTTGTTGTCATGAGTTGGCTCTGAGGACTCTGGCTGCAAGACTATCACAGAACTAGCCAAAGCCACAGCAATGATTCTAGACAAGGGTTTTCAAGGAAACTCTTTTTTTGTTGTAAAATTTGACAGCTTGTGAAACAGGTCCAAGATGAAGTGGGACTATTCCTGTACCAGGAAGGAAGCCCTGCTATATCAGGCATAGCATGAAGCACATGCCCAAAGTGAGGGAAAACTGCCCAAAGGAAGGACTGTTACAGGGGTCTCCACGGGCTCCAGGTCCATCACCTCCCTCGGGGCTGGTCAAATGGCATAGGGTCTGGGTATCTGTAGGGAGATCCCCAACTGTGCTTAAATGATCCAGCGAGAATCCATTCACTTGTTTCTGGAGGAAACAGAGGGACAGGATCTAAGGCTAAACACATTTAAGGACCAAAGGTGGAAACAAAAACATTCCAGGGTATAAATATATAAACAGCATGCAAGTGTCAGGAAAAAAACATACTTTGGGAATTTTTTTTTTCAGGAAGAAAAGTAAAATCAAGACATCAAATTTTGCTGTGAGTTTTTTATAAAATTAAAAAAATTTTTGCTTTATTTATTTTGAGGATATATCATTCACTGCATAAAAGTTTATGACAATAGTTCCTCATTTCAATTGATATCTTTCCAATACGTGACTTCGTTTATATCATTGAATGTTTTTCACATTTATTTTCAAATGTAATACACATCTGTCTAACACAAATTTGTTTTCCTTGATTTTAAATATTCTTTTTTAAACAGCATAAACTTAGGTTTATATTTTTGACCCAGTCTATGAGGTTTTGTATTTTACATAAATGTTTTAATCTATTTATGTTTATTATTTTAATATTTTTTGAAAGGTTGGCTAGGTAGGTATATATGTGTTATTAGGTCTCTAAATTACTCAATTATATTCAGATTTGCAGTGAAAAAATTTAACTTCTTTAGTTTTTAATCTAGTTTTTCTGGTTCCCGCACTTTCACTGAATAGCTGGGGGCAAGTAAGGAATTTAATAAAATTTCATGCATTTTCCCATTTCTTTTGGTTAAATGTTTACTCTTTTAGATTCCCTACCTACCCACTTATATGAATGTGGGGGAGGAAATATCCTTCTTAGATGGTCTTTGATACTTTTCAAAACGCATAAAAGTAATTTGGAAGTAAGTTTCTCAAATAAAGCAATATTTCTAAAACAAAAGCGAAGGAAAGAGCAAAGATGCATTCAAAATAAATATAGAACGATTTAAAAACCTTAAACTAAATGTTCATATTTTAAATAATTATTTCACTTGAAGATGTAAGCACTGCTTTTAAACTCAGATAATATGATATTAGATACAGTTAACAATGAATGCTCTTCATTTTTCTTTCTGTTTCTGTTCCACAAATATAGGCACTGTTAACAATTTGGATTGCAGTGGATTTTCTGCTTATACTTATGAAAATATACCATATATAATATTATTTAAATGTGTTCATATGCTGATATCTGTTGTGTTTCCTTTTATATGACTTCGTGTGACTTACGTGTTTCATCGTTTCCTTTCGTTTGTCTTTTAGTTCATGGTATTTATTTTTGTCTTCTCCAGTGATTACTCACTTTAAATTCTTTAAATGTTTTAAATTACTTGCTTTATGTTCTGCAAGTGATGGGAATGGAGTCACATCATTTGAGTATCCAATTTGGGCAAATTCAACTCTGAGACTGGAGAGAAAGAGGCTGAGAGAATGCTTTCATCTTCTCATTTGCCTTCCCAAGGACTTTTCCCCAAATGCCAGAAGGAAAAGAAAGGCATCACTTTAAACGTACAGAACAATGAAGGGAAAAAAAGATCACATCTTTTGAACTTCAAGGGCCTGATTCCTAGTAATCTAAAGGAGACAGTGATTTTTTTCCAGGGTAGATTTGGCTACACGCTTTTTCTTTTAACCTTTTGCACTGATTTTAGATTCTCACTCCAGCATCAGAGGCAATCCATTGTATCTTGAATTCCTCAGAAGCCTTTTAAAAACCTGCTTCTCTGATTTTTGGAGCCAAGACTGAAATGTAACCTTTACTACCCCACCTAATTGAGGCACACCTTTACGAAGGAAAGAGATGCCAGGGGCTGGGATCAGAGGGCCAGGCCAGGGCCATACCGTGTCTGCCTCCCTCTGCCTGGAGAAACAGGCTCCCTCTTCGAGGACAGGTGGCATGCACTGTCTTCACTAGTACTTTCCAATCTCCCCAGAAAAATAGGAATTGTGCTAATCTCTCTGCTCCTATAATATTTCCTGTTCCTCTGATCTAACAGGAAAATATGGTGTTGTAATTCGTTATATAGATTGATACCTCAGCTTTTCTGAAGGCAGAGAATCCATTCTTATATCTTTACATTTCAGTGCTAAACAGTACCCCGACTATGCTTGGAGCTTGGAAAATATTTCTGAATGTGGGAATTATATACTGAATAAATGGGTAATTAAATAAAATGAGAAGAAGTGAACACTATACTTTTTTTCATTAAGTCTAAGATACAAAAATTTCTACCTTCTGATGTTGGAAAGCAGGATGCATTTCATAGTCCATGATGTGTCATGGTTTCTTGGGAAGCTTTTCTTATTTCTTAATGTTCCAGGGCTGGTATGGCCCAAAGGTTACTGCAGGACAAGGTTGGCCTTGAAAATAATTGGTCACTGACTTCCCGTGTCTGAAGTCCCCTCTAGAATGAAGGTTGTTCTCTGATAACGTTCTGCACCAGATTAAACAACAATTAAGTGTAAAAATGCTTTGATCCAGTTTTTAAAGTCTATAGTATCTACTACTGAAAGAGGAGTAGGAAGATGAGCATACTTGTCACAAAGGTAATATGACAGTAAATCTTCAGAGTCTTACAACTTCTGTATCTTTTATTTCAGGATATCTGGAATATTTCCTAAGGGAATGATTGCTTGAAAAAAGATTAACATGCAAAGAAGTTCAATGCAGCATTATTTATAACAGCAACGTAGTAGAAATAATACGAATGACTGAAAGATAGGGATTTTAAATACAGTAAGAAATAGTTACATATATATATCTAATAGGGCCCTTTGAAGTCATTAAAATAATATTGTGGAAGAATATTCAGTGATATGCAAAGTACTTACGATGTACCGTTAAGTACAAATGGCTGAATGAGAACATTATGTATAGAATTACCTCTTTTAAAAATAAAATTAGATATGAATTATATGTAATTATTATATGTGTATACTTAAACATGCACATAGAGAAATACCAGCTAAAAAGTTACAAGTAGTGATTACTTTGGAGTCTGAAATTTTACGCGATTTAATGAAAAAGTATTTAATTATGAGAATTCAGACACAATATTACAAAGAATAGAATAATGAACCCCCATGGACTCAACACCTAATTTCAGTTATTAACTCATGGCCAATCGAGTTTCATTTATATTTCCATATTAACCCTCCCACCTACCCCAACTGGTTTATTCTGAAGCAGATCTAGGCATTGCATAATTTCATTTGTGACATTTCAGCGTGCCTATCTAAAACATAAAGGGTCTTAATAAACTATCCACACTACCGCTATCAAACTAACATAATTGTTAGTACTCCTCAGTATCAGTATTAAGTGTTCAAATTTTCTCAATTCATTCACTAATACATTAATATACAAAATATTAATATATGTATAATGTAAATATATATGAGTATGTAAGAATATATATTGTTTGGTTTATTCAAATCAAAGTCTAAAAATGACATTTGGTTGATACATCATCTAAGTGTACTTTAATCTATAGATTCCAACTCCCTGTCTCTATTTTTCCCCTGCCATTTATTTGTTGGAGAAACTGGGTTGTTCATCCTGTAAAATTCCCATACTCTGGATTTTCTCAGTTGCATCCCCATAGTATGCATAGTATATTTCACTACCTTCTGTATTTCCTGAACCTTGTAGCTGGATCTATAGGCTTGATTAGATGCAGGTTAAAGTTTTTAGCAAGAATACTCCCATTGCTGATCATCACTTACATCCATTATTCCATTAGGGGCTGCAAACCGCTGATAGTTTTTCTTCTTTAGCTGGAATAATTCTATATAGAAAAACTTCCCCTCATCAATTATTTGATTGTACTGAGGTATAGTTTGTATAGCAAAGGCAGGATAAATGCTTGTGTCTTTTCTTTATACACCTGCTTACAGAACAATGAGTTCATCCCCAGCATCTTCCAAAGATGATCAACAAGTTTTTAACGTGTTGTTATGAACACATGGATTTAAATAATTTAGCATGTCTCATCTATTGCAGTTATTACTCCTACTGTTGCTTAAATTTCCCCATCTCTGTCTGGTAAGAGCCACTGGAAGTTGGCTTGTGAATTTTTCTGACCTGACCTTGTTTTCTGGGAGTGTTGAGAGAATGACACAGAAGATGCTGGGGAGAGAAAGACAATCATGTATGCCGTGGTCTGCCATCTTGATATCATCTTGAGGGGGATGGGAAGCCACAGAAGGGACTTTGGAAAGCAAGGAATGACTTGGAAAGCAAGGAATGACTTGGAAGGGACCCAGAGTGGAACTGCAGATGGATTCTGCAGAGGTTCAGATCAAATGATGGCAGTGGGGAGGGAGTGGAGTGGGGCAGATTTGAGAGGTGTTCTTCTTGCACTCTAAGAGCACCCATTCTTAGGGTGCTTTTTCCTAGATGCTGGTTCTTTAACCGGGTCTCAAAGAGATTTATTCACATCTTCAGATGGTTATCCAAACATGATTTGGAAGAATATCCTGAACCCAGGGCCTCTCTGATCTCAGCTAGCTCATCAGAAATATAGTCGAGGGCACATTATCAGCTCCCATAAATCTGCGGGGTTTAGACAGTGATGGGGACACTTTTATTAACTTTCTAAGTATCTCCTAACGGAGGAGACCTTGAGAGTGGCACATGTTCCTTTATCAATCATTATCTGGAGCAGTGCTTCTCAAAATAGGGCTTGTGAACAGGAGTCCCTCCTGAGCTATTTGTCACTGGTCTGCAATGAGATAAATATAGGAACTGAGAGTAAGCGTTAGAACTTTTATAGCAATTGGACAGAGTGAGTAATTTTATGTCTGTTTAATCTAAACATTAAAACAAATCCCTGGGCTTCCCTGGTGGCGCAGTGGTTGAGAGTCCGCCTGCCGATGCAGGGGACACGGGTTCGTGCCCCGGTCCGGGAAGATACCACATGCCGCGGAGCGGCTGGGCCCGTGAGCCATGGCCGCTGAGCCTGCGCGTCCGGAGCCTGTGCTCCGCAACGGGAGGGGCCACAACAGTGAGAGGCCCGCGTATCGCAAAAAAAAAAAAAAAAAAAAAAAAAATCCCTGAGGATTATATTTGGTACCTTTTAAATTTCATCTTTATAAAAATTCACTTTCATTATCTTTTCCAAGATGATTGGTCAGTGGTGTGTTGGGGGGACGGGGGGCGGAAACTTGTTACTTTCCACACAGAATTTGAGAAATGCTGGTGCAGAAAACATTCTAATATCTCCTGACTGCGGTGAAGAGGGAGCTCATAGTTGTAAACGGTGACCTTAAATACTCATTTGGAAGTCATTTGGGAAGAAATCCACACACGGAGAAGTTTATGCTAGCAAAAAAGAGACAAAATGTAAATGCAATGATCTTTGCCATGTAGCACGCATTTATAGTCATTGTTAAGTAGTTCTGTGTTTTCGATTACAAACTTGAAATTGCAGGAGAGGAAAATGCCTCATACGTGATGTCCTGATTGTATGCATTCCACTAACAATTCAACCTGCTAGATTTTTGTACGGAAAATGTATTCATTAGCATAAATTATGTATGCAGATGAAAACGTGCGCTAGCTCTTCTTAATAGCCATTTTAAGCCATTTCTGACACACCCCTGCCTAAGTTTCCAAAAAGTACAAGTGGTAGGAAATAATTAATCAGGGTCTTTTTTTGTCAGCCTCCAAGAGTCAGAGCGAAGGCAAGCAATTGATTTTGCTGCTTTTGAAAAACCTTGTTTGGTTAGTCATCCTTGTCAACAGGATAAATGTTGGCTGGCTTCAGGAAAAACTAGAAGATTTAACAGTGCTGGAATAGAGCTGTCAGACCGCCTGTGATAGAAAAAGTAACTTTGAGGAAAAGCCATGTAACTTTGCCCCAATTTCTCCTCTTAGATTATGTTCGACAACGCACAGATGGTGAAGGCTCAGGAAAAAGTGTGCCCAGGACACATTCTGATTTTCTTACCCACCAGACAGAAGATGCATCGGAGAGAATTTTATTCTCCCCCAGATTAAATTTGATACGACCACTTGAAGACTCACTATATTGGTGAAATGAAACATGGCAATGTTTCTCAAGTTTACAGGATTGAGTATTCTTCCCAGGAGAGACACAGCACAGCTCCATCTTGGGAAGATGGAGCAGAACACAGAGAGCATCTCTTAAAGGGACACTGGATCTCCTGGTTAGTGCTGTGTACTCTTCCTTTATTGAGTTAGATTATAGGGTACCACAAAATTTACATATGTATTAAATGTCATGATATAGGATACCACAAAATTTACATATGTATTAAATGTCATGATATAGGATACCACAAAATTTACATATTTATTAAACATCATGATATAGGATACTACAAAATTTACATATTTATTAAACGTCATGATATAGGATACCACAAAATTTACATATTTATTAAATGTCATGATAAAAAAGTAGTGGAATGACTTCATTTTGCATACTGTGGGAAAGTATAGGTGATTTAATATTCAATAAATTTGGAGCAATTTGCTATTCATCTGACAAAAATGAATTGTTTCTCTACGTCATATTTATAAAAAATTAATTCCCAACATTGTAAAAACCCCTGAGTGTCAAACAGCAGCAGCAGCCATTCTATAACCTGGGGATTTGGGAAGCCATTAAACTAATACAGGAAATTGCACATCTTTAAAGAAAAATAGAGCCCTATTTAAAAACAGTAAATTTTTTTTTGCATCACAGAAGATACAAACAAAATCAAAGTTTATTGATAACTGAGAAAATATTTGCAGTGACTGTAATTGAAGTATCCGTTAGGATAACTTCACCTGCAAATAATACACTATCCCCACCCGCAAAATGGCCTAATGTTATTTTCATCAGTTTTTTGGGGGAGTGGCATATCTCTTTCAGAAGGCCTCCACTCTCATAAACTTTTTCTTATGTCTTATTGGACATATTAGGACATGAGGCCACTTTCATACCAGTTTCTGGAAAATGGGAATGATATTTTCATCCTGGGTTAGGGATCGATACTACTTCTTTACCTGGGCCTGAGAACTTTGTCCCCTGATACTTAAGAAATTCAGGGTTTTGTTATCAAGGCAGAGGTGCAGGGTAGGGGGTAGGGGGGTATCATTGTCCCGTAGTAGTAAATAGTTTTAATATGAAAAAGAGCTCCTTCAAATTGGTAAGTGAAAAAGCCCAATGGAAATTTGGGTAAAGAAGATGAATTAGGCAATTCCAACCAGAGAGAATTTTAATGGTCCCTAAGGCAGAAGAGACTGTCAACCTTGCCAGTAGGTTGCCACAAAATCAAACTGCAAAAATTAAAAGAGAGAGAGAGAGAGAGAGAGAGAGAATACCAATTGAGTGGAAATAGAAAATTGCTAGAGCCTTCCCAGAAAGTGATTTTATTAAAATGTAAAGCATTTATTCTTTGAATAATTTAACTTTAGGAATCAACAATATCAATAGACAAGGGTATATGAATAAGAATGTCTATTGAAAAGTTGTTTGTAGTAGCCAAATAAAACACTGAAATAACCTAACTTTTCATCCAAAGGAAGGTGGCTGAATAAGTTGTGCTACAACTGTGACATGGGATATTATTAGCTAATAAAAGGAATAAGTCAGATCTGTAGCTGGGAAGGAATTGGGACGTAAGGGAAAAACATAAGTAAACAAATTAGAAAGTCATGGAAAAAGTGTACAAAAACATACATCACTGATTCTGTTTATAAGGATAAAATTTGGAACAGAGTTGCAATGTCCAGGAAATGTTCAGTTAACCTGAAGAAGGAAACACTCTAGGACCTAGAACCCCACATTTAGAGACATGCACCGAAGGGTGCACTGTAACTGTTCTCATAGTAAAAACTGGAAACAGCCTCAAGGCCCAACAGTAGTAGAATAAACAAATTAACTTGTACCATCATGTATAAATATACTACATTTTGTATGGATATTATTACAATACAGTAAAAAGTGAATACATTACAATTATATATAAAACATATTAACTATAAAAGATATTGAACAAATGAAAGCAAGTTGTAGAATATGTATAGTATGATAGTTTATATGAAATTTAAAATCAAGGAAACAATTATTTCTAACAAGAGAGAGCTGGTCAAAGATGCATACCAGCTTCAAGATGGGGTTATTGCTACTGGGGAAGAAAAGTAGGATGGACAATGAGATTAAGGCTTCAACTCTACCAGTAAAGCTTTGCTTCTTAAAAAATATGGAAATTGTTGGCAGGTGTCAAATCTGGGTATCGGTACGTGAGATTTCACAATACTATTTTCTGTATCTTTTTTTCTTTTTTTTTTTTTTTTTGTGCGGTACGCGGGCCTCTCACTGTTGTGGCCTCTCCTGTTGCGGAGCACAGGCTCCGGACGCGCAGGCTCAGCGGCCATGGCTCACGGGCCCAGCCGCTCCGCGGCATGTGGGATCTTCCCGGACCGGGGCACGAACCCGTGTCCCCTGCATCGGCAGGCAGACTCTCAACCACTGAGCCACCAGGGAAGCCCTTTTCCGTATCTTTTGAATATTTTAAATCTTTTATAATAAGAATATATTTTAAAGGGGAAGTTTCGATTCACTTGGCTTGTTTATTAATCCATGAGGTTTGTTCCTTTCACCCACATTTTCCTTTCATCCACATTTACTTTAAAAACTCACATCTTTATTAAAGCAGAAAAAACAATATTTAGACAGAAATTGAACTTAGTACCTAATAAATTAATCCATATCTAAGCATTGCTTCATTTTGAAATAAATTCTCTGGATCACCTGAAACATAATTCAGCCTCATGTAGTGAAAAATCCCAATTGTTTCTGAAATAGACCCAGATTTAAACCATGACCCCCAAATTTCCTAACTGTATAATCAAGGAAATTATTTAAAAAATTGAGCCTGGCTCACTGAATGTTAACGTGACTTGGCATAATTTGGTGGTTATTGTAAAGACCAAATAAAATGTAGGTTAAATGCCTAGCACAATGCTTAGTAGGTATTTGGTATTCAAAGACAATGGTAAGTATAATCACAGATAATTCACTGAGATCTTAACTATTTCCTACCTCTTTGTGTGCATTTAATCACCTCAACAACCCTGTAGACACAATTATGATGCTCTTTATTTTCTGATGCAATTAAATAACTTGCCAACAGTTAGCAAGTATTTAGAACTTAAACCCAAGTTTGTCTGACACCAGATTCTGTGTGCATAAACACTAAGCTACAGGATGAGAAAGCTATATATATATATATATATATATATATATATATATATATATATATATATATATATTTTAGAAGAAGTCTGTAAATTTTGTGATTCTGACCTGGATCTCAATGAACATACCTATGCTACACCAGATAGCTCAGAATCCAACCTTAATAAGACCTGACTCCTGATTGATGTTGAGCCAGCCCTGGTTTCTGCATCCTATTTCTTAAGGAGTGAGCAAAGTTTTTGAAAGTTCAAAGCCAAACACAAATAATGAGATAGTCCAGGATCCCCCACACTTCACCTGTGAGGGTGGGTATTCAGGGGCTTTGAGGTAGAAAATATTGGTGAATCTTACCAGAGGGACTGTTACTTCAGCTCCACGGGCTGCTTCCTCTCCATCCTACTTTCCAAGATGGCCACCGCTTACCTTGGAGAACAGGACAGTATATGCTGCAGCTGCTATTTCTCCTCCAACTCTGCAGTAACTCATCAGTTTCTCTCCCTACAGCTGACGTGGTCTGAGAAGTGGGGCGATGCTCAAGAAGGCCGTTCTTTGTCCTTGTTTCTGTGCAACCGTCTCTTCTCCTGTCTGGTCACCAACAATCTAATGGTCAGGGTTTCCATTGTGTCTTTGCTTCCCCGCATCTTTTTCTGAGGCTGGTTGTATGCTCTTTACAGCCATTACAGTGCTTTCATGAGGCCCTGACAGGAGCTTCCACAATGAGAAAGCAAAACACATATTGACTATAATGAAAGTACAAGGTTTAACTTTTAATGGAACCACAAGAATTACAGCTCCCTCCTCCTCTTCCTTCTCCTCTTCTTTCTTCTGCTTCCTTTTAACTTTTCAAAATTTCAAAAATACACGAAAGTGTAAAGAAAGAGGAGTAGAACTAGCCCCCATGAAGAACTCATTCCATGGCTTTAAACACCTTGCCAATATTGTTTCATCTATCTCTCCTTTATTTTTTTGCTGATTTTAAAGAACATCTAAAGGATCTTTTCATTTTTGCCTGTGGTGCAGCATGTCATCGGTTTGTTCCTTCAAATGCACTCCCTACCTTTTAGCTCCTTGCTCTGTATCCAAAGAAACTTAGCTTCGTCTATATCATGGATTCCTTTCCTTCTGGCTTCCTATTAGGTTTGGCAAATGAGGAGTATTACCAAGAGATTGGAAGGTAGGAGAAGAGTGAGGTTGGAAATGTATATCCCTAGCTGCATTTGTTGGGTCCCAATGGCTTGGCCACATCCCTTGCCCAAAGATGCAGCTCTTGTCAGGCAATCTTCACCATACAGCTCTCCCTGGATTCATCAGATTATCCAGTTTGTGTGCCATCTTTTCCTACTGGGATCCTGGCTGGTCTACCCCCACCCTCATCCTCTGAGCCTGTTTTTATTCCTGTACATCTGCGTCTTTGTTCCTTCAGGCTGCTATAACAAAAATACCATAGACTGAGTAGCTTATCAACAACAAAAATTCATTTTTCACAGTTCTGGAGGCTAGCAAGTCCAAGAGCAGAGTGTTGGCAGGTTTGGTGTCTGGGGAGAGGTAGATGGCTGCCTTTTCATCATGTCCTCACATGGCAGAAGGGGCAAGGGAGCTCTCTGGGGTCTCTCTTATAAGGGCACTAATCCCTTTCATGAGGACTTTGCCTTCATGACCTAATCATGTCTCAAAGGCTCCACCTCCAAATACCATCACATTGGGTATTAGGTTTCAAAATATGAATTTTAAGGCGGGGGGAGGTGGGACACAGACTTCAGGTCATTGCACTCCCTGTGCCAATTAATAGTCACTAACCATATAATATACTAAGATTGAAACTGAATATTAACCCATTCTCTGGCATTCCTCATACCTGATAAGACCTGGTTAAAGCCTCCTCTCAACTACCTATTTTCAGTGACATCGTTCAGAATTCCAAGATCTCATTGACTTCAGCCAGAGTTATATTTTTATTTATTTATTTATTTATTTATTTAAAGTAATTAATTAATTTATTTATTTTGGCTGCGTTGGGTCTTCGTTGCTGCATGTGGGCTTTCTCTAGTTCTGGTGAGTGGGGGCTACTCTTTGTTGCGGTGTGTGGGCTTCTCATTGCGGTGGCTTCTCTTGTCGTGGAGCATGGGCTCTAGGTGCAAGGGCTTCTGTAGTTGTGGCTCGCGGGCTCTAGAGTGCAGGCTCAGTAGTTGTGGCGCACGGGCTTACTTACTCTGTGACATGTAGGATCTTCCCGGACCAGGGCTTAAACCCGTGTCCCCTGCATTGGCAGGTGGATTCTTGACCACTGTGCCACCAGGAAAGCCCAGAGTTATATTTTTAAAATGTAGTTCTGGCCACTAAAAGCGTTGGTAGATTTTGGTAATTCTCCAAGGTCTGAAGAATTAAGTGAGGTGTTCTGGTCAATACATGTATGTGTACTAAGAAAGCCCTTTTATATCCTCTAAACAAATGACTACTGCGAAACTTGAAAATTTTCTATTTATGTATAGGTTCATTTTTATCTTAATATGCTTAGGATCATCAATGTTTATACCAGATAGAAGGAGGGAGTAATGAAGTAGAAATAAAGCATGTAATAGAGAGGATGAACAAGGTCAAAAGTTAGTTCTTCAATAGATGAAGCCTTAAATGTAGAAGACAAAGCTATAAAACTTTTAGAAGAAAATACAAAAGAATATGCTTATGACTTTGGCATAGGGGAAGAATTCTTAAGCAAGACACATAAAGTATACTCCAGAGAACAAGACTGATAAATTTCACTCCATTAAATTAAGAATTTATGTTTAACAAAAGGCCCATAAATAAAATGACGTGGCAATGTATAATATCCAGAATATATAAATAATTTTAACTGATGAATTAGAAAAAGAAAATGGCTCGTAGAAAAATAGGCAAAATCTTGGACAGGTATCATATAGAAGAAGAAATGAATGACCAAAAACTCTTATGAAAAGACTCTCAATATGATTTGAACTCGGAAAAGGCAAAGCAAAACTACAATGATATTTCATTTCACACCCATCACACTGGCAAAAATATTCAAATGTGTAATACCTAATGTTGACAAGGACGTGGAGAAACAGGAACTCTTATAACTGTGCCGGAGGAAGTGTGAATTGGTGCAGCACGACTTGAATACAATTTGTCATTCTCTAATGCAGTTGAAGATAAACATCCCTCTAGACTTCCTGTTCCCATTTCTAGATATCTAGTTAGACATTTAGAAATAAGTCCTTGAAAATGTTCATCAGGAGACAGAATCAAGATGTTCATAGCTCAGTAAAGAACAAAAAAAAAACCTAACAAAAATCCAGATATACATTATGAATAGACTGGATACATGTATTGGGTGTATTTGCACGATGGAATATGACACAGCAATAAAAACATAAACCACAGCTATAGACAGCAACAAGGATGCCTCTTAGCCTCGGTGAATTAAAGGTAGTCATAAAATAATGCATACAATATAAATCCATTTACAAAAAGGGTTTTTAAAGTGCAAAAACCAAATAATGTACTGTTTAAGAATGCATAGGTATATGGCAGACCATGAAGAAAATGAAAAGAGCAATGAACCCCAAATTCCTGTTGGGACTTCCTCTGAAGGAAAAAGGAAATGGTGGTCTCCACTTTCTGACAGACGGGTTCCCGGCCCCTGACTGGCCGTCGGTCCTCACCAGGCAGCCTTGGAGGTCGTGGGCGGCCAGAATTGGTTCTGATTGGTTGATGCCTGTGCCTGAGTCTATTCTGATAGTTAAATAGGCTTAATACTCATCTTGGTATGTGGATAGTTATTCTTTCCACGTTACAAATATTTTTGTGACTGTTTGTACCAGTAGAACTCAATGGAATAGGAGAATCTATGGAGGAGAACGTGAAGAGGACTTAGTTTTGGATTTCCATCCTCTCCTAAATCATAGACTTAAAAGCCAGACTTAATGACCGGTTAAAAAATGAGTAACTAAAAAGATGAGACAGTACGGTAACTTGGAAAAAGAAAGAAACTAAAAGCTTAAGGAAAACAGAATTTAAGAATTTAGAAGTTAAATATAAGGAAATGAAGGGGGGGCAAAAGAATGATATATCAGGACTTTGACAGGTAATATTACAAGTTTAAAACATATTAACAATCTATGGAGAAATTAAAAGCAATCACAAGAGAAAAAACCAGTGGCTCAGAACTTACAGTGATCTAATTACGTCATAGTTAAACTACCAAAGGGTGATAATGAAAATTCACAGAAGATAAATAATTAAAAAGAAACTTATAAATCAGATTAACAAATGAAAATTATGAAAGCTGGAAGCTCACTCATTATTCAAAAAATATGAATTTATCTATGTGCCAGAAAAAGGGCTCACCACTGGAAATTAAAGCTCAGACATCAACGGACATAAAAATTATGTTGATGTTAAATTATTAAAGGGTAAATAATAAAAGATATAAAATATTTAAAGGACAAATAGACACAAATTTTAAAGGACCGTAAAAATGAGAGGTAAAAGGGATTATGAAATCCTGAAAGCTTAGAAGGTTAAAATGAGATGAAACAAATTAAGGTACTTTAAGAGAAATGTTATCAGTCCAACGTTAAGAAACCAAAAAGCTTAGTGGTAACAGCACACGTTGGGAGTGATCACTTGCTGGTGGTGTGGCCATGAGCACGTGCCTTGTCTGCCTCCTACTTGCCTGGTTTGTAAAAAGTGGATAATAATGGTTCCTACTTGGGGGGTTTGTGGGGATCAAATGAGGTCACGAGTATAAAGCAATTAACGCAGTGCCTGGCTGAGGTCAGCTCTCAACAGCAGTTAATCATTCCCTAAGATAAGCCCAAACGACTAATTTTGGAAACTATAGGACTGAGGAAAGGAAAGGAAAGACAGGATCCAAAGGAAAGCAGTCAAGTCTCGTTTTTCCTGCTCAGCCAGGCCTGTAGCTGAGCTGTCTTAGGACCAGGTCGGGGTGGGGTGGGGGTGGGGGTGGGAGGGTCTTAAGAGCTGACCCCAGTGAGAGGGTCATAACCTCTGACCTCTCGCTCTTGCCTATGACCTTTTTCCAAGTTTGGGCCTCTGATGTCTGCCGCCAGATTCTGGAGCACTCAGAGGTGGGAATGAGGCCCTCCCAGAAGGCAGCCGTCTTGCCCTGCTGGTGTCCCTGCCCCTCTCCACACCCCGCCCCCCCAATGGCAGTCAGCCCTGTTTAGATCCACAATTAATTCCCCAATCCCTCAAACCTGCTAGGAATCTCTTCAGTTTCCTTTGGGCTATGTTCTTGACGGGTGTAGGAGAGTACCAATCTTAACATCCCAACTCAATGATGACCAGGCCACCCTGGCTTTTTAGTCATTCGCGACAACACTTAAAAATCTTCCTCTGGGGCTTCCCTGGTGGCACAGTGGTTGAGAGTCCGCTTGCCGATGCAAGGGACGCCGGTTCGTGCCCCGGCCCGGGAAGATCCCACATGCCGCGGAGGGGCTGGGCCCGTGAGCCATGGCCGCTGAGCCTGCGCGTCCGGAGCCTGTGCTCCGCAACGGGAGAGGCCACAGCAGGGAGAGGCCCGCGTACCGCAAAAAAAAAAAAAAAAAAAATCTTCCTCTGGATGTCCTGCTCCGTGTCAGCCTGTGAGGAGTTTCACCATGTAGTCAGGGCACACTGCAGAAACCACCACTTGTGATACTAAACAAGCAGAGACAAATGAAAACAATCTGTCTAGGCTTGTTTTTTTCTTTTCCTTTTTCCTAAACTTTACTTTCACGGGGAGAGAAAAGGAGCTTTATTTTAGGATATGAATACTTCTGGATGATTTGCACACTGGCATTTGTATATTGCATGGAAATATGTTAAAAGTGAAAAAAAAAAGAGAGAGCAAATTGGCAAAGGTCTGTATCAAATCACAGAGGAGAACAACTTTCAGGGATTGCTAAGTGGGAAAGTAATATCTGAAGTGATCTTGCAGTCAGGAATACTGGCAATGTCAAAAGTGTTCCATTCTATCCTCCAGCAGAAGCAGACTTTGCAAGCAAATCTGGCAGAGTGAAAGATCCTCAAGTGTGTTCTTAACTCTGCACATTTTCTTTCATGTAAAGTGCCAATAAAGAAAATGAAAGAACTGAAGGAGGTACAGAGGGGGAATGAATTCTCCTTTGCTGTCCACACAGCACTGGAGAAGGCGAAGAAGGCAGTTGTATGCATTGGCATTACACAAGAGAATGTCTTTTCTTTTCTTCATTTTAATAGTTTTATTAGTTCTTGCTGATGTCAAAATTCTCTAGAGAGCATCTATAAGGCATGTCTAAAACAGCCGAAAGAATCCCAGAACAGAGATTCTGTCCACTCTGTCAACTTAGAGCTAAATGTAATGTAAGAGAATGTAAAAGAAATCCCTTGAATCTGGTAAAAACATGGCAGTCGGCGGCCACATATTCATAAATGTATTCTTCTCACATATCCCCCTTAAAATGACCACGGCTGAGGAAGGGTTTGTACCATCACTCGAATTCCAGAAACTTCAAAAATATTTCACGAACCATGATGAAGGTAAGCTGACATGGGAGAAACTTAATGCACAGTTGAATTTCAAGAGAAGGCATTTAGTCCACCTGCGTAAAGCCCCTCCCTTTCGAAGTTCCATTGACATGACCAAAGAAATATGGAAATAGGAGAGGAAAATCAGTCTCAGTACTTAAAAAGAGAAAATGTCCTCAGTGTGCCAGAAATCTGGGAGAACTTCTACGTGGTATACACGCGTAGGACCAGATTGAGGGGTGCACCAACCACCCTGCAACTTCCGGGAGCCTCAAGTTCACAGCAGCTTAGACGGGGAATGATGGTGACAGGGGGCCGTTGGAGAGACAGGGTGAGTTTCTTCCAGTAGCTCAGCGGAATGCCTGATGCTGACAGGAAGAAGAGGGTCGGCAGCCACTTTACAGAAGGTACAGAATATCAGTCTATGAGTAGCCATCTGCGACCTCAAGGAGAAGAGTTCATTTCTACTTCTTGCCCTGGACTGAGTTTGCATAACCCAGCTCTGAGGCTCTCCTTTGCATAGCATCCCTAGCCTCACTGAACTTGGTGACCAGAGTCACGGGCATTGGTGGACTTGTAAGTGTCCTGGGATGTTGCCACGGGTTTTAAGGGATCAAGC
The DNA here is from genome assembly GCF_964374135.1 of Grampus griseus. Lineage (NCBI taxonomy): Eukaryota > Metazoa > Chordata > Mammalia > Artiodactyla > Delphinidae > Grampus > Grampus griseus. Next base: position 142,932,612 of record NC_139018.1, on the reverse strand, counting down.
GCAAAAGGGTATCCTTCTTGCTCAATTACCTACGGGCAAAGTGATGCCTGCTGTCAGAGGGACACTTGCTAAAAAGGCAACAGATATTGCCTCTGGGCTTATACGGTGGACAGGCTTCCTGCTTAAGGGCAGCTCAGGCAGACTGTAAAAGTGACCTAGCTCCTACTCTTAGTGCGCTCCCTGCCCCAGACCCTGCTGGCTTCTCTGTCCCATCACTTCCCTCCTGGTGTTCCCTGAATCCTTCAGGCCCGGGGTGAATGTGTGTGTGTGTGTGTGTGTGTGTGTGTGTGTGTGTGTGTGTGTATGTAGAGGGTGGAGTCAAAGAGTTGCCTTCCCTCTCCTATTTTTTTCTAAAGTCTTTGTCTAATCTTTCATTCTTTCCCTTTTCTCCCAAGACCTGTGTTTTTGATATCAAAGCCAGATAGGAGCCACTTTTATCTCTTTCTGCTGTCACATTCTCCTTCAGAAATAATGAGCAGAGAATAATCCAGTTCTTGCAAAGAAAGAGTTGGGGGTGAAACAAAGAGATGAAATAAATATTGGCAGCGCGGGGATACTTCTATAAATATTTCAAAAATATCATTCTGCCACATATTTGATTGAAAAATTTCTGTCCCCTACCTTGACTCCTTTTTATGGGTTTGAAAGCCTAAGTTAAAATCCTATCTATATTAGTCTGGGATCACCAGAGAAACAGAACCAATAACCAATTCCTTATAATAAATCTCTTTATTATATAATATATATATAATAACTATCTGCTCTCCTGGTCCTCCAGCTTGCCAACTACAGATCTCTCTCTCCCTCTCTCTCTCTCTCTCTCTCTCTATGTGTGTGTGTGTGTGTGTGTGTGTGTGTGTGTGTGTGTGTGTATATATATATATATATATATATATATATATACAGTTGGCCCTCTGTATCCATGGGTTCCATATCCATGGATTCAACTAACCATGAATAGAAAATATTTGAAAAAAAATTCCAGAGAGTTCCAAAAAGCAAAACCTAAATTTGCCATGTGCTATTTATATAGAATTTACATTGTTTTCACAGCTCTTTACATAGCGTTTATGTTGTGTTAAGTATTATAAATAATTTAGAGATGATTTAAAGTATGCAGGTAGATGTGTGTAGGTTTTATGCAAATACTGCACCATTTTATATAAGGGACCTGAGCATCGTTGAATTTTTTTTTAATAAATTTATTTATTTTATTTATTTATTTTTGGCTGTGTTGGGTCCTCGTTGCTGTGCAGGGCTTTAGTTGCAGTGAGCAGGGGCTACTCTTCATTGTGGTGTGTGGGCTTCTCATTGCGGTGGCTTCTCTTGTTGCAGAGCACGGGTTCTAGGTGGGTGGGCTTCAGTAGTTGTGGCACGCGGGCTCTGGAGTGCAGGCTCAGTAGTTGTGGTGCACGGGCTTAGTTGCTCCGCAGCATGTGGAATCTTCCCAGACCAGGGATTGAACCTGCATTGGCAGGAGGGTTCTTAACAACTGCGCCACCAGGGAAGTCCCTTCTGCATTCTTTATTGTTGCCAAGACAGTCTCTCTCTTAAGGCTCTCCCCTACACTTGTTTTGCCATAAGTTCAGGTGCTTCCCATGCTTCATGAAGTGCTTGAAGCCCATTCATGGCTTTGCCCTTGCTCTTCTTTCCCACTCCTGTCTTTGAATGGCTAGTTCCCTTCCTTTATCCTTCAGATCTTGATGCAATGGCATGTGCTCAGAAAGGCTTTCCTTGACCATTTAATCTAAAATAGAATCCCTTCCCCCAATGCATCCATAAGCCGTCACATTTCTTCGTTATTATCATCTTTTATTGTCAACCATTAGGATGTACGCTCCATGAGAGCAAGACCTTGGAGTGGTTATCACTCGCCTAAAAGAGTGCCCTGCACAACAGAACAAACATCCATTGAAGTAATGATGAATCCCAAGTATTTCCTAGTAATGGGAGCTAAAATCATTTCCATGGTTCTATAGCCTCTTGTTAGAGCAAAGGTCAAGATATATTTTACAGTCTAAAATGTTATAATGATAAACTCTTTAGGATGTTTGAATCTGTGTATAAGTATTTCCATAATTAAAAAAAACCTTATGTGATCAAATATGCCCATTGTTTTCTTTTATTCACTCTGGATTTCTTGTCTGAGTCAGAAAGATCTCTCATAATTTTTGTAATCTTGTTATTTAAATATTTTAAATCATTTATTTTTCAATATGAACTTTATTTTATTAATACAAACTGAAGTGTTTCTGTTTGGAACTTTATTATATTCACATATCAGTTTCACTCAGTAGGAGAACAGTATGGAAGTTCCTAAAAAACTAAAAATAGAATTACCATATGATCCAGCAATCCCACTTCTGGGCATATACCCAGAGAAAACCATAATTCAAAAAGATACATGCACCCCATGTTCACTGAAGCACTATTTACAATAGCCAGGACATGGAAGCAAAATAAATGTCCATCAATGGAAGAATGGACAAAGAAGATGTAGTACATATATACAATGGAATATTACGCAGCCATAAAAAGGAACGAAACTGTGCAATTTGCAGAGATGTGGATGGACCTTGAGACTGTCATACAGAGTGAAGTAAGTCAGAAAGAGAAAAACAAATATTGTATAATATCGCTTATATGTGGAAACTAGAAAATGATTCAGATGAACTTAATTGCAAAGCAGAAATAGAGACACAGATGTAGAGAACAAATGTATGGTTACTGGGAGGTGGGGGAAGAGGGAGTTGGGATGAATTGGGAGATTGGGATTGACATACATAGACTACTATGTATAAAATAGATAACTAATGAGAACGTGCTGTATAGCACACGGAACTCTACTCAATGCTGTGTGGTGAACTAAATGGGAAGGAAATCCAAAAAAGAGGGGAGATATGTATACATATAGCTGATTCACTTTGCTGTACAGCAGAAAATAACACAACATTGTAAAGTAACTATACTCCAATAAAAATTAATAAAAAAATTTCACCCAATGAGTTAAGAATTTAATGCATTCTCCTCCTCATGGCCTCCAAGATCCTATGTGACCTGTCGTTGTCCATCACTCCATTTCACCTCCTGTCCTCCTCCTTTCTCACTGGGCTCAAGCCTCACTGGAATTTGTTGATTTCCTCAATTACTCCACACTTCTTACTGCTTGGAGCCTTCACATTTTCTACTCCCTTTGCCCAGAACACTCTTCTGCAATCCATCACCTGCAGGCTACTTCCCATCGTTCATGTTTCATTTGAAATATCACAGCAGAGACAAGTTCCCTCTGGCCCCAAACTGTGAGAGACACTCCGTAAATCTCCCCTCTATCAACTGATTCTTGTTAGCTTTTCATTGAACTTACTACCATCTGAAATTATTCTATGTGTCATTTGTTTACTTGACTATGGCCTGTCTCCTCAGAACAGAATAAAAGCATCAAGCAAAGAAGAGTTGTTTCTGACTAGTTCACTGTGTGTTTCTAGCATTTAGAAAAAAGACCTGGAATTAGCAGGAACCCATATACTTGTTCATGAGCGCATGAATAAAGGAAGGCATAAATGGAATCTCAGCAAATATACTTAAAAGTGAAACTTTAGAAAATTCTATTTTAAAATTTAAAATGGTATTCTGAAGACATTGTATCTCTGAAAAGGCATCATCTTTTCTCCACCACCTTTCTCTTCCCCATCTCCACTGTACTAAGATTGTCTAGTTAAAGAATTCTCTAATAGGATACTCTGCAACAATGGAAATGTCTTAGATCTGCACTGTCCAACAGAGTAGCTACTAGCCTTATGTATTTATTGAGCACTTGGAATGTGGATAATATGATTGAGGAATTGAACTTAAAATTTTAGTTTATCTAAATTTAAATAACTTTGTGTGGTTAATGGCTACTATACTGGATAGTTCAGATCTAGAATTTTCAATCTAAGTTAATACAAATGTGCTTTTATTTCTTTTTCCCTTGCTTTTTTTTGTAGACAAAAATATATATTACAATCTATATGTTCAAACTTTCTCCTTTATCTTTTTTTTTTTTTTTTTTTTTTGCGGTACGCGGGCCTCTCACTGTTGTGGCCTCTCTCCTTATGGAGCACAGGCTCCGGACGTGCAGGCTCAGCGGCCATGGCTCACGGGCCCAGCTGCTCCACAGCAGGTGGGATCTTCCCAGACTGGGGCACGAACCCGTATCCCCTGCATCGGCAAGTGGACTCTCAACCACTGCGCCACCAGGGAAGCCCTCCTTTATCTTTTATAATAAATTTTTAGACTTTTTTGAAATGGAAAAGTCTTTATTATCTAACATTTATTTTATTTTTTTATTTTTAATTAAAAAAAATTTTTTTGGGGACTGCACCGTGCAGCATGTGGGAACCTAATTCCATGACCAGGGATCAAACCCATGCCCCTTGCATTGGAAGCGTGGAGTCTTAACCACTGGACCACCAGGGAAGTCCCTAATGTTGATTTTGAAAGTAAGGAACATAATAAGATCTACAACCTCATATCATTTACGTAAATTAATTAGAAGCACCTTTATGTGTAATTAGTCTAACATTTTATAAGAATGTCTTTGATATATATTTGTCTTAGATATGTATAGTGTCTTTGAGATCTATATCTCTCTATATATAACCTATGGATATAGATATACAACTTTGATACACAACATGACAAACATGTAGATGACAGTATCATCTGAAAAACTGGTAGTTTTTTCATCTCAAATATTTAAATCTCATTTATTTTTCTTGTCTGCTCACAAGTGACTGAAGTTCCAAACCAATGTTAAATAATAATAGTAACAGGAGATATTTATAATTAAAAAAATATATATATCAGAGAAATTAGTCAAACACATTAGGTTCTGTATCTGTAGGAGTGAAGAATTGACACAAAAAGTAAGGAAAAAGGAAAATCAGAAATTTGCTTGCACAGACTGGTGATAACAGCTTGTCATGAACTGAGGAGTCTGGTTAACTCAATTCTTCGTGCTTTGGATCCAAATATCACATTACATCATTGCCATGCACTAAATTATGGTCCCTCAAATTTCATATGTTGAAGCTCCAACCCCTAATGCAACTGTTTCTGGAGACAGTAATTCAGGTTAAATGAGGTCGTAAGGGTAGGGCCTTAACCCAATAGAACTGGGGCCGAATAAGAAGAGAACAAGAGACAGCTCTTTCTCTCTCTCTCTCTTTCTCCCTTATTCTCTCTCTGCCATGTGAGGACACAGTGAGAAGGCAGCCATCTGCCAGCCAAGAAGAGGGCTCTCACCAGAACCCAACCATGTTGGCACCTCCATCTTGGACTTCCAGTCTCCAGAACTTCACGAAAATAAATCTCTTTTGTTTAAGCCACCCAGCCTATGGTATTCTGTTATGGCAGCCCAAGCTGACTAAGACAATCATATAATATTTTTATTCCACGAAAATGTGATATTTCAAAGTTTGGATTGTTTGATAAGTGGTATTTGCTCAGTTGGCTAAACATTTTTGTTAAAAAACAAAGTTTATTTCTACTTCATATATTACACTAAAGTAAATAAATGTAAGTGTAAGTAACAAAGTAATAAAGGAAAATTCTAAACAAAATACAAAACAGAAACAGACTCACAGACTTAGAGAACGAACTTATGGTTACCAGTGGGGAAGGGTGGGGGGACAGATAGTTAGGGAGTTTGGGACTGACATGTCCACACAACTATATTTAAAATGGGTAACCAACAAGGACCTACTGTATAGCACAGGGAACTCTGCTCAATATTCTGTAACAACCTAATTGGGAAAAGAATTTGAAAAAGAACAGATACGTGTGTATGTATAACCAAATCACTTTGCTGTACCTCTGAAACTAACACAACGTTGTTAGTCACCTATACTCCAATATAAAATAAAAAGTTAAAAAAATAAATTATCTCTTAAAATTATATTTTCTAATTGTTTGTAACATGCATAAAAACAATAAAGTTGATTTTTAACATTAAAAAATAAATAAAATATATTATCACAGGGTCTTTTTCTACAATATTAACATGGAAGACAAAGTTATAATGAAAATAATAGGTGGAGAGACCTTCAAGATGGTGGCGAGTAAGACATGGACATCACCTTCCTCCCCACAAATACATCAGAAATACACCTACATGTGGAACAACTCCTACAGAACACCTACTGAACGCTGGCAGAAGACCTCAGACTTCCCAAAAGACATGTATATATATATTTTTCCTTTTTCTCTTTTTGTGTGTATGTGTATGCTTCTTTATGTGATTTTGTCTGTATAACTTTGTTTTTACCATTTGTCCTAGGGTTCTGTCCTTTTTTTTTTTTTTTTTTTTAGTATAATTTTTAGTGCTTGTTATCATTGGTGGATTTGTTTTTTGGTTTGGTTGCTCTCTTCTTTCTTTCTTTCTTTTTTATCCTTTTTAATAATTATTTTTAATTTTTTATTTAATAACTTTATTTTCTTCCTTTCTTTCTTTCCTTCTTTTTTCTCCCTTTTCTTCTGAACTGTGTGGCTGACAGGTTCTTAGTGCTCTGGCTGGGTGTCAGACATGAGCCTTTGAGGTGGGAGAGCTGAGTTCAGGACATTGATCCACCAGAGACCTCCCAGTTGAATGTAACATCAAATGGCAAAAGCTTTCCCAGAGATCGCCATCTCAAAGCTAAGACCCAGCTCCACTGAACGACCAGCAAGCTACAGTCCAGGACACCCTATGCCAAACAACTAGCAAGACAGGAACAGAACCCCACCCATTAGCAGAGATACTGCCTAAAATCATAATAAGGTCACAGACACCCCAAAACACACCACTGGACGTGGTCCTGCCCACCAGAAAGACAAGATCCAGCCTCATCCACCAGAACACAAGCACCAGTCTCCTCCACCAGGAAGCCTACACAACCCACTGAACCAACCTTAGCCACTGGGGGCAGAGACTAAAAACAATGGGAATGACGAACCTGCAGGCTGCAAAAAGGAGACCCCAAACACAGTAAGGTAAGCAAAATGAGAAGACAGAGAAACACACAGCAGATGAAGAAGCAAGGTAAAAACTCGCTAGACCTAACAAATGAAGAGGAAATAAGCAGTCTATCTGAAAAAGAATTCAGAGTAATGATAGTAAAGATGGCCCAAAATCTTGGAAATAGAATGGAGAAAAGGCAAGAAATGTTTAACAAAGACCTAGAAGAACTAAAGAGCAAACAAGCAATGATGAACAACACAATAAATGAAATTTAAAATTCTCTAGAAGGAATCAATAGCAGAATAATGGAGGCAGAAGAATGGATAAGTGACCTGAAAGATAAAATAGTGGAAATAACTACCACAGAGCAGAATAAAGAAAAAAGAATGAAAAGACTTGAGAACAGTCTCAGAGACCTCTGGAACAACATTCAATGCACCAACATTCTAATTACAGGGGTCCCAGAAGAAGAAGAGAAAAAGAAAAGGACTGAGGAAATATTTGAAGAGGTTATAGTCTAAAACGTCCCTAATATGGCAAAGGAAATAGTCAGTCAAGTCCAGGAAGTGCAGAGAATCCCATACAGGATAAATCCAAGGAGAAACACGTCAAGACACATATTAATCAAACTATCAAAAATTAAATACAAAGAAAACATATTAAAAGCAGCAAGGGAACTACAACAAATAACATACAAGAGAACCCCCATAAGGTTAACAGCTGATCTTTCAGCAGAAACTCTGCAAGCCAGAAGGGAGTGGCAGGACATTTTTAAACGATGAAAGGGAAAGACCTAGAACCAAGATTACTCTACCCAGCAAGGATCTCATTCAGATTCGATGGAGAAATTAAAACCTTTAAAGACAAGCAAAAGCTAAGAGAATTCAGCACCAGCAAACCAGCTTTACAACAATTGCTAAATGAACTTCTCTAGGCAGGAAACACAAGAGAAAGAAAAGGCCTACAATAACAAACCCAAAATAAGTAAGAAAATGGTAATAGGACATACATATCGATAACTACCTTAAATGTAAATGGATTAAATGCTCCAACCAAAAGACATAGACTGGCTGAATGGATACAAAAACAAGACCTGTATATATGCTGTCTACAAGAGACCCACTTCAGACCTAGGGACACATACAGACTGAAAGTGAGGGGATGGAAAAATATATTCCATGCAAATGGAAATCAAAAGAAAGCTGGAGTAGCAAATCTCATATCAGATAAAATAGACTTTAAAATAAATAATATTACAAGAGACAAAGAAGGACACTACAAAATGATCAAGGGTTCAATCCAAGAAGAAGATATAACACTTGTAAATATTTATGCACCCAACATAGGAGCACCTCAATACGTAAGGCAAATGCTAACAGCCATAAAAGTGGAAATCGACAGTAACACAATCATAGTAGGAGACGTTAACACCCCACTTTCCCCAATGGACAGATCATCCAAAATGAAAATAAATAAGGAAACACAAGCTTTAAATGATACATTAAACAAGATGGACTTAATTGATATTTAAAGGACATTCCATCCAAAAACAACAGAATACACTTTCTTCTAAAGTGCTCATGGAACATCCTTCAGGATAGTTCATACCTTGGGTCACAAATCAAGCCTTGGTAAATTTAAGAAAATTGAAATCATACCGAGTATCTTTTCTGACCACAACACTATGAGACTAGATATCAATTACAGGAAAAAAACTGTAAAAAATACAAACACATGGAGACTAAACAATACACTACCAAATAACTAAGAGATCACTGAAGAAATCAAAGAGGAAATCAAAAAATACCTAGAAACAAATGACAATGAAAACACAATGACCCAAAACCTATGGGATGCAGCAAATGCAGTTCTAAGAGGGAAGTTTATAGCAATACAATCTTACTTCAAGAAACAAGAAACATCTCAAATAAACAACCTAACCTTACACCTAAGGCAATTAGAGAAAGAACAAAAAACCTCAAAGTTAGCAGAAGGAAAGAAATCATAATGATCAGATCAGAAATAAAGGAAAAAGAAATGAAGGAAACAATAGCAAAGATCAATAAAACTAAAAGCTGGTTCTTTGAGAAGATAAACAAAATTGATAAACCATTAGCCAGACTCATCAAGAAAAAAAGGGAGAAGACTCAAATCAATAGAATTAGAAATGAAAAAGGAGAAGTAACAACTGACACAGCAGAAATACAAAGGATCATGAGAGGTTACTACAAGCAACTCTATGCCAATAAATTGGACAACCTAGAAGAAAGGGACAAATTATTAGAAGAGCACAACCTTCCAAGACTGAACCAGGAAGAAATAGAAAATATAAACAGACCAATCACAAGCACTGAAGTTGAAACTGTGATAAAAATCTTCCAACAAACAAAAGCCCAGGACCAGATGGCTTCACAGGCAAACTCTATCAAACATTTAGAAAAGAGCTAACACCTATCCTTATCAAACACTTCCAAAATTTAGCAGAGGGAGGAACACTCCCAAACTCATTCTATGAGGCCACCATCACCCTGAAACCAAAACCAGACAAAGATGTCACAAACAAAGATAACTACAGGCTAATATCACTGATGAACACAGATGCAAAAATCCTCAACAAAATACTAGCAAACAGAATCCAACAGCACATTAAAAGGATCATACACCATGATCAAGTGGGGTTTATCCCAGGAATGCAAGGATTCTTCAATATACACAAATCAATCAATGTGATAAACCCTATTAACAAATTGAAGGAGAAAAACCTATGCTCATCTAAATAGATTCAGAAAAATCTTTCAACAAAATTCAGCACCCATTTATGGTAAAAACCCTCCAGAAAGTAGGCATAGAGGGAACTTACCTCAACATAATAAGGGCCATATATGACAAACCCACAGCCAACATCATTCTCAATGGTGAAAAACTGAAACCATTTCCATTCAGATCAGGAACAAGACAAGGTTGTCCACTCTCATCACTATTATTCAACATAGATTTGGAAGTTTAGCCACAGCCACAGCACAAACTAATGCACAGAAACCGCTTGCATTCCTATACACTAATGATGAAAATTCTGAAAGAGAAATTAAGGAAACACTCCCATTTAGCATTGCAACAAAAAGAATAAAATACCTAGGAAAAAACCTACCTAAGGAGACAAAAGACCTGTATGCAGAAAACTATAAGACACTGATGAAAGAAATTAAAGATGATACAAACAGATGGAGAGATATACCATGCTCTTGGACTGGAAGACTCAACATTGTGAAAATGACCACAGTATCCAAAACAATCTACAGATTCAATGCAGTCCTTATCAAACTACCACTGGCATTTTTCACAGAACTAGAACAAAAAATTTCACAGTTTGTATGGAAACACAAAAAATCCCGAATAGCCAAAGCAATCTTGAGAATGAAAAACGGAGCTGGAGGAATCAGGCTCCCTGACTTCAGACTATACTACAAAGCTACAGCAATCAAGACAGTATGGTACTGGCACAAAAACAGAAATATAGACCAGTGGAACAGGATAGAAAGCCCAGAGATAAACCCACACACATATGGTCACCTTATTTTTGATAAAGGAGGCAAGAATATACAATGGAGAAAAGACAGCTTCTTCAATAGGTGGTGCTGGGAAAACTGGACAGGTACATGTAAAAGAATGAAATTAGAACACTCCCTAAAACCATACACAAAAATAAACTCAAAATGGATTAAAAACCTAAATGTAAGGCCATACACTATAAAACTCTTAGAGGAAAACATGGGCAGAACCCTCTATGACATAAATCACAGCAAGATCCTTTTTGACCCACCTCCTAGAGAAATGGAAATAAAAACAAAAATAAACAAATGGGACCCAATGAAACTGAAAAGCTTTTGCACAGCAAAGGAAACCATAAACAAGACAAAAAAACAACCCTCAGAATGGGAGAAAATATTTACAAATGAAGCAACTGACAAGGATTAATCTCCAAAATTTATAAGCAGATCATGCAGCTCAATATCAACAAAACAAACAACCCAATCCAAAAATGGGCAGAAGACCTAAATAGACATTTCTCCAAAGAAGATATACAGACTGCCAACAAACACATGAAAGAATGCTCAACATCATTAATCATTAGAGAAATGCAAATCAAACTACAATGAGGTATCATCTCACACCAGTCAGAATGGCCATCATCAAAAAATCTACCAACAACAAATGCTAGAGAGGGTGTGGAGAAAAGGCAACCCTCTGACACTGTTGGTGGGAATGTAAATTGATACAGCCACTATGGAGAACAGTATGGAGGTTCCTTAAAAAATTACAAATAGAATTATCATATGACCCAGCAATCCCACTACTGGGTATATACCTTGAGAAAACCGTAATTCAAAAAGTCATGTACTCCAATGTTCATTGCAGCTCTATTTACAATAGCCAGGACATGGAAGCAACCTAAGTGTCCATTGACAGATAAATGGATAAAGAAGGTGTGTCACATATATACAATAGAATATTACTCAGCCATAAAAGAAATGAAATTGAGTTATTTTTAGTGAGGTGGATGGACTTACAGTCTGTCATACAGAGTGAAGTAAGTCAGAAAGTGAAAGACAAATACTGTATGCTAACACATATATATGGAATCTAAAAAAAAAAAAAGTTGGTTCTGAAGAACCTAGTTGCAGGACAGGAATAAAGACACAAACTTAGAGAATGGACTTGAGGATACTGGGAGGGGGAAGGGTAAGCTGTGACGAAGTGAGAGAGTAGCATGGACATATATACACTACCAAATGTAAAATAGATAGCGAGTGGGAAGAAGCCGCATAGCACAGGGAGATCAGCTCAGTGCTTTGTGACCACCTAGAGGGGTGGGATAGGGAGGGTGGGAGGGAGATGCAAGAGGGAAGAGATATGGGGATATATGCATATGTATAGCTGATTCACTTTGTTATAAAGCAGAAACTAACACACCATTGTAAAGCAATTACACTCCAATAAAGATGTTAAAAAAAAAAAAAAAAGAAAATAATAGGTGAAACTCCACTGAAGACCACAGTCAAAACTCTTCCATCCAGCGATAGCCTTGGTCCCAAATTCAACATCGTTTATTATTGCTATTTTTTAGTATCTTCACAACACTTACCGACGTCTGGAATTATATTACTTTATTCATTTGTTAATATATTTATATTACCTGCTCCATTCCCTTTTGTTTACTTGTTATGTTTTTTTTTAATTGGAGTTTAATTGTTTTACAATGTTGTGTCGGTTTCTGCTGTACAATGAAGTGAATCAGTTATATGTGTACATATATCCCCTCCCTCTTGGACCTCCCTCTCTCCACCCCATCCCACCTATATAGGTCATCACAGAGCACCGAGCTGAGCTCCCTGTGCTATACAGCAGGTTCCCACTAGCTGTCTATTTTCCATCACTTTTAATGTCAGCTCCATAGAGCAAGGACCGTCTATCCTGTTCCTAATGTATTCTCAGCAATCTGGTCCAGGACAAATAGAGGCAGAGTCAATATTGGTTCAGCCAAGTACGTTTTCTTACTGATTTGTAAGAGTTTTTAAATGTTAGGGGTGCTAAACTTCTATCATCTGTATCAGGGGTTGGCAAACTTTTTCTCTAATGGATCAGATAGTAAATACTTGACAATTTGCAACACAACTACTCAGCTCTGCCATTCTCCTATGAAAGCAGTGTAGACAAAACATACATGAATGGGTGTAGCTATGTGCCAATGAAACTTGTTTTAAAAATAAGAGGCAGGCAGAATTTGACTCTCAGAATGCAGCTGTTAACCCCTGTTTTACATTGTAAATATTTTTCCATTTTGTTGCTTGCCATTTAATTTTATACTTTTTATGTACAGATATTTAAAATTTTTATATAGTCTTTGGTGTCAAACTTGGTAAAAAATTTTTTGCTTTATTTAGAATTTTCCTAGAAGGTCTCTCTTCACACCGAATAATAGAATTATTCTCTGAATTACTAATAAAATATTGAATTCTTACTAAATTCTCTTTTAGTCTTTTATTTTACCCTCTACGACACAGATTCCAAATGTAAACTTTTATCCTGTGATCTGTGCATAATGGTCTTCCCACAGGGATGTTCATCACGGGTTTATTATTACGACCACTTTAAAAAGCAACCTTACTGTCTAATAATTTGGAATTAGATGTATAATCAATATAAAATCATTTTCATGATTTTTATTCATATTGATCAATATGTCTTAAAATATGAATAAAAAACACGAAAATGTTCTTATAGAATATTCAATGACCAGGACATGTGTCCACAACATATTAAGTAAACAAAATCAAATCACAGAAGAGTACCTACTGTATTACTTGTTTAAAACAATATTGGCACATATTTAGTGTGCAATAAATATTTGTTGAATGAATAAGTGAATAAATGAATGAATGGGAAAATAGAGAAAGAAATGTAGAGGGTTTTTTTTTTTTGACAATATAGCAGCAGACCTAAAATGCTTGATTTAAGACCAAACAAAAAAGTACGTAAAACACATATTTTAGTATATGTTATTGGCTTTTTGCTCGTTTCCATTGCGCCGTGACAGTCCCGGCTTGACCATGTAGGTCAAGTGTTCTGTAAAATGGGGCTAATGCCACTACCTTATGGATTGTGGTGAGTATAGAGAAACCCAAGTAGAAGTGATTGTCTCCCAGTAAACAGTAAAGGAGCCATGGCCAATCATACGTGAAAGTGCTGTAAACCGTAAAATGCTAACCAAACACAGGGAAAACTATAATTAGTTAATAATTCTAAAAATTATGATTATCACTACTAACCTTGTTACAGTAAGTCCTCTACATACGAACCTTCAAGTTGCGAACTTTCAAAGATGTGAACGTGCATTCACATGTCCAATCAAGCAAGTCAGTTCACGTGTCTGGCGGACATGATCACATGTGTGTACCCTCTACAAGTGGCTGTGCTTTTGTGTACTTTACTGTACAGTACTGTATAGAGTACAGCAGTGCAGTATCTTTATTTCAATCCCAGGATGTCCAGAAGCAAGCGTAAAAGCAGTGCTATATAGCCGATTGAGGTAGTTGGGTACCTAGGCTAACTTTGTTGGACTTATGAACAAATTGGACTTATGAACACACTCTTAGAACGGAACTCATTCCTATGTAGGGGACTTAATGTAGTCAAGTTTCCTCAGGGTGTAGAAAAGTCTTCATGGGTTTGCTCAAGCAAAATTAATTGAGTCTAGGTTTCTCTCTTTCCCACGTTTATTTATTTAGTAATTACTTCACACTGAAGGGAAAGCAAGCTGTGGTTTGGTGCTGGGTGGGAAAAGAAAAGAGCAAGGGAGAGAGGACAAGAGGCCACGTGTGCTCACGAGATTAGGGCATAAGGTTTAGGGTGAGGATTTATTTCCTTTGCTGTGCAGTTTCAAGTCTGGGATTGAAGTTCCCCGGATGTGTGGAAGGGAGAACAGAATGACGCTGTCACTCCCGCAGGGCTGCTGGCCTGGGCATGGGCTGCACAGAGTCAGGGGAGCAGGACAGACTGAAGGCGATTTAGGGGCCCACCAGCTATCTCCTTCTCTGTTTCTTTGCTGCTTCCACTTAACACACTGGCCCGAGCACAGGTAAGTTCTCTCTGCTTCCAGACCACTGGCTGCTTGTGCCTGTAGTCTCAGACCAGGAGAAAAGATAGATGAAAACATTTTTTTCTTCTATCTATTTTTCTTAAATGTGATAGGCACTAAAGGAAAAAGGTGAAAGAAAATATACAAGTAAACTTAGACCCGTTTCTTTTTTATTTTTATTTTTTGCTTCTGAGGACAGTAACAGGATCTCCACATTTTACTTTATCTTATTTTAAAAACTATTTTTGGCTGTATTGAGTCTTCGTTGCTGTGCACAGTCTTTCCCTAGTTGCGGCGAGCAGGGGCTACTCTTCATTGCGGTGTGAGGTCTTCTCATTACGGTGGCTTCTCTTGTTGTGGAGCCTGGGTTCTAGGCACAGGGGCTTCATTAGTTGTGGCACGCGGGCTCAGTAGTTGTGGCACATGGGCCCTAGAGCGCGTGGGCTTCAGTAGTTGTGGCTCACAGGCTTAGCTGCTCCGCGGCATGCTAAATCTTCCCGGACCAGGGCTCGAGCCCGTGTCCCTGGCATTGGCAGGCGGATTCTTAACCCCTGCGCCACCAGGGAAGTCCCTGCCCACATTTTAGACACTAAAGTATAGTCATTTTCACAAATCAAATGATTTAAGTAATACAGTTATCTTTTTCTTGCTGATTTATTTTTTGAAAATTGCTCATGGCTTTTGTAAAAATGATAATCATTGTAAAACATTTACTATGTGTGTAAAAAACAAAGCAAAAATCACAATGAAATCTACTGATAGAATTTGTACCTAAAGTATTCATACAGCAAAACAAAGAAATAAACAAAAATAAAACCAAAACGCCTCCCCCCCCTCCCCCCCCCAGCAAACCAAAGGACAGTGGCCTTTTCTAGAGTGTTTTTTCTCCCAAGAAACATGACGTTTTCTCAGAAGAATATTTTCATTCATTGTGACCAGAGATGTTACATATTACAGGGTGGTAATGAAGGTTTCTGGTTCCGTCCTAAATGTGCCACTTAGTGTGTGACCTTGAGACGCTACTTTTTCTTACCTGGGCCTCAGTTTCCTCAATTCTGAGTTGAGAGGGTTGGACAGGATTCCCGGATCTCTTCCAAATACACTGGTGGGAGGCTGGAGAGATTTCTCAGTGTTTTATTTTAAATCCCCACTAGGGGGCAGCATTTGCATAGTCAAATGTAAACTCTACCGCAAGCAGAATTGAGCTTGGATTTGCAAAATTGTTAGAACCCAGAATCCATCTCTGCAGAGGACAATAGTATAAGCGGGTAGGGACTGCAGTCCTGCATGAAGTGCTAGGCCTCCGTGCCCGCCCACGGCTCCTCTAGGAGGGCAGCCTGTCGTACCAGCTCCAAGTGTCCAGACGGAGGGAGGCTCTGACACCGGCTTTCAGCCTGTTGAGTGTTGGGTTTGTCTTGATGACTGAAAGCTTTCTGGCTTGCATTTAGTATCTTCAGTGAGGATATAGTATGTTTTGTTTCATTTACTAATTAGTTTTTTCTTTCCCTGGTCCTTAAATATGGACAGAAACATCAGCGCGAACGTCACCTCTGAACTTGAGCAATTATCTTAGTGTGTAGTTTTCGCAAAGACGTCTGGAAATCTACCAGGTGCTGGCTCTGTGAGATACGTGGCAAGCCCAGCTAATGGGGAGTCATCCCAGAGCCGAAGCTGTCCAATCCCGAGGTTCTAGAATCCCAGGGCGCACCACGAACCAAGTCCACATTTAATCTCCAGGGTGACCCGGGATCCAGAGGCTCTGGAGAGTTATTTATGTGGTAGAGATAAATGGGAGAAGGTCACAACAGGGCTCCGCTCCCCAACATTGCCTTTAACTGTGCCCTCCCTACACCAAACCTCCCATCTCTTCCCACCAAAAACAGCTCTAAGGCTGAGGAGCTGGCCCAGCTGTGCATGGCTGAGGCATCCATCAGGACGAGTCAGTGACTGTATGTTGGTCCCCTAGTCCTGGTAGGAGCTGATGCAGGGTATACAGTATCATGAGACAGGTTTGACGCCTGGGCAGGTGGACGTCTCTCATCAACATACAAACTGTATACACCTATGATCTAACCATCAATCCCATGTCAAGGAAATTCCCCTAAGCAGATAAGAACACGAATGTGAGAGGCATATGTGAAAAGCCGGTCCTCACAGAATTATTAATAGTTAAAAAATAGAAAAAAATTTTCTGTGGGCTTCCAAATGGAACTCAAATAAATAACGGTATACAGGAACCATTTAATGAGAAGTAATATGTATCATGGGGAGGGGTTCATGATATGTTGTCCAGTGCAGTAGACAAGTTCTAGAACAGCAAAACACAGTGACACCTTTTAAAAGATGTCTACACGTCGGTGTGAATGAGAATATGTGCCCTTAGGGAGTTGTCTGAGAGAATGTTCTCCAGAACATGAACAGAGGTACGTGCTGCTTTTTTTATTTCACGTATAGGGTTCATTCTTACTTTTAAATTGCAGCATAGTTGATTGACAATGTTGTGTTAGTTTCAGGTGTACAGCAAAGTGATTCAATTCTACATACATATATATCTATTTTTTCCCCTTTGGGTTATTACAAAATACTGAGTATGGTTCCCTGTGCTATACGGTAGGCCCTTGTTGGTTATCTATTTTATATATAGTAGTGTATATGTTAACCCCAATGTGCATGCCATTTTTACAAACACTCTTGGGCAGTGTATTAGTCAGCATTCCCCAGAGAAGCAGAAACAACGGGATGTATGTATGTATACATATATATATATATATGTATATAATATACATATATGGAGACAGAGAGAGAGAGAGAGAGAGAGAGAGATATTTAAATGTTAATCTCATCCAAAGAACACCCTTACAGAAACATGCCAAATAATACTTGGGAAAATACCTGGGCACTGTGGCTCAGTCAGGTTGAAACATAATGTTAACCATCCCAGGCAGTGCCCAGGATACACTGATGTTGGTGCTGGTTGCAGGGTCCCTGAGAGTTTCAAAAGGAGTCATTCCAGCAGCTTCTCAGGAGATGGGGTACAGGGGACATGGAGGGGTCCTGACTCTGGGCACATGCTATCTGAGTGTTGCTGTACTTGGCCAGCTAGAGAAAATTGGGATCCCATAGAGAGTTACTGGCTTGAACAAAAATCTATCAAGAAAAATAAGGAATTTGAGCTTCCCCCAATGCAAGAGGTGCCCCTGGGGAATTTGAACTTTTTTCCTATATTGGACAAAATTTGAATTTTCATGTATAATGGCAGACCTCATACACACACACACACACACACACACACACACACACACACACACACACAAACAATTGAAAACAAAAGCTTGCATCTCTTACATGGATGTGACCTGTTTCAACACCTCCAATATGGCGCCTTTGTCTGCACACCCTTTAAGGTCCTCCTACGTTTCCTTACCTAAGACCAGCACACCTGGCTAGAAGCAATGGCTAGTTATTGGTTTTAAAGGTACAACTTGCCAAAAATGCAGCCTTTGTTCAAAAAAAAAATTTGTGTGTATTCTCAATATTTCCTGTTCCCTTTTGGGGTCTGGAGGCAGGAAAATTAGGACATGACAGCTGGTTCAGGTGAAATTTATTCAGGGTAGGTCATTATGGTCCAACTGGTAGAACGCTCTGCTCACCTTCCTAGAGAAAAGCCCACTCTCCTTTACTCTGATGTCCCTAGCATATTCCTCAGCCACATTCTAAGAGGGGCAAGGCATTCTGCTCCACAGCATTCCTGGTCCTGCCATGCCTCCTGAGGATGCCGCAACCTGGAGGTTTTTGATTCAGGGGGACTAGCTAGGTCATCGTGACTCCCCAGGGTCTGGGGGCTCCTCTTGCTTTGGGAACCACAGTGTCAAGCCTTCCCAGAGCAATGTCAGAGGGAACCCTTTCCTCCTCTCCACCCCTCCGTCAGGCTTGGGTATATGTGCTGATGGGAGCAGAGGTCCAGGAAAGAGAGCTAGACACCCAGCTCAGCCCAAGCCAGCCCGCCCTTCAAGTCTTTCCATTTGAAGTCAGCCTCCTTTCCCACGAGCAATTAGTCTTCATGACAAATGACAGAGGTTCTAAAACTGGGATCTGAGTGAGATTTGTAGAAGAAATGATAAATCAACCCAGAAGATATCAAATCATAGCAGCAGCGTTGATTCCTATTAGTATAAGAAGCAGAAAGCACAATGTTGGGGACTGTGTTCCTTTTGGCATGAGTCTTCTTGTGTAATTATTCGCTCTTCCTGAACACCCTGGGATTTCCATACGGAGAGTTCAGCAGGAGAAGTAATCTGCAACCCCTGCTTAAGGCTCTCTTTTTATTTCCTCGTGAATTGTTTAGCCAACTGTCGTTCGGGCAGGGAACTTTCGGTCACTGCAGCTTCTAACTAAGATCTCTTTTCAGAATGGATTCGGCAAACATAGATGTGGACCATTCGCTTTGCTTACCCTGGCCCGGCTGCCACGCTCTTGGAAGCATTTCCAAGTTCAATGTTTAGCTTGGGAATACGCAGAAAGATATTCATTTGTTTGCTTTGCATCACCTGAGATTGGAGGTTTAGGAAAGAGGCGAACTTGATTTTCGAATCAATGTCGGTCCAAGTTGTGTGAAAGGTTGTTAAATACAACCTGCCTTAAGATCTGCCTCCCTAAGCTGGCCTTTCGCTTGCTGGCCACACTCATCTAAATGCACAATCCTTTCTCCCTTTCCTGACCTATTTTTCTTCTTTGCAGTTTTCTCCACCTAACACAGTATAGATGCTTATCTTAGTCATTGTGTTCATTGTCTCCCTCCAATTCCTGCTATAAGATGTCTTCACAAGGGTGAGAAATTGTGTTTGTTTTGTTCACTGTCACAACCCCAGGGATGGGTACAGGGGCTCTCAAGCAATACCTGCTGAAACATGGATGTACCTAGAGATTGTCATACCGAGTGAAGTAAGTCACACAGAGAAAGAGAAATACCATATGATATCGTTTATAGGCAGAATCTAAAAAGAAATGATACAAATGAACTTATTTACAAAACAGAAACAGACTCACAGACTTAGAGAATGAACGTATGGTTACCGGGGGGAAGGGTGGGGGAGAGGGAGAGTTAGGGAGTTTGAAAGTGACATGTACACACTGCTGTGTTTAAAATAGAAAACTAACAAAGACCTACTCTATAGCACAGGGCACTCTGCTCAATACTATGTTACAACCTAAATAGGAAAAGAATTTGAAAAGAATAGATACATGTATATGTATAACTGAATCGCTTCCCTGTGCACCTGAAACTATCACAACATTGTTAGTCAACTATACTCCAACATAAAATAAAAAGTTAAAAAAAAAAAAGGAAATACCTGCTGAAAAATGAATGAGTGAACACATTTCAATGACCTTGTCCTAGGTCTGTCCTTTGTACTTTACACAATAAATCGAATCCCGTCTCATTGGAAATAATTCTCTAGCTCTTTGTTACTTATCAGGTATTAGCAAACATAAGCTTCCATCAACCTAGGAAAATCTAGATGATCAGTCTTTACAGGAAGGGAGCATTTATTGAACGAACACTATAGTAAACTGCAGGGAGTGTTCAGGTGCTGTTCTAGGGGGGTTGCAAATTTTAGCTCATTGAATCCTCTTAACAACCCTATGAGGTAAGTACTGGTGTTATCAGCCCATTTTACAGATGGGGAAGTGAGGCTCAGAGTGGTTAAGCAGATTGCTTGGGGGCACATAGCTGGTAAGTGGCAGAGGCAGGATCAGACCTGGGAAATCTGGCTGGAGGGTCCTCCCACTGCTGCCTGCTGCCTGGCCCGGCCTGGCTGGTGAGGCGCCAGCAGTCTGCAGGGAGGATGGGAGTGATAGATGCGCAGGAAGGGCCCTGCCTTTTGGAAGAGACAAGACACACTTTGAGCTGAATGTGCCCATGAATGGCGTAGCCCCGCCCCACAGGGGGCAAGGGATATGGACGCCTCCCTGCGGCTACTTCTCAGCTTCCCAGGACGACCACCCCAGGGCTCATCTGGGAGGGCAAAGGAACCCCGTTCCAAGCCCTGCCAGGGCTCTGGGCAGAAGCCACCCTACTCCTGGGTCTGCTTGTCAAGGGAGTGGAGCCAGCAGGGTGGAAGGAAGGGGCAAGGTCATTTGTGTGTGCCGGTGGAGGGTGGTCAGTATTGAACTTGGGTTCCCAGAAGTTCACTCCTCAGTCTTTTCTCCTCAGAAATGTGCCAGGGCCCTTGCTTGAGTCCTCCAACTCAATTGGCAGTGCCTTTCAGGGTCTTCTGTGGAGCGGGGGCAGCTGGCCTCGTGGAAGGGGAGAGAATGAGGACAGAACCAAGGCTCTTCAGCTTCTGTGCAGAAGCTCCCTCCCACTGCACTGGGGAAAGCCATGCCACCAGGTCAAGCCCGATGCCAGTGGGGCAAGAAGCACTTGTCCCTCAGGGGTGGACCTTCTAGGGAAGGACAGTACATTTTTTGACAGTCCTACGGTCTGCCATAGCAGGGTTTATCTAAGGGAACAGGTGATGGGTTTGATGGGGGCTTTTGATGGCTGGAAAAGAAGTCCTGCAAGATACGCTGAAGACGCAGGTTGGGCTAATTCATGGAGACCAACTTCAAGGAGTACGGACTTCACAGAAAGCAACTGGGAGCAGTGGAGGGCTGCTGAGCAGGGGAGCGACACCATCAGAACCATGTTTCTTATTTATTTATTTATTTATTTATTTTTGGCCACATTGGGTCTTCGTTTCTGTGCGAGGGCTTTCTCTAGTTGCGGCGAGCGGGGGCCACTCTTCATCGCGGCGCGCGGGCCTCTCACTGTTGCGGCCTCTCTTGTTACGGAGCACGGGCTCCAGACGCGCAGGTTCAGTAGTTGTGGCTCATGGGCCCAGTTGCTCCGCGGCATGTGGGATCTTCCCAGACCAGGGCTCGAACCCGTGTCCCCTGCATTGGCAGGCAGATTCTCAACCACTGCGCCACCAGGGAAGCCCAGAACTATGTTTCTTAAGGAGTAGGATTGGCCAGTTAAGTGCACTGCATACTAGGCTTGTGCTGTATGATAATAAAATGTAATTCCTTCCACCAAGGGCAGTTCACTCAAAGCATCCTAAGTCAGGATACTTGGACGCTAGCCTGCAAAACGGTGCCAGTCTGGCTACAGGAGAATCTCGGCAAATCCCGGAGGCTGTTCCTCTCAAATGTATCATTAATAGCATTACTGCTCATCACCTGCACTGTTCTCACCCCAGTATAGCCACCGGCAGCTTGTCTCTGACTACTGCTCCCAGCTGCCACTCTTTCCCCTCTGTAGAAGAAGGGATACACACACACACACACACACACACACACACACGGAAGTAGGCAGATTTTTTTTTTAAACATCTTTATTGGGGTATAACTGCTTTACAATGTTGTGTTAGTTTCTGCTGTATAACAAAGTGACTCAGCTATACGTATACATATATCCCCATATCTCCTCTCTCTTGCGTCTCCCTCCCACCCTCCCATCCCACCCCTCCAGGCAGTCACAAAGCACCGAGCTGATCTCCCTGTGCTATGCGGCTGCTTCCCACTGGCTATCTATTTTACATTTGGTAGTGTATATATGTCCATGCCACTCTCTCACTTCGTCCCAGCTTACCCTTCCCCCTCCCCGTGTCCTCAAGTCCATTCTCTACATCTGCATCTTTGTTCCTGTCCTGTCCCTAGGTTCTTCAGAACCTTTTTTTTTTTTTTTAGATTTAGAACCTTTTTTTTTTTTTTAGAGACACATATATATGTGTTAGCATACGGTATTTGTTTTTCTCTTTCTGACTTACTTCACTCTGTATGACAGACTATACGTCCATCCACCTCACTACAAATAACTCAATTTCATTTCTTTTTATGGCTGAGTAATATTCCATTGTATATATGTGCCACATCTTCTTTATCCATTCATCTGTCAATGGGCATTTAGGTTGCTTCCGTGTCCTGGCTATTGTAAATAGTGCTGCAATGAACATTGCGGTACATGACTCTTTGAATTATGGTTTTCTCAGGGTATATGCCCAGTAGTGAGATTGCTGGGTCGTAGGCAGACTTTAAAGGGACTTTGGAGACAATGTGAATCTATGCTACAGAATTCAAATGATCTGAATTCTGTGTGAGATATTCCTGTTCTTAATGTTTTCTTAGCCATTTTTGGACTTTCAGGGCCAACCTCCCACCGCTGCTCAGTCTTGCTCTCTTTCTCTCCTGACTCCCAGGTTAATTCTTGTTCATTTCCAGTGCGGACCGGTTCAGCCATATCTCTGGCGCTCCAAATCCACGCCACAAATAATCCTCGTGCCTGCCGTGGTGCTACTTTAATTTTTCCACCTTCTCTTAGGTTTATGGAGTTGTATCTCTCTCTCCCCTTTCTCCCTATCCATCCAGTGGCTTGGTGGA
Source organism: Grampus griseus (assembly GCF_964374135.1). Lineage (NCBI taxonomy): Eukaryota > Metazoa > Chordata > Mammalia > Artiodactyla > Delphinidae > Grampus > Grampus griseus. Next base: position 142,909,576 of record NC_139018.1, on the reverse strand, counting down.
GATAGCTTACGCTGGCTCAGGAGAGCTGATTATACACAGTTCTTCCCAACTCTGCATTCAGTGGCAAAGTGCTGATACCTCAAGATCGGTCATGGTGGGTGTATTTACCCCCGAGAAAGCAGCACGGGCTGCACATCAGGGCTTTGTCTTCCCAGAGGGCCGGTTGTTAAACACGGATCAGCATACCACTGGATCTAGCTATGATCTGTTTCACTCACGTGTCACAATGTCTCACAAAATGGAATCATAATGTTATTTTGCAACTACTTTCTAGGTGAACAACGGTTTGTGGTATTCAATGCATTTCTGTTGAACTTCATTGTATGAAGGCACCGTGGTTTATCCAGCCTGCCCCTGGCCATTTGTGTGTTTCCAATATTGTCACATGACAAACGACAAGACATTTATAGACATCTGTTCTGGGACATCTTTATTTACTTAGAATCATGATGAAGACCAGAACGGCTGGGTCTCAGGGTGTTTGTAGTTTTAAAGTCCTTCATCTGCATTGCCAGGTCGACCTCCAGAAAGGCTGGAGCTAGTTACACATTCACAGGCAGCACATAACCATGCCCGATTCTCTTCACTTCTCCCGCAGTTTAATCCATAAATTTACCATAGCCCTATTTCAAAAATATTAAGAGGAGTTTTACTCAATGAACCTAAAGCTGATAAGTAAGTGTGCAAGAATGTTCAGGATAAGGTAGGACTTACCCTGTAGGATGTTAAAATTTATTACCAAGCTTCAGACAATCTGAATAACTGGCCCTGGCACCAGAATCAATTGATCAGTTTCTAAAAATCAGACTAGTGCATGTCTGTTGTTTATGTGCACCTGTCTGCTCAAATCTAGTGTGTGCTAAGCACAGAATTTCACCAGTTTCATATTGGTGGGGCAAAAATAGATTAATCAAAAATTAATGCAAGGATAATGATATTATAGAAAGAATTAAGCAAGCTCTCTCTTCAACCTTCAACAAACAAAACAAAAAATAATATATTAAAGTGAAATTTAGACAAAAAAATACAACATAGGTGGATTTCTGTAATTAGGAAGTAGGGAAGCCCTTTCTAAGCATGACTGATTGATTTGTATTTCATAAACAGTTAAAAAGCCATAAAGTAATTCTTAAAACAATTGAGAAAATAAAAAATATATTTGTAAAATATACAGCAACGACTCAATTTGCATTCTGTATTAAAAGCTGCTACAAATTAATAAGGAAAATAGAGAAAAACTGGTGAGTAACGTAAACAATCAGTTTATAAATGAAAAATAAGTTCTCTCATATATAAATAAATGAAAATTTTTCTTTATATGTACAGTATTCTGTCATATTTGTTGTAGCTGCCTTATATTTAGTTATTTTAATTTTCTTTTGGTTTTTCATTGTTTCTTTCATAAAATATTTTAGTTTTATATAAATGTAATTCATTGAGCTTTAACTTTGTGACTTTTCTCTAAATTCTAGAAATCTGATGGTCAATTTGATTTAAGTTTTGAAAATATTTTGTTTTCCATATTTTCTGTATTTTTATCATTTAACTCTTCTTTAAAATGACACTATTTTATTTTTTAAAATTTTTGTCTGCGTTCGGTCTTTGTTGCTGTGCGCGGGCTTTCTCAAGTTGTGGCGAGGGGGAGCTACTCTTCGTTGCGGTGCGCGGGCTTCTCATTGCAGTGGCTTCTCTTGTTGTGGAGCCTGGGCTCTAGGAGTGCAAGCTTCAGTAGTTGTGGCACGAGGGCTCAGTAGTTGTGGCTCACGGGCTTAGTTGCTCCGCGGTATGTGGAATCTTCCTGGACCAGGGCTCGAACCCGTGTCCTCTGCATTGGCAGGTGGATTCTTTTTTTTTTTTTTTTTTGCGGTACGCGGGCCTCTCACCGTTGCGGCCTCTCCCGTTGCGGAGCACAGGCTCCGGACGCGCAGGCTCAGCGGCCATGGCTCACGGGCCCAGCCGCTCCGCGGCATGTGGGATCCTCCCAGCCCAGGGCACGAACCCGTATCCCCTGCATCGGCAGGCGGACTCCCAACCACTGCGCCACCAGGGAAGCCCTCGATTTTATGATTATATAACATTTCAACAATGCATGTGCTTGCTGCACTCCAAGAACAAAAAGTCCTCATTTTCAATGTAAACATATGAGTAATGGTTCCTGCACACCATTTTGGGGTGCATCTTCGGTTCATAAAAAACATGCCCCTAGGAAAGATGTAGGGTAGATGCTGAGTGTGAGCCTTCCGACATTGCCACAGGGAATTTCCTTCTCACTGGGAGTGGAATTCTGTGAGCAAAAGTAGAGAAAAAGAGGTCAGGAGAGAATAGAGAAAAAGGGGATGTGAGAACAGGCTCTGAGCTTCACCTCTAGAGGTTTATTCAGACATGATCTCATACGTGTTTATCAATATAACGTCCTTATAAGATGAGCAGGAAGTGGTTATCACTGCCTGAACTAGAAGGGGAGATGAGAGTCCTCAGGGGTCCACAGAGGTCAGAACCTCTCTCCTAAGAAGCCGTCTGTTACAATAATCAGGAGTATAACAAGGTGGGTTAGTAGCCTCAGAGGTCCACATCGTCTTAAGGAGAGGGGTCGTTATTTTAAAATAAACGACTGTCATTGTTGAGACAAGAAAGTAAGATGTTTTACAAAGGCAATTGTTTTTATGGCTCTCCCTGAATTTAATCATCTTACTTGCAGGTGTTGACAGAGACCCAGAAGAGAGCTCTAACCATCAGTCGGCACAGCCCCATCTCAGGGTGAAAGGGGGTTTCAGCTCATGGCTTTGTGCCCAGAGAGGGACTATGAATTCCCACGTAGAGGAAGGTGTGCTTCATCCAGCAACAGGAGCCGCTTTGGAGCTTGTTATTCGAAGTTGGCAGGATGGAGGAGGGTCCGGCGCAGGGGCCAGGTTTGTAGTTGAAAGGGCCGGTGGTCAAGTGACTAGAGATGGGAGAATTTGATGCGCTTTGGGCAGAAGCCCTGGCTGCAGCCTCACTGCAGCGAATCACCCCGTGGCACTCTGCCCGTCATAACAATCCTGGAAATCTTCCAAGAGGCCTGCAGCGGACCGGCTTGCTCATACAGTCTGGTTTTGTGTGTGCGCTGAAGAACGTTCGCCCTGATCTCAACAGGGAAGCATGTGTTGGGGGCTGAATAAGCCCACGTTATATACCTTTATGAAGGCTCCTAGCACTTCTGCAGCTGAGCAGCAACATTAGATGTGTACTCCTAAAAGTTCAATGTGGATATCTCACCTTTCATGATGGAGGAGAATGTGGGTCTCTTTATCACCACCCCCAAAACCCAAGGGCTCCAATGTCGGCGACTGGCGGCTTTCCCAAAGCACTGGGATTTTTCTTTTTCTTTTTTTTTTTTCTCCTAAGAAACCACAGCTGAGAATTTAACTATATCAGGGCTGGAGGCTACTGGAAGAAATTGAGGTTTCATTTTTTAGGAACTGAGCCTATGTTTTCCTTTCTTTTCTTTTTCCTTTGTTTCATCCCCAACAGTCTTGGCATGGCACTCCAGCTGCTCAGCCAGCCCACCTGCATCTCTGAGGTGATAGTTACCAAGGTGCTTTGCCCAAAATTGACACCCAGTAACGTGTTGACTGGTTGATCACTTAATTACATCCTGTGTATTTTTTCATTTTTTTCAAGCAGCTTTGTAGTAGACCCAGCAACACAGTGCGTCAGTGTTAAGGACTAATCAACTCTTGTATTTCTGCAGTATTATTTCCTTTACAAAGTATATTTATTCTCATCTATCACCTTGTCCCCCACACACAGCAACTCTGCAAAGGCTGTATTAACCCTGGGTCAACAATTGTTTTTCTGTAAAGGCTCTGTGTTCAAATGGTCTTTGTTTCAGCTACTCAGCTCTACCATTGCGGCATGAAAGCAGCCCCGGACAATGGGTTAATGAATGGATGTGACTGTGTTCTAATAAAACTTTATTTATAGAAACAGCTGGTGGGCTGGATATGGTCTGCGGGCCATAGTTGGCTAATCCCTGAATATTGATGACCTGATTGCCCACTACGAATGCAGTGCTCCAAGAGGTTCTTTCTTGTTTCTTTGTTTGTTTAGTCTATTTCCACTCTAACTCATTTTCAAAAGAATTTTTTTTTTTTCTGCTCATTTTGGACTCAGCCGTAATAGTTCATAATAATCGACTCTGGGTCATGACAGTTACTCCCACCCCCACTTCATCTAGATTTCCTGCTCCTTTTAGCCTACTAAAGTCGCTGCCCATTGGGCTTAAAAAATGATTAATGCAGGAAATAAGGTAAAGCAACATCAGTGTTGCTCCTAACCCATAAGCCAAATGGTATTGGAAAGGACTATGAAGGATGGAGCAGCTCTTCTTCCTGAGCTTCTGCGGGAGCCAAGACCTGTGCTATGCCCGTTAGCCTTGAGGGACAGTCACTCCCTTCATTTAAAGATGAGAAAACCAAGGCCCAGAGCAGTTAAATGAACCCCTCAAGGTCACACACAAGGTTACCTATAGGCGCACAGGGTCCCACACTCAGAAAGGACCCTACCCCCCAACTTATGCTTGGTTTCATGCTCGGTGGTCACTCTCAAGAGAATTTTAATACTTTTTGAACAAAGAGCTGGTCCTGATTATACAGCCCATCAGAGGAGAGGTGGGACTCAGACCCAGCTCTGTGTGACCCCACTGGCCTTTTCACAAATCTGGGTGCAATGCTCACTCTTAATCCCAAGTGATTGGACGGAGTGAAGATGCTGTCTTTGTCGTCAGGCTCAGCTTTACTCGGATATATATTTGTAAGGGAAAAATAGAACTGTGCTCAAGGGACCAAATCTAGGGGACCTGAATAAAAGATGCAAAACTCAAAATAAAAAGATTTTTAAATTATGGGGTCCAAGAGATCACAAAGGCAAAAGATAGTTTACATTTGTGTAGTGTGCTGACTTTTATAATCTGCCATAATCCTTGCAATTTCCCTTTAAATGGACATCATTATCTCGGATTTCAATGAGGTAACTGAAACCCAGCAAAAATTAAACAAGACAGGCTGTAGATCCAATGTTTCTCTCTCCAAATGGGAAGGATCCCCTGTTTCAGGTCTCATCTCAACATCCAAGTTTATAAGTGATTCCTGGAAAGGAAAATAATTAATTCCAGGTATGAGGCACACTCACTCTCCTCTCTGCCTACAAAGACTTAAAGAAAAGCAAAAAATGTACCATTTCCTCTAAAAAGAGTCCCTCCTTCCCTTCATCTGTTGGACTAGAGGATGTGGCTTTTGGTCCGATGGGTTTCCTTGGGACAGACTCAACCAGAAAAGCTTTGTGTGTGCTCCAAAGGGGATGTTAAGTGGGACCCCCATAAAACTTAAGTAGAAGCAAGATTTTTTCCTGGAAAATACCCACTCTGATGTGGCCATACATTATGTTTTAAAGTGCTGTCTCAGCAAGAAGAAGAAGAAAAGCTGACGGCTCCCAGATTCGTAGCATGAATTTTAGGTCCAACATTCACAGGGAAACGTTCATTTCACCAAAGGTCTTCCCAGAATTTGAAACAAGGCTGGGGTGCAGTTGAGAAGGCTGCAGTCTAGGAGCCATAGCTAGCCAGCTGGTGAAAAGTGAATTCTGCAAGCCAGAGAGGACGGCCACCTCCTCCGTGGGGTGTTGAGGGGTTTAGCCAAAGAGGAGAATGTGGAGCCCAGGTGAGAGGCAGCTGCCACGTTGGGGCCCAGGCTCCACCACTTCCTTGCAGTGCGACGCAGCTACCTTCCTTCTGTGGTGCTTCAATGTCCTCAGATGCCACGATGCTGATGGTAGCAATGTCATCCAGTGCTGTCGGGCTAAAGCAAAGCATCAATATTCGCTCTAGTTTGTTTTTGTTTTTAATCCACAGAGAGTACACTCTCATAACATAACGTAAATATTGGTATTGCATTTCCAGACCCTGAAGGCGATCATATCTGGATGGTAGAATTACCTGCAAGAAAATTACAGTACAGAATGAGAGTACTCAGGGTCCCAGCAGGAAAGAGATGGCACAGTGTGGAGGAGTTTAACGAAGGGCCTATTTCCGAGGGTGGAGTAGGTCATGGAAGCCAAATGAGGGAGGGTGAAGCATGCTGGGGTTCTCGGTTGCCTAGAGGGACCAGGGTAGGGAGTATTTCCCAGAACCTGGAGAGAGCTACAGCTGCAGGAGTGGGCCAGAGATAGAGGAACTTTGTGGGGTGGAGGGGCCAGGTAGAGAAATGCTTGTTCTCACCTCACTCTCCTCTCACTGTCTCTCCTGGCAATGCCTCCGTGGGCCAAACCCAGTTGGAACCCAGAGGGCAAACGAACCCACTGATGCCGTTGCTAAGAGTCTGCCTGTGGGGTGGAGGAGGGATGAGAGTGGATCTGAGATGCAAACAGAGAATATCTGGCACAAGAGACATTCAAAAGCAACGATTTGCAAGTCTGATTGATTCTTCTGCTCATGTGGGGACACACACACACACACACACACACACACACACACACATTGAGGACACATGAATGCATATTCAGCATATATAGCCTTGTCCTTAGATATGCTAATTTAGAAGATCTGCAATGAGGATGATGTCCCCCGGGGTGATCTTGATGGTCACACAGATTTGGGATCCACAGAAAGATGTTCTCTAAAAGCGCTTTCATCCCCAGCATGTAACAGATCTGCAGCAACACATGTGCTGCAAAGATCCGATCTCTTGAAGTGTTTGCCCGACTGCCCCCTACTCAGTTCAAAACAACCAGTCCCAGTTGAACATCTGTGATGGACAAAGCCTGTGGTCGCCTTTTCTGCGTGGAATTTGCTTTCTGTTTCCCACACATGCATATAAGATAAAAGATTCTGTAAGAATAAAATATTTTCATAAAACTTCAAGGCAATGATTGGGGCAATAGTATAAGAGAGCAGTGAAATGCAGAGTCAGTTTTAGACAAATTTCTCCGCTTGAGAAGGAAGTGGCATTTATGTATCCTCATAGCAACTGGTGGGGTAGGTGATTCCATACGAACCCTTTTCACAGACCCGCAGGGTAAGGGCTTCTGGGGCTTCCAGAAGAATTGTTCTTTCTTTGTGGTTTTAATAAGAGTTCAAGAATTGTTCAGAGTCTTGTAAATGTTATTTTAATAATCCCTTTAAATTTTATCTGTTGCTGTTACCTCTTGAAATATGATTTATTTAGATTGCTAATCCCACTCATTCAGGAAATGCCAAGAGGTATTCTGTGGGGAAATGATGCCTCTTACAGTGTAAAATTTCTCCTTTACCTTTGCTCATATCATGGCAGAATTTTTCTTATCCCTTGTGAGGCACCTGCATCAGTCCCTTCCTCCATAAAAAGCATTAGAAGTTATATTTTACAGCTGTGTTGGTATAAAGATGAATACAGTAAGTCTCCTACATACGAACGAATTCAGTTCCGAGAGCGCGTTTGTAAATTGAATTTGCTCGTGAGTCCAATTTGCTCGTAAGTCCAACAAAATTAGCCTAGATGCCCAACTAACACAATCGGCTATATAGTACTGTATCGTAATAGGTTTATGATGCTTTTCACACAAACAATACAGAAAAAACAAAAAAACACAAGAAATAAAGAAAACATTTAATACTACAGTACAGTACCTTGAAAAGTCCCCTAGTACCAGCTACATCACTGCTGCTTTTACGCTTGCTTCCGAATATCCTGGGCTTGAAATAAAGATACTGTGCTAGTGTACTCTCTACAGTACTGTACAAAGTACACAAAAGCACAACCACTTGTAGAGGATGCACGCACGTGACAATGCTAGACACGTGAACTAACTTACGTGACTGGACATGAGAACGCAAGTTGACATCTTTGACAGTTTGCAACTTGAAGGTTCGTATGTAGTGGATTTACTGTATAACCCAGGCTGGATTATATTCCTTTTTTTCTTCTATTTAAAGTAAAATTATAACATTTTTGTAGGGCCCTAAAAGTGTTCGGGTCCATAGCACTGTGCCTGCCGTGTCACTTGGCCCTGAGTCTTAAGTGATGCTCCCTCAAGCACACAGTTGGTAAGCAGAGTTCTAATCAGCTGGCAGGTTCTGGAGCTATAGATTTCAACCTTGACCTCATCTTTGGGTAAGCTGGGAGGCTTCCCCAAATTCTCATCGTCAGCTTTCACCCCAGACCAGGGAACACGCACTAACTCGGCGAAGTTCTCGGGGAATCCTGGCATGTGACAAGGTTGAGGACCACGCTTGGAAGTCCTGGCTTTCTCCTCTGTCCCCCATGCTGCCTTCTACGGGAGCACAGAAGACACAAGCTCTTATCTACCAGCCGCTACTTCCTGGAACTAAGGTGAGGGTGCATGTGTGCTTAGAGCAACGTCCCTGCTGTTCTCTCCAGCCTTTTCCTCCCTTCCTAGCCTCTCACTATAGCCTAAATGGGACTCCTACCGGTCCTGGAAGCGGTTTCCCAACGTGGAATCTCCTCTCCATCCGCCTGGACACACATCCAGCCCTACCGCGCAGCAGGCCTTCAGTGGCTGCAGTGGCTGACGGACATCTCTGAATCCCTATGCTCAGAGCCAGGCTTGGGGGACGCCAGCGGGCAGGATGGCCTTGGGCTTTCCAGACTGTGGAGCCGTGGCTCCAGGGCAGCATAGGGGCCTGCTCCACAGTGAGGCACACGTGAGACAGGCCTGGGCCCCCTCGGGGCAGTATTTCTCCCTCCACCTTCACATCCCGACTCGCGGGAGGATGCAGGCTGGCCGACTGCACCCAGCTGCTGTGTCCCGTCACTTTCATGCTCCCTTCAGTGTTGCTTTTGATCACTTCCAACTCATTTCATCCGGATTCAGATGTTCAGGGAAGGGAGAGGGCCTGGGTGTAGAACAATATTAACCCGTATTTAAGAAGAGAGCATGAAACATCAGAACTATGAGTCTCCCTTCAAGATCATCTTTTTTAAAAAATTAATTAATGAATTAATTATTGAAATAGATTTGATTTACAATGTCATGTTCGTTTCTAGTGTACAGCAAAGTGATTCAGATATATAAATACATATATATACACATCTATTCTTCATATTCTTTTCTATTATAGTTTATTGCTAGATATTGAATATAGTTCCCTGTGCTATACAGTAGGTCCTTGTTTATCTGTTTTATATATAGTAGTGTGTATCTGTTAATCTCAAACTCCTAATTTATCCCCTTCTCCCCACTTTCCCCTTTGGTAACCATACATTTGTTTTCTATGTCTGTGAGTCTGTTTCTGTTTCTTAAGTAAGTTCATTTGTATTATGTTTTAGATTCCTTTAGATTAACTTTAGATATAAGTTAATAAAGGGAAATCTGAGGGGCAAATCACTTGGACCTGATAGCACTTGTTTATTCATTGACGGTGTCCTCAGTCTCTTTTGGGCGCTAATCAGAAGGCTGAAATAAAGAGTCTTAGTTATCAACTGATCAGCTAAGCTGATGGTCCAAGTCATACTACATTTCACTATGTTCTATGCTCAGTTATAGTGGTAGAGTTCCTCTCTTGTGTTTTCCTGCCAGTTAAAGCAAAGAAATTAGGAATTTCTTGTCACTCAGATAAAATCCAAAGGTTGTTACCCCTGACTTACGGGGCCGGACGTGAGCTGTCTTCCTGCCACTTCTGTGACTCACCTCTTGGGTCCCCTTTTCACTAGACTCCAGCCTCCTGACCTCCTGACTCTTCTCTTGGTGTGTTCCCAATGCTCCTGCTTCAGGGCTTCTCCCTCGTGGTTCCCTTTGTCTAGAACGTTCTTGCCAAAGATATCCCCAGGGCTCATTTCCTCACTTCAGTTAAAGTCTCTTCTCAGTTGTTACCTTCTCAGAGAGGACTTCCCTGACCACCATATAGAACAGCAACCTGCACCCCCAAGCCCACACTCTCTCCATCTACCCTGATTCTTCTTCCCAGCCCTGTACGTATCTTGAATGGGTTTCTCCTGGCTCACTTTTACCAGAGTACGAGGGCTTTCACTAAAGGAAATGTGAGACACATCGCTTCCTCCCCACACCATGGAGAGAATCTACAAAGAAGATGTAGGAAAAATGGCTCCGTGATTTAGCCATATCAAGAATATGCAAAGGGCAGCTAGAGATGATCGTACTAGGTGAAGTCAGAAAGAGAAAGACAAATACCATATGATATGACTTATATGTGGAAATATGGCACAAATGAACCTATCTACCAAACAGAAACAGACTCACAGACATAGAGAACAGACTGGTGGTTGCCACGGGGGAGCGGGGGAGGGAGAGGGATGGACTGGGAGTTTGGGGTCGGTAGATGCAAACTATTACATATAGAATGGATAAACAACGAGGTCCTCCTGTATAGCACCGGGGACTATATTCAATATCCCGTGATGAACCATAACGGAGAAGAATATGACAAACGCATACATGTGTATAACTGAGTCACTGTGCTGTACAGCAGAGATTGGCACAGCATCGGAAATCAACTCTACTTCAATAAAAAGTGTGAAAAAAAAGAATCTACAAAGTGGCAGATAGAGTTTTGGGGGAGCCCTTTTTCCCCCCTGTGGGGACAGGTGTGTCACTATGCTGTGAATCCTCCTTCCTTTCTGGTCTCAGGCCTTAGTGATAGAGGAATCTGAGGGCTTCCTGCCGCCCGGGGTCACAGTGGGGATGACGCATGGGGAACAATACCAACTCCTGCCTGAGCATTCCAAGGAGGCCCAGGGCGGCAGGATGCAGCTGTCTGCTTTGGGATCACATTGCCCTGCAGAGTTTACCAGAATAAATGATGCATGACTGTTTGCTGTGACGATGTGGATGAAGGTGCAGAGAGCAGTAGTCGTTTGAAGTCCTCCCCAGGAAGAATGACTTCCCAGGACTCAGGAGCTGTAATAGGGGTCCCTGCTCAGGATCTAAGATGAACCTACAGATGCACCCGAGAGGCAGACTCAGCTGTAACTATCCACCCACCAAGGCCAGCATGAGTGACAGGGTCAGCTCTCTCCAGCTCGGAGGGCCTGCCTGAAGCTGAAGTTTGGATGGGGGAAGGCCACGTGGTTAGAAAGAGGATAACTCTATCTCACCCCCCTCATTGCCGTGGCCAGCACAGTCAGCTGCAGCCGCGGCACATCAGAGAGCTGTGATGCTGGTGCAAGTCTGGAGTTTTGATTCTTGGATAAGAATAGGCATTCTAACTACTAAACTGAGATTATATTTGTGACTGCAAGGAATCATACGACTTTATTTGTTGGCTTGCTGTTTGTTTTTCAACTGAGTGTGAACAGAAAAGTCTTGAACTCATTGGAATATTCATCTAGGGGCAGAAGAAGGCTCACTCCTCTCTGAATATATTTTAACCAGTAAAGAGAGAGAATGGACATTGGTACTTGTTCAATACACCAGTTTCACACTTATTACCATCAGACATTTTATATACATGCATTTGACTGTTTTTATTTTCTGTCCCCTCTACAAGTTTCAAGCTTCAGGAGGGAAGCAATTTGTCGATTTTGTTCTTTGCCCTATCTCTACTGCCTAGAACTTCAGTGCCTGTAGAGGGTACACGTTCAATAAACCTCCTTTTTGAATAAATGAATACAATTATCTTACTTTTAGGTATCTTATCAAACTACCTTTGCCCACCTGAAATGCATACTTTTACACATGTATGGAAGTCAATGTTTGTGAAACCAGTTGAATAACAATGGAGAACCAAGCAGTTCAATTTAATAAATATTTATTAAGAGCCAAAAGCCATGAAAGACAGAGACTTTGAGTCTCCTCTCTTACAGGAGAGAAGGAGTGTACTGAAGTTACTGAGAGCTGAAGAGGGGAAAACAGAAAAGCAGCACTGAAGCAAAGCTGATCTTGCTTCGTAACCACAGTCCCGTGTGCACCGCAAAAAAGACACTGAAATGTATGTGCAGCAGAGGCTGGAGAAGGCGGTGTGGTCTTGCATAAAGCATTTCATCCTCTGGCTCTAGCTCAGCTCTGCCAGGTGGAGTAGCTGAACAAATCTTGCCCCCGATTTTTTTTTTTTTTTTCTGTCTTAAGCATCCTATTCATTCTGAGTCTCTGGAGACATAATAAAAAAATAAATGCTCTAATAAATATATATTTTTCTGATTTACGAAGCTATAGAAACAGAGTATCTTCCAAAGTATACAATTTAAATCGTGGAGTAACGCACTTCGTGAACTGTCTTTTTAAAGACTACGGAATCTGTAAATTACTTGAGCTCTTCTCTATTAAAAAAAAATCTCTGATTAAGCAAAAATATCAGGAGATTTATTAAGCAAGTTAAGCTCTATCCATATCAGTCAATACTATGCAGCCATTCAAATTGTATAGAAAGACAAATATCATATGTGATCACTTATATGTGGAATCTAAAAAAATGATACAATGAACTTCTTTACATAACAGAAACAGACTCACAGACATAGAAAACATACTTATGGTTACCAAAGGGGAAGGGGACAGGGGAGGGATAAATTAGGAGTTTGGGATGAACAGATACAAACTACTATATATAAAATAGATGAACAACAAGGTCCAACTGTATAGCACAGGGAACTATATTCAATATCTTTTCATAAACTATAATGGGAAATAATCTAAAAAAGAATATATGTATAACTGAATCACTTTGCTGTACACCAGAAACGAACACATTGTAAATCAACTGTACTTCAATAAAAATTAAAAAAATAAAATAAATAAAATTGTATAGAAGAATGTTGGATGATATGGAAAGATGTCCATGGTATATATTGAGAGAGCAAAAGTGGGTCCCAAGGCCGTGGCTCTGTGATACTCTAGGACAGTGCTTCTAACAATTTGTTGATTGTGACCCACACTGAGAAATATTAACAGTGATGAAGTTCCCAGCCCTCCCACACCCCACACTTGAAAGAGACATTTTACAAAACTCTGACTTTCTTCTAATCGTTCATTTTTATTCATTGAACAAGAATTTTATGAACTCCCTACTCCCTTCCCTCATCTCTTCCTTTTCAATGCTCGTCACAACACCTAAATCAATTTCATGGCATGTTAATATGGGTCATAGCCTACAGTTTGAAAACCACTGACAGAGAAGATAAACAGTGACCACTTCCTGAGGGAGGGAAGCCCCTCAGCGAACCCAGGGTTCTGAGCCATTTCAGGAATTAAAACAGTTAATTTGGCCACAACTCTGTTATGCAGTTAGGACGTTTATCTCCGTTTTATGGATGAGGTAAGTGGGGCCAAGAAAGTGAAATTACCTGTACAGATCCATGAATCAGGAGAGCAGGGTAGCACAAACTCTCACTCATCACTCTCTTCTCTTCCCAGGGGTATTACTCATGATATTATGTTTAACCTGTCTTTTAAAAAATACAGATGAACAGGGCTTCCCTGGTGGCGCAGTGGTTGAGAGTCCGCCTGCTGATGCAGGGGACACGGGTTCGTGCCCTGGTCCGGGAAGATCCCACATGCCGTGGAGCGGCTGGGCCCGTGAGCCATGGATGCTGAGCCTGCGCGTCCGGAGCCTGTGCTCCGCAACGGGAGAGGCCACAACAGTGAGAGGCCCGCGTACCACAAAAAAAATAAATTAAAAAAATAAAATACAGATGAACAAAGTCAGGAGATCTATACCAGAAAGTAGACAGGGCTTATCTCTCAGTGGTGAATTGGGTGAGTTTAGTTTTCTTCTTTCTGCTTGTTTGCAGAAAATTGCATTTCCAATTTTTTAAAAATTAAAACATTGCTTTGGTCATAAGAAGAAAGTTCATAGTATTCACCTCATTTACTTATTTCTGAATTTGATGCTGAATGTTGTTGGAAAATTCATCTTGTTCAACTAATCGTCATTCATCCAAATTTTTCTAAACATCCTTTCATGTGGCTCTGGGCAATTCATTTGAATTATCAAGAGAGGTTATATGAAATCATTCCAATGGTCAGTGATGACTCCTCTGACTTCTGAGGGCTGTTCATCAACAGAAATCACCTGTCAAGGCCAGAGTTTCTATTTGCTAATGAGAGGGAAAATTTGCATATGCCCTTTATTTTGTAGAATATCCATGTTGTCATCGTGAAAATTATGAGGACCTTTTTGTAGTCTCCAATGCTCATTCTGCTTTTGCCCACTTGTACTAGGAAGTTCTCATTAGAATAGGATTTCAGAAAACAAATTTCATGTACAAGTATCATTCTTCATCTCACAGCTCACATAGGACTTCAGAGAGATCTTTCTCCCTCTACCAAGAAGATGCCAGACTCCATTATTGCACACCCCCTTAGTGTCTTGCAATTCCTCTTTTAGATAAGCTCTCAATGACAATTATTTCTTTACTACTTCTCTTCCAGGAGCCTGTATGTAGCACCAGGGCAGGGACTGTGCCCCTCTGGTTCCTAGCTTTATCCCCAGCCCTGATCCATTGTCTAGCATATAGTAGAGACTCAATAAGTATTTACTGACAGAATGAACATGTGAATAATGAATGTATCTACAGATGAATGAATAAATACATGAAATATGGAAAGCACATTTACAAAAATTCCTTTTATTCCTTGGGTAAAGTCCATTCAAGGTCTTACTTTGAACTGAATCCTGAAAAATTAAGACAGGCTTTCAAATTTGCCTATAAAGGACCACAACCATGGTTTCCAATTTACTCAAAATTCAATAAAGAAGACCACTTTTTAACATAAGAAATGTACAGATTTCAACATGATACTGAAGAACTTCTAACATCTGGGGATGAAAAGCATTCATAAGACATATGGAGTCTCAAATATAATAACTCTTTAGCCCCTCAGGGGTCTGTGGCAATAGGATGGATTCCAGAAGACTCAAAAATCTAACTCTCATTTACCTGCTGAATCTGATTCAAAATGCAATAAATATTTTTTTCTCAACAATTTTCTTCCTTAACTGAAGAATACCAAATCAGGAAAGCTTAGATTTTTTTTGGTATTTATTCTGAATATTGGTATAAGTATTCATACAGACACTGGTCTTAATAAGTTGTGTCCTCCATTTCGGGAAAAAGTAACATGGAAACTTATGGCAACATTGAATAAGCATCAAACCAGAGGTCAGATATAGGATTTTGAAAAAAATGTCAGTATAAAGAAGTACTTTAATGTTTGAAACTCTCATATGTAAAACTTTAATATTCTTTTAAGCCTGGAAGAATGATCAGATTTATATATCTTGTATCCAAGTAAGACGATTTATGTTCTGCATTTCAACAAAGTACAAAATGATTCCAGTATTTTTGCTTCTATTAAAATTGTAAAAAATTAATGTTGCCAGAATTATATCTACATTAATTTTTAAAAGTTCATATATCCTATTGACACATGGTTGCCTTACCAATGTTTAAGGTCTTTCATATTAACATTTTAAACTAATATATTGACTTTTGTGGCAAGAGAGATGTTTCATAATTGTTAAACATGAAACGTCAGCCAATTCCTAACATAAAAGGTCTTGAGCTGGAACTCAGACCACTGCAGCTGAAATAACTCTGAAGGTCCATGATGATAGAAATTTTGGGAGTGCTGAAAGAAGGTGGAATCTAGAACTACTTTCTGCTGCTGAGGAGGGGTGCCACTGTTGAGGCGACACTAGCAAGAACAGTATGCAGAAAAGAAAAAAGAAGTTCTCTCCTATCTCTGTCCTCTGAGATCCCCCTTGCCCTCCATGTTGGCAGGACTTACCGTGAAGTCATCTGGCAAAGAAACATACTCCAAGACCCAGAATCACAAGACACAGCCTACAAGAGTGGATTTGGGTGAAAGACAATAGATAAGTGACTGCCACAGCCAATTTTCTTTTGAGAATCTTGAAGAGTTTAGTTTATTCATTCAAGGAGGAAAAGGGAACTTTATGAATAAGCTTTCTATGAGGAATTACCATTGGTACTCTTGGGGTTTTTCTGAATCGGAATCTAAGCGAGCCTTGCAAATTTACCGTTGAATTAGTGCAATGGTATGAAGTGATTTGAGAACACAGGCCTACTGTGAACGTTTTGCACAAAGTTAGGGAAATCTACGTATTATAAGTGACAAAGCAGCATCAAACGTGGAAAAGAACTCGTAGCAATAGCATCCAGTGAAGATTAACAAATAGAAATTCACATTAAATTCACCCCATAGTCCCAGCATATTAATTTCATTCAACCTTCTCCAATTTCCAAATTCATTTTAGAATTATGAGGCTGTCCAGTCTCGTTTATACTTTTGTTATGCCATTCCTATTTCCCAGCCTGTAAAATGTAGTAATTTGGCCTGTTATGCTTAGATAAACACCTGGAAGCTCTCTTGGGAAAGATCCCAAGTCTAGACATAGTTTAAAAAAAAATCCTCACATGTGTTTCTTATTATAAGAAATTATTACTCTGCAGACAAGAGAAAATTCCCATGTCTTCAGTGAGTTGCCAATTATGTCACATTCTCTGATGAAGCATTTATGACTAATATACAAATACTTGCCTCCAAAAAGTAGAATAATAAAGGGGAAGATAGAGAAGAAAAATGATTTTATCTGAACTGCTAGAAGACTTATTTTTTTTTAATGCAAGCCTTAGATTATAGGAAGGAGAGGTGACTCACAACAATCTACCAAGTAAGTTGTGTTGTTGTATTTTATAATTTTGGCAACATTACTTATGAGAAATCTGACCACACCACTTTGGGTTTTAAGACAGCAATCTCTGCAAATCCATTTAGCTACTATTGTTTCTAAAATTTAAATATAACTTCTTGTTTTTGTTGTTCTTCTTCTCATTATTAGTATTATTACTACTATTATATAATAGGAAACTATCTATAATATTATTCAGTTCTAGGGAAAGGTACAATGCACAAATCAGTAATTCTAAACATTTCATCAAAATACAATGCTATCAAGAATAGACTCAAGGAGGACCAGCCAGTTACAGTTACAATTACACAGGTGTGAACTATGCATAACTGGCAGCTCTCAGTAGATGCTTAAATGTCCACTAACATCTTTTTCTTAGGGCAGCTAGAAATGATGATCTCTGAACAGGTAGAGAGAGAAAAAATATAGATTTGTTACCTAATTGCGAACTCCACAAAATTAGGGATGCCTTGATAGTGCTCGATTTTAGCTAATATTTTATATAGAAAACGCGCCAAGTAACGTTGGAGAATAATCAGTTGTCAGGCAGGGATTTTGACAGATTGAGAAGTTGGAGTACTAACTTGGATCACTTTGGGTTTGCATAATAAATACAGTAAAATAAAATAAAAACTTGAGAAATAATCAAAACTACCTTCTGTGATTCCTTTGGTAGTAACTCTCTTCTTGATCTGACTGATTACTGGATCCTTAATCTTAGAAACTAAAAGTTTCATCAGATTGAATTGCCCATTGTTTCTCTCAGCCATGCCTAAAAGATCAAAAGAATGTGCACAAAATTTATGGAAAAACGCTGTACTAACTCATAGACACAATATTCACTATTTTAAGTGAACAACAATAATAAAACATATTTATGAACAGACATTTGAAAAGATTCAGTAATAGAGAAAAGAACCACCTGATATCTCAGAGAAATAATTTCTCTTTTTTTGGAAGACTATAACCTGAAAGAAAATGCTTGAAAATCTCTCATCTCATTTATGAAACTACAGCATAGAGTCGTGGAAGAGGAGGAATGGAGGACCAGCAGAGTGCTCACATTGGAAATGGAAAATGCATCACAAAAGTGAAGAATACAACAGGCAGTAATGGCAAATTCGATGTAATAATTAGTATTCTTGGTTTCACTGAATAGACTAGATTAACCTGAAGAACTTATTGGATCACATAACTGGATATTCCTGAGGAATAAGCTTAGTTTCAGGCATGGATTGATTCTGAATGTCAAATGATGTCATCAACTTTATCTATTTTGCAACTTTTCTTGTCTCTGTTTTTCTTTGACTTTGGCTCCAATCTTTCTTACTCTATTCAGACTTTTAAATTACCTGGCGAGATATTCATCGGAAACCCTACATGCTTTCAGCTCATCATGCTAAAGGGAAAAAACCCTCAAATTCCCCCAAAATATCCCAAGGAAAATGCTACCCTTGGAAAAAGTCAAATATTCATATCTGAAATTATCACTGTACCCACTGGGATGCAGTACTATGATTGTCAAATACATATTCCTGTGTCTGACACTGGAGTTGGGTACCATAACTAGTAACCATACCAGCACTCTATGAGATAGAGAAATTCCTAAGAGAACCAGAATAAGTGCAATAGGTTTTAATGTCTACCCTAAACAATATTAACCACTACCTGCGACTTTGTGAAATCCAAAGAAATAAATCAATGAATTAAAACACATCATCATTAAATTCTCCAAGAACTCAGGGAGGAAAAAAACAAATCAAAATAATCAGAAGTTAAGACATGTGGACTTGTGCGTTTATGTGTGTGTGTGTGTGTGTGTGTGTGTGAGAGAGAGAGAGAGAGAGAGAGAGAGAGAGAGAGATACAATTGACTTTATTTCTTTTTATTGAGAAATAAAAAGAGAAATAATTCACATACAGTGTTGGGTAAGTTTAAGGTATACAGGAGACACGTGGACTTTTCTGTGAAAGAGCCAATGTTGTTGTTTTTTAAAAATTTTTATATATTAAAAATTTTTTATTGTAATCCCATGTTCTTAAAATAAGAATCCAGAAGGAGAGAGTACAACACATGGGGAAGAGGCAGCAATCAAACGTCTAGCAGGGTCCCATGATGCTGAACTCTGAATAGTTGTCTCCAGTACAGCCTTTGTGGCTGCTCCCTGGTATCTGGGGAAATTGGGTACCAATAGTAAAGCATATGGAATTGAATTAACAAAATCTCTATTTTTTTCTAATAGTACAATTTGCTTTTGTTTCTTGAAACTGAAAACATATTTTAAAAAAAGAGAGAAAGGCTCAATTTACCTTCTCCAAAGCCAAAGGTTCAGCACAAAAAGAAAACAAAAAAACTTGATACCGTTCATTGGTGTTCTTCTGTGAAGAAATCAGATCATTATTCTACGGGACCTACCTTCCAACAGTTGCCATTTTTCAAAATCTCAGACAACAATTAGGCAGCAAGGAAAATAGGCTCTGTTTGTGTTAAGAGGGATATGCCTTTCAAATGAGGCGTTGTAGGAGAGAGTTGAACATGGGAAACTGCCAGTGGATGTTCATATTAGGAATCATGGTTTGTTTTTTTTCTGATTTCTTTGGTTCAAAATTGCAGGCTCCTAGCTACCTCTTTTGGAAACACACCAATGGAGAATCTCCATTAGAATGGTTATAATACATGAAAACTGAAACAGTAAGTTGTACAAGTGGGCAGAGAAGGACAAATTGAAATCTCTAACATGGTGTATTAGTAGACTGTGTCTCCAAGGCTGGAAACAAAATTCTCTTAATTTATCTGTGGAAAAATAAAGAGCATAAAATCAACAAGGAGCCTATGAAAATACACTACAGAGCAAGGAAAAGAAATACACACTTACAAGATGCAAAGTAAGAGTGCTATTATGAAAGTGATATACTTCAGTATCCAAAAGAAAAATTCTGAAAACTTTTGGTATCGTGAAAAGAATTTAAGCCAATACAGAGTCTCTGCATAGAAACAGAATCGTAAAAGAATGAAATGAAAAGATGAAAATAAATGACATGAATAACTGGAAGAGGTAAAGATGATCACAAATCAAAACTATCTCTGCAACATTGAAGTATTTGTTGGAGTCATTAAAAGACTGAGCTAATATAAAGAGGAATTAAATAAGCAAAGTGGAAACCAACTTTGTAACTTTCAGATTTCAGAGGACACCCTTAATCTCATGGGAAACCATGAGATAAAAGATTCTAAGTATGAATGACAGCAGAAGCATCACCAACAGATAAAAGAGTAGTTCTAGAAGAGATATTACAATAGGTGGATGATAAGAAATACACAGAGATAGAGTAGGAGAACTTTTTTCTGAATCAAAGAAAATAAATAAAAATTCAACTCAAGGGGATAGACAGAAAATGAACAAGCACTAATACCCAAAGAAAGCAGAAACAGGACCTAAGATTAAAAAGCAATTATTAAAATAGAAAATATAAATTTGAAAAGAGGAGGATAAAATTGATAGCTGTTTCTATGAAAAGAGGAAAAAACAGTTAAATTTCTGGTCTGAAACAAAAATGCACAGTGAGTAACTTTAGGAATAAAAACAGAGAAAAGTCAAAGATACAGGAGAAATTGTGAATAGAAAAAGAACATTGTTCACATTTCAGGCAATTCAATTAAAAGGTAGGCTCTCTCAGGTTCAGGTGAGACAAAATTTTTTTTAAGAACTAAGATCCTTTTAAAGTACAAAGTAGGGGCTTCCCTGATGGCAGAGTGGTTAAAAATCTGCCTGCCAATGCAGGGGACACGGGTTTGATCCTTGGTCTGGGAAGATTCCCACATGCCACAGAGCAACTAAGCCCGCGAGCCACAACTACTGAGCCTGTGTGCCACAACTACTGGAGCCTGTGCGCCTAGAGCCCGTGCTCCACAACAAGAGAAGTCACAACAATGAGAAGCCTGAGCACTGAAACAAAGAGTAGCCCCTGCTCGCCACAACTAGAGAAAGCCCGTGCGCAGCAGTGAAGAGCCAACGCGGCCAAAAATAAAATTAATTAATTAATTAATTTAAAAAAAAGAATATTTTTTAAAAAGTACAAAGTAAAAGTCCAACAAGCATCTAGGCAGAAATGAAACAGTTACGTACACAGTCACGTAAATCAGGCTGCCACATACTTCTCTAGTGTAATAATAATATTAGAAATAAAATAGAGCAATTATAGGTGTCCTGGAGGAGAAAGAAAAGGTTGTGACACTTCAGTATATCCATCCAAGGTCTTTCATGCTCATGTTTGATTGGAGTAGAGATATTCCCAGCTATGTAAGGACTCAAAAAATATATGATGCACTTTGCTTAAAAATTTTATTTCAAAAGATAATCTTTCTAAAGAAATGAAGTCAATTTACGAGTTTAAGAATTAGATTACTATAGTATAAAAAGTCTGATATTGGGCATAGAAATCTATTAAATAGAGCTAAACCAAATATCTTCTTGCAGCAATTAAAAAGCAGATATTAAAATTTTACTCTTTAAAAAAAGATATATAAAATAAAAACAATAATCCCAAATTCTAATAATATCAAAAATATGGAAAAGTGAACAATGGACAGATAGAAAAGTAAAATGTGTCAAACTTCTTACTGCAAATTAAAAATACTATTTCACATGTGACTTTGATAAATAGAGACGATGGCTTAAAGTAAAAATCTTACCCTTTAAAATTTAAACCTGTAGAATTTAAAATAGATTATCTTTAAAATACGGGAGAAAATAAAAACAAAAGCAGAAAAAGGGTGTATTTGAAGGTTATTGGGTAGCTTACAGAATCCATGGAAAGGCTGGGGCTGGAGGGCAGTTTCTGGGAGGCAAAGCAGCTAAGATTTTGCTAAGAATAATCTCCCAGTTACTGCTCATGATGCTTGCCTTTGACGCCGCTGGAACCACTCACCGTGCTGCTGGCTTTCCTGGTTCCTGCTGCAGGTCCTGCTGGCCACTCACTACTGCCCACGGCTGTCGCTCTTAGACACTCACTCTTGTTCCATGGGACTCTAGACCCTCAGTTCACCACAGCTATCAAGAACAATCTGTAACGGATCCAGAATCTTCGGGTCACTCCCTCAAGAGTTGTCATCAAATCATCTGTTCTCTGAACATGCCCATGAGGTAGCTACGGTCTAATCATGAAAATTACCCGATAAGCTTTTTAATGATGCTTGGGACTCACAATGGAAACTCAAATCTGGTAGTTCTCTGTTGAAAATCAATCTCCCTCTCTCATTATCTTAAAAAGCTACCCATAAGCTTCCAATGGCCAGCCGGGTTCAGGTACTGCTGCTGTAGAGACTATACTGAGAACAGAAGACCAAGGACATAGCCGTGACTGCAGAATGGGACAGGAGAAAGGCAACTGAGAGATGAGCCCTGCCCATTGGTTTGGGAGGAGAGAGGAAGGAATCCAACGGAATACAGCATGCTTGAAGCATTTTCAAGCCTCCGGGATTGATGAGAATTACTTAAGTAGGAGGAAAACTGAGAACAGACATTGAAGAGATCGTGCACAGAAAATCTGAAATTAGAGCCAAGGTGGTCACATGTGCAGACATCTGGGGAACTGAGTTCAAAGGGGAGCAGGGCTGGGTAGGGATAAGAATGCAAACCTAGGTTAACATTCTGGGCTGTTCAGAGCTCCAGGTAAGGAATAGAATTAGTCTTTTTCATGGCAGAGCTGCTTTGTGGTTTCTGACCTGTCTCTGCTCATACGTTTTAAGCTAAAATGTATTACAGAAGATTTTTAGTGTGAAGAGAGGGGGTCAGGAAATTGAAGCCAGACACCATGGCTCTTTAGATGACCCTGCTCCTTGTCTCCGAACATTTTTATGAACAGTTTTCAAGGAGTGGGGCGAGGAAATATTGTGTGTCAACTAGGTAGGATTGGAAACAGTTGACTCATACAAACGTGGCCAACATGAAATAGTCCACAGAGATATGGAATATTTGAGATGGACAAAATTAGACTGGGAAATCATATCTGTCAGGCAAAAGAAAAATTGTCCCAAATATCAATGAAGCCAATTCTTTTTGCAACAAAAGTATAAAGAGATTGATGGGGCATGTGATTTCACTTTTAAAGGGGAATTCAAAACAGGAAAATTTCTGGAAAGAAAATCATTATAAGGACTTGAAATAGTTTCCCTAAAGAATGCATTTGCAATGAATGATTCTGTAACTCATGCTAGCTTAAGAGTTCTGGTAAACCAGTGTGGTTGTTAAAAGATAAACTCCAGAATTGGGGACTGAATGCGTAGGTAACAAGTTGCAGAGAAACTTCTTGAATGAAATAGCAGAAGTTGCTCATCCAGGAGATTTAAATAGGTCCTTAGATACAGGGAAGACCCTCTTAATTCAGAAAAACTGATATAGCTTTAATTACTAAGCAAAAAGAGAAGGTGTTACAGAGTAGAAAATCTGCCCCCAATGATAGGAAAGGTCGAAGAAACTTGATATGAAATGAGATATTAAACCAGATGGAGAAGTAGACACAAAGCTGGAGCTAGACTCCCTGGGTCTCAACTGTATAATTAAAATAAATCTCATTGTGCTAATGTAGTAGGTTTTTTTTCTTTAAGATTATACATTTGAAAAGCAAAGGGAGAAGCAGAGAACAACTTCATGTTTCAAGAGCATGCTACATAAAGAATATTGTTATGTGAAAGCAAAGGTTTACCCAGCAATCCTTCAATGGTGGCATTCCAAGTCTTAGATTATTTACTTCTTCATGCTAGAGCGAGTAAGAGTGGGTATGAAATACTGATGAATCGCCTTCGTCATGCTGGAGCTAAGTATACAGCAGATTATAGGAATATCATTCATTCATTCAGATCAGGAAGAATGGCTATTGAATAGGGTTCCAGCTGCCTCTGTCCCATCACTTGTGGTCTAGGGAAGCTGGTACCTTATTCAGCTCCAAGCCTGGAACAGGTGACCTCTACTTAAGCCAATCAGTGTTCTCCATTCCCCTGGCCATAAAGATTTGTTTCCGGATGGACAAATCAGAACCAACAAGTCTCAGTTCCATGGTGTGTCTGAGTTATCAGGGAAGCCTCTCTTTTCCCACAACATCTGGAATTGTGTGGTGCTGGAAAGCTTGGCCTATTACCCCGGGTAGCAGGGAGGCTCAGTAGAAACAAAGAAGTAAATACAATCCTTAAAAAAATTAAAATGAAGACTAAAAATTGTAGTATTCATTACTTTCAAATAATGAGCAAAATCAAAGACTAGAAGACATCTTCTCATGTTGACCCATAGACTCCTATTTATCTTAAATCCGGTTTGGTTGCATTTTCTGTCACTTGTAAAAGAGAGTCCTAAGTGCAACATTTCCCTAAGTTTTGTGCACTTGATGGATAGAAAGACTGATAGGTGTGTTAAGGTTTCTCCAAACAAATATGATTTTTTACTTCCATAAATCTTGTTTACTATATTTTATGTCTATGCCATTTGGGTTTTTTTTTTAAAAAACTTCTGTTTTTTGTCTGTATTTACTACATATTGTACTTTTTAACACTAACAGAAGCATCTTTTTGTGCTGTTCACTTCTTTTTGCCTCAGTTACTGCTTTGTCTGTTACTGTTCTCCCATCTTTGTTTGGATTTGCCTGATCTCTTTGACTTCCCTTTATTTGAACTCATCTATTGAATTCACCACTGCATCTCCAAGGTCTAGCACAATGCCCAGGATATAGTAGATGCTCAATAAATACTTTGGGGATAATTTCATGGGTTTTTGTTTTGAAAGACAAATCTGAGAGATATAAAAGTATTTTCTACTTATAATATTCTCTAATAGGTTTGTTTTCTTTACTGTTTTCTTTTCCTCCTTTCTTGATAGATTTTTGTATTTCTAATCATTTATTTTGTCTCATTATTTGGAAGTAATGAAAACTACATTTTTTTGTCTTTGTTTTAATTTTTTTAAGGACCATATTTTTCTTTGTTTCCATCAACACCATGATGTGACTGCAAGTTGACATATTCATTTCTTTATTGGTTGATTCTTATGGTACAAAGGAAATATTGGAAACATTATACAGGCCATAAAAAAACTTATCATTAACATTGTAGTATGTGGCATATTTCTTTAGCAATTATCGTTATTGGTTTCACTGTACTTTCCTACATTCTTTGCTGGCTTTTGGGAATTTGGGATGATGCCACAGTGAGCTAATAAAGATCTGTATGGATTCAAGTGCCTCTAAAAAGATGAAGTTTAGTCCTCAAACTAATTCTAACAAAAAATGCACAATTATATTAATTTTTAAAAACAAAGTGAAAAAATAGATTCAAATGGCAGGGCTCAGATGGAGAAAATATGCCTTTATTTTGGCGCATAGAAATAAAGAGGTGTGGGAGGATTTCAACAGAATCTCAAATACCAGTATTTGTTAGTATTCTCCCTTTAGTCTTTATTCTCCCGTAGGCATCGGTAGAGCTTTAGTTTTCAGTGTTATGGGTTCTGTGCCTTTGCATTTCCCTCTTCTCTCAGCTATTCCCCAGAATTCCTTTATCTTTATAGTCAACCAGTGTAATATGAATACGACATTTAGAGGGACTAACATCTGTACTCATACACCTGGAACAAACTCCAGGACATTTGTGGCAAGGATTGAGGATTAAAAAAATCTAAATAAATAAATGTATTTAACAAGAAAGCAATGTCCAGGTTCACAAGCTATGCATGCTCAGTGATCCTCGTGCTGTGTAGGCTTTACCTGAGTATTCTTACTGGAAACCATATTATTTTTCTGCAAAGACCAGAGTATGGCTTCAGGGTGACCATCACATCATGAAACAGTGATCCATTTTGATATACTTCGGTTATTCCAGCCTGTCTAGGAATCTGCTGGTTGCAGGGAAGGACAAAATGCTTCCAGACTGAGGCATCAGAGTTCAACAGGAAATGGTAATATCGGTGGGTTCTTCCTCTCCTTCTCTCTCTCGCTCACCCTCCCTCTTCCCTTCCCTGCCCCCTCTCTCTGCCTGGGGTCTAGGAGCTGATGGATGTACGGTACAAGACACATGGGCGACCACCCAGCCTGGGGGAGCCAGTTGCCTTTTGTTACCTGGGATTTATTGGGCTGATGTTCCATCGTCTCTTAGGAACAATCCCTACCAGGTTGGCCTCCTCCTTGAAACCGAGTTGTGGTGGACATAGCCCATTGCCTTTGACTAATACACAGAGCAGTAGCGATGTCATGGATGCAGAGGGTAGAAGAGTTTCACTGCGCAGACAACTCTGCACATGTGACTCAAACGACAGCCAAATACACAAAATTACTGAAAACCAACAGACTAAAAACTGGTGAGTTCCAAGCTAATATGATGGAGTAAACCTAAATAAGAAAAATAATCTTACAACACATAATGAAATGAATATAAATTTGTTACAAGAACAACAAAATTCACCAACAGTGATTAATCTAAGAAAAGATGGGGGGATTAATCTAAAGCCATGAACTCCCCAAAGTGATGATCAAATAAACAAAAGATTCTTGTCTGTAGCTAGGAATCGTAGTGCAGAGTTATTTCCTTAATTCCCCCCTCATCCTTAGAACAATGGTTCCAGTCTTTTTTTTTTTAATCACATATTTCTATTCTAGATGATATTGACTAACTCCCTGCCATTAAAGATGCAACAATTAGCATTCTCACAGGTCCACCAGTCTCTGGGTCTATACCTTTCAATTTCGTTGCGTTGATGATTTTAACCATCTAAATGTAGGCAATAGAAAGATGTCTGGAGTAACGTTTAAGGAAAAAAAAACACAGTGATTTTTTTCCCTGAAATAATTCCACTCAGGAGGGTCCTATATCTTGGGGACATTTTAAGGCTTTATGGACAGTGTAATTGATGCTCCCACAGTGCAAACTTGATATGTCTGAGGGTCTGTGTCCAGCTCCTTAGTTAGAGGACTCTAACTTAAACTATTTCTTATGCCTACTAACTTCAGATAAAAACCTTCAACGGTTCCTGAAGGAATTCCTTCCATTGGAATAACAGAAAGCTTAGGTGAAAATGACAGCACCCTCATTATGGATTGAACTGTATACACAGTTTATTTGAAGAGTCAATTACAGCATACATTGACAACAGATGACAAAACATAACATACGGTTCTGGTGTTAACTCCCAACGCTTTCTCCCTAGGCAATGGGTAAATTCCTGATCCAGATGTGGTGGAGAGAAATGTTTTTGCTCTGGCCCAGACTGTCATGTCCTTTAGGGATTAAGTCTGCATTATCTACGGAATGTCCTTTGTTTCCCCACAGTCCATTTGCCAATTGTCATTCCACGGTCACCCCCTGGTGTTACAAAACAAATAAACAAACAACTCAGTTTCCCTGTTGTCAGCAACCCAAGATTTATCCTCATCAGGTGAAGAGTCTTAAACAAACTTTGCTTAATCTTTAAGCATCTCTTTTTTTCAGCCAGGAACTTGACAGATCTCTGCAAACACTAGGGCTTGCAGTGTGCACACTTCAAAACAGACCTGTTTAACACAGACATGACCTCCCTCCCTAGGCCGTGTCTCCGCTCTGGTCTGTATGTTCTTTAATTCACACTTTATCTTCCTCTGAGCTGTGCCCTGGCAGAGGCCGGGATTTTATGTGGCTATAAAACCATTCTGTCTTTTGTGAGACGACAACAGATTCTGGAGAGAGTTCAATGTGAAAAGTCATGCTTGGTGCGGAAGTCATTGATTTTACGATACTCTCGGCTTCTCTCTTTTCTCAGCATTTCCCTGATTTTAGCACATGATTTCCCTTTGGCTTTTTTGCGTTAACCTCCCAATAAGTACTCTCAACTACTTCCTAAATGTTTAAAGAACCTAATACAAAGACAGGTTTGGGTTGCTAGTGTAACCTTAGACCAAAGACATTTTACAACGCTATTCTGCAAGGAATTTTTGGCCCATGAATAATGGTTCAGAGCGTTATTTATAATCTCAAGATAATATCCGCACCACTTTCTAATCTTACTGGATATACTGGACACGCACATTAAATACAAGTCAGATTCTGTGTGGGAGAGGAGAAGAACGCTCAGATTTATTGAATCTCCATGTGTGTCGGAGACTAGACTTCTCTTATTTAATTCTCTTAACAACCATATGAAGTAGGTATGATTCCCAGTTTTCTAATAAAGAACAGTTTACGTAAGTTTTTTAGGTCGTTCTCCAATAATCAATGGGATTGTCCAAGTCTGTCAGATTCTAAAACCTATCCTTTCCCTACTGAACATAATGCATTTACCAGATTATAAATGTGAGAAGAGTTGGGGATCGATTTTTAAAAGACTTCCAAATATTTATAACATTCTTTATTTCAGACAGCCCAAGGTTGCTTTGCAAGGCTGATGCCGCTGTTTCATAACTAGGGATAATAGAGACAGGTCAAGGTCTGAGCATCATCAAGAAATTCTTACAAAGATCCCAGGGGTATCCAGGAATCCACGTGGTACTTACTAGAAAGATTTTTGCAAATGAATTGCTTTGAGGATTTTAGTGGAGGAAGTCGGTCTGGGAGACCCTCCTGTTGCATATGGGCTGCATTTCACTCAAAGGGGTCTTTGTTCCAGCTCAGCTCGGGAAAGAGGTCAGGCAGTGGTCAGCAGAGGAAACCACTGCTGAGAAGTCTGGGCCCTGAGCTGTCATTCCTCCACTTTGCTTTGGACTAGGGACAAGAAATCCTTTATGGGCTCGTGCGGTGAAAACTGATGGAAGCCAGCTTTGTTCTATTTTTGTAATATATTTCTGGTTGAGTTAACTCTACGGAAAAAAATAGTCAGTGGGTTTGTGTGTTTATATAGACCCTTCATCTTGCTACTTTGTGCCAAGTTTCCCGAGTCTGCAAGGAAGTGAAGCCAGACGTGCTCTGCGTCCTGGGTTCTCACCCCAGTGACCTCTTAATCTTTCCAAGTTTACCCAGCACTCTCACGGCAGCATTTGCATGGAAATGGATCTCTCAGCTCCTGGCTTTTGGCAGGAGGATACTTCCTTCATATGGAAAAGTGTTTAATACCAATTTAAAGGTCTGTCTAGCCACTGTACACCCCTAGCCCCTCCTCCCTCAGTGCCCACTGGCACAGAGTATGGAAATCTAACTTTTAATCACCCTTTTCAAAATGCCCCCAAATTTTCTTTCCAGGATATCCATTGCTTTTGACTTTTTTTTTTTTGCGGTACGCGGGCCTCTCACTGTTGCGGCCTCTCCCGGTGCGGAGCACAGGCTCCGGACGCGCAGGCTCAGCATCCGTGGCTCACGGGCCCAGCCGCTCCGCGGCATGTGGGATCTTCCCAGACCGGGGCACGAACCCGTGTCCCCTGCATCGGCAGGTGGACTCTCAACCACTGCGCCACCAGGGAAACCCATCCATTGCTTTTCTAATGAGGATTTGCCCCAACTCTCTTTGAATCCTGCAAAGAGTAACTGCTACTATAAATTAAAATGATGTTTTTAATGTACTCAGATTATGTTTTAGCTTCTCCTATTCTCATTAAACATAATTGCAGACAGGGAGAAGGTGGGTTCGTTTTTTTCATTCTCATGAACCAAAGCAAATGGAAATGGTTATGTTGGTGACACTGATATGATCATGCCAAGTGTTTGGGTTTAAGGAATAAGTCTAATAAAGGCCAATATGAGGAAAAGGAGTGTATAGTGAGCATTCTCTGAAACTGAGGCATCAGATAGACAAAACGATATATTTCAGTAAGTCATAACATTATTTTGTCTGTGTCTCCTTAAACAACATATGTATACCTCGTGGAAAATTACTAAGAATGCTAAAAGTGTTGGAAGAGTCTGAATATAAATGCAATACAAAATGTCATAAGATAAATATGCTATATTTTACTTATATTACTTAAAGATGAATTATCAATTTAATCATCTTTCCCTGGCCAAGTTTTGCTTTTGTGGATAGCTGTTGCTTTGTTTTTTATTTTTAAATATTGTTATTATTTGAACTGTCCAATTTTTAAATTCATTTATTGTGGTCAAAATGGCTGTGTTCTACCCCTGACTGCCAGTAATCCACTAAGTGACCTTTGGAGAACCACTTACACACATTCTTTCTGGTTCCCCAAAGATTATTTTATTCTTTAAGCCGTGATTCTGTTACCCTCAATACACTCCCATTAAATTACATGTCTTGAAAAGAACTGTCTTATCCCCAATGACCTGGGCTACTCATTCTTGCTTAGCAGTTGGTTTCTTCTTTTTCATTTTAATATACAGTGCAAGCAGCATTTTAGCAGCAACAAAAGAAGAAGAGAAAAACATTAAGAAAATTTCCCAGTGATATACTATCATTGTATATCACCTTTCTCCATGTCTGGGAATTTCTTTACCACATTTTCACATATGCCTACATAATTTTACATAGGTATACTCAGAGTTTCGGCAGAATTTATTTTGCCTTTCACTTCATCTTATATTCTAAGCATTCTCTGTGTTGCTGGGAAATTTATTCACTTAACAATATCTCTTATATGGGCTTCTAAGAGTCAGTTAATATAAAAAGTCATAATTACCTTCTTAAAAGGCTACCTAATGTCTGCATAATATACCATAAAGAAACATCATTGAAGCATACCCTTTTATTGAATGTTTAGGTTCTCAGTGTTCTGTATTATAAGTAAAGAAATAAAGTAGGTCTTCTCGCATCCAACTCTTTTCTTATATTGACAGCTCCCTACTCTCACAGTCTGCTTGGGTAAATTTTGCTGAGTATCTTTGTGGAGGTTTCTCTGGTTATTGTAGCACCAGGTGAGAATTCCAGCTCATTTGCTTCCTAGTCCTATGGCACTGAATAAGCATTTAAACTTTCGGAACCTGTTCTCTCACCTGTATGATGTTGATAATAAACCCTGCTTTCCATACTTATTGTGAAGATCAAGTGTGACCGATTATGAAAGCATATAACCTGAAAACTAGAATGGCGTAGACCCTTACTAGAATCTGATTGTGCTTTTTTGCCAAATTACACCTCAAAAATCATAGACATCTATACCACTACCAATAATATGTGAGAGTATTATTGTCACTAAAATCTCACAAATATTATTTCTCCTTTTTATATTTTGAAAATTGATGAGGCATTCACTGATGCCTAGTGCTGTGATTTTTTTTGAGTAATTTTAAAATTGAAATATAATTTATACACAGAAATGCAAAAATCAGAAATGTGCCGCCCAATGAATTTTTACAAAGTGTACATATACATAAAACAATAGAATATTATTATTGGCATCCTATAAGCCCCGACATACCTTTCTGTCATTACCTCATGACCAAAGGAAACCAATATTCTAACTTCTATTAGTACAGATGAATTTTGTCAGTTTTTGAAGTTTTTATTAATGGCAACATATAGTATGTTCTTTTTTTTCTGGATTAGATCACTCACTATATTTATGAAATCCATGTTGCATATAGCAGTAATTCATTTATTCCATGGTCTAAATAGATCATATTTTATTTATCCATTCTAGTATTGATAGCATGGAGTTTCCAGTTTGGGCTCTTATAAATAATCCTGCTGTGAACATTTTCATACATGTCTTTAGATGTATACATAGCATGAATTTCTTTTGGGGCTCTTCCTGAAAGTAGAATTTCTGCGTCATATAGAACGCAATTGTTCAACTTTCATAGGTATTGCCCAAGAGTTTTCCAAATGGCTGTGATTTACATTCCCACCAGATGTATGAGAATTCCAGTTGTTCCACATCACCACCGACACTATGCAGTTTCTACCTTTTTCATTACAGACATTCTTGTGCTGTAGCCACTCCAGCAGATGTGTAGTGATATTTCACAGTGGTTTTAATTTGAATTTCCCTGACATCTAATGAGGATGAACACTATTTCATGTGCTTATTGGCCATTCCAATACCTTCTTGCAAGAAGTGTCTGTTCAAACTTTTCATCCATGTTTTTCCTTTTGGATTTTTTCCTTTTCTTATTGGTTTTTACAAATCCATCAAATTCTGGATGCAAGTTATTTTCAAATATGTGTACTGAACAAATATCTTCCCCCAACTGGAGGTTTGTCTTTTCATTTTCCTAATGATCTATTATGATAATCAAAGTTCTTATTTTAATGCAACCTAATTTATTACGGTTTTTTTAGCACTCTTTTGTGCTCTATTTAAGAAAACTTTGCCTAACAGTGCTATCTGATTAAAAGGATTACTGGTTTATCTACAATTCATCTGGATTTAATTTTTGTGAAGGAAGGATGGTAAAGTTTGAATGTTTTCCTATATGGACATCTAACCAAATAAGCACTATTTCTTGCTCACCAGTTCAGCAATATTGTGTCATCTTTATCATATATCAACTGATCATTTATGTGTTTGGTCTGTTTCTGGACTCTTTTATCTATTTCATTGGTATATTTTTCTACACTTGTGCCAATACCACTACCTTTAACACTGCAGTTTATAAGTCTTGACATCTGGTAGTATATGTTTTCCAACTTTCTTGTTCTTTAACATTACTTTAACTATTCTCAGTCATTTGCAATTCTATATACATTTGAATCATCCATTTTCAATTTCTACATGAAATAGTGGGATTTTGATTGATAGTGTTTTAAATCTGCAGGTCAGTTTGTGCAAACTGACTTCTTTATGATATTGACTCTTCTAATCCATGGGCATAGTATATCCTCTTTATTTAACGTCAATAACATATTGTAGTTTTTAGTGTAGATGTTTTGTATACTTCCTTTATTAAATTAGCACATGTGTTATCTGCACCTTTTGGATGATTACATGAATTTTTTCTTTTCTTTTTTAATATGGTGATATTCATTAATTGATTTCCAGTGTTAAACCAATCTTGTAGCCCTGGAGTTAATCTCACCTGGTTGTGATGTATTATCTGTTATATATTGCTGGATTCAATTTGCTAATATTTTGTCTGTGTTCATGAGACAGTGTAGCCTATAATTTTCTCTAATGTAATTGATTTTTGTAACAGAGTTATGCTGACTGCTACAAGAACACACACACACGCACACATTTATCCCTTTCTGAAATTATGTTTAATGAGACTAGAGATCCTAAAAATAACATGGACATAGAAAAATCATACTTTTAATTCATAACAAAAAGATAGTCTTAGCCAACGAGAACTGAAAAGGAACATCCTTTATCTGGTAAAGGTATCTATAAGAAACTCACGCTCAGTATCATACCTGACAATCAGTTTTTCAAAACTTTCCCGGTGAAATTGAGAAAGCCCATTAGCACTACCATTATACATTACTTTACTATATCAGTAACTCCTACCAGTGCAATAAGGCAAGAAACTAAATAAAAGTCATAAGGATTTGGAAGGAATAAATAAAACTGTTTTTATTCACAAACATGTGATTGTAATAAAGAAAATCCAAAATAATCTGAAGACAAAAAGTTAGAATTAATAAATGAGTTTAACAAGCTTATTGTTAAATACATTAACATAGAGTCAATAGTATCTCTGTGTAGAAGTGGCAAATAATTGGAAAATTAAATTTAAGAAGACACATTTTATAATATCAAAAACTACAAAATACTTAAGAATAAATATAAAACAGAATGAACATTATCATATGGAAATTCAGATCTTCAGGAAGGAGTAAATTGCACTAGACATGGTACCTATTAGGGTATATAAAGAATATTTTCCTTTATTTTATTAAATCCTCTAAAATTCTGTTCAGTATTTAAATAAAAAATAAAAACAATGTGTTTTTGTTTTGTAATACTTGGAACTAAAATGTTTGAGATAATAGTACAAAGAACAAGGTGGAATGTAAATGGAATTATATTGTAGGTTCTTACACTGTGCATAAATTATTATAATATTAATTCAAGGTAGACTGTAAAAAGTTAAAGATACATATTGTAATTTTTAGAGCAACTACTAAAACATAATAGAGATGGTCAAAAAACAAATAGAAAAATAAAATGGAATACTAAAAATGGATTTGTGAAATAAGGAACAAAGAACAGAGAGACTAAATTGGAAATAAATAACAATTTGATAGTCTCAAGTGCAACTATATTGATAATTACATTAAATGTAAATGGATGAAATGTTCCAATAAAAGACAGAGATTTTCAGATCAGATAAGAAGCAAGATCCAACTCCATTTTCTTTACAAAGAGACACATTTCAAACTTGAATTTAAAAATAAAAGGATAGAAAAATATACACCATGCTAAGAGCAAACATATAAAAGCTTATGTAGCTATATTGATAATCAGAAAATAGATTTCAAGACAATAAATCTTGTTGTAATAAGAGGATTAGTTTTTGAAGAATACACAGTGATCCTATAAGCATAGTATCTAATAACAGACCTTCAAAATACATGAAACATCATCAGCAGGAACGAACACATGACAAACTTCAAATCATGGATGAATCTGACAACAAACAGCACAGAGAGTGAAAGAAGCAGATACAGTATATTACATACTGATGATTTCATTTATATGAAGTTCTATACCAGGCAAATTAAGTTATGGCAATAGAAATCCAACAAGTGGCTGCCTGGGGCAGTGCATGTTGCTGGGAATTGACAGCAAAGGTGCACAAGGGAAGTTTCCTAGGTGACGAAAATGTTCAGTAGCTTTAATGTGATGGTAGTTACACAGGTGTATACATTTGTCAAAACTCATCAAACATACGTTTAATATCTATACATTCAATTATATGTCACTTATACCTCAATAAAACTGATCTTTAGAAAAGTAAAAAAGTAGTAGAGATGGCCTTGCTTACCTCAATGTGTCCCTTTCTCTTTTCCATATTGGCCCCTCAAGTTCTGCCTGCTTTGATTATTTTCCAATGCCTGCAAGGAGCTATTTTGTTGTTTATTTCTTTTAGTATGATACATGAAATGTATAACTGTTCCTAGTGAGAGGTTTGTTCTCATATAAGATCTTCCATCATAGGTAGAAGTGGAAGTCCTGTTGCTATTTTTTTAATTACTAGAAAAATTAAACACTTTCAATATGAGGTTAAAAAAAAAAGTTAAGTGTCTTGCCCAAAGATCACACTGCTTCCAAGTTGAGAATTAGGATCAGAACTCAGTCTTTTTCCAGAGTCCACACTTTCAATTACCGTGTTTATGGAGAGGATGGCTCTGATAGGTGAACATGGGAAGGTGGGATCATATGGCCCACTTACAGATAATTTTTCTGCTGCATGAATTATGAGAGGGAGTTAAGCCAGGATTTTCAGAAGGTAAGATCATGTCTCTTGGTGCCGCTGCTCAAAATGTTTGGTTTTTCAATGATCTTTTAGTCTAAAGAGGCTTGTGGGAAGGATCATCTTGGCATCACCACTGTCTTCTCCTGGATACTAATTGAAACTTATTCAAAGCCAAGCATACTTATGAAGAAAAACCTGCTGCCCAAAGTGGAAAACACATTCCGCATAAAAGATTTTGGGGTTATCTGAGAATAGATAATGGAGTGTTGAGTGTATTCTGTCATTTTTATTCTAAACTTTGATTCAGTTTAGTGAAGCTAACCTTAAATACAACAGCCAGACACTTTTCTATTGCTTAAAAAATGTTCAATTTGAACAAGAAGTCAGGATACTCCTATCCCAGGAAGTTTTCCATCTTAGCTCTGGTTTGTCCAAGACAGGTCTACAACTTTGGCTTGAGTATGTAGTAAACTTCTAGATTATGTCCTTTTACTGAACATAGCTTCCAAAAGTAATGTAGGCTAAATGAACTAGGTTTATAGGAGATACAGCTTTTATCATAGGGCTACAGTTAAAGGCATTATAGTATAGAGGATAGAATCCCTTCTCAAAAATTGATTCCTATTTACCAGTTCAACAGTAAAGGGAATGAACTCATCACTGTTTCTCAGCTCCCAAAGACTCATTTCATTGATTATCTTGGGCAATCTCATCTTGTGCATGCCTTCAGCTACCATCTGTATCAGAGGGTCTTAACCTTAAGTAATGGGATCACCAAAGGTCAATGATCTTTCTGAGATTATATTTAATAATTTACGTGTGAATGTCTGTTTGCTCCCAGATCCCATTCCTTATTCTTCCCTAGATCTGCTCTCCAAAGCAGAGGGACTGACCGACACCCTGCAGGATCTTGTTCCAGGCTCCCATGTCAACTGGTTTCCCTCTAGGCTTGGCTAATGAGACACATTGGAAACGGAAGGGTGAGAGAAGTTAGGGTATTTCTCCCTTTCTTCTATCCTCAGGTGACTTCACTCATAGGGCCTATATCTCCTCCAGGGCTTCAATTTCTGCAGGAAAGGTTTGCTGTGGTTCCAGCTTCTGTCTGACAAACCTCGGTTCCTGTGCTCCAGTGACACCACCTTCACTCTGTCCATCCCACCAAGGAGAGGAAGTGGGTTCCTGCTTTTGCCAGTCGTTGACTTCCTTCATCTCACTCTGTTTGTCTACTTAGTCCCTCCATTGTTTACACAAGTGTTGCCTGCATTAAAATGTCTTTGTGGATAATTATTAATTTCTCTCTTTTCCTGGCTAAATCTTATTATAGGATAATAAGGTGTGGGACTTTCTCTGTTATCCTGGCATTGCTGCTAAGGCACCAGTGTAAAGACAAAGGGTGCTGAGTAACCTACACTTGGAAGACAGTCCCAGAGAGGTGTCTACAATGGAATCAGTGAGTTCTCAGGGTCTCTCAAGGACTTCTTGACCTGGTCCAGCCTGTCTAAGAAGGGGAAAAAGGGAGAAGGAGAGCATCTTATCAAGGTTCCCTGTGTACTTGGAGACACAATTTCCCTCCATCATATAAGACTACAAGAGAATAATCTGTAAAGACTGGGTGGACCTGTAAGAAATGAAGATTGACATGGCCCCTTAATGGATGCCAGATAAGGCAGAGGAATTGCTGATATGACCTTATATCTGAGCAAGAACAACAAAAACAGGAAAGGGATGGTTGAGCTGAAAATGGGGGCACTAAAGGAATAGGAGTATACTCCCTCTCTTTGTAGGGTCAAGGCTACATGACCACAGGTCAAATGCAAGCCAGTGAAGGTGAGGGTGTTGGAGTTATCTTGCCAGAACACCATAATAGGGCTGCCCATCAGGCGAGGACACCACGGACCAGGCTGTGGGTTTAATCCAGGGAAAGAAGTCATATCCATGTAGTAGGGAGACCTAGGGAGCTTAACGTGTCCACATGTACCTCCTGAGAGCCTCAATAACCAGTCAGGGTAGCCCAAGACACAGTGACCTTGCCCAGCTGAATGTGGTCCACCCTCACCTCTTCACCCTGCCTGGGAACAGAGGAGGAGAAGGAAGGGGAGGAGGATAGAAGCATCAGGAACAGCGCCCATACCTACTCCTGCAGCCAAACCCTCCAATAGAAAGAGTGGTTGATGTTGGGGACTGTGGAGAGCTCGGTCTCAGACAGGTAGTTGATGATTTAAGTTCTCAAAGCAAAGATGATTAAAAAGTTATGAAATCTGCTTTAGGTATCATTAAGGAATAAGAAAGACAGATTAAGTACAAGATGAGCATGAACAGAAAAAAGAAAGTTGATGTTTCTACCCCCCTCAATTTCAGATTCTCCAATGAACCCATTATAAGTATGCGTGTTTTCTGGAGAGACAGAACATAGCTTTCATCACTTTGTTGAGAGGTTCAGAGCTCCAGATGGTCCAAACCGCTAGCATGCATAGTAATGACTCCAAGCCTTTATTTCTTGCCTTGATATCTCTTTTGAACACCAACCTTGGATTTTTAATTGTATACCATTTACTTTTTTCCTATCATCCTCTCTTTTTCCCTCATTGTATTCATCATAATCTGTTATTATTTGACTTATCTATCCATTTACTGTCAGTCTCCTTCACTAGAATGCATGCTGCACCAAGGGACCCTGTTGTCTTGGTTACCGTTTTATCTTTAGAACCCAATATAGTGCCTGGCACTAGTAGGCTCAAAAGTGTTTCCAGGAAGTGTCCCATAGACATCTGAAACCTACCATGTCACAAATGAAGCTCATCTCAGACCTGCTCTTACTCTCTTTTTTTAAAATTTATTTATTTATTTATTTTTGGCTGGTGTTGGGTCTTCGTTGCTGCGCGTGGGCTTTCTCTAGCTGCAGCGAGCGGGGGCTACTCTTCGTTGCGGTGCACAGACTTCTCATTGAGGTGGCTTCTCACTGCGGTGGCTTCTCTTGTTACGGAGCATGGACTCTAGGCGTGTGGGCTTCAGTAGTTGTGGCACATGGGCTCAGCAGTTGTGGCACGTGGGCTCAGTAGTTGTGGCTCACGGGCCCTAGAGCACAGGCTCAGTAGTTGTGGTGCACGGGCTTAGTTGCTCCGCGGCATGTGGGATCTTCCCAGATCAGGGCTTGAACCCGCGTCCCCTGCATTGGCAGGCGGATTCTTAACCACTGTGCCACCGGGTAGCCCCCCTGCTCTTACTATTGATTACTCTAAAATTGAAAATGATCTCTCACTCCATCTCCCAGATGCAATCAATTTCTAGGTCTTGCCACAGGTACCTGAGAAATGGTTCATTACTCTAACCCTAGCTCTTAACCCACACTGCTTCTGCTTTCATTTTGCTTCTTCTCTCTCTCATCAACCTCCCAACCAGTCTCATTGCCTCTGGTCTTCCCATTCCAGTGGTTCTGAAGCACTCATTCTAGAGGTTGCTCCGGAAGGCAAACCTAACAGTCCTCTGCTCAAAGATTTCTGTTGCCACCACTTCCTGATAGGATAAAGTCCAAATTCTTCATGTGGCTTTTGTGACCATGCAGAATTTGGACCCTGTTCATCTCTCCAGACCCATGCTCTGTCAGCCCCTGAAACCGTCCACCCAGGCACTTTGACATTCCATGCTCTTCCCAAACTTGATAGCACCCTGCCCCTGCCTCCCCATCCCTGACTTTTATTTCCCTCCCAAATTACCCTTAGTCTTCCAGACTCAGATCAAAGTCTGTGCTGCTTTTCCTGATTCCCTCCTTGCTCTTAACTGGGTACGTTTCTTACCACCTTTGAGGCTGACTGTTCAACCTGCAAAATGCACAAAATGAGAAAGATAGGTAGGCCAAAGAGCGTGGGCCAGTGTATATGATGGTGTCAACGGTGCCACTTAACCTCTGCAGAACTTCAACATAGGCGCTATTTCATCTTTGTTTTACTGAAGAGGAAACTGAGGCACACAGAATCGTCCAGGATTTCAGAGTCAGCACTCTAACGCCCACACTACTTTCTGGACCTCATGGGGGAAGTGATGCTTGCTGCCATGCAGCTACTTGTTGGTGGTGGAGTCAAGACCTGAATGTGGTCACCTCCTGCCTAGTCGAGTGCTCTGTGTAGACCTTCAGAGGGTGAACTGACTTCTGGGGAAGATGGAGATTCATCCAGGAACATGAAACTGGACTGAGAAACCAGAATGGAAACGAGGAGGAAAACCAACTGTCTGGCCAGTGGCTGCCACTGAGCCAGGCTGAGCTTGGGGATGAGCTTTGATGCCTCCAAGGCCTTGAGCAAAGCATGTGGATGTCGACCTACAGGGATCATAGGTTATCATCTGCAGTTACTCAGCTGTGCATATTTTCTTCCTTGGACCAGAGCCACTTAGGTTTCAACAATAAAAGGAGTCCACTTTGACCAGAATGTATCTCACAGCTCTTCTCTGATAATAACACGATGGAGTGGGCTGGGCTTCCTGTTGCAGGGGAGGAGGAGTGAGAGGGGAAGAGTGTCCTGCCCTCTGGAAGGCTACGAGGTTCAGGGAGGTCTGCTGTGGCTCAGCCCTATTTGTCAGCCTGTACGCAGGACTCCAGAAGTGTGGGGCTCACATTGGCTGGTCAGAGGAATGGCTACTCCTGCTTGGAAGGTGAAAATATTGAAAGATTTTGAGATGAACAAAGATCTGTTTCACCTGGAAAACTTTAGTATTAGCGATTCCCTTCATTGTATGGTGTTCTATAGTTTACAAAGCCCTTTCACAGGTGCCATCTCACTTGATTCTTTATACTAAACCTAGGCAACAGGGTCATAGCTCAAAGTGTGTGTCTTTTCTGTGTATCTCCCCCTCTCTCTGATCCTTTTCCCCACGACCACCCCACAGGGAACCAGATCAAAAGTTTAATAGCAGAGTCATTTTTCTACTCTCTCTCTCTTTTTTTTTAATTTGACATTTTTATGGAAAGTGTAGCTTCACATGCAGGTGTAAGAAATAATAGAGAGCGCTCCTAGTGTGCCCTTTGTCCAGTTGTTCCCAGTGGTAACATTTTGCAAAACTATCTGCAGTATCACAATTAGAATACTGACGTTGCTAGGATCCACAGTCTTATTTAGATTTTTCTAGCTTTGCTTTTACTCATTTGTTTCTTTGTGTATATTTAGTTCTAAACATTTTCCCAGTTGTTGTTTTTTTCTTTTTAAATTTTTATTGGAGTATAGTTGCTTTACAATATTGTGTTAGTTTCTACTGTACAGTAAAGTGATTCAGCTATACGTATACATATATCCTCTCTTTTTTGTATTTCCTTCCCATTTAGGTCACCACAGAGCACTGAGTAGAGTTCCCTGTGCTATACAGTAGGTTCTCATTAGTTAT
This sequence comes from Grampus griseus, assembly GCF_964374135.1. NCBI lineage: Eukaryota > Metazoa > Chordata > Mammalia > Artiodactyla > Delphinidae > Grampus > Grampus griseus. Next base: position 142,869,315 of record NC_139018.1, on the reverse strand, counting down.
CTACTTCATGCATAGTATCAGTAGTGTAGTAGCAGCAGCATAGCACAGGGAGATCAGCTCCGTGCTTTGTGACCACCTACAGGGGTGGGATAGGGAGGGTGGGAGGGAGGCTCAAGAGGGAGGGGATGTGGGGATATATGTATGCATATGGCTGATTCACTTTGGTGCACAACAGAAACTAACACAGTATTGTGAAGCAATTATACTCCAATAAAGATCTATTAAAAAATAGTGTATATATGTCAATCCCAATCTCCCAATATTTTTCTACTTGTTAAGCTGGATGAGACCAGACATGAGAAGGAAGTGTGAAGAAGCAGAAGGTAATATGAACAAGAGAGAAGGGGCAGAAAGAACAGGGGTTTGAAGTAGGGAGGTGCAAAGGGGTCTTCTTTCAGGAAGACCAAGAAGTGGGGTAGAAGGGACTGAGTGCCAGTTGCCTGTGGATGACTCATCAAGCAATAGTCTAGACATCTGTAAGGTCCATTAACATCAGGTGGGAAACTTGGACAACTTGTGTGGCAATGGGATGAGGAAGGGAAAAGTTCACACAAGTTGGTGCTGAGTGAAGTAGTTTGGAGTTTCTCTGTGTGCTGGGGTCATGGAGAACACACTTACACATGCGGAGGGCAGGTTTACAGCTATAGAGTAGGTATAACAGGTACAGTAAGTCCCCTACATGTGAATCTTCAAGCTGCGAACTTTCAAAGATGCGAACCTGTGTTCGCATGTCCAATCGTGAAAGTTAGTTCACGTGTCTGGTGTACATTGTCACGTGCGTGCATCCTCTACAAGTGGCTGTGCTTTTGTGTACTTTACTGTACAGTACTGTATTGAGTACAGTAGTACAGAATCTTTATTTTAAGCCCAGGATGTCTGGAAGCAAGTGTAAATTCAGCAGTGATATAGCTGGTACTTTTCAAGGTACTGTACTATAAGATTAAAAATGTTTTCTTGGGCTTCCCTGGTGGCGCAGTGGTTGAGAGTCCGCCTGACAATGCAGGGGACACGGGTTCGTGCCCCTGTCCAGGAAGATCCCACATGCTGCCGAGCGGCTGGGCCCATGAGCCATGGCCGCTGAGCCTGCGCGTCTGGAGCCCGTGCTCCTCAACGGGAGAGACCACAACGGTGAGAGGCCCGCGTACCGCAAAAAAAAAAAAAAGAAAAAAAGTTTTCTTTATTTTTTGTATTTGTCTTTTATGTATTATTTGTGTGAAAAGTATTAGAAACCTATTACAGTACAGTACTATATACCCAATTGCATTAGTTGGATACCTAGGCTAACTTTGTAGGACTTATGAACAAATTAGACTTACGAACACGTTCTTGGAATGGAACTTGTTCGTATGTAGGGGACTTGCTGTATTATCAACTATTCTTAATAAATGATGAATCTGAAGCCCGAAAAGTATGGAAAATTCACCCAAGACATAGAGTCAGGAAGTGGCAAGATCTGCACTCAGACCTGAATCTTCTGATGATTATTCCAATGGAATTTATTTTCTTTATTAAATTTTTTTTATTTTTTAAATTAAATTTTATTATTATTTCTTTTTAAATATTTATTTTTATTTATTATCATTTTTATTTTTGGCTGCATTGGGTCTTCATTGCTGCACGCGGGCTTTCTCTAGTTGCGGCGAGCAGGGGCTACTGTTAGTTGTGGTGTGCGGGCTCAGTAGTTGTGGCCCGTGAGCTCTAGAGCACACGCTCAGCAGTTGTGGCACACGGGCTTAGCTGCTCTGCGGCATGTGGGATCTTCCTGGACCAGGGCTCGAACCTGTGTCCCCTACATTGGCAGGTGGATTCTTAACCACTGCGCCACCAGGGAAGCCCCCCAAAATATTTTTTATTTTTAAAATTAAAAAAAAAATTGAAGTATAGTTGATTTACAATGTTGTGTTATTTTCAGGTGTATCCAATGGATTTTCTTCTGCAGAAGGTACCCTGCTGTACTTAACCAAATAACAGTTCCTACAAAAGTTCTTGTTCGTTTTCAGCTTTCACAGTGTCAAGACTAGCCAGCTGGTATGTCAACCTGGGTAGCAGGGCTTAAGATGGTTAGGGCAGATTGAAAGGTGAGGTAGGAGAGACTAAAAGTCTAAGAGACCAAAAATTTAGACACAACCTTACCGGTAATCAGGAAAATGCAAATTAAAACAGTAAGGCAATACTTCTTCATGCAACAGAATGAAGTCGTCAAAAAACATCAAGTTTGATAATATCGGAGAAAATACGGACATTCTTTCCACACTGCAAGTGAGAAGCCTTATTGGTAAGGCTTTAGAGGGCCATAAAAATATGTATGTCCTATATTCCAGTAATTCTCAGTATCTTCATAGAGAACCATTCTAAACGTGCAGAAGAAAACACATTCACTGCTAAATGTTTTTTATCGCAGTGAAAATTGGTACCAATTATCCAATGCCTAAAATAAAAAAAAAAGAAAAAATTTTTTAAATTAAAAAAACCCACTCTTGTTCACTTTCTGGCTATTCACACTAAATAAAAATATAAAGATAGACTTATATGGATGGCAGAGAAGGTTCCCCGTGAGATAGTGTTGAGTGGACAATGCATGTATTAAAATACCATTTATGCAAACACATGCCCATGAAGCAATATTATAAAATTCTGTATGGACATATATCTGTACAATTGAAGATAAGAAGGTCTGAATGAGTTGGAATTTTTCTGTGAGCTAGGACAATGGTGAACAAGCTGACAAATTTACATCTAAAAAGTACAACCATCAAACGGACCTCTGGGTTGGAGACACAGATTGGGCTGGAGATGAAAAGCATTTATCGGTAAAGTCTGAATTTTAGCAATGAGATTATACTGGTGTCCTACTCGTGTAATTATGCACACACACAGGCACAGAAATATATATAATACATCCACATACATAAACGTGCTCTTGGGAGCAGCAGGAAGGAGACTGATCGTCACAGTCGTGGGAGGACTAGGCTAGGGTGGGGGGTGCCCAGAAATTCCTTGAGAGCATCTTTCACCTTCAGAACTAGAGCAGCTCCCCTTGCTCTGCGCTGCTGGGCCAGGCCCCCTTGATTTATTTTATGTTATTGTTGTTTTATTTCCCTCTATAAAAATACCATGTGCTCACTATAGAACATTTGGGAAATACAGAAAAAGTAGCAGGGAGACGAAAACAATCGCCCTGTCGTCCCACAACCCAGAAGTAACTGTTGTTAAGCACTGGTTGTATCTACTTTCTGGACTTTTTAAAGTACATTGTTTACATGGTTCTAATCATATGGCCGATATCTAATGGTATTTATTGATTTTATATCACTTTTATGACCACCCGTGTAGTAGGTGTTCACTCTAATATGTATTCTTTTAAGGTAGAAAATTTTGCAGAAATAAAGATCCTAAAGAAAAATTGAAAATCATCCAGGTTCCCACCGCCCACAGTAAACATTTTCTTATGTTTTCTTATTTTTTTTTAATGTAATATTATACAGTTGAAAGCAGAATGTACCTACCGATTTTTAAGTGTAGTTACAAAGGAGAGCAGTACCAGGGAAAGATGATATGAAGAGTGTCTTAATGAAGGTTAATATCTGCCTTAATTTTTACTAGTTTCTATTTCTTCAAAATGATGTAGGATATTTAATATGGTTCTTATATGTGCAGAGTATCAAGATTCCAGTTGCTTATGCAGCACTGCATTTTATTTTTAAAAATATTTTTCCTAGAATAGCTACCACATTCACTATTGTTTTTGTTAGGAATAGTTAATTACTTAAAGAAACAAACAAAAAAACCAAATCTAGTAATTCTGAACAAGGAAATCCTGCTACTCAGTCTAAACTGCCATGTTCCGAGTTTTTTGCATTTTTTTCATATTTCAGTTGACTGCCTTACGTTTTCAAGTAAAATTTGCACAAAGGTATGCAGACAATGTATTTCCAAAGTTTTTGTATATTTAAGGTACAATATACTCTTCTTCTTCGACAAAGGAGAGTTGGAATGGTAAAAAATTTGAGGTTTCAGGATGGTTTTTTTCTCTCTCAAATCTTCAGATATTGCTTTATTCTTCTGTGGCATTTAATCTTATAGATATTATCTCAATTTTTCTTCCTTTTAATGTAACTTGTTTTCTGCTAGGAAGCTTACACGTTTTCTCATAATCAGTACAATTTTTAAAAATCATAATTTCAGGATCTTCCTTGTAAGAAATTCTTTTTAAAATTTTTTTCCCCAGCGTGTGTCCTGTCATCTCAACTTTGTGAAGCCAGGACTCCTTTCTTCCAGTTCATAATCGTGTGTTAGATTTCTTGCTGCCTTGGCTCTGGATGGTCGACCCTGTGCTTTCTCAGGGCCCTTGCTGCCCCTTCCAGCTTCTCCTCATTGTGCGAAAGTGGTGGGTTGGGCTGGGTCGCTCCTTTGTCTGCCTGGGTTGGATTTGAATTCCCTTTTCAGATGGAACCCTGAAAGGCACACGGCTGTGCGCAGGTCCCAGTTCAAGTCCCAGCCATTGTTAAGTCTGCCCTAGTGTGATCCTGCTGGCCTCAGAGGAGCGCTCCTTCTAACCCATCCTAATTCCTTCCCTTTCTCACTCTCAACAATCTGCCATCTGTACAGGCAGCGACATGCGTGGCAGTGTACAAACAGTAGGGAGGTCAGTAGTTCCAGGGAGGTCGGTGACACTCAGCAGACAAAATGAGAGTGATCACAGAAGTGAAAGGGGAGCCAGAACAATGTCAGGACAAAAGATAGCAGAATAACCCAGGCTGTGAGTGAAGACCGCCTTCTCCTCCCTCTGACTCTTAGTAATAATACCAATTTGCACTCACCTCGTGCTCACTCTCAGTGCTTTGATCTCTTAGCTCATCTGCTCCTCACGATAATCCTGTGGAGTGGACATACCATTCATATGCCCATTTTACAGATGACGAAACTGAGGCAGAGAATGTAACTACGTTGCTCAAGTTTACAGAGTCAGTGAGGGGCAGAATAAGGATGCAAAGCCAGAATGCTACCCCCAGTGCCGTGTTCTTAACCACCATGCTTCAAACCTCTCAATGAACTAAAATTAGGAGGGTGATTTCTGGAAAAGACTCAACTTCTTTCTCATCAACTGAGTAGATAACCAGACCACTGGTATTCAGAGTACAGAGTTACAATGACACATTTGTACAAACCAATGGTTGAAGCCTGGAGTCACATGGATTACATTATTATTATGATTATTACATTGCTATCAGTCTCTCCCTGTCTCCTCCTTCACCTTCTGCATGTTGCTTATGGGGAGTCCTGCTCCCAGGATGCAAGGAACTCTTGCTAGTCCTTCCTCTGTTTCTTGCCCAGGTGCTTCCTGGAAATTGCTGTTTCCAATGGACATAGAGGTACTGAATTGCTCATCACTCAAAAATGTTACAGCATTGTAGCCACACAGTAGAGCAACTGCTGCTCATTTTCCTTGTGAATATACAGCCCTTCTATTTCAGAGCCAGTGGTGGGGAGGTGGGAACAAACAGTGATGGGGAGGGGAAACGGGGTTGTAATTATTTCTAAAGGTAGATAGGTTCATTCTGCTACAATTGAAGTAACTGAAGAATTATAAATGAATGAATGAATGAATGAATGAAATGACCTAGTCAGGAGATCATGCCTCCACTTGCCTCAGCTATTATAATTATTTTTCCTGCAATGAATGACTCCCTTCTGTCCATGAAAACTCCACACCCAATGGATAAAGAAGATGTGGTACATATATACAATGGAACATTACTCAACCATAAAAAGGAACAAAATTGTGCCATTTGCAGAGACGTGGATGGACCTAGAGACTCTCATACAGAGTGAAGTAGGTCAGAAGGAGAAAAACAAATATCATATATTAATGCATATATGTAGAATCTAGAAAAATGGTGTAGATGATCTTATTGGCAAAGCAGAAATAGAAACACAGACATAGAGAACAAACATATGGACACCAAGGGGGGGAAGGGGGTGGGATGAATTGGGAGATTGGGATTGACCTATATACTCTATTGATACTATGTATAAAACAAATAACTAATGAGAACTTACTGTATAGCACAGGGAACTCTACTCAGTGCTCTGTGGTGACCTAAATGGGAAGGAAATCCAAAAAAGAGGGGATATATGTATACGAATAGCTGATTCCCTTTGCTGTACAGTAGAAACTTGCACAACACTGTAGAGCAACTATATTCCAATAAGAGTTAATAAAAAAAAAGAGAAAACTCCACATTCAAAACTCTCCTGAACTCTTCCAGCCTTTGTCCATATCCCTGTCCCTAAGACCCTATTCTTTGTATTGTTCTCACTACTGATTGAACAGTAACTATACATCACTTTATAGTTTTCAGTGTTGTGTATGTGCTCCTCATATAGAAAAGTTAGATCACCAAGGGACCATAATTGATTTATTTATTTTCTTTCTCCTTACTGCTTCTAGCAGAGTATTAAATATATAACTAAGCTACCAATTACTGAGTGCCTTCCAAGGGTCAAGACTTTCCACGAGTTACTTAATGAGAATTGCCGTAGTTAATCTCACAAGAGCCCAGTAAGTAGGTATTTATATCCCGATTTAACAGAAGAGGAAAATGAAACTCCAAGACATTACATAATTTACTCAACTTGGGATTGAATCCTAGTCTGCCAGACGCTAAAGCCCACACTCTTAACACAATGCCATTAAGGTGCTTTCATCCCAAAAGACACAGAAATGGTTGAAATAGAAGAAAAGGTAAAATTATAAGTGTTTTAAACTTTTTCCTGAGAGAAAACTCTGTTAAAGCACAATTCTGCTAAAGAAAATCTTATTGTTGGTGATATAATGCTTTCATCCATTTCAAAGGCATAGTCTGAGTCTTCTGGCCCAGTTTCTATGCTTTGGTTGAACAGAATCTGGGAAATGGGTAGACAGAGCTGAGTAATTAACAGGAAATAGACTGGTTTGTTCATTTCCATTTAAAAAGTAAGACAGGGGGCAGAGTCAAGATGGTAGACTAGGAGGACACGGAATTTGCCTCTCTGCACAACTAGGGCACCTACCAGGCACTGGTGGGGGACCACAGACACATAAGGGGGTGGGAGGAACCCCTAGAGACTGGGTAGGACATGGGGTGTGGGGGGAGTGAGGGGGGAGGAGAAGTGGAGGCAGGATGGGACCAGCATCCCTGAGGGGTGGCTGGGGGAGGGGAAGGCATCCCACACCCAAAGCGGGGAAGTGGGGGACCATTGGGAGGGCAAAGGATCAAAAGGGAGTGTGGTCAGGTTTCCCCTGCCCACCTGGGCCCCCAGGAGCCTGCTGAGATCCCCAGCCTGATCCTCTGACCACCGAGGCCCCCTCCAGCCACGAGTCCTGAGGGAGTGGGAGGGAGGGAAAGGGGAGCAAAAGTAAAGACTGGACCTCTGGGACCGGCACCTCTGAGGGGTGGGTGGGGGAGGGGAAGAGTTCCTACACCCAGCGGGACTGCCCACGATTAGGGGTCCAGGGGCGACAGGGGAGACCCTGGGGGAGACCCTGTGGGGGTGGTGCTGAGGAACGGAAGGAAATGCGGTCAGTGCTTTCCCTGTCCACTTAGGCACCGGGGAGCCTTTTGGGCTCCTGGACCTAATCCTCTGCCCTCGGAGCCTCCCTCCCGCCACACAGAGCACCCCCCACCCCCACCCAGCCCCCTACCTCTACATTCGGAGACCCCCTCTGAGACCCTCTCCAAGGTGCTGGGCCTAAACCCCACACACACACCCTCACCCAGGGCCTTACCTCCAAACTCCGGAACTCCACACTCCAGAGGTCCCCCCTTGGACGTGCTGCCTCTCGCCTTCCAGGCAGGTCCTAAGCAGAGGCCCTGCCCCATGCTTGAAAGTCACTCGCCTAGGTCCCACCCCAAGCCTTTTAATGGCTGCATAGGTCTTGAGCCTAGGCCCCGCCCCACACTCGAAGGTCAGCCACCCCAGGCTCCGCCCCACCCTAAACCCCACTACAGCCTAAGTTCCACCCGTGCCTAAACTCTGCCCCCCATAGTTGTTACTTCACCTTTTTCATTTCTAATTCTACTGTTTTGAGTCTTCTGCCTTTTTTTCTTGATGAGTCGGCTAATGGTTTATCAATTTTGTTTATCTTCTCAAAGAACCAACTTTTAGTTTTATTGATCTTTGCTATCATTTCCTTCAATTCTTTTTCATTTATTTCTGATCTGATCTTTATGATTTCTTGCCTTGTGTTAACTTTGGGGTTTTTTTGTTCTTCTTTCTCTAATTGCTTTAGGTGCAAGGTTAGGTGGTTTATTTGAGATGTTGCTTGTTTCTTGAGTTAGGATTGTATTGCTATAAACTCCCCTATTAGAACTGCTTTTGCTGCATCCATAGGTTTTGGGTCGTCGTGTTTTTATTGTCATTTGTTTCTAGGTATTTTTTTATTTCCTCTTTGATTTCTCCAGTGATCTCTTTATTATTTAGTAGTGTATTGTTTAGCCTCCATGTGTTTGTATTTTTTACAGATCTTTTCCTGTAATTGATATCTAGCCTCATAGTGTTCTGGTCGGAAAAGATACTTGATACGATTTCAATTTTCTTAAATTTACCAAGGCTTGACTTGTGACCCAAGATATGATCTATCCTGGAGAATGGTCCATGAGCACTTGAGAAGAAATTGTATTCTGTTGTTCTTGTATGGAATGCCCTCTAAATATCAATTAAGTCCATCTTGTTTAATGTATCATTTAAAGCTTGTGTTTCCTTATTTATTTTCATTTTGGATGATCTGTCCATTGGGGAAAGTGGGGTGTTCATGTCCCCTACTATGATTGTGTTACTGTCAATTTCGCATATTATGACTGTTAGCATTTGCCTTATGTATTGAGGTGCTCCTATGTTGGGTGCATAAATATTTACAATTGTTATATCTTCTTCTTGGATTGATCTCTTGATCATTATGTAGTGTCCTTCCTTGTCTTTTGTAGTAGTCTTTATTTTAAAGTCTATTTTGTCTGATATGAGTATTGCTACTCCAGCTTTCTTTTGTTTTCCAATTGCATGGAGTATCTTTTTCCATCCCCTCACTTTCAGTCTGTATGTGTCCCTAGGTCTGAAGTGGGTCTCTTGTAGACTGCATATATACAGGTCTTGTTTTTGTATCCATTAAGCCAGTCTATGTCTTTTGGTTGGAGAATTTAATCCATTTACATTTAAGGTAGTTATTGATATGTATGTTCCTATTACCATTTTCTTAATTGTTTTGGGTTTGTTATTGTAGGTCTTTTCCTTCTCTTGTGTTCCCTGTATAGAGAAATTCCTTTAGCATTTGTTGTAAAGCTAGTTTGGTGGTGCTGAATTCTCTTAGCTTTTGCTTGTCTTAAAGGTTTTAATTTCTCCTTCGAATCTGAATGAGATCCTTGCTGGGTAGCGTAATCTTGGTTGTAGTTTCTTCCCTTTCATCACTTTAAATATGTCCTGCCACTCCCTTCTGGCTTGCAGAGTTTCTGCTGAAAGGTCAGCTGTTAACCTTATGGAGATTCCTTTGTATGTTCTTTGTTGTTTTTCCCTTGCTGCTTTTAATATTTTTTCTTTGTATTTAATTTTTGATAGTTTGATTAATATGTGTCTTTGTGTGTTTCTCCTTGGATTTAACCTGTATGGGACTCTCTGTGCTTCCTGGACTTGATTAACTATTTCCTTTCCCATATTAGGAAAGTTTTCAACTATAATCTCTTCAAATATTTTCTCAGCCCCTTTCTTTTTCTCTTCTTCTTCTGGGACCCCTATAATTCAAATGTTGGTGCATTTAATGTTGTCCCAGTTGTCTCTGAGACTGTCCTCAATTGTTTTCATTCTTTATTCCTTTATTCTGCTCTACGGTAGTGATTTCCAATATTTTATCTTCCAAGTCACTTATCCATTTTCTGCCTTAGTTATTGTGCTATTGATTCCTTTTAGAAGATTTTTAATTTCATTTATTGTGTTGTTCATCATTGTTTGTTTGCTCTTTTGTTCTTCTAGGTCCTTGTTAAATGCTTCTTGTATTTTCTCCATTCTATTTCCAAGATTTTGCATCATCTTTACTATCATTACTCTGAATTCTTTTTCAGGTAGACTGCCTATTTCTTCTTCATTTGTTTGGTCTGGTGGGTTTTTACCTTGCTCCTTCATCTGCTGTGTATTTCTCTGTCTTCTCATTTTGCTTAACTTACTGTGTTTGGGGTCTCCTTTTTGCACACTGCAGGTTCGTAGTTTCCATTGTTTTTGGTGTCTGCCTGCAGTGGGTGACATTGATCAGTGGGTTGTGTAGGCTTCCTGGTGGAGGGGACTGGTGCCTGTGTTCTGGTGGATGAGGCTGGATCTTGTCTTTCTGGTGGGCAGGACCGCATCCAGTGGTGTGTTTTGGGTGTCTGTGACCTTATTATGATTTTAGGCAGCTAATGGGTGGGGTTGTGTTCCTGTCTTGCTAGTTGTTTGGCATAGGGTGTCCAGGACTGTAGCTTGCTGGTCATTCAGTGGAGCTAGGTGTTAGCATTGAGATGGATATCTCTGGGAGAGCTTTTGCTGTTTTGATATTACATGGAACTGGGAGGTCTCTGGTGGACAAATATCCTGTACTCAGCTCTCCCACCTCAGAGGCACAGGTCTGACACCTGTACAGAGCACCAAGACCCTGTCAGCCACATGGCTCAGAAGACAAGGGAGAACAATAAAATAAAATAAAATAAAATAATTAAAATAGAAAAATTTTAAAATTGTTAAAAATAAAAAATTAAAATGTAATAGAAAAAAAATGGACAGATAGAACCCTAGGACAAATGGTAAAAGCAAAGCTATACAGACAAAATCACACAAAGAAGCACACACATACACACTCACAAAAAGAGAAAAAGGAAAAAACAATATATCTCTGTATATTAAAAAAAGGAAGAGAGCAACTACATCAATAAACAAATCTACCAATGAAAATGAACTCTAAATGCTAAACTAAGATAAACATAAAACCAGAAACAAATTAGACGCAGAAAGCAAACCCCAAGTCTGTAGTTGCTCCCAAAGTCCACCACCTCAATTTGGGATGATTCGTTGTCTATTCAGGTATTCCACAGCTGCAGGGTACATCAAGTTGATTGTGGGGATTTAATCCACTGCTCCTGAGGCTGCTGGGAGAGATTTCCCTTTCTCTTCTTTCTTCGCACAGCTCCCGGTGTTCAGCTATGGATTTGGCCCCGCCTCTGTTTGTTGGTCGCCTGAGGGCATCTGTTTCCCATCCAGACAGGACTGGGTTAAAGTAGCAGCTGATTAGGGGGCTCTGGCTCACTCAGGCTGTGGGGAGGGAGGGGTACGGAATGCGGAGCGAGCCTGTAGTGTCAGAGGACAGCGTGATGTTGCAACAGCCTGAGGCACACCATGTGTTCTCCTGGGGAAGTTGCCCCTAGATCACGGGACTCTGGCAGTGGTGGGCTGCACACACTCCTGGGAGGGGAGGTGTGGATAGTGCCCCCTGTGCTTGCACACAGGCTTCTTGGTGGCTGCAGCAGCAGCCTTAGCGTTTCATTCCCGTCTCTGGTGTCCATGCTGATAGCTGCAGCTCGTACCCATCTCTGGAGCTCATTTAGGCAGTGCTCTGAATCCCGTCTCCTTGCACACCCCGAAACAATGGTCTCTTGCGTCTTTGGCAGGTCCAGACTTTTTCCCAGACTCCCTCCCGGCTAGCTGTGGTGCACTAGCCCCCTTCAGGCTGTGTCCACACAGCCAACCCCAGTCCTCTCCCTAGGATCTGACCTCCAAAGCCCGAGCCTCAGCTCTCAGCCCCCACCCGCCCCGGCAGGTGAGCAGACAAGCCTCTCGGGCCAGTGAGTGCTGTTCGGCACCGATCCTCTGTGCAGGAATCTCTCCACTTTGCCCTCTGCACCCCTGTTGCTGCGCTCTCCTCCGTGGCTCTGAAGCTTCCCCACCGCCATCCCGTGTCTCCCCCAGTGAAGGGGCTTCCTAGTGTTTGGCAACTTTTCCTCCTTCAAAGCTCCCTCCCAGAGGTGCAGGTCCTGTTCCTATTCTTTTGTCTCTGTTTTTTCTTTTGCCCTACCCAGGTACGTGGGGAATTTCTTGCCTTTTGGGAAGTCTGAGGTCTTCTGTCAGCGTTCATTAGGTGTTCTGTAGGAGTTGTTCCACATATAGATGTATTTCTGTTGTATTTGTGGGGAGGAAGGTGATCTCCACGTCTTATTCCTCCACCATCTTGAAGGTCTCTCAAAACAAATTCTTTTGCACAAGCAAAGGAAACTACAACAAGATGAAAAGACAACCCTCAGAATGGGAGAAAATATTTGCAAATGAAGCAACTGACAAAGGACTAATCTTCAAAACATACAAGTAACTCATGCAGCTCAATATCAAAAAAACAACCCAATCCCAAAATGGGCAGAAGACCTAAATAGACATTTCTCCAAAAAAGATATACAGATTGCCAACAAACACATGAAAGGATGCTCAACATCACTAATCATTAGAGAAATGCAAATCAAAACTACAATTAGGTATCACCTCACACCAGTCAGCATGGCCATCATCAAAAAATCTACAAACAATAAATGCTGGAGAGGGTGTGGAGAAAAGGGAGCCCTCTTGCACTGTTGGTGGGAATGTAGATTGATTCAGCCACTGTGGAGAACAATATGGAAGTTCCTTTAAAAATTAAAAATAGAATTACCATATGATCCAGCAATCCTACTACTGGGCATATACCCTGAGAAAACCATAATTCAGAAAGATACACGTATCACAATGTTCAGTGCAGCACTATTTACAATAGCCAAGACATGGAAACAACCTTAATGTCCATCAACAGATGAATGGATAAAGATGTGGCACATATATACAATGGAATATTACTCAGCCATAAAAAGGAACGAAACTGAGTTATTTGTAGTGAGGTGGATGGACCTAGAGTCTGTCATACAGAGTGAAGTAAGTCAGAAAGAGAAAAACAAATACCATATGCTAATGCATATATATGGAATTTTAAAAAGTGGTACTGATGAACCTAGTGGCAAGGCAGTAATAAAGACGCAGATGTAGAGAATGGACTTGAGGGCATGGGGGTGGGGAAGGGGAAGGTGAGACGAAGTGAGAGAGTAGCATTGACATATATACACTACCAAATGTAAAATGGATGGCTAGTTGGAAGCTGCTGCATAGCAGAAGGAGATCAACTCGATGCTTTGTGATGACCTAGAGGGGTAGAATAGGGAGGGTGGGAGACAGGCTCAAGAGAGAGGGGATAAGGGAATATATGTATACATATAGCCGATTCACTTTGTTGTACAGCAGAATATAACAGAACATTGTAGAGCATTTATACTCCAAAAAAGACGTGAAAAAAAAAAAAGTAAGGCAGAATTGTTTGCGTGCAAAGGCAAAACTGAGAAAGGGTGGAAGGACAAAGTTGACTACTTCGTTTCATCTGGGGGAATTTTGTTTTGGGGTCAGAGTTGAGAAGGAAGGGTGGAGAGAGAGTTGAGAGCAGCTATAGTACATGAGAGATACAACTGAGAAGGAGGGAAGAGGATATTAAATCCTGTAACTGGTGTTTATGGATGATTTTGCAAATGAAAGTAATGCCTTTAAAGGGGTTGTCTGGCTCCACAGAGCCGCTGGCTCTAGAAGTAATCAGATTGGAGCATTTTCATAAGAAAGATGAAGGATGAGGATAACTGAAACCAGGCTGTACAAAAACACAAGGTTCTCTTAGAAACTAAGTTTTACTACGGGGGAAGGGGGTGGTGGTGGAGTGTAACACCAGATGCAACAGATGAGATGCAGGTAAGATTTAGTTTGACTTCTAAAACAATTCTTAGTAAAGTCTAGTAATAAGGACAAAGCAGCGATATGCTTTCAACTCACTCTATATAATACATCATTTTGGTATGAAATATTCTGTACATCATAGCAAGGTGTTTGTAAGATACAAAGAATACCTACATAGCTAAAGAACTAGAATTTTATTAATATTTTTGAGGTCCCCTATGGATCCTCCCAGAATTAATTTCTGACCTGAATCTTCTGTTTACTATTCCTTTGCCTTTCTTTAAATCTTAATGCATAGATTTGCATTGATAAACAGTGTATTTTAGTTTTGCATGTCTTTGAACTCTATGTAGATGTCCTCATACATCTATATTTGGGACGTGGGATATATATTCTATGGCTTCCTTTTTCCATTTTGAGAGTATAATCCATTTGGATTCAGGCAGCTGAAATTCCCCTATTTTCACTGCTGTGTAATGTTCAGTTCTGAGAATATACCCACATTTATTTATCCATTTTTTCTGTCAAACATTAAGATTGTGTGCAATTGTTTTTGCTTTAATAAAAACACCAAGATGGCATTCTGTATTAGTCAGGGTTCTCCAGAGAAACAGAACCAATAGGAAGTATATATTCACACACACATATATTCATTCTATTCTATATGCATTCCTTCTATTCCTGAATATATATAAAATATATATATTTATGTATTTGTGTGTGTGTATATATATATATAGAGAGAGAGAGAGAGACAGACAGACAGACAGAAAAGCTTATTTTAGTAGTTGGCTCATGGAATTATGCAGGCTGAGAAGTCCCACAATCTACTGTTCTCAAGCTGGAGAATGAGGAAAGCCAGTGGTATAGTTCAGTCTGAGTCCAAAAGCCTGAGAACCAGGGGAGTTGATGATGAAAGTCATGGTCACAGTCTGAAGGAAGTCAGAGCACTGATGTCCAAGGGAAGGACAAGATGGATGTCCCAGCTCAAGCAAAGAGAACAAATTCTCCCTTCCTCTGCCTTTTGCTCCATTAAGGCCCTCAACAGATAGGATGATGCCCACCAGCACTGGTGAGGGTGATCTTATTTACTCAATCTACTGACTCAAATGCTCATCTCTTGCGGAAACATCTTCACAGCCACACCCAGAAATAACGTTCTACTGGCTATCGGGGCACCCCTTCACCCTGCCAAGCGGACACATAAAATTAACCATTACTCATTCTAAAATATGTCTCCTGGAATGTGGAAGACCTTATCAAGTATACATAATTCTGAGGGTGGAATTGCTGGATCACAGGGTGTTTCACAGTCACCTTCACTGCTTTTCAAACTCACAGTTTCCCCCACCAGTGTCTGAGTCCAGTGGGTCCCGCTGGGAACATCTAACTGCACAATTTGGTCAGTTTGCTCGGTGTCTTGTTGTGATTTTAATTTACATTTCTTTGACTACTAATCAAGTAGGGCATCTTTTCCTACGTTTATTGGACATTCATTCATGTTTCCTCTTTTGTGAAATGTCTGATTATTTGGCTTGCCAAGTTTTAAAATTGGGTTACCTTTTTCGTACTGATTTATTATTTTATTCCAAAACAAACTCTTTCTGTTACATGTTTGGTGAACATCTCCTTATTTGTAACTTAAAAAAAAATTGTCTTATGATGTCTTTGGTCAATAGAAGTGTTAAATTTTAATGTTGCATTTTTCAGTCTTTTTAAAAAATGGGACATAACCTAAAAATCCCATAGGGCTTTTTATGAGATAATTGTATCATTTGTAAATAATGATGACTTATTTTCTTTCTTTCTAATCCTTACCCTCTTATCTTCTATAAGGTAGTCTTACTATATGGCCAGCACATGTTTTGACTGATGGGTGTTCTCTTTTTCCTTGATTCTAAAGAAAATGTTTTTAAGTTTTTCCATCAATGGTGATGTTCACTACAGGGTTTTGTTTTGGGGTTTTTTTGGTATATACTTATTATCTAGGTAAAGAATTTCCTTCTATTTCTAAATTGCTAAGTGTTTGCGTGTGTGTGTGTGTGTGTGTGTGTGTGTGTGTGTGTTGTCTTTAGATCAGGACCGGATGTTTAATTTTATTGAATGATTTTTTTCTGCGTTAGTTGAAATAATTTGGCAGCCATGTGGTTGCTCGTGAATGAGTTCTGCCCATGGTATACAAGTGGAAATGGGGTTCACGACTTTGGGAAACATTATTAAATGGCAGATATGTATTATCCTTCCATTTTCTCCTCCTCATGTGCTGGAATAGAGATGTGATGGCAGGAATCATGGCAGGCATTTGGGACCACGAGGAGACCCTGGGAACAGAAGCCATACCCAGCAGAGAGAAGACTGGGATTCTGTACCAACAAACACTGTGTCAGTTCTGGACTGTCTCTTTCCATTTCTTGAGAAAGAAATACAACTGTTACCTTGTTTAAGATAGTTTCTGTTTATTTTTTTCCTTGTCACAGGCAAACTTAATCCTAACTAAGATTAAAACCTTACAAAAGAAGCATCTGAAGTAGTTATTCCAAATCCTTTTTAATTTTTCTAGTGGGAAAAAATAATATTTGCTGAAACTAAAGCTATTTCTTCATGATGATGTCTCTTTGGGAGTGAGGAGGCTGGAACAAGGCCTGGAAATGATGTCTTGGAGTTTTAACATTCCCATATGCTTTATGTAATAAAAATCAGAGCTTCTGGATAGCTTTTTAGAAATTCAAGATGAATGAACTCCAAAACCAAAATGTGATGTAATACCCAAAGTATAAAAGGCCTACACTCTGTCCCTTATCTCAAGGTGAAGAGTACAAAATTTACCTCTTTTTTTTCTATAGCCACTCACCAGCTAAAGATACAGAGATTGTCCTGTGACAGTCAAAATGACAGGTAACATTGCACACAGAAGATAGGAGACGCTTTAAACACAATGTGTGCCTTTTCTCCTAGTGACTTCAAAGCTTGTCAGATACACCTATCCTTGTCTAACAGAGCAATATTTATGCACTGCTGACAGAAGGCTGGTTTCTATGACATATTATGTGGTGATCTGATAAACACTTTCAGCCTCATGTGAGCACTGTTATGAAATATACAATTAACTCTTTTCAGTAACTTAACTCCTCTACAGAGTATATCAACATTTCAAATGGGTCATTCAGCAATTTCAACCCAGATAAATGACATTGCACCCTTTAAAAATGGACACTTTCATTATGGATAATTTATACTCAAGGCAAAAATCTATATGACTAATAGGAGAAAAAGAAGAAGAAAATACAATAATTACATCACCTTGTAGCAGCAGTTCTCAAACTTGACCCTGAATCTGTAGGGCTTGCTAAAACAGAGCACTAGGCTCCACCCCCAGAGCTTCTGATTCAATAGACCTGGGCAGGGCCAGAGAATCTGCATATTTGACAAGGTTCATGGTGATGCTGATGCTTCTGGTTCTGGCACCCTACTTTGAGGACCATGGACTGAGAGTAATGGCTGTTACCCTAATGATGTCGATCTTTTCCATCTTCTCACTAGCAAAACATGACCATTCTTGTCAAAGTCACTGATAACGTGCACACTGCTAAATACCAGGGTCACGTCTTGGCTCTTCTCATTAAAAAGAATACATATTTATTTATTTATCTATTTATTTATCTTTGGCTGCGTTGGGTCTTCGTTGCTGCATGCGGGCTTTCTCTAGTTGCGGCAAGCAGGGGCTACTCTTTGTTGCAGTGTGCGGGCTTCTCATTGTGGTGGCTTCTCTTCTTGTGGAGCATGGGCTCTAGGTGCACAGGTTTCAGTTGTTGTGGCATGTGGACTCAGTGGTTGTGGCTCGTGGGCTCTAGAGCACAGGATCAGTAGTTGTGGCGCATGGTCTTAGCTGCTCCATGGTATGTGGGATCTTCCCAGACCAGGGTTCAAACCTGTGTCCCCTGCATTGGCAGGCGGATTCTTAACCACTGTGCCACCAGGGAAGCCCTTGGCTCTTCTCATTTTGACTTAGTAGCAGAATTAGACACAAATTAATCATTTCGTCCTCTTGATACACTTGTCCTCACTTGGCTTCTGAGTTCTCCTTCTTCCTTTTTCCTTATTTCCTCATTACTGAGCACAAATAAGGGAGTGCTCCAGCGCTGAGTCCTTCGACCTCTGTTTTACTCTAGCTACACTCACTCCTTTGATGATCTCTTCCAGTCAGATGCATGACTTTCAAATATCACCTCTATGCAGAAAAGTCTCCTGTTTGCATGCCCAGGCTGGTCATACTCCCTGGAAACTTGCATATAGACAGACTCATAAGCCAACTTCCCATTCAGTGCCTCCTCTTGATATCCAACAGACATCTCAAACTAAACAAGCCCAACGCTGAACACCTGATGGTCCCTCATCTGATTTCTGCAGGCTTCCCCATCACTCTGAATGGCAGCCCCGTCCACCAGTGGACCAAAGCAAAAATTTGTAGTCTTTTTACATCTTCTAATGTTTTTCAGCAAATGACGTCAATTCTTCCTTCAAAATGTATCCAGTATTCCACCACTTTTTTGGCTACTACCCTAGTCCAAGCCACCAATATCTCTTCACTAGAAACTGCACTAGGCTTCTAGGCAGTCCCCTTGCTTTCACCTTGATCCCTCCTACAGTGGCAAAAGGGATCCTTCAAAATGATATACAAAAATGTATATCAGATCATGTCACTTTTTTATTAATTTTAATATAATTTTGTTTAATTGAAGTATAGTAGATTTAAAATGTTGTCTTGGTTTCTGGTATACAGCAAAGTTATTCAGTTATATGTATATATGTGGATATATATATATATTTTTTTCATATTCTTTCCTATTATAGGTTATTACAAGATATTGATTATCATTCCCCGTCCTATACAGTAGGACCTTGTTGTTTATCTATTTTATATACAGTAGTTTGTATCTGCTAATCCCAAACTCCTAATTTATCCCTCTCTCCACTACCTTTCCTCTTTGGTAACCATAAGTTTGTTTTCTATGTCTGTGAGTCCGTTTCTGTTTAGTAAATAGGTTCATTTGAATCATACTTTAGATTCCACATGTAAGTAATATCATGATATTTGTCTTTCTCTGTCTGACTTACTTAGTATGATAATTTTTAGGTCCATCCATATTGCTGCAAATGGCATTATTTCATTCTTTTTTATGGCTGAGTAATATTCCATTGTATATGTTTACCACATCTTCTTCTAAGCTGTGATTTCGGTAGGTTAGGTGAATTAAATGTATTTTTGACTTAACGAGATTTTCAGCTTATGATGGTTTTATCAGGACAAAACCCCATCGAAAGTTGAGGATGATCTGTATTTGCTATCACTGATTTTCTCTCCTTGTCCAAATTTCATATTTATGACTCTTCTCAAGAGGATTTTGATATTTTCAATGATTTTTAATTTTTTCTTAAACTTCTAAGAAACCAATCACTTATTGCATACATTTGTAATCTTTGCCTCAATTTTTGTTTGCCTTTTGACTGTGTTTGTCACATTTTTAAATGTATGCGAGTTTGGGGTTTTTATATAATCAAATCAATCAGTTTTTCTGAAATGCTTCCCAACTTTTTGTCAGAAAGTCTTTCACATATAAACATAGGTTTATCATTTCTTCTCATATGTTTATGAGTCCATTTAACATTTACCTCCAAACCATTTGAGATTTGTTTTAGTGATTGAGTTGAGGTCCAGATCTAACTTGTATGAATATGTAGTTACCCAATTGTCTCCAAACTATTTATTTAAAAATCTAAGAGATCAAGTCCATCCCATGTTGAGAGAGAGAAAGAAAGAGAAAGAGAGAGAAAGAGATTCTCACATAAGCATTATACCAGATGAATTTTATTATCTTTTTCTTTCTGAAACTAATTCAATCTGATTTTTTGTACAATCACTTTTTTTAGTTGATCATTTTAGTTTTTTCAGGTACATATTCCCATGATCTGTGTTAATAATAACATGTCTTTATTGTATTTATTTTTATTCATTATCTTGGCTGGCACCTTCAGTAAAATGGTAAGTATTTTTAGTCAGAGCAGAAAGTGTGTAAAAAGAAGGGTTTATTGCAGAGATGCAAGGTTAATTAGATGTCATAAAATTTGTTAACACATTCAGTCATGTTAGTAGATCATAGAAAAATAGCAATTGGTAAAAAAGTATTTAATAAAATTCCACCTCTTCCTAAATGTAAAACCAAAATTGAACTATATTCCTATTATACTTAATTTGAAAAAATGTCAACCCAGAGAGTGATATTCTGTTTAAAGATACAACAGGGTAAGTCTGGAAGAAGGTAAGAATAGTTGCTTTCTAATTTATTTGTTTTCATAACATTTTCTTGATCAACTTTTCTTTTTTCTTTCACATTAGAAATGATGCATTTTATTTCTATTTTAATTTGGATACCAATTAAATTTAAATTAATTAATTAATTAAATGTAGTTAATTTAAAATTTTTAGAAAAACATTTTTTAAATGAAGCTCGAAAATTAATTAGTACGTATTGATCCTCCCTTAAAAGGGAGGTATTAAGCAGAAGTTGAGTCCCTTCATCCTGACCTGCAGAGCAGTTTTCGTGGCCATGAGCTGTAACACTAAATCTCTATGATGAAGACCAATTACATTGACTTCTGAACCTCTCGTTTCATGGCCCTCATGACCTGGCACCTGGCACCACTTCTGCAGTCCCATTTGCTCTGCTGCCCCTCCCCACTCCCTCTCCAGCCACACCAGAAAAAGGTCAGTTCCGGAGAGGCTCCGCCCCCTTCCCCACCTCAGGGTCCTTGCGCAAACAACTCCCCCTACTTGGGATATTCTTCCCTTTTATCCCCTTCTCCTAATTCATTCCCACTCATCCTCTGTATCTCAAATCAAACATCACTCCTGCATACCCTGATAATATTTTGTCCCTTTTCACGTATGGTATTTACTAGAATTGGTGATTATGTACTTTTGTGTGCGTAATTACATGCTGTCTTTTCTCCACTAGTCTATAAATTCCACGTGGGCAGAGACTGTGTTTGGATGATCATATTACCTCCAAAACATTTTTTTAATTGAGTAAATGAAGGATACATATCTTAATATTAATTTGTATACTCATACTAACAGTGATTTTCACCTCCATCTGTATCTTACCAATTTCATTGTTTATTGGCTGGGGGAGCTCCTTTGTTTCAATAGGTGATGGTCAGAATGATGAGGCCAGGATAGGGTCACACCTCATTGTATGTCACCTTTCCTCTCGATCATGCAAACCCTCTCCTGGGGATTCAGATACATTCTGTGGAGCACAAAGGTTTTTATCTCAGTATTAGAGGCAAAGTACTGTACAAGACAAGGAGGGTTGGTGAAATCAATTTACAGATTATGGGACAGATCAGAAAATGTGTTTCAGATTTTCTAAGCCCTGGGTCATGTCTCAGTTCCTGTCAGTGACCTTCAAATTAGTTCCCGCGAGACATTGCCTTGGGCTTCCAAGGAAAATTATTTTCTGCATTTTCCAACTGTTTTATAATGAGCAAGCCATTTCTTTCATGATTAAAAATAAAACATAAACCAAAATAGAATGGCTCTTCACCAACTTTGGACCTTTTGTGGAAACCAGTTCTACAACAGGCTATTTCAGTTTTGGACCTAAACTCCAGCTGTAAGAGGATGTTTATTTCTTGCTGCATTTGGTAAATTTGTCTGCACTTAGAATATACTGCCATTACTTCGGTGATCATTTGGAAACCCGTCTGCAATGGTGTGCTGGGATTGCCTCATGCCAATTTGCAAGAGTTGAATGTCATACTTTCAGGAATTTTGCAAGTCATTTGTGAAACCCTCAGTAGCTTGAAATCAGCCCTGGTGGAAGTTTTACACCATGGAATTTGGCAAATGCTAAAAATCAGGGCATTTCCCCCCTAGAGAGCTGACTGTTAAACATTTACCAGTATGCCACTGAAGCAGGCTTGAACGATGGACTATTCCTCTGGGCAGTTTACAGGCCTAGCCTTTAACTCTGAGCAGAGTAATCCTTCACGTGTTTGGTTAACCAAGAGAGAATTTGGAATGTTGCCCTGCTCTATGAATGATTTATTATATTAGGTGCTTGACCAAATCAATTTGAGGGGACTTCATTCTGTGGACTAGACATATTTGAATATTTTAATGAACAATGAGGCAAAATTGCAAGAAGCCAAGAAGCTTAGAGACCAGTCAAATGGTTATACCACTGCTCATTTATTTTCTACACACACACACACCTTATAGTGCATCTAAGAATAGTCAAATACTCCACCTGAGTATTCAGCCCACTGCTTTTTGAGATTAATTCTTATTTCTTATATCTGAGCAGAGCTAAATCCTCCTTTTTCTGTGTGTGGGACAGATATGAGGTCTTAGGTCATTTTAATTCAAACAGGAGAGGGGTTCTTTTCCTCCTAATACCTTTCTGAAGGCAAAAATGATGAGCAGTGATACTATCCAATGAGAACTCCATTATCAAGGATGGGCAGTGATATCTTCAAACAGAACATTATCCCCCCAGTTCAAGTGAGATTAATGGGCAGCTCCCTTACTATTCTTTAGCAGCTGTAGTTAAGAGTAAGCTGGTACATATTTTGAACAAGAGTTTTCTTCCAGAAACTGTGTCAGCTGTTTCACGTCCATTTGTTCCTAAAATGTAACATTGACCTTTCTGAGAACAATGCATGCAGATCATTATGGGTCTCAAGTTGAGAATAATGGTTAAAAGTCACAATTTGTTTTCTTCTCTTTTCCCCAAGACGAAAACACACACACACACACACACACGCATGCACGCGCACACACACACACACACGGAAAACACAATGAATGTCAGCGAGGCTCTAAGTCTATACAGAGGGATTTGACTACGGGTCTCCTGGGCTATCTGCACAGCATAAACATTGGTTCAATTTAGCACTAATAATTTTGTATTAGTCATGAGAGAAACTGGGTGCACTGAGTAGTCAGGCTGTTAATTCTGCTTTCATCTACATTGCTGTTCAATTCTCATCTGAGATTTCATTGCATATTCCTCAGAGTCTCTTCAACTATTCTAATGTCCCAAATCTCAATCCCTGTCTCCTATTTTTTTCTAAATAGAGAAGCTATCTAAAGTAAAAGGCAGAAAAATAAAAGAGACACAAGGATGTAAACAGTAGCTTTCCTTAGGAAAGAGAGAGACCTAGATGATTCTAAAAGTGCCAATATCAAGATTATTATGTTCAGGACTTCCCTGGTGGCACAGTGGTTAAGAATCTGCCTACCAGTGCAGCGGACACGGGTTCCATCCCTGGTCCAGGAAGATCCCACATGCTGCAGAGCAACTAAGCCCGTGAGCCACAGCTACTGAGCCTGCGCTCTAGAGCCCACGAGCCACAACTACTGAGCCCGCGTGCCTAGAGCCTGTGCTCTGCAACAAGAGAAGCCACTGCAATGAGAAGCCTGCTCGCCGCAACAAAGAGAAAGCCTGTGCGCAGCTACGGAGACCAAAATAAATAAATTAATTTAAGAAAAAGGATATTTGTCCATTAAAAAATACTATTATGTTCATTTCTTTTTGTTTCTCTAATGTGTTCGTATTTCATGTTTTTATATTTTGGGAAAATATTTATTTAATTAATTGGTAAATGGTGATCTTTGGAGGAATTGCCTGAAAGGTTTAATCATGTCGCTCCCTTTGCTCAATTGAAATTAGGGCCCGGTATGAACCCTGTTTCAAGACTCTGTTTTAGAATCCTCAGTTTTGACATGTTTGCTGTATGGTTTCTATATGTGGAGCTCCCATCCGTTTATAGCAGCATACGCAAGTCTCGAGCAATCTGTCCCTGTGCAAAGGTTGTGTCATTGTTCTATCCTGGACTGGCTCCCCGCCAAAGAACAGTATCTCCAAGGAAACCTGGGGCTGGTTGCCATGGACACTCCCTTTGCTGATAAGTCACATCACACCTCTCCACTTCTAAACACACCCACGAAGCAAGTCTTTTGGGTGATCAAGCAATTCTATTCATTGATATTTCCAAACCTCACAAGTTCACATTCATTTCATGTTCAAGGAAGAGATGTACACAGGAACCTCTCAAATATTTGTACCTGTCGAGACTAGCATGTAGTGAAGGCATCTCTCTGTAGTTTGGTTTTGTGCCATGGAGAATAAGCTTCAGCAAATATCAGGCTTGAATTGGAGTGGTTCCACTGAAATGATCAGAGCAGCAGGCGTGGGGACTGCTGTGAAATCTGGTCCTTGTAACCAGATTGTACTCGATTCACTGCTACGTGATGAAGGCTCACATCCCTCTGTGTTTCCTATGGGGCTTCACAATGAGACTGGGGTGCCCTGCAGGGGTCACTCATGCTAGCTGCGTAAATGTTCGACAAGTGACAATTTTTTAACAGTGAATATTTTGCTTATGATTTCGCCGTGATTAGAGAGCAGATGTCTGTCGCTTTATTAGTATCTCCTGAGAAGTTTTTCTCTTAAATCTGGAGAGCTGTTGGTAGTAGAAAAGTGGGTTTTACTCAAAATCTTCTGACTGGATCTGTTTTCTAGTACAAAACGCTTTGAGCTGCCAGTCTAGCTAATTCTGCTCGCTCACTGGAAATTCTATATGAAAACCGAAGAGGGCAGGGCTTCCCTGGTGGCGCAGTGGTTGAGAGTCCGCCTGCCGATGCAGGGGACGCGGGTTCGTGCCCCGGTCCGGGAAGATCCCACATGCCGCGGAGCGGCTGGGCCCGTGAGCCATGGCCGCTGAGCCTGCGCGTCTGGAGCCTGTGCTCCGCAACGGGAGAGGCCACAACAGTGAGAGGCCCACGTACCACAAGAAAAAACAAAAAAACAAAAAAAAAACCCAAAGAGGGTGATCTCCTTGAGACATCATCCCATGGTTCAGTTGGTTATTTGACCACACATTCTTTTGGGTCTTTACTCACTACTTGACCACTAAAATTAACTGTGAAACAAAGAGATACCAGACAAGAGCTGTGGTTTCCCATCAATCCACAAAGATGAGGTCATAGATATTTAAATGTTTAATGTAAACCAACAGTATATGTGAACAGAGAGGAAAATATGAAAACATATACTTCACATTGTTAACATTTGTTATCTCAGAGGGCAGGGGAGTGGGTGAAATTAGAGAGTAGGTGGAAGAACATTACTAACTCTTTCCTCTAAATATCTCTGTAGTGTTGGCGTTTTAAAATGAGGGTGTGTTATTTTTGCAGTTCAAGGGGAAAATTATTTTTTTTAAAGAAAACCGATGGCAATTTTTCATTTTGAACATATAGTTATGTGCTGTGAATATAAAAAAGTGGATGCAGGGGCTTCCCTAGTGGCACAGTGGTTGAGAGTCCGCCTGTCGATGCAGGGGACGTGGGTTCGTGCCCCGGTCCGGGAAGATCCCACATGCCGCGGAGCGGCTGGGCCCGTGAGCCATGGCCGCTGAGCCTGCGCGTCCGGAGCCTGTGCTCCGCAACGGGAGAGGCCACAACAGTGAGAGGCCCGCGTACAGCAAAAAAAAAAAAAAAAAAAAGTGGATGCAGATAAGCCGTAGGAAGAGGTATGTTTTGTCTTTCGCAAGAGTGCAGGCTAAAGATTTCTTTATGGAAAGTTAGAAGAACTTAAGAATAAGAAGGTGACTCCCCCTGAGGGATGTAATTTCCCTTACCCTTCCCAAACATTGATGGCAGTGACCACTGTAGTGCGTATGTGGAGGGAAATCTGCCCTAGTGATGAAAACTCGGGAAAATGGGTGAAGGATATGACAATACATTTCACAGAAGGAAACCGTAAATGGCTAACTGGAATGTGAAGAAATGTTCAATATAACCAGTAATTGTATTAGTTAATTTTATGGGTGTCCTTTATTAAACAGATATCTTTAATTTTGATTTAGTCATGTATAAAATTATGCCTTTTAGAGTTTTATGCCTTTGGAAGCTTAGAAAGACCTTTGCCATCTAAAGGTTAAACAAAAAACAAACAAATCTTTATAGATTTTATTAATCCACCTAGAGTTGAAATTTGCATATAT
Source organism: Grampus griseus (assembly GCF_964374135.1). Lineage (NCBI taxonomy): Eukaryota > Metazoa > Chordata > Mammalia > Artiodactyla > Delphinidae > Grampus > Grampus griseus. Next base: position 142,843,458 of record NC_139018.1, on the reverse strand, counting down.
TGTGTGATAGAAACCCAAAATGATATTCCTTCATTAAGTGAGCCATTTTTCCCCCAGTAAAAGTTTTTGAATAATGTAGCTTTTTCTAAGTGACAAATATCTTCTCCCAGTTCGCAACATCTTTTAATTTTTGTAAGATTAAGATTCCAAGATAGCCAACTTTAGCCATCTTTTCTTTTCTTTTATGTTTAACCCTTCTTGTTCCTGTTCAAGAAATCTTTCCCAGTCCCGAGGGCAGAAAGATATTCATTTATATTTTCTACTAAAAAGTACTACCTTCTTTTGACATTTAAGCTCTTAATCCTTTTGGAGTTGATTTTGGGTTTTCAATGTAAAGTAAGGATACAACCTAATTTTTCCCCTATATGATTAATATATTTTCTGGCTTAATTTATTGGATAGTCACTTTTTTTCCCCCAGTGATCTGTTATGTTACCTTTATCATTTATAAAAGTTCTATAATGTGAGCGTTAGTTTCTGAGCTCTCAGTTGTATTCCTTTGGGAATGGAATGTTGTTGTGCTTTTTTCTGTTGCTTCTATCTGCTGCATACTTGAATATTTTACATTTTATTTGATTTTGTATTAGATCCTTATATTTTCCAACTCCCCACTTGTACAAACAGTGCATTGTGATGAACTACTTCATATGAGCCCCTTTCCACACCTATGTAAGTCTTTCTTTAGGGCAGGGTTTCTCAACCTCAGAACCGTTGACATTTGGGAGGGATAGTTCTTAGTTGTTGTGAACTGCCCTGTGTGTTACAGGATGTTTAGCGGGCATCCCTGGCCTCTATCCGCTAGAAGCCGATACCGTCCCCCTAATTGTGACAACCAAAAATATCTCCAGACATTGCTAAATGTCTCCTGGGAAGCAAAACTGCTCTGGCTGAGGACCCCTGCTCTAGGGTAGGCACTCAGGAAAGTGATGGGTGGGTTATTGTGTCTGTGAAATTTCGCTTAGGCCAAATTGCTTGCCCCAGCAGGGAAAGGTTCTTGTCTTCAGCCTTCTTGTCAACAAAAAATGTCATTCAATTTTCTTATTTGACTAATCTGGTGGCTATAAAATGGCATCTGATTGATTAATACAGTTCTATTCCATTGGGTACTTTGTTCATCCTTGTGTTTACAACACACTGTTCTAGATAATACAGCTGCACAGTAAGTCCTGATTTCTAGTCAAATACAGATCTTCTCCTTATTCTTCTTTTTCAAACATGTCTGGCTTTTTAGTACCCTTTTGTCAAGTTCCATGAAAAACTCTTTTAATTGGAGTTGTGTTAAATCTAGATTAATTTAGGGAAAATTAACATCATTTTGATATAAAATCTTCCTAACCGTGAGCATGGTGTGTTTCTCCACTCATATAGGTCTTCTTTATGTCTTTCAGTGAACTTTTATATTGATATGTGCAAGTCCTTTACATCTGTTAGACCCATTGCTAAGAATTTTATTGTTTTGGCTGCTACTGTAAATATGTTCTGTATAAGTTACGTTTTCCATTTGTTATTGTCATTGTACTTAATCAACTACGTTAACTTTTCCCTTATTATTTTCTGTTGCTCTACTTTTCCTAATGCCTTTGAAACAGGGTCATAAGCTGTTCTTCTGCTTATTAATTTGTTCTTCAGCTGTACCTATTCTGCTATTCAATTCATGCATTGTGTTTGGTTATCCCAATTCTTGTATTTTTCACATCCTGTATCTGTAGTTGGTTTTACCATATAATTGCTTGTTTCTATTTTGTGCTACCAAAATTCTCTGTTAGTTAAAACTAATTTCTATATTTATTTTATATTCCTGCTTTTTTCTTCTCCATAAAACCTCAGCAATTTATGTTCTTTCTTGTATGCAGATTGTCTTAGACATTTTGGCACTTTTCTCACGGATTTCCTATTTTATTTTACTAAGGATAGCAGCTATCTTGGCAAGTCATGTGCACCCAGGGCAAAACACTCAGGGAGCAAAGTCTGGGTGATGTGCTTCAGAGAAGAGAGTCCCTGAGCTTGACCATGGCCTCATTCTCTGCCATCCTCCCTGTCGGATACCTTCCCATCTCTGTCTGCCCTTCCCCAGACTTTGAAATGCTTTCAGATTTGTCTCCTCTGGTTGTGATCACATAGTTTTATGGGGTACTGGGCTTGCACTGCTGTTTTTCTGTCTCCCAATGGCAACGGTTTGCTCAAGGTTAAATCTGAAAGAGAAAAGACTCCCCACGTTTTCCTGCAATGTAATCCTCTACCCATCAGCCCTATTCTGCATCTCCAGGCTCTCTTTTGTTCCAGGCTGCCTCTTCCATCCACTGGGGTCTTCCCTGGGGTTTTTCATAGATTATCAGCATACACCTACTTTCTTCTTCCTCTTATGGCGTAAGTCAACTGACATCAACAGAAAATGACCATGTTTGTCTTACATAATATTTTTGTTTGAAATTCTACATTGCTATGATTTCAAGTCTATTCTTCTTATGTTCATTTGTTTTAAATATCTTTACCTATCCTTGTATTTTACTTTGCTTGCTTCTTTGTTTTAGGTGTCTTCTTGTAAACTGCATAGTTATTAAAATACGTTTTCCATCCTCTTCTAAAAGGACATTTTTCTTCGCCAGTGTCTTAAAGATTAGACATCCTAGTTTTATATTTACCAATGATTTTAAAGTATGAAAACATTTTTAGCTGATTTATCAATATTTTGTGTTTCTCTTATTCGAGTGGTAATTGATCATGCTTTTATTTTCCCACTTGCCTAGTTCCTATCTCTCTGTCTTTGTTAACATAACCTGACGTTTTAAATTCTAACCATTATTAGTAAATTACAGTTCAAAGGCAATAGGTTCTCTATTTCAAGAATTATTTTAAAAATATACACGCATTCAACATTACAATCGGCTTTACTACTATTTTGATTTATACTCTGTTGAACAAGCTTAAATCCTCATCATCACTTCTAGTGTATCATGACTTCCTCATTCTTGAGCTCTTAATTTTGCTTCTTCCCTGTGGATTTTGGTGTCGTATCTAAGGGTTTTTTTTAAACAAAAACACATGGATGCTATGTTTCTGAGCTTTTGCATATTTGAGAATGTTTCTCAGTTTCCATCACCCTTGAAATATGATCTTCATGGGAAATAATATCTGGATTGCATCCTCCTTCCTACAGAAATCAGTAACTATTGCTTTATTGACTTTTAGTGTTCTGCTGGGAAATAAATCTGTAACTATAACGTAATCACAATAAAAATTCACACAATTTGTCTTGACAAGAGAACCCTAACGTTTGTGTGGACAAATGAATGTGGAAGAAAGGTCAAGACATTTTTGAATAAACTTTTTGAATCAAATGTATAATGAGGGGAGAGTTGGCAATTCAAATATGAAAATATGTTATGAAGTTCTAGCAATTAAAAGAGCACTGGCTCAAGAACAAATACACAGACCATTGAAACAGACTTAGTATCAGATTTAGCATTAAGTAAAATTAACATTACAAAAAATGGGGAGAAAAGATAGAATATTTAACTTATGGTATTTTGAGAATGCAGTTATGGTGCAAGGAAAATTCACTGATATCTTCAAATTGAATAATATACTTTATAATTTTTGAAAAACTAGTTTAATGTAGAATAACTAGAAATAAATATAACTGTGTAATAGATAAATTTGCAGTGAAGGTGGCCTCACTATGACAGCCCTGTTTATCAACCATATGTGTAAAGTAATATTTCAGGAACAAGGAACATAATGATGAACAAGACAGTTATGATGCCTGCCCGGGGAGAGTTTATACTCTGTTACATATCATTAAAATCTCTAAGAATTGGGCTTCCCTGGTGGCGCAGTGGTTGAGAGTCCACCTGCCGATGCAGGGGGCACGGGTTCGTGCCCCGGTCAGGGAGGATCCCACATGCTGCGGAGCGGCCGGGCCCGTGAGCCATGGCCGCTGAGCCTGCCTGTCCGGAGCCTGTGCTCCGCAACGGGAGGGGCCGCAGCAGTGAGAGGCCCGCGTACCACAGGGAAGGAAGAAGGAAAAAAAAAAAATCTCTAAGAATAATCCAACATGGAAAAATCACACAATATATGAAAATGCACAATGGTTAAGAAAAGGGAGGTGGTGATGGCCAATGTGAGTAATCATGCAAATTATTCCTATGAAATAGATACACTATAAGAATTAAAAAATGGGAAGCATTATTCTAGTTTCAATGAGATTCAAGTATATCAATGCACAGGAAATATCTGAAATCAAGAAAGCTACCTTTCAAATAAATACTCAGATATGAACATCAGAGTAGATAATGCAGAAAACAGATCAAATAGAACATCGTTTTAAAAAATATTTCCAGAAATCAAAAGAGAAAGATAAAAAGATGAATGTGAAGGAAAAGATGTACAAAAATGGAGAACAAGACCTGGAGACCCAGCATGACCTTAGCACCTCAGCACCCAGCAACCTCTTTGGCATCCTCTGTGTGTCCATGTAATGGCCATATCTGGCTCATGCAGAGAGGGGATGGGAAGGTTTTGGTCCAGTTGCCAGAGCTGACCTGGGACTCAAGATCATCTCATCCCTTTCATCATCCTCATTTTTCTTTTTCTTTGTTTGTTTGTTGGTTTTTTCATTTTTTTACATTTATTTATTTATTTATTTTGGATTGGGTTCTTTGTTTTATTGATTTTTTTAATTTTTGAATTTTATTTTATTTTTTTATACAGCAGGTTCTTATTAGTCATCAATTTTATACACATCAGTGTATACATGTCAATCCCAATCTCCCAGTTCACCCCATCACCATCACCACCACCACCCCCCGCCACTTTCCCCGCTTGGTGTCCATGCGTTTGTTCTCTATGTCTGTGTCTCAAATTCTGCCCTGCAAACCAGTTAATCTATACCATTTTTCTAGGTTCCACATATATGTGTTTATATACGATATTTGTTTTTCTTTTTCTGACTTACTCAACTCTGTATGACAGTCTCTAGATCCATCCACGTCTCAACAAATGACCCAATTTCGTTCCTTTTTATGGCTGAGTAATATTCCATTGTATATATGTACCACATCTTCTTTATCCATTCGTCTGTCAATGGGCATTTAGGTTGCTTCCATGACCTGGCTATTGTAAACAGTGCTGTAATGAACATTGGGGTGCATGTGTCTTTTTGAATTATGGTTTTCTCTGGGTATATGCAGAGCAGTGGGATTGCTGGATCATATGGTAATTCTACTTTTAGATTTTTAAGGAACCTCCATACTGTTCTCCATAGTGGCTGTATCAATTTACATTCCCACCAACAGTGCAGGAGGGTTCCCTTTTCTCCACACCCTCTCCAGCATTTGTTGTTGGTAGGTTTTTTGATGATGGCCATTCTGAGTGGTGTGAGGTGATACCTCATTGTAGTTTTGATTTGCATTTCTCTAGTAATTAGTGATGTTGAGCAGCTTTTCATGTGCTTCTTGGCCATCTGTATGTCTTATTTGGAGAAATGTCTATTTAGGTCTTCTGCCCATTTTTGGATTGGGTTGTTTGATTTTTTAATATTGAGCTGCATGAGCTGTTTATATATTTTGGAGATTAATCCTTTGTCCGTTGATTCATTTGCAAATATTTTCTCCCATTCTGAGGCTCGTCTTTTCGTCTTGTTTATGGTTTCCTTTGCTGTGCAAAAGCTTTGAAGTTTCATTAGGTCCCATTTGTTTATTTTTGTTTTTATTTCCATTACTCTAGGAGGTGGATCAAAAAAGATCTTGTTGTGATTTATGTCAAAGAGTGTTCTTCCTATGTTTTCCTCTAAGAATTTTATAATGTCCAGTCGTACATTTAGGTCTCTAATCCATTTTGAGTTTATTTTTGTGTTAGGGAGTGTTCTACTTTCATTCTTTTACATGTAGCTGTCCAGTTTTCCCAGCACCACTTATTGAAGAGACTGTCTTTTCTCCATTGTATATCCTTGCCTCCTTTGTCATAGATTAGTTGGCCGTAGGTGCATGGGTTTATCTCTGGGCTTTCTGTCCTGTTCCATTGATCTATGTTTCTGTTTCTGTGTCAGTACCATATTGTCTTGATTACTGTAGCTTTATAGTATAGTCTGAAATAAGGGAGTCTGATTCTTCCAGCTCCACTTTTTTCCCTCAAGACTGCTTTGGCTATTCGGGTTCTTTTGTGTCTCCATACAAATTTTAAGATTTTTTGTTCTAGTTCCATAAAAAATTCCATTGGTAATTTGATAGGGATTGCATTGAATCTGTAGATTGCTTTGGGTAGTGTAGTCATTTCACAATGTTGATTCTTCCAATCCAAGAACATGGTATATCTCTCCATCTGTTGGTATCACCTTTAGTTTCTTTCATCAGTGTTGTGTAGTTTTCTGCACACAGGTCTTTTGTCTCCCTAGGTAGGTTTAATCCTAGGTATTTTATTCTTTTTGTTGCAGTGGTAAATGGGAGTGTTTCCTTAATTTCTCTTTCAGATTCTTCATCATTAGTGTATAGGAATGCAAGAGATTTCTGTGCATTAATTTTGTATCCTGCAACTTTACGAAATTCATTGTTTAGCTCTAGTAGTTCTCTGGTGGCATCTTTAGGATTCTCTATGTATAGTATCATGTCATCTGCAAACAGTGACAGCTTTGCTTCTTCTTTTCCAATTTGTATTCCTTTTATTTCTTCTTCTTCTCTGATTGCCGTGGCTAGGACTTCCAAAACTATGCCGAATAATAGTGGCAAGAGTGGACATCCTTGTCGTGTTCCTGATCTTAGAGGAAATGCTTTCAGTTTTTTACCACTGAGAATGATGTTTGCTGTGTGTTTGTCATACATGGCCTTTATTTTGTTGAAGTAGGTTCCCTCTATGCCCACTTTCTGGAGAGTTTTTATCATAAATGGGTGTTGAATTTTGTTGGAAGATTTTTCTGCATCTATTGAGATGATCATATGGTTTTTATTCTTCAGTTTGTTAATATGGTGTATCACATTGATTGATTTGCATATATTGAAGAATCCTTGCATCCCTGGGATAAATCCCACTTGATCATGGTGTATGATCCTTTTAATGTGTTGTTGGTTTCTGTTTGTTAGTATTTTGTTGAGGATTTTTGCATCTATATTCATCAGTGATATTGGTCTGTAATTTTCTCCTTTTGTAATATCTTTGTCTGGTTTTGGTATCAGTGTGATGGTGGCCTCATAGAATGAGTTTGGGAGTGTTCCTTCCTCTGCAATTTTTTGGAAGAGTGTGAGAAGGATGGGTGTTAGCTCTTCTCTAAATGTTTGATAGAATTCACCTGTGAAGCCGTCTGGTCCTGGACTTTTGTTTGTTGGAATTTTTTTTCTTTTTTTTTTTTTTGCGGTACGCGGGCCTCTCACTGTTGTGGCCTCTCCCGTTGCAGAGCATATGCTCCGGATGCACAGGCTCAGCGGCCATGGATCACGGGCCCAGCTGCTCCGTGGCATGTGGGATCTTCCCGGAACGGGGCACGAATCCGTGTCCCCTGCATCGGCAGGTGGACTCTCAACCACTGCGCCACCAGGGAAGCCCTGTAAAGCTTTTGATTTCTCCATCGAATCTTAATGAGATCCTTGCTGGGTAGAGTAATCTTTGTTGTATGTTCTTCCCTTTCATCACTTTAAGTATATCATGCCTCTCCCTTCTGGCTTGTAGAGTTTCTGCTGAGAAATCACCTGTTAACCTTATGGGAGTTCCCTTGTATGTTATTTGTTGTTTTTCCCTTGCTGCTTTCAATAATTTTTATTTGTCTTTAATCTTTGCTAATTTGATTACTATGTTTCTCAGTGTGCTTCTCCTTGGGTTTATCCTGCCTGGGACTCTCTGTGCTTCCTGGACTTGGGTGGCTATTTCCTTTCCCATGTTAGGGGAGTTTTCGACTATAATCTCTTCAAATATTTTCTCAGGTCCTTTCTGTCTCTCTTCTCCTTCTGGAACCCCTAAAATGCAAATGTTGTTGCATTTAATGTTGTCCCAGAGGTCTCTCAGGCTGTCTTCATTTCTTTTCAGTCTTTTTTCTTTTTTCTGTTCCGCAGCAGTGAATTCCACCATTCTGTCTTCCAGGTCACTTATCCGTTCTTCTGCCTCAGTTATTCTGCTATTGATTCCTTCTAGTGTAGTTTTCATTTCAGTTATTGTATTGTTCATCTCTGTTTGTTTGTTCTTTAATTCTTCTAGGTCTTTGTTAAACATTTCTTGCATCTTCTCGATCTCTGCCTCCATTCTTTTTCCGAGGTCCTGGATCATCTTCATTATCATTATTCTGAATTCTTTTTCTGGAAGGTTGCCTATCTCCACTTCATTTAGTTGTTTTTCTGAGGTTTTTCTGGGGTTTTATCTTGTTCCTTCATCTGGTACATAGCCCTCTGCCTTTTCATCTTGTCTATCTTTCTGTGAATGTGGTTTTTGTTCCACAGGCTGCAGATTGTAGTTCTTCTTGCTTCTGCTCTCTGCCCTCTGGTGGATGAAGCTATCTAATAGGCTTGTGCAAGTTTCCTGATGGGAGGAACTGGTGGTGGATAGAGCTGACTGTTGCTCTGGTGGGCAGGGCTCAGTAAAACTTTAATCACTTGACTACTGATGGGTGAGGCTGGGTTCCCTCCCTGTTGGTTGTTTAGCCTGAGGCAACCCAACACTGGAGCCTACCTGGGCTCTTTGGTGGGGCTAATGGCGGACTCTGGGAAGGCTCACGCCAAGGAGTACTTCCCAGAAATTCTGTTGCCAGTGTTCTTCTCCCCACAGTGAGCCACAGCCACCCCCCGCCTCTGCAGGAGACCCCCCAACACTAGCAGGTAGGTCTGGTTCAGTCTCGCCTGTGGTCACTGCTCTTTCCCCTGGGTCCCAGTGCGCACACTACTTGGTGTGTGCCCTCCAAGAGTGGAGTCTCTGTTTCCTCCAGTTCTGTTGAAGTCCTGCAATCAAATCCCAGTAACCTTCAAAGTCTGATTCTCTAGGAATTCCTCCTCCTGTTACCAGACCCCCAGGTTGGGAAGCCTGACATGGGGCTCAGAACCTTCACTCCAGTGGGTGGATTTCTGTATAAGTGTTCTCCAGTCTGTGAGTCACCCGCCCAGCAGTTATGGGATTTGATTTTACTGTGATTGCGCCCCTCCTACCGTCTCATTGTGGCTTCTCCTTTGTCTTTGGATGTGGGATATCATTTTTGGTGAGTTCCAGTGTCTTCCTGTCGATGATTGTCCAGCAGCTAGTTGTGATTCTGGTGTTCTCTCAAGAGGAAGTAAGAGCACCTCCTTCTACTCCGCCATCTTGGTTCCAATCCATCCTCATTTTTCTTGTCTCCTTTTCCAAGCTTCAAACCGCCAAAAGGCTGCAAGCCAACTCACTCCACAAGTTTAATCTCATTTGAACTTATCTGGAACCATCCCACTAAAAATATAATAGGAATCCCAAAAGGAGAAAATGGGGCAGATGGAGAAGAAACGGTTAAGGAAGTCATAGAAGAACTTTTCCCTAAGTTTAGGAAATCTTCTCCTGTAAAAGGCTATTAGCATTGGAGATTTATTAGGGTGTGTGTGAGGTCAATCTTAAGCCATCATGTAACATGTGAGGATTCAGGTATTATCCCCTCAGTGTATTTATTCTTCATGAACCCATCACTCAAGGAAGTACCACAACCTACTGAGCAGTAAATAAAAGTTAAGGACTCAGATATGGGAAGGATGTGGTCTGAGAGCAATGGTACTAAATGATAAAACAGAAATATATATTTATTTAAATATTTATGTATTGCTGATATGGTATGGGATTTAACACAATTATTCAGATGTTAGAAATAATATTATTGGCATATCAGTCAGATTCTCCAGAAGAAACAGAACCAAAAATGTATGTGTGTGTGTATATATGTGTGTATATGTGTGTGTGTATGTGTGTATGCATGTGAGTGTGTATATGTGAGTGTGTGTGTGAAGATGTTCAATGGAACATTAATTTTATGAACAGCATTATACAGAGATTTCCATCCACAGAAACTGTCATGCACCGCATTGAAATCATGTTTCTGAAGATTATTTAACAACGTAGAAAAATCTTATATAATTTAAAGAAAATACGCCACACAATTGTATTTGTAGTACACATGTATTTTGTGAAAACCGTATGATATATATATATATATATATCATATATATATGCTTTTACAAGGTACACATGTAGATTTCTATTGCCCAGAAAAAAATACCAAATGGAAATACATCAAGCTGTTAACAGTGGTCAACTATGTATGGTAGGGTTAAGGATTTATCTTTTCTTCTTAGTATTTTGTTTTTCAAATAGCTTCCTGTGGACATATTCTACTCTAATAATTGTTGAAAAATGTTATTTTTAAAAGAGAATCATCTGGTTTGACAGCATCTCTGACAGATGCATGCCAGCCTGAACACTTCCAGTGTGTAGGGGTCTCAACATTCCCCAGGTTATCCATTCCATGGTGTGACAATCGTAATTATTAGAAAATGTCTCTTATATTGAGCCAAAATCTGTCTCTCTGTTAAATCTATTCATTGGTCAGAAGTGCATCTTCTCTACCGCATGGCAATTTCTCAGATATTTGAAGAGAGCTGTCATGTCTGTTTCTCCTGGTTAAAACTCCTTAGCTTCTTTAACCATCCCTAGTATGGACAACATCTAGTTCATTGGCTTCTGAGTTGCACAATTATTATATGTTAGAGAAGAAAAGCTTAATTATCAGAGTCTGTTTTGCTTTGCTGAAAAGGGAAATACCAAGCCTGCCTGTGGCCATTTCTCCAAGCCCCAACTTGGTCTTCATTGTACCCTTACATGATAAATAAACTTATCTCAGAGCACTTTCAGAGGCAGCAGGTTCTCACCCACCTCTATGCCTTCCTTCTCCCTTCCCCAGCCAGGTCTCAGCCTCCTCTTCACTATCAGAATGAAATGCATTGCCTTTGTCGTGCTCAAGGCCGAGTTGCAAGGCATCTACCGTTGCCCTGCTATTCTCTTTATAGCTCTTCTTTAATTTTCTCTCTCGATTCCCTGTTTCTTTAAATTGTTAACCCATATTGTCTGCCTCTCCTCCCACCATATCCCCACCCTCACTCTAATCTTTAGATTTCAAGATGTCCTTGAAGAACAAGCTGTTTCTTCCATCTTCATCACACTTAATCTCCGAATAGCATTATTTTTCATTTCTTCTTACTTTAAAACTGCAATCACATTTTAATAATTTACTATTGAAGGAGCGAAGAGACCAAAAGAAATAGAAAATACTGGATTATGAGATCATATTTTATTCTAATAGAAAACTCTTAAGCCACAAAAAGTCACTTCTCTGTGTGCCAGAGAATAGCCACCTTCAGTACCATCCCATGATAATCTTAACCAAGAAAGAGAAAACTGGTTTTCAAATTCTCAAGTACAGCAAACACAATTTTACTCGCTTCCCAAAGAGTCTGCTTCTAGGGGTTCCCTGTGTGTAAGTGAGGATATTCCAGAGGAATAGAACCAATAGAATGTGTGTATATAGAGAGAGATTTATTATAAGGAATCTGCTCAAGGACTTCCCTGGCAGTCCAGTGGTTAAGACTCCGTGCTTCCAAAGCAGGGGGTGTGGGTACAATCCCTGGTCGAGGAACTAAGATCCCACATGCCATGCAGGACGTGGCCAAAAAAGAAAAAAAAAAATAGAATCTGCTCATGTGATTCTGGAGGCTGGCATGTTCCCAAATCTGCAGGAGGGCTACAGAGCTGGAGATCCTGGTGTGCCAGAGGCCTTGAGACCCAGGAAGAGCTGATGATTCAGTCTGAGTCTGAAGGCAGGAAGAGTTGTGTTCCAGTTCAAGTCCGCAGGTCTCTCCTGGAGAATCTCGCTCTCTTTTGAGTGAGGATCAGTCTTTTGTTCTAGTCACTTCTTCCACTGATTGGATGAGGTCCACTTGCATTATGGAAAGCAATCTACTTTACTCAAAACCCACTGATTTAAATGTTAATTTCATCCAAGATACCTTGACAGAAACGCCCATACTAATGCTTGACCAAGTATCTGGGCATCTCGTGTGACCCAGCCAAGTTGACACATAAAATTAACCACCACAGCCTGCTTATTGGAAACAATCTAAATATCCATGAATATTAGCTGAGTTCATGATAATACCAGGTAGAATATTATGAAGCTACTAAAACTCACAAGTAAATGATACCAAAAACTGCCTAAGTAAGATTCCATGAAGAAAGGCAGAATGAACAGAAATTCATATATCCGCAAAGGTAGTCTGTAACCTACCCAAAATAAATCAGCTTGCCAGCAATGACTAGAAGAAAAATCTAGAAAAACATGGAGGGTGGTGGGGATGAGGGTATGCAATTTCTGAAATTTACAGTAAAATAATTTTTCTGGAAGTATGATACATCCAAATTGATGTCTCAATCATATGATCATACTTTCTGTTACACCCTGTAAAATTATCATTAAGTGGTCCCTTGAAAAATATCTAGGGGCTTTTATGCTAAGATTTGGGTTGAAATCAATGAAATTCCTTACCTAAATTAGAGAGGGATGTTTCTTTCCTTCAAACTTTCTTATTTCTTTTAAAACGAAGTGTCAAATCAAAGAGATTAAATGGATTTCTTTGAATATGTTCTTTGTGGTAAGGGTCCTAGTGATGCCAGGAAAAAAGGAAAGGGAAGAGCCATGAGCACAGCTGGCTACCTGTGTTGGGAGAACTCCCAAGCCTGTTAATCATGTAATACGCAGAAATAAGCAGCCTCCTGAAGGTCTCCGTTCTCTCTGTCTTCCTAGCCTTGGAAAGTGGGGAGCATCCACTTTAGAGGTTAAGGAACCTTGATCTGCCAAGAGTAGCATCCCCATTGCAAGCGACCGCGGTGTTCTCAGTCATTTCCCTGTCACGGGGCTGGGGCAGGTATGGGTCAGGACTGCAGCAACAGTAGATGGCTCTGCTATGGGAAGAGTGGGCAGAGACAACCACCAGGGAAGGTTGGGCCACCTGAAACTAACAGGAGTGAGAAGCTGTTACGCCCCACCCAGCTCCCAAGGAGCACATTAGGGTAGGGCTGGGTAACATTATCAAAGCCCGCTGAGAGCCGAAGCTGAGGAGGATGGAGCCCAGCAGGAGCTGGAGTCACTGAGGGACCCAGCGAGTCTCAGAACCTCTGTGCCTCAGTAGGAAGCAAGGGTGGGAGAAATACCCTGACTCCTTTCCCATGGCTCTCATCTCTTGACGGTGCCTCCCATCGGTGGAACTCACCAGAAGCCAGCGGACAAGGGAACCTGGAGGAGACGGTCCGTGAGGTTCAATCTTGAGTCACAAAGCAGGATGGAGAATAGATCTCAGCTTATGTGGGCATGGGGAGGAGGACAAACAGAAAATAATCAGCACAGTGTGTTCTTTGCCAAGATGCATAGAAGAGGTAATAGGTTTCCCCAGGGCTTCACTTGACTTTTGTTAGAAAATAATAGACGTCTGATGGTTCTCTCTAAAGCGTAATCTAATTGGAGCGCGCGAGGAGAGCCCTGCAACCTCACTTGTGTAAAGGGCAGTTGGGGTTTAATGGTGAGCTTGGTCATCATCCTTCCCCACTGAGACACCTTCAGGGCAGGCTGGCTGGGAGGTGATATTATATTTGAGAGCAAGGTTCTTAACACCCATCAGGAACAGGGCAGGTACACTCAGGAAAAACCAGCTGCCTCCTACCCAGATGGAGAGGAGCAGAAGTCTCTGGGTGGTGTTTCACGAGCCAGTGTTTATACCCAGCCACATTTTCCACAAGGGTAAAGTCCTCTAAGTTTTTCTTATGCGTGTGTTTGTGCGTCTCACCTGTCAGCACAGCTTTCGTGTCTCCAATCTTGGCCACCTTAACGAGAAAGGGAGAAACGGTTAGCTCTTGGGTCAAACATATAGTGGAGGCAGGTACCCAAGTTTCAGAAGCTCCATCTGTGTTACAGACAACTCTCAGAAATCAGGGAGGATACTGTTTTCATCTAGGATGTGTACAATCCCAAAGATGACACAGACAATGATATTTAAATGCATTTCTTATCCTTGGTGTCTTTATATATTTTAGTGATAATCCTGGTCTGGCTCAGGACATGCTCTAAAGTTTCCGTATGATCTCTGGATAGAGACAGATCTGCAGTGGAACATGATATTTATATTATTCTGGGTTGCCATCCAGCTCTCCCAGAAAGAACTGTGCCTGAGGGTTACCAAATCCTTATCAGATGTGAAATACAAATCCACAGATCCTCTCGCCAGCAACCCAACCGTTTGTCAAGGAATGCCCTCATGTTCACAGCCTGGTCCCTCCCCACCGTCAATGCACGCCCCCATCTCCCTTCAGCAGGCATTGTGCATCCGGCTTCTATACATTTTTTTCTCTTGCTTTAGACTAAAATTATTGTGGTTTAATAATTTTCTTTGGAATCTCTGTCATCATTCAAGTCTGGGCCAACTGGACATCTGTTTGTTCATCAACTTTGTGATCCATTTTGTGTTCAATTCACTTCCAATTGTAGCCAATTTTTTTTTCCCCCACTTTAAGCTTTTCGTCAAATATTGGCCAGATATTTCCTTTTATCCTTTACTTTCTCTTCTAAGCGTGTACCTAAACATTTTGTTAAATGGTGTTAGATTTACCACTGGTTCTGACCTAGTTCTACATCACACTCCATTTATTTCCCTGCCTATTCTTATTTTGTTTTTATTTTTTAAGAAAAGTTTCATCACAATTTTCAGTCTGATGAGTTGTTTGTGTTTTAAGTCTGCATGGCCTCTCTCTGTCTCTCTTCTTTCTAATCTCCCTTAAATTTTACTCAACTTTCTGCTATGGAGTTGTAGCCCTCCTCGTTATTAAATGTGTCTCATCTGCCGTATTATTACACTAATTTGTTAGACTGCATTCATGAGACTATCAGCCTGCCACCCCCGCAAATTCCAGAAATCAGTCGTGTCTTAGTTTTGAGAAGATTTTTTTGTCCATTGCTAAGATTTCCATGTGTCAGATAGTAAAATTCTAGAAAAAGGAGATTCCTTTAGCCAAGAGTGCAACCTTGCATTCGACACTACCTCTACACGACAATTATAGCTCCAAAACTCTGGCCCTGCTCCCGGCACTGCAGCTGGTTTGGATGGGTTTTCTTTGGAAAGAGAAAATTCAGGAAGAGAGAACCCTTGGAAGTCGCAAATGATTTTTCATTCCCTCAAGAGCACTTTCCTGAGTCTTTCTTTCTTTCTTTTTTTTTTTTTTTTTACCACCCTCTGTGAGTTTTCCAAATTCTTCCTTCCCTTTTCCAGTCTGCAAACATTAAAGTGAGTTTCCTTATATATTTAAAATTTTAGTTCCTGGAACAACAGCCCAAGCTCCTATTTTTCAAAGACTTAAGCCCTTGCTCAGCTAGATCTAATCCAAAGAACTTTTTTGTTGCCCAAAAATCCAACTCCTGAAGCTGTCTTTCTGGAGCATTTGGGACGAGCACAGACATAAAGGCAGGAAGACGATGGTCCTGGTATATATGACCATCCTGTCTCTGGGGAAATGTGAAAAGAAAGAGGTTTCTACTCACTGCTGTCCAGCCTGCCATGTGCAGCCTGCCTCTGCTTGATCCCTCTGAGGAGTGAGGCTGACTATATCTGGTTCCCTCCTTGAGTTTTTCTACCTCTCGGGTGACTGGTAACAAGATGCCTGCGTCTCTAGATGCTGAACCTTGTTTGGTGTTTGGGTTCAGGTAGCCTTCCCAGTGAGGCTTGTGTACACATGGTACACTAGAATGGCAGTTTCCATGGGAAAAGGAAACTGACAGGCGGGAAAGATGCTATCAGGGGGGTATGTTGGTGTGTCTCACCTGTCAGATGCCAGTTCATAAGTGGTATTTGCTGGCATGGGGATAAGTCCTGTGCATTGGTTTGGAAAATTCTTTTTTTTTTTTTTTTGTAGTACGCGGGCCTCTCACTGTTGTGGCCTCTCCCGTTGCGGAGCACAGGCTCTGGACGCGCAGGCTCAGCGGCCATGGCTCACGGGCCCAGCCGCTCCGCGGCATGTGGGATCTTCCCGGACCGGGGCACGAACCCGTGTCCCCTGCATCGGTAGGCGGACTCTCAACCACTGCGTCACCAGGGAAGCCCGGAAAATTCTTTTTTAAGGTCAAAATTTTCCATGTAACTGGTTAAAGCACATGGAGTAGGTTTGAATATACAGAGTGATAAAACCCAGGTGTGGGATTTCTTTATTTTTCTCTGTAATTGAACTCTATCCAATTATATTGGTTCTTAAGCCTTCAATATTGCTGATTCCAGAAAAGGTTATCTCACCAACTCGAGGTAAACTCAGTCACCCCCAGTTTGAGAGTCAGTCTGTTGGGTAACCATTCAGTCACTTGGAATATCTTCTCAGAATTCAGTTCCTCTTTCCTTCCTTTCTCCCCCAGGATGATCTAAGTTGTGGGGTTGAGGCTGAGGAAGGAGAAAGAATATTGACAGCGGGGTAAATAAGATATCTGGGTCCACAATTCTTCTTTCAGATGGTACTCCCATGAAGTGTTACTCATCCCAGACAGTCTCTGATGACCTGTTAGCATCCACTATTTTTTATTAGACTATTTTATAGAGCATTTTTAAGTTCACAGCAAAATGGAGTAGGAAGGACACAGAATTCCCATACGCCGCCTACTGCCCGCCCCCCTACATTCACAACCTTGCTCACTATGAACATATCCCATCAGGAGGAACATTTGTTGGAACTGACGAATCTACACTGTTACATCATTATCATCCAAACACCGCAGTCTACACTGGGTTCATTCTTGGTTTTGTCCCTTTTATGGGTTTGGACAAATATATAGTGACGTGTATCCACCGTTATTGTATTATACAGAGTAGGTTCACTGCCCCCAGTATCCACCTAGTCATCCCTCCTCTCCACTTCAACCCCTGGCAACCACTGATCTTAAACTGTCTCCAGAGTTTTGCCGTCTCCAGATTGCCGTACAGGATACAGTTGGAATCATACAGTAGGTAGCCTTTTCAGAGTGGCTACTTTCACTTAGGCTCGATAGCTCATTTTCTGTTTAGTGTTGAATAATATCCCATTGTCTAGATGCACTACAGTTTATTAATCCATTCACCTATAGAAGGGTATCTTGGTTGCTTCTAATTTTGGACAGTTACGAATAAAACATTATAACCGTCCATGTATTTACATGTTGTTGTGTGGAATAAGTTTTCAACTCATTTGGGCAAATACCAAGGAAAGTACTTGCTAGGTCTTATGGTAAGAGTGTGTTTAGTTTTGTGAGAAACTGTCAAACTGACTTCTACAGTGGCGATGCTGTATTGCATTCCCCTACCACTGTAGGAGAGTTCCTGTTGCTCCACGTCCTCAACAGCATTTGGTGTCATCAAGTGTTCTAGATTTTGGCCATTCTAATAGGTGTGTAGTGGTATCTTGTTGTTGTTTTAACTTTCAGTTCCCGAATGACATACGATGTGGACCATGTTTTCGTGCTTATTGTCATCTGTGTATCTCCTTCCGTGAGGTGCCTGTTCAAGTCTTTTGTCCATTTTTCAGTTGAGTTGTTTCTTGAGTTGAGTTTTAAGAGTTCTTTGCATATTTTGGATAAGAGTTCTTTTATCAGATATATCTTTTCCAAATATTCTCATCTCATTCTCTTGACAGTGTCTTTTGCAGAGAAGATTTGAATTCTAATGAAGTCCAATTTATCAATTACTTCTTTCATGGACTGAGCTTTTGGTGTTGTATCTAAAAAAAATCAGCTCTAGCCAAGGTCATCTAGCTTTTGTCCTGTATTACCTTATAGGAGTTTTATAGTTCTGCCTTTTACATTGAGGTCTGTGATCCATTTTGAGTTAATTTTTGTAAGGGTTAATAAGATCTGGGTCTGGATTCATTTTTTTTGCACGTAGAGGTCCAGTTGTTCCAGCACAATCTGTTGAAAAGACTACCTTTTCTTCCTTGTATTGCCTTTGCTCCTTTGTCAAAGATCAGTTGACTATATTGATGTGGGTCTGTTTCTAAGCTCTCTATTCTTTCATTAATCTTTTGGACTATAGCATTCACTTTCGATATGCACCCTCTGCTATGACCTCTAATGAATGGCCAATGGCATACACATTGTCCCCTTGACATAAGCCCTATCTCAGTGGGTTGTTTGGATTCAGTCCTGGGTGTTTAGGACTCTGGAGGTGCTTCTGCCCTTATTCCCCGAGCACCTCCCCCAGTCATTACTAATCTACCTCTTCAGTTTTATGAAGAATGCACAGATGTCATCCCAAGAAGCAAGGCATAAATCACCTCTGCTCTTGGGTTCTTCCTACAGCCCTCTGAATTCCTTGCCAAACCCATCTGGGAGGCAGCATGTCCTTCTTCTGCCAGAGTGTTGAATTTTTATTTTCTTTTGGGCAGGAACTAGATCTTATAACACTATGCAGTCTCTTTCCAAATTTTTTTTTTTTTTAGAAATTTTATGCCTTCCTCCTTTAGAGCCCTTGGTCTTTTTACTCTCAAAAGACCTCCTTTCTCTCTCAAAAACAAATAATCAAACAAAAGACTTATATTCTGCAACTGAAAACCTTGGCTTTAGAGACAATTATTTATGAGTTTAACAAATCCATTCAGCAACTTCACTGATGTCTGTTGTTATTGTTATTCCAGGGCCTGAGCTTTAGCCTTCTTCTCTGAGACCAGTCCATGGAACAAGTTATCATGACCTCCTGACGAGCGAGGAAAAGAAAACAGCATAAAAAAACATAAGACATAGAAAAGGAAAGTCTAGTTAATATCTCAGAATATCCTGGGTACACACATAGACACACACATGGATTTCAAACAGGAAAATAAATAACCTTGCAGGTCAAAAGAAATGGAACACTGTACACATGTTGGTCTAGTTCTCACTAACCTTTAATTGAGAAGCAGTTTTACATAGAAAAGACAACAATCGTGTATAGGTTAAAAGATCTAGCTTCTACATCTGCTTATACCACTAACTAGTGGTATAGCTCTAAGCTAGTTCTTATTTCAGTTAGCTTATCTGTTAAATACGATATTTAACAAAATGTTTATTTAAATATTTAATAGCTACTATTAATGATGGAGCTTTGGTTATTGCACTTTTCCTTTCTTATCTGCATTTTCCAAAATGTTTAATGAACATGAATTTTAATCAGGTTTCTTTTCCTAGTTTTTTTTTAAAAAATGTAACATGCAGGGATTTCTATGAGATCTCATCGTCTTCACCTATCATACTGGCAAGTAGCCCACTCTTTAAGTGCCCCAAACACTTCATAAAAGCAAACAGAAGTCCTTTCCTGCCTGCTCAACCTTCTTATATGCTGGCTTCTCCCTCAAATGCAATATTGAAAACTAAACTCATCACGAATCATCCATCTGATACTTACTTGTTTGAACATCTATGACACAGTAGGCTCTTTCCCCTGGGTGGTACAAAAATAAGATGGCTCAGTCCCTGCCCTCAAGAAGCTCACAGTCTAGAGGGAAAGGAAGATGTGAATGAATGCTGGGCCGTGCCTAAGTTGCTCCAAATAAATGCACGGCTGCTCCCTGGTCCTTGGTTTCAGGTGTCTCCCTGCTCCCAGCAACTTGGGCGTCGTTTAGCTTTGGTTTCTCCCTTACCTCTCCCCTCATGTGCAAGCAAAGCAAGGCTTATTAATCGCAGTTTCATGCTCTCTTTCCAGTCTCTCAGCCACTATTGCCCTTGTTTATACCTTTATTATCGCTCCACACCAGCCTTATGGGCTTTTCTGCTGTCAGTCTTTGCTTCCCATCCTTTCATACACACAACCAGAGTTAGCATTCAAAACCACAGCCCCAGGGCTGTCACCTCGGTCCGAAATGATTCATTGGCTCCCAATGTCAAGAGGATCAAAAGAGTCAAATCCCAATTTTCAGCTTGATAGTGAAAGAGACACCTTCCCACTGGGTTCCCGCTGACACCCCTCTCCCCTCCCCCATCCACACACCCTTTCCCATATTCCCACGGGCTCAGGCACACCCGGTCACAGACCGTCCTTGATTGCTATGTGTTCCAACCGGCTCACCCACTGGAGCATGAGTCTGGGTCCCGCAAGGAGCATATCTCATGCTCTTCCACACCATTTCCCTCTTTTCTCCGCCAACACAGCGTACAGAGCAGAGCTTAGCGTGTACGTGCTGTCCAGTAAATGCGTTTGTGAATCGAGAGAAATGTTTTAGAAGTTTCACTGGCTCAAAGCAGTGAAGGGAGCTCAACACACACATGAAAGAGAGGCAGCACCGGGTAACAGAAAAAGCTCTGTGTTCTGCAAAAGCCGGCACAGCACGCAGTGTCAGCCAGGCGATCAGAACCTGAATGCTGCGGCATCCTCCCTCCGGACGTGAGAACACTGAGGGCTGGAGAGGGAAAGGGAAGGGACAGACCCCAGGTGACAGAGTCCTCAGCAGGGCAGGACTGGAGCTCAGGTCTCTGGAGCCCTGGACTCACTGTCTTTCCAACACACCAAGCTGCCCCCAAAATGTTCTATTCCAGTGACAGGCGATTTCATGGTTCTATCATTTTGATTCTGTTTTGGCATGGTCTATGTCTCCAAGAAGCAAGCAAATAAACACTCTTAAGCCTCATTTATAACGTTTTCATACAATTCCAGAACCATTATCCAAAGGGCATTCATCCATTCTGGAGGAGAATTCAGGTTTGGGGAACTGTGATGCTGGAAGGTCCCTCACTAGGGGCTCAGCCCACCTCCCAGGGACAGGAATCCTGATGGGCGGTTGTCTTGCTCCTGATGGAAGGACAGGTGGCAGCTGAGGAGAGCAGGGTCTCAATTTTAGCTCCACAAACTACCACCTAGAGCAAGTGATTTAACTTCACTGAACCTCAGTTTTCTCATCCACAAAACGATGGGGATGGAAGTTGGAACTGAATGTTCTGGCAGCTTCCGTACCTTCCTGCCTTTCACTCTGAAGCTCTAGCATTCTAATACATCTGTGACATCTGGGGGCCCATCTCACTGCTGAGTAGTTCTAACTGTGAGATCAGAAAGCGGAAAGCATGTCTGTCCTCCGACAGGAAACAGCCTTCTACAACTCACAATGAGATGGGACCCCGGGGGCAAGGAGACGGTGTCCTCTCTCTTCTCCAGTGACCGGGCTGCCCCACAGCCCTAGGTACAACGCAGAGTCTGTTCACCCTTGGATGCCCTTGAGGAAATGAGTTTTTTTCCCCTCTCAGTCTCTCCAGTTTTCCTACAGAGGCTGGCGAGCCCTTTAATTACACCCTGTCACAGACACAGAGAGGAACAATGCCATCAGGCCACTTGGGCAGCAAAGAGGAGACACCCTTCAGATTTTCCCTCTTGCCCCGGAGGGCCTCCCCTCTGCACCAACAATGGTGAATTCCTGGGCCCTGGCTGGGAAGGCCAACACTCCAGGAAGCAGCCCTGGGGCTGGGGTGAGGTGCAAGGGAGCAGGGCCTCTGAACTTTGATGTGTCAGGCCGAGATGGAAGAGGCCTCCTGCCTGATGGAGTTTCTTGATTCCCTTGATAAGAGTCCACAGAAAGGACTGTGACCTCAGCTCAGGACTGCAAGTTCAGTCAGGTGAACTGCTCTGCCGGATCCTGGTGCCTCCAGGTAACTTTAAGCCCTTTAATGAGAAGCAGGTAATGGAAGTGCGTGATCTAAATTTAATTCCAAAATGAAAGGCAGCTTTCAGGCCTTACTAGAAGGCCTGGAATGAGCAGAAGGCTGCCTTTCAGAAAGGACCTTTTCTTTTGGAAATTATCCTGTATGAGCAATGAAAGGGCATCTGGAGATCACCTCGTCTAACCACCTCCACTCCTAATATGGATGACAACACACATTAATCATTATAATGGTCACCACCTCCATCATAAAGACTAACATGTATTGGGAACTGTTGCCAAGCACTCTGCTAAACGCTTTGCATGTACTATTTCATTTCATCTTCATGACAATTTTATGATGGAGGACCTATAATTGTTTCTATTTTACAGTTGAGGAAACGTCCTTCCTTCCTTCGTTTTCTTCTTTCTTTCTTTCTTTCTTTCTTTCTTTCTTTCTTTCTTTCTTTCTTTCTTTCTTTCTTTCCTTCCTTCTTTCTTTCTTTCCTTCTCTCTCTTTCTCTCTGTCTCTCTGTCTCTCTCTGTCTCTCTCTGTCTCTCTCTCTCTTTTGTATAGAGGCAGAAAAACATCTCTGAGTGGATTGAAGAGTGATTAAGAGATGAGGCAGGGCTTCCCTGGTGGCGCAGTGGTTGAGAGTCCGCCTGCCGATGCAGGGGACACGGGTTTGTGCCCCGGTCCAGGAAGATCCCACATGCCACAGAGCGGCTGGGCCTGTGAGCCATGGCTGCTGAGCCTGCGCATCTGGAGCCTGTGCTCCACAACGGGAGAGGCCACAACAGCGAGAGGCCCAAGTACCGTGAAAAAAAAGAGATGAGGCAGTGGATAATTCATCTGTGAAAGGATAAACATAGTAAGGATAGCAGCAGAGAAGGAAATGAAGCCTGGGGTGGGAGTGTCTGTTTACTAAAGGAGGGGAGAAACTCGATCCATGTTCACATTTAGGTGTTGATGGAAAGATAAACGTTTCCTGGGGAGGTGGGGCAGGGGTGGGAGTCAGAGCACAGGTGAAGGGGTTAGCCTTTTGTAAAAGGAGAGATATTTCCTCAAAAGACATCTTAGTGGAGAGAGACATAAACATCCTCTCCCTTGGGAGTGTTCACTGATAAGTGTCTTGAAATGTCACTTAAAGACATCTGTGCTTATATTTCAATTTTAAAGGGGACTGCATCTCCAAGGTAGCATAACAAAACAGTCGTGGACTGCCCTCAGGAACACAGAACGTCTCAACCTAAATATTGAAATATCTTCCAACAGACAGTCAGTAGATGGCAGGTGGCGGGTTGCAGGGGGCAGCGGGGTGTTATGGAAAAACTGGCACTGTGGGAGATGTGGGTTTGGATTCCGCCTCTACCGTTCACCAGCCAGGTAACTTTGGGCCAGTGTTCTCAATCTGTCAGAACCTCAGTTTTCTCATTGCAAAGTGAGAACAAGAATAACTCCTATTTATTAAGTCCTCTGAGGATCAGATACAACGCATGCCATGCACCTCCCATGTAATGGGACCTACATGAACGTCAGGGTTCAGTTTAGAAAACCGTCTCTCACGGCATCAGTATTTGATGTGAAGCATGAAAAACTGGAATGAACACGCAGCTGATAATGACGTGGCACACCCAAGTGTTGTCCTACTGTGGCTGGGAATTCCTGTGTTAAATGTTAGTCTAGCGGCTCCAAGTTTACTTTAAAGCTCTCGTCAGCCCCACGACATTTTGATCAGTGTGTAAAGTGGGTGTTTGTTGACACTGAAGATGCCTACTCTTGTAGAGAAATCTTTTAGAAGGACCACTAAGCCGAATGGGTTGAACAAAGGCTGGTCCCCCTGTTGAGAGTAAGAAGTGGTTCCTGGGGTTCAGAGGAATCATTATATTCGTTTTCCCCCTTCTCTGTTGTTTGGTTACTGTTGAGAAACATGATACATGTTTCTCAAAGATATAGATTCAAAAAAAGATATAGATTTTAAAAAAAATTGAGCAGTTTTATGAGTGCAGCGCCAAATCGAAGACCTGGGTCTAGCATCTGCCATGCGATGGAGCCCGAACACAGCCTCCTAGACCTTCAGGCTTCCTTCCACCCCTGCCACCCCTTCTCGGGGACAGCACCTGCCTTGGTTAGTCAACACCATGGAAAGGCAGAGGATGATCCAAAATGAAAGATATCTGAAGAGCTGTGTCTAGCGCGCACGCGCGCGCGCACACACACACACACACACACACACACACACCAGTTTCTTCTACTTTCACCACTGGAAGGGAATGAAGGAGGCAGAAGAGAATAATGTAAATGTTACTTCAAACTGCTCCATCCTGAGAGGGCAAGTTCTCTCTTGGAAACATGAAGATGGGGAATCAGAACTCTCGCCTCCACCTCAGTCAGGCTCAGAGTGAAACCAAATTCCTTGCTTTGTGGGCCTATCAGTGGGTGTGGTCTGGATGGCGAAGGATTCAGTGACAAGGCGTAAAACAGCCATCGGGGGAATTGAAATGTACTGTGGATATGTGTAGAGCTACGTCGACACACAGTTATACAGTGGTGCTTAATAATTCCCAACGCGTAGTTTGGTGCTGTTCTGACTTTTCAGCTCTTCCTCAATGCCACCCCAGACTCCTTTGTTTGTTTTGCAATTGAGGAAGTTCAAGAAGGACCAGAGAGATGAAAAGTTAAGACTCGGGTCTGAGTCTCCTAATAAGACCAGAGTCTTCAGAAAGAGAAGTGAATTGAGTGAGGAAAGTTAAAGGTGTGGAAACCTGACCATGAAGCCCCTGCCTTAAGGAGTTAGCAAGCCTCCTACCTTAGGAAGCACCAACCCCACAAGGCCAGTGGGACCAGTACAGCTGTCAGTCAACAGCAGAACAAGCTTTGAAGACCAGCCCCTTGGCTGTGATTAATGCATATTAATGCTGTGATTTGCATATTCTTAACAAGGCAGCCTTGGAGAAATGAACCATAAAGGAGTAGTGTGCTACTCAGAGCTAATTGACAAATTCTTCAAGGCAAAAGACTCTTAAAGATAATGAGGATGAAAGTTCATCTTTCCTAGAAAGTTTTCCTGTGCCAGGAAGTGTGCTATTTGCTTTGCATGGGTTACGCTGGTTCATGTTCATAAAGCCTTATGAGTTTCGGGACTCAGAGTATCCACATCTTTACAGATGAGGAAGCAGAGGCCAGGAGTTTCGAACCATTCCTCAAACACATAGAGCTTGCTCCTTCCTCCTGGCCCAGGCATTGCTGGTTTTCTTTGTCTGAAACACTCCTTCCCAGGTCTTCACAGGGACAGCCTTTCAAACGCTTCGGATGTGTGCTCAAATATCATCTTCTCAGAGAGGCTTTCCCAGCACTGAAGATAAAAGAGCGTGCCCACCACTGCCCAGCTGCTAACTCTGTTGGGTTTCTCTTTTGGCAGGTATCACTACTTGAAACGAAACCTACATTTGTTTACCGCCTGTCACTCCATCTAGAATGTAAACTCCGTGAGAGCGAGGAATTGGCCCAATTTACCACTTCGTTCCCTGCCAAAAGCAGAGCCTGGCACATAGTAGGTGCTAAATAAACACTTGCTTGATGACTGGATGCCTGAAGTGTCACTCTCAGTCGGCAGGATTTCCACATGGACCTTAGCGCGCTGCCTCCAGCAGCCTCTCTCCTTCCCGATGCTCCACGTGGCCCCTTCAGGTTGGTACTTGCTTCCTGGAAAAAGACCCTTCTGTTTCAAGATGGCACTGTCAGTAAACAAAAACAGAGACGCTTTAGGCACCTTGCGAATCAATTTTCCACTGTTGGTCCTTGGCTGATTAATTTAAAGTCAGAGAACTGCAAATCATCAAGTTTTCTCGGAGATTAAATTCTGTCTGTTGCTATTTCTTTGAATATTTCCTTCCTCCACTTTTCTCTGTTCTTTCTTTCAGGAACTCCTATTACATAGACATACAGACTTTGGAATCTGCCTGCTACATAACATTTTCTGACATACTTTCTATCTCCTCGTCCCTTTGCATTGTGTTCTGGGGACTTTATTTGACTTCAATGTGCATTTATTAATTTGATCTTTGCCTGTGTCCCTTGTGCTATTTATCTCAACCACTGAGTTTTCTACTTGAATTTTTATAGATGCACTATTTGCTATTATCTCTCGTGAATATTAACATCTCTATTGTGAACCTCTTGACTCTTACTCTGGATGGCAAGAGTTCTTTCTGTCAGGTTTGCTCATCCTTGCACGGTATCCATTTGTCCCGACACTGGGACGTGCTTGTGTGTGTGCCTGTCTCTTGGAATCTGAGCGTCTTCATCCAGCTGTGAGTCCTGGCTTGGTTGACCCCAGCCTGCTTCCCATGATCCTAGGAGGGACGGGGTGGGCTGCCAGCAGGTGTGCCATCTGAGAAGCCCCACCTGAGAGCCACTGTGCACGGGGACATTGCCTGCTTCTCTGACCCCAGGACCCCCGCTCACTGCCCCTGATTCAAAGCAGCTCCCACTGCTGTCTACTGTTTGGTTCAGGAGAGCTCTTCTGCGTCCACCATGGA
This sequence comes from Grampus griseus, assembly GCF_964374135.1. Lineage (NCBI taxonomy): Eukaryota > Metazoa > Chordata > Mammalia > Artiodactyla > Delphinidae > Grampus > Grampus griseus. The sequence goes on along the minus strand of NC_139018.1, from coordinate 142,817,289 downwards.
CCCCCAAACATCTCCCGGTGGTGGCCTGAGGACTTCCTCCTGCTGGCGGCTTCCCAGGCTTCTCCAGAGCCAACACCACCGGTGGCAGCAGCAGCCCTTTCTGCTCTGCATCTCTCGTACTGTGAGAAATCCCTTTAATCTAGTCCCATGGGCTCTTACTCAAAGATTCCTTCTAATAACTGGCGCATGGGGAAAATAGCTTTTTGTCCCAGGGCAATGAGGACTGAATGGGGGTCCGCTAGGTCTTGCCCCAAGAGCTTTGCACTCTCTAGGCCCCCTTAGCATTTGGCTGTTTCATGGATTTTAAAAGAAGTCTCTAGTGCTGAGCCTACAAAACACACACACACACACACACACACACACACACACACAATAAACACACATACAAAACCCTCACTCATTTGAAAAATAGATAATATTGATGTAGGTGTCTATAATAAAGCCTCAGAGAGTTTACTGATAAGTCCTTTGATGAAGGGGCTGCCTGAGATCTCTGGGTTGCCAAATGCCACACCCTGGACTCCACTGTCCCCCAGGTGGGCGGACACTTACTCAGTGAGACACGTACCATTAGCCCAAGTAGAAAGTGCTATCCTCTCGCTGGCTGACCCTGTTTTTTCAGTCAGAGATGTAAAGCCCCATGCTGTCTGTGGAGCCACCTTACAGATGAACAACCCTCAGAGCATCTGAGGAGAGAGCGCCTGGGAGCAGCCCCGCTGTTGCGTTTTCTTTTTTCCTTTCTGTCTTCTATTATATTAACTCAGCATATATACAACACAGACACACACATGCACACACACTAGGAATTTGGTATTAACCTGGTACATAGTGTGATATAAGTATTACTATTATCTTCATCATCATTATTAATCAATTTTGTTTTATTCCACTTTCCTCTGACTCGTTTGGTAGTTATTCATCCTATTCTCTTTTTTAGTGATGACTCTTATTTTTAAACAGGTATTTTTGATATAATGAACTCTAAAGTTAAAAATTAACCAATATAATATGTCTTTCTCCAACCGACAATACAAAGGGAAGCTTTAAATACAGTTTCCCTCTACTGCTTCCATGTTATTGCTGTTTAGCACTTAATTTTATATTTGTAAAATAAATTACACAAATTAACACTTTCTATAACATTTGATAGAACATTTTAAATGAATCAAAGTATTAACCAATTTCTTGAATAGGCTCTTTCTTCTCATTCTGTTCTTTCCTGTGGGATTCCATTTCCTTTTTGCTGAAGAACATCCTTTAGTGTTTCTTTAAGTGATGGTCTTTGAGAAGAAACAGTCTCTCAGTCTCATGAAACTGAAATGACTTCCTCATTTAATTTTTTTTTTTTTTTTTTTTTTTTTTTGCGGTACGCGGGCCTCTCACTGTTGTGGCCTCTCCCGTCGCGGAGCACAGGCTCCGGACGCGCAGGCTCAGCCGCCATGGCTCACGGGCCCAGCCGCTCCGCGGCATGTGGGATCTTCCCGGACCGGGGTACGAACCCGTGCCCCCTGCATCGGCAGGTGGACTCTCAACCACTGTGCCACCAGGGAAGCCCCTCATTTACTTTAAAAAAAAAATTACGGATTAATCTTCCAAATGTTTGTAAAATACCAGGACACATACTAATGATCAGAGAGATTATAATACGTGTACTAACTGAAATTGGCTGCAAGCTTGACACTTGCTAACCCACTTTTTAAAAATAAACTTTATCTTTTAGAACAGTTCTACATTTACAGAAAAATTTTGAACATAGCACAGAGAGTTTCCTTAGACCCCCTCTTTCAATTATATTTATTTTTGGTGGACAATCTGTTTATATCCATTGCCCATTTTTTCACCGAAATTTTGGTTTATTTGTTGTGAATTTGTAGGACCTAGTCATGCATTGGGGAAAATGGTGTGTGTGTGTGTGTGTGTGTGTGTGTGTGTGTGTGATATAATTTGCAGTAATTAACCCCCTAATTTTATCTATTTTAATTTTGCTTCTAGTTTTTTTTTTACCATGCAGAAATTTTGTATTTTTATGTAGTTACTTTTAATAGTACTTTATGGTTTGTATGTTCTATATCCTAGCTGAAAACTATTTTTTATTCTGATTTTGTAAAATAACTCACATTTTCTTCCTTATTTAATAAGCAGTCTTTTCCCCTAATGATTTTAGATCCCCCTCCCATAGAGAATATTAAAACATGTCCCATTTTGGGGGTCTATTTATAGAATTTCTATTCTGTTTTATTGATCTGTTTCTTCAGGTGTCAATATCACATTGTTTTGTTAATGGATCGATATTACCTATATCTGGTATGATGTTGATGATATTGATGATATTGATGTGGCATTGATACATGTCCACTGCTGGCATTTTACATTGGAATTTTAGAGATCAGTAAAAACTATACAGCCAAATCCATACAAGTAGTCTTATCCTTTGATTCGGTAATAGCATTCCTATAAGTTATCAAGAGAAATAATTCAAATAAATGAACACTGTATATATATTTGCGTTACTTATTATGGAGAAAAACCGGTAAGAGTCTAAATGGACAGTAATAAGGAAATCAGTAATTCATGTTGGGATCTAAACGAAATAATATTTACTCCTTAAACTAATAGCTATGAAAACTATGTAGCATACCAGAAAAAATTATGGATGTAACTAACTTTAAAAAGCAAAATAAAGCACTATAACATATATGTAGGAAGCATATACACCTATGGGTACTTAGCAATAGTTAAGTTTTGTTCCTTTTTAAGAGATTACTTTAGTAAGAGATTTTTCAAAGTTTTAAACTGAGTATAAAAAATATTTTCATGACCCTAAGTGCCTTTTTTTTTAACATCTTTATTGGAGTATAATTGCTTTACAACGGTGTGTTAGTTTCTGCTTTATAACAAAGTGAATCAGTTATACACATACATATGTTCCCATATCTCTTCCCTCTTGTGTCTCCCTCCCTCCCACCCTCCCCATCCCACCCCTCTAGGTGGTCACAAAGCACCGAGCTGTTCTCCCTGTGCTATGCGGTGGTTTCCCACTAGCTATCTATTTTACGTTTGATAGTGTATATATGTCCACGCCACTCTCTCGCCTCATCACAGCTTACCCTTCCCCCTCCCCATATCCTCAATTCCATTCTCTAGTAGGTCTGTGTCTTTATTCCCATCTTACCCTTGGGTTCTTCATGACCTTTTTTTTTTTTTCTTAGATTCCATGTATATGTGTTAGCATACGGTATTTGTCTTTCTCTTTCTGACTTACTTCACTCTGTATGACAGACTCTAGGTCCATCCACCTCACTAAAAATAACTCAATTTCGTTTCTTTTTATGGCTGAGTAATATTCCATTGTATATATGTGCCACATCTTCTTTATCCATTCATCCAATGATGGACACTTAGGTTGCTTCCATCTCCTGGCTATTGTAAACAGAGCTGCAGTGAACATTTTGGTACATGACTCTTTTTGAATTATGGTTTTCTCAGGGTATATGCCCAGTAGTGGGATTGCTGGGTCATATGGTCATTCTATTTGTAGTTTTTTAAGGAACCTCCATACCGTTCTCCATAGTGGCTGTACCAATTCACATTCCCACCAGCAGTGCAAGAGTGTTCCCTTTTCTCCACACCCTCTCCAGCATTTATTGTTTCTAGATTTTTTGATGATGGCCATTCTGACTGGTGTGAGGTGATACCTCATTGTAGTTTGATTTGCATTTCTCTAATGATTAGTGATGTTGAGCATCCTTTCATGTGTTTCTGAGCAATCTGTATATCTTCTTTGGAGAAATGTTTATTTAGGTCCTCTGCCCATTTTTGGATTAGGTTGTTTGTCTTTTTGTTATTGAGCTGCATGAGCTGCTTGTAAATTTTGGAGATTAATCCTTTGTCAGTTGCTTCATTTGCAAATATTTTCTCTGGCACAAAAACAGAAATATAGATCGATGGAACAGGATAGAAAGCCCAGAGATAAACCCACCCACATATGGTCACCTTATCTTTGATAAAGGAGGCAGGAATGAATGTACAGTGGAGAAAGGACAGCCTCTTCAATAAGTGGTGCTGGGAAAACTGGACAGGTACATGTAAAAGTATGAGATTACATCACTCCCTAACACCATACACAAAAATAAGCTCAAAATGGATTAAAGACCTAAATGTAAGGCCAGAAACTATCAAACTCTTAGAGGAAAACATAGGCAGAACACTCTATGACATAAATCACAGCAAGATCCTTTTTGACCCACCTCCTAGAGAAATGGAAATAAAACCAAAAATAAACAAATGGGACCTAAGTGCCTTTTATTTGGAAGTTTTTTAAGGGTTATTTTGTTACATACTTACCCATTGTATTTTACTGTGTTTTTATCGTCAAGCCACAAGTCAGTTTGAAACACTTAAAAGGAACACTTCAATAATGTACTAATTACTTTGCTAAGAAATGGCTAATTCAGAGATGGCTATAGCAGAATGACATTAAAATCAGAATCATTAAAAATCACCTCTTTAGAGCTGTCATAGTGTCAAGCAGACTTATCACAGTTACACAAGTATTAGAAGAAGGATGGGGAGGAAGGAAAGGAGAAGAGAAAAGAAAAGGAGAAAAGAGGAGCTTATATAATTCTGGGTTTCAGGGTTTTCTTTTCTCCATATCAGGTATTTGGTATGGTATTTGCCCTACCCACCTCACAGGATGGTTCTAAGGCTCGAATGAAAGAAAACATGAACTTCAGTGAAAAGTTATTGTTATAATTGTAAAGGACTTATTAATGTCATTCCCCTTCTAAATGCTAAATGCAGTGCTCTACCTGCTTTGAGGGAATAATGCCACTGGTCTCGCTAATGCATGTAGAGGTTGCTAATATCTTACAGAGGTTTGGTTTAAAGAGAGGCCCATTATGTCTAGCTCCACACTTTGCAGGGAGCAGGTTCTTCTTTTTTCCCTTTGGGGGGAGCATCGCTTCACAAATCTTGACCTCACTAGAGGGTGAATGAGAAAATGCACAGGCCGACATTGACTTTGAAATATCTGACAGGACACAGGGCTGAAAGCATCTATCAATAATTCATTTCAGGTTATGGGGTAGAACAGGATCCCCGCTGGTTTTAAAGCCATTAATTGGTTGTTAGACTCCATTAAGTCACTATGGACGTGAAAAGCATGTCTGAAGTTTTAAAAGACACAGATAATAAAGGCAGCTGTTTTTTCTTCTTTTCTCTCTCTCTCTGTCTCTCTCTCTCTGTCTCTCTCTCTCTCTTTTTTTTTTTTTTTTCACTACTGGTGTGACTTCTTTGCCAGTGGGAAAAAAAGCTTAGGTCAAAAGGGGCTGAAAATTGAAAATTGAGAGATAGGTATCTTTGGGCTTTTTATCTAGGAACCAATAAAAATGTAAGTCGTTCTCAAACCATTGCCCTTTCTCTCAATAAAACACATTTTTTATCTTGAATGTTAGTTTCCTGATGGTTGCTTCCTAATTTTGTAATGAATACTGTATGCAGCTATTTTATTAAAAGTATGTATTTTAAAGACAAAAAAGAAACTCATAGGCTCAAAGTCAATCTGCCCCCCCAAAAAATAAATAAATTTACTAAAAATCACCTATTCACCAAAAACAAAGACAGATTCCTTAAACAAAGTCTAGTACAGTTTGTTGTAATCATTGGATCACTAAAACCCAAAGCAAAAGCAGAGGCTGGGACCGAGAGTGCCAGGGATAGGGATCGATGCAGAATGACAGGGGACAAAGGAAGCGCAGGGCTTGGGTTGAATAATTTGGTAAAATAATGATGAAGTGAATTGGTCGTTCTGGAAGCTTATTTTTGATCAATTGACGTTTAGAGAACTGATTTTTGGTGCTTTGGCCTGTGTCTGAGTATCAACCATCAGCCAATGGCATCTTCCCTCTGGACTGCAGTGCACTTACATTACCGTGAAGGGATTATAGGGAAATCTTTAAAGCCCTCCTTAGTTTTAAGATGTTCTCATTCTATCGCTGGTCTTTTTTTTTTTTCTTGATTAACTTTTGTTGGAGTATAGTTGCTTTACAATGCTGTGTTAGTTTCTACTGTACAGCAAAGTGAATCAGCTATACGTATACATATGTTCCCTCTTTTTTTGGATTTCCTCCCCATTTAGGTCACCACAGAGCACTGAGTAGAGTTCCCTGTGCTATACAGCAGATTCTCATTAGTTATCTATTTTGTACATAGTATCAACAGTGTATATATGTTAATCCCAATTCCCAGTTCATCCCGCACTTCCTCTTCCTGCCTTGGTGTCCATACATTTATTCTCTACATCTGTGTCTCTATTTCTGCTTTGCAAATAGGATCATCTATATCATTTTTCCAGATTCCACATTTATGCATCAATGCACGATATTTGTTTTTCTCTTTCTAATTTACTTCACTCTATATGGCAGTCTCTATGTCCATCCACGTCTCTACAAATGACCCAATTTCATTCCTTTTTATGGCTGAGTAAGATTCCATTGTATATATGTACCACATTTTCTTTATCCATTCCTCTGTTGACAGACATTTAGGTTTCTTCCATGTCCTGACTATTGTAAATAGTGCTGCAATGAACACTGGGGTGCATGTGTCTTTTTGAATTATGGTTTTCTCTGGGTATATGCCCAGTAGTGGGATTGCTGGATCATATGGTAACTCTATTTTTAGTTTTTTAAGGAATGGTCTTCCTCAATGACCACAAGTACACCAAGAAAACCACAACTTTACATTTGATTGTGAAACCATATGGAGGGCAATGATGTTTACCTGCCAAGAAGAGCTTTTTTTTTCCCTTTGTGCATTTAACATCTTACCTCTTGTTTTGAACACACTGCCTTTTCCCAAGCATTCAACTCTCATGAAAACCCAGACAAGAAGGTGGAACAAATATTTGTATCTCCATTTTTCAGATGAGAAAAATCAGACCTGGAAAGTTGAAGTGAATCTAAAGACAAAACACATAGAAACTTACGTACATTTTGAGAGAGATTTTTTTTTTTATCTTGGGAAACATCTAGGCACCATTCTGTAAAGTCCTCACCTGATCCTTATGACAAGGGGCACCGGGGGGGATGATTACAAAGTGTCTGCTGAGTCCATGCAAAATACTTTCTTGGATCAAAATACAGTAATAATAATAAAACATCAGATGACGACCCCCTCTTCTTGATAGGTAGTGAAATAACCGTTCCAGTCTTTTCTCTGATTCTTCCATTTAGGAACTCTCCTTCTTTTTTTTTCAGGTGAATATTCCATGCCCTTTTCCCCCACCCCCCAGCTTTACTGAAGTATGATTGACAAAAATTGTATATATTTAAGGTATACAAAGTGATGGTTTGAAATACATACACAGTGTGAAATGATTACCGTCACTAAGCTAATTAACAGACCCATTGCCTCATATAGTCACCTTTATTGTGTGTGTGTGGTGAGAACACTTAAGATCTACTCTTAGCAAAATTTCAGGTATATAATAGAGTATTATCAACTCTAGTCACTATGCTGTTCATTAGATCCCCAGAACTTATCCAGTGTATACTTGGAAGTTTGTACCCTTTGACCAATATATCTCTCCATTTCCCTTAATCCCCAGTCCCCAGGAACCACCGTTCTACTCTCTGCTTCTATGAGTTCAACCTTTTTAGATTTCACATATAAATGAGATCATGCAGTATTTGTCTTTCTGTGTCTGCTTTATTTCACTTAGCATAATGCCCTCTAGATTCATCCATATTTTCACAAACAGCAGGATTTCCTTCTTTTTTTTAAAGGCTGAGAAGTATCTCATTGTATGTGTATCATATATATATGCGCATATGTATATCACATCACATCTTCTTTATCCATTCATCTGTCAGTGGACACTTAGGTTGTTTTCATATCTCGGCTGCTGTAAGCAATGCCACTCTGAACATGGGGGTAAAGTGCTTCCTTTCTTCTTTCTTTTTGCAGTAGTATGTGACTAGGGAAACTAGTACACAGGGACCCAAATGTTAATTTTTGGAATAAGCATATAATAAGCACCTTTCTAAAAAAAGTACATTACAGTTTTCCAGTGTACATGTTATCATCACTGTTTAAAATTCCAACATTATAAAAGCAGCAGAAGCATGTATCAAAATGACTGATCCAGGGCTTCCCTGGTGGCGCAGTGGTTGAGAGTTCGCCTGCCGATGCAGGGGATGCGGGTTCATGCCCCGGTCCGGGAAGATCCCACATGCCGCGGAGCGGCTGGGCCCGTGAGCCATGGCCGCTGAGCCTGCGCGTCCGGAGCCTGTGCTCCGCAACGGGAGAAGCCACAAGAGTGAGAGGCCCGCGTACCGCAAAAAAAAAAAAAAAAAAAAAAAAAAAAGACTGATCCGTACAATGCAATGACGCAGCCGCAGTTCACAGCCACTTGAGATACATTCTTGAACAGGACGGGAAAGGTAATACAGGCATGGATATGGATGTTGTTGCTGGAATCTGGTGCCAAATGATTCTGGCTTCACTGTTGCCATGGTGGAAACTGTGGTTCAGGTGACTCAGGGACTATGAAAATGAACCTTCAAAATCCCAGAAGTAAAACACAGACGCCTTCAAGCTTTCTGTAATCACTGTGTTTGTTTTCTTTTCCCACCACCACGGCTGTTTGTGGCAGGAGGGCTCTCCAAAGCAAAGGCAAAGAATTGTGTTGAATATACTTAGAACTCACTATATATCTGAGCTCTTGCTCCATTCCTCTGCATACGAGATGTCCCAGAAGGGTGTCTACTTGAATCCAGTGGTTTCCAAAAATCTATTTTGAATTGCCTTATTTTTTCACAGGTCTCAATTTCCTAATAATTATTATTATGACTTCTATCATGAATATCGGAGTATGTGCACGAGCATGCAGTTAAAATAAAGAGATCTCTGATACAGGAGTTCAGTCCTATTTTCAGAGGGCAAAACAGAGGCCCAGAGAACTTTAATGAATTATCCAAGGTCATGACTTGTAGGTCACAAAATCTCCAAGCGTTCTCACTCTTGCATTTTTTTCTCTATACAACATGAATTGTCCGTCCAGTCACCTTGAACCCTGCTTATAATCCAAAGAGTACTATCGGTCTTCAAAGTAGTAGTTCAATCGTCTCCATTGGAATATAATATATTTAAATGAGCTTTTGGATGTGTGCCCGGGTGCGTGTGTGTATATAAATTCAGTCTTGCAAATGACCAACTCTACAAGGCAACTTTGAACTTCACAGAGCTGTAAGTAGGCTTATTATTGTCATTTTCTAGGTGTGAAGTAACATGATTGAAGGAATTCATCTTTTGTATTTGTGTCCAAGAAACGATGTCAAGAACAACGGGATCTCAGATCTGCTCCAGATCTATGATTATGTGTGATTTAAACTTTCTTATGATAAAGGTACAGGAGAGAAGGGTGAGCAAGTCATGGAACACGGGGAGAGTAAGAGGAGGGCACGCATCTCTCTCTAGAAAAAGCCTCTCTTTGGTAGAAAGTTAGGAGGTCTCCCACTGTTCTTTTTCTACATAAAATACAACTCTTAACGAAAACAACAAGGTATAAATATTAACTAGGCCTAGTATGAAATTATGTATAACTAGGTACCATCCAAGTAAAGTAAGGTACAAACATATACACAAACTGTCCTTTAGGTGGATAATTTTTTTAATAAATTTATTTATTTTATTTATTTATTATTTTTGGTTGCGTTGGGTCTTTGTTGCTGCGCGCGGGCTTTTCTCTAGTTGGGGTGAATGGGGTCTACTCTTCCTTGCGGTGCGCAGGCTTCTCATTGTGGTGGCTTCTCTTGTTGCGGAGCACGGGCTCTAGGCGCATGGGCTTCAGTAGTTGTGGCTCGCAGGCTCAGTAGCTGTGGCTCACGGGCTCTAGAGAGCAGGCTCAGTAGTTGCGGCACACGGGTTTAGTTGTTCCGCGGCATGTGGGATCTTCCTGGACCAGGGCTCGAACCTGTGTCCCCTGCACTGGCAGGTGGATTCCTAACCACTGCGCCACCAAGGAATCCCTCGGTGGATATTTTTTAAAGTGTTTTGAAGGAAACCCACTGGCTCCTTTAAATGCCTGGTATACAAGAAGCTTCTTAACCTACTGGAAACCAACCACAGGTCACAATAACAGCACCAAATCTCTTTTGAGACCCTTGAACACTGGCTCTGAACTCTGATATGACAGGATTGGGCAAAGGAAACAGGTGAGGCAAAAAGAAAATTTTTCTGATTGGAATAATAATCATAATTTTTTTGTAGCGTCAAGAGATTTTATGCATCACAGGTGTTGATAATTTTATTTTTCCAATTGAAGAAAACTGAGTGGGAGAGAACTGCCTTGGGGAACAAAAAGTCACTTTTCTCTGTTCTAAAGTGAAGAGAGGTTAAATAACCCAGTGGGCAATTCTGAGTGCACAGAAATGGTTACTTTATAAACAGGTAACAGGAGTGAAACAATGGGTCTGGGGCTTCTTTTGCACACGTTAAGAAACCTCACAAAGAATCAATAAAACCCGAACAATGGTTTTGCAAAATAACTGCACTTTTTTGGTTTCCTGCTATCTTGAAAATACAGTTTTACGTTCTGACAGTTCTTAGCATCTATACATGTTTTATCATGCATCCCTCCTTAAATTTTAATATAAACATTTGCTTCTGCTCTGCTGTGAATTTTTAAAAATTACTTCATAAAGGTCTTTGAAGACCAAATTGATCTGGAGCACCTGGAACTGAATGGAATTGAGATGAAGAAAACTTTGTTCTTATTTGACATCCGGTTCTGGGTGACATAAATTTTCTTTTCTGCAGAAGACTGTTCATTGAGTTATTAATTCCAAGTCATATATTTATCAAATCTGATCATTACACAAGCCACAAATTTTGTTTTAAAAAATGCAATGAATTAATACAATGAATTAGCAAATGTATTAATTCCATTAACCTTTTAGTATATCCCCTTCTATTCTTTGGTTCCACGCGTAATTCTGTAAATAAATTATATACACACAATACATAACCACATATGTATGTAACCTGTACTAATTAGATCATTCTGTACATTGTTTTGAAGCTTCTTATATTTTTATTTTTTTATTTTTATTTTTTTGCGGTACATGGGTCTCTCACTGCTGTGGCCTCTCCCGTTGCGGAGCACAGGCTCCGGACGCGCAGGCTCAGCGGCCATGGCTCACAGGCCTAGCCACTCCGCGCATGTGGGATCTTCCCGGACCGGGGCACGAACCCGTGTCCCCTGCATCGGCAGGTGGACTCTCAACCACTGCGCCACCAGGGAAGCCCCACCCTATTTTAATGATTAATATTTTATAATATAAATATTGTAGGCTGAATGGTGGCCCCCTAAAACAGCGGTCCCCGACCTTTTTGGCACCAGGGACAGGATTCGTGGAAGACAGTTTTTCCACAGCTGAGGGCGGGGCGGGGGTGTGTGGGTGATGGTCCAAGTGGTAATGCCAGCGATGGCGAGCAGCAGATGAAGCTTTGCTCGCTTGCCTGCTGCTGACCACCTGCTTTGCGGCCCCGGTTCATAACAGGCTGCGGACCTGCTGCGGTCTGCAGCCCAGGGGTTGGGGACCCCAGCAAAAAATATGTCCATTTCCTAATCTCTGGAATTTGTGAATATCACCTTACTGATAGGGTAAATGTCACCTTACATGGTAAAAGCTATGATTAAGTTAAAGATTTTTGAGAGAAGCTTATCCTTGATCATCCCCATGAGTCATAAATCCAATGACAAGTATTCTTATAGGGGTGCAGAGGAAGATTGGAGACATACATAGAAGAAAAGGCAGAAAATGGAGTGATAGGACCACAGCCCAGGAGTGCCAGGGCAGCTACCAGAAACTAGAAGAGGCAAGGAATGGATTCTCCCATTTAGCCCCTACCTGCACCCTGGAGGGAACATAGCCCTGGAGGATTTCAGACTTCTTGTCTCCAGAACTGTGAAAGAATAAATGTCTGTCATTCTAAGTCATGAAGTTTGTGGTAATTGGTTACAGCAACCTTAAGAGACAAATACAGTGCACTAATATCTAGACATGAAAATACTCATTCATTCTTTACTCTTAATATTTTTCCAATCCAGAGCCATTTTAGATTTGTTTTGTCAAAGTGTAATGAAAAATAAAATTATATTCTGATGCTAACTAGATAATGTTAAATGTGTAAAGTAAATTGGTGACACTAATCCTTACACAAGGCAACATGGTATGGCTTTTAGATATTCTTCTTTTATGCCACTTAATAAGGCTTTGAGTTTTCTTCATATGGGCTTTGTCATTGAGTTTAAGTTTTTTGGTAAGTACACTATACATCATTGCTAATATAACTGAGTGTGATTTTATTTCTGCCATTGTATGTTCTAAGCCAGTGTTGTCTAATAGAACTTCCTGTGATGATGGAAATGTTCTGTATTTGCACTGATCAATAAGCCTGCCACCACTCATGGGGCTATTGAACATTTGAAATGGAGTTAGTGTCATTGAGGAACTGAATTTTTACATTTTATTTCATTTTAATTAATGTAAATTTAAATAGTCACACCTGGCTAGTGGCTTCAATATGGGAAAAAAATATACTCCTAAGTGATTATCAGTGCTTTGTAGCAAGATGATTTAAGGCAGTATAGTAAAAGTGGTTAAGAGCCTGGGCCCTGGAGTTATGCGATCTGTGTTTATATCTTAGTGCCACCATTCTTAGCTCAGTAGACTTATGCTGGGCAACAACCCTAAGTACTGGTCTGCAGGGCAGAGGGGGAGATGGAGGAATCCTGAGGAAAGTAAGCATTGTCATATGGGGGACCTGCATCATCTGAGGCTTCATCAGAGTCTCCATATGGGTCACATTTTCCTGTTTCTTTGTATGTCTAGTAATTTTGGATAGCATACTGAACATTGTGAAAGATGTATTTAGGAGACTATACACTCTGTTATATTCCTCTAAAGAGCTTCGGTTTTTGTTTTTGTTTTTTGCTTTGTTTTAGCAGGCATTCAATTTGCCTGGGCTCAAACTCCAAACTCTTTCTCCCCTAGGCGAGAGGCAGTTAAAATCTCTCTTCTGTAATTTTATTCTTAGCTGGGCTATTTCGAGTCAGCCTATATATTTGTAGTTCAAAGGTTTACACATAAAAAACTGTGACTCCTCTTCTCTGGTTCATTCTTTGTTAGGATATTTCTGACCTGCTGTGATCATACTCTTGTTCTTCCAGCCAGTAAGAATGAGAGTTTCTAGTGTAAGCTTGTGGGTTTCTGTCTAGGTTTTAGCAGCTTCACATGGTGCTGACTGGAGTCTTCCCACAGGCAAAGAACAGTAAAAATAGAAAACACTTGGTCCAATTCCCTTCCTTCAAGCATCCAGTCTCCTATAGTTTCTCCCTGTTTGCAGTACCTCTCCAGTACCTCCATGAAGTTGTTTTAAAAATTTTGTCCAGAGCTTACAGTTTTCTATAGGAGATTTGGTCTCATAGGAGCCACTCTGCCATTCCTGAAAAAGTAATCTGTTTCTCAAATGTTAAAAATAATTCGTGTAGAAAAACATCTAGTCCCAAAACTTAGGTTGCAAGTGAGTTCGTTGGGGAAGGAAAAGGAGACTCTGGAGAGAAGAATATAATTTTTGAATCAATGTCTGTATCTTTCTTTTTTATGAATATAGGCTTTTTTGTACTTCAATTTTTGATGAATTATATGTTTTCAGTCATGGATTTTTATCTAGATTGGGTCTGGTAAATGTTTCCTTGGGCAAGTAATTTAACATCTCTGAGCTCCTTCATCTTTGTTAACAGGGTTGATCATGCCCCTGTAAGGAAGAGACTGAAATATTAGACACTCCGTAAGTGTCCATTTTCCTGTATCAACTCATTATCACATGACTTATTCAAGTGTAACGACAGCACTTTATTCATCTTGGAAGCCACCAATCTGGATCATTTTTGTTGCCACATAAATGTTTGTAAAATAAATAAATAAATAAATAGACTCATGAATGTAGACAGCATTAAGATAAAATTCATACATGTATTAAGCTATTGTTTCAATGTAGGGATATTTTATTTCTCTGTCCACAGACTGAAATCTACTATGTTAATACCCATGTTCATAGAGATGAAGCGACACCCACTTAATTTTGACAGTAAACTATTTAGAACCGGCACTTCCATTTTTATGGTCTTTGTATACTCCTTAATACTATATAAATAAATAAATATAATTTTATGTACCTATTAAATAATAGTTACATTAAAAAGTTCTGCAGAAATACCTTGGTCTAAAATCAGGTTTCTTTGCTAGGTAATAAAAATATTTTCCCTAGAGCCATTTCTGGGGAAGTGTTATAATAGTCTAAAATCCAACCATTGCCTTGTATAACTAATAAAAGATTTTGTAGTTGTAGGTCCTTACGAATGAAGTGAATTATATTAAGTATTGTGGAGAACATTTTCCTTGAGTGAAGAAAGCTGTTTATGTAACTAAGTTCTCAATTATGAGAAGGCCATGCAGATCTCAGCTTAAACCTGCAGGTGATGGAAGCAATTGCAGTTTTAGCAGTTGGAGGGAGGAGTTTGCTCTTGGGTAAAATATTTTGCTGTGGTCGTTTATTTAAATAATTTAAATCTGGTTCGCAGCCCTCACCAAACTGAATGACAGAATGTTTAATTATTCTTCAAAACTGGGCTTTGCTCCAATTCCATTTCAGTGTGAAATAAATCCAGGCTAAGGTCTCGTCTGTCTTGTCCCAATACACCCATTTATGCAACCATCACTTTTGGCATTCTGACCCAGGAAGACACACAGCAGTGCTGAGAATAAAGCACCTACTATGTGTTGTGGCACGTGCTGGGTACTGTGGGAGATTTTGGGGGGAAAAAAACCCAACAGGGCATAACCCTTGAAGTCCAGGAAGAATTCCAGGGTCAAAAATGTACAATTTACAGCCTTTTGGATGTAAATGTTACTCTGAGAGTAGCTACAACCAGTATCAAATGGAAGGCTGTCTGTAAAAAGCAGAACCGTGGAACGTTTAGAAAAAAGTAATGAAAATGGCAGAAAATTCAGTTCTCAGCAGAATCCTGTCAACAGGAGAAATGCTATTTCCACAAATTCCTGAGTGGAGGAAGGCGTGCAGAGGGCCTCCCGGGCCATCCATAAAACATGAAACCAAGAACAGAGCAGATGAAGAAAGTTTTCTATTTTCTTTCTGACTTAGCCTTAACTTGTGGTTTACGTAAAAAAAAAAAGACTAAGCTCTTCTTGGGGCCATTACAGGGCTGTGCAGCTATGTGCTTGCACTGACATTGTTTATTTCAGAACATCTGTGCCATAATTTTTGGTCATGCCTGTGGAATAAATGAGGTCATCTCTTTGGATGTTTATATAGCTGAGAAATAATCAAAACCAATGCACCAGAAATGGATTCCCTTTCCCAGATTTTTAAGCACTTTTGCCCTTTTCATATCACCACTCAAGTTTGCTCAACCCAGCAACAAAATGGTTGTTGAATTAATTAATGAGCATCATCTCTCTCTAAACTTTGCCAGTCTTGCCCCTTCTCTCTCAACACGCATACACACACACACACACACACACACACACACACACACAGTACAAAGCATAAAAGAAAGATAAACAATGTGGAATTACAATGAGCTGAGTTCTAGACCTGGTGCTGTCATCAGTTACTTCTGGCACCTCAGGCAGATCCATCCCCCCACCTGTCACCAGGGTCAACTGTCTTTGTTCCTCATCTCCTTAAAATCCTTCTTTGACTTCCCATCATGTACAAGGCAAAGTCCATAAGATCCTTCACGTTGTGGCCCCTGCCTACCTTTCCAGAATCATCTCTCACAATTCCACTAAAATGGACCCTGTTAGTAACCACTCTTCACTACTTACAACCTTCCATTTAGACATGCTCTTTCTTCCCTCCCTGTCCTTTTTGCATGCGCTTTCACCTGAGTGAATGTCGTCACCTTGTCTGTCCATCCTCCTTCTCCCTCAGCACATCAACCACATCCGTAAAGCCATTGAGTTGTAGCTACAGTTGACACAAAGGCAGCTCAAGGTCGAGAATGGGTACAATACTGCCGATCAGTGATTGTGGTTTTCTTTAAACTGGGAAAGGCTGTGCTCTCAGATGGCAGGATCAGTGCATCCATTTGACCTGAGGAATTAGAAGTTTTCTTCTTGGTACCTACAACCTTTGGACATCTTCAACCTCTTTATCTACTTCCACGTTTTTTTTTCTTTTGTTCTTTTCTTTCTCTCTCTTTCTTCCCTTCTTTCCTTCCTCCCTCCCTCACTTCCATATTCCTCCCTTCCTTTCTTGCTTTGGTCCTAGTCATGTTGGAAAGGATTAATACAACCAGGACAAGCCTCAGTGGCAGTGAGATGATCTATGCCTTGGGTCATGCATTATTTGGATACTCCTGAGACCTAGAGTTCTCATCCTAGTGGTCATTGTACTTCTTCTCTTGAAGGACTAGCTTCTCCACCAGCCTCTTTCTAGAAGCACACGCCTGAAGGCAAATTATTCTGAAACGGTCCCTCTCAGTGTCTATCCTCCTTTCTACTCTACCCTCCCAGAAAAGACACTGATGGAAATAATCCAAGAAAACTTCAAACAGAGAAAAAACCCTATAGCGCAGTTGAGGTTTGGGAAGCATGCCCACTGCATGCCCTAAGTTTTGAGGAGTTCCTTCTATCTACAGTGTAGGTGGGCTCATGCTGAAGGAAGTTGTTAAGCCGTGCCTTTTCCTCCCCAGAAAGTGATGCAGAGTAGAGGGACCAGAGGGTTATTTTACCAGTGACTCCAAATCAGAAGGAGGAAGAGTTACATGTGACAGTGGTTCCACTAAAAGACAAGGGCAACCCTATTACCAGTGGGGACCAACATTTGTTGGTGGCTTCTGAAAGGACCAGTAGACCCTCACGAAGTAGAAAGCCTGGGGATAGCAGGCTTTATTACCTGGCCCAACTTCTCGATAATAGGAGAGCCACTTCTTATAAAACTAGACATTCTTCCATGCCCAGGGTGGCAGGAATCTTGACATGGCCAAGCCACATGCTTGGAGCAGAGAACTAGGAAATCAGACCTCATGCCCAGCAGGTTTACCAAACTCTGAGGAGGAGGCCACTTGAAGAGATGACCCTTCCTCCTAGACTGCTCTTGACTTCAACCTCTGTAGACCTTTAGTGCCGGATTGCTGAACTGACATGGCTGCTTATACTACCAGGCTTTGATCTTAAGACTGAAGAGGAGAATTCTAACAAGTAGCCAGGTAAACTGCAAGGGACCCACCCAGAATCTTTTGAAGGTCATAGCAAGCTAGGACAGGGCCGTGCGTGAGTGAGTTAGAATACAGAGGCCCTTTGGGGAGATGCCCTCACTGTTCATCACAGCTTAGCAGGCAGATCAGGGGTTGGGTTTCAGCCCCACTCACCACCTCCACCGGGGGCCTTTGAGCAGGGTGGCCCTGTGAAGAAGACTTGCCCTCTTTCTAACATAACAGGAAACAAACAAATAAGATAAGGCCTACCAAAAACTCATTCGCATCTAAGTAGGAGACAAATATCACCCACAAGAAATAGAACATGAGCATACTTTTACAAGAGATTTACCACAGGTGACTTTTTGCATTTTTATTATATAGGCAGTGATTCATGGTCAAAAGTAACAAGAATTAGGAAATACTGATAAGCTAAATGAAAAATAAAAAGCCATCCATGGCCTCCTCTGTGAGATAAAGACCTTGTATATTTATTAGTTGACAATCTACTGTAAAAAAGAGTGTTTCCTTCTCTTACATTTATTTCTTCTTATTTGTCTATTTATTCATTTTCTTATATATCATCATAGACCTCTGGTTTAGTTTCTTTGTATTTCGTTACTTGAAGAGAGGTTTGCCCAGGTGCAAGCATTACAGCAGAGGGTCCCAGGTCTCAGCTCTTCTCATCTGCAGTGGAACGGTGGAGGTAGCTGCTGCACTTTGGAAAGGACTGCAGAGATCCATGGAGATGCCTGAAAAGAGTTGAAGATGGACCACAAATGTGGAGGCAGGCATGGCAGCAGCGGAAAGAGACTGGCAGGAAGGTGGGGGGGAACTTGTGACTCACACCCTGGCACTTCCATGATCTAGGAAGACACTTGAAGAGGATGGACTTCCTGTCTGAACAAGAAGAGGCAAACCCTGATTAAATCTTAATTATTATGATTAATGTAGACACATTAGCACCAACAGAATTCTGAGGCTTGATTAACTTGGAAGACAGATATAAATATTCATTTTATTTATATATTTTTCTCTCTCATCTGCTTTTCTCAATGAAAGGTAATGCCAGCACCAGAGAAAAATCCTGAAAATTTCCTTCTGGATCCATGGTTCTCAACTAGGATTGACTTTGCCTCCCAGGGGACAGTTGGCAATGTCTGGAGGCATTTTTGGTAGTCACAACTGGGAAGATGCTAATCTAGTGGGTAGAGGCCAGGGATGCTGCAGTGCTCAGGACAGGCCCCACAATAAGGAATTATCCAAAGTATTAATAGTGCTGAGGTTGAGAAACCATGTTCTAGAAGTATAAGTTTTCATTGATTCGGAAAAGCTGTTTATATATTAAGAACATTAATTTACTTTTATCTATCATAGATGTTGCAGAATCTTCCCATTTTTATTTGTCATTTGTATTTAATTGTATTTTTAGACCTACAGAAATAGAATTTTATATATTCAAATATATTAATTGTCAGGTTATCTCAGAAAACATTATTTCTATTTTTTAATATTATGTTTTTCCTAATCTAAAATCATACAAATATTCACTTATTCTTTTGATGTTTTTACAGTTTTAGCCCTTATTTTCAGTCATCTGAAATTTATTTGGGGGTAAGATAGAATCTAGGAATCTCAAATTATTCTTTTCTTCACAAACAGTTATCCTGTTATTCTAGCCACATGTACTGAATAAATTATTCTCTCTCCAATTTTTGAAATAACAAAATCATTATATTCTACATCGCAGTATATATTTAGAATTGTTTCTGGGATTTCTTTTTTGTTCTATTGGTTTGCTTATTCTGGTGACAGTTTCATTGTATCTTTATTGTTATAAATAAAAATTGTGTCAAGGTTAAAGAAAAATCACATTGAGATTTTGATTAGGAAGATATTTTCTATGTTAATTTAGGGAGAATTGATGTTTTTGTAATGAGTCTTTTTATCCAGAAACATTGGATGTTTCTCCACTTATTCTTTTATGCCTCTTAGTATGGTTTAGTAGCTTTTTTTTTCACATGCATTCTATGTGTTTCTTTGAAATTTATGGGTAGTCATTTTATATTTTTGGTGTTATTAAAATATTTCCCTCTTATATTTTAATAGTTTATGCTGTATAAGAAAGTTATTGCTTTTTACAACTTCATTTTGTAACTGGTTTTCTAAATTGTCACTGCAGTTTTTCAATTGACTCTTTGTTTATTTTCCAGGAATCATGTCAAATCATTATCCTTGGGCCTTTTTCTTTCCTGTTACTACTCTGGGGACCACCCTCACTTTTAGGAATTAGAATAGTTTTTGAAGTTTTGACTTAAGTCAGAAAATCCGGAGACTAGACACTTCTGGTAATATCTGAAGGCTATATACTGACTTGAGAATGCCCATTGCATTATTTGCTGTATGGCCTGGCTATGGAATGTGTTGTATTTCCAGAGTACATTTTAAAGTTGAGGAAAATTTTATATCTGTTGAAATGCCCAGAGACCTTAAATGACACAATTCTGTAAGCTATAAATATTCATGCACCCACCACCCAAATCAAGATATAGAACATTTCCAACCCCCCCAGAAACTTCTTTCGCTCTCCTTCTCCATCTTCATTCCCGCACTAGCAACCTCTATTCTAATTTTTATCCCTATAGATGAGTTTTACCTGTTGTACAACTTCATGTCGATGAAATCTTATCATGTGTCATCTTTTGTGCTTGACTTTTTTGTTAAACACACTGTTTTTGAGAGTCAATCACACTGTTCATTCCTCTTTATTACTGAGTAGTGTTTCATTTTGCAAACATAACAAGTTTGTTTATCCATTCTTCTGTTGGTGGGTACAGTAAGTCCCCTACATACGAACCTTCAAGTTGCAAACTTTCCAAGATGCGAACAACGTGCCCAGAGAAATGACAAAGAGAGACAAGAAGAAGTAACTGAAGAACCGAAGATATTCATGATGCAGGAAATGGCAAGGGGATTTTCTTTATTTGAGGAGGCACTGTTGGTTTTTGAGGCACAGGACTCGAACGTAGAATGGTACAGGATGTTTGCAGCAGCCGTTCAGAATGCAATCCAAGGCCACCATGTCATCTATGACGAGAAGAAAAGAGCTGCTACCGAGACCTCACTGGATCGTTTTTTTAAGAGGGTAGATAGAACTGAATCCAGCAAGGAACCAGAACCTGTGCCATCCATGTCAGGTGTGAGTGACGTTGCAGCTCGCCCTCCGTCTCCTGTTGCTGACGATTCTTCAGCTCTACCATCTCCCACCTCCTCTCCCTCCTCCAGTCAGTAACTCTTCTTGCCTGTTCACTCGATGCCAGCCCCTGGATGCCAGCTGTTGTACTGTACTACTATACTTTTCAAGGTACTGCACTGTAAGAGTCAAAATGTTATCTTTATTATTTGTGTGTGTTTTTTATGTATTTTTTGTGTGAAAAGTATTATAAACCCATCACAGTGCAGTACTATATAGCCGATTGTGTTAGTTGGGTACCTGGGCTAACTTTGTTGGACTTAGGAACAAATTGGACTTAGGAATGTGCTCTTGGAACGGAGCTCGTCTGTATGTAGGGAACTTACTGTATTTGGGTTGTTTTCATTTTCTTATTACTATGGATATAATTGCTATGACTGTTTCTGTAGAAATCTTTCTGTACACATGTTTTCATGTCTTTTGAGTAAATATCTGAGTGGAATTCCTGGATCATAGGGCAGGTATACATTTAACTTTATTTTTAAAACTCCAGTTTTCCAAAGTCTTTGTACCAATTTTTGTAAGTTTTATTTTGATATCATTTTAAACTTACAGAAAAGTTGCAAAAAATAGTACAAAGACTTCTTGTACACTTTTACACCAATTATTCACCAATAGTTTACAATTTGCCCTATTTGGTTTTTCCTTTTTTCTATCTCCCTATTATTATTATCATATATGTATGTATATGTGTACACATACCGTTCTTTTCTAAATCATTAGTTAATTGGGACACTATTGCCCCTTTATCTCTAAATACTTTAGTAATCCACCTAAAAACGGTCTCATCCAATGAGTGTGGTTCATTTATTTCAAGAGTTCCATCTACCCCAGTTTCCACCCACTTTTCCTTATTATCCAGTGTTTTTAAATAATCGTTTCCTAAAAAAATGTTTTGTCATTTTATCATTGGTATCTCTTGGAAGGAATGTTAGTCCTGAAAGGCTGTTCCACCATTGTAGGAACCCAAAACCTGCCTTTACTATTGCTTTTGACAGTCTTATTAACTGTACAACTAAAAACTTTTCCCTGTGAAGTGCAGTTAATATTCTTTCCCTCCATCATCAGCTTAACATACACCATATGACAAACAACACGGACATTATCAAGTGAACTTATGAAAAGGTACCCCAAGTTCAGAGAGGTTTGAACCCCAAGAGTGCATTTAATAGTTTTTACTTCTTCTCTTGGGATCTCAGTGTTTTGTGCCAATAGCATTATCGATAAAATCTTCCCATTAAGTCCATGATCTCTCAACATCTTAGCATCATTGCTACTTCTAGAATAATGTTAAATAATAGTAATTATAGTGGATAGCCTCTGTTGAATATATTTCATAATTTGGGATCCTCTTTCAAATCAAGGAATAAAACCTAGTTTGTCATCATGTATTATTCTTTTAATTTAGTGTTTGAGTTCAAATAATATTTTATCTATGGTTCATGTGTTTCCATACATAAACTGATCTGTGGTTTTCTTCTTTGTGTTATCTTTGTCAAATTTCTCTATGAGGATACTGTTAGCTTCATAAAATGATGATGCTAACTTATTTTAGTGTTCTCTGCAGGAGTTCAGACAGCAGAGAAATTGTTTTATCAGGATTTGAAACACTGCACCTGTAAAACTATCTGCACCTGGTTTTTTAAAATAGTTACTTGTATGACGAGTTTTTCAAGTTCAGGGTTATTGGTCTATTCAGGTTTTGTTTCTTCCTCATAAATAAATTTTAGTCCATGATCATTTCCACAAAGATCATGTGCCTCACTAAAATTGTCAAGTTTATTAGCACGTATTTCCATATGGTAGTCTCTCATAATTTTGTAATTCCATCTTTAGCTATGGTTATAGCTATTTTAGTAATGTGTATTTGTTGTATGTAAATATAAACAATTTTTATTAGAACAAAGAATTTAGAGTAGTTGTATTCCAATTCTTCAATTGGGGATGGGGAGCTGACTTTTTTCCCCCCCAGATCCAGCTCTTGTATGTTCATGCTCTAAATTAGTTTCCCAATTCATTAAAATATACGTTGCTATTAATTCCTTGCTTCTTTTTCCATATGTCTATTTAATGATGCATTCTGTGACTTCTTATACTAAGTAGTAATTTCAATTATTTTAATTCATTTTTATTTTATAGTAAATACAGTAAATGCTCCAAATTTTCAATGACTTCAGTTTCGGCATATGTTGTTATTTAATTGTGCTACTATTGTTAGTAGTTCCAAAATGGTTCTATTCATACATTATAAATTCTATTAACTCATTACAAAAATGTTATGGGTGAAAATAATTAACATGAATAGCTGTTAAAAATATTTTTACGTAACAACACTGATTACAATCTAGCATCTACAGAATTATCCTATTTTTTATTCATATATGTATTAATTCAAGAAGTATCTACAAGTATCCACTATGCAGGAAACCTGTTGTAAAAACATTTTTCATGGGTAGATATACATATAATATATATCTGAACTATAGATATAGAGCAATTGTAAGAAAAATTATCTTAAATGTATTTATAGGTAGTTAAATAAATATGCATAAAAAAAGGTCTGGGGGAAAAATCAGCCCAGACATGATTATGTGTATATGATACAACTATCATTGTTGTTTTAAATATTTTCTTCTTGGTTATTTCTATTTGTTAACTTTCTACAATGAACAGATATTAGATTTTTAAATACTTGTTTTAAATTTTTTAAAATGTGACTCCTCTTTCACTCAGTATTTGTGTTTCTAGGAATTTTGCCTGAGCACATCATTCAGGATGTAACGAAAGTTTAGAAATACGGTTTAATGCAAGATTATAAGTAAATCAAAAATATGCAGTCTCTATGTCCAACAATAGGAAATAGAATGAATCGTGGGGACAAACTTAATCATGGGGTGTCCTTGCAATATGTACCCAATAACACTGTGTGACAAAGTACATTTGTGAACATGAATGCATTTTCATAGCAGGACATACTCAAGTGAAGAAAGTTCTTCACAAAATGTGATATATAGAGTGGGCATACTTTAAAATCAAGCACATAATTAGATACTCATAAAACATTTGGAATGTATACAATTTCAAGTGTTTATTTCTAAAGTATAATAATACGGGTTGTTTTTCTTCCTTTATTAAGGCTTACCTTTGTTTTCTACAATAAACTTGCCTTCCTTGTACTATTTTTTAAGGAGTTGCAAAGGATAAAGAAATGGGGACAAACATTAAGGGCAAGTGGTAACTGACTTTTGAAAGCGTGTTACTCATTTAATCCCTGTTTTGGGGAAGTTAAAAATTGTCTTTTTTCTGGAGGCTTTAATAAAATTTAGATAAAATAGCAACAGTGAAAATGGTTAGGGAAAAAACCTTCTATGGAATTTTTATTTCAAGCTTCCAAAAATAGAGAGTGTGTACGTGTATGTGTAAGACGTTTCTTATTGATGGATTGAGAAAGTTTTAACAGACCAGAAAACAGTAACTAATATCATCAGTGAAAATGAAAGAAATGCCTCCTTATTTTATTTGGGACCAAATACCTGGGGTCTTGCTATTGACTAAGGCACAGATGCAGACCCAGTTGATTTCTTGTTAACCATCACACCTTCATACAGAGCCAAAGGCGAGAACCACTGATGGGGAAGCAGCAGCAGTGAATTGGTCCGAATGTAGATCTGTCTTGATAAAAATTGTGGTTTTGGTAAAAGTATAAAATTATGGTGAGTGAGTGTATAGTGCCTTGAGCTTCCAAATTATTTTAGAAAGTTCTTTGTACCATGTGTATATATCTTTTTATAAATAAAGAAAATTACTCCTTGCGATGTCCAGTCCCTGCATTTTCTCAAAAGCCTGAAGTTGTGTGTCCACCACCACAGTCATGACAGAGAGGAGTCCCATTTCCCCCCAAATTTCATCATGCTGTACCCTAACTTGGAGTGAACTGTTCTCCATCCCGACAGTTTGCCTCTTCTAGACTGTCATGGAATTAGAATCCTTCGATACATAGACCTCAGATACCAAGCTCACTGTAGGTGCTTAGTAAATGCTACTTCTCTTTCCTTCTCTCTGAGATGCGTTTCCATCTTGGATACTGAGATACAGTCTTTGTCTTAGCCACTGGCCTATTAAGCATGGCTTTCGCGTTACGTGATGGTGAAGATCATTACAACCTTGGGATTAATAGAAGATCTATAGGACATTTTTGGATTCTGGAGACCAAGATAATAACAACAGATTACATTTGTTGAATAATACTTTGAACCAGGTTTGTCTGACTCAAGTGCCTTCACTCTTAACCATCGCTCCTCTTAGCTCATTTTTGTTTTTTCAAAAAGCATCTTTTCTAAACTTTTGCAATCAGATCATTTAAAGGAGAGGCTTTTTTCATGGTTGGGCTCTACCCCATAGCAATAGCCCAGTCCTCAACAGATAGAAAGAAAATCCATACATTTTCATCTTGAAAGGAAAAATTTGGTATCCAACATCAGAAGGAAAAATGTAGATGTGGAGGGTTCTTAAATGCCCCTCTAGGGTTGATGAGTAGTTTGTGGCTGGGAAGATTTGCATATGGGCTTTTCCCTCTGTGTTACATAATGAAACGTGAATTCCACACTTCCAGCCACGGAGTGATGACTTTAGCATAAAGGGTTCACCAGGCAGGAGGTGGCCTCTTGGGTTGAGAGACTGCATTCTCATGGAAAATTAAAAACAAGTGCTTATTTTTAGCTCCGAAAATGCAATCATTCTTGGGCTCAAATATGCTTTACATTACCTAGAAGCGAGTTTATTGGCACTGGGTCTGTTGTGTAACTGAGGAAACCATTGTGTGTTATAAAAACATGCTAATGTGAAAACCAGTCCAGTGAGCAACACGCTAATGGAAGAAACAGGTAGCAGAGCAGAGGAATACTCTTCCGGAGGGTGTATAGGAAACTGGAGGGGGAAAAACTGCTTAGGGCTGCAAGGTTATCATAAAGGCATCATGCATCGTTGCAACACTTGAGAAAAGGAATTCAAAGTCAGAGGAATAATTACATTAACAGTGAGTGGAATTATTTGTCCTGTTTGGATGCAAACTTTTCTCTCCTATTTGTAATAGTCAAAAATCTTGGAGATCTCACATTTTTGTTCTCTACAATACCTTTCTGGGGGCAGGTTTTCAATTTCCTAAACTGCAGTGTGGAGAAATTCTCCCAGTGATTCTTGGAGGGTGGGTAGAAACAAGCATTTTAAAAGTAGGCTAACTACAGCTAAACCTTAATCAGAGACTCAAAGGCAAACAGATTGGACTTGACTGAGGCTAGACCTCTTGATATCCAGAATTGCTAACTTGATCTCCTGTGCCTCTGGGTCTCATATCTGCAGCTCTTAGAAAGTTTAATTTACTCTTAATATAAAGGCAATATCAGTAAACATAATAATTAAAATAATCAATATTAAGATTTCTCTGGATAGTTTGGGGGCAGGAAAGTCTCAGCAGATAAGCCACAAATATTTTCCTCCTCCTGATGTCATGGTTAACTGAATGATCTAGCTCAGTTCCCTTGTGAACACTGCGCCTCAGATCTGGGATCTCACGGCAAGCCCTGCTCCACATTCAGACAGCTGTCTTCAAGGTTAGACGTTGCCCGGGTCTCTCTGACATCCTCCTCTCCCTCTTCCTTGTTTCTATGAAAAGTCCTTCTCCGTGTTTCCAGGGACCAGGCCCTTTTCTCATTCATTGTCATTATTTTTTATTAACCATATGCTTTGCCACCTCTGGGCGACACCCAGGCAAAGCAGTAAAGAAGAAATCCAAAATCTCATTAGTGGGCGGGAAAACGAAGGAAAATCAACCCATAGAGATTCGAAAGAAGGGAATACTGAGATAAAAGCTGAAATTCATGAAAAAGATTTCTCCTCCCCCAGAAATGATTTGATCAGCAAAATCGAAAGCTTTGAAATGACTCATAAAACAGACAAATCTTAGGCAAATAGGATCAAGAAACATGAGGCACAAATAACCTGAGAAATGAACACAGAGATACATAAAACGTTTGAAAATTAAAAGAGGATACTATGAAAAACTCTATGACAAATATGAAAACAGAATTGAAATGCACAATATTTCTGGGACATAGAAAATCAGAATTGGCCCAAGTTCCCACACATGCAGGGTCTATAGTTACTAGCTTTAACCCTTATATTTCCAGTTCCAATTCTCCCTTTTTAGATCTCATCTTGTCTGAGACACAGACTCTGCCAAACACCTGTCTAGGTGTCATAATTGGTTGCTCCAGTTATATCTGCTTCTTCTCCTTATAATTTCATTATTATAAACGGCATCCATGAGGAGAACAGAGGATGCGTGAGCGTTTCAGGGTGCCCAGCATCTCTGCACCTTTCCCCCCAACTCCTCAGGTCCCAGCCTCACCCACTCTCCCAGTTCCCCGTAATGGGAACATTTCACAATTGTCTGCCTATTTTTTTCCTGTTTCTCCACAAGGTGTCAGCGATCCATACATATTCCCCTGAATTCTCAGGGTTCACGCGTTTCAATTTCCTCTACCTCCGCTCATTGATGCTAAAGTGTTTTTCACCTCCAAAATAAGAGATTCCTCGGCCGAGCAACATTTCCAATTCAACCTATACCTGCATAGAAAACTGAAAGAATATACAGCAAAACGCTCAATGTGGCTATCTCCGTGGGATAAGATTAGAGGTGTTTTTTCTTTTCTTCGTGTTTTTCAGTTTTCTATCTTGAGGCTCAATTACACTATTAAAACTATTTAGTTTTTAATTTATTTTTTATGGAAGTATAGTTGAATTACAATGTTGTGTTAAGTAGTGCTGTGCAGCAAAGTGACTCAGTTATACATATATGTGCAGTCTTTTTCATGTTATTTTCCATTATGGTGTATCACAGGATATTGGATAGAGTTCCCTGTGCTCTACAGGAGGACCTTGTTGTTTATCTATCCCATATATAATAGGTTGCCTCTGCTAACCCCAAACTCCCACTCCATCCCTCCCCCAACCTCCTCCCCCTTGGCAACCACCGGTCTGTTCTCTATGTCCCTGATTTTGTTTCTATTTCATAGATAGGTTCATTTGTGTCATAGTTTAGATTCCACATATAAGTGATATCGTATGGCATTTGTCTTTGTCTTTCTGGCTTACTTCACTTAAAAACTATTTATTTTTGAATTTAAATCAATCTCTCCTCTCCCCTCCCCTCCCCACTCCTCCTGTCTCTGTCTCTCCCTCACTCTCTGTCTCTCTCTCAATCTCTATTTCTCTTTGTATTTTGTATGAAGGAGAGTTCGAGCTTATATCTAAGTCTTGTTATACTATACTTCTTGTTCCATGAATTGTATTTTTCTCACTTGATACTATGTTTAAAGACCTTCCCACCTTCATATACATAGATCTGCCTCCATTTCTTTACAAGCACTGCATAGTCTGGATGTACTGGGGTGCATTTATTCCAATGTTTATGTTTGTTTCCAGTTTTGTCTGCTCCAGCACTGCTGCAATGAACATGCTTGAACTTTCATATTGGGCACCTGCAAGCACATCTCTAAGGTAGAAACTGAGAGAGAGAGTTGCTGAGTCACAGAGGATATTTATTTTTTCATTCTAAGAAGACATTGCCAAAATGGTACTGTGGAGTAGCTATGAAAATGTACACTCACAAAAGCGGTGAATAAGAGTATTCATTTCTTTACAGCATCATCAGTATCTGATATGTGTGTGTTACTCTGATGAGTAAAAGATTACATTTCTTTGTTCTAATTGGTGTTGCCTCGTTACTGGTGAAGCTGAGCACCTTGCCTCATGTTTCTTCGTCATGTGTATTTCATCTTTTAGAATCAGGACTACCTGTTCATGACTTTTGCCCATTTTTCCATTAAGATTTTTTATTTTTTTCAAAACAAACATCTTTATATATTCCAAATATTAATTTTGCTTTGTTGAAGAATACCTTTTTGCAATGCATTTAGAGAGGAACTGCAGATGTACTTTCTATGTTCAAATAAAGTGGTCTTTACTTGAATCTCGTATGTGTGGGATGTTTTTCCAGCAGTGATGTCTTTGTGTAGAGGAGCACCCCATTCCTCCTACGGCTGCCAGTGGGGCAATATATTGTCTTGTCTCTCAGATGCCAGCACCCTGTCATGTGATACTTGGCCCAAGGCAATGAAACAGAGGGAACAACTCATTCTGCCCTTCTGTGTTATCCCAGACAAGCATCCCCATGAACACCCTAGACCACTTGCCTCCCTGCCCCTCTGCTGACTGCTCCCTGGGCTAGAAGCACCTCCAGAGCAGTTCCATCTTTTCAACCATTCTCCCAGCATGCACTTGTGCCTATGGTTTCTGTCTCCTATGGAATCCCATATTCCTTTCCCCTTTCAGGAAACTTTAGAGTCTCTCTTTCTCTCTTTTTTATATTATTTCATTTTTTACTTGTTGACATTTAAACCGGGAACCATATACATGGATTTGAAAGACAGAATAGCAAGCTCAAAGGCCTTGAGGTGAGATAACGATATCCTTACTTTCTTTAGCTTTGTGAGGACTGATTGACACTTTCATCTTATTTTCCAGTGTAGGCACAGATGGTTGTGTTTGTTTGCATGTATTTCTTCCATAATTACTAGGAATACTGGATGTTCAATTTGTGTTTATTCTGACAGCCATCTTGAATTGGAAGTCTTTTGTGATTTGAAAATGGTGCTAAGAGAAAGAAAGCACAAGCAAACCCACAAATATGAAATCTTCATATTATGTCTTAAAAATAAAGCTATTTCATTTAAATATGTTTTTATCCAGCTACAGTGCTGCACTTGGTCCTTTTCTTGGTGCTGAGTCGAGAGGAGTGACTAACACCCAGCTTTCACTCTACAAAAGTGCAGAGATCTTGAGAAAGGAAAACGGAGCTGGAGGAATCAGGCTCCTGGACTTCAGACTATACTACAAAGCTACAGTAATCAAGACAGTATGGTACTGGCACAAAAACAGAAATATAGATCAATGGAACAGGATAGAAAGCCCAGAGATAAACCCACCCACATATGGTCACCTTATCTTTGATAAAGGAGGCAAGAATATACAGTGGAGAAAAGACAGCCTTTTCAATAAGTGGTGCTGGGAAAACTGGATAACTACATGTAAAAGAATGAAATTAGAACACTCCCTAACACCATACACAAAAATAAACTCAAAATGGATTAAAGATCTAAATGTAAGGCCAGACACTATAAAACTCTTAGAGGAAAACATAGGCGGAACACTCTATGACATAAATCACAGCAAGACACTTTTTGACCCACCTCCTAGAGAAATGGAAATAAAAACAAAAATAAACAAATGGGACCTAATGAAACTCAAAAGCTTTTGCACAACAAAGGAAACCATAAACAAAACAAAAAGACAACCTTCAGAATGGAAGAAAATATTTGCAAACGAAGCAACAGACAAAGGATTAATCTCCAAAATATACAAGTAGCTCATGCAGCTCAGTATCAAAAAACAAACAATCCAATCCAAAAATGGTCAGAAGACCTATATAGACATTTCTCCAAATAAGATATACAGATTGCCAACAAACACATGAAAGAATGTTCAACGTCAATAATCATTAGAGAAATGCAAATCAAAACTACAGTGAGGTATCACCTCACACCACTCAGAATGGCCATCATCAAAAAATCTAGAAACAATAAATGCTGGAGAGGGTGTGGAGAAAAGGGAACACTCTTGCACTGCTGGTGGGAATGTGAATTGGTACAGCCACTATGGAGAACAGTATGGAGGTTCCTTAAAAAACTACAAATAGAACTACCATATGACCCAGCAATCCCACTACTGGGCATATACCCTGAGAAAACCATAATTCAAAAAGAGTCATGCACCACAATGTTCGTTGCAGCTCTATTTACAATAGTCAGGACATGGAAGCAACCTAAGTGTCCATCGACAGATGAATGGATAAAGAAGATGTGTCACATGTATACAATGGAATATTATTCAGCCATAAAAAGAAACGAAATTGAGTTATTTGTATTGAGGTGGATGGACCTAGAGACTGTCACGCAGAGTGAAGTAACTCAGAAAGAGAAGAACAAATACTGTATACTAACACATATATATGGAATCTAAAAAATAATAAAAAAAAAAGGTTCTGAAGAACCTAGTGGCAGGACAGGTATAAAGACACAGATGTAGAGAATGGACTTGAGGACAAGGGGAGGGGGAAGGGTAAGCTGGGATGAAGTGAAAGAGTGACATGGACATATATACACTACCAAATGTAAAATAGATAGCTAGTGGGGAA
Organism: Grampus griseus; assembly: GCF_964374135.1. Taxonomy (NCBI): domain Eukaryota; kingdom Metazoa; phylum Chordata; class Mammalia; order Artiodactyla; family Delphinidae; genus Grampus; species Grampus griseus. Next base: position 142,786,437 of record NC_139018.1, on the reverse strand, counting down.
GCAGCCACATAGCACAGGGAGATCAGCTCAGTGCTTTGTGACCACCTAGAGGGGTGGGATAGGGAGGGTGGGAGGGAGACGCAAGAGGGAGGAGATATGGGGATATATGTATACGTATAGCTGATTCACGTTGTTATACAGCAGAAACTAACACACCATTGTAAAGCAATTATACTCCAATAAAGATGTTTTTTTTAAAAAAAAGCAGAGCCTAGGGAAGAAGAGGAAGAAGCATGTATCAACTATACATGCTTCAAATATATTACATCAGGGGTATCGCCCAGAGAAAGGTTCTGCCCAAAACTCTTATCTAATTAGTAATTATAATCAGGTCTCTTCCACAATAATAACGAGAGCTATACATTATAATGAGCAAATTTATATTCATCATCCCATTTATTCTGCAAAATAACCCTGTAAGGTAAGACCTATTTTTGTCCCACTCTGCATATGGGAACTATTTTAATACTTTGAGCAGACAGTATTTATCCTCCCCATGCACGATATGCCACAGGAAAAGAACAGTTGGTTGACAGGTTGCCATGGCTTCCACAGGGGTGTTAGTGGCCCTGAATAACTGGGAAAACCAACCAGGCTCAGACCCGCCTCCCAAACCTATTAATAAAAGCTAAGGCCTACACTTTGTCAATTACATCATTGCTCTCCTAAGTATTTCCTATGCATTAAATCATTAAAACCCCACCACATCCTATGAGGGAAGTGCTATTATGACTGCTCATTTTCCTGAGGCACAGAATAGTTAAGTAACTCACCAGAGGTAACACAGCTAGAAGTGGAGGTGTCAGGTTGTTTTTTTCCATTTATTTTACTGCAGTCTAGTTGATTTACAATGTTGTGTTAATTTCTGCTGTATGGCAAAGTGATTCAGTTGTACATATATACATTCTTTTTCATATTCTTTTCCGTTATGGTTTATCACAGGGTATTGAATATAGTTCCCTGTGCTATACAGTAGGACCTTGTGGCTTATCCATTCTATATATTATATAATAGTTTGCATCTGCTAATCCCCAACTCCCAATCCATCTCTCCCCTACTCCCTTCCCCGTGGCAACCACAAGTCTGTTTTCTATGTCTGTGAGTCTGTTTCTGTTTCGTAGATAAGTTCATTTGTGTCATATTTTAGATTCCACATGTAAGTGATATCATATGGTATTTGTCTTTCTCTTTCTGACTTAGGAAGTGTCAGGTTTTGAACCCAGGCAGTCTTTCAGAGTTTACACTCCAAACCACAGGTAGGCAAACTATAGCTGTTTTTGTTCAGTCTTCAAGCTAAGAGTGGCTTGTGTCATTTTTAAGCCTTGTAAAAACAAACAAAAGGCAAGGAATAACATGTGATAGAGACCATATATCGCCCACAAAAACTAAAGTATTTACTCTCGGGCCCTTTACAGAAAAAAATTACCGATCTCTGCTGTGAACCACAGTACTACAACAGAGACTGTTGAATTAGCGCTGAGCCAACTTCTGATAGCTCTCTGTCCAAATCTTATCCCAGAATCGTGTTTGATTGTGATAATAGTAGCAGAGGATGATGAACATTTTTGCACAAGAATACCAGGAAGTGATGAGACTTGAGTATAGATCACTGGTTTGGCTCTCCAAGTTCTTTTATGTCTCTGAATCCTGGGTTCAAAGAACTGCTTTTCATTTGCTTGGGACTTCTATGAATACTTAGACCCATTTGATTTTCAGGTAGCATCTCCATTCCCGGAATTATCTGGACGTTTTGTTCTAAAGGGAAGACAGAGCAGGGGTGGTTTAATATTCATCATTCCTTGTCACAAAAAGATGCTGTGACCCCTGAGCTTATTGCAGAGGAACTGTTGTAGCAGGAAGAGTTAATATCTTGGTGAACATCTTGGTGCTGTGATCCTTGACAAGGCCCTTAAATTCGCTACGCTGGTCTCCTCATCTGAGAAATGGGTGAGAAACTCTTTGTCTATGAGTTTGTTTGTTTTTGAAGTGTAATTGACCTACAGCGTAACATTAGTTCCTGTTACACAACATAGTGATTGGATATTTCTACACATTTCAAAATGATCACCATGATAAGTCTAGTTATGACCTGTCAATATATGAAGATATTACATAATTATTAACTATATTTACCACATAGATTTCATACCTACGAATCATTTACTTTGCAACTGGAAGTTTTTACCTCAATCTCTCTTGTCTATTTCTTTCCTCTCCCTACCCCCATTCCCTCTGGTGATCACTTGTTTCCTCTCTGTATCTATAACTCTGTTTCTGTTTTGTCATGTTTTCTTGTTTTGTTTTTGAGATTCCGCACATTAATGAAATCACATGGTATTTGTCTTTCTCTGTCTGACTTATTTCACTTAGCATAATACCCTCTAGGTCCATCCATGTTGTCACAAATGACAAGATTTCATCCTTTTTATGGCTGAGTAATATTCCACTGTATATATATACCACATCTTCTTTATCCATTAATCTATTGATGGACATGAAGTTTACTTCCATATCTTGGCTATTGTAAATAATGCTGCAGTACACAGAGGGGTGTGTATATCTTTTCCAAATACTGTTTTTTTTTTCTTTAAATACCCAGGAGTGGAATTATTGGATCATATGGTAATTCTATTTTTAATTTTTTGAGGAATCTCCATACTGCTTTCCATAGTGGCTGTACCAATTTACATTCCAACCAGCAGCACAGGAAGTTTCCCTTTTTTCCACATCCTTACCAACACTTGTTATTTGTTACCTTTTTGATAATAACCATCCTGACAGGTGCGAGGTGTTATCTCACTGTTGTTTTGATTTGTACTTCTCTGATAATTAGTGATGTTGAGCATCTTTTCATGCGTGTGCCTGCTAGTCATCTGTGTATCTTCTCTGGAAAATGTCTCTTCAGATCTTCTGCCCATTTTTAATCAGTTTATTTTTTTGATGTTGAGTTATATGAGTTCTTTGTATATTTTGGATATTAACCACTTATCAGATATGGTAGGGCACAAAGTGTGTGCTTTGGAGCCAGGAACTTAGATGTGAAGGCTAATTTTGCTACTTGATGAGTATGTGGTCTTTAGAAATGATTTTTTTTTTAACCTTGCCCCATGCCTCAGTTTTCTTACCAATGGAATTTGGAATGTGATGCCTGCTTGGCAGGGTAGTTGTGAAAATTATAAAATACGTAAGTGGGCACTCAGTAAGGATAGGTATCACAATTTCAGTAAACTTTCCAATTACCATCATTTGATTGGTCATTCACTTCTGCTCTGATTTGAATCATCTGATCATATCCACACCCCTCCCCTCCCCCTGACTGTAGATTATTTGTGCTGAATTTGATTTCTTATTTAAAATGTTGGGAACATTGCCTCTGAAGGCCATTTTTGCTGGATCAGCTTAGGGAGGTGAGGAGGTGAGAATGCTGAGTTCCCTGGCAGCTGTTTCTAGAAGACATGTGGCTACGAGGAGCTGAGTCAGAAGTCAGGCCGTTCCAGTGTATGAATGTTAATCCCATCCTCTTAATTTATCCCTTCCCTCCCCTTCCCTTTGGTAACCATGAGTTTGTTTTCTATGTCTGTGGGTCTATTTCTGTTTTGTTAATAAGTTCACTTGTATCTTTTTTTTCCAGATTCCACATATAAGTGATATCATATGATATTTGTCTTTCTCTGTCTGGCTTACTTTACTTAGTATGATAATCTCTAGGTCCATTCATGTTGCTGAAAATGGCATTATTTTATTCTTTTTTATGTCTGAGTAATATTCTATTGTGTATATATGTACCCCATCTTCTTTATCCATTCAGCTATCGATGGACACTTAGGTTTCTTCCATGTCCTGGCTATTGTAAATAGTGCTGCAATGAACATAGGAGTGCATGTATCTTTTTGAATTATGGTTTTCTCCAGATATATGCCCAGGAGTGGGATTGCTGTGTCATATGGTAACTTTATTTTTCATTTTTTAAGGAACCTCCATACTGTTCTCCATAGTGACAGTACAAATTTACATTCCCATCAGTACTGTAGGAGGGTTCCTTTTTCTCCACACCCTCTCCAGCACTTATTATTTGTAGACTTTTTGATGATGGCCATTCTGACTGGTGTGTGGTGATACCTCATTGTAGTTTTATTTGCATTTCTCTAATAAGTAGCGATGTTGAACATTTTTTTTCATGTGCCTGTTGGCCATTTGTAAGTCTGCTTTGGAGAAATGTCTGTTTAGATCTTCTGCCCATTTTTTGACTGGGAAGTTTAGTTGTTTTTTTTTTTTTTGATATAGCACAGGGAACTATACTCAATATTTTGTAATAACCTATAAGGGAAATGAAAAAGAATATATATATATATATATATATATATATATATATATATATATGAATCACTGCATTGTACACCTGAAACGAACATGACATTGTAAATCAATTACACTTCAATTTTTAAAAAAGAATCATTTATATTGATATTTTTTAAAAAAGGAGTCATGCCATTCCAGAGAGGCCAGGGCAGTCTGACTCACAGCAAATAGACCCCACTCTCCACAAAGTTCAATTAAGGCTTATGTTCAAAATTCTGTATGTGATGGGATTACATATATAATTCTGGTGATAGGATTATAAATATTTAATGAGGTATGTTTAGTGTGTGAATATATATAATCTTGAAAGTATGTGTGTATATAGGGCGCATATAAAATATGTGTCCTTATAAAGTATTATGTGTGCATATGCATACATATATACTATTTTGCATATGCACACATTTGTCAAAGTTGGACTCTGGAGCATTGTCAGAAAGGTAAATGATGGAATGCATGAGTTGTGAGTAAGAAACTAGGAAAATATAAACAGTGAATCATCTAGCAAAGGCATATTATGTCCAGTGCCTCCTGCAATTAGGGCTTCTAGCACATTTTATTTTTCCTGATTTCTCTAATCATATGCAGTTCTTCTATAATTAACTGCATAACGTTTTTGAATGAGTAGAAAAACTATTTGCTAAAGGCAAAGACTCGATAATTGTCACGCAAATATGTGTGCCTCTTTGACATATGCTGTTCTTAAAATCAGCTGATATTTTTGTATACACCTCATATACCAAGCCCCTGCAGGAACAGTCTGTAGACTCGCCTACTCACGGTCTGTCGATTACCTTATAGAAAGTGTATTATTAATGGCAGTAATTGCTTTCTGACCTCCTTGCCATGATCCATTTCCATCCATTAAGGCATTACATTATTCACTTTTGCAAAACATGAATCATAAATGAAATATTGATTTAAAAAATCACAAACTGCTTTACATAAAAAAAAACACAATTCCTCTAAAGCAAAACTTCTGCTGAATTGAAATAAGAATTCATACCATTTAAAAGGCACAATGCGGTGCAAGGACTTCATAGTGATCAAAAAATGTGTTCATGCGTGGTTTCTTTTTATGATAACTTTATTTTTAAGACCTTAAAATTATTTGTTCTTCAAAGTTATCATCACTTTATTATATACATTTGGAGAGATTTGTATCTTTTATTAAAGCAAAGAAGTATATATATTAAAAACCACAAATCTGTTTTGGATGCTCAGTGAAGAAATTAGGTCTAAGTTTCAGGAGCAAAAGTAAAGACAATTCATCAGGAGGGTGATTCTAGCGTAAGGTGCTATTACCAAATATGATGTAGTGTCTTTCAATATTGCTAATGTCCTTTGCAGAAGAATGAAAGAACTTTGATCTTCTGCGACAAGTGAGACACTAGATATTTATGGAAGTATAAACTTGTCTCTCTAATTGGGATAATGTGAGACAAGTGGTTAAATCCATCATGAAAAATGATCAGCTCTTTTGAATAAGACTTCACCCCCATCATTTACGAAGAATTATCGTTGATGCAGGGAGCAGTTAGTTCTGTCTTCATAAAAATAATGTGTACTGCTGAGAAGCTGCATGTCTGAATTGAACATTAGACGGAAAGGATGCTAATGAAAAGGATGGGATGATGAATTCTACCATGTTCTGACTTCACTTTTAACGCCTGGAGAGATCCTCAAACAAATAATGTAAAGGTGGTTCCCTCAAGCTGAGACTCTCTTACGGGAAAAACAGATCTATAGCAGTGTCTACATCTGTGTCTATGTCTATACACCAACACACATAAAAGACGCACATCAGACAACACATGAGTTCACTCACATGCTGAGACATCCAGATGAGTGGATCATGAGTATAGACGCTCATGCACTTACTACCAGTCTCAGTAAACGTGAAGGAAATGAATATTTTGATTCATGGGTCGCATGTCCAGTGAGGACTTCCCCTTTGTGGTCCATCACTGACGTTCATCTTCTAAGCATCTGACTTCCCAGAGAAGAGGCAAAGTTGAGATTTGAGTATCTAGCACTGCATGGGAAATGCTCTGGGTCAGTTGTGCAAGGCACACTGCTTGGAAAAAAGGAGGAGGTGATACTGGACACTTTTTTAAGATCTTCTCTAGCTTAAAATTCTGACAGTTCTCATCTTTTCTTGGTCAAGTATATGCCATTAGGAAATATCTCGCTGGCTAAATAATGACAAGGAAGATGACCTTGTGATAAACATAAAGAGACAAAAGGATGGGAAGAAAAAAGGAGGAAGAGAGGAGGGAGGGAGGGAAGAAGAGAGAGAGCGAGAGAGAACCCTCAGGGGGATGAGGGCAGACAGTTCAAGGAAAGGATGTGATCAGCACCACTGATGTGTGGAAGTGACTGCTTGACCAAGATGTGGAGAAAGACTCGTGGGTTTGAGGTTCAGGATTTAGCTAATCCATGACCATCTGGAGGGGGTTGTAAAATAGAGTGTAATCTGCCACTTCTGTCCTAGAATCTTCACTCTGCAGAAGGACCAGGGACTGGACCAGGGATTGAAATTTTCCTGAAGGCAGAGAAGAATTTAGCCAAAATCACAAGAGGATGTTGTCTCTGAATTTGACGAACATCTTCTAAGCTCACAGCCTGACTCCTTCTAGGCTTGTCCTAACTTTGTCCCATCTAACCAGGGATGGGTTCCAGGCTTCACTAGCCTTGGTGTGCCCATGGCCCATGCTCCAGATTGACAGTTATTGGTTCACTCTCATAGTGATCACCAGGGGCTGAGGGTTGAGGGAAGAATGAATAAGTTAAACACGGAGGAACTTTAGGGCAGTGAAACTACTCTGTATGCTATTATAAAGATGGATACATGTCATTACACATTTGTCCAAACCCATACAATATACAACACCAAGAGGGAACCCTAATGTAAACAACGCACTCTGAGTGATAAGGACGTGTCAGTGTAGGTTCATCAGTTGTAACGAACATACCTCTCTAACAGGGGATGTTGAAATGGGGTGGCTGTGCATGTGTAGGGGCAGGAGGTATATGGGAATCCCTGTACCTTCCACTCAATTTTGCTATTAACCTAAAACTTCTCTAAAAAATAAAGTCCATTAAAAGTGGAAAAAATGCCCGGGGTAATAGGAATCCCAATATAATGCTGTCCCTAAAAGGTGAAGGTGTTTATTATGATAAATACTTCTAGTGCTCGCTAATATTTCTGATTATTCTTTCCTTCTGTTTTTACAAGGGGATTGTGCCTCCCCCACCCACCTTGAAATTGAATATGGTCATATGACTTCCTTTGGCCAATGAAATGTGAATGAAAGTGGAACAGATTATGTGTGCTTGCCTTGAGAAAAAGGACATAAAATGATTTAAAACCCAGTAAGTGGGTTTCTCATTCTTTTCCTGGGAACCTAGAATAGTAAGAACTTGGGCTGAAACTTGGTGGGAGAGTCTGAGGGCTGACACTCGTCTTGCAGAAGGCTGGGGAGGCTTAGGTGTGGCTGTTGTTTTCCTGTTAAAGGAGCCCTTAGGGAATTTGTTAGCACAAATATATTTAAAAGTGGTGAATCAATGGTCAGGACCCAAGTGTTCCTGTGAACCTCTCTAGGAACCAAAGTTCAATTGCAAGAACAATGTATTTCAGAATATGGGTGGTGGTTTCTAGAAGCAATCAAGCAAAAATGGGAATTAGAAACTTCTAGATGTAGAACCATCTAGATTAAATGTCTTTTAACGCAAACTTTTATTAGGGCTTGGATTTACTCCTTAAAATACCCGAGGCCAAGAATTTCATTATATGTCACAAGTAGTCCATCCTATCTCTCCATAGTTATCTGTTTCAGTCATCTTAGGTATCAGTCATCAATCAAGAGATGAATTGATTTTATTCTTGCCATTCTCCTGCTCAATCAACTATTGAGACTCCTTAATAGTTGAGGACAATGAGCCTCTCCTCATTCCATTTCTTTCTTTCCCACCTCAGGCTTCTCATTGCCTTTAAATGTTCATCATATTACTTAGTTACACATTATATTATTTATCCAATGATTAATTTACATAAGTAACACCATCATATGTTTTTATAAAAGTTGAAACAATAGAGGCAAAATCTAGAATAAAATGCTTAAATCCCCTTTCATTACCCTCCACCCTTACCCCAACTTCCTATATTTCTCTTCAGAGGTAAACGTGTTAAACAGTTTGGTGCAGATCTTTCCAGCTTTTATGTCATACGTTTACATTCTATATCTGCATATACACAGAATGTTGTGGTTTGTACTTGATGGAATTATATTACAGGTTTTATAGGTTTCCATTGATTTATATATTTCCATTGAACACTAGTTTTAGAGATGTTACTATAGCCGAACTTATAGACATATCTCACTCTATTTAACGGCTGCAAAAGTATTCCATAGTGTGACTGCATCATAATTTATTTAACATTCCTTTATGGTTAGGCCTTTAGGTGCTTTTCAGTTTTTCAATACTGTAACCAATGCTGAAATAAATATCTTCGTCTATGCATCTTTGTACATATGTTCAGATATTTCTTATAAGATAGATTCTTAGCAGTAGAATTGCTTATTAGAATGATAGAGAAACAACTTTTTATAGAGTCTATCTTAGCATCCTCCTATTATTTCTACAGTATTCATACTGTGCTAATTTGCAAACCCATAAAGAGCACAAACAATCATTTATTTTCACATGACAACATTTCTTAGCCTAAGATGACTGATACAGATAATGGTAGTAGGAGTGAGTTGCTACCAGTAAAACAGAACATGGGATATATGGCATTGGCTTCAGGGCCAGCCAGTGGTGAGTTCTGTGTTGAGCCTGAAGAGATGGTAGCTATTCTTCATCTTCAATCCTCTGAGCAACAAAGACCATTAACATTTAGTTTGTCCAAAAGAAATGCACACACTTAACACCCTGAGGCAAGGCTTTAAGAAGAACCCAACATCCTATGGGCAACATCCCTATAAAAATGCAAGAACTGAATGTACTATGACTAAATAATCAGACAAACCCAAACTGATAAATATTCAACAAAACAACTGACCCATACCCTTCAAAAATAATAATGGCATTAAAGACAAAGAAAGCATACAAAAGACACATGACAATTAAATGCAGCCTGTGATCCTGGATTAGAAAAATCAGTAACCGTATTGGAATAATTGGATAAATTTGAATATGGAGTATATCTAAGATAAGAATATTACAATTATCTGAATTTGATAATCATAAAGTGGTTATGTAAAAGTATGTCCTTATTACATGCTGAAATATTTAAGAGTACAATATCGTCACTGCAACCTACTCTCAAATGGTTCAGCAATAATGATGTGTGTGTGTGTGTCTAAAGCTAGCAAGCGAGAAAAATCTAAAAAGAGACAGAGAATGTAAATGTGACAAAAATGTGACAAAATATTAATAATTGGTGAATCTAGGAAAAGGATATATGGGGATTTCTTATACTATTCTTACCTTACTACCTTGGTGTAAATTTGAAAATTTTGAAAAGAAACGTTTAAAAAAATACTAAACCTTGGAACAAGGTCACAATATCTTAGACCTGCTACCTTTTGTTCAAAATCTCTGAATAAGGTAGCACTCAGTAATCATTAAGTTGGGCATGAATTAATGAAGTGAGAATAAGGGTGTGGTTCTTCCACAAAAGTTTAATGCACTTAAGGTTTTCACGTATAAAAATAATTTGGGTTGTCACTATTGGCATGTGGAGCTGACTGAAATCAAATAGATAAAAGTCAACTAAGTTTTTACTGAGTACTGCTGTCATGGAAATGCCAGCCTTGACTAAAAGAATCTGATGGATCAAAACTCACTACAATCCTTGCTCCCAACCCTCCACGAGTAGGAAACAGGCAGAGAAAGTTGCTCAGCCTCCCAAGAATAATCCCAAGAGGGCTTATTCTTCAATGGTCTCTTCAGATGTGGTCAAGAAGAATAATGGCAAAGCATGGACTTCCCGGAGCACAGAGCTAAAAGGCTTAGAAAACAATGAACCTGAACCCAAACAAGGAATGCTCCCCACCCCCATCAGAGGGAACAGCTGCAATATTTGCACAATATGACTTCAGAATGGCTATGGAAGATTAGTTGCTGTGAGCCTCATTCTTTCTGAACATGGATGTTTACGGTGGTTATTCAATTCTGGTCTCATTATTGTTTGCTGAGTTTGGGATGTATAATGTGTCCTTTTGCTTCATAGAACTCTTGGCCAAGAGAAAGCACAGGAGAAATAAATAGCATGAGATTCTGAACTGTGAACCGAATATAGTGATTTCAAGGCAGTTGGGGGTTGTTTCTCTTGGGAAAGGGGTGATGAGTAGATTTTGTCTAAGAAGGAGAGGGCCAATGAGTCTGTTGGATTACATTAACTTAAAAATATTTGCAGAGCCGTCCTCTAATAAAATTATATATCTAGCCTATTGATGCCAGGTTTGGCCATTTGCTTTCCTTTGGTAAGTGAAATAGGAGCAAAAAGTGATACATGCTGTTTCTGAATGGAAATCTTAACAGTCAACATCCACTTTTGTCAATCTCTCTCTTCCCTCTTGTAGGAGGCCAGAATTTCCCAGGTGGAATTTGCTCCATCAGCCTGAGTTGAAATATGTAAAGAAGACATGGGCTGGTCTTTAGCCAAATCATGGCAGACATGTAATTTGAGAAAGAAATAAACTTTGAAGATTATAAAACAAAGATTTTGAGGTTGTTTGTTATCACAAAATAACTGAGCCTAAGCTGATTGATACAGGAATGATAACAAAGTGTTCGAATATCCTCAAATTATGAATTTTATATATAAATTTTAGACTTCATCATTCACAATATATTCTTAAGGATAACCATTAAGAATAGAAGTAAAATACACAGCATCTATACCAGTGAGAAGAATAGGAAATAAAATTTCAATGAATGTTGATACTGATTGTCACTAGGTGATGGGTCCGGGGGGTTCATTATACTATGCTACTTTCATACATATTTGGAAATTCCCATGATAAAGAGTTTTTAAAAATTAAGTATAATTAATCAGACAAACAGATTAAATAAGGGGAAAATATGATTACCTTGACGGACATCAAAAACATATACTAGGGCTTCCCTGGTGACACAGTGGTTGGGAGTCCTCCTGCTGATGCAGGGTACATGGGTTCGTGCCCCGGTCCAGGAGGATCCCACATGCCGCGGAGCGGCTGGGCCCGTGAGCCATGGCCGCTGGGCCTGCGCGTCCGGAGCCTGTGCTCCGCAGCGGGAGAGACCACAACAGAGAGGCCTGCGTACCACACACACACACAAATATATATATATACTAAAAGTCAATACCCAAGCATCATTTTTTTAAATCCTTAGCACACTAGGAATAGCATTTTCTTTACATCCATTAAAGGATTTCTGTTAAAAAAACTCAACTATATCAAAATATTATACTTAATGCTAAAATGTTAGTAATCTTCTTAAAACAAGAACAAGAAAAGGATGCTCACTATCACTTTTATTTCAAGGGTTTATAAAGTGTCTGAGTTAAGACAAAAAGACATGCTGATACACATACACACGTACCCATACGCATACCCAAACAAACAGATAGATAAATCAGTAAATAAATAAATAGTTTTTAAATTAAGGCAAAATTAAGGAGTTGGAAAGTAAGAAACAAAACTGTCATTATGTAGAAATTATGACTGTCAACATATAAAATCCCAACTAATCAGCAGATAAATTGTTAAAAATGAGAAAAGAAAGTTTATCAAAATGGCCAATAAAAGCAGTATTCAAAAACTTCATTGCAGAGTCTATAGACCACAACAATTTTCAAATGTGATTTTAAAATATCATTGTAACAGCAATATATACATTTATATCACCTAGGAATAAATTTAGCAAGGAATGTATAAGACTTGTGTGAAAATATCTATTAAATTCCATTGAAAGATATTAAAGATGACAAACTTTGTATCCCATATTCATGGATACAAAGTTTCAATATCACAGAGATGTCGGTTCTCCCCAAATTAATCCATAGATTTAGTGCAACTATCGATATTTCATTTGGCCAAAAAGTTCGTTCGGGTTTTTCCATAACATCGTATGGAAAAACTCAAATGAATTTTTTGGCCAATACAATGTAATTATCAGTAGTGTTCTTTCAAAGAATCTGTCAAGCTGATTTTAAAAGTATTCAGTCCCAGGCATAGATCCAGAATAAAGAAAATAAAGAGTGGGAAATTACCAAATCAAATGAAAGATCTATAAAACTACATTCTGGTAATCTGGACATAGGAATAGACCATCAAACATAATAATGAAATCAGAAACAAACTTACACAAACAGGGTGATCCAATACATATCTGAGGTTCATTGCAGATAATCAAGGAAATGATAGAATATTCAATCAGTGGTTCTGGAACAATTGGTTATCCATGTGAAAAAAAATGAAATTGGATTTCAATGTTATCTCATGCACAAAAATCATTTTCCATTGGATTTAAGTCTAAAATGTAACCAGCAAAACTTTAACACTCTTTAGATAGAAGCAAATATTTTTATGATCTTAGGATAGGAAAGAGCTATTTAAACATGAAACTAAAGCATTAACCTTTAAAATAGTTTGTAAATTCTATTGCATTAATAATAAGAACTTCTATTTATCAAAATATGCCATAAGTAGAGTCAAAAATAAGTAACAAAAGGGAAAACTGTATTTGTCACATTTAAACCTTGAATGCCTAAACAGAACATAGAATCCTATAAATAAAAAAAAAAGTACACCAGCATAGTAGACCTTCTTCAACTTCAATGACCACACAAATCCCCTGGAAACCTTGTTTAACTGAAGCTAATTCTGGGATGCGGGCTGAGATTTCTAACAAGCTCTCAGATGATGGTGATGCAGTTTGTCTACAGTCAACACTAAATGAAAACGCATGACAACATTTTGGCAGAAGATCTGAACAGGAATTTCATAGAAAAAGAATTCCAAGTGGTCAATTCTTTTTTAAAAAAGAAAGAAATGGTGCTCAATTTCATACATAATGAGAATGATGTTGCAAAAATTGAAAATTCTGATAATTCCAAGTGTTGTGAATGAACAGAAACTCATAAGCTGATAGTGAACCTTTGTTTTTGTTTAATTAATATAGGCACTTCATTTATAGAACGATTACATTACTACACGCTCATCAAGTGGAAAATAAGACAGCAGTAAAATGAATCACAGATGCACGTAACAACATGAGTAAATTTTAAAATACAATTTTTAGTGAAAAAAATCACAGAAGAGAACAAAATCAGGTTACTTAAAAAAAGAAAAATAAACAATACATTGCTTGGAGATGTGTATATATAAGATAATACTATTTTAGAAAGGAAAGATTATTTTTAAAGATTTAGAATTATGGTTAGCTCTGGGGGAGCAGCACAGCAAAGATGTACAGAAGGAGCATGTGGTTCTAGTGATAACTCTCAATTTGTATGTTGTGTCATATTTCACAGATAATCTTGTAATTACTACATGTCATAACATATGTATGTTGTGTATATATGTTTATATGTATCACATTCACAAAAAATATTTAAATAAACTTATAAATATAAAAATTTGCTTATGTTTATTTATGGGTACAGACATACTCTCATTGAAGTGTGTTGGTGTGTGTACGCATCTTGAACAACTATCTAAAATTAACGTGAGCTTCCAGATGGCGGAAGAGTAAGACGTGGAGATCACCTTCCTCCCAACAAATACTTCCGAAATACATCTACATGTGGAACAACTCCTACAGAACACCAAATGAATGCTGGCAGAAGACATCAGACTTCCCAAAAGGCAAGAAACTCCACATGTACCTGGGTAGGGCAAAAGAAAAAAGAAAAAACAGAGACAAAAGAATAAGGACAGGACCTGCACCTCTGGGAGGGAGCTGTGAAAGAGGAAAAGTTTCCACACCCTACGAAGCCCCTTCACTGGCAGGTATGGGGGGGTGGTGGTGGGGGGCGGAGCTTCGGAGCCACGGAGGAGAGTGCAGTAACAGGGATGCACAGGGCAAAGCGGAGAGATTCCCGCACAGAGGATCGGTGCTGACCAGCACTCACTGGCCCGAGAGGCTTGTCTGCTCAGCCGCTAGGGCGGGCGGGGGCTGGGAGCTGAGGCTCGGGCTTTGGAGTTCAGATCTCAGGAAGAGGACCGGGGTTGGCTGTGTGAACACAGCCTGAAGAGGGCTAGTGCACCACAGCTAGCTTGGAAGGAGTCTGGGAAAAGGTCTGGAGCTGCCGAAGAGGCAAGAGATCATTGTTTCAGGGTGCGCCAGGAAAGGGGATTCAGAGCCCCGCCTAAACGAGCTCCAGAGACGGGCAGGAGCTGCAGCTATAAGCGCAGACCCCAGAGACGGGCATGAGATGCTATGGCTGCTGCTGCCGCCACCAAGAAGACTGTGAGCAAGCACAGGGCACTACCCACACCTCCCCTCCCAGGAGCCTGTGCAGCCCCCCACTGCCAGAGTCCCAGGATCCAGGGACAACTTCCCTGGGAGAACTCACGGTGTGCCTCAGGCTGTTGCAACATCACCCCGGCCTCTGCCGCTGCAGGCTTGCCCCACATTCCGTACCCCTCCTTCCCCCTGGCCTGAGTGAGACAGGGCCCCCGAAGCAGGTGCTCCTTTAACCCCGTCCTGTCAGAGCAAATAATAGATGCTCTCGGGCGACCTACACGCAGAGGCGGGGCCAAATCCAAAGCTGAACCCCAAGAGCTGTGCAAACAAAGAAGAGAAAGGGAAATTTCTCCCAGCAGCCTCAGGAGCAGAGGATTAAATCTCCACAATCAACTTGATGAACCCTGCATCTGTGGTATACCTGAATACACAACGAATCATCCCAAATTGAGGAGGTAGACTTTGGGAGCAAGGATATACATTTTTTTTCACATTTTCTCTTTTTGTGAGTGTGTATGTGTATGCTTCTTTGTGTGATTTTGTCTGTATAGCTTTGCTTTTACCATTTGTCCTAGGGTTCTGTCTGTCTGTTTTTTTTGTTTTGTTTTGTTTTGTTTTATTTTTTAGTATAGTTTTTAGCACTTGTTATCATTGGTGGATTTGTTTTTTGGTTTGGTTGCTCTCTTCTTTCTTCCTTTCTTTTTTTGATTACTTTTTAATTTTTTTTATTTTTCCTAAATATTTTTTATTTTAATTATTTTATCTTATTTTTTCTTTCTTTCTTTTTTTCTCCTTTTTCTTCTGAGCCATGTGGCTGACAGGGTCTTGGTAATCCTGCTGGGTGAGAGGCCTGAGCCTCTGAGGTGGGAGAGCCAAGTTCCAGACATTGGTCCACCAGAGACCTCCTGGCTCTACATAATATCAAATGATGAAAGATCTCCCAGAGAGCTCCATCTCAATGCTAAGACCCAGCTCCACTTAATGACCAGCAAGTGACAGTGCTGGACACCCTATGCCAAACAACTAACAAGACAGGAACACAACCACACCCATTAGACAACAGGCTGCCTAAAGTCATAATATGGTTACAGACACCCCAAAACACACCATCAGACGTGGTCTTGCCCACCAGAAAGACAATATCCAGCCTCATCCACCAGAACACAGGCACCAGTCCTCTCCACCAGGAAGCCTACACAACCCACTGAACCAACTTTACCCACTGGGAGCAGACATAAAAAAAAATGGGAACTACGAACCTGCAGCCTGCGAAAAGGAGACCCCCAAACACAGTAAGTTAAGTAAAATGAGAAGACAGAGAAACACAGAGCAGATGAAGGAGCAAGGTAAAAACCCACCAGACCAAATAAATGAAGAGGAAATAGACAGTCTACTTGAAAAAGAATTCAGAGTAATGATAGTAAAGATGATCCAAAATCTTGGAAATAGAATGGAGAAAATACAAGAACGTTTAACAAGGACCCAGAAGAATGAAAGGGCAAACAGACAATGATGAACAACACAATAAATAAAATAAAAAATTCTCTAGAAGGAATCAAGAGCAGAATAACTGTGGCAGAAGAACGGATAGGTGACCTGGAAGATAAAATAGTGGAAAAGCTGAACCCCAAGAGCTGTGCAAACAAAGAAGAGAAAGGGAAATTTCTCCCAGCAGCCTCAGGAGCAGAGGATTAAATCTCCACAATCAACTTGATGAACCCTGCATCTGTGGTATACCTGAATACACAACGAATCATCCCAAATTGAGGAGGTGGACTTTGGGAGCAAGGATATAGAAATGTGGCACATAGATACAATGGAATATTACTCAGCCATAAAAAGAAACGAAATTGAGTTTTTTGTAGTGATGTGGGTGGACCTAGAGTCTGTCATATAGAGTGAAATAAGTCAGGAAGAGAAAAACAAATACAGTATGCTAACACATATTTATGGAATCTAAAAAAAAATGGTTATGAAGAACATAGTGGCAGGACAGGAATAAAGATGCAGATGTAGAGAATGGACTTGAGGACACGGGGAGGGGGAAGGGTAAACTGGGATGAAGTGAGAGAGTGGCATGGACTTATATATACTACCAAATATAAAATAGATAGGTAGTGGGAAGTAGCCATATAGCACAGGGAGATCAGCTCAGTGCTTTGTGACCACCTAGAGGGGTGGGATAGGCAGGGTGGGAGGGAGATGCAAGAGGGAAGAGATAGGGGGATATATGTATATGTATAACTGATTCACTTTGTTATAAAGCAGAAACCAATGCACCATTGTAAAGCAATTATACTCTAATAAAGATGTTAAAATAAAATAAAATAAACGTGAAAAGACTTCAAGAAACACAATTACCTAATCTTATAGAGATTTAGATTAATAAAACACTTTTACATATTCCTAGGAAGATATATTTACACATTGCTACATAGGTAAAATTATGGATTTATTTTCATAAACATTTAGTGCATAGATCTATATCTTATCTTCAAAGAGGCAGAAATAGAGAAATTGGCATGTTACACTTCTATAATTACATACAGATACTGACATGGTTGCACATTCTTAGTGATGACATTCTATGCATATACAAATACAAATGTATTTACAATTATAGACCTAGTACAAATAAATTTACATTTTCTTGCATGACTATATATACAGATACATTTTACTAATATTAAACAAGCTCCAGATCCAGACACACACACAAAAATATATATCTTACATAGTGTCTAATATATGTATTTACACATAATCCCATACAGATACATAAGGGATCTCAACTTACATAATCCTATATCGATAGTGACACACAGAAATTTTCATGGTTCCATGTAGGAACAGAAGCTAGTACCCTAAATAACACCATACAGAGATAGATTATTCTAAACATATAAAGTTATAGATACTAACTGATATACATAATCTTTAAAGATATATTTATGTATTCTAAACAGATGAAATTACTGATACAGCAATATTTTGTAATACTAAGCAGATACCCATACATTTATGGAACACTATATAGAGACTATTTATGTATTAGCATTCTATAGGTGAAGCTACATAATTTGGGATAGCTATCATTGCATAATCTGATATGGAATCAGTGAAAGAAATATTTGGATCATCCTCTACAGACATGGGTATATTTACATAATCTTAACAAAATGTCCTTTTGCATAATTCATTTTGTAAATAATACATTTGCATAATCCCTTATGAAGATACAGATATATTTGCATAATCCATTACAGGAGTAGACTCATGTATAAATGTCCATATATTCCTGTATAGATAGCTGTATATTTGTTTACACAAGTCCATAGAAGAATTTCTACACAGATATATATATAAACTACTAGATAGTAAAACTATACAGAGATTCATTTTCATAATTGTATAATGTAAAGCACAGATACATTAATATGTGTATTTGCATATATGTATTCATACACACATTAGATTTATATAGTTATAATTAAGCATGATCTGAAACAGATGTGGAATAAAAATCTTATTCTGGTACAGCTAAAAAATCCAATGAATAATCCTATACAGTCACACAATCTATATTCATAATCCTATGGAGCTATAGATATATAAAATCCTGTATATAATTGTGTAGAAAATAGATTGTAATCTCCTCCAGATCCAGATCTGAATCCAGATTTATGCCCTTAATTCTATCCATATACATGTCCACAACCTCATACAGATGTCCATCTTTTAACTTCATTCCCATCTACAACCATGACCACAGCTACAAACCTACCCTTAGCCCCTCCCCAACTTTATATGTCAACCCAATCTCAAGTCCATCCACACACTTGTGTACATATACACCCAATTATACCCATAATCTGATCATTCAACATTCCTCCTGTTTAAATCGACATCTTCATAATCTTACATACATAGACATCCGTATAACTAGTCATCTATGTACATAAATACATGTATATTCTATCTTATGTGTATGTTTTTCCCTTCCTTAAACACACACACACACACACACACACACACACACACTTTATTCTGGATACAAACACATACAGACACTTAGTCTTATATATACTTGATTTACTATAACAATACTTCAGCTTATTATCTGCTTAATCATGTATATATTGCTATACATAAATATAATTGCATTCCCATACACAAACACACATACAGTTTTTTGTTTGGAAGGAGTTATTGTATGTTTTGCAATAATGGAATCATATTGTATGTTTTCCTGCTTCCTTTCTCTACCTAAAAAGACTTTGTGGATAGCTTTTCAAATCCACTGGTATGCAGCTCATTCATTCATTTGATGGGCAGTACGTTTCTTTCTCATTTTTGCCACAACTAACAATGGCGTAATAAATAGCTATGTGTATGGATTCTTATGGACTGTGGCTTTTGTTTCTAAAAGAAAAATTTCCCAGAAGTGAATTTCTAGGTCAAAAGCTGTACATTATTTTAATAGGTGTTGTCAGATTGCTTTCCAAAAAAAGATTAACAATCTACCTTGCCACCAGCAATGCATATGGGTACCTTTTCCCTAGATTTCTACCTGTAACAGTTATAGATCTTTTAATTCATTTTCGCTAGTCTGTGAGTATTAAGTGCTATTTCATTGTTAATTCAATTTTATTTCCCTGACAATTTGAGCAACTTTTCTTATTTCCTGAGTCATTTGGAGTTGTTGTACTATGAATTATCATTGTATATACTTTGTTCACTTTCCCTTTGGATTATTCCACACTTTCTTCTCGATTTGCAGGAGTACTTTTTACATTTTAAGTAGTAATTTTACATCTATCATATGGATTTCAATTACATTAGCCAGATCTATCATTTATTTGTTGACGGATACACAGTATCTTTTGCTTCTGAAATCACAATCTATATGTATTTTTAATGAAAGGATTCAATCTGTTCATATTTATTGCCATTATTGAGCTGTTTGATCTTATTCCTTCCATTTTCTTTTGTGTTTGTTACTCATTTTACCTAAGTATATTTCTTTTCTTTTACTTGTATTTGTGGGTTTGATCAAATAAACTATGGATTCTGTAATTTTTACCTTTTTAATTGGAATGTGTACTGTATTTTCCATTACATTTTTGTTTACTTTTTCTTTCCCAGCCTTTCATAATCATATGTACATGACTCTATTATTAAAACTGAAGTTTTAAACTTTTTAGAAATGATGGCACTGTATTTGTGGGTTATGGACAAAATGATATTCATAGATTGTGACATGCTTAATATTTTTATTTTTTACATCTTTATTGGAGTATAATTGCTTTACAATGGTGTGTTAGTTTCCATGCTTAATATTTATTGAGCATCTACTATATGCCAGAGATTTGTGAGGTACTGGGGAGACTTGAGTGTACAAGGGAGATAAAAGTCCTGTCCATGCTACTGTTCCCAACTGAACGAATGGTGGTGCCACTCACTGAGAGGTAGGATACCAGGGAAGCTCATCAGCTTATAAATGATATTGAAGCATGGAGATGAATATTGGTAATAATAGCTAATATTTATAGTGACTGAACTATATTCCATTGTTCTAGATTTCTTAAAATGTATTAACTCAATTCTTCACAACTGTTCTCTGAAATAGATACCATTACTATTTCTTCAGAAACTCAAGGCACAGAAAAATTTGTTTCCCTCACTTTATACAAATACTATATCACAAAGCTATTAAGTGACAGAATTGGGATTAGGTTCTAAGCACATTAGATCCAGCTCCCACACCCAGAACCATTGTTCACTCAGACCCTCTGGATGAGATCACCTAGAGGGTTCAGGAAGATCAAGAAAATAGGTCTGCATTAGAACTCTGAGACACAGCAACATTCAGAGTTGGAAAGGGGTGGAGAAACCAGCTACGGAGATTGAAAAACAAAGTGTTGAGTTGAAAAAATCAGGAGACTAGTATCCGGGAAAGTAAGTGAAGTAAATGGTTCAAGAAGGAGTTGAGACATGGTCAGACATTAATATAATATAAGCAAACAAAACCCCTAGTAAACTTGATCCAAAAAACCCAAAGTTTTAAAAAGAAACAAAATAAGCAATTTCTGGTAAATATGATATTTTAAAGCTAGAGAAAGCAGACAAATGCAGCATTAAGAATAAAGATGACCATGTATCTACAGATACAAAGGATATTTAAATATTACATGAGAATATTATGCTCAAACTTATGAAATACATTTGAAAATACAGATAAATAGAATTACTTCCCAGGAGTAGATTAATTACCAAAATCACCTCAGGAAGAAGTGGAAAACTTAGACCCAAAATCGTACCAAAAAATTGAGAAGCTATTAAAATATCTACTTTTGAAAAGTTACTAAAAGATCTATTCAGATCATTTTATAGAAGAATTTACCAGGTCTTCACGGAAGAGAAAATTCCATTCAAATTTTCTTTTTTTACTTTCTGGCCTCACCGGATGGCACGTGGGATCTTAACTCCCCAACCAGGGATCGAACCCGTGCCCTCTGCGTTGGAAGCTGAGAGTCTTAACCACTGGACCACCAGGGAAATCCAAAAACTCTATTTTTAAGGAGCTGTTCCAGAGCACGGAGAAACACAAAACTTCCCAATTCACCATAAGAAATCAGCCTGACCAGATATGCAAAACACAAGAAGACAGAACCAAAAAGTAAAAATAAAAAATAAATGTATAAACATGCATCACTTTTGAAAATAAACACAAGTATCACAACTAAAGTATAAATTAGTAATTGAACCCAGTCAATTATTAAAACGAATACTACTTCACAGTCAAGCGTGGTTGATCCCCAAAAGGCAAAGTGTTTCAACCTCTGGAAATATATTGATGGTATTCACTACACTAACAGATTAAAGGAAGAAAATCATACCTCCATCTCAAAAGATGAAGAAAAATATTTGAACCAGTTCCTGATTAGAGAAAAAAATGCTTACAAAAAAAATCACCTTAGTAAACTAGACATAGAGGAAAACTTCAACGGCCTAATACTGCAGGTTGCAATATTGCGGAAAAGTTGTTTTAGCTATAAGCATTAGAAATCTCCAGACCGACAGCCGTAAAAAAGGAAGAAGTCTTAGGTAAAGTGCCACCAGGGATAGTTAATTAAGTAGCTCAAAATCATCATCAAAGACACAATGTGCCCGAGTGCAGCCGCCGAGCCTGGCCCGGGGACCTGGCAGGCAGGGCGTAGTGCGCGCGGGCAAAGAGTGGGGCTGGCCCGGAGGAGCGCCCCGGAGCGTGAGGGCCAGAGGCCGCCGCCTTGCGCCCGGGGGTGGGGCTGCGCGGCGCCCCCCTGCTCAGGCGTCTGGTCCGGCGCCTCCTCGGAGCTGCGCCTGGGCTGGCCGGGCGGACCCCAAGGACTGGCATTTTTTTTTTACCATCTGTGAAAACTTCCTGTGATTCATTTTTCCTCACTCCAGTATTGAGAAATATACCAAATTAAAAAGGTATGAATGAATATCCTAAAAAAAGGAAAAGGAAGACTTTACACCCTTCTCGTTATTCAGATTCCTCTGGAATAAGCAGAACTGCAGATGGATTCCATGGAATTTTTTCTGATCATTGTTACAGTGTTTGTTCTATGAAACAACCAGACAAAATATTTTGACAACAAAGTCTAATCATGAAAAAAACGACAAAGTTCATTAGTGGGACATCCTGCAAAATACCCTACCAGTCCCCTCAAAATCCTCATGGTCGTCGAAAACAAGGGAAGTCTGAGAAACTGCTACAGCTAACAGTAGCCTAGAGACATGACAACTAAATGATGATGATTCTGATACAGAGACATCAAAAGACTTACCAAAATTTACAGATGGAATCAAGGCCACAAACAGAAATCAAAACTACCTGGTTCTGGGTCCTGTACTTAGAATTCTAGACCAATACTGCCTTTTCTACAGAAAAATGTGCTGATACTGAAATTTGTGATGAAGAGTGCGGCTCTCCTGAATCAATCAACCAGCAAACTCAAGAGGAGAGCCCTATAGAAGTTCATACTGCTGAAGATGTTCCAGTTGCTGCAGAAGTGCATGCAGTTTCTGAAGATTATGATATAGAGACAGAAAACAATTCCTCTGAGAGTCTCCAAGACCAAACGGATGAAGAGCCACCAGCTAAATTTTGCAAAATTCTTGACAAGAGCGAAGTTTTGAATGTGACTGCCCAGCAGAAATGGCCTTTACTGAGAGCTGATAGCAGTGGCCTCTATCAATGTGAACTTTGTGAGTTCAACAGCAAATATTTTTCTGATTTAAAGCAGCATATGATCTTGAAGCATAAGTGTAGTGATTCAAATGTGTGTCGGGGGCTTCCCTGGCGGCGCAGTGGTTGAGAGTCAGCCTGCCGGTGCAGGGGACACGGGTTCGTGCCCCGGTCCGGGAAGATCCCACATGCCGCAGAGCGGCTGGGCCCATGAGCCATGGCCGCTGAGCCTGTGCGTCTGGAGCCTGTGCTCCACAACGGGAGAGGCCACAACAGTGAGAGGCCCGCGTACCGCAAAAAAAAAAAAAAAAAAAAAAATTGTGTGTCGAGTATGCAAAGAGTTTCTCTACCAATATGCTTCCGATCGAACATCCAAACTGCATGAAGAGGATCCCTACATTTGTAAATGCTGTGACTATAAAACAGTAATTTTTGAGAACCTCAGCCAGCACACTGCAGACACCCATTTTAGTGATCACCTTTATTGGTGTCAGCAGTGTGATGTACAGTTCTCCTCAAGCAGTGAACTCTACCTACATTTCCAGGAGCACAGCTGTGATGAACAGTACTTGTGTCAGTTCTGTGAACATGAAATGAATGATCCAGAAGACTTGCATAGCCATGTGGTAAATGAGCATACATGTAAATTAACAGAGTTAAGTGAAAAGTATAACAATGGAGAACATGGACAGTACAGCCTCTTAAGCAAAATTACATTTGACAAATGTAAAAACTTCTTTGTATGTCAAGTATGTGGCTTTCAGAATAGACTTCATACAAATGTTAACAGGCCTGTTGCTATTGCACATACTAAAATTTTTGCTCATGTCTGTGATGACTGTGGGAAAGGCTTTGCAAGCATGCTAGAATATTGCAAACATTTAAATTCACACTTATCTGAAGGGATGTATTTATGTCAATATCGTGAATATTCAACAGGACAGATTGAAGATCTTAAAATTCAGCTGATTTACCTCATAAATGTAATGACTGCTTAATGAGGTTTGGAAATGAAAGGGAATTAATAAGTCACCTTCCAGCCCATGAGACAACTTGATTGTTCTCTTTAACTTCCATAATGATGTAAAATAATAAATTTGACTTTTTTGCAGATGTTAAAATGGATGATTTTAAACACAACTTATGAGAACTGTCTTTAACAAGATTTTTTTAATTGCCAATTTTCTTGGCATTGCTACCTTTTTCAGTATATAATTGTATCCTAAATGTGGTATTTTCAATGTATTGTAGTTGGTAGTTTTAACCACTTTTGGGCTAGCATCGTGTTTCTTGCATGTGCTCTGATTTCATAAATTAATAAGAAACAGATCTACTAAAAGAGATACGATGTCCCTCCCTATTTCTCTCTGTTCATGGTATTGGCATTCTCCTTGCTACTTTGCCTCACAGACATTATTCTGCAAAAATAGCAACGTGCCCTAGAGGAAGGACTATTTTCTCCCCCTGTCTATAAAACGAAGAATCTTTCTTAGAAGGTCCACAAAAGACTTTTGTCTCATTAGCTGGAATTTCATCACAACCTCATTCTTAGACCAACCCTGGTAATGGGAGTGAGATGACGAAGAAAACACGGCCAAGTGAAGGAGTGTGGATTACCCAAACAAAGTCAGAGTTTTATTAGAAGGAAATAAATATGTTACTTAGGGTACCTGAAGTGTCTGTTAGAGATTTCTATCTGAAACCTGATATAACAGCATATTTAAGACGTAATTAAACGGTGAAAAATTAGAGGCATCCCTCTTGAAGTCAGGAACAAGATGAGGCTGCCAATATCATTAGTATACAGCGCTGTATTAGGGATCCTAACAATTCACTCAATAATATTTGAGGGCTTCCTAGGCCCCTGGTACTATATTAGGTATTATAAACACAATAATAAGCGAATCTCAGAATCTGCTCTCTACTAGAAAAGAAAGACAAAATCCAAGCAAACACAAAATAACTACAATTTATTCTAAAGGTTGTGATGAAAACAAATGGAAGGCTGAGAGACAGAAGAAGGGGGACTTTCTTTAGGAGATCAGGAAACTCTTTACTGAGAGAGATTTAAGCTGGGATCTAAGAATTAGAAGGCCCTGGCTACAGAAGAATAGAGCAAATGTTCCAAGTAGAGGAAAATGCCCAGAGACCAGAAAGAGATGTGGTATTAGGCCTGAAAGATGAACGTGGCTAAAGCACAGCAAACAAGGAACTATTAGGGAGATTGATAAAGATTGGAAGGAACTAGATCCTACCTGGCCTGTATGTCTTTCATGCTTTACGGTGTATTAGACCACGATTGGAAGACTAAGTTGAGGAATGACATGAGACAATTCCTAAGTTAGGAAAATCACTTCTACTACTCTTTGGAGAGGGGATTGAAGAACGCAAAGTAGACCTGAGGGTACCAGTTTAGAGGCCATTTCAATTCATTCAGGTGAGAGATGATGGTGGCTGTTATGGACTGGATCGTGCCTGCCTTCCCCACAGCTTCAGAGACGGAAGTCCTAGCCTCCAGCGCCTCAGAATGTGACTGTATTTGGAAAGAGGGTCTTTGAAGAGGTAATTAAAGCAAAATGAGGTTATTAAGGTTGACCTTAGTTCAGTAGGACTGGTGTCTTTATAAGAAAGCAAAATGTGGACATATACACATACAGAGGGAAGGTGCAGATACAGGGAGGACACAAGCCAAGGACAGAGGCCTGGAATAGACCCTTCCCTCATAGTCTCAGAGAGAACCAACCCCGCTGACCCCTTGATCTCAGACTTCTAGCCTCCAGAATGGTGAGAAAATAAATGTCTGTTGTTTAAGCCCCCCAGCCTGTGGTGCTCTGTTATGAAAGCCTCAGGGAACCAATACAGTGGCCTAGACCAAGCTGGAGGTAATAGAAATGGGGGGGAAAATTCACATGCCTTTTGGGTACAGAATCACAGATGTACTGATGAATTATCCAATGTAATCATACGATGAAGTAAGAGGTATAAAGATCAGAAAAGAAGACACAAAGAGTCACTAGTTGCTGGTGACACAATTGTTGCCATAGAGTCTAGCCAATAGCTGTGAGTAAGCGGGACATGAGATCACCGTTAGTATGATCACTGATGTTTGGACTTTCTATAGCCATTTCACTTCATGTTTTTTATTTACCAATTGAAAGACCCAGGACCAGCAAGAGACCTGCTTTTAAAGAACTAAGGGCGGTCACGAGGATTGGGAATGTCTTCAAAAAGTGAACAAGGGAAGTGGTAGAAATTCAGTCTCAAAAAAAAAAAAAAAAAAAGTCATAACGAGGATAACTATCTAACAAAAAGAGCTTCTTTGGTCATGAGCTTCCTGCCCTGAAAAGACTTAATCACAGGCTGAGAGACAAAAGTGATGCCATTTCCCGTTGCGGAGCACAGGCTCCAGACGCGCAGGCTCAGCAGCCATGGCTCACGGGCCCAGCCGCTCCGCGGCATGTGGGATCTCCCTGGACCGGGCACGAACCCGTGTCCCCTGCATTGGCAGGCGGACTCTCAACCACTGCGCCACCAGGGAAGCCCACCTTGTGGATTTTAAGTGCTGATACAGGCAAACATCTCCTGGGCCTGGCTATCAGCTAAGGAGATAGCATATTAGTGAATGCAGTGTAAATACAACTTACTGAAGACACTCACTAATGACTGAGGCTACCAAATCCAGTTTCTTGCTATGGTCAGTCATTCTCGTGTATTTGGTTGTACGTCAAGCACACGGTCATCTCACCTTATTCTAGGCCAACCAATAGAGAAGTGAAATGTCCTTTGAATCACTATTAACATGTATCCAGCGTTCGCTGTTTTTTCAGCTATATTTCCCACATATGTTTCCATTTTCTATTTAGACTCATATTACTCTATGGCCGTTTTGTTCCCAGGTTTGATTACAGAACAAAGCAGTCCCAAAGAGTATGTGAAATTGCTCTGCACCTCGCATGCTGTAAAAGTTGGGTACGGGCTGTGGTTCATGAGTTACTCAACATTCATAAAACCCTTCCAGACTTGTCTTGCAGTATTTCTTGCCAGGAAATTGCTCGATCGCCAGATACCTGATGTTTGTGATTAGCAAAAATAAGCTTTCTTAGAGTTGAGATGTGTGTGTGTGTGTGTGTGTGCGTGTGCGTGTGCGTGTGTGTGTGTGTGTGTGTGTGTGTGTGTGTGTTTTCAGTTGGGGTTGCTTTTTCTTTTTTCAGTTTTAAGATATTTACAAAGCATTCTTCACGTTGCAAATGTAAAAATGCAAACTAAAGTTTCCCTCCTGACATTCTGTACAAGCTTATAAAAAAAGTGTTGCAGCCACAAAAACTCCAGCCTGCAACTCCATTCTGCAATTATGGTTTGCAATAACTCTGGAAGTCATATGCCAAGAAAGGATTATGAGCTGATCTTTAACGCTCTGACACTTCAGCAGGGAAAGCAGTTGCCCAAGTGCCAATCTGCAGGATCCCAGCCCAGCTCAAGCCAGACCATGAGCACTTTGAAAGGGAAACAGATTTCAGTGACCATATGTGCAATTATTATTCATCCCCGTGATGACTGAATAAAGAAGTGGGTTGGCCTGTCTGGACTCCCATGTGCTGAAGCCAGGACAGGCTGATTTCACTTAACCCCCATGCAGGTCCCACCTGCCCCAGAACTACCGCCAAGAAGGTGGGGGTGGGATGGACTCTCTTAGGAGACCTTAGGCCAGGATCACCAGGTAAAGATTGCATCACCCAAACATGTGTCACCCAAATGGAGACACACGGCCCCTTCCTTAGACAATGTGTTCTTAGTTCACTTCTTCATTGCCCTTCCACCTGAAACCCTTGGCTTTCAACTGAGATTAATCCTGCCTTTATCTCCTAGTTCTTTTTTTTTTTTAAGGCAAGACTCAGATGGAAAAGTCTCATTAGTATCATATCAGGTATTTATAACAGCAACGCAAACCAATGAACCAAATCAAGGGAGTTTTGGCTCCTCCTGCTTGCCAAATCTGGCTGAAAGTCAGATTTCCCCTGCTTTTGTCTTCATCTAATCTTGGGTTAAAAGATAAATAAGGCACCACAACTCCTCGGTTATCTTAGAGCTTCATCCCTAATGACCTTACCACATCTCCAAATTGTCCTGGACCTCCACAAGCATCCTCAATCAGGTCATATAACAACTGTTGAAACATCTCTGATTCTGGTCCTGTCCATTCCCGTTTCAGAGTGGACACTTCACAAAGCAAATCCTGGGCAAGAACTTGCTCCAGTAATAATCCCAGCTGTGTAGTCACATGCAAATGATATGCTATCCAAATTGAAAAACTTCAGAATCCCTGATTTGAAAAAAAAAAAAAAAAAAAAAAAAAAACACCAAGACACACTAACCAGCTAATTTATTCTCTAACAACTTTCCACACCATGTAGTTTTTTCTAATTCTAGAAGCGTAGATACCTGTAGCACAGTTGCCATAAACATTTTCTGTCCTGCAATATCTATTTATTTCCCACTGACAGACACGACTTACCCCCTCATTTGTTCATGCTTTAACTTAAGTCGGCAAACATTTACTGAGCCCGTACTACATCCCAAACACTGTTCTAAGGAAATGCAGACACTGAGATAAAAAAGAGGCTGGAGTTGCCTTGAGGCGCTGTCTGGCTTCAAGGAAGCTCCCAAGTTAGTTAATCGGCAATTGGAACCATTTTCAATCAAATTCAATTATCTTAGTGCCTCATCTGAATAATAAGAAGTATAAATTCCCATGGAGGGAAATTGTAAAAATGCTCTTAAGGGCAGCTGTGGCAGATTGCTGTAGGGAAACCTACAATTTAGCACAGGTTGGTTCTAAAGCAAAGAATAAAGATTCCAAATAACGTCATTCTCCTCAGAGATCTAATGTCCCTTAATGAAGGTGTGGATTTCAGATATCCTAAAACTTTACAAAAATTCTTCTAAGGAACAATGCTACTAAGACAGCAACCCAGGGAGCGGCCGTACCACCAGGAATGGCATCACCTGATAGCTGTCATTTTCCAGATATGGAAAAACTAGGAGAGTAAGGAACGACAACAAAAAACACATGCATTTTTGTTTAATATAGTTCCTTTTTTTAAAATAGAAATAAAATACTTGCACGTTACTCTATGCTTATAAAATTGAGAAAGATACTTCTGTTCAACGACAAAGATGCTATGAATATTCCAGCCACTAAGATTCATTGCTACCTGACTCTGATATCTTTACCTGACACATTTCCTTCTGCCCTTTGCACAGCCCTCCACTCCCTTCACTGCCTCCTCGACCCCCGACACCCCACCCCCCGGGGTCTTTATCTGTTTAGCACAGTAATTGGCAAAACATGATCGCAGCCCACCACCTGGTTTTGCACCGCGTGTGAGCCAAGAAGACTTTTTACACTTTTAATCATTGGGGGTATGGGATTGTGTGAAATTTAAATCAAAATGCCATAGACGAAAATCAACACAGGGGTACCTGTGTTCTAATAAACTTTCTTAATTGGCTGCTTTTGCACCACAGTGGCTGTGTTGAGTGGTTGGTGATAGGGGCCTCGTGGCTCTCAAAGCCCAAACTGTGGACTGTCTGGCCCTCGACGGAAAAAGCTGGACGACTCATGGTTTAATCTAACCCTATTCTTTTCCTTGTACTTGGTCTCACATGTTGGCTCTGTTTGTGTCTCTAGCAGGTCTGTTTCACTTCTCTGGCCACAAAAGGGGCGCATTCAGCACTTCTTCTACCACCTTGAGCATTGAACTCGCACACCCAGCTACATTCTCCCAAAGGTTAAGTCGCCAGCCCTTCCTGCTCGCTCCGCCTACCCAACCTGTAGGCTTTTTCTTGTCTTGGTGACTCGCACAGAGGCCATGCTCTGTCCTTTTATCTCTTGCACAATCTTTCTCCCTTCTAGAACTCTGCTGCGTAGTCTTTCTACAACCTTCTCTGCCAAGAGATTAATGGGCTTGATCCCAATGGTGCTGGGCTCCCATGTCTCTTTCCTCATCTTCCAAGGCTCACCCAGATGAAGACACATGGCCATTTCCAGTGTGACCTTAACTCGCTTCCTCCTTGGCCTTCCACCTGAAACTCTTGGCTTCAGTCAAAATTTCTGTGGGCTCCAAACATCTTTTACTTTCTCTAAATATTTTAACACAACTAATCAAAACAAAACTGCTTTTAGTGGGTGCAGGTTTCTTTTCCTATGGTAAACTATTTGGAAGTGTTTGTCACAGTAGTTCTGTTAAAGCCACATGGTTAAGACACAGCTATGACTAATGTTGTCAACATTCTTCCTGTCCCTCAAAGTTGTTCTCCTCAACAATTTTTAATTTTCCATGGAAATGGATGAGCTGGGAGGGTGCAGAGGACCATGAATCAGGGCTATCAGCTGATAGTGCTTTCTGCAATTCCTTACCCAACTCCAGGACTGAGCAGTTTGACTCCATGGACTACTTCCTTTCCTCTTTGTCCCTACACACTCTGTTTAAATAGAGGGAGTAACAACTGAGGAAGGACCCAAGAGCAGTTATAGAAGTAGGAAGAATAGGAGTGAGAGACCCTGATCATCTCCCAGGAAATAAGTTGAGTTTTTAGTATTTGAGGTGGGGGGATTAGAAGAAAAGGTGTACTCTATTCACAAGAAGGTTGACTGAGCTGCAATGCTCTTTATTACTTTTGCAATTTAAAAAACAAGAAACAATTTGTTATTTTAACCTTCTTCCACACGAGTATGAACAGAAATGTGGCCCTAAATTATCAAGACCTAATCTGCTCAGTAGATGGTCATTAATTCTAGTCCCAATTATATCAATAAAAGATTAATTTGTTTGGATCTCAGTGTGTTAGAACCAATACTCCTCAATGAGAGCAGGATACTCCCCCCTCACAAGGGAGCAATAGGAAACTGGAACCTCAGCAAAGTCAGGGGTGCAGTGTGGACAACCAGACTCCGGGAACTTCTCATCTTGACATGTTCTACATGCAAATTCTACTGGAATCGTGCTCTATTGAATGGTTTGCTGTATTGGCAATCCTGAGAATACCAAGTGTACCATCAGTAATTCCTAGCCATTCTTGAACCTGTGGGATCCTCTTCTGGGACATAGAAGCCATTGGATCATGAGAAGTGATGCTCTAATGTCCTGGGAACTCCCGGACCCTTCAGACACATTTATCTGTGCAATCAGTATTACTTTCATACAAAAACCTACAACTGGAGGGGGGGCTTGCCTGGTGGTGCAGTGGTTGAGAGTCTGCCTGCCGATGCAGGGGACACGGGTTCGTGCCCCGGTCCGGGAAGATCCCACATGCTGCCGAGTGGCTGGGCCCATGAGCCATGGCCGCTGAGCCTGCGCGTCCAGAGCCTGTGCTCCGCAACAGGAGAGGCCACAGCAGTGAGAGGCCCACGTATCGCAAAAAAAAAAAAAAAAAAAAAAAAAATCTACAACTGAGGACCTGGGAAGCCACCTAGATCTTGTCTTTCCTATGGGTTATATAAACCTATACTCTTTCCTTTTCCAAATGACCACACATACACTAATGGGGATCACTAGCTCTAAAAGCAACTATAAGTTCCATGTAAGGAAAATTCCAATGTCAGAGCTTTCTCTCTACATTCTTCAAGTGAATCCAACTCTTCCATGCCAAAGAGTTAAAATAGAGAGATGATCATTAAAATTTAAGAGAAAGAAATTTTAGAAAGTCTATGTAATGCCAATCTAGATTATGTACAACTGTAAATAATCTCTAGCAGCTTAAGCAAATAAGGGGTTATTTTTCTCACATAATAAGTATAATCCTATATAGGCAGTCAGTGTACCAGGAACCATCTCCCTGTCCACTCCACCATCTTTAGCATGTGTGTTGCCTCATGGTCAAAAGAGGGCTGCTCCAACTCCAGCCTCAATACTGTGTTCCAGGCAGAAAAATAAAATGCAGCAGAGGGAAGGGAAACAGAAACAAAATGAAAAGCAAAAGAAGAAAACTAAAACACTTATCATACATATATCCTTAGCTGACTTCTGTTCTTATCTCATTGTCCATAATTCTATCCCATAGCCATCCCTAGCTTCAGTGCAAATTGGAAAAATGAGTATTTTATCTGGACGTATCCCAGAGTTGCCATTCTGCTAGTGAGGAAGAAAGGGAGAGCGGAAATCGGGTAGACAACTAGAGGTGTCTGACACACATACATAATTTCCAATGGAGAGGTCACAGACAACATGTTTATCCGTAGCTATCTATAGCTTTAGGCAGGGATTCTGATCACAGTGTTTCCATGTGATATCAAATATCTAGCTATATTAAAACCATCTGAACTATGTTCACATTCAACAGATGTTTGGCATGTTGGAACCCCAGTCTCCACGTGCTGATTTTAACCTAGCCATCCTTAAAACAATGGTTCTCCGGGTTATGGAATTAAAATGAAGTTCTCCCCATATTGGCCAGTGATTGTGTCAAAACATGGAAAGAATGTATGGAATGATCTGTAAAAATAAAGCAAATAATTTTGTTTGATGTGTGATATAGTAAGAATTGCTCTGAACAAAAGGCCAGAGCCGAAATTTTTGCAAGTGGAAGATGAATTCATTAATTATTTTTGAAACCCTAGGGTTAGTCATGCTTGCCCAGCTCTACACATCTTGGGATTCTGCACTGCCAGATCTCAAGGAGCGGCGGCAGGGGCGGGGCGGGGGGGGGTGGGAGTTTCAGATTCATATAGAAGCTGACTGAAAATCCAACCTTCTCCAAGGATGAGGTTTGGCTGACTGGATTTGCTGTGCCTTTACAAAATTATTTTATTTTTTTACGTCCGGATTTAGTTGAGACTCTGGAATTCTGATTGCATCTGAAGTTCACACAGCTGGCATTCATTTCCAGCTACTAATTTAAATAACACCACTACCTGCTACCTTTCCCTCTATGAGAACAGAAGTGAATACATTTAGATGAAATGAAATTTTTTTATGAGTCTGGGAGAATACCTACCATGAACCAGATCCTGTGCTAAACTCTTTGCATATTTGCAAAGTAGAATGATACCTTAGTGTGTGAGTCCTTTGGGAAGAGAACTTTTTAATGACAAGGTCGGCCATGCTTAAAAAGTCTAAACCAACCTGAGAAGTTGAGTTGTACTACAACACACCTGAACAGAAGTTCTGTATTACTTTTGTGATTAAAAGAGGTCAATGTCATCCAAAAAGCTTGGTGGTGAGCTCAGTTCAGCTATTTCTCTTCAGGCCTTTCTGTTTTTTCCCTCTTGCTGAATTTTATGAAGTTTCTTCTCCAATTTCTTCTAATGGATCCAAACTGGAAAGATATTATGTGTTGTTTTCTTGACAAATTACAGTTCCATGTATGAGTGTGTTGGGGTGGATACAAATTTAATTTGATATTTCTAGATGTTCTTATCCACAGTTGTGGGATAAAGGCTTTGTCCCCATTTTAAATGCTCAACCTTATAGTCACATAGGTCAGAAAGTTTGACCAGCAAGTTCTATAAAACATTCTAGCTACAGAAAATTTCTATGTAATGTAAGGTATTTCAGAGCACAGAAAAGAATAGAAAACTCCCCCAGTTGATTTTACTGACCTAGCAAAACCTTTATAGAAAAACCAGGCAAGGATAACTAAAAAAGGAAGACTGTAAATCACTTCCCTTACAATGATAAATAGTCTAAACAAAATGTTACCACCTCAAATGCAGTAGCAAATTAAAAGAATATGGCAACCAAAATGCAGTCCCCAGAATACAAGAAAGATTCAGAATTAGGAAATCTAGTAAATATAATTTAAATATAAATTTATACATGATAATTATATAAGACCACTTCTCTTTGGAGCAGAAGAGGAGAGGAAAGGAAAGTTCATCACCCGGTTGGGAAACTTGAGAAGGAAAGACCGAGGATGAAGAAGCCAAGTTGATGATTTCATTTTTCACCCATGTTGGCAAAATTTTAAAAGGTTGATAATATCCAGTGTGGTCAAGCAGGTGGGGAAACAAGTATCTTCACACTCTAATAAGTGAGTGTATATTGGTACAATCTTCACAAAGGTCCATTTAGCAGCTATGTATCAAAATGTAAAATATATGTACCCTATTGACTCCACAATTCAACAAAGTAATCCATCCTGAGGAAATATTTGCATATGGGTATAAAGATTAATAAAGATTCTTATTTCTGTATTGAGAAAAATAGGGAAAACTCTAAATGTTCATCAATAAAGAAATTGTGATATAAATATTGATGCATTCTTAAAACAGAATAATCCACAGATTATTATTATTATTAGAATGAGGTAGGCTTTTACAAACTGGCAATGGGACATCTGAGACATTTCGTTGAGAGATTAAGAATTTGCAGAGCAATAAATATAAATAATGGTCCCAATTCTATATATAAAACCTCTTCTCGAGTGTGTGTACTTGTACGTACACACATAGCAGTGGGATTCATTGGGAGTACAGGGTATAAACGGGAACTTTCACATTTCATGTCTGTATTGATTGAGTTGTATTGCTCTAGGTATGTGTTACTGTTGCATTGGAAAATAAAACAATACAAATGAAAGTAACAAGAATTTCAGGTCGATGAGAAGGAACTGTTCTTGGAAACTCTGCCTATTAGTCTTCACCTCACTCTGGACAGACTAAGAGAAGGGGCTGTTGGAAGTAAATGATTCAGTGTTACTTGGGGAAAGAGACTCTGTGCCTCAGGAAAACCAATCAGCTTCAGTATCTTTCATTTTCTGTAGGCAACAAAAAACAATTTAGCTCCTAAACAGATACCCCGGTAGAAAAAGTTAGTGTATAGGGAAAGCCCCCTACTCGAGAAATAGCACAAGGTGGGAGGTTCCCAGAGACCTAATCTTGGAATAGACTGCGAGGCTGTTCTTTGGAGATATAAGCTTTCCTCCACCTACCCCAGTCCACTGGAAAATGGGACCTCAACATGAACTGGGTGGGCTCTCCTGAGTTCTTGGTGACCCAGTTCAGGTGTGACTTTGGGTGTACCTTGTGACCTTAACAACACCTGTAAAGCCAGATCAAAACATGTGGGTGTCCCAGGGAAACTAATCATTGTCACCCTTCAGAAATAATGTTCTTTAAATATTTGTTTTACATCCATTTATTTACAGTCTGAGCACTGCAGGGGAAAGGGAGAGAAGTCTGTGGGTGGTGGGCAACAAGCAGGGTCTTCTCTACTGTTCTGAGTAATTTACTTCTGACTTTGAAATTGCACAGATCACTCAGCAAAACAAAGCCCCTTCAGTAACTAGGCCTACCCTTCTTATAAGACAATAAACAAACCTGCTTCTGAAGATTCTAACCCCAAACCTAAGTGGCTCATGACATTAGTTCTTCCGGCCATACTTGTTACTCCCCGTGAATGAACTCTGGCGAATACAGTTTTCTCCATCTTTGTCACATCTTCCATGGTTGCATTAGTTTTCCATTGCTGCATCACAAATGACCACACACTCAGAAGCTTAAACAGCACGCACGTACTATCTCACGTTTTCCGTAGGCTAGAATCCAGGCACGGCGTAACGGGATTCTCTACTTCATGGTCTCTCCAGGTGGAAAGCCAGGTGTCAGCCAGGACTGGGATCTCACCAGAGGCTCAACGGGGGTAAGATCCACTTCAAGGTAAGATCCACTTCCCCAGTTTGTTGCAATATTCATCTCATGGCTGTAGGACTGAGCTCCCCGCCTTCTTGCTAGCTGTTGGCCATCGGTCTCTCTCAGGTCCTAGAGGCTGCTCCCAGTTCCCTGTCACGTGGTCCCTCTAGTAAGTAATAAGCTTACTTATTCAAAAATGGCAATGGAGGGCTTCCCTGGTGGTGCAGTGATTGAGAGTCTGCCTGCCGATGCAGGGGACGCGGGTTCGTGCCCCGGTCCGCGAGGATCCCACATGCCGCAGAGTGGCTGGGCCCGTGAGCCATGGCCACTGAGCCTGCGCATCCGGAGCCTGTGCTCCACAGCGGGAGAGGCCACAGCAGTGAGAGGCCCGCGTACCGCAAAAAAAAAAAAAAAAAAAAAAAAGGCAATGGAGGCCACTGCCTTTGGTCATGGGGTGGTTGCTGCGTCCGAAGCTGCAGCATTCATGATGAACTTACTTCCGATTGTGGGTGACCACTGGGTACATATTCTTGTCCCTATTGGATTTGTCTTTGAATGTCCTCTAGACAGACAGAGTGGTGAAAAGCTAACTGCCTTCTGCAACAAGAATCTGTTACATAAAAGAGAACTGAGACCCAATGAAGAAGTCACCTGGAAATAGAAGCTGTGGCTGAATTACAGAATGTTCACCTTTTTTAAATCATAAGAGAAATAAAAACACGTTCATTTTTTTTTAAATAGCAATGGAGAATCACTCTTGAATATATTTATACGTACACACACACGCACTGTAGCATGATGATAGGTGTAACATCTTGTCACTTTTACTATAGTCTATTATTTTATATTAGTTTGAAGCAAGTCACAGGTTTCACTCACATTCAAGGGGAGGTGATTATAGACGTGAACATAAACTCTTCAATAACTGGAGCCACCCTAGGGTCTATCTGCCACAGTGGTGTGGTGTTGGTACCACTGATGGATCAGTGCCCTAGGAACCGATTGACTGGTCTACTCCTTCATCTAGTTCTGGAGGGATGATGAAAGTCAGGACTAAATTATTCCCTCTCCCTAAGTTCATGACAACTTCTTCTTTCATTCCTTAGTAGATTAATGTGTTCACTTAAAAATGAGAATGGAGTTTCAAGTTTTACACAATTTAAATGTTTCAGTAAAGACAAGTATTTGAGCTTTATTTCTTGGCCTTTGCTTCTGAGCAATGGCTGTTAATATTTACCCATAAGTCAACTCGGTTCTGCTTTTTCCAGTTTCCATTGAAGGGTGAAACTCATTCATCTCAGTGCATTTGATACTATTGTCAATGAAATCTCTGGAAATGCAGTGTGATGTGGTAAGCCATCCATTAGGCCTCAATTTTACTTAAAATCACAGCCTGCAAAGTATCATGCTTCAATTTAAAGAAATAATGGCTACAAAAACCAATGCTGATAGCAATCCCTAGAGAAATGAAGGAGTGTGTACCCGTGATATTGGCACCTTCTCAAGAGAAGAAAGTTTTTAAATGAAGAAGCAGGATGACTAATGTTTCCATGGGTAAAAGATCATTTCTTTCCATAGAAAGAAAAAGCCACTTGGCTCTCAACAAAGATCAGGAGATTGAAATTGAAGAAAACAAAGTGAATAAACATGGAAAGGATATCTGGAGTCATAAAGGATAAATTTGTTCCCCAAATCACAAATACCCTCAAAAACAGAAACAGGACACCACCTTAAGGGAAAAATTTTATTTATCCAAAGGAGACAAAGGCTCAGTAGGGGAAGCTAATGGGGGACTTATTAGCATAGCATAGCAGAGACCTCATTGCAGTGCCTTTTTTTTATGTCTTTGGAGCGGTAGCCTAAAATGGGTGGTGGCATTGCTCCCTTCTTTCACTGCGGCACTGCTCTCCCCTTTATTTTATACACCATACCCTCCCCTTGGATTCCAGGGGGGAAAGCCATGGCAATAGCTCTATTTGCCCAATCCATCTACTTCCTAAGGTCATTCATGGCATTGACCTTTCCTTTATTGGCTGCCAAATGGCTATGACCTCAAGCCCTTGCCTCTCCCAGTTACAAAGAGATTTTTTGGGTAGTTCTGATGGGGACGTTGGCCACGTCACATTGGCTGAACCATAGTCTGGTTTGGATTTCTTGAAGGAGTGGGAGAAGTGCCAATCAAGAAGGTCCTCCAGGGGCTTCCCTGGTGGCGCAGTGGTTGAGAGTCCGCCTGCCGATGCAGGGGACACGGGTTCGTGCCCCGGTTCGGGAGGATCCCACATGCCGCGGAGCGGCTGGGCCCGTGAGCCATGGCCGCTGAGCCTGTGCGTCCGGAGCCTGTGCTCCACAACGGGAGAGACCACAACAGTGAGAGGCCTGCGTACCACAAAAAAAAAAAAGAAGAAGGTCCTCAATGTGTCTGTACAGCTGTGGTACTCTTTCCTATTTTCCAACTTTCAAATAGATTTTTCATTCCTTCATATTTTGGTTATTCCAATGGGAAAAAGAGATTAGGGAATTAAAGATTAGTTCAAATCACCATCTCGAACTGGATGTTGCAGATTCTTTTTATATCAACACCCTATTTTTAACTATTTATTTATTCTTGAATGAGGAAAGGGAAGGTCCATCCTTGACATCTATTTGCCTAGAATCGAGGAGAAGACACTTACTGTGTAACCCCGTACTTCACTGCCTTCCTGTGAGCATGCCCAGTTCTGCAGTCTGAAGCGTGTGGGTGGGCCCTGGCTGAGGAAGGACCTTAGTCTCCAAGCCACCTCACTTCAGTGTGTGTTGAGGGACAGTTTTCTACATTAGGATGTCAGAATTCTGCTTACCTTCATATCCACACCAGGTGTGTGGTGTGGTCATATCAAGTCTCCTTCCCAGTGCTATGGCTGCTAAGTTGAGTGAGTGTCCCACTACCCTAGGGAGCTCAGGCGCCCGCTTACATTGGCTGGTGGCTCTCCAGTCCACAGCACTTACAGTTCTACACAGTGATCCCAAAGAGTCCCTAGTCCTGGCCCCATCTCTGCCAGCCTACAAAGAGGGTCACGTTGGTAAAGACATGATTCATACTGAAGAAGTAAGAGTGTTGAACTTTTTGCAACAATTATATTAGCTTCAAAACTGAAAAACTGTTAGGAGAAGAGGAAAACATAGGAAAAGAATTATAGTGAATTACTTAAATGCACCAATTTCAGTTCATGAGAACAAGTAGGCAAAAATAAATAAACAAACAAACAAAAAGAGGTAGGAAGAATTTAAATATTTAAATAATTTAAATATCTCTATATTTAAATATTTAAATAACACAATGACTAAGGTAGACTTAATAGACATAAATGAAAAACGACATTTTTAAAGCAGACAGTGCCTTCTATCACAGGATCTAGGTGGTGATTAAAGATTTTGTTTTGATCATGAAATAAATGTAATATATTTGATAAGCAGAAATAATAGCACATTCTTTTACAAAAGTAGAATGGATACTGTCAGTAGGAAAAATTAGACAAAAAAATAACTCTGCTGTTTTCCATTTGTAAATTGAAAAAATTGAAAAATTCTATTAAAAAGGCATTACCATTTTTTTCCCGCTGATTTCTGGGAAACCATCAGATGTAAGACAAACCATGATTTTAAACCGCAGATTTTTTAGGATTTTTAAGACAAGCTAATTGTATTTATTCTTGCATTTTATGTAGATTTGGGTTAGAAATTGATGTTAAATACTTTTTTAAAGTTTATATATAAACTGACATTCTGATTTAATCTTCTGCTTTTTTAATTGTAGTAAAATGCACATAACATAAAATTTACCATCTTAACTATTTTTAAATGTAAATTCGGTAATGTTAAGTACATTCACATCATTATGCAACCAATCTCCAGTTAAAAAAAAAACTCTCCATTTCCCCCAGTCCCTGGCAACCACCCTTCTACTTTCTGTCTCTATGAATTTCACTCCTCTAAGGACTCATACATGTGGAATCATACAGTACTTCTCCTCTTCTGATTGGCTTATTTCACTTAGCATACTGTCCTCCAAATTATTTTTCTTATATTACCTATAATTATATATTTAGTAATATATTTCCTAACACCTTAACTTTCACTTGTGGATTAAGCCCTTCTTGGTCACAATATACTTTTAATACATTCTTGAATTCAATAAGGCTACAGTGAATATATACGAATGTTACGAATTGTCTTGGCTTCTTTTGGCTGTTACATTTGGAAGGCAGCTATGCTCACCACTATACCACCAGCCTTTTGGTTATTTATTAGGTATTGTTATTGAAGTTTGTTTTGCTTCATCACTGGGCAGATGTCCATATTTTTTAATACGTACTCTGGAGAAGTTAATTCATTTTATATAATATCTTCCTAGTACACTTGTCCTCCTGATTTGTTTATTTCTCATTTTATTTCTACTAATTACTTTATTGCCTTTCCTCATAGCTGTTTCATTATTCTTTTGCTTTTCTAGAGTTTATTTTCTTTGTGTTACAGTAAACGATGAAAGCATTTCAGGTTATTTTCTTCTGATCATAGATTTGGCACTCTTCCATCAGTTTTCGTATGTAATGTTCTCATTTTCATAATTGTTTATTAATGTATATGTGATTTCTTCTTAACTTACCATAACTTTCAGACTTTAAAAGGGCTATTTCTATATTTCAACATTTTCAAAATTGGATTGCAACTTAAATACAAAAGACAGAGAGCAAATACAAAGAAATAAATTAACAACTTTTCAATATAACTGGTGGATACATAGGCTCTGTTAAATAATTCTTTGTGCATATTTATATATTCAGAATGTCTTATAATTAAAATAATTTACATGCTTAAAAAAAGAATAGGCTATAAAGTGAGGTATGGAAGGAAGTAGGGTAGGAAGATTTAAAAAAATAAAATCTAATCCAATCTGTTCCTTTCACTGATGAGGAAACTGATGTCATTTTAGAGGAAGTTACTGGTCACAGACCTTGAGTATTTTTAGGCCAAAATTTTAGGGGCAAACTGTCTGTGGAGCGTGTCCTCTGAAATGAATGGCCTTGCAAGCACAAAGGGAAAAGAAAGAGGGCAGGATCTGGGACTGAGATAATCCACCAGGACATGTGCTCTTCACTGAAATTCTTTAAATTGATGCAAAAATCTAAAAATAGCTCCTTAGCAGACTTCCCAGGGTGTCTGGAACACCTACCATTATTCATTGCTTTAGACTAAAACATTGGAAAGTTCTGAGACCAGTCTCCTGGGAAAGTTAGCATCATAACCTGGCATCACCTTTAAAACCTTGGCCTCATTGTATTTACTAGATCTGATTGCAGGTTCTCTTTCAGGACCCAGATTATATAGGACACAGAAAGGTTAACTTTGCGGGGGAGAATAATGGGTAGGAAAAGTCCACTGCATATGAGTCTACCCATGCACAACGTCTGCTGATGGAACTGACTGTGAGTGTGGGAGAGAAAGATGAACAGGCCATGGATGCCAGGATTTAGCCATGTCACATGGTTGCTGAGTCTGGGGCCAGGCCAGGGCTGAGGGCTTGCCCCCTTCAGGGTCAGATTTCACGGCGCCCTGTGCATGTGACCAGCCCTGAGATGTCTCTCAGCCCTTGTTCTGTTTTCCAAATCTCTAGAAAACCCCTTCTTGACCAAATGACAATTTGTTGACCTTTAAAATATCAGAGCTTGGAGAAGTATTTAAAAGGAAATCTGTCATGAACTTCCTAGCTGGAATGATAACTAAATGGCTTTGCCAATTTAATGTCTGGAAATTAATAACAAAAATAAAAACATAAACATTAGAGATAGTTTTTATTTAAAATTATAACTTTTAACTTGCTAAAGTCTTGATTTTATCTTATTGCTTATTTTGCAGCAGCAGAAATGAAAAATAAACATGATCAGAAACGTATATTTTAAAAATGACAAAATATTAAAATCATGAGTTAAGGAACACTTTTTAAAAAGTAATCAAATGCAGCTGGTGTTTTGTTTTGCGTGTTTAGCAGCAGAATTATTTTATTCAGATGAAGTCTTTTGGGGAAGCTGGTATATAAAACAGTAATGAGTAGAGCTTTAAAAATGCAGGTAGAGTTGGGGACCAAGAGGCAGCTCACTTGGGCCGTGTATCAGTCAACTTTTGCTGAAGTAGAGCTGTATAACAAATAACCCCAAATTCTTAGTGGCTTACAACCACAAATATTTCTTTCTTGCTCACAAGGCTGTGCAATGGCTGTCATGGCTCTCTTCCAAATTGGGGAATAGGTTAAGAATTTTGCTGCCTAGGTATTCTCATTGTAGGACCAGACTGAAGGACCATCTCCTATCTAGGATTTGATGTTCTCATGGGAGAACAGAGATGCAAGAGGTTAAAATGGAAACATGAGCTACCATTTAAAGTCTCTGCTCAGAATTGTCACATTGCCACTTCCACACAAATTCCACTGGACAAAGCAAGTCATCTGGCCATAAACAACATCAATAGAGTGGGGAAGTAAACTCCTCTTATGGAAATGTGGGAAGAGCATTTGCTAAACTAAAATATTTTCTACTTGCTGTAGCCTGAGTGTTTGCATTCCCCTAAAATTCACATGTTGAAACATATCCCCAAAAGTGATGGTATTAGGAGGTCGGGCCTTTGGGAGATGATTAGGTCATGAGGGTGGAGCCCTTGTGAATGAGATTAGTGCCCTTTTAAGAGACCCCTGAGAGCTCCCTTGCCTCTTCCACCATGTGAGGATACAAGTAGAAATCTGTGACCCGGAAGGGGGCCCTCATGCAACCATGCTGCACCTTAATCTCAGACTCTTCCAGCCTCCAGAATTGTGAGAAATAAATTTCTATTGTTTATAAGTCACCCAGTCTGTAGTATCTTGTTATAATGACCCAAATGGACTAAGATACCACCATCCCTGGGGTCCTTCAATCATCTCCATACAACCCTAAGACACTAAGGAGTAGAGTTTGAAGATCAATGAACGATCCAATCCAACTCCTTTCCTTTTACAGATGTGGGAATGAGGTCAGGAATTGATCAAGGTGGTGCATGCAGTGTCACAGCAAGTTAGAGGTGTACCTGGAACCAGAGCACAATTTTGCTAACTCGTTGTTCAGTGCTCAATCAATTGGAAGACAGTTCGTCTCTGCTACGTGATAATGCTCCAAGCTGCTGAAATATATCTTTTAAATACTTAAACATTCAAGACATTAGGCAAAATTTATAATTATAGAGTATGCAGTGAGACTATTAATTAACTTGTACCTGGAGTAGATTCAGCCCACTAATACATATCCTTGGATTTTGTCAATGTCAAAAGCCTCTTGGCAAAGATTTGCTGTCAACCTCAATCATTGGGCTTGGTCTTAAGGCCCCTCAGGATGGAAGATGTGACGAGATTTGGGAGGAAACAGAGGGTTTTATTTTGTACTTGTCATTGATTTTTGTCTCGTGTTTTCATATGTGTTTGCTTGTTTTAATCTGGGGCATTCTCCTGATGAAGATAAAGAACCCATCATGGAGCTTGTCCTATAAAAATGACAAAAAGAGGGTATATATTTATACATAGAGCTGATTCACTTTGCTGTACAGTAGAAAGCAACTATACTCCAATTAAAATTAATTTTAAAAAAAGATATACAGTCGGCACTCTGTATCCATGGGTTCTGCATCTGTGGATTCAACCAACTGCACATCAAAAATATTTGAGAAAAAATAATTCCAGAAAGTTTCAAAAATCAAAACTTAAATTTGCCGCACAGGCAGCTATTTACGTAGCATTTACATTGTATTAGTTATTAAAAGTAATCTAGAGATGCTTTAGAGAATACAGGAGGATTTTAGGTTATATGCAAATACTATGCCATTTTATATAAGGGACTTGAGCATCTGCAGATTTTGGTATCTGCAAGGGGTCCTGGTACCGGTACTCTGCAGATACCAAGGGATGACTGTATTGTTAGATGAAAAAGCAAAATGCCAATCATTGTGTATAGTGCGCTATCATTTCTTTAAGAGAAGAAAAATAAAAGAATATACCTAAAAACATAAAATGAAATAAATTTTTTAAATAAAAATGACGTAAGTCCCAACAAGCTCAGGAGGAGCCATAACAAATACAATGGAAGGGAAGAACAGCCAGTGTGTATTTTTAAAGACTCCCTAGACTTTTTTCCTTATACAGTTAGCAAACACTTCTAGAAGATTCCTAAACTTTTCTTTCTGCCACTAAAGGTTCTCACACCAGCCTGCGGATTATACAGCAATGGGCTTTCCTGAATCCTTAGCCCCTTCTATAGAAGCAGGAGTATTTAAAGATCAGTATTGCTTACCAATTGGCAAAAGAGTTAAACAAGACTTTCACCTCTCCTGTTACTAAACAGCAGAGAGCAGCAGTCCAGACTTGCTTAATTATTAAGAAGTGAGCTTCTGTGTCTTGGGTAGAGAAATTTGTTTGCTGACAGATGGATTGCTCTTTGGTGCATGTGAGCCCATGGTCCTAGGAGAGCATTTTTCTGAGTATGTTGACATTTGTGTGTTCCCTCTTCTCTAGAGGCAGATGGCATCACCTTCACCCTCCTGACCTGATGTTCCTGTGATCCGAAGATCTTGAAAACATTCAAGAAAGAAATCTTAACCCAGAGTGGAAGAATGTATCTCCCTTTGAGTGACCAGAGAGAGGGGAGGGGCAGCGGAGAAAACTGACAACAAAAAGCACAGCCAGAACACGTGATTCTCCTGGTGCCTTCTTCCTGGAGTGTGAGATGCACAAGGAAAGAACCTCAACTTTTGGAAAAATAACCTAACATT
Organism: Grampus griseus; assembly: GCF_964374135.1. Lineage (NCBI taxonomy): Eukaryota > Metazoa > Chordata > Mammalia > Artiodactyla > Delphinidae > Grampus > Grampus griseus. Next base: position 142,741,933 of record NC_139018.1, on the reverse strand, counting down.
CTCCTGAGTAGCTTTCACTGCCAATAAACCAACACTGAGCCAGAAGCAGTCAAGTTTATGATCTAGCTGAATCTCCGTTCATCAAAAACCAAACCTTAATAATCTAGATCAGTGCAACGAAGGAGAATGCTCTAATGCCTAGGTATTTGTGAGCTTTTATGTCCCTTAAATTTTATCTGAACAGAACATACATTATTGAGTGAAACGTCAACTTTATTTCAGAATTAACTTGGGAACCCCATTTCATTTCTGTGCCTCTTTCAATGGAAAATATAATAGTTATTATAATCCAATGTACCCTTTGAGATCAAGCTGTAGCACTTTAGATGTAAAAAGCTGATGTAAGAAATCATCTAGCATAGCCTTAATTTAATAGATAATTAAAAATCAGAGAGAAAAGGAGTCTTTCTTAGTATGGTAGGCAGAATTCTGACATGTCCTCTAAGATTCCCACCCCCCTGATATAGATGCACAATATAATCCTCTCCCCTTGAGTGTGGGTGGAGCTGTGAATATGATGGTTTTCACTTTTGTGGTCAGGTTATGTTGTATGGGAAAGGGTGACAGAATTTTTCAGATGTACAGTAAGTCTCCTGTATATGAATGAGTTCCATCTTTAGAGTGTGTTTGTAGTCCAATTTGTTCGTAAGTCCGACAAAATTAGCCTAGGTCCCCAACTAACACAACAGGCTATAAGGTACTGGACGGTCATAGCTTTATGATACTTTTCACACAAATAATACATAAAAAACAAACACAAAAAATAAAGAAAACATTTTGACTCTTACAGTGCAGTACCTTGAAAAGTACAGTAGTACAGAACAAGAGCTGGCATACAGGGGCTGGCATCGAGTGAACAGGCAAGAAGAGTTACTGACTGGAGGAGAGAGAGGAGGTGGGAGGTGGTACAGCTGTACTACTGTGCTCTCTACAGTACTGTACAGTAAAGTACACAAAAGCACAACCACTTGCAGAGGATGCACGCACGTGACAATGTACACCAGACACGTGAACTAACTTACATGATTGGACATGAGAACACATGTTCGCATGTTTGAAAGTTCACAGATTGAAAGTTCATATGTAGGGGACTTACTGTCATTAAGGTCCTTAATCAGTTGACTTTAAGTTAATCAAAAGGGAGATTATGCTGGGTGGGCCTGACTTATTCAGGTGAGTCCGTAAAAGAAATGGGAGATTCTCAGCAAGAGAGATTCTCTGATTGGCCTTGATAAAGGACACTACCATGTTGCAGACAGGACCATGTGGTAGAGGACAATGGGCTTGCTCTCAAGGAGCTGTAGCCCTCAGACCTACAACTGAAAGAAAATGAATTCTGCCAATAATCCAAATGGGCTCAGAAGATGAGATTGCAGTCCTGGCCAAGATCTGTTGAGACCTTGAGCAGAAGACCCAACTAACCCATGCCATAGACCCACAGACTGTGCAATAATAAATTTCTGCTCTTTTTAGCCAAACTTATGGTAATTCATGTGCTATTTTTAGCCAAACTTATGGTAATTCATTACAGAGTATAGAAAAAAACGAATACACTTAGATCAAACATTGAACCTGGGCAAGGCGGGACCTAGAAAAGCCTCTTTACTGACAACTTAGTTTCTTTCTGGCTATTGCCAGAAAGATCTCAGCTATCCCCCAAGAACATAAAGCAACGTGCAACCCCCAAAAGAGCTCAGAAACCTTGAGAAGGAGTCCACTGAGCAGAGTTCCTACACTCAGCTAGGATGAGCACAGCCGGCCCCAAACAGAGTTTATAGCTTCATCCTCACAAGTTGAGGGCAGAAATCACACACCAACATCCCACAGAGGTGGTTTGCTTAAATCTTAAGAAAACTTGGGATTGGTTGCCAATATGTAAAAATTCAACAGATTTTATACAAAAATTAGAATATCTGGCTTTTCTTGAAAAACTTGGGGGACATGACAACATCAGGCCCATGGGGCCTGAGCAGCAGTGCCCTTTTCAAATGGGACAGTCATGGCAGACCCCATGGCTCCAAACTGTCTTGCACCTGGACTGTTTCACTCATTAGCTTTAAATGTCAGGTCCGGGGAGACTGTCGGTTTGGCACATGCTTAGGGCCATGTCCCTGCAGGGAACAAGTTGGCAGCTCAGCCTGGAGAAAGGAGCGAGGGTCCCCAGTATATGGGCAGGGTTGTCAGCCTTTCTTCCAGCCACGCTGGGGTGTCGTGGTCTCAGCCTCTTCCTGCTCTGGCAGGGGGAGCAGGAGAGGGAGGGGAGGAGAAGATGGGGTATTGGCCGCCGGCCAGGCAATTCCTGCTTCTCAGAGCAGATATTAAGGCACAGAAAAATGAGCGGCTGCAGCTGAGCTTGGCTGGAGGGCTGAACAAAGAACAAACTGCTGGTGACTGCCGCCTGGGGCTCTCAGCTTGCCAGCAGCCAGGGGCCAGGGGGGGCAGGCTGCGCCCCCCACACCTGATTGCCATTCCTTTCCAGCCAGACAGCTCTTAGCAACAGCTACCGGAGCTGTGCGTCAGCTAGAAACGCAAGGTCCCCGTCGGCCTGGCCAAGCGGAGAGGGAAGGCAGAGCAGAGAGGAAGGCTCCCCTGGCTCGGCGCAGGCAGCATCTCCGGCACCAGGCAGGAGCTATGCTTTTCAGAGCTGAGCATCCCCGAGCCCAGGCAGCCTCTCAGCATCCTGCTCCAACACTGCAGGGCAAAGCGCCCGGGAGGGGAGCTGTCTGGCATCAAGGGTGCATTGATAGAAACGCAACCCTTGTTCTTGGCTCCAAATGGCCTTTGTCTGGGTCCTCACAGCCTGCACCAGTGCAGAGAGAGAGGTGGGCATCCCACCAGCTGCCAGGCACCGCGGAAATGAGGGCAGAGGCGAAAGCAGAGGCGCCAGTTGGTGGCGGCAGCAGACAGCACACTGCTCAGCTTCCCAGGCGGGAAAGGTAAGGGGACACACAGGCCTGGATGCTGCATTGCCTGCTGTCCTGAAAGCCCTTTTTCAAATTTCACAAGGGCTGGAGAGAGGAGGCCCCCTGGTCCCGGTTCCTCACCCAGCCAGCGTCTGCTCACTCAGTCAGCAGCAAGTATGTCCTCTTAACATTTCACCACTGAATTGGGAGCAATGTCTATTCGGGAGGCAGATTAAAAGGGTGTGACTGGGGGGGGGGGGCGTGCCTTCTTGCAAAGATGCCCATCCCTGCTCTGCAGAAAGAGGCCCCTCAGTGCTGCTGGTGCAATTAGGGCCAATGATGGCCTTGTGTTCATTCCCCGTGGCCTCGCCCTCAGGCACGTCCTAGAGGCCCTGGTCTGGGTTTATACAAGGGCAAAGTTGTCCTGTTGCCATTTTGGCCCAGAACCCAAGTCCTCATCTGTCGAGTAAAGGGGTACCTGCAGCTGTGATGTGAGCCATCTCTGACTCTGCAGGTCACCTCTCAGGACCTCGCCTCCCCCAGATCACAGGCACTGGCCACACTTCTGTGTCTCCCGTTGGCCTCACTCGCATTTAGCAACTAGCATGACCTTAGGTCTCAATGTAGGAGGGCACAGAACCAAGCCGTTGTCCTAACTTGAAGTCAGTGCCAGAATGGACAGTCTAGCCTGGACATCAGCACGGAAGAAAGCCTTCCATTGGGTAAGAAAATGCATATGAAAGCAACGTTTAAACTGCAAAGCACAATACAAATGCCCAAAGTGGTAATCAGTAGTCCTACCACTTGAGCGCTAGAACCATTTTTTTTTTTTCCTGCGGTACGCGGGCCTCTCAGTGTTGTGGCCTCTCCTGTTGCAAAGCACAGGCTCCGGACGCACAGGCTCAGCGCCCATGGCTCACGGGCCCAGCTGCTCCACGGCATGTGGGATTTTCACAGACCGGGGCATGAACCCGCGTCCCCTGCATCGGCAGGCGGACTCTCAACCACTGCGCCACCAGGGAAGCCCCCTAGAACCATAAATTTAATGATGCATTCTCCAGTTCGTTTGGGGCTTACAATCATATATACTTTGCACTCCTTTGCATCAGGCTTCTATTGCCTTATTTATGCTTGAGACGGGCCCTTTAGAAGACAGTGGCACTTGTCTTAGGGCAACAGAAGGGGCGCCAGACGAGAACGCAGCCTGCAGGGTTTTGTTGCTTGCCTCTGGACCTCCAGGAGTGGTGTGAGGCTTCTCGTGCCTCCTAGGGGCCAACTTACAGTATTTTGTTTTGAATTTTATTTTATTTATTTTTTTATACAGCAGGTTCTTATTCGTTATCTATTTTATACATATTAGTGTATATATGTGAATCCCAACGTTTCTTGAACGGCCTGGGACAGGCTCGGTCCCCTGCGGTGGGTGAGAGGTCCTCTTCTGGCTCTCTTCATTGGCGGGTTCTTTGATTCCCATTCAGGAGTTTTGCCTTTTTGATGTGCACAGAGTAATCAACAGAGAAACACCCTCAATGTGCTCCTCCCTGGCTCAGGGAGCTGCAGGTGACCCACCAGGGCCACCTGTCTTCCCCCCACCTGCCAGGTGAACGATCCCCTTTTCTCGGTGCAAGTGTGGCGTCAATCCCTCTGCACTCGTTTTCTCTCCTAATCCAAGACTCCCTTTATTATGGCTGAATGAACAAACACAGGACCTGCACGAACCAGTGGCTGAGAACCTTGCACTTAAGAGGAAGAAAAAAATTCTTCGACAAAACTGCTTTTATAAGATGCTCCCCATCGGTATGCGATGTCTGTCTTGGAATGGCTGATCGGGACGTGTGTACAAAGTAATCCTTTCTACTTTAAAAGGAAAGGTACGGCCAGAAAATCTTCTTCTATCAAGGACATACAAATGACCTCTTCCCTACCTCACACATCAGTCTGGATCCATTCAGCAAACACTCTGATTGATTTCCACTGATTGGGGCTAAGAACACACGAGGAGTGAGGTATTATGTGTGAAAAAATCCTCCCGACTCTGTTGCTTTTGTATGACAATACAATTTAAAAAAACATCTTCCAAGGACAGGGGGACCGTACGGGGAATGAATTGTAGCCAATACTCAAGTCCACAGAACCTGCGTAACTTGTGACCGGGCCAAAAGCATTGAACAAATGCTTGCATGGTTTGGAATGATTGTTTTTTTTTCGGTTTTGCACAATAAACTGATTATTTCACATTTTGAAAAGTCAGTTTCAAGTGCTTTTTTTTTTTTTTTTTTTTTTAATCTGCAAAAAGAGAACCTGGAAAGGAATACAAATTCTTTCCTGGAAGACATGTATCCTGCCCTCCCTCCACCCCTGATAAATAACACGAGCATGCAGCGATTTGCCAACAGCAGCTCCAGCATGAGGTACCACATCTGTTACTGAGACACTGGAGAGACAGTGGAAAGCAAGCTGGCTGCCTGCCAACCCTCAGACTCCAGATTTTTGCTGACAAGGCTGTCAATAAATGGGCAGATGGCATCAGCTCTGCTGGCAGGAGAGTTCTGTTAACCCAACACGGGACATTATCTCAAATTCATGGTGCACTGGGCTGAGTCCTTTGTTGGGCCATTAAAACCATTCCTTGATGGAGAAGGGGGAGCAGGAAAATGAGGAAAGTAGGAGACACTGGCTTGGCGTAATGAGATTGCCTAAGCCGCCCATGATTGGCAGAGGCCAAATAAGATTAGCCCTTGTGACCGTGGAAGAGATGGGGGGAAGGGCGCCTCATTCACACATTGCATGTTATGCCATTTAAACACAGGGATCCAATCCTCAGGAGCCGTGCAAGCCCCTGCGAAGAGAACTTGACCTGAAATAAACACTCGCCAGGAAGGGTCTGCATGTCTGCTTTGTAAGCATATGCACTTGCCGGCTTTTCTTATAAGGACTGTGTGCCGGCAGCTCTAGATGAAAAGCCAAAGTGGGCTCCCTGTCCTATCAAGCCCTGGAATAAATAGCAGGGGGAACCCTCAGAGACGTCCCCTGGTGGTGACTTGGGGACTACACCCTTTCCTGTAGGAGAGAACTGTTAATCCATGTAGAATAGGGATGAATTCGGAGACTGGGAATGACATACATAAACTACTATGTATAAAATAGATAACTAGTGAGAACCTACTGTATAGCACAGGGAACTCTACTCAGTGCTCTATGGGGACCTAAATGGGAGGGGAATCCACAAACAGAAGGGATATATGTCTATGTAGAGCTGATTCACTTTGCTTTATAGTAGAAATGAACACCGCAGTGTAAAGCAACTCTACTCTAATAACAATCTTAAAAAAAGAAGCTTGCATTGATTGCAGTGTAATCTAAAGAGCCCTGGGTATGACAGATCGGCAGTGTGACCTGAAACAAGTCATTGAAACGACTCACCCTCTTTCCCCATCTAGAAATTGGGAACAATAACAAACCACTCAGCTGTTTGAAGTCATGAATGAGATAATTCCATGCTTCTGCAGAGCATAATTCCATGGGCGTTTGCGTACTTTAAGACAGTGGTTCTCAACTGGGGATGGTTTTGCCCTCCAGAAGACATCTGGTGTTGTCTACAGACACTACTGGCATCTAGTGGGTAGAGGTCGGGGCTGCTGCGAAACATGCTACAGTGCACAGGACAGTCCTCCACAACAAAAAGGATTCAGCCCAAAATGTCCACACTGCCCAAGTTGAGAAACCCTGCGTTAGGACTGTGTAGATAAAAGCTCTTCCGGTACCTTCAAAATGAGAGAAAAGAAAGACAGGCTGTCCAGGCGTGGAGAGAGAAGCCTGTATACAGTAAGACACCTACATACCAATGAGTTCCGTTCTGAGAGCACATTCGTAAGTCCAGTTTGTTCCTAAGTCCAACAAAGTTAGCCTAGGTACTCGACTAACACAATCGGCTGCTCTTACACTTTCTTCCGGGCATCCTGGGCTAGAAGTAAAGATACTGTACTACTGCACTCCATACAGTACCGTACAGTTAAGTACACAAAAGCACCACCACTTGCAGAGGATGCACGCACGTGACAGTGTACGCCAGACACGTACATGATTGGACACGTGAACACACATTCACATCTTTGAAATTTCGCAACTTGAAGGTTCGTATGTAGGGAACTGACAGTATTTGCTCTTAGTGTCTCTGGGCGACTCCCTTTCTGTGATACTCTTCCAAGCGTTCTTTGCTATTTTTAACCCTTCACTGCATTGCCGGTTCCCCCACCTTCTTCCAGCTATTCTTGCACATCACATTTAAATAATGAAGTATCACCTCCACAGAAGGCTTTTTAGTTTAGGTTCTCATTATCTATGAGAATATACATCTGCCCAATAACTGGGCCCGGAAAAATTTGAATAGGAGCGAGGTTTAAAAGTGGCGATTAGAATCTAAGATGTAAACAGGATTTAGGGGGTTAATAGGAAATTAACTTGATTTCAGAATTGATGGGCTTGGGGGGTTTGAGATCTAGCTATGGATGGTCTCTTTCTCATTTCTCCTCTTGGTTTTGAATTGCTTTGGACAGATAGGAGGAGAGAGAGCCCACACCCGGTGTTAATGAGTAGCAGCCCCTTTGTTGGCGTCATTCAGGCCCGTCTCTGACCTGCCCGTCTCTCCATCAGGGAGATAGGCTGAATCGTGCCCCTCATCCATATGACGAAGCCCTAACCCCGCCCCCCCACCGTACCTCAGAATGTGACCTTCTTTGGAAATAGGTCATTATAGATTCAATTAGTCAAGATAAGTTCACACGGGAGTTGTTTGGGCTTCTCATCCAATACGACTGGTATCCTTACAAAAAGAGGAAATTTGGACACACACACGCACGCAGGGAGAACACCACGTGAAGATGAAAGCAGAGCTCAGGGTGAGATGGCTACTAGCTAAGGAACACCAGCAAAACTCCCAGAAAAGATTGCCAGAGATTGCCAGCACGCCTCCAGAAGCTGGGAGAAAGGCGGATTCTCCCTCACGGCCCTCAGAAGGAGCCAACCCTGCCAACACCTGGATCCCAGGCTTCTAGTCTCCAGAACTGTGAGGCAATAGGTTTCTGTTGAAGCCACCCAGGTTGCGCTATTTTGTTACACAGCCCTAGCAAACTGGAACAGTTGGGTAGATAGGAATTGGAGTCATGGCAAGGGAATGGCAAGTGAAGTCATGGCAAGGATGACTTCACTCTTGCTGGAGTCATCCTCTACCCCCTCCCACCCCCACCCACTTATTCCTAAAGAGCATGCAACTCTCTGCTCCACTTGGGCAGCCGAAGCCGCCGCCCCATCCCCTCTCTAACAGGGAAAAAGGAGGAGCTTCATCAGGAGTCTCATTTTGTTACGCCCCCGGTGAGGTTTCCAGGAATATCTGCTACTCAGCTGGGTGGCAAACTCTTAAAACCACCATGACAGGGTGTAGGGGATGAAGGGGCGTGGCTGCTTACCTTGATTCCTTCTACCCCATATCTTGGGAACTGGGAGATTTAACACCTCTTATAAGTAGGGCTGGTTCAGCTGTGCTCACCCCTGGCTCTGCATCAGCAGCATCTGGGAACTTAAACAAACACACAAAGCAAACCACCAGGGTCTGGGGCCCCATCCCAGAGTCTCTGGTCAGGGATGCTCAAGCAGGATTCCCAGGTGATGCTAATATACAGCCAGGGTTGAGCCCCACTGGACCAGGAGGAAGGGCAGTGAGGACTGAAAGGAGAAACTTGCTGGAGAGAGTGAGGGTCAAATCAGGTGATTTCTGTAGGATTTTGTGTTCATGCTCTGGAGCAGGCAATGCAGAGACCCTGAAGAATTTGAAGCTGGGGAGTAATGTTGTCAGATTGCCATTTTAATGGCAATAAAGGGTGTTTTGGAAACAGGAGGTAAGGAAGGCAGCAAGTCCAGTCAGAGGCTATTGTGTGGTCCGGGTGAGTGGTGGCAGGGATCTTAATGGAAGCAGTGGAGATGGGTTGTCATGCTGTGGATGTAAACAATACGTAAGTGATAACTTGATTGGCAATTTAGACAAATTAGATTTGGGCATTGAGAGGGAGGGAAGAGTCAAAAGTGAAACCCAGAGGGTGTATGGTGGTGACATTTACTGGGACAGGAAGCCCAGAAAGAGACCCTGTGAGTTCTGGTCCAGACATGCTGGGATGGAGGGGTCCAGGAGGAGACTGGAACTCTTCAGGTCTGGAACTTGGACAGGCACATTAGGGTGAGTGGTACTTTTAGAAGTTGTCACTGTTTCTTAGGAACAGATTGAGAAAGAAGGGGCCACAGACAAACCTTGGGGACCACCAAGGCTTAAAGAGAATAGGAAAAGGGGGCTAACAGAGCAAAGGGCATCACATCGAGGACACATGGTCATGCACAGGCCTGTTTTGATGGGTCTCTGCTCTTATAAAGTAAAACCTCGCTCCTTGACCTGACCCGTGAGACCTTCAGGATCCAGGTCTTCCATCCCTTTCTTTTTTCTTTTTTTTTTTTTTTTTGCGGTACGCGGGCCTCTCACTGTTGTGGCCTCTCCCGTTGCGGAGCATAGGCTCCGGACACGCAGGCTCAGCAGTCATGGCTCACGGGCCCAGCCGCTCCGCGGCATGTGGGATCTTCCCGGACCGGGGCACAAACCCATGTCCCCTGCATCGGCAGGCGGACTCTCAACCACTGCACCACCAGGGAAGCCCATCCGCACCTTTCTAATTCTGTAAACTCATCAGCTGCTTCTCCGCATCCCTCACCTTACCCCCGCCACACGCAACCATTCTCTGCTCCCCCAAATGACACACTCCCTCAGACCTCTTGCCTTATGCTCTCTCTGCCACTCATGAACTCCTCCTCCATGAACTTGATCTTAGATCTTGTCCTTCAAGATATAGCTTCTCTGATCTTCAAATTAGAATTAGTGTTCTCCTTGAACCGATGATGAAGCATCTGTAAAGACGCATTGTAATTTTTTTATTAATTTATTTTTATTATTTATTTTTAAACTTTTTTTGGCTGCATTGGGTCTTCGTTGCTGTGCGCGGGCTTCCTCTAGTGGCGGCGAGCGGGGGCTACTCTTCATTGCAGTGCGCGGGCTTCTCATTGCGGTGGCTTCTCTTGTTGCAGAGCACGGGGTCTAGCCACGTGGGCTTCAGCAGTTGTGGCTCATGGGCTCTAGAGCGCAGGTTCAGTAGTTGTGACGCACGGGCTTAGTTGCTCCGCGGCATGTGTGATCTTCCCCGACCAGGGATCGAACCCATGTTCCCTGCATTGGCAGGCGGATTCTTAACCACTGCGCCACCAGGGAAGTCCCGTGCCACATTGTAATTAATGGGCTACCTTTTCGTCCCCAAGACTGTGAATTCTTCGAGGGCTGGGACTGAATCTTATTCATCTCCACTTGCTCTGTACCAGACGCAGCTCCTGGGACAAGTAGCTCCTTAATCAATGTTTATAGTCCACACAGTTAAATCAATGAAAGTCTATCACGAAAGCAAAGCCTTGTTTTTTAGTAGGTGGAATCACACCATTGCTTACCTGAACGTGTTGGTGGAAGCCAGTGTACTTAAGCTTATAAAGAGAGAAGGGTGGCAGGGTTTAATGTAATCAAGGGTTAGATGATCTACCAACATCTTCCCAGTTTCCTCCCCAGAAGTCATCACCCTCCAAATGGCTGTTCAGAATATGGGAACAAAGGAAATATTTTTCTTCAATCACTCATGACACATTTAAAGATAAAAAAGAGCAAGTTCCCCTAATACCTCTTTAATTCCTACCTGAAGTAGCCCGAGGGAATGAATATCTGATTCTGAGTCTTCCTGCCTGGAAAGAACAATGATTAAAACTTGCAAATGTCAGAAGAGGCTGAGGCCGGTGGTGCTGTTTGCTCTATGGACAGGAACTGTAAACTGGAATACCTTCTATTAACTCCACATCAAAGCAAATCACAGTTCCTCCTTTTCAACAGCAATTAACGATTTTATGATTTGTTTAGGTTGAATCAGCCCAACTTTCTCCATTAAAAAAAAAAAAGCAGAAATTTGATCTTACAGAGAATTCTAGTAGAAATATTAAACTCTTCTCCCCACTTCCTTTCCATAACTAGAATCAAAAATACCTTTCATGCCTCTGGTATGAGGCGTCTAGAGCCTCCTGTGTGGGGTGAAGTCGACGCAGCAATGAACACGGTGCTGGCTCAAGGCTGGGTGTATTTGGACAAGGGTGAATGTGTGAGTCTGGGACGAAGCGGCCCATAAGTGAGCTCCACCCTCGCCTTGCTGAGAGGAAGTAAACAATCAGAGTGGGACCACTTTCCTTAAAGATCTTACTCTGAGCTGCAAATGTGCAGAGGATGAGCAGCACAGAGAGAGCGGACCTACGGGTCAGAAAAACAAGGAACTGGGAGGAGGAAGCAGAGACCTAACTCGGCTTCAGACGCCCTGCCCAGTGCATCCACCCTCTTTGCTTTTCAGCCATGGTCCTTTTTCAGGAGTCACAGAAGAGTAGGCTGGGCAAACAGAAAGACACAGGCTGGAGCACTTCCCACACCTCTGTGACTGGAAAAGCAGAAGCTTGCCACAGGAAAGCCACAGGAAGCCTCTTGAGGATGTCTTGTGGGCTCCAGGGTGCTTCAAACCTCCCTCCCCCTCCTCCCTCTCTCCCTCCTTCTCCTCCCCCTCCCCCTCCCCCTCCTTCTCCTCCCCTTTCCCTCCTCCCCTTCCTCCTCCCCCTCCTCCGAGGCTGGGATGAGCCCCCACCCACATGCTTCATTTCTTCCCCTTTAAACAAAATATATTCAATCTGCCTCTGGGAGCTGCTTCAGTCCAGGGCAGGCACAGTGCTAAGCTATGAGGCCAGGAAAAGCCCCATGATGACCCTCTGAGGGGTCTCAGCTTCCTCATAAGATGAAACACAGGGGCCCCGAGCTTGGAGCACTTGAAAGTGACCTGGGAAGCCTTGCCGCAAAGCCCGAATGCAGCTCCTGCATCCATCCCCACCTTGTAGGGCTCTATCCCTACTCCTGCCGCCACCTTCAAATGTGGCTTCCCCTATTGGAGCCTGGACACAGCCCTCTTTCTCGTTCCTCTTTAGCACAGATGTCTGCAGTTTTCGAAGGGACTGTTCAAACACCAAGAGAGGATAAAATGAGAACGAACACCGATGATGCCTTGGCTCCCAGGGACTCTGCCCTTCTTGAGCATTTTCTCATTTCATCTGTGCTGCAGCCACAGGAAGCAGATGCCACCCCTATTTTACAAATGATGAGTCGGCGAGATGGTAAGTCCCGGACTGCCCTCCAAGCCCTCCTCTCTCCTCCGAACAACATCTCTACCTTCTTTGGGGCAGCCTCTCTCCTTCTACCCTCCAACAGGCATGGTATGGAGTAACGTTAAAAGCACGGATCAGAATTGCCTAGACTCTAACCCCAACTCTGCAATTTACTAGCTGTGTGACCTTTGAAAAGTCACTTAACCTCTCTGTGCCTTAGTTTTCTCATCCCTAGAATAGGGATGATCTTCAGTGTACCTACCTCATGGATTATCTCCCAGTGCTGTGAGGAGGACTAAAGGAGTTAATATGAGCAAGTGTTTGGAACATTAACTGCCACAGAGTAAGTGCTGTGGGTTTGGTTACTGTTTTTCTGGAGGGAGGGGGCAGGTTATCACAGCACCCAGCTCCATGGCCACAGCTGACCACCATCATTGTGGACACATGACTCATGCAGCTGACTAAGGTCTACCCGTTGGATTTTTCTCCTTGGACCTGGGTAAGGAGAATCAGTCCCTCTGGGGCGGCTCCATTCTGAGATGGAAGGAGCAGGAGCTTCTCGCTGGATGGGCTGAGGGATTGTGACAGAGCACAGCCAAGCAGAGGGGAGAAACTTCAAGGTGTGTTCCCAGCAGCCTTTTTGTCTCTTCTTCAAGGTATTCCTGGCATCCAGAGCTTCATCCCATCCCAGACCCCACCCCTGTATCCTACGGAAGTCTAGTACCTACTAGTGGTAATAAAAAGCAGCATTTAATTCAGGGTGACAATGGTCTTATTAAAATAGCTGTTACTCGTAGCATGACCAAACCCTGATTCAGGACACTGGAACACAGATATATAGTTTGCAAATATTTTCTCCCATTCTGTATGTGGCCTCTTCATTTTGTTGATTGTTTCTTTTGACGTGCAAGAATATTTTAGTTTGGTGTAGCCCCACTTGTTTATTTTTGCCTTTGCTCCTTGTACTTAAGGAGTTAATATCTAAAACATATAAAGAATTCATACAACTCTATAACAAAAACACAAACAATCCAACTAACAAATGGACAGAGACACTGAATAGACATTCCTCCAAAGAAGACATACAAATGGCCCACAGGCACATGAAAAGATGTTACACATCACTAATCATCAGGGAAACACAAATCAAAGCCACAATGAGACATCACCTCACACCTGTTAGAATGACTGTCATGAAGAAGACAAGAGATAACAAGTGTGAACAAGAATGCAGAGCTAACACTAATCATATTGCAACATAGAAATGTATCATATCAATATGTACACCTTAAACTTACATAATATGTCAATCATATCTCAATTTTTTAAAAAAAAAATTTTTTTAAAAAAATTGAGATATGATTTTTAAAAATATGATTAAAAAAAAACATACAATGACAAAATGTTCAGAGGGGGTTACATACCCAGGGTACCACAATTCACCCCTCAACAGGATCGCTGAGCCAAACCCTCCCTGGTTTCCACCACCCATTTCTCACTCACATCCCTCCACACTGTAGCATCCCTCTAAGATGCTGGATGGTTTAACTCGGCCGTTCGGGCCAGCTATTTGGATGTCATTCTTGATGATTTTATCACTGCCGATTTTACAGTGCCAACTTTATATTCCAGCCAGTTATTCATCAGTTGAGTTTCCAACCTTTGTCAGTGACACTCTTCAAGGAAGCGGGTGGGAAGGATTTGTGGCATCATCCTTGCCGTTTTCCAGGAAAAACGTGATTGGGGATGTGAGGCTTCATGAAAAGCAATGGACATCGATGCCATGCTACATGCCTGGGATACAATCGAGTCTTTTTTTTTGGCAAATAAAGACAATACCAAACAAGTTCATACTTAACTCATGCTTATCCCTGGGGGAAAAATTCTATAAAACTATCAGCTATCAATAATTCCTGTGGAACATCTACCACTAAGAAAAAAAGAAGTGAATGGATGTTGCTCTTTGCATATAGTTTTCTATTTGGTCTGAGACACACAGAATTAGATAAGCAGCTAAATCCTCCACTCCACAGTCGCCTCAGCACCGTCAGTCTCTGTAAGTTTCTGTGTCTCCTGTAGGTGTGTTTGTTGATATTAGTCTGGGAATGCGGAATCCTAGCCCCACCGCTAATGTGTAAGCCCAAGACAAATTCAGGGTTTGGGAACATCATTTAGCCTTTTCCTCCTTTTCTCTTCACAGAGTTCACCCAGTACAGTGGGGAGAGGGGTGAGACACCCATGCCTCGAAACCAGCTCTGCCTTATGCTCACTGTGTGACCTTGGATAAATCACTGCCCTCTCTCAGTCTAGATTTTCTTACCTCCAAAATAGGAATAATAACCCCTGCACACCTTACTGGGTTAGAAGGATTTGGCGAATTCAGGTGTGCACAAGTACATGTGCATTGTAAGTATGGGACACCACCATCGTCGTCATCATCATCTTCTTCATCATCATCACCCTTATTTATCCTTGGCCATGGTGTAGAGCATCCCAGTAAATGGGATGGGTCTAAAGCGAGGTTTCTCAGCCTGGGCACTGCTGACCCCTTGGCTGCTGAGGCAAGCCAGTGCAGGTCCTGTGCATTGTGGGATATTTAGCAACTTCCTTGGCCAAGATGCCAGTAGCGCCCCCTTCCGATTGTGACAACCCAAAATGTCTCCAGACATTTCGAATGTCTCCTGGGGGTAAAACCACCCCTGTTTAAGAACCACTGGTCTAAAGGGTAAGCACTGTCTTTCCATGAGATGAAAGGAGAGAGGAAAGAGGCAAGCTCTTTGGGCAGCAAAGCAACTGCCCTCCTCTGAACATTTGAACAGGAACCAGAAGAGATATCTGTGCCTGCATCCCATTGCTTCTGGAGTATCCTTTTGCCTCTTTATCCAAACACTCTTGCTTTGTCTTAGACGTCCTTAGTCTAGTAACCTGGGAATCCGGGGTCTCTCCCAGCAAGTCCACTTTGTTTTCCATCAGCCCCTCTGCCCTTTACATGGAGACTTCACCATCTATTTTAACCTCTAGGTTGTCTAGCAACCTGGAACAAGGAATCTGAGTATATACGTCCCGGCTCTTGGCCATGCCAGGGGCAACTCTAGTATCCATTCAGCTGGGAAGGAGACAATCCAGAGGACGATCAGGGGAACTTGTCCTCCACTTTCATAATGCTACCAAGCGGGTCACCTCCCTCCCTCAAAGCCACCTGCGGGCAACCCAGACCTGACCACCACGGAGTCCTCTCTGCTTCTGTGTCCTGCTTGGTTCTCTCCCAATAGCTGGGTCCTCTCTAAAAGGCCCCAACGATCTCTTTGCCGCTGAGAATCTTATCAGTTGTGTCCCATCTTGTCTGGATTCCTCAACTTGATGCTGCAAACTTGTCCTCCTCTTGCAACCACCCTGACCCAGCTGCAGACGCCAGGTGCCTCTTATTCCACCCCAGGGATTTTTGCCAATCTTACTCCTGGCCCTGGCTCCTGGAGCCCCATCAGGGGCTGAGCCCCTTACCCTGCCCTGTCCCCTGGCTGAGGAGGGGAGATAGGAGCTCTACAACCCTTTAACAAGAATAAAGGATTTGAAAAATTCAAGCACCCAGACACACAGTTTTACCCGTCAACACATCAGCTAGCTTGATTTTTCTGTATTCCCATCTAATCCTTATCTATGTGCAAACACAGCTTGCATGCTTAATAAGGTATAAATATAATTTCGTGCCCTGCTTTTTCATAATTAGTATCGTATCATAAGCATTTTCCATCTTGCTTTCAAAATTACCATTTTAATGGTTACAAAATTCTTCACTTAACCATTTGTCTAAGATCTGGTCACCTTTTTTTCCCATTAGAGTTCATTCTGCAATCGATATACAACATCATTCAGAACTCAGAGTTTTTTTCTTCTAAATTATTTCCATGGGATAAATTCCCAGAAATAGGATTAGAGTTCAATCAAGGATATACATGTTTCTATGACCTTGATATAGATTGCTAATTTATTACCCAAAGGGTGGTCCCAAATGACCCTGGAATGAGCAGTGCTGGTGTAATTATTTTATCCCAACCACATCACTCTTTTCCTTTTTTTTTTTTTACTTTTTAAATGGTATCATATTGCTTATCAATGTCTTCACCTGCATCTGTTTGACCACTAATAAAGACAAACATTTTCCCTATGTGAATTTTGCAGTTCTATTAAAGAATGCATGGAAGGAACAGAGGAAGGGATTTATGTCTCAAGTTCTACCATAAACCACATTAAATATATAAGAGTTCTGTCAAAAACCTTCCTAGGTCTCCTCGCCACTCTCTGTATGTTTCGTGGTTGCTGTTTTGCTCTCCTCTCATCCTCCCAGGCAACATCAACTTTCTGACACATCTTCCCTCTTGTCCATAGAACCTCAGATTCCTCAAGCTTTTATTATCACAGAACAACTCAGCTCTGCCCAAACTCATAAAGGCTCAAATGCCCCCAAAAGCCCTACAGGTAAAAACCCCAGCAAACACAGAAGGCAGTCAGCCACGGCATTCTGGGACTTCAGCTCGTTGACACCCTCCCCAAGTCACTCCTTTCATAACTAGAAGTTATCACTGGTACTTCCACACAGATACAGGGCTGTCCAAAGAATTCTGGGGAAGAATATTTTCTCTATCCCCTGGTAAACTTCCATCACCAAAGAGAATCCATGTATATCTCTTCATCACACACCTAAAGAACTGCATGGAGGATCTGTACCCTGATTCTGATAGATTTGACAATGTTTTCCTTCTTCCAGATGTAACAACAACAAAAATAATAGCTAACACTTCCATAGCTCGCATTACAAGCCAGGGACTGCTCCCAGAGGTTCATGTTTATTTTTCTTTTAATAAATTTATTTTTGGGGCCATGAGGCATGTGGGATCTTACTTCCCCAACCAGGGATCGAACCTGAGACCCCTGCAGTGGAAGCATGGAGTCTTAACCACTGGACCACCAGGGAAGTCCTGGGGTTTACCTTAATTAACTCACTTAATCCCCACAAGAAGTGGATGAGTGAAGGATAATAATTATACCTAGTTTGCAAGTGAGCAGACTGAGACACAAAGAGCACCTGCAGCTGGAGTCTCTTAGCAGCATTCTGCTGTGTGTCCCTTGATGCCACGGTAGCTGGCAGAACCCAGGGAGCAGAGAGGAGGAGTGTGTGGAGACCAAGCAGCCCCTCCAGTTCCTTGCTCTGTCCGTCCACAAGGCCAGCTCTTCACACCAGACGGTTCAGAAGGGACGCGTGTTCCTCACCGCAGTGGGCTCACGCCTTCTCCCGTCCTTGATACAGCTTTGTAGAAACACTCCTATTTCTCTTTGTTGGCCAATGATAAGGTCAGAGCAAATGTGGTTGGATAATGGATCTTAGTCAATAATGCACAGCAGTCACATTCTGCTCCTCCTAATGCTTCCTTAAAAGCCAACCCCATTGGTGCTTCCCTGGTGGTGCAGTGGTTGAGAGTCCGCCTGCCGATGCAGGGGACACGGGGTCGTGCCCCGGTCCGGGAAGATCCCACATGCCGCGGAGCAGCTGGGCCCGTGAGCCATGCAGTCTAAAGAAATTGACAGATGCGTAAACTGAGTGTAATGCAGTGAGATATGTGTTATAACAGAGGTGTGTACAAAGTGACTTTATCCTGCAGGCAGTGGAGAACTTGCAGTGGGACACTTAGTGGTGATCAAGTTGTCATGAAAACCACCAAGACAGATACAATGAAAACAATAGATGATAACTTGAAAATTAAAATTTTCTTTACAATTAAAAACCCCAAAGTTACAAGACAAAATTATGGGAAGATATTTGTAAGTTATTTTATAAAGTGTTGATATACTTAATATATATGATATGTTGATGTAATAATTATTAAGCAAAGAGGCAATCACTCCAAGGGGATAAGGAAATAATGGATTAGTCCACAAAATAAGTTATTCAAAGGCCTAATAAACACATGAAAAAAATTTTCTCTCACTAGAGACAAAGAAACAGAATATTTAAAATAAAATACCATTTTCTATTCATTGTGTTAAAAGAGAATTTTAATATCTAGTCCTTGGAACAATGTGGGGAAACAAGCATTTTGACCACTGTTCTCAGGATTCAGTTGGTTCATCTTTTCTGTAGAACTTTTGCTTAATACATAACAAATTATTTTTAAATGTCCATCTTCTCTGACCAGGAAATTTCATGTTGAAGAATGCGAACTAGGAAAATAGTTCGGCAACTGCACAAGGACCATGTATAAGAATGTTCTTCACACCATTGTTTTTATTAGAGAAAAATGAAACAAACCTAATACTCAACCATTAATAAGGGATTATGCCATTCAAATATGGTGCAACCTTATGGTAATATACTGTGTGACCACTAAAAATGATAATGACGCACAGAAAGATGCCCATGACAAATTGTTGGCTGAAAACAGTAGATTAGAAAGTAATGTGTATAGTATGAACCCATGTGTGGGAGACATTACCAGATTACCAATTTGTGGTCTTCTTCCTCTTCTGAGCATACACAGAAAGTCTTATTTTTCAGTTTCATTGAAGTTGGGTGGGATCATCTGACTAGTTCTGGCCAGTGAATTGTGCACAGAAGTGACTTGTGTCATTTCTGGGCTTAGGAAGTAAAAAGCCAAAGCCTGATTCTCCAGTCTCTCTTCCCTCCTGCAGGAACCAAGACAATCCCATGGTCCAGACAATGTGGTCTGTCTCCGGTAGCTTGGCTCGCTGAAAGGCTGAATAGAGCAGAGCCCCTGCCAACCTGTGTTGCAAGAGTATGAACGAGGAATAATCTTTGTTTTCTCAAGCCACTGAGAATCCAGAGTTAATTTATTGCTGCAGTAAAACTTAGCTAATGTGAGTAACATGCTATTTTTTTAAAATAAAATCACAACAAAAAGGGGGTGTGAATGTGTATGTATGTGCTTAGTGAAATATTTGGACTTTTAGTTTCCAAAGTTTAAATGGTGACTTTCTCTGGGTGATGTATTTTCATCATTGTAATTCAACCCGTATTTTTTCCCCTGAACTTTCTACAATAAACATGTATTACTTTCACAATCAGAAACACTGAAGCTGTTTCCATTTTGAAAAATAGAAAACACATTGATAATATCTCAGGGGGGATTATCCTGGTCATTTGAGAGCTTATGTCTACTCACATTCAACTGTTATTAGGGGAAGACAATAATCCTCTAAGGATGCCTTTCTCAATAAACAAGTGTATCATGTTTGGGTAAGAGTATGTTTTCCTTCTGTGCTAGTACTGAGAAGGGCTAGCATGGAAATGAAAGATAAGATTGCCAGAGTGAGTGGATGTCAGCTGGGTGGACCCCTGAACATCAGGCTACAAAGAAGCACCTAGAAGGGGAGAAAGGAGTAGGGGATTGAATGAAACCATGGAGCCATGGGATCCAACACGTTGTCCTGACTTTATTCCAACAGGGTCCCCTGGGGAACTTGCGTAGCTGTTGGAAAAGTCAGAAACCTGTCAAAATCTGTGAAATCGTCACATAAGTTAGGGTTCTGTTTGTTCATCTTTGTTCCCAGAATGTTATTCATTCTGTGACCAAGTTTTTAAAAACTCATCATTTTTTCAGGATAAAAAGTAAAAGCAGAGACTTTCATGTCATTTCAGGAATGCTCTACACTTCCTCACATGCATCTGTGCTCCCTCTACCCCTCTGCATCCTCCACCACTGTCGTTCGCCCACATATATTCAAGGGCAAGGGGGGAAGAGATGAAGAAGCAAAGTCATGGTAGAACAAGCGTCCTACCATGCTCCAAGGTGTGGGAGATGCCTCCAGGAGATGCTCAAAGGTGCGAAGACTGAGTCTGAGAGGGGGGCTCTGAGAGATGATGCAGTGTGCCATTTTTTCTTGACTCTCCCCAATGGACTGCTAGTTTCAGATTTCTGGAATCTTTAGAATTTCCCAAAACGTTAACTGTGGGTATAAGCAATCCAGTAAGTACCTAAGGGACTTTGTAGGAGGAAGGGGTTGGTGTGACAATAACTCACTCTGCCAGTTATTAAGTTATCACATCTCAACTCCAAACCCACTCCTTCTACTCGTCCACATGGAACTGGGGAAAGGACCCTGCAAACCACATTGTTGCTGTGCCAACAGTTTCCTGGTAGGTCTGGAAATTGGGGTTCTGGAGGGAGACTGGGAGGCTGGAGGAGACAGTAGATTTGACAGATAAAATACAGGACACCCAAACGAATTTGAATTCCACATGAACAACAGCTACTGTTTTAGTGTAAGTTGTCTCAAATATTGCATGAGATATACATACATGAAACAATTATCTCTTGTAGGTCTGTAATTTAAGTTTTATTGGGCATCCTGTATTTTTATTTGCTAAATTTGACAACCCTCAGAGAGAGAAAGAATGTGTTAATTTTTCTGTTCCTGACAATGGGACCCCAGACTCTTCTTCACCCCAGCAGTCACAGTTTGTTCCAGGAGAAGCAATTAAATCCAGTGGACAGTTTGTCCTACACTCACTTGCAGAACCAGCCTCAAGTTCACACCCTCCGCGATGCCAGCACCACCTGGCCAGTGCACCACCACCCCCAGAAGCCTGGATCCCAGCAGTACGTGCCTGCCTCCAAGTTCAGAGACATTGGTTCCTGGCAGCCAGTGCCCCTTTCACAGAAGCCTGAGCTTCAACTCAGCGATCATTTCAATTTCTTCTTTCTATTCCCTCACCCTTAAGGATGGTGATTGCTACTTCTTAATACACGAGTATTTTCTTTTGGCTTATTCAGTTCTTTCATAACTAACGAGCAATTCTTTATAATAAATTTTCTCTGTTAAAATGACTGACGTGGTTTTCCTTTGGACTGGGCTTGCCTGATCCACCATTAATCCTGGGGCAGGCATAGAAGGCAGCAGAGGAAAGGCAAAGGCTGGCAGAGCTGTAAAGTAGAGGAAAAAACGGAGGCAGGTTGTCTGGACTCTACAGGAGATGGGGGACTAGGATGGAAGGGAACTAGACTTGGAAGAAACGGGCTTCAGAGGTTAGCATGAAGAAAGTCCACAGAAGTGCCTGGCAAGAGAGCGAGAAGGGATGTGTTTCAGGAGCTGGTATTGAAGGAAAGAGAAGCTGATACTAGAAAGTGGCAAGGGATTAAACAAAGATGCGGACGTGAAAGTGAAGGACAAGAACTAGGGATACAAAGTGATGGGGCATCAAATCAGTGGCCTACATGTGGCACTGGCCAGTACACGAGAGTAAGCTCCTACCCTTTCCTACAGAAGCAAGGCAGCTAGTAGGAACAAGGTCTCCATCCCAGTCACCCACAGAGAGCCCAAGTTCAGTGGAAATGAGCATGGAGTAGACACAACTAAGGAAAGCATTCAAAACACATAGAAGTTTCCCTGCAGTGGTTCAGGGTCCAGGGAGCCGAGCTAGTACTGGAGCATGCAGCACACTAGGTGTGCAGAGTGGAAACTGTGCTAAGTCAGAGTTGGAAGCAAGAGGGAGCAGAGGATGAAGGGAGCGTCTGGGAGGTGATGGGAGGGAACCAGCAGAGGAACACTGACTTCCAGGTTAGAATATCTACGGAGAACTGGGCAACAGAGTGTTGCTTCATGTTCCTTCCTAGTCTTGGAGCTTTCCAAGTCCAATGACTCCCTCCTCAGAAAGTGCAGTGGCAACAAGAAAACCAGTTCTGCTCCCAATTTCTCCCTTATTATTCAACCCCTGAGTCAGTAAAAATGTCTGCCTCTAGCCTTTGGCAAGTGATCATTAGCTCACCTGCTGACAGAAGGTAGCAACCTTCCAAGAAGGCCCTACAGATTCCCATCACTGCTGTAACTGATAACCACAAACTCAGTGGCTTAAGACAAATAAATTTATAACCGCGTCGTCCTGGACATTAGAAGTCCAGAATGGGTCTCACTGTTCCAACACTGAATGACTACGTTCCTCCTGGAAAACCTAGGGGACAACCTGTCTTCTTGCCTTTTCCAGCTTGCAGAGGGTGCCCTGATTCCAGGGCTCACGACTCACATCACTCTGACCTCTGCTTCATCCTCACATCTTCTCAGACTCCCCTCCTTCCCTGATTCACTCATAAGTCCCCTTGTGATTCGGGCTTTCCCAGGTAATCCAGGTTAACCTCCGTTTGTCAAGATTCGATACCCTAACCACATATGCAAAGTCCTTTGTGTGATATGAGATAACGTGTTCACAGGTTCCAGTAATTAGGATGTGGACAACTTTGGGGGCTATTATTCTGTCTCCCATGGGGGCCAGGGCAGAGTTTCACGTGTACCAGTCCCTTTGACCTTTGCAAGTGGACAGAGGTAGTTCACTGGCTTATGGTCCTTGTGATGACCACGCTGTGAGGTGGCAGTCACCCGTGGGTCATCTTGGGCTCCAGCAAAGGTGACAGTGAGGACGAGGGTGGAGAGAAGGCTCAGGAAGGGACATAGGAACAAGGACGGTAAGAGGGCATCCAAACCAATGTAGGACACTTCCATGACCCGCTGTGCTGGGCAAGTCCATCTTTAGCCTTTAGCCCTAGGGGGGTCAAGGTAAGTAGCAAATGGGAGGGAAGGTGACAGGAGGAAGGAATAGGGAAGGTAAAGTGGAGATGATGCTTAGAGGAACCTCCCTAGCATTGGAGTCCTGTCCTCGGGGTGCTGCTACCACCAGAGGCCTCACCAGACCTCTCGCCTCAGAAGACAGATGTCCTCCCATAGAGAACCCACGAGAATAGGAGCCAGTTGGCAATACTGCACCCACAGAAGTTTTATTAGTGGTGACCTAGCAGCCAGGACTTCTGTTCCAGAACGCCTGCCAAGTTGGCCAGCAAGAGATGTTTTGTGAACACGCTAGGCCAGAAGAAGCAAACTCCATTTGCTCAGGTGACCCTCTGTCTGACAGGTTTAAGAAGCACCAGAAGTTAATTTTCTGAACCTTCATTTCCCAACCGGAGTAACAGAGGAAGAGAGATGTGAGTGAGAGACCAGCAAGACAAACCCCTCCCCAGGCCAGGCAGGCCCCGGCCACCATATTCCAAGGCCTGTTGTCATTTCATCCATGCTGAGCCTTCCAGGTCCCTGGCTCAGAGAGCATGCAAACAGATGCAAGAGCAAAACTACGTAAAATGACAAAGTTGTCAACTTCTGTCCTGGCCTATCTCTGGCTTTCTGTAAGACATGTACTTTCCTTCATATTAGGCTCTCCAAATGTTTCTGTCATCTTCATCTGTTGTCCTAACGCTCCCCTAACTTCCAAATGAGGAAGTGGTCTCAAAGGAGTCAAGGGATGCAGCTTCATTTACTAAACTTTACTAACCAGCCTTGTGATTGTCTTGGGGAGCATTGCAAAGATGGGCAGGGAGCAATTCCTACCCCACGGGACTCAGAGCCAGGAGAACTACAAGTGCAGGTGGTTAGAATATGAACACGACAGTATGACGGGCTGTGAGTGGTGACACATAGAGTTCAGAAGAGTTGTGCGGGGCGGGGGCAGGAGACATCACTCTTAAATGGGGGAAAAGGGAAGTTTCCTCGAGAGTGGAGAGTTTGTGCTGAACTCAGAAGGAAGCAGAGGTGGAAGGGAGATTGGAGGGGTGGACCCAGCAGGGCCAGGGCTTTATTTGGGAAACAGTGACCCTCCAATTGGGTTGCAGTATCCAGTTCACAAAGGACACCAGAGAGAAGAAAGGGGTGAATGAAACAGAGCATAGGCTTCTTGTTTTCAGGTGTCTGCAGTCTTGAGTGCGCTCACATGACAATCGAGACAGAAGATGACATACAAAAACAAGCAGCTCCCTTGGTGGCCCTGAGCTGCACTGTGGCATTAGGAGCCTGTCCTGGCCACTTGGTCCTGAGTCTCTTCCTTAGGCTCCTCCAATACTGGCTAAGCTGTGTGCTGCCAGGAGATTTAACTCTTTCTGCTTAAACTAGCTGGAGTAGATTCAGCTTTCAGGAGTAGGGTCCTGACTCACATAAGAGCTAGGAATATTTCCTATTAGCCAGAGGGTAGTCATCTGAGACCTCAAAACACAGCCAAATAATGGCCCCCAAAGATGTCCCCACCCTAATCTTCAGAACTTATGAATATGTTACCTTACATGGTAAAAAGGACTTTACAGATGTGATTAAGTTGAAGATCTTAACATGTGGAGATCATATAATTATGGGCATTACCCACATGGGTACCCAGTGTGATCACAAGGGTCCTTGTAAGAGGAGACTCAGAGTCAGAGGAGATGTGAGGCCAGAAGCAGAGATCAGGGTGATGGAGGCCATGCCTCTAGAAGCAGGTGGCCTCCAGAAGATGGATAAAAGGCAAAGAAATGGATCCTCCCCTGGAGCCTCCTGAAGGCACCCAGCTGTGTCAACACCTTGATTTTAGTCCCATAAAACTCATGTCAAACCATGTCCAGAACTCATGTTCAGAACTATAAGATTAAAAACAAAAAAAATTGTGTTGCTTTAAGCCACTTAAAGTCACTATGTGTAGTAGTAATTTATTATGGCAGTGATAAGAAACGAATAAAAGTGTCACTAGGGATCTGCCCTGTGGTTGCCGAAAAAGGCCCTGTACCCCTGTGTATTCATTTTCTAGGGCTGCCATATCAAATTACCAAAAACTGAGTGAATTAGAACAACCGAAACGTATTCTCTCACAATTCCGGAAGGCAGAAGTTTGACATCCAGGTGTCAGGGCTAGCTGCACTCCCTCTGGGGACTATAGGAGAGAATCTGTTCCTTGCCTCTTCCAGCTTCCGGGGGCTACCAGCATCCCTTAGCTTATGAACCCATTGCTCCAATTTCTGCCTCTGTGGTTGCATTGCTGTCTGCTCTTCTCCATGCGTCTGTCTCAAAACTCCCTCTGCCTCGCTCCTAAGGGATGATGCCTCATTAGGATAAACGGGATTGTACTCTTATAAAGGTTCACCCAGATAATCCAGGACAAGTGCATCCTCTCAAGATCTTTAATTTCATGACACCTTTCACCACATAAGGTAAATGTCACAGGTTCCGAGATTAGGACGTGAACATATCTTTGGGGGGCCACAACCACACGCTGGCACAGGGAGGTTCCTGGGGTCTAGAAGAAGGTAGCCAGTTGACACTGAGGTGGACAGAGGCCCTCTCTCTGGGAGCTCCTTCAAGGACTGCCCTGACTTTCCTGGCATCAGTCTGGAGGTCCCCTCATCGCTCCTCTAGCTCATGCCCTGCGGGAAAGAGTAGCAATGTGGTACGTAGGACGGTAGGAAGGAAAAGTGGGTCTTTGGAACAGGATGAGCAGGGCCTGGGATATCCTGGACCAGTCTGAAAGCTTAGCTACATCTGTTGAAATCCTGAGAAATCTCCTTAATTAATATCTAGGGCTTCTTGGGAATCCAACAGTGACTCCCAC